>NC_073627.1:119686696-121003362 GCF_029407905.1 Bubalus kerabau
ATCCCGAGCCGGACTTCTCCCACCCGCCTCAAGCCCTTGTTAGGGCTAGGGGTTGGGAAATGAATGGGCGTTGGAGTCCGCCGGGGGCCGGGCGAGAGGCTGGATGGGGTGACAGTGAACGTGCCTGGGAGAATCCCAAATGTCGCTAACTCAGGCAACCATCCGCACGTCAAAGGTCAGTGAGTAAACAAAGAACCTATGAAAATCGAGATGAGCGCATGAACTTTTACCTTTTTCCTAGTCCTGCACATCGTTCTAGCCCCATGGGTCACCTACACTCCTCCTCACGCTGGGCACAGCTGTCCACGGAAGCTTCGGGATCGTCTGGCCTAGACCCAGGCTGAGGGGGTGCGTGGGACCTTCCACGGAGCTGGGGGAGGGGGCATAAAGGAGAAAGAATGAATAAATAGCCGCTTCTAAAGTTCCACATCGTTTTCTGGCAAATTTTTACTCCCCTCTATAGAGCCAATTAAACGCAATAAAAACTTGCAAGGAAGCCCTCTTTCTAGCCGAGCGTCGCCAACAATTGCCTAAGGGGTAAACCAAATACGCCTGAGATAATTACACTAAGCCCGGGGCGATGATTTGCCTGCCAGCGTCCTCAGCGCCAGCCAATATTTGTATAGCGTAGTGGTTGTTTTAAAAAATAAAAAATTACATGCGGAAACTTGAAACCGACTGGTTGGTGCCAGGGTGGTTACTTGATCTGTTTTCTTGAACAGGGGTCTGTCTGCAGGCAGCTGGAGCGCGCGCGTACCGGCCCCCGCCGGTGCTGCTGAGCGCCTGCAAAACTTGCCGGAATTAAATCAACCTCGGGGGAAGGAGGGGGAGAGAGGGCGGGCGCACCCCCCACGGCGGCCCGAGCCTGACTGCCAGGCCCCGAGCCCCCGGGAATCCCCCACAATACTCCTCGGCCGCGCTCTCCGCTGCGACGAGGGCCCGGGCCGCGGGAGCTGGCTGGGGCTTCAGGGCGGGGAAGTACTTTCTGCTCTTGACAAGTCCAACCGGGACGAGGAAGCGTAAGGCTTGGGGCTCTCGCTCGACCTCCGCGGCTCTGTTTGGGTTCCAGCTGCTCGGAGCCGCTCAGCCAGCTGAACGCCGCTAGCTCGCCGAGGCGGAAGGTGCCGGTCACACGGCTCGCGTCCCCACGAGGTGGTGGCGGCAGGTCTGTGGGCCGGGCCGAGCTCACCCAGCGAGTGTCCGGCTCCAGCTGTAGTACTGAGGTTATATGCGCCCGCGGGTGGTCCGGAACATCCTTCAAGGCCCCCTCCCCTCTCTGTCCCCAGACGCCTCGGAGTCCAGTTGGCAGACGAGAACGTCCTCAAGCTGCTTCCAAACAGGAGGCACGGCTTTTGCCGGAGTGTGCGGAGATCTTTTAACAAAATTTGCCGTTGCCCGCGAGGCGTGCGGGGCCAGGGCCGGAAGAGCCTTTGCGCTCTGGGCTTGCCGAGCTCCCACCAGCAGCCTTTCGGCGGCTCTTGGACCTGGACAGGGCTGTTCTTGCACCACATCCGTCAAGGGAGAAGGGGACACCCGGAGCCAGCGGGCTCTAGCTGTCACTGTAATTGTGGACCTCCTCGAAATTTTTCCATGACTTCTTGAGGCCAGGAGACCGTCTGCTGCTTGGTTCTTTAAACTGCATCAGCAAACCAAAAATCCCGCAAAAACTCCACTGGCGGAAGGAGCGTTCCCGGCTTGAAGTGACAGCGAAAGCATCCTGCTCTGAAAGGGTCTCCTTTCCTTAGGACAAACCAAGAAGTTGCTCTTTCCCCCATGGGGCCCTCTGGCACGCTCCACTTTTAACGCCTATTCTAAAACGTCTGCGGACCTAGAAAAAACTGGCCAATATCACTAGCCAGAAATCCAGCTCCTGCCTGAAGATGAATATTGTCAATCTGTTCCGCTCACCGCACTCCTGCAACCCGACGGGCAAACAACCCTTCTCCTACTCTTTTTCTTGGGCAGCTCACCAAACGTCGGAAGCTAAAACCACTTGACCTGTGTCGTCAAGGTGGAAGAGCAAGGGGCAGTCTTGGAAACAGTCTGGGCCAACAGCCTTCTGCCTCCAAATTTAGGCATGGAATAGACGAAATTAAATACAGTCCTTAACT
Source organism: Bubalus kerabau (assembly GCF_029407905.1). Taxonomy (NCBI): domain Eukaryota; kingdom Metazoa; phylum Chordata; class Mammalia; order Artiodactyla; family Bovidae; genus Bubalus; species Bubalus kerabau. Next base: position 119,688,808 of record NC_073627.1, read on the forward strand.
GCTCCTTTTTCCTCAAATCTCCGAACTGGAAGGCACCCGTGAAATTTCCAACTTCACACATCTCATTTTACAAATAAAGAAACTGAGGCCAAGAGACAGAAGGAATGTATGTGTATCTGTATATATGTATACATATATATACATATATATGTATACATATATATACGTATATATATGTATACATATATATACATATATATGTATATATGTACACATACAATCTCCAAACTCTGCTTTTCCTCTGGCAAAGACAACCAAAACCAGAGTACAACTGCAGGTTCTTTCCAGTCAGTTGGGATTTGTTCATGGGTGTGCAAGAGAATGTAGAGCAGGAAACTGCTTCAGGAATCCCGTCAAGCATGGGGACCTCAGCGCCATGGCTCATCCAACCTCACAGGTCAGATCAGGGCCTGCGGATTGATCATTTTGACCTCCTATTTAATTTTAATTATTTCCTTCTCCCTCGATGTGCTGAAAGTAGCAAGACTGCACTCTGACACACCCAGGTGATGAGACCTCTGAGCTTCCAAGCCCTCCTTCCGGCCCCAACTCAGATGTTACCACCCAGAGAAACGCTGTCCCATTCACCCGCTCTAGGTGAGGCCTCCATCCATAAAGCCCTTAGTATCTATCCAAATTTCCAGCTACTGTCAGTCTCTCCCACTAGATTGCGGTTCTGGAGCGTAAAGAGCTGTTCCAGGCCTCCCTGTACCAGGTGCCTATCACTGGGGCCGACACTCAGTTGGCGCGCAATAAAATTGTGATGAAATTGACATTTGGCGAAAACGTCCCTGTCTCGCCTCTGCGATAGCTTCTCCTTCCAAACCTCCGGCCTTTGAGATTATGTGCAGAGAGAGGTCTCGAGGCCACCCTGCTGTGAACTTGACCCACAGTGGTTAGTCCAGGAGGAAAGCAGTGTAAGGAGAGAGAAGACCAGAGAGGGTAGCTGGGAAGAGGGAAGCCTGAAAGGGCGGGGACAGGCGGGAGGTGCAGGAGAGGAACAAGAAAGCAGTCTCCGGTCCCCCTCTACCGTGCGTCGCGACCCAGGTGGGGTGCAGTGGCGGGGACCGTACCGGACACCATGCCCCACCCTGCGAACAGCCTGCGCCCCCTGCCCTACTCCGCCGCGGCTGGGGGCTGCGGAGCCTGTGGTAACTGCTGGGGGTGGGGGCGCCCGAGCCGAGGTGGAGGAGGGGGCGGGGGCGAGGCTCGGCGCCTTCTCGCCCCTTCTTCAGCATGAGACTCGGCGGCGGCGGCGGAGTCCCACAGCCTCGGTCATGTGATAGTCTCGAAGCGCGAGCTGCGGGGGTCTCGGCGTCTCGGGGACCATTACAAAACGCAGCCAGGAGAGCGCGTCGCTGCCACAGCCGCCGCCGCCGCCTCTCCAGCTCCAGACCGGCCCGGGAGAGCGGCTGCAACTGAGCGGGCCGGGCCAGCCCCGCGCCCTCCTGGCGCTCGCAGAAGCCCCTCCGCCTTCGCGCCGCATCCAGCGCCCCCGCCCCTTCTCAGGGTCTGCAAGCGCCGCCGCCGCTACAGAAACCTACAAACTTTCCCCCGACCCCCGCAACCCCGCCGCAAGGCGACCGCCTACAGCTCTACCCCCAGGATCCGCTGCTAGCTGCCGGAGAGAAGGAAGACGCGGGCTGCCAGAGCCGAGCTCCCTTCTCCTTACCTCGCCTCTCCTCTCCAGGAGCACGAGAACGCACGGCGGATTAAGGGACGGGTCATCGGTCAGCGTGCAGCGCGCTGTTCAGTCCCGCCGCCCCCGGCCGCCTGCACAACGAGGGCCAACTCGGATTTAAAGGGCCAGAGTCTTGACTGCCCAGTCCTTCCTTCCATCTCTTTGGGCCTGCGCTTCCCTCGGACCGAGAGAAAGACGAGACGAAGCCAGAAGGAAATACGGCCCCTCCTGACTGCTCCTCCGCCAGCTCCCACGCTTAACCTCTGGCCATCCGCGGGAAGACGCCGGGGGGGTGGCGGTGAAGCTGGCGCGCCCCGCTTGCGACTGTGCGCGCGGGTTCGCAGCCGTCGAGGCAAGAATTTGCGAGCGTCGGATTACTAAATTGGCTCTAGAGGCCAAGCGCGGAGACCACAGGCAGCGGGGAGAAGGCGGGAGAGAAACGGCGAGAGGGTCAGGGAGAAAAGAGGGCGGGGTGGCGGGCCCGGGAAGGCGGAGTGCGGGTTAGCGAAGATAGCCAGGCCCCGGGAGTGGGGTGCGGAGCGACGCTGCGGTCCATTGTGGGCCAGAGAGCGGTGGAGGCGCCGGGGGCGATGCCGCGGCCGGGGAAAAGTTCGTACAGCGACCAAAAGCCTCCCTACTCTTACATCTCGCTGACCGCGATGGCCATCCAACACTCAGCGGAAAAGATGCTGCCGCTGAGCGACATCTATAAGTTCATCATGGAACGCTTCCCCTACTACCGCGAGCACACGCAGCGCTGGCAGAACAGCCTGCGCCACAACCTCTCCTTCAACGACTGCTTCATCAAGATCCCGCGGCGGCCCGACCAGCCCGGCAAGGGCAGCTTCTGGGCATTGCATCCCGACTGCGGCGACATGTTCGAGAACGGCAGCTTTCTGCGGCGCCGCAAGCGCTTCAAGGTGTTGCGCGCGGACCACCCTCACCTGCAGGCTGGAAGCACCAAGAGCGCGCCGGGCACTGGGCCCGGAGGGCACGTGCACCCCCACCACGCGCACCACCCGCACCATCACCACCACGCCGCGGCGCACCATCACCATCACCACCACCACCACCCGCCGCCGCCGCCTCCCCCGCCGCACATGGTGCACTATTTCCACCAGCAGCCGCATCCCGCTCCACAGCCGCCGCCGCCCCTCGCTTCGCAGCCCCCGCAGCAGCCTCCGCCGCAGCCTCCGCAGCAGTCTCACCCCGGCAAGATGCAGGAGGCAGCGGCCGTGGCAGCGGCGGCGGCAGCGGCGGCGGCGGCGGCAGTGGGCAGCGTGGGGCGCCTGTCCCAGTTCCCGCCCTACGGGCTGGGCTCGGCCGCTGCAGCCGCCGCTGCTGCCGCCGCGTCCACGTCGGGCTTCAAGCACCCGTTTGCCATCGAAAACATCATAGGCCGGGACTACAAGGGCGTGCTGCAGGCGGGCGGGCTGCCCTTGGCGTCGGTCATGCACCACCTGGGTTACCCCGTGCCGGGCCAGCTCGGCAACGTGGTCAGCTCCGTGTGGCCGCACGTCGGCGTCATGGATTCGGTGGCCGCGGCTGCCGCTGCCGCTGCAGCCGCGGGGGTCCCCGTGGGCCCGGAGTACGGCGCCTTCGGGGTGCCGGTCAAGGCCTTGTGCCACTCGGCAAGCCAGAGCCTCCCCGCGGTGCCCGTGCCCATCAAGCCGACTCCCGCGCTGCCTCCAGTGGCCGCGCTGCCGCCGACGCTCGCTGTCCCCGGGGCCTCACAGCAGCCGCCGGTGCCGTCCACCGTGTGCCCGGCGGCCGCCGCCTCGCCCGCCACCCCCTTGATGGAGCCCACCGCCGCGGGCGCGGCTGAGACCAAAGGCGGCTCTCTGCACTCGGTGCTGGTGCACTCTTAGGATACCCAGCGGGTTCTCATGGACAAACGCCTGGCCCGGGACCGCCCGCCGGAGAGGGTGAGGGCGCCCTGCCCAGGTCGGGCACAGCTGGCGAGCCCGTCTTTGCGGGGAAAGAAAGGTATTTAAACAGACAAACCAACCCAAAAGTGGATTCTCCAGTGGTCTGAATAAATATAACACTGTGTCTGTGTTTATACTATATTGTACAATCAGATTAATGAAAACCAGTTTTCAGGTAAGAGTTTCTATTGTAATTAATATTATAAATCCATAAGTTATGCGGGAAGGGAACAAAAGAGTTTAAGCTTCATTCGCTGACATACTGGAAATGGATTTCGGTTCTTATTCCCGGGAGCAGACTCCAGCAGAGCTAAACCTCCCTGGGAGAAATCCAACAGAGTGAGGCTGAGGCGGACCTCAGCCGCCGCTTTTCTCCCGGCGGGTCTCAACCCCAGACAGCCTCCCCTCGTGAGTATTCTAGACAAAACTGCTATTCACTAAGGAAATCTCGTTTTATTTAAGAAGGAAAAGAGGGAGCATTTGATACTGTTATTTTCCTGGTCAGTGAAATGGACAAGGACACGGTAGCATGAATAAAGCCTGGGGTGGGGGTGGGGGGATAGTGGGAACCTCACGAAGGATCTTGGGAAACAGTTAAGTTTCTTGGCTCTGACCCGAGGGTCGAGAAGGATAGAAGGAACGGCTAAAGCAATTAGTTTGCACAAAAGAGAATGGCCGCAGCTTAAAGCACAAAGCCTCAGATTCCAAAAGTAAGTTCGGGAAACATAACCAAAGAGAGAGATTAAAGGAGACTTTCTACCTGCAATTTGTTTGTTAATCAATCGGATGAGACCATTGAGGAGCCCCCAGATAATGTGAATTCCCATGATCCGTTCCATTTCGGATTTTTTTTTAAATTACTTGCATCGCTGGATTTTGTTCCCGTAACTCTAGAATGCAAGAAAAACCTGCCGTGTCACCCGACAAGATTGCTCTTAACGTTTCCAGGAGCGTTTCGTGGCCGTTGCCCTCCAGCCTCCTTGGGACAGACGTGTGAGGATGACCGTCGATTTGGTATTACATGTGCTGTTTGGGCGCGTTCGTCTTTCAGGCGAACTCTTCCATTTCAGTCGGTGAATGGAAAAGAAACTTACTTTGCCGCTGTTGCTCTTCCTCGTTTTTGAGCCCCGAAATAGCACTTTACTCGAAACAAACGTTTGGGAACGAATGGGGGCTGGTAGGGAGGAGGCCGGTGTCCTGTGCCCCGAGTCACCTCTGGCTTGTGTCCGCGCCGCGTTCGGGTTGTGACTTTGTGCCAAGTTCATGTCTGCCTATGTTGTACGCGGTGTTCTCCATTAAAGCTTCTCTCTGGATGTGCCGATGTAAAGGTGTTTCGCTTCTCAAGGGACGAGGCCGCGGTGTGAGTGCCCACTGGGGGAAAGTCTGGGGACGTGCCAAATCCCCCTCTTCCCTTTTCATTTCAAACTTGTGAGCATCAGGAGAGTGAGTTCACAGGAGGAGCGGCAGCTGCACAGGTTTCCTCCTCCATGGCTCCTTTTATCAGTTGGCACAGTAACTATCTATACTACCCATTCTTCCGCTGCTTTCCTAACCAAGCTCTAGTCCACCTCAGTGGGAGAGGCCGGATTAGGGAGAAAAAAAAAACCCACAAGGAACTTTTTCTGTTCCTACATGAGGTTTATTAGCACCACATCATCACCAATACCCTTTCCCTTTTCTCAGGGTTTCTCTGACCCTCTTTTGAGAGTGGGCCGCGGCCGGGTCCCTGTGTCATTGGATGGGTGCTGCGGCGCCCCCATTAAGTCTGCGGGGCGGGCTCGTGGCGGAGAGGAGGGCGCCCGGACACCACCACTGCCGCCGCGGGCCACACTCCCAAGAAGCGCGCGCCCAGCCGCGGCGGCCTAGGGGACCTGTTGCGCATCCTCGGCAGCCTGGGAGAGCCGGGGGCCCCGCAGCCAACCGCAGCCGGTGCTAGCTGGAGAGACCCTGAGGGCTGCAACCCCGGCGGAGCTGCGCGGGGAAGTGGTGGGGCACCTCGAACAGGGCTCCATCTTGAACCAGCTCAACAGCAGCCCGCCTCTAACCTTTTCATCAGAAGAAAATAAACTGCCAACGAAATGACCTGCTCACAGTAATGACACTAAGGGGATTTGCATTGCTTCTTAAAAATAAAAATTTCCACACATCCCTTATTTGCAAGTCCCATTGGTGGCTCGGACGGTAAAGCGTCTGCCTACAATGAGGGAGACCCGGGTTCAATCCCTGGATTGGGAAGATCCTCTGGAGAAGGAAATGGCAACCCACTCCAGTACTCTTGCCTGGAAAATCCCATGAACAGAGGAGCGTGGTAGGCTACAGTCCATGGGGTCACAGAGAGTCGGACATGACTGAGCGACTTCACTTTCACTTTCTTTCAATAAATTGCACCCCTTCAGCTAAGTTTTGGGCTCGCCTGGGAGACAAGTCTCAAAGGAGGTCACTGCCTCCTTGGAGGCCCAAGCAACTGTAGTATATCCCAACTTTAAGCTTGAGACTGCAAAGTTTCCTGCAGGGTTTTCCTTTACAATAATCTGAGAGTGTTGAAAGATAGAAAAGGGCAGCATAGACTTGGGGAGACTTGGGAGCCTGACTGCTTCATCCACCTCTGGGTGAGTTGGTGCCTGGAAGCTCCAGGCTGGGACCTCTAGTGTAAGGGCGGCAAGTCATCAGGCCAAAGAATGGCAGTCACTGGATCCCAGTGATTTCTTCAAAAGAACATCTCTTCTTCCTTCTCCACCTGCCCCAAAGGGCTAGTGGGCCTTTTTTTTTTTTAGCAGTGACCATTTTCCCACTTCCTGTAGAGGGGCACAGTCCAAAGTGACATCCAGCACCCAGGGGGCTAGCTGAAGTGACAGTCTCTCCTGAGAAGCAAGGAGCCTCTGGGCCAACTCGGCAGAGAACGATGAGTAATTGACCCTCTGCATTTCCCAGGACACTCTTAGCAACTCAGTCTCACACCCCCAAATTCCCGGAACCCCTCCTCCCTCTGTGGGGAAAGCATGGTTGTTTTGTTTTTACTTTAAGGAGAGAGAGAGAAAGGAGAAGGAAAGGTAAAGTGAGCTGAGAGATGATTCTACTCAAGTTTTCATCCAAGAGGAGAACCTGGTACCCAACAGAAGCTATACATGGCATTGATGTTGGAGAACAAAGGAGTTCGTGGAAATAAACAAAGTGGGGGGAGCTTTCTGTCAACGCTCTGATCCCAAGGGAGGTCCCAATTAAACCCTCATGCTGACAGTCCTGAAGATCCCCCTCTTAACTAGGGTGGGATCTGAAGTCTAACTGTAACTCTCAACTGAGTTGTGGTCTCATTATGATCTCCCATGTGGTTCTCCCTCTAGTTAGCTGTTGGAATAGAGAGAAAGTAAGTTCTGGACATCAGTGAGATAGAAATAGAGACACTTACAAATGTATGACCATCTCAGTTCACAAGATTAATAAAATCACTCTTGGTTTACTAAGTTCTAGTGGAGATAACCTGAAATTAGGCTCCTTGTTTCCAGGACGATAGAAAACACTGTAGTGGCTTAGCCTGTATACTCCTTCATGGGAGGCACAGAAACTTGGGAAACACGGGGAGAAGCAAAGAACAGAGAGAAAGAGTTTAATGTAGCTGCCCTTCAAAATAGAAGGAAAACAACTTGGAATGATCTATTTGATAACATTTCCCTGGGGAGCTGAGAAGAGCGCTCGGGGCTGAGGGAGGACAAAGCTATTTTAGCTGTGGTCCCTAGGAGAACAAGCCCTCCTGCAAAGGCCAGAACTGGCACATTTGTCATCTGGCACTTAGGAAGCCTGTCAGTCAGGCTGGTTTGCGGTCAATTATCTCCTTAAGTAGACTGGCATTAGTCCAGCCAGGGAGGAGGGCTGGTTGTATCCACTGAAATCAGAACCAGTTAGCTGGAAGTGGCACTGCTGAACTCCAAGCATCTTTGCATTTGGGAGGTTTGAAAAGCAGATCAATGCATGTTCTGCTGGGACTCAAAGGTGACATTTGCCTGCTTGGCAATAGTACAGCAAGACTGCAGAAAACGATAGAAGTGATGCCTTAGGAGAAGAAGCCTTGACCACCAAAGCCACTGGTTCCCTTTAAAGTCCATTCACCTGACAAAACTGCCATTTCCGAGATGCAAAAATTATACAGAGATCCCAGTAAACTGTGCTGGGGTTTGACTTCTCCATCGGTAAGAGTTCTCACCCATTGCACCTGACTATGAGATAGGCAGAAAGGGTAGTTTGGGGTCATGTGCAGGTTTGGATGTTATGTCAAGGGTTTGAAGCAGTGTTAGTGCTCATCGGACTGTGTGTATATGATTCTACATGGGGTGTGGGTCAGAGTGGAATTGGCATTGAAGATGGAAAACTAAAGAAATGGCTTCCAAAAGTCAATGATAACCTCTTTGTGGGTGAAAATGCAGAACGGGAATCCAAGTGAAGGTAGGAAGTTCTTAAATTCCAAAGGGCAAAACTGTTTCTTCAAGTCCAACATTTTCATTTTGTTCATTGAAAGTATTTTCATTAACTTTATCTTTCAAAGCTGAAATACTACCTTGTACTCTTTGGGGGAGATTGAAGAGATTTGCTTGGATTTGAATTCAGTCTTAAGCCATTGTTTAAGTGTATGAGTTTGGCAAAATTCCAGATGTACTCTGTCCCAAGCACTTTCCCCCTTAACTATCCTCTGTGTGTTTTAAGGAAAATTCAAGCCACATGTTGCTCTTTCCCCCTTGCATTCAAATGTAGTTTTATTGAATTTTAGCATGGTCCATGAAATTTAAATTCTGAGTTTTAAGCCATAATATATGCATATGGTCTACAAGCAGTCACATGATATGCACATATATCATTAAGCAGAAAATAAAGCCTCTGAGAACTGTAGTCGTATTATTATAGTAACATTTCTTTAGGCTGAAGAGCCATGCTGAGAGTGCCATATTAAAACATGATTTTATAAAATTATCAAAAAATTCAAGAAGCTGACTTAGCAGCTCATGCAAATACTTTTAAAAGAAGATTGCTAGGAAGATATTTTGGTTACGTTTAGTTTGGGCCAAATAGTTCTTTCCTGACACGAGGAACAGGTCTTTTATGTGCACAAGACACCCAGGCTTTGCTTGTGAGTCACAAATCTCATTATGGCAGCATCATTTTTAAAATGCTTTGGAATAAGCTTTCTCATCTGAGCCACTTCCAGTCCTGTCAGCACCTTCACAGACAGGGTGATTTTACTGTTACTGAGGATAGATGCTCAGTAAGAAGCTGGAGAGCTGCAGTCCAGGCACAGCTGAACTAGATTCGTTCTAGAAAGGATTTACCACGCTGACATGTACAGATGAAAAAGGGAGGGAAGACAGTGGGACAGAGGGAAGGAGGAAAGATGGACAGAAGAAAGGAAAGAAAGAAGGAAGAAAGGAAGGGGAGAGCGAGAGACGATGTGTGCATCTAGTACTGACAGAGCAAACACAATTTTTATTACAATTTTTACCATGGTACTGCTTTAGGTTTTCTCTCAGAAAACTATAGATCGATTCTTTCAATGTATGTGACTCTATCTATAACTACGTGACTGAAGTCCTTTTGCCTTAAAAACAATATTCCTCTTCTCTTAGCGTTTTTCTTAGCTAGAGAGGACAGAGCATTGCAGAACAAACCAGCAGCTCCATTTATGGAAGAAGATGAGGCTTTAGTCTGCTGAAGAATTCAACCTAGGTGAGGATTTTGTGACATTAACTTTGTCACAATTTATTTTATAGGGATTAACCTAAATCCCTAGAGAGAGATGTTTAAATGATACTTTTCTTTTCTGAAAAGCTTTATTTATTTATTTTTAATTTATTTATTTTAATTGGAGGCTAATTACTTTATAATATTGTAGTAGTTTTTGCCATACATTGACATGAATTGGCCATGCGTATACATGTGTTCCCCATCCTGAACCCTCGTCCCACCTCCCTCCCCATCCCATCCCTCAGGGTCATCCCAGTGCACCAAAAATAAATAAATAAATGATACTATTTGCATACTCTGGAATATCATGCAGCCATTACAAATAATGCTTATGAAACTTTACTCATACAGAAAATGCTTATGAAATCCTATTGAGGGAATAATCTCAATCCTCTAACATCACTGAACATATACTCAAAGAGACTACACCAATTATTAACAGTGGTACCTTTAGATTGGTGAAATCCAGAGTCATTTTCTTTTCCTGTTTCCCATATGTCTGAGACTGTTTTTAGGTTGTCTACATATAACAATCACATTTACTATTGTAACCAAGGAGAGGATTACTCAAATCCATCCAGCCAAAATAACTGGGATTTCAACAAACTATGAATTATAATTTTAAAATGTAGTAAAATGTAGGGGGAGGAGAGAAGAACTAGCTGAAGAAATATACTTTAGAGGCAAAGAGCGAGAAAGGCAAATGAACCTCACACACCTTGCTGTTCTCCCGCTGTGCCTTTGACAAGAGGTCAGGCAGCCGACCCTCCTTTCAGAGAACATTTCAGAGATTTGCTGTCCCATCATTCTGGACTGGGAAATGTGAAGGGGTTAAAATTACAAAGGGGGCTGGCTATAGTATAAATCTCACATAATTTTATTACCTTTACCAGCTTCCTCTCTTTTCATCTTTTGCATTTCATTAACTTTTATAGTAGGCTTGAACTTTTTTTGAAACTAGGCAGATAATGAACACAAAGTAAATATAGTCTACAAGTTTAGGCATTTTCTCCCAAATGAAAAAATAATGTTGGTTTTCCAAAACAGCAATATAATTTTTCTTTTTCCTAGTTGGCAAATACTTTTTGTGTAATGACAATGTTTTCAAGGGAAAAGTTTTAGCTGCTGTTGTTTATACTAGTTTGTGGACAAGGAAATGGCAACCCACTCCAGTATTCTCGCCAGGAAAATCCCATGCACAGAGGAACGTGGCAGGCTACAGTCCAAGGGGTCACAAAGAGTCAGACACAACTGAGGGACTGAGCATGCACACACACATACTGGTTTGAGTAAACTTGCATTTTTTCTTCCCTATCTACCTTGAAATAGTTTATTTTCCCCACAAAATGCAAAAGCATGTAACTACTCGGAATATGCATATTTTCAGATTAAACGTCTCAACTTTTATGCTAGAAGTCTGATAACCTCTAAAAATGATCACAGATCATTGATACTTGGGTTTTTAATAAGTTGCATTGAACAACTAAAATTCTTGAAAATATAAGACTTTATGTTTAACCCAAGAAACAGAGAATCAAATGTATCTGCTTTGCCAGTGTGGAGAACAAAATGAGATTCTACTTCTTTGAGATGCAAAAATTTTGAACCCTCATTTCAGTTATTATGAGAAAATTCTTCTCTTCTTACCTGCCAGGGGACCCCAGGCTGACTTGGACTTGCTTACTCCTGCCTTGCAAAGAAAAAAAAATGGAAAGTTTAATCCATCTGCTAATACTGCTTCTTAAAACTTTAGGTGCATATGAATCACCTGGAGAGGTTTTTAAAAACACATTCTGCTGAGCCCTATCTTCAAAGATTCTGATTCAGCAGGTGTGAGGTGGGCCCACGTTGTACATTTCTCACAAGCTCCCAGGTGATGCTGATGTTCTGGGCACTTTGAGAAGTCCTGCATAAGATTCTTTTTTTTTTGGTAATAATATATTTATTTTATTGTATTTTTTAACTTTACAATATTGTGTTGGTTACCTCAGTTACAGCCATCTCAGTCTATCAGAAATACCCAAATAACTTTGAACATATAGAAAAGACATTAATATCTCTATCCCTTTTCTCTCAAAATTTCATTGGTGCCTATCAAATGTACTCATCTCCTTGTCTATATATACTAATATACAGTATAATAATAACATGATATATTAATGCACAAGAGAAACAGAAAAACTCCATATGCCTCCAGAGTTGGAATACTCCCCATTGTAAGTCACCTAAAGACAGAAATGTTAGATCAGAAAGCAGCAGCAAACTTATTTCCTCAAGGAGGCATCTGAGACAGCAGCACTTGAAAAGCAAATGATTGAAAACTAGACCTAGAAGTCTTTCCACTCCCATCTTTTCATCATAAGCCAACCCCTTCCCCAAAGCAGTTTAACCAATGAGCTTAAGGAGTTGTTACTTCATTTTCTTCCTGCATGTGATGCTGATGTTGGCACATCACACTTGTATGTGACACTTTATGCATTATATTGAGGGATTTTCATATCTACTATTTTATATAGAGGAGATGGTTTTATTCTGAGTTTAAATCTATACAGGTTCAAATCTGCAACTTGGAGGCTAGAGTTCACGCAGATGTACAAATGATGCATCAACTCAGTAGACTCACACTTTACTTAAAAATGGAGCCATGTAGCCAAATACTTAGTTTTTCAGGACTGAGGCATCAAACAATACACATTCCAATGAGAATGTTACCAGAATAGGAAGTAGGGGCCCCTCTGATGTTTTTAGAGTTTATGAAATTTTCCATAGTTCATCCCATGTACTGTGATAGACTGATGCGATAAACTCACAGCCCTGTATCTCTGGGGAATTTTATAGTCAGTGGAAAACAAAGCATATAGGCTTAATTGGTCCTAGTTGTCTCTGACTTATAACTCCACCTTTCAGAGACTTGTTTAAATTTATGGATCATCTCAATGTCCAGAATATACTGCCTTTTTATTTGCAAATACTCCAGATGTAAACTAGTGTGAGTAGCAAAGGTCAATGTTGTGAAGATTTGAGTTTAGTTTCATAGTCATAAAAATTGAAGTCAAATATTTATCATTTCTTAAAGTCCTTCTATCATCTCTACCAGGAGTTTCTCACTGGTTCCCTTTCTCCATCACCTCTACCCTTCATATAGTTTGCTTGGCCTCACCCTCTTCTTTGACTGTTTGATCTCTCCTTTCCTCTCCAGCTGCTTGCTCTGTCCCTCACCCTGCTCCACCCCACTATCCACTAACTCTTTATGAAGGACAGTTTAATTCTTTGTTTCTCTAACTCTCTTCAGACTGTAGCCATTGGGACCTCACTCTCTATAATGAAAGTGGTCTATCAAGTTATTTTCCCACATGAAGACAGCTATTTTTATAAGCTGAACTAAGATGCTAGCTATTAAAATCACATTTTAAAATCTAACTATACATAAATCCATTCCATGAGCATTTATACCATAGTTCAGTTCAGGAACGACACCAGGTGCTGACAAGAAAGAAAGTTGTCTACTTGTTGCCTACACCAATTATTAAGCTATTATTTCTCATCTCCAAACCCATCCTTCTTACTCTTTTCTCAGATACTGGGGCTGGGATTTTGCAAACCGCAGTTCTGCTTTGCCAGTTGGTTCTATATTGGATCTGGTAATACGGTGGCTCTAGAGGGAGTTAGGACTTTCCTGGTTGCTCAGACATCAAGAATCTGCCTGCAGTGCGGGAGACCCAGGTTCTGTCCCTGGGTCAGGAAGATCCCCTGGAGAAGAGAATGGCTACCCACTCCAGTATTCTTGCCTGGGGAATTCCATGGACAGAGGAGCCTAGTGGGCTACAGTCTGTGGGGTCGCAAAGAGTTAGACAAAACTGAGTGACTAACACGTTCACTTTCAGAGGGAGTTAGCAAAGGTGGACAAAGAAGAAGGGATTTGCTCCATCTGTCTGTTCTTTTGGGGGCTTCCTTTCTGCTTGGGATTCCTGGAAGCATTACAAAGACAAAGTTGCAGCAACCTGCAGTTCCTTCCTATGGCAGCAGTTGAATCAGTTGGAAGTCTTTTAAACACTTGAAGAAGCAGCTTTATCACAAACTGTTTCAGAGACGCCACTTCCATCAGCAAGGCTCCCTATGAGGTTCTGAGATTTAGCTTTGTAGAGATCCCCTATAATGGTCTAAGTGTTAATAATTCCAACTTCTTCCCTTTGCACTCACCACCCTAAGGGTGGTAGCTGCTTCCTGCAGTGGCTACAGTCTGCCATATCTTAGAGCTGTCTTTTTACCCTTTCAGTTATTAACATCTTCACACCTAGTTGGGATACCCTAGTGACTCAGACGGTGAAGAATCCACCTGCAATTCAGAAGGCCCGGGTTCTGTCCCTGGGTCAGGAAGATCCCCTAGAGAAGGGAATGGCTACCCACTCCAGTATTTCTGCCTGAAGAATTACATGGACAGAGGAGCCTGGTGGGCTTCATGGGTCATAAAGAGTCGGACACAACTGAGCGGCTAACATTTTCACTTTCTTTTATACCTAGTAATCAATTCTTTATAGTAAATTTTGTCTGTGAAAACAATTCGCATGGTTTCTGTCTTCTCACCAGACTTTATTTAATACATCTGCCCTCAAGGACCAGATAGTCTGAAGCAGATGGTCTCCTCATGTTACAGATGAGAGAGCTGAGGCATAGGTTGCTGAAGGAGCTTGCCCAAGACCATGCGAAGTAGAGGATGGGAATAAGAACTCAGACTCGAATGAACCAGTCCGAGTTCCCCACTGGAGGGATCCTGTCTCATCTCCAGCTCCTTAGGAGACTCACACACACACACACACACACACACACACACACACACAAAAGATAGCAAGTTAGAATAAATTCACCTCAGGGACTTCTGTGGTTTCCTGCTAGGGCAAGAAAGGCTTACTTAGAAATGGTAGTTTTGACAGTATTCAAACACCTAACAAACCAAATAGTTGATGAAGAAGCTCAAGACATATTTGTGTACTATGGGGGTCCGTGCAAGAATTATTTTGACCCTCTGTATATTATTTTGCTGATTTGATATTAATATTTGTGGAAATTTTTCAAGGTTTCTAAAGATATCTTTTTCATCTTTGTATCTCTACTGCCTAGTATAATAATCTGCTCATGGCTAAGTTCTTAATAAAGGTTTGTTGAGGAGAAAGAAGAATTTGGTTAATACATACCGCCACTATTACTTAACAAATATTCAGGTATGTCAATTAAATGCTAAAAAAAAAAAACTTAGATAACTAAATTCTACTTAGCTTAAATGGCTTCAAGAGAGACAGATATTCAGCTTCTTTGCCAAGGCCTTTAGCTAGCTTGTAATGGAGCCAAGATTGAGTCTCAGGGTAGACTCAAGCCCAGTTCTTAGCCACAGTGTTAAACTGCTTTGAAATGTTTCTTCTCTGTTTCTTAGTTTTCACATCTGTAAACCTGGACAAATGCCTATCTAATTCTCTTTAATTTAACCAATAAATAACTTCAAGTATGCTGACAATCAAAGTTGAAATTCATATTTTCAAAAGCCAATTGAGAAATGTTTCTTAGTAACTGGAGACAGATTGGAGAAACTTAAAAATTAATATGATTCAGTCAAGCAGACCAGCTGAAAAGAGGAAATTGTTTTGGACAATATTAAAAAACAACTAGATCCAGGCAATATTTCTTACAATTTTTCAAAGCTGTGTGATGGTTTTAAAACCCTATTTATAGGAACAATTTCCTGACTTCAAAATTAATTTTGATATTATATGGCATTTATTTAAAAGTAACATTTCCTGGTTTCAAAAATATTTAAAACATACTACATGAAAAATTGGAAAACAATTTGAACAGTATTTAAAATAAAATTTTAGAATGCATCATGACAAGGCAAAACTTGAACATAACTGTAATTAAAAAAGTTCTTTTAAAAACGTGGATCTACCAAAGCGATGAGTAATTCTCTGCATCACATCAGTCGTAACTGCTCTCTGCAGCCCAGGCATAGTCTCTCTCTCTCTCTATTGAATTTTATCTTTCCTTCAAACCCAATGTAAAAACCAACTGTTAATGTACCTAATAGATGAAAAGAACCAAATGTTTTCTTTCTATCTTTTTTCCCAAGAAGTCTTAACAGATGTCCTCTACTCAGTTACTAATCTCCCTTTTCCTTATTCTCAGAGCATATTATAAGATCCATGGCACAAGGTGCCTTGATTTGGACTGAGTGTATCACTGGGTCTCCTGCCAAAATGAACTGTAGAATAGTATGCACTCTACCTATGGTGAAATCTTCATATTCCTCCCTGTATGGTGTTTTTCATACAGTATGAACTTAAGAGGTGTGTATGTATACAAATAAAATTGACCCTAGCTGGTCTCCTTCAAAGCTAATTCCTAAAGAGACGGGTAGATGCTCTGTTGTCCAACTCAATTTGTATCTTCTGGTACCCATTCCATTTCCTGTGACATGAAATTATGTGAGACTGGTGGCTTTTAATCCCATATTCTTACAGTCATTGACAGCACTCAACTTTAAGACATAACAGGGGCCCCAACTCTAGGTGGCCAACTTGCTCCAGAACAGATTTAAATTGGCCCAATAACCATAAATGTCCATCAGCAGAGGAATGGATAAAGAAGATGTGGTACATATATACAATGGAATATTACTCAGCCTTAAAAAGAAACAAAATTATGCCATTTGGAAAGGCATGGATGGACCTATAGACTGTCATATAGAGTGAAGTAAGTCAGAAACAGAAAAACAAATATCATATATTAATGCATATATGTGGAATCTAGAAAAATGGCACAGATAAACTTATTTGCAAAGCAGAAATAGAGACACAGCCATAGAGAACAAATGTATGGACACCAAGAGGAGTAGGGGTATGATGAGATAAATTGGGAGAATGGGATTGACATGTATATACACTACTATGTATGAAATAGATAACTAATGAGAACCTACTATATAGCACAGGGAACTCAACTCAATGTTCTGTGGTGACCTAAATGGGAAGAAAATCCAAAAAAGAGGGGATATATGTATATACATAGAGCTGATTCACTTTGCTGTTTAGCAGAAATTAACATTGCATTGTAAAGCAACTGTACTCCAAAATTTTTTTCTAAATGCATGTATGCAAAATTTAATTAATTAATTGACCATAAAGATTATTTTAAAGTTCTCATCCTAGACTATGTTCTCATCTTGTCTCACTATGATTAATTCTGGATTTTGTGACTATTACCCAAAGGGTGACATGGTATAATGAAAAGGGCTTGAGCTTTGGACCTCATCTCTTTACTATTTCAACACTCTAATGATAGTAATTGATTGTTATAGTCTAACTTGGATCCTCAAAACATTTGAATGTATTAAGTCCTAGTCCTAAATCCTATCCTCATTTTATCTGTAAAAAAATGGAAGATCAGAGTTAATTTTCTTCCCAAGATCACACAGCTAATTTAATAATGGAGTCAGGATTAGAACTCAAACCCAAGTCCCAACTTTCAACTTCAATGCTATGCTGTCTCATTAAGTTTCTAAGCCTCTCTATTTCTCAGTTTTCTCATCTTAAAAATCAAACAAATAATTTCTACCTCATTGGGTTATTGCAGCATTCCAATGAACCTGAACTTTCTTTCACCTGTAACTGTGGAACTTCATCAAGCTAAAGCAATCTGAATTAAGATCTTCGGTGGAAACAAAGGAACATTCTACATAACACCCTAAATTTCATCCCATTTTCCAGCTGTTTGTTGGTATCCCAATGATCCGGGTGTTTTGTGGTTGCAGAATTGGGTCTCCAACAGAGCACAAGATTCAGAAATGCCTTCCTTGGTCCTTAGCAATTTAAACATATTTGTTGAGTGATTAAGGATGTTTATAAAAAGCACTTGCCACATTTTACTGACAATACCTTTTCCGTGGTGACTCAGATAGTAAAGAATTTGCCTGCAATGCAGGAGACCCAGGTTCCATTCCTGGATTGGGAAGATCTCCCGGAGTAAAAAATGGCTACCCGATCCAGTGTTCTTGCCTGGAGAATCCCACGGACAAAGGACTGAGGAGCCTGGCAGGCTACAGTCCATGGGATCACAAAGAGTCGGACAGGACTGAGCAACTAACACATTTCCTTTTACAAACAGAAACAACTGTATGAATTTACATATGTATCAACCCAAGTTGGATTAGCTCTGTATTAGCCACTGGTGAGGAAAACCAAAGCCTAGAATGGAAATTGTCTTTAGTTTAATAAAGGGGAGGAAATCTTACTCCTGCTTCCCACTGAGAAAAATCATGGACAAAAAAAGAACAAATGACCTATAGAACATTGGTAAATCCCTTCCTTTTCTTCCATCACCATCCAGTGACAATATTATGATGTTGATTTTTTTTTAAGCTGGTGCCTCATTAATTTTCTTTTTTCTTTGTTCTGCACATACAGTGAGATAAGGTAGGAACATGTACTTTTTGATGAATCATTGCCTTTGATCTTTTCTTTAACTTTGATTCAACTAAGGTATCATGGAGACATTTCCATGGGTTTACATACGACTTGGGCTTTTTTTTTTTTTTTTGGGTCTCTGATGTAATAGATGAAGACACTGAGTTCTAGTGTCTGCAGTTCCCTTTTTGCCTGTCAGAAGAAAAACTATGGAACTTCTCTCAAATGTAGATCCCTTATTTACAAACGTTAGTTCCACAGACCCTCATAGTGTGGAGGTGTGCAAGGAGAACAATAATGCTGCCCTGATTCCTCCACAAAGTCTTTGCAAGATGAAATTCTCCACCCAGCTCTGAATGCCAATGAACTTGAAATGCACATTTTGCCATGCACATGAAAGCTCTTTATGAATTAAGTGTGCAACAACTAGCCTTGGGGATGACGGTGATGACCATGGGGATGGTAATGGCCATAAGGATGCTGTGAATAGTTACCATCCTGAGCTTAGGTGAGGGTTGGTGCTGCTCTTCCAGTCTCACTGAGGATTTCAAAGACACAAACAAAACCTTTATGGGCATGGAAATAGGATAGGAAACGGGAGAAGTTTGGGCCTTGATCTCATGTAGACTCCATGGAGCCTACAGCACATATGTAAACACTGAGTTCAAGTTCTCAGAGATCAGATTGCTGAGCTCTCTATTACATAAAACACTAAGCAGCTTTTTAGCACGTTTTACAGACAAGATTCCAGACAGAGTTAGACAGAAACTTGGATACCTAAGGGCCTACTGAACTGTAATTTTCTAAGCTGCTCAATGAAATTTTTAGGCTGAATATTTTTTAGAACATCTCACTGGAAAAAACAGTCCCAGCACTTATTACTTGCTCTTCCACATACCGTGTATTATTTCCAGTACACTGAGCACTCTATGCTATAAAAGATAAACATGAAACACTTGACATCCACAGCTAGCTTGCTCCTTGAGTTAAATAAAAATCTAGTAATTAGAAAATTTTCTCTTTCATATTTTTTACATATGATATTGATAAAGTTTCTAAAAAAGAATCCCAAAGTGATTACACTCTATTACTATCATTCTTGAAATAACAATAATGGAGATCCTAAATTGCTAAATTAGATGACTAAATGTATATCACACCATGACTCATACTAAAGCCAAGATTCAGAACCCTACAGCCAAATATCTGTGTTATTTTTTGTAATGATGTGATGTTGTGGATACAATTGGTGTAGATAAGAATCCAAAATAAAAGTTCAAAATTATTTGTATAGATCCAAATCCAAATGCTGAATGCCAGATATTGTTTCTTACTCTTGCTATAATAAACTGCCACAAACTTCGTGGTTTAAAACAATTCAGATTTGCTCTTAGAGTTTCGGAGGTCTGAAATTCGGAATCAGTTTCAGGGCTAAAGTCAAGATTCAGGCAGGTTTGACTCTTTCTGGAGGCTCTGAGAGGAGAATCTGTTTCTTTGCTTTTTTCAGCTGCTAGTAGCCACCTGTGTTTGGCCTGTGGCCCCTTCCTGCATCTTCAAAGCCAGCTTCCATCATCACATCAGCTTATCCTCTTTTGTAGTCAAATCTCCCTCTGTCTCTCTCTTATAAGGACACTTAATGGTAACATTTAGGACCCCTAAAATAATCCAGGTTAATCTCCCCATCTCAAAATCCTTTATTTATTCACATTTGCAAAATCCCTTTGTCATATAAATAAGCATTCACAGGTTCTGAGAATTAGAATGTGGATGCTTTGGGGAGCCATTATCCTGTCTACCACACAAGTGAATCATTCATTAATTGAGGGCTTATATAGACCTCACTCAGGTTTTCCACTACATGAAATGATAGAACAACTTTTCATTTCATGTCTTGATTTATTCTTCCGAGTGAGTTCTAAGGAGAACTCCAGCTAGAACAGCTGGCATTCAAGATCATGAGGCAGGAAAGAATAAAATAAAAGAGAAAGTAATACCTAAAAAAAATCCCATTACACATAACTCACATTAACTGAGGACAAGATGATTTTAAATCCAATGAGATCTTTCACTTGCCCTCAATCTCCATCTCCTTAAAGACACACTCAAAGCCAATGGAAGCCAACCTACGTTGAAAATATTCAGGAGTGAACAAAAGAGAATGTGTTAGTTCTTTGTTTCAGTGGTTCTTCTTGGAACAATTTTCTCTTAGTTTTTGATAATAACATAATATGAATAAGCAAATCAAAAATCTGATTCCGAAGAGCCACCTAAAAAGAAGATCAATTTTCTAAGAATGGCTAATTCCTGGAATCTGTTGGGCCCTCAAATACCTAGATCAAATATATACAATCTGACTGGTCTGTGCTGTGTGCTGTGCTTGGTTGCTCAGTCGGGTCTGACTCTGTGATCTCACGGACTGTAGCCCACCAGGCTCCTCTGTCCATGGGGATTCTCCAGGCCAGAATACTGGAGTTGGTTGCCATGCCAGTCTATAGAGCAACCATAAAGTGTATCTGACAGAATCCTTAACCTGATGAGTGAACAATAGAGATATTTAACCTTGTTAGGAAAATGCAAAGCTATTATAAGAGAATCTTCTTTGGAACTTTGAAGTGAGGATTACAAGGTAGGGAGTGTTTGATCTTTCCAACATTTAGGATCTCATCCCTTAAAGGGGTGTATATCTGACCTTAACAATCACTATGGGTTTGAGAACCTTAAATCCACCTTTATGTATTGAGAGGCAAAGAAACAATAAGGAAGGGGAAAAGCTGCTAAGGACAACTGCTCTGTACTTCACTGAAAAGACAGAGGTTTTTACTACTTGTAATATGTAAGGATCTTCACATATCCACATTTAAAGGGTGTATGTGTGTGTGTTTTAATACTAAATGTAATTCAAGAGTTTCTAGAGTTCAGGTGACAATACCTGGTGACTCCTTTCAAATCATATGACATAGAGCAGATGTCTCTCAGAAATAAGACAAGTTTTATTTCATAAAATTGTGCAGGTGGTGATTTTATTTTCAAGAGGATTTATAACATTTTCTCACAAAAGATAGATCTGCTCATTTAAAAGTTAACATAGTGCTCCGTTCTCTACTTTTGTCATTGCTGAGTGCATGGGGGAAGTGTTTTGAATCCTAAATAGTGTTTTTTCTCCTAAAAAACTGTAAATATCCTTTCCAATAATAGCATGTGATACTGTACATCATTTGTTTTAATAGTTGTGTTCCTAAAATACAAAATCTATTTTATAAATCAGATTGAATGCTAGTAATCCTGAACTTCCCACTATGTATGTGTGTATTAATAGCAGAGCATACACACAGTATACATTATTACCAATAAGAGAAAAACTGAGACACAAGAAGAAAAAGTGATTGACCCCAAAACACCTGCATGCAATTCAGACACCAGACTTTTGACTTTCAGTCAGAATTGTGAAAAATATATCAACTTTCTCCCGAATGCTGAGCACTTTTTATTAAAATTATCGACTGTAGGTTTAAAACATAAAAATATAAAGCTTTTTTTTTTAATCCTCGAAGGTGTTTCAAAGACAAATTCCCTGGAAAATTACTTCCACTGTACACTTTACCCTATACAATGTTGACCCAGCCAACAGATTTTTTATCAATGGCTTTTGTTTTGTTTTATTATTTGATTAAGTCTCATGTAACTCTTCTTACTGGCAGTCAGGGGAATCACCCATCTTGGATGGAGCATTTAAATTTGCTACTTTTTAACTCAAGGATTAGCTTTGCACTTGGGAATGTTTGGGTAGCATCAAACCCACCCTACAGAATTCTGTGATTTAATTTCATTTATGGATTTAAAGGGCTTACAGCTGTCTTCACAGTTAAATTAGGATTTACTGAAATGTTGCCCTCCCCAGTGGCAGAGAGAGCCCCACAATTGGCAGGACTTCAGTACTCCCAGAAGTAGACCGTTTGACCAAGGAGGATGAAATTAGCACACACATACACATAAAACATATCATCTGAGACTTTTAGAAAATGTAGATCCAGGGGGAAATCTTAGAGCATAAATTACTTGGAGGTTTCATTGTTGCTAGATCTTACTTGGAAAGATTTGTGTTCTTTCACATGCACAGCTGTGGAATCTCTGGGGGAATTTCTTGCTCTTTTTCATTTTTGCATATCAGCCAAAAACCAAGATCTCAGCATTAACTGTAGTATCATAAGCCTCCTGTATAGGATGGTGGATTTTCCAAAGGATGCTAGACAGGAACTGATTAAAATCCAAGATGGCATTCTGACAGCTAAGTGACACCATGGGTAGCACAATGAGGGGAAAGACCGCTGAACAGGTGAGATCCAGGGCTTTGTTCTGTGGTTATGTCTGTTGCTATTGCTGTTGTTTGTTTAGTTCTCACTCTGGCCTTACCCATTTACATAGACTTGGCCAAATTAATGGAGTTTTGTTATCTCAAGTATCCTGGTGAGATAAATATTTGTTGCAAAAATGAATCATTGAATAAACCCGAAATTAACCTTTGCAATAGGACCTTGGCCAAGTGTTTGGTCTCTACTCCTTTACTTCTTTGTCTGATGCTGCTGCTGCTAAGTCGCTTCAGTCGTGTCCGACTCTGTGCAACCCCATAGACGGCAGCCCACCAGGCTCCCCCGTCCCTGGGATTCTCCAGGCAAGAACACTGGAGTGGGTTGCCATTTCCTTCTCCAATGTATGAAAGTGAAAAGTGAAAGTGAAGTCGCTCAGTCGTGTCCGACTCTTCGTGACCCCTGGACTGCAGCCTTCCAGGCTCCTCCGTCCATGGGATTTTCCAGGCAAGAGTACTGGAGTGGGGTGCCATTGCCTTCTAAATAAACTCTAAGATTTATTCTGGTTCTAAATATTAATGTCAACATTTAAAGAGTACTTACTATGTATCGGGCCCTTATTCTAAGCCCTTCCATATACCAACTACTTTAACCTTCACAGATCCATAAGTAAAAGTATTACCCACATTTAACAAACAAGGAAACTGAGATAGAGACCTTTAGTAACTTGTCCAAAGTCATACAACTTATAAGTGGCAGAATCAGGATTTAACTGGAAAGACTAACTCCAAACTTCATGTTTTAACCATAATTCTCTACTGCCTCTCTAAAATTTTATGAAAAAGAGTAAGAGAAATTTTATGAACTACATTAAACTAGATCTCACTAAAATGTAAACATTTTGTTTTTCATTATCAAGGAACACATTGACCATAGCTTTGGTTTCCACTCTGAGCTCATCCCCTTCCTAAAACAAATTTTATCTCTTGGTACCCCATCCTTTATCTCATTTCTTAGTTTACACCCTTTCTGACCCTTATCCTGGGTCTCTGCATGTGGCTCAGAGAGGATAGGAGAGAAGGCTTTGTTCATCATTTGAAAATAAACAAAAGCAGAAAATCAAGTGTTACACTTTGGATGCATTAGAAATGTTCAAGTGCCAAATGAAAATCCAGTAGGAAAAGACCCAATCAAAAAGTGGGCTAAAGAACTAAACAGACATTTCTCCAAAGAAGACATAAGATGGCTAACAAACACATGAAAAGATGCTCAACATCACTCATTATCAGAGAAATGCAAATCAAAACCACTATGAGGTACCATTTCACACCAGTCAGAATGGCTGTGATCCAAAAGTCTACAAGCAATAAATGCTGGAGAAGGTGTGGAGAAAAGGGAACCCTCTTACACTGTTGGTGGGAATGCAAACTAGTACAGCCACTATGGAGAACAGTGTGGAGATTCCTTAAAAAACTGGAAATAGAACTGCCTTATGATCCAGCAATCCCACTGCTGGGCATACACACCGAGGAAACCAGAATTGAAAGAGATACATGCACCCCAATGTTCATCGCAGTACTGTTTATAATAGCCAGGATATGGAAGCAACCTAGATGTCCATCAGCAGAAGAATGGATAAGAAAGCTGTGGTACATATACACAATGGAGTATTACTCAGCCATTTAAAAGAATACATTTGAATCAGTTCTAATGAGGTGGATGAAACTGGAGCCTATTATACAGAGTGAAGTAAGCCAGAAAGAAAAACACCAATACAGTATACTAATGCATATATATGGAATTTAGAAAGATGGCAACAATAACCCTGTATACAAGACAGCAAAAGAGACACTGATGTATAGAACAGTCTTATGGACTCTGTGGGAGAGGGTGGGAAGATGTGGGAGAATGGCATTGAAACATGTAAAATAGCATGTATGAAACAAGTCGCCAGTCCAGGTTCGATGCACGATACTGGATGCTTGGGGCTAGTACACTGGGATGACCCAGAGAAAGAAAAAAAAAAAAAAGAAAGATGGTAACGATAACCCTGTATGCGACACAGCAAAAGAGACACAGATGTATAGAACAGTCTTTTGGACTCTGTGGGAGAGGGAGAGGGTGGGACGATTTGGGGGAATGGCACTGAAACATGTATAATATCATATAAGGAACGAATCACCAGTCCAGGTTCTATACAGGATACTTGGGGCTGGTGCACTGGGATGACCCAGATGGATGGTATGGGGAGGGAGGTGGGAGGCGGGGTTCAGGATGGGGAACACGCATATGCCTGTGGCAGATTCATGTTGATGTGTGGCAGAACCAATACAATATTGTAAAGTAATTAGCCTCCAATTAAAATAAATAAATTTAAATTAAAAAAAGAGGAAGCTGTGGTACATATACACAAAGGAATATTACTCAGCTGTTAAAAAGAATACATTTGAATCAGTTCTAATGAGGTGGATGAAACTGGAGCCTATTATACAGAGTGAAGTAAGCCAGAAAGAAAAGCACCAATACAGTATACTAACGCATATATATTTAGAATTTAGAAAGAAGGTAACGATGACTCTATATGCGAGACAGCAAAAGAAACACAGATGTATAGAACAGTCTTTTGGACTCTGTGGCAGAGGGCATGATATGGGAGAATGGCATTGAAACATGTAAAATATCGTGTGTGAAACAAATCACCAGTCCAGGTTTGATGCATGATACAGGGTGCTCGGGGCTGGTGCACTGGGATGACCCAGAGGGATGGGATGGGGAGGGAGGTGGGAAAGGGGGGTTCAGGATGGGGAACACATGTACACTCATGGTGGATTCAAGTCAATGTACGGCAAAACCAATACAATATTGTAAAGTAAAATAAATAAATTAATTTTAAAAAATAAAGAAAATTTAAAAAGAAAATCCAGTAGGAAACAGAATACACATTTAAATTAGACTAATTAGGAGGGTTTATTTATGAAGTGATTGTAAAGGAACCACAAGAAATAACACATCAACCTGGGGTTTGTAGCAACTGAAATGTTACCACCCCTTGACCTGAGGGAAGAAAGTGGTTACTAGAAGGCAATGGCAAGCCACTCCAGTACTCTTGCCTAGAAAATCCCATGGATGGAGGAGCATGGTGGGCTACAGTCCATGGGGTTGCCACGAGTCAGTCGCGACTGAGTGACTTCACTTTCACTTTTCACTTTCACGCAATGGAGAAAGAAATGGCAACCCACTCCAGTGTTCTTGCCTGGAGAATCCCAGGGACGGCAGAGCCTGGTGGGCTGCTGTCTATGGGGTTGCACAGAGTCGGACACGACTGAAGAGACTTAGCAGCAGCAGCAGCAGAACCACATAGGAGAGAGTTCTGTTAAGCAGCAACCTTGGGTGGAGGGACACAACCAACCTGAGGCCACCCTACAAAGAGATACCTGGCTTCACTTTTCTCCCTCTGATCTCTCTGGAAGGCTCCCCATGGCCAAACTCAACAGGAAACCATTAGGCATGGAAATCAGAGATTAGCCTCTCAGAGAAGGAGGCAGGGTGGAAAAGAATGGAGAGTGTGTGGTGAGGAGCGAATGAAGGAGACCTGGCAGACCTGCCTCAAGCTGGTATTCACCAGAAAGAGCTGTTGTGGGTCCAGGAAGGGGAGATTTACCCAGAAATAAACCCTCAAGTCCAACAGGTAGCTGCAAACTATCTGTCCAAACCCCAAAATCCCTTAACACTTATCATATGGTTTGGTTTTAGCTTCTTTTATCCACAAAACATCAATTTTGTAAGTAATTTTTAAGAAATGTCTTCCTTCAAGCTTTAGTCTAAGACCTAAAACTTTAAATGGTATAGTTTCCCCTAAGAACATGGTTTAAAATTTTCAGTGAAGTATACAATGCAACTTTCATCTCAAACCCACCTCTCAAACAGATCCTTTACCAAATGGCAAGATATAGGACTTATATAGTACTTACTCATTAAAATACTGAGAACTTTGAAGGAAAAAGAAACAATAATCTGCAGTCTCCTGGCACCCATCAAAAAATCGCCTTGAAACTTCGTATGCTATACAGTAAGTCCTTGTTGTTTATCTACTTTATATGTAGTAGTGTGTATCTGTTAATTCCAAATTCTTAATTTGTTCCTCCCCCATTTCCTCTTTGGTAACCATAAATTTGTTTTCTATGTTTGTGAAATAGTAGTCCTTGACATAAACATAAACATAGTCTAAGATATAAACAGTAAATTTATGTCTTTGCCTCTAGTCTTGTCCCTTATAGAACAGACTACTAATTATATCTAATATCCATACTCCCTCTTCCTTTCAGTAGTAAATTGAGCACCATGCCTCCCAGCCTCTCTGGGGGCTCCATATGGCCAAGCTACAAAGTCATCTATGAAGTAAGTTCTGGTCACTAGTGTGAGAATGAAAGTGATGTGTGCACCTTCTGAACCACGTCCTTCATATAAAGTTGCTTGTTCTCTCTGTTTTCTCTCTCTGCAGACTAGATTGTAATAAGGCGGTGGTAAGTTACACTTTACAAGGAAAAACAGCACAATAGGGGATGAAGGAGCCACAAGATAAATGGGACCCTTTTCTCCTGGACTGTTTCCCACCTCAAAGTTTCATGTAAGAGAGAAGGAAATCTTGTGGAAGCCACTGTTGTTTGTCTTCTGTCCCTGGCTCAGTGAAGAAGAACCTGCCTGCCAATGCAGGAGATGAAGGTTCGATCTCTGGGTGGAGAAGATCCTTTGGAGAAGGAAATGGCAACCCACTCCAGTATTCTTGCCTGAGAAGTCCCAGGCAGAGCCTGGCGGGCTGCAGTCCATGGAGTCTCAAGAGTCAGACATAACTTAGCGACTAACCATCTTCCATCGTAAGTCGCTTCAGTTGTATAGACTAGTTCTACTAGTCCCTTTTCTCCCAGCCATAATTCTTTTTCTACAGTCCAGCTGAATTGCTCTTTATTACATTGCACATCTGATCAGGACATTGTCTCATTGCCTTATTAATTTCTATAACCTTCAGAGGACTTAGTACATGATCTTGTTTATAGCAAACATTCAATAATATCGATTGTTGATTGAGAAATTATGACACTCATTTTATTTTTTTCCCCCACAAATAGGCTTTATTCAATCCTTAGATCATACTGTGACAAATGCCTCAAATACAAGCAACTGGAAACCGGAAACCATTCAGTTGACCCTGCAACACTTCTGCTTCCAATGTACGATCAAGATTTAAACAGCAATAGAGAGAGCTAACTTGATCAAGTTTGTTTCTGTGAATGTGTGTCTGTGGCTCTGAGACTGTCCTTAGTGAAAGAAGCTCATTTTCTAGAAGTACCTAAATCATAAAAATTAGCTTTTAATTGTATGTGGCATTCCACATAATCAGTGGATGAGATGATAGTTTGAGGCTTCCCTGATTTGTAAAATCACCCTAAATGGGCGTCATCCCTCATCTACATTATCTGATGACCAGCCAGAGGGTCAGTAATTTGTCTAATGATGAGATTTATCTACAAAGAATGGAATTCCCATGTGTGTCACTGGCCACTCAAAAGGAAGGAGGGAATATAAAAAGAAGAGGAGTGAAAACAGCACAGAACTCTGTTTAGTGAGAGGCAGTAGAAAATCAGTAGAAATATGTTCATACTGTACTTGTGACCACTACAGGTTAAGCCATAAAATGGCTTTAGGTGCTAGATTTCTACTAGGAAGATGATTATTCCAAATTTAGACATCTATTGAGCCAAAGAATTGATACTTTCAAACTGTGGTGTTGGAGAAGACTCTTTAGAGTCCCTCGGACAACAAGGAGATTAAACCAGTTAATTCTAAAGGAAATCAGGCCTGAGTATTTATTGGAAGGACTGATGCTGAAGCTGAAGCTCCAATACTTTGACCATCTGATGCAAAGAGCCAACTAACTGAAAAAGCCCGTGATGCTGGGGAAGATTGATGGCAGCAGGAGAAGTGGGTGGGAGAGGATGAGATGGTTAGATGGCATCACGGACTCAATGGACATGAGTTTGAGCAAACTCCAGGAGATAGTGAAGGACAGGGAAGGCTGTGGTCTGCAGTCCATGGGGTCACAAAGAGTCAGACATGACTTAAGGACAGAACAACCACCACAATTCAGCTAATATTTGTTGGGCCCCTACTATATGCCAAGAACTGTGCATGAGAAAATCTCCCAAAATATTTCAGAAGAACTTTTGCCTGAGGCTCCATTCGCCCTCCATAGAGGATTTCTAGACTACCTGAAGCTTGGCAGTGTCTCCCAGAACAAAAGTATATTTGAATACTCCCCACATGAATCCTCCCAAGTTCTAATCAACTCAATTCCTGGAATTGGGTTAAAATGGGGATACTGTTAGAAACTCCATCAGTTCAGACTTCAAGTGCCTCCTCCCCTCAAATGTATGTTTTTGAAGGCTTTGCTAATTTTCCACCTAGTATAAAGTATCTTAAATTTGATAACCGTGAGTTGTCAGTGAGACACTATCATAAAGTACCATCGATAATGCTGCTATTTTTCACAAAGCACTCCATTATACTTGTCATCTGGAAATGAAAGCTACATTTTTGTCTGACACACAGAACAAATTGCACCAGACAAATAAAGGCACCTGGGCAACTAACGCCTTCAGCTGGGTTCCTGCCACTTCTCATGATTTTGTATTCATGCCCTGTACTTGTTCTTTTTTCTAATTTAAATTTTTTGCACCTTAAGGGAATTAACTAGATGTTAAAAGGCAACGAGGATCATTTGAGATGCAAAGTTGCCTTGGTCACGGTGAAGTTTTTAAGTGATACAAGTGTGTGTTGTTTTCCCATGGAGTATAGTTTACAACACAGAGAGCAAAGCCGCTAGTTTTAATGCAATATAAATAATCCGAATTCACCAACTGCTTTAAAAAGCAGCAGTATGCTTTCAAAATAGTATCTAAAACCATTAAAGTTTTGAAAATACCTGTTGACTTGAACGGAAGAAACACCTGAAGCCTTGAGGCAGAGTAGCTTTCTGAAGAGAAAACACATAAATATTTCATGTGGGAGGAATTTTTCATGGTACATATCAGTTCTTGAAACCAGTGAGATAGCTCACATTCACTGCCAGCAATAGGCAGTCTGAGTTCTGTCTGGGGGAAGGGTATCAGGAAGGGTATAAATTGTAAATATTACATACTTCCTTGGTCAGCACAAACTCAGTATTCTGAAAGACAGTGAGATCTCCATGTCTGTAAGATAAAAGAAATCGTAATAATAGCTGTCAATGTGTCTTAAATGGTTACTGTGTAATGAGCTCTATGTTAAGCACTTTATCTGGATTATACATTTTTTTTTTTTTTGGCCATGCCTTGAACCTTGTGGGATCTTAGTTCTGACCAGGGATTGAACCTTTGCCCTTGGCAGTGAACCTGCAGAGTCCTAACCACTAGACAGCCAGGGAATTACCACGAATTATTTTTCTTTAACATCCATCCCTTGAGATGGATGCTTTTGCTCTATATTACTGATGAAGAAATGGAGGCTGAGAGAAGTTGTTAATGTTGTACAGCTATTTGTTGGTAAAGATCTGAACATGACTTTTCAAATGAATAGACATTTTTGGTTGGTTCCCTGCCATTCTGCTGTGGCAGGGTGGACTACTGTGGGTATGCATAGGTAGTGGGGCTGGTTCCTGCCCAGGTGACTGCAAGGCCAGCCTTGCGCATGGTTGCAGCCCCTTATGAGTGAGGCTGGATGCCAGGATAGCTGGCTGCATGACCTGGGGTGTTCTTGGGGCTGATGCCAGCCTGAATGGTGGGCAGGACTGGGTCCCAGGGCAGCGTGCTCTGGGGACCTGGAGGAGCGGAGGCTGGTGCTGGCCTGTTGGTGGCTGGGTAACCCCATCATGCTAAAAGACTAGAGGGAGTATTCCAGAATGGTGCTTGCCACCGCCAGTGTCCTCATGGTAATAGCGGTTGGCACCTATGTTTCCAGGGTGAGTTCCGGGTGCCTCCTGCCTTTCTGGAATCCTCTTCAAGATCAGAAGGTGGGTCTGACCCAGGCTCCTTCCATATTACTGCCTTTGCACTGGGACGGTGCCTGTTAGATTTTGTGTGTGCCCTTTAAGAGCAGCGTTTTCGTTTCCCACAGCCCTCCAGCTTACCAGTATGGAAGCCGTGCTGGTCTTCAAAGCCAGCCATTCTGGGGGCTCGTCTTTTCAGTGCAGGACCCCTAGGTTGGGGAGCTTGATGTGGGACTCAGATCCCTCACTCCTTGGGAGATTCCTCCCACTTGTGGATCATCTCCCTAGGGCTGTGGGTCTTGAGTGTACTGTGCATACACCCTTCCTACCATCTTATTGTGGTTCCTTCTTAGAGCTATTGTGGAAACTCTTCTCTGCTACTCTTCAGTTTGTTCTCATAGAAAGTTGCTCTGTAAACGGTTGTAATTTTCGTGTTCCCATGGGAGGAGGTGAGCTTAAGGTCTTCCTATTCCCCCTTCTTGGCCACATCCATCCTAGAAAGCAAAATTTGATGTCTAGGTATTCTATTATACTGCCTGTTTTTCTTTAATAATAATTACAAAACAAAAAGCAAAAGCTTTTGTCAGTCTTAAGGCTGATTCCACTCAGTTGCTTTGATAAATGCAAATTGGCCTACACCATCCTGGTTTAAAGTACAAGGCTTTCAAATCTAATATGGTCAAAGTTTCTTATGAACATTTTCAAAATAATTTTAAAATATAATCATAGATCTTGTCTGTGTGTGTGTCAGTTGCTCAGATGTGTCCAACTCTTTGCAACCCCATGGACTATAATCTGTCAGGCTCCTCTGTCCATGGAGGAATGGCAAGAATACTGGAGTAGATAACCATTCCCTTCTCCAGAGGATCTTCCCAATCCAGAAATTGAATCGGGTCTCCTATATTGCAGGGGATGGTAATTCTTCACCATCTGAGCCACCAGGGAAGCCCAGACATTGTATGTAATTACTTTGAAATAGATGTTGCTGAATCTCTGGCCAGAACTTTTAAATAGTAGGCTCATTTATAATTCTGATCTCTCTCCTTGCAGTAGAATTACCAGTAGTCTTCTAATTGTGGTCTGAAAGTCAGTCAAAAGAAAGTTGTCCATTCATCTGTTGATGAACATCTAGGTTGCTTCCATGTCCTAGCTATTGTAAATGATGCTGCTCTGAACACTGCAGTACATGTGTCTTTTTCAATTATGGTTTTCTCAGGGTATATGCTCAGTAGTGCGATTGCTGGGATATATGGTAATTTTTATTCCTGTTTTTTTTTTTTAAGTGATCTCCATACTGTTCTCCATAATGACTGTATCAATTTACATTCCCACCAGTGGAATACTATTCAGCCATAAAAAGGAATACGTTTGAGTCAGTTCTAGTGAAATGGATAAACCTAGAATCTGTTATACACAGTGAAGTAAGACAGAGAAAAACAAATTTTGTATATTAACGCATATATAAGGAATCTGGAAAAATGGTACTGATGAACATATGTGCAGGGCAGGAATAGAGGTACAGACACAGAAAACAGACTTTGGACACAGCAGGGGAAGGAGAGCATGGGATGAATTGAGAGAGCAGCATTGACATGTATATGCTACCATGTGTAAAACAGTCAGTGAGAAGCTGCTGTATGGGCACAGGGAGCTCAACTTGGTGCTCTGTGACAACCTAGAGGGGTGGGATGGGGAAGGCTCAGGAGAGAGGGGACACATGTATTCGTGGCTGATGCACGTTGTTGTATGGCAGAAGCCTACAAAATATTGTAAAGCAATTATCCTCCAATTAAAAATAAAAAAGAAAGTTGTATATAAGTACAATATACATACAACTAACCTATAACTGATACCATTGATATCAATGATCTTATAAAAGTATTTGTTTTATGCAGGGCACTTGAGATAAGCCTTGCTGCTGCTGCTGCTAAGTCACTTCAGTCGTATCCGACTCTGTGCGACCCCATAGAAGGCAGCCCACCAGGCCCCGCCATCCCTGGGATTCTCCAGGCAAGAACACTGGAGTGGGTTGCCATTTCCTTCTCCAATGCATGAAAGTGAAAAGTGAAAGTGAAGTCGCTCAGTCGTGTCCGACTCTTAGCGACCCCATGGACTGCAGCCTACCAGGCTCCTCCATCCTTACTCTAAACCTATAACTTGAAAATAGAAGATATTTTTACAAACCCAGCAGCTCGTTTCATGTCAGTTTAATTCCACTGATATTGTGTTCTGCATCATTTTTTTAAAGCAGCTTTTTTGTTGTTTCTATCATACATGACCCTTCTTTTTTAAGAGAGGCAGTTATAATGAGGGTGTCCTACTCAATTTGCATCTATATTACAGCCTTTTCAGTTTGAGGATCGTGGAGTTGCCATTCTTGTTAGTACTAAACTTTCCTTAGAAAGTTATTTTTAAAGCAGTGCTAAATTCTTATGCTATTAATTTGGAGAAGTATCCTTTCATTATTTGTGACTTTTACAGATTTTATTATCAAAGACATTTTTAGAAGTTTGAAGATTAATGGTTAAGTGAAAAGTCTTATTTTTCAAGATAATCCTTAAAATTAAGTGGTTTACTAATTGATTTCCACTCCAAAAGACTTCACCAGTCTAAGAAATACATGAATGTCACTGGCCACTTACAACTTTTTTAAATATGTTAAATAAAATTAGAAGATAAGGTGGTATCTTTGAGTGCCTGGTGCATAATCAGTAAAATCGTGGCACAAAATGCCATCTCAACTGCCAGCAGCCTCAGAGTATTTGAAATAGGGTCTTAGGCAAGAAATGTAAAAAAAAATGTATTTAAGACAAGTTTTTATTTTCTAACAACCATCAGCTAATTTAACAATAGTTTACATTTTAGCACCTGCTGGGAAAAAGCACTAAGATAGCAGCTATCACTGAGAGGGGTTAACAACTTGCCTTGTAGACACCAAGCTAGCGAAACAGAGCATCACTGTCTTATAGTGACAACGAATGTCGCCACAGCTTTCTCCATGATGTCCTGACTTCAGCTCTACTCAGGATGCTGGAGAGGGACAGGTGGTGCCAGGTCTGTGTTGAAAGAATTCTCAGGAAGCTCAGGGAACTAGTTAAACTCACAATAAATTTAAGTTATTAAGTGACCAGAAATTTACTTCCTGCCTATGGATATTCTAAAGACTCAGTAGGAGTCTATCTTTCAACTGGTTCATGTATGTTCACTTCCTTCTGTGAGTAATATTATAACAATCATCATTAACATTTTTGGACTTAACTCTTTGCTAGGTTCTGTGATACTAGTGCATTATTTGTCATTCTTCATTCTCCCAGGATTCAGAGGTGGATGCTTTCATTATCTCCACTTAAATGTACAGAACATGGTTTGGACAGCTCCTGTTTCACACAGTGATTAAGTGGCAGAGTCCAGTGTTGAATCTGGGTCATCTAACTCCACAGTCCACCCTTTTAACCACTCCTTCACCATCCACTTCGTTCAATAAAGGAAAAGGTATTCATCATCCTTAAAAACTTTACCCATCATATTTATGCCAGTGCTCTATTCATCACTAACAACTAAGTAACCATATCTTCTTCTCTAAGAGCTTCCTTGCATTCTATGAAATGTCTTGTTCTTGCCCTAGGCATAAACACTGGGGAGTAAGAATGGATGAAGAAAGAAGGGGTCTTCTTACCTCTGGAGAGCTGATTAATTCACAATTAGCAAAGGCTAAAAGGTACCTTTCTGAAACTTTTGCTTGCGGGCCTAGAATTAAAACTTAGTCACTGAATCCTGTCTCTTTTTGAGGGGAAGAATATCCATCACTAGATAAATGCTAGTTTTCTTGGTCTCAAGTCTTTTTTCCACAGTTCAACTGAGACAATTCCCTGATATGGAATTTGAGGGTGAAGCCTCTGAAAGTCATATGTACATGTCTTTTGTGCTGACACTCAAAATTTGATTTTTTTATTTTTCAATTACATATTATGAAAAACATTAAACATGCAGAGAAAATCAAAGTATTAAAATAGTACAATGAACAGCCATAGACCCATCACTCAAATTCAACACTGATATACCTACTACACAGATATTATATTTTGGCTTATTTGACTATGTCTATTTATCATCACCCTTCACTACTATATGCTTAGATATACATAATCTAAGAATAAGAACATTCTCTTACATAATCACTTAACATTAACACATCTAAAAAAATTAACAGTGTTTCTCTAACATCACATTGTACTTACTCCAAATTTAAATTTTCCATTTGTCCCCAAACTGTTTTTTATGGCTAATTTTTAAAACCAGGATTAAGATTGTGTGTATGCACTGCATTTGGTTATTATATCACTTTAGAATTTTTTATTCTGGAGTAATTTTGTCTCATTCCTCTTGGACACCAACATTTTGAAGATACCAACAAGTTCTTGTGCAGCTCCACATTCTGTGCGTGTTGGATTGTTTACTCCTGGAGCCGTTTAAGTTGCTCCTTTCAGATCAGATCAGATCAGATCAGTCGCTCAGTCGTGTGCAACTCCTTGCGACCCCATGAATCACAGCACGCCAGGCCTCCCTGTCCATCACCAACTCCCAGAGTTCACCCAGACTCACGTCCATCGAGTCAGTGATGCCATCCAGCCATCTCATCCTCTGTCGTCCCCTTCTCCTCCTGCCCCCAATCCCTCCTAGCATCAGAGTCTTTTCCAATGAGTCAG
Source organism: Bubalus kerabau (assembly GCF_029407905.1). Taxonomy (NCBI): domain Eukaryota; kingdom Metazoa; phylum Chordata; class Mammalia; order Artiodactyla; family Bovidae; genus Bubalus; species Bubalus kerabau. The sequence goes on from NC_073627.1 coordinate 119,723,624, forward strand.
CTCTTCCCATGAGGTGGCCAAAGTACTGGAGTTTCAGCTTTAGCATCATTGCTTCCAAAGAAATCCCAGGGCTGATCTCCTTCAGAATGGACTGGTTGGATCTCCTTGCAGTCCAAGGGACTCTCAAGAGTCTTCTCCAACACCACAGTTCAAAAGCATCAATTCTTCGGCGCTCAGCTTTCTTCTCAGTCCAACTCTCACATCCGTACATGACCACAGGAAAAACCATAGTTGCTCCTTCAGCTTTTATATTTCCTGTAAACTGAAAGTTAAAGGCTCAAGTAAGTTTTGGTTAGACATTTCTGGTAAGAATACTTGATGCATGATGCTTTCATGCTTGGAAGACACAATATCATGTATGTCATTCTTTCCTTTTCTTTCTTTATCTTTGTCATTCTTTCTTCTCTAAGTTTGACACTGGTCACAACGGTGATGACACGTGGTGACAATGAGATCTCTCTTTTACAAAAGCTATTCACAGATTTTAGCAAAAAATCTGTAGGATTATACTTGGTGCTATGAAAACACTTTTCCACTACATCTTTTCATTTAAAGGCTTTATAATCAATTGATGATCCCTCCATTTACCATTTCATCTTCATTGACTGGTTTTCACTCTTCTGTGAAAAGCTTGAAATAACAATTTTTCCCTGTGTGGCTATGATACCAATTTGATAGCTTCATGTGTTTTCAATTTGGGGGGAGGGAGGTTGATTTCAATTTTTCTTTCAAATTATTTTACTTTTTTATATTAAAAAAACACAGAATTCAAAGTTTAAAGTATATGGAAAGGTGTATATTCTGAAGAATTGAAAGCAGACTTGAATAGATAGTTGTATATCCATGTTTGTAGCAGCATTATTCACAGTAGTTGAAAGGTAGAAGCAACCCAAGTATCTACTGATGAATGAATGCAGAAACGAACGTTTGGAACATGTAAACAATAGAATATTATCCAGTCTTAAAAAGGAAGGGAATTCTGATAAATGCTCCAACATGAATGGAATTTTAAGACATTATGAGACGTGAAATAAGCCAGTCAGAAAAAGACACGTATTATATTATTCCACCTACATGAAGTATCTAAAGTAGAAAATTCATAGGGAGAGAAAGTAGAATGGTCATTGCCAGGGCTGAGGGGAGGGGAGAATAAAAAGTAAGGTATATGCTTAAGGCGATCTTTCAGCTTCTGATAGGTTCAGAACCTGGAAAAATGAGACTATAAAAGCTGAATAGCAGTTCAGGAGATTGAGGGTGTTGAGATCATATTAAACAATTGAACAGTCACTATAAGTGACTACAAGTGTACAAGTCTCAGAAACTTGTAGAATTTCCTGGAACTGCACTGATTTAAGAACATTTCAGGCAACCCCATCACCACCAGGGGAGGGCCACCAGGGCTACTGTGCTACAAGGACCTTCAAGGGCCTCTTGAAAAACCAGAATTGCTCCTCCCTCAAAGTCCTGGACAGAGAGGGCAATGGCACCCCACTCCAGTGCTCTTGCCTGGAGAATCCCATGGACGGAGAAGCCTGGTGGGTTGCAGACCATGGGGTCGCTAAGAGTCAGAAGCGACTGAGTGACTTCACTTTCACTTTTTACTTTCAGGCATTGGAGAAGGAAATGGCAACCCACTCCAGTGTTCTTGCCTGGAGAATCCCAGGGATGGGGGAGCCTGGTGGGCTGCCGTCTATGGGGTCATACAGAGTCGGACACGACTGAAGCGACTTAGCAGCAGTAGCTGCAAAGTCCTAGAAATCCAAGAAATCGTGGAAAAGCAAGATTTCTAGAACTCCATCAAGAAATGAAAATCTTTGCCTTTACTCTTACAGGAATTTACACAGTAGCAACGATGCCTGAAACTGGACTAGAAGGACGTGCCCTAATGGAAGATCTGACTGTGACGATCATGAAGTGTGAAAGCTCTCCTCTAAATCACTCTGGCTCAAGTTCTTACACTGCAGAGCTATTCCAAATTTTTAGGAAATATAGAAAACTCATGATACATCTTCTCTTGTTTCCACTGATTAGCAAAGATTAAGTTTTAGGCCCAGAAAAAACACTCATACCCATAAGAGTGTGTATGCAAAAGTATGAGTCATACAGCAAAGAATGCCTGACCCACAGTAGCTATTCGGCAGTGGAGCACACAGATAACATGTGTTTTCAACAAAATTGTTTACTAATTGTTACTGAGGCTGAGCCTTTACCTGAGGCCGTGAGATAGTCAATACTCAAGGCAGAGTAATTCATATGTTATGTCAGCCATGAAGGGTTTTTGAGGAAAAGGGAAAGAAGTTACACAGGTATGGCTATACCCTGGAAAGTGAAAGTGAAGTCGATCAGTCGTGTCCGACTCTTTGCGACCCCATGGACTGTAGCCTACCAGGCTCTTCCCTCCATGGGATTCTCCAGGCAAGAGTACTGGAGTGGGTTGCCATTTTCCCTCTCCAAGATCAATCCAAAACAGAGAGGACCTTGAAGATGTAAATGGAAATGTTACTTGACTATTTCTTTGATTCGAGTGTGATTCACTGGTTTCTGTTACATGGCTTACATTCTGAAAACTCATTGTAGACCATATTTGTAACTTGTTCACATCAGTTTTCAAGCCTCGGATGTTCTAATTGTCTTAAATGTCTTTGGAAGCAGAAATCAGAAGATTAACACAATTTTTTTAAAAGCAGCATAAATGACTGACCCTTATAACATTTAATCAAACAAGTTTTAAGTAAATATATAAACATAAAACTGAATGAGTGTGTAAAGATGTGAAACTAAGCTGGGGGAAGTCACTGGGGGATGCTCAGACTTCTAAGCCCTGGGACTTCTTAGGTTTCCTTCTAAGAACTTGACTCTTCTAGAAAATGGTGAGATTCACACCTTTACCACATAGCAAAGACCCACCCTTTTGGCAAACTAGTAGGTTTGATTTTTCTATTCAGCTTGGATAAATGAAAGGAGATTAAGGACTTCCTCCACTATGAGGCAAAGGGCCAGGGTTCAGGATGGAATATATCACTGGCTGGATTGGACCGCCCTCCACAGGCTGCCTTTTCCCTTTGGAGAGGTGCCAATCATAGTACAGAGAGAGCAGTAACGAAGTCTATGAGCTCTCCAACAAGAAGGCTGGGAACACAGGCGAAAATGAAGAGCTTTCATGGTATATGGGCTTCCCTCATAGTTCAGTTGGTAAAGAATCTGCCTGCAATGCAGGAGACCCCTGTTTGATTCCTGGGTCAGGAAGATCCCCTGGAGAAGTGATAGGCTACCCACTCAGTATTCTTGGGCTTCCTTTGTGGCTCAGCTGGTAAAGAATCCACCTGCAAAGCAGGAGACCTGCGTTCAATCCCTGGGTTGGGAAGATGACTTGGAGAAGGGAAAGGCTACTCACTCTAGTATTCTGGCCTGGAGAATTCCATGGACTATATAGTCCATGGGGTCACAAAGAGTCAGACACTACTGAGCGACTTTCACTTTTCACCCAAGTTTGTCAGACCAAATTGTAATACCTGCTACTTCCCTTCCACAATAAAAGATTTTATTTTTTCTTATTTTTTGGTTCAAGTGTATATAAATCTACAAAGTTTGAAAAAAGGAGAAATAAGGAAGGAAGCCAATACACCAATTTGGTCTAAAAGCTGTGTTTAAACTCCACACTTCCTAGGTTTGGTGCTAAGAAAGAGTTTTCTAACAGTCAGTCTATGTTATAAACTAGGATGGAGCACTTCATTTTGGCCCTTGGGAGATTAACCAGCCACTTGAATGCTGATTTAGTGCTTAAAGGACTAAAGACTTTAAAAGTCATGGGGCTGTAGCTTGCAGAGTTTTGAAAATAAATCTTCTAGGCTGTAATGCCAGGCAGTGCAGCTGCATTTATTTTTAAACAGCCAAGGTTTGTATTCATCTCAGATTATTTCTGTGAATTCCAAAGAAAGTGAGACTTCAATATCTTCAAATTATAGTTTATTTACCTTCTTCAAACTCTCACCCCTCAAAAAAAACTATTTATTGTACATTTTTTAAGCCCATTTTAACATGAATACATATACGTCATATCCCATTGGGGCAGTGAACACAAATATCATAGCTGGTTACGGGGCAAGACATTTGATTGAAAAATGACATTTAAGGAAATATTTTAATGGTGTTAAAGTTAAAGATCATTCTCTCACCTAAGAAACATTTCTGTTCTAGGCTTTGCTGACAGTAGGAAAAACCTAGTTAAAATCTCATTAAAGAACCATCTCAACAGCATAGGGGTTTAAAAGAAAGATTTAACATATTAATTTGCAGAACAAAGCCAGCCCAAGCCTACAAACAATCTATTAGCACATTTGGCAATGCAGAGCTTTAACACCCAGTTATTCCGACAACCTCAGGAAGCCGGGGCCTTCTTGCTGGCTTCCCTCATCCTCACCCCTCCCCCAACTCCTTTGCACCTGGACCCTGGTTTTTGTGTGTGTTATGAAGAGGGCTATTTCGCCATGGAGGGAGGAGGACTTTCATGACTTCAAACATGGACATTAGATCAAGTTTTTATCTTCTCCCATAATCCTGTCTTTGATGTCACCAGACTGAAACCTCTCAGAATAGAAAGAGGGAGATGTGAAAAGAGGCCTAGTTAATTTATATGTTTAAGTGCTGCTGCCTTAATTCGCTCGGGTAGCATTTTCATTGTCTTCTGCTTTGCATCCTAAAGGCAGGCTTACACCAGGCAATTATGAATGGCCCCTCAGAACAAATAATTGAAATTCACAAGTTGTGGAGTATGGTTAAACAATGTCTGGGTTGGAGGTGTGAGGTCATACATATTCCCCTGGGCATTATTAAAGTTACAGGCACTCTCCTCACAGGCTGAGTATTTGTCTTACATTAGCTTTAATGGCAAACTAATCAGGTAAGCTACGTGTGCTCAAGACTGAATCATTTTGGGAAGTCACTTTTTACAAAGCAACTAGGAATCTGAGGCTCCTTTGCTCTGTGAAAACAGCAAATTCTCCAGGAAACAAGGGGTCCCAATATGGCCATCCAGTTTCAAAATCAGAAGTGAGTATAAAATGGATTTAATTCCTCAAAAACCAGTCTTTTGAGGGTAAGAGAAAAATGGTGACTTATGGAAATATTGAGAGTTCTACAATGCTGAGTTTTTCTTTTCCACACAACTAGGCTAGCATCATTTACAAAGGAAGCTCAGGGTAAATATTCAATGACTAGTATTGATATAGTAGAACATGTGCCTTCACACTCACACACCCTTAGCTGACTACTTACAAATTCATTGCTCCCAGCTAAATTCTGCCCTCTGCTGTGTATGTCCAAATTTCTCAGTATATAGCAGCATGTTCTCCATGGAAAATATTGATACTGGCCGGTAAAACATAACAGGACCTTGTGTGATCACATGTATTTGTTCTAAAGTAGGATTTGGCATAAGGCAGCACAAGCAGCAGGAGAAGGCAATGGCACCCCACTCCAGTACCCTTGCCTGGAAAATCCCATGGATGGAGGAGCCTGGTAGGCTGCAGTCCATGGGGTCGCTAAGAGTTGGACACGACTGAGCGACTTCACTTTCACTTTTCACTTTCATGCACTGGAGAAGGAAATGGCAACCCACTCCAGTGTTCTTGCCTGGAGAATCCCAGGGACGGGGGAGCCTGGTGGGCTGCCGTCTATGGGGTCACACAGAGTCGGACACGACTGAAGTGACTTAGCAGTAGCAGCAGCAGCACAAGCAGCAGTTTTAGAATGGGACCTGTTGAGGAAACTTTTAAAGGAACCTATCACAAAGTAAGGGACTCGTTTCTGAGGCTGTCCTCTATGCAGGGCTCCGGATTAATGGCCCTTCCCACATCCTAGTGAAAAAGTCAATGGATCTCAATAGAACATTGTAATTAAAAAGTTGATCAAGAATCTTGTCCTTCCTCCTTATTTCCTTGTATCTATGGGTTATTGTGTGATGTGAAAAGGAAAAAGATGCAAACTGGAAAGAATATTAAGTACTTGAGTTTGAGCAAGCTCCAGGAGATGGTGAAGGACAGGGAAGCCTGGCGTACTGCAGGCTGTGGAGTCCCAAAGAGTCCGACATGACTGCATGACTGAATAATAACAACAACTGCTGAAAATGATGAGTCAAATTTCCTGGGGGATTCCAAACTCCATCAACTATATCTGTGCAAAAAGCTCTCCAATTTTTTCTACCAAGTAGAAGGAGATTTGTGGTGTTCTCCCAACAGTATTTCCTAAAGTTAAACATCAGAGCAATGAATGAAGAGACTGTCCCCTCTCTCCAGAACCTTAATATGTGATCTTCTCATGTAAGATTCTGTTTCCTCTTTCTCATAAAAGTTCTTCAATTGTCAAGGAAATCTCAGGATTTGTAGTAATTTATGGATATTTATGGAAAAGGCAATGGCACCCCACTCCAGTGCTCTTGCCTGGAGGATCCCATGGACGGAGGACCCTGGTGGGCCACAGTCCATGGGGTCGCTAAGAGTCAGACACGACTGAGCGACTTCACTTTCACTTTTCACTTTCATGCATTGGAGAAGGAAGTGGCAACCCACTCCAGTGTTCTTGCCTGGAGAATCCCAGGGACAGGGGAGCCTGGTGGGCTGCTGTCTATGGGGTCACACAGAGTCGGACACGACTGAAGTGACTTAGCAGCAGCAGCAGCAGCAGCATGGATATTTATAGTTCAGTTCAGTCGCTCAGTTGTGTATGCAAATAGGTGGGGCTTTCAGGGTGGCTCACCAGTAAAGAATCTGCCTGCAATGCAGTAGCTGTAAGAGAGGCAGGTTTGATCCTTGGGTTGGGAAGACCCCCTGGAGGAGCACATGTCAACCCACTCCTGTATCAATGGACAGAGGAGCCTGGCGGGCTACAGTCCATAAGGTCACAAAGAGTTGGACATGACTGAAGAAGCTTAGCATGCAAACATGCATGTATGCAAATAGTATTCAAAAACAGATGCAGAGATAGATATTCATTGTAGCACTGTTTGCAATCATAAGTTGGAAATAATGTAAATAGGAACTGCTTAAATTGCATCTGATTCTAATTTAAAATAAATTTAAGCTACAAAACTCAGAACTCCCTGCAAGCTGAAATCAAAGTAGCTTCTTTTTTATTTTTTTAGATTCTGAAAATATTTTGCAACACGCTATGTATGCTGCTGCTGCTGCAAAGTCACTTCAGTCATGTCCGACTCTGTGTGACTCCATAGAGGGCAGCCCACCAGGCTCTCCCGTCCCTGGGATCCCCCATGCAAGAGTACTGGAATGGGGTGCCATTGCCTTCTCCGCACATTATGTATAAATCAATCAAAATAGGCCTCTTCCTTCCTGTTTCTTTCTCTCTCTTCCTTGCTTCCTCCCTCCCTTCCTACCTTTTTCTTTCTTTCCTCCCTTGCTTTGCTAATGCCCCAGAAGGTGTTCTCAAGCAATGCAATATTTGATATATTTATAAATATTTGTAGAAATAATATATGAGATATATTGTCAACTTATAAAAAAACAGAAGTAGAATATCATGTGTAGTGTGATAATATTTATCAAAAATGTTATTTATAAATGCCTAGAAGCATTCATAGAGGTAATAGAAGCAACATCAGAGGTTAACTCAGAGAATGGGACAGGGTGAGGAGAAGGAAGGGATATTCCTGTTTTTCACTGTATAGCCTTTCATATTATTTTAAAATGTGTTTTTTCTTACAGTTTTAGCAAGATATAATTTGTTGAACAGCATCGTATAAGTTTAAGGTGTACAACAGGGCTTCCCAGGTGGCTCAGTGGTAAAGAATCCGCTGGTGAATGCAGGAGACATGGGTTCTATCCCTGGATTGGTAAGATCCCCTGGAGAAGGAAATGGCAACCCACTCCAGTATTCTTTCCTGGGAAATCCCATCGACATAAGAGCCTAACAGTCTAGAGTCTATGGGGTCACTGAGTTGGACACGACTTAGCAACTGAGCACACATGATGTACAGCATAAGGGTTTGAATTACATACATCATGAAATTATTATCATAAAAAATAAGTTTAGTGAACAGCTATCTTCTCGTAAAAATACAAACTTTAAAAAATAGAAAAAAAATCTTTCTTTGTATAGCAAGGAGATCAAACCAGTCAATCCTAAAGGAAATCAACCCTGAATAGTCATTGGAAGGACTGATGCTGAAGCTGAAGCTCCAATACTTTGGCCACCTGATTCAAAGGGCCGACTCACTGGAAAAGACCCTGAAGCTGGGAAAGATTAAGAGCAGGAGAAGAAGAGGGCAACAGAGGATGAGATGGTTGGATGGCATCATGGACTCAACAGACATGAGTCTGAGTGAAACTCCAGGAGACAGTGATGGACATGGAAGCCTGGCGTGCTGCAGTCCATGGGGTTGCATAGAGTCAGACATGATTTAGCAACTGAGCAACAACAATGAAAACTCAAAATAACTCTCTTAACTTTTCAGTGTTTCATAATATACAGCAGTTTTCATTGTATTTATCATGTTATACATTATATCCATAGTAATATAACTGGGGGTTTCTACCTTTTGATTGAGCTGTTTTGGTACGTCAGTGGTAAAGAATCCACCTGCCAAACAGGAGTTGTGGGTTCAATTTGGGTTTGATCCCTGGGTTGGGAAGATCCCCTGGAGAAGGAAATGGCAACCCACTCCAATATCCTTGCCTGGGAAATCTCATAGACAGAGGAGCCTAATGGGCTACAGTACATGGGGTCGCCAAAGAGCTGGACATGACTTTGGGCTTCCCTGATAGTTCAGTTAGTGAAGAACCCACCTGCAATGCAGGAGACCCCAGTTCAATTCCTGGGTTGGGAAGAAGGGATAGGCTATCCACTTCAGTATTCTTGGGCTTCCCTTATGGTTCAGCTGGTAAAGAATCTGCCTACAATGTGGGAGACCTGGGTTCAATTCCTGGGTTTGGAAGAGCCCCTGGAGAAGGGAAAGACTACCCACTCCAGTATTCTGGCCTGGAGAATTCCATGGACTGTATAGTCTGTGGAGTCGCAAAGAGTCAGACACAACTGAGCGACTTTCACTTTCACTTTGTCACTAAACAACAATCTTTTGACTGCCTTCATCTAATTCCCCCTCCCCTCACCTGCTTCCTCCCATTACAACAAATCTGATCTCTTTTTATGAGTTTCTTTTTGAAGTATAATTAACTGGCAACACTGTGTTAGTTCCTATTACACAGCATAGTGATTCGATATTCCTATACATTTCATAATGATCACTGTGATAAGTCTAGTTACAACATGTCACCATACTATGATATTACAAGTTTTTTAACTATATTCCCTTCTCTGTACATTTCATTCCAGTGACTCATTTATTTTGCAACTGGAAGTCTGTACCTCTTAATTTCCCTCACCTATTCCCCTCACCGCCTTGCCCTCCGGCATCTACCTGTCTCTTCTCTGTATCTGACTCTTTTTCTGTTTTGTTATGTTTTTTCATTTATTCTTTTTTTTTAGATTTCACATATAAGTAAAATCATACTATATTTGTCTTTCTCTATTTCACTTAGCATATTTAAAATGTGTTTTTTCATAAGAATGTTTTTCTTTAATAACTTAAAGAAAAATTTAAATGCTAGGGAATTGGGTGAAGGGGATTTAACTGAGAGTTGAAAATTAAGAAAATCCCACTGATGTGGATACAGCTGCCTGGAGGAAGCCCCTAGACATGAGGCTTTTTAATCAACCAATACTTAACCCACCTGAATATGAATAAAGATCACAAAGTGAATTCCAGTTCCAGCATACAGAACCATTTACTCTGAGATGAAAGAGTTTCCAGTCTCAATTCCATGTGGGTTTGGTTCTATGAGACAAAAGCTTTTAAGATTCTCAATTTTTCTACTTGAGGAAAAAAACAAAACGAGTATTGGAAAAACTAGCAGAGCAGAACAGATAATGGCTATAAGCTGAACTATGTTAGAAGGCCTGGGTTTGAATCTTGCCGAAAATATTTACTTTGTGACTTTGAGCAAATTACATGTGGGGGAACTTGTCTGGTGGTCCAGTGGTTAAGAATCTGCCTTCCAATTCAGGGGACATGGGTTCAATCCCTGATCCAGGAACATCCCACATGCTGCAGGGCAACTAAACCTGTGTGCCCCAACTACTGAAGCCCGTGAACCCTAGAGCCTGTACTCCTCAACGAGAGAAGCCACCACAATGAGAAGCCCGAGCACTGCAACTAGAGAGTAAGCCCTGCTCACCTCAACTAAAGAAAGCCTGTGTGCAGCAGCGAAGACCCAGTACAGCCCAAAATAAATAAATAAATAAACAAAAGTTACACGTTGGGTGGGGCCCACAATTCTGCTTTTCTAACCAGCTCCCTGATGGTGCCAAAGCTGCTGGTCCTTTAACCCACTGCACTGAGCAGCAAAAGCACAGATAATAGAATTAACTCAGTGATCTGGTGGTGACTGGCCTATTGAATATCTTCATTTCACAACATACCAAAAGGCTTCCGCTCCACTTTGATTGCTATGTTGGAGTCAGCTCCCCCAAACCAGTTAAGTTCTCAGGAATTTTGTAAGCCAACTGTTAACACCATTGGTAGGTGGAAACTAGACATAGTGGGAATATTTACACCGCAGATATTGGCAAATGCTACAAATTAGAGTTGTGTTTTGCAGAGGACCAGTTTATCAGCACAGCTCTCAACCCTGAATATACCATCCTGCCCTGTCAGGCATACTATGAAGACATTTGGTTCTGAGTGGGATGTGTGGTGGTGGGTGGAAAGAGGGAAAGACAAGAATCTCGGACCTTGTCAGAGATTTCAAAAATCAGAAATATCGGGATAGGTGATGGTCTTTGTGGTTGTTATTATTACATCACTATTAGTTATTTCATTTTGAGGATTTATATTACAAAAATATTTCAACAAAACTATCTATTATAGTATTATCTGTAAAAGTGGAAAGAATGAAATACTATGTATCCATTAAACAAAATTATTATTAAGCCTATAGAACTATATAAAATGTGCATAGATTATGCTAAGTTGGAAACAGCAAAACACAAACATTGAATTTGTTATTTGACTGTGAGTCTACCAACTATGCAGAAACATGCACACATACAACAAAAACAGGAAGGAATAATATGAACAAAAATAATTGTGTTACAGTACTAGCATTAAAGGGAATTTTGAAAATTTCTCTAATATTGTTGCCATTCAAAATAAAACATAACAAAGCATTTCAACTTGTCTTATTATATTTAATGATTGTGAAAACAAAGTCAGGAGAAATTTTAATAATACTTACCATTCATTACATGTTATATGTGAAAGGCACTATTCTATATTCTTTATAAGAATTAGCTCATTCAATTTCCACGATGAACTATGGTCTAGCAACTCTTTTACTACCATTTTGGTGATGAGGAGACTGAGGCATATGGAGGATACCCAGGATTGATCCTTGGGTTGGGAAGATCCCCTGGAGAAGGAAATGGCAACCCACTCCAGGATTCTTGCCTGGAAAATTCCATGAACAGAGGAGCCCAGCAGGCTATAGTCCATGGGGTTGCCAGGAGTTGGACATGACTGAGCCACTAACACACATGGAGGTTTTACAATTTCCCCAAGGATTCACGGCTGATAACATAGATTTCAAACCCAAGTCTTCTTGACCTTGGTACATTCTTGGCCTTTGTAAAATTGCTTTTATAAAATTCATTAAGGATTAGTAATCTTGTCCAGGACAAGAAAAATTCAATCATGCTGGTGTGTCTGTTTACTTTAGAGAAATCTACTTTGGTCTGTGAATAAATTGTACAAAGTGAAGTCGCTCAGTTGTGTCCGACTCTTTGTGATCCCATGGACGGTAGCCTACCAGGCTCTGGGTCCATGAGATTTTCCAGGCAAGAATACTGGAGTGGGCTGCCATTCCCTTCTCCAGGGGATCTTCCCAACTCAGGGATTGAACCCGAGTCTCCTGCATTGCAGACAGACGCTTTACCATCTGAGCCACTAGGGAAGACCAAATAGTACAAAACTAAAGGCAATTTGTAAGAAACTTGACTGCCACTCTCTGGAAGCAACCAGATCTGTGATGACTGAGGTGTGAAGAGGTTTCTTCAACTTCCAGTCAAAGATGAGCTGCAATCAACGTCCAGATTATCCCCTATATCTCTCCACTTATGTTTCTTCTAGCAGCCAAAAGATATGTTGTACAGTTTAAATGTAAGATGTTGGCAAACCTCTAGCCTCTGTTTTCTCATGCTCATCATCTGCCAATGGGAATGAGTAGTGCCGTTTCTCCTATTGCCTTCATTCGTCAAGGAGAATAATGGAAGATGGTTAGTCATTCAACAAACCTTGTTAAGACCCCAAAGTATAAGAATTCTTAGAAATGGGTGATATAAATGCTGTTGCTGCTGTTTAGTCGCTAAGTCAACCCCATGAACTATATAGCCCACCAGGCTCATCTGTCCATGGGATTTCCCAAGTAAGCATATTGGTGAGTCATAGTTGCTCAGTCATGCCTGACTCTTTGCAATCCTATGGACTGTAGCCTGCCAGGCTCCTCTATACATGGAATTCTCCAGGCAAGATTACTGGAATGGGTTTCCATTTCCTTCTCCAGTGGATCTTCCCAACCCAGAGATCCTGCACTGCTATAGAGTCTTTACCATCTGAGCCACTAGGGAACCCCACTATTGAGAAACATTTCTAAGTATAAAGACAGGTGAAGTTTAAAAGGATCATCAGACACATGCTTGACTTTATCTTATAATCTATAGACAATACATTCAGTTCAGTTCAGTCATTCAGTCGTGTCCAACTCTTTGCGACCCCATGAATCACAGCACGCCAGGCCTCCCTGTCCATCACCAACTCCCAGAGTTCAACCAGACTCACATCCATCGAGTCAGTGATGCCATCCAGCCATCTCATCCTCTGTCATCCCCTTCTCCTCCTACCCCCAATCCCTCCCAGCATCAGAGTCTTTTCCAATGAGTCAACTCTTTGCATGAGGTGGCCAAAGTACTGGAGTTTCGGCTTTAGCATCATTCCTTCCAAAGAAATCCCAGGGCTGATCTCCTTCAGAATGGACTGGTTGGATCTCCTTGCAGTTCAAGGGACTCTCAAGAGTCTTCTCTAACACCACAGTTCAAAAGCATCAATTCTTTGGAGCTCAGCTTTCTTCACAGTCCAACTCTCACATCCATACATGACCACTGGAAAAACGATAGCCTTGACTAGGCAGACCTTTGTTGGCAAAGTAATGTCTCTGCTTTTGAATATGCTATCTAGGTTGGTCATAACTTTTCTTCCAAGGAGTAAGCGTCTTTTAATTTCATGGCTGCAGTCACCATCTGTAGTGATTTTGGAGCCCCCAAAAATAAAGTCTGACACTGTTTCCACTGTTTCCCCATCTATTTCCCATGAAGTGATGGGGCCAGATGCCATGATCTTCATTTTCTGAATGTTGAGCTTTAAGCCAACTTTTTCACTCTCCTCTTTCACTTTCATCAAGAGGCTTTTTAGTTCCTCTGCACTTTCTTCCATAAAAGTGGTGTCATCTGCATATCTGAGGTTATTGATCTTTCTCCCAGCAATCTTGATTCCAGCTTGTGCTTCTTCCAGCCCAGCCTTTCTCATGATGTACTCTGCATATAAGTTAAATATGCAGGGTGACAATATACAGCCATGAGGTACTCCTTTTCCTATTTGGAACCAGTCTGTTGTTCCATGTCCAGTTCTAACTGTTGCTTCCTGACCTGCATATAGGTTTCTCAAGAGGCAGGTTAGGTGCTCTGGTATTCCCATCTCTTTCAGATTTTTCCACAGTTTATTGTGATCCACATGGTCAAAGGCTTTAGCATAGTCAATAGAGCAGAAATAGATGTTTTTCTGGAACTCTCTTGCTTTTTCCATGATCCAGCAGATGATGGCAATTTGATCTCTGGTTCCTCTGCCTTTTCTAAAACCAGCTTGAACATCAGGAAGTTCACGGTTCACATATTGCTGAAGCCTGGCTTGGAGAATTTTGAGCATTACTTTGCTAGTATGTGAGATGAGTGCAATTGTGTGGTAGTCTGGGCATTCTTTGGCATTGCCTTTCTTTGGGATTGGAATGAAAACTGACCTTTTCAGTCCTGTGGCCACTGCTGAGTTTTCTAAATTTGCTCGGATATGGAGTGCAGCACTTTCACAGCATCATCTTCCAGGATTTGAAATAGCTCAACTGGAATGCCATCACCTCCACTAGCTTTGTTTGTAGTGATGCTTCCTAAGGCCCACTTGACTTTGCATTCCAGGATGTCTGGCTCTGGGTGAGTGATCATACCATTGTGATTATCTTGGTCATGAAGATCTTTTTTGTACAGTTCTTCTGCGTATTCTTGCCACCTCTTCTTAATATCTTCTGCTTCTGTTAGGTCCATACCATTTCTGTCCTTTACCAAGCCCATCTTTGCATGAAACGTTCCCTTGGTATCTCTAATTTTCTTGAAGAGATCTCTAGTCTTTCCCATTTTGTTGTTTTCTTCTATTTCTTTGCATTGATACCTGAGGAAGGCTTGCTATTCTTTGGAACTCTGCATTCAGATGTTTATATCTTTCCTTTTCTCCTTTGCTTTTCACTTCTCTTCTTCTCACAGCTATTTGTAAGGCCTCCTCAGATAGCCATTTTTCTTTTTTGCATTTCTTTTCCATGGGGATGGCCTTGATCCCTGTCTCCTGTACAATGTCACAAACCTCCGATCATAGTTCATCAGGCACTCTATCAGATCTAGTCCCTTAAATCTATTTCTCACTTCCACTGTATAATCATAAGGGATTTGATTTAGGTCATACCTGAATAGTCTAGTGGTTTTCCCTACTTTCTTCAATTTCAGTCTGAATTTGGCAATAAGGAGTTCATGATCTGAGCCACAGTCAGTTCCCAGTCTTGTTTTTGCTGATTGTATAGAGCTTCTCCATCTTTGGCTGCAAAGAACATAATCAGTCTGATTTCGGTGTTGACCATCTGGTGATGTCCATGTGTAGAGTCTTCTCTTGTGTTGTTGGAAGAGGGTGTTTGCTATGACCAGTGCGTTCTCTTGGCAAAACTCTATTAGCCTTTGCCTTGCTTCATTCCGTATTCCAAGGCCAAATTTGCCTGTTACTCCAGGTGTTTCTTGACTTCCTACTTTTGCGTTCCAGTCCCCTATAATGAAAAGGACATCTTTTTTGGGTGTTAGTTCTAGAAGGTCTTGTAGGTCTTCACAGAACCTTTCAACTTCAGCTTCTTCAGTGTTACTCGTTGGGGCATAGACTTGGATTACTGTGATATTGAGTAGTTTGCCTTGGAAATGAACAGAGATCATTCTGTGATTTTTGAGATTGCATCCAAGTACTGCATTTCGGTATTGCCACCTGATGCAAAGAGTTGACTCATTGGAAAAGACTCTGATGCTGGGAGGGATTGGGGGCAGGAGGAGAAGGGGATGACAGAGGATGAGATGGCTGATGGCATCACTGACTCGATGGACGTGAGTCTGAGTGAGCTCCGGGAGTTGGTGATGGACAGGGAGGCCTGGAGTGCTGCGATTCATGAGGTCGCAAAGAGTCAGACACGACTGAATGACTGAACCGAACTGAATTGACTGCATTTCAGACTCTTTTGTTGACCATAATGGGTACTCCATGTCTTCTAAGGGATTCCCGCCCTCAGTAGTAGATATAATGGTCATCTGAGTTAAATTCACCCATTCCAGTCCATTTTAATTTGCTGATTCCTAGAATGTTGACATTCACTCTTGCCATCTCCTGTTTAACCACTTCCAATTTGCCTTGATTAATGGACCTGACATTCCAGGTTCCTACTCAATACTGCTCTTTACAGCATCGGACCTTGGTTCTATCACCAGTCACATCCACAACTGGGTGTTGTTTTTCCTTTGGCTCCATCCCTTCATTCTTTCTGGAGTTATTTCTCCATTGATCTCCAGTAGCATATTGGGCACCTGCTGACCTGGGGAGTTCCTCTTTCAGTATCCTATCATTTGATTTTTCATACTGTTCATGGGGTTCTCAAGGCAAGAATACTGAAGTGGTTTGCCATTCCCTTCTCCAGTGGACCACATTCTGTCACATCTCTCCACCATGACCTGCCCGTCTTGGGTGGCCCCACAGGGCATGGCTTAGTTTCATTGAGTTAGACAAGGCTGTGGTCCTAGTGTGGTTCGATTGACTAGTTTTCTGTGATTATGGTTTCAGTGTGTCTGCCCTCTGATGCCCTCTTGCAACACCTACCATCCTACTTGGGTTTCTCTTACCTTGGACATGGGGTATCTCTTCATGGCTGCTCCAGCAAAGCGCAGCCAATGCTCCTTACCTTGGCTGAGGGGTATCTCCTCACCGCTGCCCCTCCTGACCTTGAACATTAGAATATGTTCATTAGACAATACATTAGAATATGTAATGAATCCATAACCATTTTCCAAAGGAATACCGAGACAGAAGTAGCAATAAAGTTATAAATGACAATCATCAATCAGATGAAATAATTTAGATGAAGCTTTTCTCTCTCAAAGAGATGGGGACTGGGCAAGTGGTCATGAAGGAAATACAGTGTGCTTTTAACTTTGTCTGAAAAATAACATTCAGTTCCATGTTGCTGAACATAGTTCTGTTTTTACCAAATAAATCCTCTACTTCAAATTACGGTCCAAATGCTTTATTAAAACTCCACTTCTGGCCTTTTGTTTTGGAATCTGCTACTTTTGTTGCCACCTCCTGATTGCTGTCCTCTGAAGCTTCTACTTCTTTCCCACTGTCCCCTGATGCCTCAATTGCCTTACCACTGTCCTTGGAAGTTGCGATATCCTTCCTATTGACCTTCTAGCTCTGGTTGCTCCATGGCCACAGAAAGCTGCCAGCACTGTGAATCATGCCACTTTTCCTGTACTTCTGTTACTGAGGCAGTAGGGATGTCAGACTTCTCCAGGTGATCTTCGCAACCCAAGGATCGAACTCAATGCACTTACATTGACAGGTGGATTCTTTACCACTTAGCCATGAGGGAAACCTGATATAAATGTGAGTGAGTGAGTGAAGTCTCTCAGTCATGTCTGATTCTTTGTGACCCCATGGACTGTAGCCTAACAGGTTCCTCCCTCTGTGGGATTTTCCAGGCAAGAATACTGGAGTGGGTTACCATTTCCTTCTCCAGGAGATCTTCCCCACCCAAGGATTGAACCTGGGTCTCCTGCATTGTAGGCAGACTTTTTACCATCTGAGCCACCAAGGAAGTCTATATAAATGTAATTTATATCAAACATTTTTAATATAAATGTAAATACATATAAATATAAAGTATAATCCTACTCATATGAAGCTATAGAAACAACTTTATTCGGTGAAATGCCACTAATTTTACTCTGACCAGCATAAAGTACCAATTGTCCTGTTGAATATAATGTTCAAAATTCCAAGCCTTATAATCCAGAATTTCCACTCCTGGGCATATACCTAGAGAAAACCAAAATTTGAAAAGATACATGCACTGCAGTGTTCACTAAAGCACTATTTACAATGGCCAAGACATGGAAGCTACCTAAATGTCCATCAACAGGAATAAATAAAGAAGATGTGGTACATATATACAATGAAGTATTACTCAGCCATAAAATGAATGAAATAATGCCATGTGTGGCAACATGGATGGATAGAGATTATCATGCTAAGTGAAGTAAGTCAGACAAAGACAAATAC
Source organism: Bubalus kerabau (assembly GCF_029407905.1). NCBI lineage: Eukaryota > Metazoa > Chordata > Mammalia > Artiodactyla > Bovidae > Bubalus > Bubalus kerabau. The sequence goes on from NC_073627.1 coordinate 119,741,367, forward strand.
ATGATATAAATTATATGTGAAATCTAATTAAAAATTATACAAATGAACTTATTTATTAAACAGAAACAGACTCAGATTTGAAAATCAAATTTATGGTTTGATTACCATGTTACTAAAGGTGAAACATGGGGAAAGTGATAAATAAGGAGAATGAGATTAACATATACACATTAATATATAGAATAGATAACTCAGTAGGACCTACTCTGTAGTGCAGGGAACTTTACTCAATATTCTGTAATAACCTGTATGGGAAATGAATATTCATAATAAATATATATATATGAAAAACTGGTTCACTTTGCTGTATACTTGAAACAAAACAACACTGTAAATCAACTGTATTCCAATAATTTTTTTTAAATTTCTAGGCTTCTTTTCTCAGAAATGTAGCATACTGAAAATATTTCCAGGTGGATAAATAAGTGACTTTGTGATACTATTATGAAATGAATTAGAAAATACTATTATTGCATTATGACACATATACACCTGTGGCTGATTCATGTCATTGTATGGCAAAACCCACCACAATATGGTAAAGTAACTAGCCTCCAATTAAAATAAACAAATTAATTTTTAAAAAAGACCAAAGTGATTTTTCCCACTTAGAGAGAGTCAATATTAGATTTTACAAATACTCATAAAATTGGAGCAAAAAGTAATGTTATTACAATAAAATTGTATTCAAGCATTACAAAATAAAGAGATTTTATAATTATTAGGTTGCGTTTCATTGTCAGTTGAACTAGAAATTCAGGATAAAAATACTTCATTTCAAAACATGGTTTCACTGAGTTCAAGTTGGTTTTGCCAAACAGGCTTTTTAAAAAGGCTTTTTCATTTTAAAAACTGTTAACCTGAATTGACCATCTTTGTAACTCACCAGCTCCAAAATGCAAATAAATGGTCCTCTAGGTGCTCCTTGTGTATTGTTACAAAACCTACATCCTTTTCACCTCTTTTATAGTCCCTTTTATGGCTATTAATTTTTAATTCTGGAGACATAGTCACTGAGTTTCTGGTTCTCTGGTGGGAGATAAATGTGACTTAGATCCTGTTTTATGTACATTTGGGGTTGATGGTTCTGATTGTAACTATTCCCCAAGAGAAAAATTGCTGGTTTCCACAACCCCTTCCTAGTTGGTCATAAAACAAATATTAAATAATGGCAATAAGGTATGAACCTCCTATAGTGCTCCAATTTTTAATTAAATGATTGCTGATGAAATATGGCTGATGGAAAAACAGAGTGCATAAAGACTTCACATGATGTACCAGCGTTTAGACCATACACATTGCTTGGCCCTCGAGACCTACTAGTGCAGGTACGGAATGTCAACTCTTATTCCTTGTGCCATATTTTTGTAACTTAAAGCTTTCTGGTATCTTGATGGGAGCACAGAGGCTACCCAAGTGGTATTTCCTCAAAATTGGATTTTAGATTCTCAAACAGAACCGGTTTTGAGACTTAAACCCGGTAAGTCTGTTACATTTAATATTTTGTGTACTCCCTTCCACCAACAGCCATTAATTGTGAGGTTTGTGAAAGAATAAAAAGCTTTTAAAAACCTTCAGTTTTCCCATTATTTTCAGCAAAAAATCTACAGAAGAGAGCTGGTAGAGTGTTAACATGCTGCTGCTTCTACTGCTGCTGCTAAGTCTCTTCAGTCGTGTCCGACTCTGTGCAACCCCATAGATGGCAGCCTGCCAGGCTCCCCCGTCCCTGGGATTCTCCAGGCAAGAACACTGGAGTGGGTTGCCATTTCCTTCTCCAATGCATGAAAGTGAAAAGTGAAAGTGAATTCGCTCAGTCGTGCCTGACTGTTCCCGACCCCATGGACTGCAGCCTACCAGGCTCCTCCATCCATGGGATTCTCCAGGCAAGAGTACTGGAGTGGGGTGCCATTGCCTTCTCCAGTTAACATGCTAGTAGTCATCAGAATTCACTGCAGCTCATCTAAGTACACTCTATCTTAATCACTGAATATTTTGTCAACTGAAGTATAATCCAGTCAGTGATGTTATTGTCGATCATCCCCAAATTTTGCAAAGATACCAGCTAAAGTATACAGGATGTCCTAAAATGCTACCAGGAAAGATGTTTAAGTAGGTATTAAACCTACCCCCTAGGTGTACATGAGCATAGCCTTCTGCTGTCTCCCCTCCTACCCTCCTGCCAACACACAATAAGTCAAATAGAGATACTTTCTACTTTTTCATATATGCTTTGAAAATCTTCTTAGAAAACTACTACACATGTCCCTCACTCTTCCCAAATTCTCACAATTTATTACTCCTTCCAAAATTATGTTACATTTTTCCTTTGTAGCAGCAAAAAACATTTATAATATGAATATACATATTTAGGAAATAGGCCAAAACTACATGGTCTCATTTAGGGCTTCCCTTGTGGCTAAAGAATTCACCTGCAATGTGGGAGACCTAGGTTCGATCCCTGGGTTGGGAAGATCCCTTGGAGAAGGGAATGGCTGCCCACTTCTTGCCTGGAGAATTCCAGGGATAGAGGAGCCTGGCAGGCTACTGTCCATGGGGTCACAAAGAATTGAATATAACTGAGCGACTTTCACAAGTGGTCCCATTTATTTAGGGATCTCTTTACCAGTTGCTATAGTGCTGAGTACCCATTTAGCTGATCCCAAATGTACACTTAGTCTGTGTCTATATAACATTAACCAAATGATGAACATTCACCAGAGGCAGAGGCCTTTCAGATGGATTCAATTAAGTGATTTGTAAAGAAGCATCCAAAATTGATCTGCTCAGAGCTGTGTGACATTAAATGATTGTGGGATTCAGTTATAAGAAGGGAGAAAAATGTGCTTTGACTAGCTATGTATCATTCTTTACCAAGAGGATGAAAGAAAAAGAAAGAAAAAAGAGGAAGGAAGGGAGGAGGGAGAGAGGGAGAGAGTGGAGGAGGGAGGAAGGAGGCAAATCTTTAAAAAGAGGTGAAATTTTATAATGAGGTAGGAGAAAACTGAATTGGAATGAGGGAGGTGTCCGAAAATTGGTCCTGCTGATTTTTAATGCCTTTAACTAGCAATGTCACCTTAGGAGAGTCAGCTCTCTTTTCTGAAAAAATGGTTTACTCCACTGAAAACAGGAATGATAATACCCGTTTCACAGGAAATGAACTGAGATTTAGCTTTGGGAATCACAAACCCACATGGGTCAATTCAGTCTTAATTCAACTTCTATTTCTGTTACACTCCCCCAGGTGAGACACAAGAAGCTTAGTTTTCTCACCTTAGTTGAATTCTATTTATGATATGATGCTTCTTAAGTCCTAAAGAATTGGTGCTTTAGGCACTATTAGGATGTTCTATAGATCAGCATTTCTCAGGCTCCTGTGTCCAGACAGATTAATAGAGACTTCAAAAAGGCAGGTCTGGGGCAGGGCCTGAGATGGCTCTTCTCACCAGCTCCCAAGTAAGGCTGGTCAGTGTGTGCTCACCCTACTTGGTTTTGATAACATTAGGGGCTGCTCCAACACTTTCAAACACTGAGCGCACATTATTTATTGGATCAGAGCACAGAGTTTTAAGTGCTGCTGCTGATGTCATTCGGGTTTTTTCCATGGTGATAAGTACATCCTCTGGGAATGACTGCAGCCAACAAAGAGGACTGTAAACTGAAGACGGGGTGAGGCAAATAAGGGGCAGAGTGGTCTGTGGAAGAATCTACTGCTTCCCCTCCTGTGCTGGCTGTCACTCGTGATGAATGGCTCTACACAGAAAGGTTGGACTCAAGTGCAGTGATGACTTGCAATTAAACTCCCCGTTATTCTTTGCAAAGCCATTATTAGCATACTGCCCATACTACGTACCATAATTACAGTCCATAATACATAGAATATCAAGATGGAGACAAACCTTTATTTTGGTGGTTTGTGATAAACGTTAGTGTCTTTCTGTCTTATTAGGGAATTTAATTTTATGCCTTAAAGTGTAAGTTTTGGCTTCATAACATTAAAATGAAGCAATATAAGAAACACAAATAACAAATCAGAATGAAAAATACAAAGACAAGCTTATCTTCACTAAAGTCATTTATGTATTAGAATCTCCATCCTCTTGCTAATTCATTCATCCAACAAATATTTACTGAGGCTCTAAAACATACTAGATATTGCTCTGAACTCTAATATAAAGCAGCAAAGTAAACACCACACCCTGATACTGACCAGTAATGATGAAGAAGCTGAAGTTGAATGGCTAAATAAAGACCTACAAGACCTTCTAGAACTATCACCCAAAAAAGATGTTCTTTTCATTATAGAGGACTGGAATGCAAAAGTAGAAAGTCAAGAGATACCTGAAGTAATAGCAAATTTGTCCTTGTGCTAACAGAGTTTTGTCAAGAGAATGCACTGGTCATAGCAAACACCCTCTTCCAACAACACAAGAGAAGACTCTACACATGGACATCACCAGATGGTCAACACTGAAATCAGACTGATTATGTTCTTTGCAGCCAAAGATGGAGAAGCTCTATACAGTCAACAAAAACAAGACTGGGAGCTGACTGTGGCTCAGATCATGAACTCCTTATTGCCAAATTCAGACTGAAATTGAAGAAAGTAGGGAAAACCACTAGACTATTCAGGTATGACCTAAATCAAATCCCTTATGATTATACAGTGGAAGTAAGAAATAGATTCAAGGGATTAGATCTGACAGAGTGCCTGAAGAACTATGACTGGAGGTTTGTGACATTGTACAGGAGGCAGTGATCAAGACCATCCCCAAGAAAAAGAAATGCAACAAGGCAAAATGGTTGTCTGAGGAGGCCTTATAAATAGTTGAGAAAAGAAAAGACATGAAAGGCAGAGGAGAAAAGGAAAGATATACCCATTTGAATGCAGAGTTCCAAAGAATAGCAAGGAGAGATAAGAAAGCCTTCCTCAGTGATCAGTGCAAAGAAATAGAGGAAAATAATAGAATGAGAAAAACTAGATATCTCTTCATGAAAATTAGAGATACCAAGGGAACATTTCATGCAAAGATGGGCTCAATAAAGGACAGAAATGGTATGGACCTAACAGAAGCAAAAGATATTAAGAAGAGGTGGCAAGAATACACAGAATTACACAAAGATCTTCATGACCCAGATAACCACGATGGCGTGATCACTCACCTAGAGCCAGACATCCTGGAATGTGAAGTCAAGTGGGCCTTAGGAAGCATCACTACAAACAAAGCTAGTGGAGGTGATGGCATTCCAGTTGAGCTATTTCAAATCCTAAAAGATGCTGCTGTTAAAGTGCTGCACTCAATATGCCAGCAAATTTGGAAAACTCAGCAGTGGCCACAGGACTGAAAAGGTCAGTTTTCATTCCAATCCCAAAGAAAGGCAATGCCAAAGATTGCTCAAACCACTGCACAACTGCACTCATCTCATACACTAGCAAAGTAATGCCCCAAATCCTCCAAGCCAGGCTTCAACAGTATGTGAACCGTGAACTTCCAGATTTTCAAGCTGGATTTAGAAAAGGCAGAGGAACCAGAGATCCAATTGCCAACATCCTTTGGGTCATCAAAAAAGCAAGAGAGTTCCAGAAAATTACTTCTGCTTTATTGACTATGCCAAAGCCTTTGACTGTGTGGATCACAGTAAACTGTGGAAAATTCTTAAAGAGATGGGAAACCAGACCACCTTACCTGCCTCCTGAGAAATCTGTATGCAGGTCAGGAAGCAACAGTTAGAACTGGACATGGAACAACAGACTGGCTCCAAATTGGGAAAGGAGTACATCAAGGCTGTATATTGTCACCCTGCTTATTTAACTTATATGCAGAGTACATCATGAGAAATGCTGGACAAGGTGAAGCACAAGCTGGAATCAAGATTGCCAGGAAAAATATCAATAACCTCAGATATGCAGATGACACCACACTTATGGCAGAAAGCAAAGAACTAAAAGAGCCTCTTGGTGAAAGTGAAAGTAGAGAGTGAAAAAGTTGGCTTAAAACTCAGCATTCCGATAACTAAGATAATGGCATCTGGTCCCATCATTTCATCACAAATAGATGGGGAAACAATGGAAACAGTGACAGATTTTATTTTCTTGGGCTCCAAAATCATTGCAGATGGTGACTGCAGCCATGAAATTAAAAAACACTTACTCCTTGGAAGAAAAGCTATGACCAACCTAGATAGCATATTGAAAAGCAGAGACATTGCTTTGCCAACAGAGGTCTGTATAGTTCAATGCTATGATTTTTCCAGTAGTCATGTATGGATGTGAGAGTTGCACTATAAAGTAAGCTGAGCGCTGAAGAACTGATGCTTTTGAACTGTGGTGTTGGAGAAGACTCTTGAGAGTCCCTTGGACTGCAAGGAGATCCAACCAGTCCATCCTAAAGGAAATTAGTCCTGAATATTCATTGGAAGGACTGATGCTGAAGCTGAAACTTCCATACTTTGTCCACCTGATGTGAAGAACTGATTCATTGGAAAAGACCCTGATTCTGGGAAAGATTGAAGGTAGGAGGAGAAAGGGGTGACAGAGGATGAGATGGTTAGATGGCATCACCAACTCCATGGACAATGAGTTTGAGCAAGCTCCAGGAGTTGGTGATGGACAGGGAAGCCTGGCATGCTGCAGTCCATGGGGTCACAAAGAGTCAGACCCGACTGAGCGACTGAACTGAACTGAACTGGATCCTGACACAACTTACAGTTTGTATAAACACAAGCTGAACACTCCAGGTAGGGATAAATGGTATGGAGAAAAAAAAAATAAAGCAAAGTAAGGAAGAAAGGGAAAGCTTATGTGTAAGGTGGGGCTGATGTGGGGGATTATTTTATTTTATTTTATTTATTTTTTTTTTTGGTAGCTTTCTTTCTTTTTTTTTATTTTTATTTTTTTAAATTTTATTTTATTTTTAAACTTTACATAACTGTATTAGTTTTGCCAAATATCAAAATGAATCCGCCACAGGTATACATGTGTTCCCCATCCTGAACCCTCCTCCCTCCTCCCTCCCCATTCCATCCCTCTGGGTCGTCCCAGTGCACCAGCCCCAAGCATCCAGTATCGTGCATCGAACCTGGACTGGCAACTCATTTCATACATGATATTTTACATGTTTCAATGCCATTCTCCCAAATCTTCCCACCTTCTCCCTCTCCCACAGAGTCCATAAGACTGTTCTATACATCAGTGTCTCTTTTGCTGTCTCGTACACAGGGTTATTGTTACCATCTTTCTAAATTCCATATATATGTGTTAGTATACTGTATTGGTGTTTTTCTTTCTGGCTTACTTCACTCTGTATAATAGGCTCCAGTTTCATCCACCTCATTAGAACTGATTCAAATGTATTCTTTTTAATGGCTGAATAATACTCCATTGTGTATATGTACCACTGCTTTCTTATCCATTCATCTGTTGATGGACATCTAGGTCGCTTCCATGTCCTGGCTATTATAAACAGTGCTGTGATGAACATTGGGGTACACGTGTCTCTTTCCCTTCTGGTTTCCTCAGTGTGTATGCCCAGCAGTGGGATTGCTGGATCATAAGGCAGGTCTATTTCCAGTTTTTTAAGGAATCTCCACACTGTTCTCCATAGTGGCTGTACTAGTTTGCATTCCCAACAACAGTGTAAGACGGTTCCCTTTTCTCCACACCCTCTCCAGCATTTATTACTTGTAGACTTTTGGATCGCAGCCATTCTGACTGGTGTGAAATGGTACCTCATAGTGGTTTTGATTTGCATTTCTCTGATAATGAGTGATGTTGAGCATCTTTTCATGTGTTTGTTAGCCATCTGGATGTCTTCTTTGGAGAAATGTCTATTTAGTTCTTTGGCCCATTTTTTGATTGGGTCATTTATTTTTCTGGAGTTGAGCTGTAGGAGTTGCTTGTATATTCTTGAGATTAGTTGTTTGTCAGTTGCTTCATTTGCTATTATCTTCTCCCATTCTGAAGGCTGTCTTTTCACCTTGCTAATAGTTTCCTTTGATGTGCAGAAGCTTTTAAGGTTAATTAGGTCCCATTTGTTTATTTTTGCTTTTATTTCCAATATTCTGGGAGGTGGGTCATAGAGCATCCTGCTGTGATGTATGTCAGAGAGTGTTTTGCCTATGTTCTCCTCTAGGAGTTTTATAGTTTCTGGTCTTACGTTGAGATCTTTAATCCATTTTGAGTTTATTTTTGTGTATGGTGTTAGAAAGTGTTCTAGTTTCATTCTTTTACAAGTGGTTGGCCAGAGTTCCCAGCACCACTTGTTAAAGAGATTGTCTTTAATCCATTGTATATTCTTGCCTCCTTTGTCAAAGATAAGGTGTCCATATGTGTGTGGATTTATCTCTGGGCTTTCTATTTTGTTCCATTGATCTATATTTCTGTCTTTGTGCCAGTACCATACTGTCTTGATAACTGTGGCTTTGTAGTAGAGCCTGAAGTCAGGTAGGTTGATTCCTCCAGTTCCATTCTTCTTTTTCAAGATTGCTTTGGCTATTCGAGGTTTTTTGTTTTTCCATACAAATTGTGAAATTATTTGTTCTAGCTCTGTGAAGAATACTGTTGGTAGCTTGATAGGGATTGCATTGAATCTATAGATTGCTTTGGGTAGTATACTCATTTTCACTATATTGATTCTTCCAATCCATGAACATGGTATATTTCTCCATCTGTTAGTGTCCTCTTTGATTTCTTTCACCAGTGTTTTATAGTTTTCTATATATAGGTCTTTAGTTTCTTTAGGTAGATATATTCCTAAGTATTTTATTCTTTCCGTTGCAATGGTGAATGGAATTGTTTCCTTAATTTCTCTTTCTGTTTTCTCATTATTAGTGTATAGGAATGCAAGGGATTTCTGTGTGTTGATTTTATATCCTGCAACTTTACTATAGTCATTGATTAGTTCTAGTAATTTTCTGGTGGAGTCTTTAGGGTTTTCTATGTAGAGGATCATGTCATCTGCAAACAGTGAGAGCTTTACTTCTTCTTTTCCAATTTGGATTCCTTTTATTTCTTTTTCTGTTCTGATTGCTGTGGCCAAAACTTCCAAAACTATGTTGAATAGTAATGGTGAAAGTGGGCACCCTTGTCTTGTTCCTGACTTTAGAGGAAATGCTTTCAATTTTTCACCATTGAGGATAATGTTTGCTGTGGGTTTGTCATATATAGCTTGTATTATGTTGAGGTATGTTCCTTCTATTCCTGCTTTCTGGAGAGTTTTTATCATAAATGGATGTTGAATTTTGTCAAAGGCTTTCTCTGCATCTATTGAGATAATCATATGGTTTTTATTTTTCAATTTGTTAATGTGGTGTATTACATTGATTGATTTGCGGATATTGAAGAATCCTTGCATCCCTGGGATAAAGCCCACTTGGTCATGGTGTATGATCTTTTTAATGTGTTGTTGGATTCTGATTGCTAGAATTTTGTTAAGGATTTTTGCATCTATGTTCATCAGTGATATTGGCCTGTAGTTTTCTTTTTTTGTGGGATTTTTGTCAGGTTTTGGTATTAGGGTGATGGTGGCCTCATAGAATGAGTTTGGAAGTTTACCATCCTCTGCAATTTTCTGGAAGAGTTTGAGCAGGATAGGTGTTAGCTCTTCTCTAAATTTTTGGTAGAATTCAGCTGTGAAGCCGTCTGGACCTGGGCTTTTGTTTGCTGGAAGATTTTTGATTACAGTTTCAATTTCCATGCTTGTGATGGGTCTGTTAAGATTTTCTATTTCTTCCTGGTCGAGTTTTGGAAAGTTGTACTTTTCTAAGAATTTGTCCATTTCTTCCTCGTTGTCCATTTTATTGGCATATAATTGTTGATAGTAGTCTCTTATGATCCTTTGTATTTCTGTGTTGTCTGTTGTGATCTCTCCATTTTCATTTCTAATTTTATTGATTTGATTTTTCTCCCTTTGTTTCTTGATGAGTCTGGCTAATGGTTTGTCAATTTTATTTATCCTTTCAAAGAACCAGCTTTTGGCTTTGTTGATTTTTGCTATGGTCTCTTTTGTTTCTTTTGCATTTATTTCTGCTCTAATTTTTAAGATTTCTTTCCTTCTACTAACCCTGGGGTTCTTCATTTCTTCCTTTTCTAGTTGCTTTAGGTGTAGAGTTAGGTTATTTATTTGACTTTTTTCTTGTTTCTTGAGGTGTGCCTGTATTGCTATGAACTTTCCCCTTAGGACTGCTTTTACCGTGTCCCACAGGTTTTGGGTTGTTGTGTTTTCATTTTCATTCGTTTCTATGCAAATTTTGATTTCTTTTTTGATTTCTTCTGTGATTTGTTGGTTATTCAGCAGCGTGTTGTTCAGCCTCCATATGTTGGATTTTTTAATAGTTTTTCTCCTGTAAATTGAGATCTAATCTTACTGCATTGTGGTCAGAAAAGATGCTTGGAATGATTTCTATTTTTTTGAATTTACCAAGGCTAGCTTTATGGCCCAGGATGTGATCTATCCTGGAGAAGGTTCCATGTGCACTTGAGAAGAAGGTGAAATTCATTGTTTTGGGATGAAATGTCCTATAGATATCAATTAGGTCTAACTGGTCTATTGTATCATTTAAAGTTTGTGTTTCCTTGTTAATTTTCTGTTTAGTTGATCTATCCATAGGTGTGAGTGGGGTATTAAAGTCTCCCACTATTATTGTGTTATTGTTAATTTCTTCTTTCATACTTGCTAGCATTTGTCTTACATACTGCGGTGCTCCCGTGTTGGGTGCATATATATTTATAATTGTTATATCTTCTTCTTGGATTGATCCTTTGATCATTATGTAGTGACCATCTTTGTCTCTTTTCACAGCCTTTGTTTTAAAGTCTATTTTATCTGATATGAGTATTGCTACTCCTGCTTTCTTTTGGTCCCTATTTGCATGGAAAATCTTTTTCCAGCCCTTCACTTTCAGTCTGTATGTGTCCCCTGTTTTGAGGTGGGTCTCTTGTAGACAACATATGTAGGGGTCTTGTTTTTGTATCCATTCAGCCAGTCTTTGTCTTTTGGTTGGGGCATTCAACCCACTTACGTTTAAGGTAATTACTGATAAGTATGACCCCGTTGCCATTTACTTTATTGTTTTGGGTTCGAATTTATACACCGTTTTTGTGTTTCCTGTCTAGAGAATATCCTTTAGTATTTGTTGGAGAGCTGGTTTGGTGGTGCAGAATTCTCTTAGCTTTTGCTTGTCTGAAAAGCTTTTGATTTCTCCTTCATACTTGAATGAGATCCTTGCTGGGTACAATAATCTGGGCTGTAGTTTATTTTCTTTCATCATTTTAAGTATGTCGTGCCATTCCCTCCTGGCTTGAAGAGTTTCTATTGAAAGATCAGCTGTTATCCTTATGGGTATTCCCTTGTGTGTTATTTGTTGTTTTTCCCTTGCTGCTTTTAATATTTGTTCTTTGTGTTTGATCTTTGTTAATTTGATTACTATGTGTCTTGGGGTGTTTCGCTTTGGGTTTATCCTGTTTGGGACTCTCTGGGTTTCTTGGACTTGGGTGATTATTTCCTTCCCCATTTTAGGGAAGTTTTCAACTATTATCTCCTCAAGTATTTTCTCATGGTCTTTCTTTTTGTCTTCTTCTTCTGGGACCCCTATGATTCGAATGTTGTAGTGTTTAATATTGTCCTGGAGGTCTCTGAGATTGTCCTCATTTCTTTTAATTCGTTTTTCTTTTATCCTCTCTGATTCATTTATTTCTACCATTCTATCTTCTAATTCACTAATCCTATCTTCTGCCTCTGTTATTCTACTATTTGTTGCCTCCAGAGTGTTTTTAATTTCACTTATTGCATTATTCATTATATATTGACTCTTTTTTATGTCTTCTAAGTCCTTGTTAAACTTTTCTTGCATCTTCTCAATCCTTGCCTCCAGGCTATTTATCTGTGATTCCATTTTAATTTCAAGATTTTGGATCAATTTCACTATCATTATTCGGAATTCTTTATCAGGTAGATTCCCTATCTCTTCCTCTTTTGTTTGGTTTGGTGGGCATTTATCCTGTTCCTTTATCTGCTGGGTATTCCTCTGTCTCTTCATCTTGTTTAAATTGCTGAGTTTGGGGTGTCCTTTCTGTATTCTGCAGTTTGTGGAGTTCTCTTTATTGTGGTGTTTCCTTGCTGTGTGTGGGTTTGTACAGGTGGCTTGTCAAGGTTTCCTGGTTAGGGAAGCTTGTGTCAATGTTCTGGTGGATGGAGCTGTATTTCTTCTCTCTGGAGTGTAATGAAATGTCCAGTAATGAGTTATGAGATGTCTATGGTTTTGGGGTGACTTTGGGCAGCCTGTATTGATGTGGGGGATTATTTTAAATGAAGGGCCAGGAAGGGGCAGAGAAGACCTAAACGAAGCAAGCACAAGATACTTGGATCCATAGCTAAAGAGATAATGAGACAAAGAGAATGAGAGGAATCAAGAAGAACACCAAGATTTTTGCCCCAAGCAACTGCAAGAATCAGGTTGCCATTTTAATGAGGACCTTCTGTGGGCAAAAATGTACCAAGTTTTAAAATATTCTGGGCCCCATTCTTCTAAATTCAATTATAAATTTAATTTTTAAACTCATAGGGAAATGAGAAGAAAAAGAAAATGGGCATTGTTGTATTTGAAAATTCGATAATAAGCAATCCTCTTTAAAATATATTGTGATGATTTTTTTAGAACTGAAGAATAATATTTCATATAAGCCATTTTGTGCATAATCAATAATTATTTTAAATATACAAGACTTCCTTTTAAAAAGTTTATCTAATTTACATATACATATTCCTTTAATCTAGTATATATATATATGTATTTTAAACTAGGACTACATATTTATTTCAGAATATCTGTTATGACCAATAATATATCTACAATTGAAATCAAAACATCAAAAAGTCAAAAAAGAAAGATTATCTCAAGAGATATTTTCTAAAAACTTCTGATAAAATTCAACACTATGGAACTTCTGCTTCCAGGAAAATGGAGTAAATATACTTTTCCCTATTCCTTCTGCTAAGTATAACTGAAAACCCTGAACATTGTATTTTAAACAAACTTAAGATTCTGAAAGATGGAGAGAAGAGGGCAAACTGGATAGGGATCCTGGGACCCAAGGAATGACATAGTGATAAATTCCCTAAGCTTTCTTTTTATCTCATACAACTCAGACTTAGAGCTGGAGAAGATGATAAACCTGAAACACAAGTGGGCACAGACCAAAGGAAATCCCAACAAAACCTGCTCTTTTTAGCAAAGTGCCAGGAAAGGGACAATCTAGCAGGTGAAAGCTTTTAATTAATAACCACCCTACTCCAACCAAGGACCACTGAAAAAGACTGTGGCCCCTTCCTAGCCTCACCAGCACAGACTGAGCAGGAAGCCTAGGTTTCCATCCTTGTAAAGCTGTGACAAGACACCTCCCGCAACCTGCCCTGTAGTATCAGAGAAGGCCAAATAGGGTGCTAGAACTTTCAACCCCACTGTCTGATAATGAGGCCTTCTCCACACCTTTGCTGTGTCATTGGAGATGGTGGGGAGCCTGGGCTTCCACCCCCACGTGGCAGTCATGGGGACCTCCTTCTCTCCCCCGGCAGGGGGGGTGACTCGGGGGACATTAGTAAAGAGGGCTGTCATCACTGCCCAACGGTAACAGGCCACCTGCATAGCGGTAGTAGTGGAGAACATGTGCATGTCTGCTGTCACTTCAGTTGTGTCTGACTCTTTGTGACCCCATGAACTGTAGCCCTCCAGGCTCCTCTGTCCATGGGATTCTCCAAGCAATAACACTGGAGTGGGTTGCCACGCCCCCAGGTCCAGGGGATCTTTCCAACCCAGGGATCGAACCTGTGTCTTTTGGGTCTCTTGCTTTGGAAGGTGGATTCTTTACCACTAGCACCACCTGGGAAGCCTGTGGAGACCACACTAGGAGCCAAAACTCTAACCCCATTTGAGCTGTAACAAGAAGTCTTGCTGAATCAGGTATCAACTGAGGCTGACTGGAACTGGACTTATATCTCCACCTGGTAGTAATGAGACTGTAACCTATCCACTCTGATGGAGTAGCCTCAAAGAAAACTAAGAAACTGTGAATAAAATTCAGACTCATACAATGTAATATGAAAATGTCCATATTTCAACAAAAAATCACTCATCATACTAAGAACTAGAAAGATCTCAAACTATGCTGCTGCTGCTGCTGCTAAATCACTTCAGTTGTGTCCAACTCTGTGCAACCCCATAGACAGAAGTCCACGAGGCTCCGCCGTCCCTGGGATTCTCCAGGCAAGAATACTGGAGTGGGTTGCCATACCCTGGTGGCTCAGAGGTTAAAGCGTCTGCCTACAATGTGGGAGACCTGGGTTCAATCCCTGGGTGGGGAAGATCCCCTGGAGAAGGAAATGGCAACCCACTCCAGTATTCTTGCCTGGAGAATCCCAGGGATGGAGGAGCCTGGTAGGCTACAGTCCACGGGGTCGCAAAGAGTCGGACATGACTGAGAGACTTCACCTTCACCTTCATACTGGACTGGGAAATGTGAAGGGGTTAAAATTACAAAGGGGGCTGGCTATAGAATAAATCTCAAACTATGAAAAGACACCAAATAGATGCCAACAGAAACAGAATTAGCTGACAAATATTTTAAGGCAGGAGCTCACTCCAGTATTCTTGCCTGGAAAATTTCATGGATAGAAGAGCCTGGCAGGCCACATTTCATGGTGTCTTAAAGAGTCAGGCACAACTTAGCAACTGAGCACGTGATTAAAATATTTCAACAAGTGTTACAAATGTGCTTGAAACAAAAAATAGGGAGACTCAGTGAAGGAATAGATGATATAAAGAAGAACTAAGTGGAAATTTTAGAAATGAAAATACAATAACTGAAGAACTCCTTTCTAGAGAATGCCAAGTAACAAATGTAGAAAGAAACACAGAATTAGCAAACGACTATTATGTAACCACCTACATAATAACTGAGTCAAGCAAGGATCACGAATGAATGCTACAAACAATTTGGGAACAGTTGTAGGGGAACAGGAGAGCCACACAATCTCAGAGTATCAACCTACAGAGTTCTTATTAATTATAAAGGAAGATAGATATATATACATGGACATCACCTTAATCACAACTGAGACATCTCATGCACATCACATTAATCGAGTTATCACATTGATCAAGCATTATCAATGATGGTACAAACTGGCATTACATGCCTCCTCATAGGTTATAATGGGAAGTGATATCACCTGGGTTGCACTCTTATAAAAAATATTTAACCCCAAGATAATCATGAGGAAATAATTTTATAAATCCAGTTGGTGGGACATTCTGCTCTGGACTCCTCAAAGTTATCAATAACATGAAAGACAAAAAGGCAGCAGCTTAGTGTAACAAGTTAAAACAAAACTCAAGAAAGGCGACAACTAAATGCTACATGTAATCCTTAATTAGATATTGAAATTTTTTTTTAGAGCTATATAGTTCACACTATATGGTTTCCCAGGTGGCGCAGTGGTACAGAACCTCCCTGCCAATACAGGAGACGCAAGAGACTCAGGATCCATCCCTGGGACAGGAAGATACCCTGGAGAAGGAAATGACAGGCCATTCCAGTATTCTTGCCTGAAAAATTCCATGAACAGAGGAGCCTGATAGGCTATAGTCCATGGAGTCGCAAAGAGTCAGACACGACTGAGTGACTGACCATGCGCACACACTCACACTGTATATCATATAATATCTATCTTAAATATCATGGGAGTGATAATGGTATAGTAATTTTGAAGGAAAAAGTCATGCTAAATACTGAGATAAAATGTCATGATACTTGCAAGTTATTTTTAAATGATTCAGGGAAAAAGAGAGCGCATGCAAAATGTGACAAAATGTTAACAGTTGATGAATGTGGGATGAAGGGTATGGGGTCATCCTGATTACCTATGGCTGCATATGAAACAACTCCAAAACTTAGCAGCTCAATAGTGGCCATTCCATTTTATTTCATTATTTCTTGGATCAGGAATTTAAGAAGGACTGGGATGGATGATTATTCTGGCTCCATGTGGCATTACTGAAGCCACTCTGTGGATTTCAGCTAAAGGATGGGCTCTTACGTGGGTGAGGAATGGACAGAGTTTGGAATTAGCAGATGCAAGCTATTATATACAGAATGATTAAAGAACGAGGCCCTACTGTATAGTACAGGGAACTATATATTCAATGTCCTGTGATAAATCATAATGGAAAAAATATGAAAAAGATGGATATATAATAACAACCATTTTGTTATGCAGTAAAACATATTTACAACTTGACACTCATCAAAAGATGGAGTCTAATTCTCTCATTGAATGTGGGCCAGATTTAATGACTTGCTTCTAAAGAATAGATTACCACACAAATGAAGATGTGAGATTTTTGACACCAGGTCCTACAAGGAAATGCAGTTTTCACCTGGATGGCTCTCCCCCAGGACATGCATTTTGGGAGCCTTGGACTGACATGCAAGAACCCTATCTAGGATGGTAAGCAACTTCTTAGAGAGTCAATCCAGGACACAGATACACTAGATTAAAAATACCGCATTCCCCCCCCTCCCCCGCCGAACACCATAATAGCACATAATAAATAACTATTTCCAAATATGTTACTATGTTTTTATACTTATGTTTCAACATAAAAATATGAAAACAGGTGCTTACTTGAAATTGTATATTCTGTTTTACTTTTATGTTAAATGAAAACTGTTATTTACACCAAACAAAAATAAGCCCAGCTAACAATAATTAGAAGTGAATAATAGGATTAGTTAAATAAATAATATATGAAATGTGAGAATTTGTAACAGTATATTAGGATGTCTCTTTCTTTCCCCGCTCCAAGATCAGACCTCCTACCCCTACTCCCTTGGCCTTGGTCATGCCAGCCTGAGCAGGGTCTTCTCCACCCCCAACCTCTCTCATGCAGCCTCACACCCACTCCTCAGGAAGCTCTCCGGTGTCCTCCAATTGCTATAGGTGAGTCCCAAAGCCTGCCAGAGATGATGATTTTCAAAGCCCTAACTGCCCTGCTCGGCACTGACCCCTCCGTGTCCCACCCACACCTGGCATTGCCATCAAGGTGCCCCCCACCTCCAACCTGGGGCTCTGGGTTATCTTTCCCGGCACAGGCTCAGCTCCTCCTCCCTGGCCCAGGTCACACTCCTGAGCAGGCAGGGCTGTAAGTCCCTTCTCTGGACTGACCTTAGTGATGGGACAGGGAGACTTGTCCTGGGTCGAGCAGCTGCACAACCATTATACCAGGGAAGGGGCAGGACAATAAGCCTTCTACCTGAGGATCATAATCCCAACTGCTAATATTTACTGAGCACCTGCTGTTAGCCACGCCCCCCACCTGAGTCTGTGAAGGAGGAGCTACTGGGGAGTGGCGAGTTACAGAGGCTCAGCATACCTAGAGCTATCATGTCTGCTTCTGTTTTTTGATATAGCAATTTAATGAGACTCTTTTTAAAAGCCCTTTATTGGATTTCACATTTTTTAGATTTTTATTGTGCATTCGTAGGCTACATAAATGACTTTTTAAAAGGACATAAATACAATAGGAATAATAAAAGATATTACCTTTATTTAATTTAAAAATGATGAGATGGTTCTTTCTGTCCCATGATACAGTAGGCTGTTTTACTCTTTCTGATGCCTTTTCCGTAACACTTTTCTGAATTGCTGCAGCCTGGAGATTGTCCTTAAAACATTTTTTTTACTGGAATATAGTTGATTTACAATGATGTGTTAGTTTCTGGTGTACAGCAAAGTGAATCAGTCACATGTATAAATATATCCATTATTTCTTAGATTCTTTTCCCATATAGGTCATTACAGAGTATTCAGTAAAGTTCCCTGTGCTATACAGTAGGTCTTTATTAGTTATCTACATTATATATAGTAGTGTGTATATGTCAATAGGATGTCCTTTTTTGTTTTGGTGGTGGTAAAACTGAATACAGTCAAAAGTAAGATACACTTTGACTTGCAGATCTGCTTTAATCAAAAAAAGCAGATGTCTGGTATCCGTCCAGTGTGATGTCAGTCAAGTGGAATATCCTCCCAGCAAAGGCATTTGTACATGGAATACCTAGAAACTAACACATCGTTGTAAATCAACTGTATTCCAGTAAAAGTTTGTTTTAAAAAGGACATCCTCCAGGCTGCAGGTAGTTCAAAGCAGCGTTATGGAAAAGACAACAGAAAGAGTAAAATATCTTACTGTATCATGCTGTTGTGTTGTGCTCAGTCATGTCCGACTCTCTGCCATCCCATGGACTGTCGCTTATCAGACTCCTCCATCTATCAGGATTCTCCAGGCAAGAATACTGGAGTGGGTTGCCATGCCCTTCTCCAGGGGATCTTCCCAAGCCAGGGATCAAACCCAGGTCTCCCACATTGCAAGCAGATTCTTTACCATCTGAGCCACCAGGGAAGCTCTGCTGTATCATGAGACAGAAAGAAACATTTTATCATTTTTTTAATTAATGAAGGTAATATCCTTTATTATTCCTATTGTATTTATGTTTCTTTTAAAAAGTTACTAACAGCATCATTTAGACTTGTAGCCTCTTAGTGATACCCAGCTACTCTGCACCACAGCTTATTCTGGGGATCAGCTTATTGTTAGGTAGTTTCCATCTATAATTTCTTTATTACAGGCTATCCATATCTACATTGCCCATCACTTTTAAACACTCTGAAGCACATTAAATATCATCATTAATTAAGCCTCTCTTTCTCAGGACAAATGGTTTTAACGCACAGAGCTAATTTGAACGTATGAAATCAAAGGAAGCGCTCAAATAAGTCACACTTTCAGTAAAGAAGTTGAAAAGGTCCTGTTTAACTTGGTGGCCTTTTTCTTTCTTTTTTAAAAATTATTTCATTATTCTTACTTGGTTTTTCTAGCTGTGCCTGACAGCATGTGGGAGTTTAATTCCCCGACCAGGAATTGAACCCACACCCCCTGTAAGGGGAGCATGAAGTCTTAACCAATGGACCACCAAGGAAGTCCTCATTCCTGACTGCCCTTTTCTGGTGGCAGATTTTTCTAGTTCTGAGGCAGTTTGGTTCCCAAAAAAGGGTCATTCTTTCCTTGTAACTGACACATAATATGAAAAATCAGGTGACAAAACAATCAATCCATCTTTACAAGGCTCTTTATGACCTCTTCAGAGAAAATTAAACCAGATTTGGTAAGGGCTTGGCTGCTCTGTGTAATATTACCTGAAGTCACTAAATGGCAGCTAAATTTATATTTTACTGTAATTCCTTACTCAATGTTCATTCTCAATATATTTCCAAACAAGATAAGGACTTTCTGCTTGTCTCACACCTCAGAAATCTGATTTTTATACCAGGTCAACATTTTAACATCTTTTCTCAGCATCAGTGATTGCCATCTTGTAGGCACTTTTTTCAGGAAGCTAACTCCTTTCATTTCTGTAAAGTCAAAAATCTCATTAAGTGTCTCTGCAGGTTTTGCAGAAAATGAAAAGTGATCCAAAGCTTGCACGATGAAGGTCTCAGTATTACAGGTAAGCAAATCACACCTCTTTCTAGCAATGTTGTGTCAAGGTGTCAGGACATCTAGCTGATAAAATCTCATTTTATTTGATGAGAAGTTTATAGACTGAATGTAATTTGCCAAACTATACATTTGCACTGACTGCCAAATACACAGATGGATGAACAAAATCTACAAATAAAATATATATTTAGACATGATATAATCAATCTTTTATTTTATATACTTTGTAGTTTTATTAATATTCTTCATAGAAATAAAAAAACAATTTGAAACTCCATTTCTCAAATCAAAATACCTATAAGTTAGGAAAAGTTTATTTTTGTTATTGTGATGCCACATGTCCATTTAGAATTTGTAATGATATTAGAACTCAGTCAAGGATTTGGGGGGTTTTGTTTATAGTTACTTGAACGGTTGTCTCAATATTATTTATTGACCAATACATATTTTACTGTGAGCTGGCTTTGTACTCTATCAACTTGGTGAAGTTAGATCTGTGAATTGTACTTCTCATTACTCTTTCTCTAAACAAAAGAGTTACCTTTTTAAAAATTTCAATTATTAAGCATTCAGAGATCTAGACTACACAGTATTAAATTAGATTTTTGTAAAATTTACCAAAAGATCATGAAGCACATAGAAATTTGCCATGCTTCCTTGCCTTTGGCACTTTTGCCATTTCAGTACTTAATAGTTCTTACTACAAAGAATTTGTGGAAGAAATAAAAGAATTTGATTAAAATAAAATCAGTTATAGCACAGTCTGCCATGTGTAGAGACTCCATATTTACTAGTTCTTTCTACTTACTTGAATTTAGAGCAAAGATTTGGGATTTATGGAAACTGAGAATGATGGTGAATGAGAAATTCTGGTTTATCTCTGGTATTCAATTTACTATTTATTTTCGCATGATTAGGGACACACCTAAGTTAGAGCAGGCTTGTTCATGAATGATGACCAACACCTGATATAACATTAAATTTATTTCCAAAGCAATGAGTTTATTGTCGATAAGAAGAGATAGCTATTGATATGTTAGTTCAAGTGATGTAATTGTCACTCTTATCAAAGGAATTGTCTCTCATTAGATTTAGCCTCATTCTCAAATAAGCCATCATCATAAATATGATATGGGATTCATTTCAAAAGATCAGACCTGTTAAATCAGTACTGGAGACTGCTAGAAGATACAATTTTTAAGTACATTAAACACTTAAACACAGGACCTTCCTTCCCCCAGATACTTCTGAGAAAATGTAATTAAAATGTAGTCTGTTTTGCATTATTTTTTTAAGGGAAAACTCATCAGATCTTTACAACATTAGAATATTGCATACCACGAGTGTTTGACTTTATTCCACTGAATTCAACAATAAGTGCATAGTACTTATCTCTGCTTATAATGGAGAACCTGAAATGTGTGAAGACATGCTTCAAATGATGAAGAAAATGTAAATGCATCTAGTTTAAGGGGAAATAGACTATCTGCTAATTGCTTCAAGAATTGAGTGATTTGGAAGACCTCTGGAGAGGGTTCATTTCTCCGATTTGCATACGCTTCGCTCATACTACCTGGCTTACTACAAATGCCTTGATGATGTGTGTGTGGAGTGTTCCTCATCAACACCAGAGACTGGGAAGGATCCAGTGGCTCTGGGGACCAAAGAGCTTCTTCCTGCTAAAGAAGCTGCCCCTCTGTGATACCAAGCCCTTAGGAGAGCATACTTCATGTCTGATAAATGATCCGGTTTTCTTTCAGCCCACTGTTACTATTATTGTTGTTATTATTGCCCCTAATTAACTGGCTTAATTTTCCTGATGATACCAGTGGGCTTATTAGTTAATGTAACCCTTTATACTCTCGTAGAGATTCTCTTAATCTAATAAAAAGGGTACAAAAATAAGTCATATTATTACTTTTACTTCCTTTCAGAGCTTTTAACACCTGGTAGTGTGAATAATTGAGGACTCTTAAAACCACAAAAATCAAATGCAAAGATGGCTTATCTCCTTTTACAAAGGTGGAGAGTACGAACTCCCTTGAGGCAGATGAACGGGCTCAAAAGGAAAGGATGAGAGGGAAACAGGACAAAGAAGAGGATGCGAATGGTGAGAACACATCTGTAGAAACAGGGACAAAGGGGAACTGCAAAGAAGGGAAGAACAATTAAGACAGAGGAAAAAATTCAAAGAAGAGGGAGTGAAACAGGGACAGAAATAGGACAAAAAGGAAAAAAAAGGAGAAAAGTAAGTAGAAAAGATTTAAAGGAAAAAAGAAAGAGCTGAAAAGAAAGATATCTGTGACACATGACATAATATCACGTGGATGTGGATTGTATTGTACTACTAAAAAAAACCCACCTACAAAAAAGCTCTGTTTTTACCACAGTTTATACATAGACTACAATGAAAAATCTGAAAATTTTAATGCATGGTTCTTTGAACTTCATAAAACTGTGTCTTCTAGTGTCTTCTACACTGAGAATGTTAGCAATGCTTGAGATAATTAAAGTAACTTTTCCATAGGGTACAAAAAATATTCTTAAATAATGCCTGAAAGTAGCAGCTCCTAGGTATATATAAGATTAATCAAAATGTTAGGATATTTCATTTAGCCTGAGTACATAACCACGATTTGAAACAGCATAAAGGGTTGAAAAGCATGTCAAGAATAACATGCACTTTAAAAATTAGAAGGTGCATAAGGTTAACTTTCAGAGAAATCTGTTAAATATGAATGTAAAAATGAATAAAATATAAGGTCATAGGCAAATCATCCTGTTTTCATGAACCTTGATCATATAATAGAAGTTACATTTGTTACTGAAATGTGAATGAAGATGGAATTCAAGATAAGGTATTAATCATAATTAGAATGACTATGACAGGTCCGTGGTGACAAATACTTAACAAGTAGTAAGAATGCTTATTCATAACAAATCTCTTAATTCATTAAATTCTTCATTAAAAGGGCAACCTCTTAATAAGTTCAACATAAAGTTGGTATAACATGCTATTAGCATTTTCTCTCTTTTTATTTCCATTTTAGGGGGCTATTGTTAACAAAATGAGGTAAATCATTTAAAACATATAATTACTTGGATATAGTCGCATAGTAATTCCCTAAGCGACTGTGCGGTTATAAGTTGTCAGTG
Source organism: Bubalus kerabau (assembly GCF_029407905.1). Taxonomy (NCBI): domain Eukaryota; kingdom Metazoa; phylum Chordata; class Mammalia; order Artiodactyla; family Bovidae; genus Bubalus; species Bubalus kerabau. The sequence goes on from NC_073627.1 coordinate 119,764,071, forward strand.
TGCATATTAATTTGTCATACCCACCAGCCTCATCTTCATTGATTTACTAGCTGTTAGAAAAACAGATTAAGAAGCACACGCTGCCCTTCTCTGAAAGTTTCATTGAGGCACAAGTAGGGCAAACACTGCTCTCCAATTAGAATCCTGCTGTTCGCCAGGACTTGACAATGACTAATTACAGTCTTAAATGACTTAATATGTTTGAATGCATGATTATTTATAACTACATTTTAGGATATGCAGAAAATAATCATTCCTGGTTTACATATGAAAGGCTACTTTTCGTGCAAAGGGCAAAGACCTGTTGAACACCTGAGGTCAAAGGAAAACAAGATGTTTTAATGTCATGGTTACTGTTTGCTTAGGCAACCATTACCTTAAAAGGGAGAAGAAAGAGTGAAATGCTTAAATCTCAGCTTTACAGTCTATGAAACTTACAAACATGGGATTTTTAGAGGAATGAACCATTTAAAAAATATATATTGTCTCCTTAGAATTGTTATCAGAGTTAAATAGTTAAACATATATACTCTTTGACCAGCGCCTAGGACAGAGGGAGCACTCAATAAATTTGAGTTTTTATTGTTATTCTGAGTGATAGTAGCAATCATTAAATACATGGCAGGTCCTGACAATGTAAAGCTGGAGTAGAATTTGTGGATATATTAATACAACTGATTTTTTGAAACATTTTAGGGGATTCATTTGATTATCAGTCATTCATTGATCAGCTGCTATGAGTCAGGCACTGTGCCAGGCATGGGAAGTAAGACATATACCATGCATGATCACTGAGCTGGGTTCCACTGCACTGCAAGTCAAAGAGATGATGAAAATAGAGCAGAGTTATGAGTTGTTTTATCAATAAATTGCTCTTAAACTTTAAAATATTTGAAATATATGTAAGTTTAGAGAAATTATCATGTTAAATACTACATTGCACATTAAAATTTTGCAAATGTTAACTTTCTCTATATTTTTTTATGCTTCTGAAGCAGACAGATGTAAGGTGGCCCCTATTGATTTCCCACTCTCTACTGTCCATCTCTTTGTGTAATTCCCTCCTCTGGGTGTGAGCAGGACCAGTGTCAGGCTTCTAACAAATAGAATATGGCAATGGTGGTGGACTATGGCTCCTATGATCAGGTTACATTACATAAGACTCCATTTTAGCCAACTGAGATGAGAGACTCTTCTTCCTGGGTGGATCAAGTCAGCAGTCATACTGAGGAAGCCGAGACAGCTAGGGACTTCAATCAGCCTCTTGGATCTGAGAGCAACCTCCAGCTAACAGCTAGCAAAATGCTGAGTCCTCAGTCAGACAGCCAAGGAAATAAATTCTGGCAACACCAGAATAAGCTTTGAAGCAGATTTTTCCCCTTGAGCGTCCAAATGAGAGCATAGACTATCTGAGGCTTTGATTGCAGTCTTGTGAGACCTTCGACAGAGGACCAAGGTAAGCTATGCCCAGACTCCTGACCTGTGACCTGACCTGTGACATAATAAATATGTGTTGTTTTAAGTCACTAAGTTTGTGGTAGTTTGTTACAAAATAATAGAAAACCAATACAACTTCTAATGACATTACAAATGCCTAAAAAAATAATATGGCTTTTGAATTGGCTGCATATTGGGGGGGAAAAAAAAAAAACTAGAACTGCAAAAGAGCTGATAAATTCTTGCTCTTAAAAGGGGAAGGTTTAAATAGCCTTCAGAGAAATTTTAAGTATCATGAGAAAAGGCCCAATACCTTTCCAAGGAAATCATTTAAGTGTTTAATATGTCTTGCTGACATGTAGATTGTCATACTATCTAATCTATGGAATTAAAAATCATTTCATTATGTTCCAGAATTTTTAAAGGGCACATAAAATAGCTATTTTCTAGTCTAGAAACTTCATATTCTAGAAATTATTGATTATTTTCTTCTCTAAGATTAAGAATTCTGATTATTTTAACATCTCATTTTCCTTTTCTTTATGATCTACTTCTCTATGATCTTTCCCATTTTTTCCTCTGGAATTTCCTGCATTGTATATCTTCTTCTCTTTGCTCCTTCAGATGCTGGCTTCAGCCCTCTCCATTTCATTACTCTGGACCACAAGAATTGACTTGGATGGACCACAGTAATGGGTGGTCTTTCCCAGTGATAGCAATTTCAATTTCTTTAATCCTTTTTTTATATTATCTCAGTCTTTGCTTGTGTGCATGCTAAGTTGCTTCTGTCATGTTAGATTCTTTGAGACCCTATGGACTGTAGCCTTCCAGGTTTCTCTGTCTGTGGGATTCTCCAAGCAAGGATACTGGAGCAGGTTGCTATGCACTGGGGTCCAGGGGACCTACCCAACCCAGGGATTGAACCTGTGTCTCTTATGACTCTGGCATTGTCAGGCAGGTTCTTTACCACTACTGCCACCTGGGAAGCCCATTTTAGTCTTTTGGTTTTTTCTGTTGACATCCTACAGATTTTTATTCTCTTATATCACTGCCACACACATATACATTACTATCACTCTATCCAAATATGTTCTACATAAATCTGTTTTTAGTAAATATTCAGTGTTTACATGATCACAACTCAGTTCAGTTCAGTTCAATTCAGTCACTCAATCCGATTCTTGCAGTCCCATGGAATGCAGCATGCCAGGCTTCCCTGTCCATCACCAACTCCCGAAGATTACTCAAACTCATGTTTATTGAGTCAATGATGCCATCCAATCATCTCATCCTCTGTCGTCCCTTTCTCCTCACACCTTCAATCTTTCCCAGCATCAGCCTCTTTTCCAATGAGTCAATTCTTTGCATCAGGTGGCCCAAGTATTGGAGCTTCAGCATCAGTACTTCAATGAATATTCAGGACTGATATCCTTTAGGATGACTGGTTGGATCTCCTTGTAGTCCAAGGGACTCTCAAGAGTCTTCTCCAACACTACAGTTCAAAAGCATCAATTCTTCGGCCCTCAGCGTTCTTTATAGTCCAACTCTCACATCCATACATGACTACTGGAAAAACCATAGCCTTGATTAGACAGACTTTTGTTGGCAAAGTAATGTCTCTGCTTTTTAATATGCTGTCTAGGTTGGTCATAGCTTTTCTTCCAAGGAATAAGTGTCTTTTAATTTCATGGCTGCATTCACCTTCTGCAGTGATTTTGGAGCCCAAGAAAATAAAATCTGTCACTGTTTCCATTGTTTCCCCATCTATTTGCCATGAAGTGATGGGACCAGATGTCATGATCTTAGTTCTCTGAAAACTGAGTTTTAAGCCAACTTTTTCACTCTCCTCTTTCACGTTCATCAAGAGGTTCTTTTAGTTCTTCTTCACTTTCTGAGATAAGTATGGTGTCATCTGCATATCTGAGGTTATTGATATTTCTCCTGACAATCTTGATTCCAGCTTGTGCTTCATCCTATCCAGCATTTCTCATGATGTACTCTGCATATAAATTAAATAAGCAGAGTGACAATCTACAGCCTTGACGAACTTCTTTCCCAATTGGGAACCAGTCTGTTTTCCATGTCCAGTTCTAACTGTTGCTTCTTGATCTGCATACAAATTTCTCAGGAGGCAGGTAAGGTGGTCTGGTTTCCCATCTCTTTAAGAATTTTCCACAGTTTGTTGTGATCCACACAGGCAAAGGCTTTGGCATAGTCAATAAAACAGAAGTAGATGTTTTTCTGGAACTCTCTTGCTTTTTCGATGATCCAACAGAAGTTGGCAATTTGGTCATAACTAGATAACTATTATTCACAGTGATGTGCATCAAGTACTATGTTTCCTCTCCTACCTTGCACCTTGCATGCTTTTTTCCCTTAGACTCCCCCTCACTTTTTGTGTCTGTTTTGTTTATTTCTATGAATCAATTACCATTTCATTCCCAACTCTGTAAATGAGAAAAAAATCTTTCAGTATATCCTTTGATATATTCAAATATATCAGATATGTACAGAGTTTATCTCTTTTTTCTTCCAGGATATGTTCCTCCTGGAGTTCACTTTCTTTGCTCCACTCTGGATTGCTGCTTTCTAGGCCTGCTTCATAACTGTCATCCTCGGAATCTTCTCTCACCATCCTTCTGGGAATTTCTTTGACCTTTCTATGTCTCATATCCCCTGTTTTTTGAATCCCACACTTTTTCTTTCTTGGTTTGATTTTTTATTTCAGTAGAATACAGCCTCTAAGAGTTTTCTGAGAAAGATGAATGAGACTAAATTTGGGGGGACATTAAACATCTGCAACCTTCTCAAATGATGGATATGTTTTCTGGGTATAGAATTTTAAATTGGAAATAATTTTTCCTCTGAATTCCTCCATTGTCTTCTGGTTTTCAACTTTGCAATTGTAAAACATAATACCATTCTAATATTTATCCTTTGGGAGGTGTTTTTGTTCATTTATATTCAAAACTTTTCAGGATCTTCTCCTTCTCCAGTGTACTGAAATTTCACAATTGTGTGTCCTGAGGCATAATAGGTAACACTTTTTTTCATTTGCTGTACTGGAGCTTCATTGGACCTTCGATCTGGACTTGGATTTTTCAGTTCTAGAAATTGAAAAAAAAAAGTCTCTAATGATTTTTATCCCATCTCTTTCCCTGTTTTTTTCAAGAAGTCCTTGAAAATTATTTAAATTTTGGACCACATAGGAAAATGATCTATTTTTTTTTCCGGTCTCCATGTTCTATCATCTAGACTAGTTCCTTGGCTTTATTTTCCAAGATGTCTTTGAATTTTTAAAAACCTTCTTTGAATTTTCCTTGGTTTTAGTTCCAAAACTTTCTTTGTATTTTAATTCAATATTAAAAATTTCAATATTCTTGTAAACAGAATCCTTTCCTCTTATCACCTGCATTCTTGTTTTATAGAAGATATACACTTTCTTATTTCTCTAAGGAAAATAATTATGGATTTCTTTTTCTTGTGGACATTTCTTTCTATGCCCTATAAATCTTTTAAAATTTATTTTCTTTTTATTTTGGCCTCTGGATTTCACATTTGAGGCTTCAAATGTCTGATGACCTCTTACTGTCCAGAATGAGGCTTTAAAATGCTTCAAAGTCCAGAGCTTTTCCAATTCAAGCTCTTTATAGACTACCCTGTCTTTTGTCAGTATGTTGGAGGGGTAGTTGTCTGCCTACTTGGGACAGGGTAAAAAATGTGGTAAGTAAAAAGAAGGGTGTCTAAATCAGTCCTGTCCCATAGAAAGTAACTTACACCACAAATGTGAGCATCATATATAATATTTAGTGTTTTGGCTACATTTTTTAAAGCTTTAAAATAAAATGAATTAATGCTATTCATATATTTTTACACCCAATACATCAAAAAGTATTGTCATTTTAATATGTGATATGTCCACTTAATATGCACATATTTGTTGTTCTCTTCTACTTGTAAAATGTAAGTTGCAGTAGAGCAAGGATCTTGTAGATCCTGTTCACTATAGTTGGACACAAATCATAAACATGCCTGTTCATGGTGGATGCTAAAAATATAGTTGAAGGATGAACGACTGAATGAATTTTAATTTCATAAGCTTGAGCACCTCTGTTTCATTTGTTTTGTTATACTTTACCATTGTATTTAATTCACAGGGACATACACAGTTTACATAATATACTTCTACAGGCTTAATTATATTTATGCAGTTTGCTGCTTAATGTCTGTGATTGGCTTTATGTACATTTGTTTGATTATTCAGAAATCAGTGGTGCCCTCAGTGACACTAGCAAGTAGTCAATGCAATCAGTTCATTAATGTGATTCAAATAAACATCAACTGATCAAGAACTCAGAATTCCATCATTATAGAAGTCAAAACAAAGGAAAAGAAAGGACAAATGGACTCCTTATATAGACATGGCCTTAATGATTTTGTGATATTGTTGGACACTTAAAGTCATATTCCTGCTTAAGCCGTTTAGGTGCTTTAAGCACCTACTATATTATTTTATTTCAGCTATACTAAATTTAATTCATCAAATTGTAGTTAAGAATCCCACCCCCTCCACCAGCCACCTGCAAATCTTCACCCTAATTTTCTTCTTTCCAGTATTTCTCAGGAGGATGGGAAAAACTTGCATTATTCCAAGTTCACATTTAATTTTATTCAGTTTAACCCCTTCTGCAAGCTAAAACCTTTCCACTGCATTTATTCACATACACAAATACCAAAAAAGTTTTTTTATTATTATTTAAATATTGTCACTTAGTGTTAACTTAAAAATTCTCAAACATGGTTCTTAATATGCCTGAAATGATGAATACAAATATCAATAAACACTTAGAATAGTACTTTTCAAGCAACAATGGTGGTCAGAATTTTACTGTCTTAAATTAATATACTGACATAATTAGCACTTGTTAAGCTCTAAAATCTTAAGAAGGAACATTTGCCTGATAGGACAATTAAGGTTTAAAATTAGGTAGGATTTTGTTTGTTTTTTCTAAGAAAACCAGCAATGTGGAGTTAAGGGGAAAAAATTGACCCAGTATCTTTAGGAGCTCATTAGGATATTTCAAAGAATCTCAAAACAATTGTACACATGGCTTTGTAAACTAATCTCTTCTTTTATGGAATAATTTCTTCAGTCCCAAATTGAAGTTCTCACTAAATTTGACTGTGAGATTGTGTAAATCAAATTTGATGAATTGCATGCAAAGAATAAGTTTCACATCAAAACCTGCCTTTAAGAATGCTCATTTTAAAACAAAGGTGATTTGTCATCCCTGCAAGGAGAGCCAACCAGTCCATCCTAAAGGAGATCAGTCCTGGGTGTTCTTTGGAAGGACTGATACTAAAGCTGAAACTCCAGTACTTTGGCCACCTCATGCGAAGAGTTGACTCATTGGAAAAGACTCTGATGCTGGGAGGGATTGGGGGCAGGAGGAGAAGGGGACGACAGAGGATGAGATGGCTGGATGGCGTCACCGGCTCGATGGACGTGAGTTTGAGTGAGCTCCAGGCGTTGGTGCTGGACAGGGAGGCCTGGCGTGCTGCAGTCTGTGGAGTCGCAAAGAGTCGGACACGAATGAGCGACTGAACTGAACTGAACTGAACTGAATACTATATATCTCGCAAATCTGCCTTTGTTAGAAAATAGCCCAAATTTGGCTGGGCATAGAGTGTACCTGTAAAGTGCTGCATTATTAAATCCAGTTACTTAGGGTTTAAACTGTACTGGCAATTTCTAGTAAGCAAGAAAGCCTTCTATCTGTAGTGCTGTCCATCAGTCTCGGGAAACATGTCTGTACTTTGGTTAACAAATCCATCACAAGGTTGCATTCTTGGTTCTTTTCTCTTTGCCTAAATCTCAGTCTTTTCTTTCAAAGAGGGGAAGTTTTGGATTTTGCAACTTTGCTATGTGACTTCAAGAAGCTGAGGTAGAAATGATGAACACACTTGGCTTTGGTTGAAGAGGAAAAACGCAAAGTTTATAAATGTCTCAGGTATTTCCAATAAATTGGAGGTCACCAGAAAAGATGTTAGGATAATAAATCTAGCCTCTAAGTATACACTCCCTTTACCCAGTGGGGAGCCTCCTGGGATCATTTGTCTGCTGTTCATTATCTTGTCTGCATTATTCAACAGCTCTGTTCCTGCTCAATGGGCTTCAGAGAGCTTTTAGCAGCTGCAGCAACCTCCAATTTTTACTTAAGTTCTCTTTCTCTTTGTAATAGCAAAAAAAAAAAAAAAAACCAGAAAGAAAAGGAAAAGAAAGAAAACCGGTCTCTGATGCCCAAGACCCACCTGTGTAATAGAACCCATGTCAAAACTAAGCTTGTTTATTTATTTCACATTAACTATATCAGTATTATAATGTAATATTTGGGAGGCCAAATAAGAAATCTTACATATAAATACTAAGACTCTGAGGTTTAAAAAAAAATTGCAAACTATCTAAATAATATAATGAAAGGAAAAAAAGCATTTAATTTCTTTTAAATTCTAAGTTTAAGTTTCATTTTAAGAAAAATTGCCTTTTGAAAATGACAAATGAAGAAAGTTTTAAAAAAATCACCAAAAAATCTAGTACATGACTGAAAAAGAGAGTAAGCTTTGAAGAAAAGGAGCAAGTTTATAACTTACCCAAGTGAAAAACCTTTGCATTTGATTTGTTTCATTTAGGACATACTTAGCTGCTCTCAGGTGAGTTGATTTTCAGGAAGGTGGACATTACTTATGACCATGATCTACTTTAATAGGACTCTCTTGAATCTGACTAAACTAAAACTATTATGGTAAAATAGAATGTAGTATTGTATTTATTAACCAGATGGTGGATAAAGCAAAACAGTTTTCTCAATGGCCAGAACCAAGGAATCTACTTGAAAATAAAAACACATGATGACAAGAACTGATCAAAATGGTCACAGGGAATGGGCAGAGCAAGCATTAAACTCTCCAAGAAGTTAATGGAAGCAGTTCAGGGACTTATCAAATACTGACTATTTCACCTAAGTTATGTGAGATTAAGACTCATGACTATTTTCTAATCAAGACTATGAAGACTCACTACAGCTCAGATAGTAAAGAATGGCTCAGATGGTAAAGAATCCACCTACAATGCAGGAAACATGGGTTCGATCCCTGGGTCACGAAGATCCCCTGGAAAGGAATGGGTACCCACTCCAGTATTCTTGCTTGGAGAATTCCACGGACAGAGGAGCCTGGCAGGCTACAGTCCATGATGCAGAGTCAGACACAGCTGAATGCCTAACACTGTCACTTTCACAGCATCTAAAGGCTAAGAATAGAGCATATAAACAGCTGGCAAATGGAAAGCTTATAAACAAAACAACACTTAAAAATAAATCTAGCTTGTGTCATTCATAAGGAATTATTTAAATATCCAACAATATGCGAATTATAACTAAAACTACACGAACCATCCCTTTTTCTGTTAAGGCTGTGCTTTGGAGTCGAATGTGTTCAGGATGGGAGTAGAAGGAGGGATGCTTGTAGACAAAATAAAGACATTTACACTTCTCCTGTGGCCTTGAGATCCTCTAATCTTCAAGAGCAGAGGTGACAGTCTATGTCCAGAATAAAATGTCTTGATCTATGTATAGAAACAAGGGACTGCAATTTCCTAGCATTAGATCATCATATTAAAAACCAAGGGAGCCTTTCAGCACCACCATTTGATCAGATTAAGATTCTTAGTGTCATACAAAACAGCTTGTTAGCCACCCAAAGTCTGAAAGCATCTCTAAAGTGGCATAGAAATGCTAAATAGCCTCAGACACTGGACAATGGCTGACATCCGAGGCCAAACCAAAGACCTCCTCAATTATCAGCATATTTATTACTGGGAAACATCTAGATAGTAAGCTGACTTTGTGATTGGGAAACATGTAAATAAATGCCTGAAACTTTTATCCAGATCCTTGATGTAGTTTTATCTGGGCCTCCCAAGGCATATGAAATACACAAAAGCAAACATGACTTTTGCCATTTGCTTTCTAAGACAGAATAATAGCGGCACAACAAAACTATAAAAGCTTTTATGCTGACTCTCAAAGTTATGTTCAAAACTATCAAATATCCCATAGTTGAAGCTGCTTCCTTAAACTACTAGAATTTGTTATGTAAATCTTAAACTGGATTTTGAATATGTGCTTTATATATTAATTCCTTTTCTTAGACAAACTAGACAGTCACTCTTGCAATTCAGTGGACTTGATTCTCATCATTACCACCGTTGGTATACAGTCAGCACAAAATGGTTTAAAATTGGACATCTCTACAGCCGCCCCAGTCTCATTAAGGGGGCACCCGGACTGATTTTGTGAAAACAACTTCAATGTTTTGGGCTTTTTTGTTTGTTTTGTTTTTAATTTCACAACTATTAGAGTTAAGTCTCAGGTTTCTACTCTTAGGGAAAAGATAAAAATAATTAATCAATACATCTTTTCGGCTGATTTCCGTATTGTCTGCCAACCAGGACAATTTATAAAACAATAAGAAAAAAATAGACTCTTCCTAAAAGATCCTTTAAAACCAAAATCTCTTTTTAAAAACTTCTAATGAAAGAGAAGTTCTGCTAATTGATTTTATGTAATTTGGGAGAAAAGAAGGCAGTAGGTAGGCTCAGTATGTAAGTAAAAACCAACCATATGACAGTAAATGAATTTTCAGGTTTGCAGGTTTACAAATTGCTTTCCAATCTTCACCATTACCTCTCTTTAAAAAGGTACCTTGACTTCAGAATAATATTCAGTCACAATATTTTTTATGTCATCTCTGACTTTCAGATCAGTCCAAGAAACAAAAAGAAAAACGTTTTTTGAAAGATCAGGGCAGGAAGGTGAGGGGTGAGTCTTTGAGACAGTTCATGCCTCCCTCTATCTTTTAACTTTACCAGATAGTTTGCTGTCTGTGGAGCAAATAGTTGATAAAAAAAAAAACAGATACCACTATGTGTAGCTCAAAGCTCAGAGACTCTTGCATAAAGTGCTGACCAAAGACCCTGCTAAGTATGATTCGGTTCCTGCCCATCAAGGTGGCTGATCCATGAGACATAACTTTTTTAGAAGGGGCTCAGGCACATATATGGAGCATCTACCATGTTTAAACCTGGAATCAGCAAACCAGGCCTGTGAGCCAAATCCAGCATACCACCTATTAACTGTACAACACATGAGCTAAGAATGGTTTTCACATTTTTAAATAGTTAAAAGAATTAAAAGAAAAATAATATGCATGACATACATGGTCATTCGCTCAGTCGTGTCCTACTCTTTGCAACGCTATGGACTGTAGCTGGCCAAGCTCTTCTGTCCATGGATTCTCCGGGCAAGAATACTGGAGTGGATTGCCATTTCCTCCTCCAGAGAATCTTCCTGACCTAGGGATCAAACCTGTGTCTCCTGAATCTCCTGTTATCTCCTCTATCTCCTGCTTTGGTAGGCAGATTCTTTACTACTGCACCGCCTGGGAAGCCCATTCATGACATACAAGAAGATTTAAAAAATTCTAATCTCAGTGCCCACAAATAAATTCACTGGGACACAGCCATGCTCATTTGTTTACATATTTTCTATGGCTGCTTTTGTGCAACACCAGAGCAGAATAGCTGCTACAGGCACTATTTGGCTTCCATAGCCTAAAATATTTGCTTTCTAGCTCTTTACAGAAAGAGAAGCTAGACCCTCTGCTAGAGATAACACATATATCATTCAATTTAAATGACTACAGTTGCAAGACATTTTAGAAATTGAATTTATTCTTCACTATCATTTAATCATTTGTATATTTTCATTTAAGGAAGTTTCTTTCTCTCAAAGAAATCTATTGCCAATGTCAAAAGTTTTTTAAATGTGTGATTGCTGGAAGAGCAGCACAAAGATGAATGCTTTTCTTTTATTTCTTGTCCTTTAAAAAGTTTCTCTCTTCTTTCTATCTCTTTATATATGTTATAAAACTGATCTTCACAATAGCTGGAAAATTCCGCAACCCTTAAAAATGAATAAAACGACTAGCTTCTTTTCAGGCAGTGCCAAGAGTCCTGTAATGTATACACTTTCCCAAACAAGGCTACAAACTTGGCCACTCAAGCAGCTGTAAAAATGGAAATGCAATCACAGAAGGAGTTATCAGCCTTATGAATTGAGGCGCCTTGACACTACTTGACATTCATTCTCAATTACCAAGTTCAGGCTTCTTGCCTTCATTGAGCAGCACTACAGAACACCTCACATAAATGAGTGGATTCTGGGCAGCCATGATGGTGTAAGCAGCATGCTTCGCTTCTTCAAAAGACTTGGGTCAGCCAACAAAGTGCTAAGCACTAAATTATTTCTGACAGCAGCCACAGGCTATTAGAATGTAACCCACCTCTCTGTTTCAGATGTTTATCTTTGAGGAAAGCACTCACATCTTTATTGCAGCCATAAAGTCTGTTGTAGTAAAAAGAAAAAGACGTTTAACCTGTCCCTACACTGGAGCAGAGATCTGGATGTATTAATTGCCTCCTCTCACACTTTTTCACTTCTAAGTTATAAGGTAAGACTTGTGGAGAGTTCAAAACAGAGAAGGGTTGCTATGGAGTCAACATGACAAGAGTCAGGGATGTATCAGACACTTGTTTCCCAAGAATATGGATGAAAATGAATAGGGAAAATCAAGTTTTGTCCAGACACGTATGTTTTTGTGGCAAAGTATTTACAGTAACCTCATGAATTATAAAGATAAAAACATGTCTGTGGCTTCTTTAGAACTTAACATTTCATAAAATTGTATAACGTTAGAACCCAGAGGAATTAAATTTTATGTAATCAACTCTGTAGCGTGTCTAATATGTAGCAGACATTGTGCTAAATAAATACATGTATGACTACCAATTTTGTTCAATGCTAAAAAGAGTAGAATAGAGTACTTTTGAGAGTCTAGTGGGAATGGCCTATGTCAGCCCAGGAGATGGATAAGTTCTAGGAAATGGCTTTTTTTTTTTTTTTTTTTTTTGGCTATGCTGTGCAGCACTCAGGATCTTAGTTCTCTGACCAAGGATGGAACCCATGCCCCCTGCATTGGGAGCATGGAGTCTTTACCACAAGACTGCCAGGGAAGTCCCAGAAAGGGCATTTAAACTAGAATGTGAAGGATGAGAAGATGCAGAAGGGAAAATGTTCCATGACAAATGGCTAATGGTAGAAAGGAATGTGGTCCTTTCAAACAGGTCCTTTAAGATTTAGAGATACATTCCATAAATTTTGATCCTATCAACATGAATGATTCTTCCACTTCCCAGGCAGATTTACTGATTGAAACTGAGACTTCAATTTTTAGGGAAAAATGTGTTATGAGCCAAATGATTCAATTTGTAATTATGCAGTAAGTTCATTAAATCATGTAGTTAGGGTGACTAGAGGTGTGAGGAGGAAAGGAGACTAAGTTTGGAACTGCTTTAAATTTTACCATGTACCTCTGCAGTGAGTTTGAGGATTTCAGATGTGAGCTGGAGAAAGTCAGGACCAGGAGATGGTAGGATTGCACAAGTTCTGTTGGGCAGCACTGGGACAGGCTTGCTTGAGAGAGGAGTCTCACTCAGCAGAAGACCTTCCAGAGACAGTGGCGCACTACCCAGAAAAGAAAGAGAGGCAGAGTTCTCGGAGGAGAAGGGAATTTGAGAGAGGATTCACATGTCTGAGCAATGTTGCCCAGCAGCAAACAGGGGAGCCTTTGGGTCAGAGAACTCCAAAGGGCAGCAGTGGTTTGGGGTCTTTTATAGCTACAAGGATTGCCTTACTTATGGCTAGCAGATGTTAGGTGCAGTTTCGTGGGGTATGCAAAACACTCAGCTCTTAATGGCTAAAACTCTGTCTATTGGGGCTATATTCAAAACACTTAGATATGTAAAAATTTGGCATCAGTGAGCTTTGAACTAATAGTCCTAGCTCTCTGGAAAGAAGTAGACAGTACAGGGACCAAGTACTGGAGTCATCTTTAACCTACTTATGTATCATCATCATGAAGTATTTAATAGGAAAAAAGTGACCTGTCCATGTAAAAGTTTCATCCTCTAAAGAGTAAACTGTTAGGAATTTCACCTCTCTTTGTCTCCACTGGGAGACCTCAGAAAAAGATTCCCATCATCCGTCCATTAAACATCCTACCTCATCCCTTAGTCTGAATCCTCTATACCTGACCTTTACCTCAAGCTGAAGGCAGGTGTGCTCTGAACAGTAGAAATTTCCTCTCTCCTGCGAATTCATTTTACATTTTCTAAAAATGAGCTGATACACATTCATTGGAAATATCCCAGAGCCAATTTGTCTAGAGAAGAAAATGATATTTGAGACACTTGTTTCATTCAAATGGGATGACTATTTTCCCAACTAAAATTTGGTGAGGAACAAGAAAGAGGTGTAATTTGACACAATGACCTCTAAGTTTACTAAAAAGAAAAATTTATCCTGTAGTCTGATGCCAGATGTGATGCAGGTAAGTGTCCAAAATGAAAAAGATCAATGATAACTGATAGAGTAAAGGTAGGAAATTTTCATAGAATTTTTAGAACTTGAGCTGAGCTTTGAAGGATGGGCAGCATTTGTGTAAGAAATAGAGAAATTTGTCAATAAGAGAAACAGAGAATCGTAATGGCAACTTCCCATTCCTGGGAGACTAAACCTGGCAAAGGCATGGGCCCCAAGTCCTCCTGCCAAAGGTGCAAGGTCCAAGACCAGATACGTGGTCAAGACAAAGTTTTTACTTACAGAGGCCACAGCAAAGAAATAAGAGGTGAGGGATCACTTGGAGGGAAATCAGAGTTGGTGCTAGAGGAATATACAAACATTTCTGGTTGAAGAGGTGAGGCAAAGCCATAAATAGAACAAACTCAATAGTCCCAAGGCAAAGAAATTAACATAAGAGTTTGGGAAACAGCATGCAAGTCAGTTTAAGATAACAGTTCAGAAGGAAGCAGTGAAAATCTCAGGGTACAATAACTCCATTTTTGTATCATCCTCAGGAACAGGTTCTAAGAGTAACGGACTCTATGGGGTAAAACACAGCATTTCACAATCTAATTTAATTTCAGCAACTGTTTTATAGAGGGGAAGCTGATGCCCAGAGAGGCTGGCTTGCCCAACGTATTATAACCTGTTGATGAGAGGTTGACAGTTGAAAAAAAAAAGGAAGATGGAACCATTGTTTCTTTTTCGGTTTGTTTGTTTTGAACATAATGAAAATTAGCTTGACTACAACTACAAATGAGTATAGGAAACAGTAGGACGTATTTTCACGATTCCTGATTTGGGAACCATGAACGATAACAGAGAGTTATATACAAATATTAATTCCTTCAAAACTAGAAGATGAAAATATTGAAAAGACCAGAGAGAAAGATGCAGATTTAACGTTTGTTGTGCTTGTATGTTTATGTGTATATAGTTATTTTTGATGTGGCAATGTGACATATTCTCTGTCAGAAGCAAACCCCTGAAGAGGAAGTGTGGGGAGGGTAGAGCATCCGTCTTAGTTCACATAAGCATTTCAATCATTTCCTTGGAAAAAAGAATAATTAAGATTATACTATGTGATTGTAGCAGTATTATTATTATTTTGTGTATGCTTGTGTATAAAATGAGTTGGTAACTTTGTAAAGGACACATGAAAACAAGCTGTATGTGTATTTGCATTAAGACAGATTACACAACAGGAATCTATCTGTAATACCATATTGTTTCAATGTTAGAAAAATTAAGTAATTCTTATGAGGAGAGACTCTTCAGGATATAATATATGAGTTTTCTTCAAATAATAAAAGAGACTTGTAATTGACATAAATACTTAAGTTGTAGGGGTTTTAGGACAATATTGCTTTTTGGTGATAAAATGCATATGGCAAGATTTGCTTTAACCATTTGGGACAAATAAACACTGTTTTAGGTTACACTCTCTATAAGGTATTCAAAATTTTCTTTCCTACTACAATTACTAATTCTGTCCCTAGTACTATTCCTAGAAATATATCCAAATATGTAGATATACAATATATATAATTATACATATAATATATAGACATATTGTTATCCAGAGATGATTGTCAAGTACTTTTTAAAAGTTGACACTGATAGATGGTCCATATAGTGAGGTAAGAATTGTTTGAGTTTCTGAGCATTTGCTTAAGTAAATTTTCTAAAATTAAGTTCAAAATTTTTGTAGCATGCCAAGTTTGAGTGCCAAATATTTTTATGAAGACTTTTCCTTTACTTCCCACCACTTACTTATGTTTGTGGTGCTTTCTAAGCATTTTCAAGGTAAGTCAAAAATTGAAGGCTTTAGAAGTCTTAGAAGTATATAAAACTGCTTTATATTAAATACATGTCTAAAAACCCAGAGAATCTACAGTCAACATCCCAGTGAAATGTCATAGCTGAGATCAAATGGACTAGGAGACCAACCAAAACTCCACATTGACATCATGGCTTAGAGCACACTGAAGAAAGAAAAATGAATGAGAAATGAGAAAAAATAGCAGAACTCCATAGAATTAATAAAATATCAACACTATTTATAAATGTTTAGCAAACTTTAATCAATCGTGGAAGAGTTTAACACAGGAAATATGTGTCTAAACTCAGCCTCGTGACCATATGTGGTATATGCTTCTTATTTCACTTAACACAAATATGGTTTTATAATTAAAGAAGATAACTTCCTATACATTTGGCAGTTTTCAGTTCAGTCGCTCCGTCATGTCTTTGCGACCCCATGGACCACAGCACGCCAGGCCTCCCTGTCCATCACCAACTCCTGGAGTTTACTCAAACTCATGTCCATTGAGTTGGTGATGCCATCCAACCATCTCATCCTCTGTCGTCCCCTTCTCCTCCTGCCCTCAATCTTTCCCAGCATCAGGGTCTTTTCAAATGAGTCAGTTCTTCCCATCAGGTGGCCAAAGTATTGGAGTTTCAGCTTTAACATCAGTCCTTCCAATGAACACTCAGGACTGATCTCCTTTAGGATGGACTGGTTTTATTCATTCATAATTCACAAGGACAGATTTCTGACTAATTCAGTATATAGCATCTGAAATCTGCATTATTTAAAAAGTCAGCATTCAGTTACTAGACTTATTAAGAGATATATGTGAGAAAAATAAGAATATTTATAGTTTCTATTGCATACAGATAAATAAACATGTTAACATTTCATTAATGACCAAGACCTTATGGATTATTCTGTTGTACTCTAAAATGTCCAGTATTTTCCCAAATGTATTACCTCATTCTTTCAATAGTTTATTTTTATCGATCTAGAAAATAAAACTCAATGGAGTTATGCAGCAAAGTTGGAACCAGAACCTGTGCCTTCTCTTTGCAAATCGGGTGTTTGTTTTATTAATCAAACTGTGTTGATGTCCAAAAAATCAGAGCTCCCTGCAGACTGCACATTTTCACTTCCATCCAACATGGATATTCAGCCTCTGCACTCAGTTATGGATGTGTCTCTTCTCCTTGTTTATTGTTTCTTCTGACCCTTGTTTCCAGCCAAACCTATTCAGGTCCAAGTTTCTAAGATTATGAAGAAGACAGGGAATAAATGCATTCTGGAGATTAATTGCAAAATGAGTCGGGTGACTGTTACTGATTTTTGTTTAATGAAAGATAGAACTGTTGAATTACTGAATAAGCATTGAGCTATTGTTTAGATTTATTACACATAAATTTTTTTATTGAGAAGGCAATACAATAGCACAATGAAAAGAACCTAATCCCCCAAATAGAAGGTAACTATTTTCATTGGACTTTATAGTTAAGCCACTGATCATATTAATATTATACCTTATTCACTTTGTGTGTGTGTTCAGTCACTTCAGTCATGTCCGACTCTTTGCAACCCCATGGACTGTAGCCCACAAGATTCCTCTGTCCATGGCATTCTCCAGGCAAGAATATTGGAATGGTTTGCCATTTCCTTCTCCACTTATTAACTTTACATGGTGACAAATATTTCCTTATCTCCATGTAGTTTTTCTAATCATATTTCAATGGCTGTGTACCATTTTAATGTAAAAAGTTTTGATTTAACTATGACATTATCACTTTAAGATTAGATGTAATGGTAATAATGTTTTTATGTACCTCATACATTTGAACTTATATACAATATAAGCCACTAAAAACATTTTTTCAGTTAGTTATTATTTTAATGATTTAGGCTCTTGAAAACATTGGAATCCTAAGGGTGAACTAACTTAATTCAACTTGAAAAATGTGAAAATGTACCTTGAAGGTACAAATTACCTTCACAATAAACACTGAATGATTTTAATTTATTTAACATAAAATTTGAATGTGTTACATGTTTGTTTAGGGTATTTATCTATATGTTATCTTTGCATAAGACAAGGAAAAGATAGTAGCTTTGGTAAAATTATAATACAGTGAATTTGGAATATTAAGAATGGAGCCCTCTCGGTGACATTGTTACTGTAATATGCTATAACAGCAACATCTAAAATGCCATTTGGTTTTTAATGATGTCATGGTTGTTTAATACCGTGTGGCAACAACTGCTTCAGTTCCTACAGTGATGTGATTTTGTTCGTGGTCAATCCCATACAGGCACACATATTGAAGCAAATTTTCATCTCACCAAGCAGAATGTGTTCTGCCAACCCTGCTCATGCCAATGCACATCATTTAGGACATAATTGGCTGCTGCTGGCACTCACACAAGCTGTAGCATTTTGTATCAGCAGATGAGTAATATCTGGAAAGTCAAGGAAACAATGACATGCTGCAGAAAATACCTTGATTTGGGAAGGAAGGAAACATGTAACAAACCATCTCGTTTCCATTTCAAACAGGTATTGAGAAAGCTATAATACTGGTCACCTCCCCTCTTCTACAAGATGCAAACCTCAGGGAAGAAGAAAACACTGACTTGAATAAATCATAGAATGAGATCATTTGGAGTTTTCTGCTTAAAAGAGGCAAATAAAGAGGAAATAAATTGAAGGGGCTGAGAGAACATCCAATATTAAGGGAATATAGAGAATGACCTTGACATAAAATATCATTCAAATGCTAAATCAAGGAGAAAGAAAATTAGAAGGTGAGTGGAAGAAAAAAAGTGAAAAGAGTAAGGTAATAAAGGAGAAATATTCTTTAAAAAGAAGATAAACCGGGGGCACACAGGAAAATACAAAGCTAAATTTAAAAAAGAGATACAAATAGATTGTTTTAAATGCTTCCTTTCTCTAATAAATAAATGCAAAACAATACAGCAATGATATATAATTTTACCTAGCTTATTAGCAAAACTTTGGAAGAATATTAATATCCAGTTTGGACAAGTATGTGAAGAAACAGTCTCCTACACTGTTAAGTGATTTATCATTTTAAACTTTGGAAGAATATTAATATCCAGTTTGGACAAGTATGTGAAGAAACAGTCTCCTACACTGTTAAGTGATTTATCATTTTATTTATAAATAAACTGTGGAGCTAATGGGAAGAAGTTTATTAAAATATTCATACTCATTGACTCAAAAATCCCCTGTATTGGAGAGACACTTGTACAAATATGAAAAGACATATTTACAAAGATATTCCCTGCAGGATTGTTTACAATCATGAAAAATTGGGGGAAAAAAACTAAGTAAGTGTGAGTAAGGCATTTGTTAAATCAATTATTGCACATAAATATAAAAGAATTAAGAAAAGCTTATAGTAATAGGATGTTCAATATATATTACATAAAAATGCCTATAGTATTAGAAAGTTTAGTGGTAGCGATTACAATTATAATAATAACCAAATGTGCTAAGTGGCTTCAGTCATGTCCGACTCTTTGCGACCCCACATACTGTAGCCTGCCTAGCTCCTCTGTCCATGAGATTTTCCAGGGAAGAATACTGGAGTGGGTTGCCATTCCCTTCTCCAGGGGATCTTCCCGACCCAGGGATCCAACCCACATCTCTTATGTCTCCTGCATCACTAGCACCACCTGGGAAGCCATTATAATAACCATAATAAAAAGTTAATATTTATTGAGAATTGATTTTGCATGTTGTACTAAGCCTTCTACTTTATGATGTAGGTAGTATTTTTATTTCCATTTGAGACTCAGAAGGTTTAAAAATTTGTCCAAGGATGCCAGTAAGGACTGGATGTGAGATCTGAACCCAGATAAACTTGGCTCCCAAATTCAGGCTCTTAGCCTAGATTCCCAAAGTATAGTTAATGTTAGTCACTCAGTCATGTCCAACTCTTTGTGTCAGACTGTAGCCCGCCAGGCTCCTCTGTCCATGGGATTCTCCAGGCAGGAATACTGGAGTGGGTTGCCATTCCCTTCTCCAGGGGATCTTCCCGATCCAGGGATTGAACCCCAGTCTCCTACACCGCAGGCAGATGCTCAACTGTCTGAACCATCAGGGAAACCCCTCCCAAAGTAGAATATGACCTAATTTTTTTCAGAAAAAATAACCTAGCAAAGGCATTGGAAAAAAATACTAAGTGTTCACTGAATTGTTCATATCAAGAGGAAATTAGGAAGCTACATTACCTTCCTTTTTATTTGTACAATGTTTATAATTTTTATAACATTATTATTTATAACAAGAAGAAAAACAGCAAGAATTTTTTTTTAATTGCTTGCTTTCTGAGAGAGAATCTGAGAGAGAAAATAGCATTCTAAAATCACTAACAATTTTTAATCAATGTTCTCAGAAGTTTCTAACCCTAGTCAAGGATTCCCAAATGGCAGCCCATGAAGTGAACACATCACAGTCACCTAAGGAATATTTTATTAATATTGCACATACCTATCTCTTGGCCCCAAATGTCCCATGCTACCTAGTTCAGTACATCTGGGACGGGGCTCTGGAATTTATATTTTTTAAAAAGCTCCCCAGGTGATTCTGATACCCAGCCAGGTTTGGGAATCACTGTCGAAGAGAATATGATTTATGTAGATCCAAAGAGGAATGAGATAAACTGCCTTATATAGTATGTTAACCCTGTCTCTAATTTCAATTTTAGAGGTGGCATCACAGAGAAAGGATTTTAAATAAATACATCTATGCAGCACATACCTATAGGGCTGAAAATGTGCCAACAACTTTGTGCATTTGAAATATGACAGTAACATATTTAGCGTGGAATCTAGGGAGAGAATGTTTGAAAGGATTTATAATTGAGCAGTATAAATGGCGTGGCACTAGTGCAAACATAAGCACCTAGCCCAGTGGAAACTAATCAAGAGCAAGAAACATTCAGGAATGGGAGGGGCCTTGACTTGTCGGGGTGGCCATAGATCAACAGAAAACAATAGCACTGGCAATGGGCTATTCATAGTAGGGGGGGCGCAGAAATAAGATTAGCAATTAGCAGAATGCCTGGGGCTTACTGGGCATTCCAATTTTTTTTTAAAGAGCGATAGCTTTTTCTGTTGCTGTTAATACCCTTGAGTTTTAGTTTTCCAACTTTCTACTGTCAATTGCCTTCATTAACGCTTCCTCCTCCTCCTCTTCCAGTGCCCTTTAAATGCCAGTATTCCCCTGAGTTCTCTCCTTGGTGGCCTTCCATGTTCTTCACCCACTATGTGCCTCCTCCATGTGAACTCATCCATTCTCAGGACTGGCCGCCAAGGACAAAAATTCCAAATCTTTTCTTTCCAGTGGAGGCTTCTGTCCCAAATTTCAGACCCATATTTCCAATGCCTAAAGGAACTGTAGGGGCTTCCCTGATAGTTGGTAAAGAATCCCCCTGCAATGCAGAAGACCCCGGTTCAATTCCTGTGTTGGGAAGATTCCCTAGGGGAGGGCTTGGCAACCCACTCCAGTATTCTTGCCTGGAGAGTCTCCATGGACAGAGGAGCCTAGCAGGCTACAGTCCATGTGGTTGCAGAGCCAGACATGACTGAGCAACTAAGGCCCACTCATCTGTTTACAGGTCTGTCTCCCCAGTTAAGCTGTGAACTCGTCAAGGACAGAACAGTATCTTAGTCCTCTTGGTGTCCCCAGTGTCTAACGCAGTAACTGGCACAGAATAGGTTTTAGGATGATGCTTATTCCAAAAAAGTGCATGAAGGGGCAGAAAGAGGAAGAAAGGGAGGAAAGAAGGAATTGAAGAAATTAGTAAGGTTGTTTTTAAGAAGAATGTGATGTTGTAACATTTTGAAGAATTATCATGTAGAAAAGATTTTATCCTTTCAGTAGTAGGAATGCCTTTTTTCTAGGATGAGGGTACATAACTTACATAAATCTCACAAAGCAGTCTGTGACCCAAAATAAAAATGTTTAAAACTATTCCTCCAGAAGAGACCAGTGAGCAGATATTACAGGAAGACCAGTTTCAGATCTCTGTAAAGAGGGAATTTATAACAAGGAGAGCTGTTTGAAAATAAAATCTTACAGTAAAACGTCCAGAGCTCTGGATCAGTGGAAGCAATTAAGCAAAGGCCAGATAAACATGGCCAAAGATAAAGAAATGCATAGGATTCAGGCAGGCTCAAAGCTACAATGAGGAAAATGTCCACACTTATTCAACTTTTGTGATTTTGTAATTCAGAGATGCAATCCATAACAAATGTGCTCCTTTGTTGTTGTTTTTTTTAAACTTCACAAAAATTTTGATTAAAACTATCATGGGATCTTCCTCAGTCTACTACTTTTTCATACACGAAAACAATCATTTTTAGGTTTCATTGCATCTCTTAATAAACTCAAACAACTTATATGCAAATGCTATTGGCATCTGTAGGCACTGGTAATTCTTATTTCTCACGGTGGAGCTCCTTCTTTCTTGTGTAGCCTGATTGCTCATTTTCCATATTTCCTTCTTCATAGGTTATTGAGATTTTAGTTTATGTTGTATAAAATTTTGAACCATGAAATAAGGAAGTAAATGTTCCGCAGACATAATCTCTGCTAAGATCTGCATTACTTTATTGGGTTTGGCTTTTGTTTCTCTTTAAAGAGATTTATTTATGCCATAATCACTGCTGACATAACAAAAACTCAAAAAACTGCTATTCTTCAAAAGATAATACAAAAATTTAACTTAATGCCACGTAGGAGCTTTTCTTAATAATTATTCCCAACATATATCTCATTATTTGCATCTCCAGGTGAGTAAAAAGATGCTGTGCATTTTTAAAGGGATGGATTTGGGCAACTGTGGGTATCATTCATAAAATAATAATAGTAAATATTCATGTACTGAAGTGGTTGTATTCTATTTAGAAACATCAAAAAATATAGTCTTTTATTAAGAGCAACTCCCAGAGTCAAGATTAAATAGGTAATCCTTATTTGGTGGTATGTATTAAACTTTATATCCTCGTGTCAGTTAAGTTCAATCACTTAGTCGTGTCCGACTCTTTGTGACCCCATGGACTGCAGCACACCAGGCCTCCCTGTCAGTCACCAACTCCCAGAGCTTGCTCAAATTCATGTCCATTGAGTCAGTGATGCCAACCAACCATCTCATCCTCTGTTGTCCCCTTCTCCTCCCACCTTCAGTCTTTCTCAGCATCAGCCTCTTTTCCAATGAGTCCGTTCTTCACATCAGGTGGCTAAACTACTGGAGCTTCAGTTTCAGCATCAGTCCTTCCAATGAATATTCAGAGTTGATTTCCTTTAGGATGGGCTGATTGGATCTCCTTGCAGTCCAAGGGACTCTCAAGAGTCTTCTCCAACACCAAAATTCAAAAACATCAATTCTTTGGCACTCAGCTTTCTTTATAGTCCAACTCTCACATCTAGACATGACAACTGGAAAAACCATACCTTTGACTAGATGAACCTTTGTCGACAAAGTAATGTCTCTGCTTTTTAATATGTTGTCTAGGGTGGTTATAGTTTTTCTTCCAAGGAGCAAGTGTCTTTTAATTTCATGACTGCAGTCACCATCTGCAGTGATTTTGGAGCCCAGAAAAATAAAGTCTGTCATTGGAAAGTCTGTTTCCATTGTTTCCCCATCTATTTCCCATGAAGTGATGGGCCCAGATGCCATGATCTTAGTTTTCTGAATGTTGAGGGTTAAGCCAACTTTCTTCTTTCAATCAAGAGGCTCTTCAGTTCCTCTTTGCTTTCTGCCATAAGGGTAGAATCATCTGCATATCTGAAGTTATTGATATTTCTCCCAGAAATCTTGATTCCAGTTTGTGCTTCATTCAGTCCAGCATTTCGCATGATGTACTCTGCATATAAATTAAATAAGCAGAGTGACAATATACAGCCTTGATGTACTCCTTTCCCAATTTGGAAGCAGTCCGTTGTTTCATATCCGGCTCTAACTTTGCTTCTTGACCTGAGAAATACAGATTTCTCAGGAGGCAGGTAAGGTGGTCTGGTATTCCCATCTCTTTAAGAATTTTCCACAGTTTGTTGTGATACACACAATCAACGGCTTTGGCATAGTCTATAAAGCAGAAGTGGACGTTTTTTCTGGAACTCTCTTGCTTTTTCGATGATCCAGCAGATGTTTGCAATTTGATCTCTGGTTCCTCTGCCTTTTCTAAATCCAGCTTGAACATCTGGAAGTTCCCGGTTCACTATTGTTGAAGCCTTGATAATCCTTGTGTTATCAAGGAATAAATTAAGGTGCTTGCTCTATTATTTCATATAGTTGACTCACAATGATCATTTCAAAAGTATAAATCAGGTGTAAAATGCTTGTTAGTGTGAAAAGCAATGAGTGAGGCAAATGTGAATGACTCGTTTTTTTAACTGACACAAATCAAAGAATATGAATCAACAAGAACTCTAAACGTGTAATGCTATGCATGCATGCTAAGTCACTTCAGTCATGTCCGATTCTTTGTGACCCTGTGGACTGTGGCCTGCCAGGCTTCTCAATCCATGGGATTCTCCAGACAGGAATACTGGAGTGGGTTGCTATTTCCTTCTCCAATAACGTGTAAATTAGTGCCCAAATCAGATCAATATTTGCTGCCATCTGCTGGTTACAAAAGAAAACTACAAGGAATGGACATGCAGTTTAAAGTTGAACAGGTTTGTGCCTCAGCACTTTGAGGGCAGGCAGGGGTTAATTATCCAGAACTGTGCAAGTAAAAATACTGCTTAGCCACCCCCACCTCCAACCCCCACCTCACCCCACTCCACCCCACGCCGACTTCAGAGCAAGCCCCTTCTGAATGGCAGAGGGGTTATGAAGGCCAGGTAACTGGTGGGTCCGCTGCTCACAGATTATGTATACGAGTTTGTCCTGATTGAAGGATCTGGTTTCCTGCCCCTTCATTTCACATTGTTCCTCCCACACCTTTGCAAAGGAATGGAGTTAATTTCTTTTTTTTTTCTAATTGAGGTATAATTACATATATCATTACATTAGTTTCAGATATACAACACGATTTGATACATAGTCCATTTCTTATTGTACAGCACACATACTAAAAAGTTGCCCCAAGAAAAACTGACTTTTCTTTTAGAGATTGCAAACTGAAGGTGAGATCCAGATTACAAAATTTAGACATAGAATTTTATTAAAATGTGGATGTTGATTTTGAAGTAAGGAAAATTCACATAAAAATCTGGATTGCTAGTTTCTCTTGGAAAATTGGAATGTCAAACCAAACTGGACTTCATTCTCACATGGCCAGGCAGGCTCTGCTGTGCCCATTAGACTAGATGTGTTCTCTGGTTTAACATAATTCTCATCACTTCTTGTTACCTCCGCACATGGAGCCTGTGGTCAGATACTACTTATCATTCTTGCTTTCTCTCTATTTTTTTTAAGTAGAGACTTTTCTTTTAACCCTATGTAAGGCAGAGCCTACTAGTTGCATTCTCTACTCTTGCATTCACCTCCTTTTTCATTAGTAATTCTCCCCTTTTTTGTTAGTAACTGATATAAATATTATCATGGATGGCATGGACCCAACTAAAAATTATTTTCCCTCCTCGCTGACAGACAGCAGTCACCAGAGGGATATTTGTGGAAGTTTACGGACTGGATTTGGGGAATATTCTTTAAAGAAGGTCGACAACTACAAAGAAATAACTTTTTTTGTCCTCTATCTTTCCTTTACCTGCATGCAGACATGATGGCAGGAGCTTCAGCAGCTGTTTTGGATTCTGAGCTGAAATGAGGATGGAGGTCAAAGGCTCAACATGGTGAAGAAAAAATACAGAATAAACTTAAATTTCTGATGAGAGATTTCATGGTGCTATTATCTCAGCTCTAGACTGTCTCCTGTAGACTTCTTTTATGAGAGAAAAATCAAACTTTACCTTGTTCAAGCCATTTCTACTAAACATACCATACTTTTAATAAAACTGGGAGTATGAGAAATAGTTCAATAAAATTCTCTTCAGTGAACGCTTTTCTTCGCTTTGGAACAGGCACTGTTTTAGGTCAGTTCTTGGAAAACAATGTTTGAGATGGAGATTTGCACTCAGAATTTTTATAGGAAGGCTCTTGAGAACGATCCCCCACAAGGAAGCAAAGGAACTAGGATTGGGCAGAGAGAAGCTGAGATGCAAAGCAGCTGTGGGAGAGAGCTCAGCTGATTTTACCAGAGTTTCTGAAGCTGAGCTGGCTTTCCAGAGGTTATCCTGTATCAGGACCAGGAGGTGAGTTATTGCTCCCTTTTATCAACCAATCACTGGATGCTGGCAGCTCCTGAAGAGGAAGCACCAACTTTCAGGGGGGAGTTCTCTCCTGCCCAGCGCCGTGCTCAGAGAGGGACTCAGCTGTAAGTCATCTGCAGCTCTCGGAAGTTGAGGGAGTGAATCTTGGTTCTGAAAGGAAGCAGGACGATACCCTTATACAGTGGTCCCCAACTGTTTGACCCCTGGGACCGATTTCGTGAAAGATAATTTTTCCATGGACCAGGGTTAGGGAGGATGGTTTCAGCACGATTCAAGCACATTGAGTTTATTGCGCACTTTATTTCTAATCTAAAGCTGCCGCTGATGTGACAGGAAGTACGGGTCCGTAGCCTGGAGGTTGGGGACATTTGCCCTACATCTCCTAGTTCTGTGCAAGCTGCTGCTGGCGCTGTGCTCAGTCGTGTCCCACTCTTTGTGGCCCCACTGACTGTAGCCCTCCTGGCTTCTCTGTCCATTGGATTTTCCCAGCAAGAATAATGCAGTGGTTGCCATTTCCTTTTCCAAGCTATATTATCAGGGTGTGATTCATGTGTTTTAAGTTTTACATATTATTCCTATTGTATTTATTTTCATTTCTCAATGAGTCAGAACTAAAAATATTTCTGGCCCTACGTTGTGTGCTCTTGGATAAAAGATTGGGCAGGTTTCCACCATGACTAGGATTAGAGGCTGTGCACAGCCAAGCAGGGTAATAAACTCAACGTGTTCTGTCCTTTGAGGCAAAGAGAATAACGGCTATAGTACAAAGATCATTCTTTGTACAGTATCGGGAGGGGCAAGTATTCAGGGCACGCAGATACCAGTGATACGAAGCAACCAGGGACTAAGAAACAGGTCTTTCCTCAAGGCAAGTGCCCTCATGTTGCCTCCTGCACTTGCCATCAGACCTTCCTAATCACTGACACGTCCCTAACCTCCCATCAGTGGTGCCTGGCATGGCACCCCTCTGGCTTTCCTTGAATGCTCTCAGCTTCTCTGCCATCCTGCTGCCCTAATGAATCTGGTTTCGGGATAAAAATCACCATTAACTTTCACTAGTTTTGAGATAAGAGCTAACAAAAGTAGCTTGTTTTTTAAGCAAGGTGAGCTTGCCCACCAAATAGGTATTGTATACAGATCCATATTAATTCATTGATTTAAAATGAAGGCAAGTGCATATATCAATGCTTTCCTCAGATCTCACACAATGCCCTTTAACTGCTTGCATAGATTTGTTTGGTGGTTTCTGTAATACTGAAAAGAAACCTTTAAAGTAGGTCATCTGGGAAAATAAATTTAAAGATCAAGGAGGAAACTATAGTTGAGTTCATAGTGATTAAGTACCCAGTTTCTTAAATAGTACTGAAGAGAAAAATTGTAAAATTTCACATATTAAACAAGCAAGGTCCAATGCTGTAAAGAGCAATATTGCATAGGAACCTGGAATGTCAGGTCCATGAATCAAGGCAAATTGGAAGTGGTCAAACAAGAGATGATGAGAGTGAATGTTGACATTCTAGGAATCAGCGAACTCAAATGGACTGGAATGGGTGAATTTAACTCCAATGACCATTATATCTACTACTGTGGGCAGGAATCCCTCAGAAGAAATGGAGTAGCCATCATGGTCAACAAAAGAGTCCGTAATGCAGTACTTGGATGCAATCTCAAAAACGACAGAATGATCTCTGTTCGTTTCCAAGGCAAACCATTCAATATCACAGTAGTCCAAGTCTATGTCCCAACCAGTAACGCTGAAGAAGCTGAAGTTGAACGGTTCTATGAAGACCTACAAGACCTTCTAGAACTAACATCCAAAAAAGATGTCCTTTTCATTATAGGGGACTGGAATGCAAAAGTAGGAAGTCAAGAAACACCTGGAGTAACAGGCAAATTTGGCCTTGGAATACGGAATGAAGCAGGGCAAAGACTAATAGAGTTTTGCCAAGAAAATGCACTGGTCATAACAAACACCCTCTTCCAACAACACAATAGAAGACTCTACACATGGACATCACCAGATGGTCAACACTGAAATCAGATTGATTATATTCTTTGCAGCCAAAGATGGAGAAGCTCTGCACAGTCAGCAAAAACAAGACCAGGAGCTGACTGTGGCTCAGATCATGAACTCCTTATTGCCAAATTCAGACTGAAATTGAAGAAAGTAGGGAAAACCACTAGACCATTCAGGTATGACCTAAATCAAATCCCTTATGATTATACAATGGAAGTGAGAATTAGATTTAAGGGCCTAGATCTGATAGATAGAGTGCCTGATGAACTATGGAATGAGGTTCTGACATTGTACAGGAGACAGGGATCAAGACCATCCCCATGAAAAAGAAATGCAAAAAAGCAAAATGGCTGTCTGGGGAGGCCTTACAAATAGCTGTGAAAAGAAGAGAAGTGAAAAGCAAAGGAGAAAAGGAAAGATATAAGCATCTGAATGCAGAGTTCCAAAGAAGAGCAAGAAGAGATAAGAAAGCCTTCCTCAGCGATCAATGCAAAGAAATAGAGGAAAACAACAGAATGGGAAAGACTAGAGATCTCTTCAAGAAAATTAGAGATACCAAGGGAATATTTCATGCAAAGATGGGCTCAATAAAGGACAGAAATGGTATTGACCTAACAGAAGCAAAAGATATGAAGAAGAGGTGGCAAGAATACACAGAAGAACTGTACAAAAAAGATCTTCACTTCACAAATGAAAAGGTCAGTTTTCATTCCAATCCCAAAGAAAGGCAATGCCAAAGAATGCTCAAACTACCACACAATTGCGCTCATCTCACACGCTAGTAAAGTAATGCTCAAAATACTCCAAGCCAGGCTTCAGCAATATGTGAACCATGAACTTCCTAATGTTCAAGCTGGTTTTAGAAAAGGCAGAGGAACCAGAGATCAAATTGCCAACAGCCACTGGATTATGGAGAAAGCAAGAGAGTTCCAGAAAAACATCTATTTCTGCTTTATTGACTATGCCAAAGCCTTTGACTGTGTGGATCACAATAAACTGTAGAAAATTCTGAAAGAGATGGGAATACCAGACCACCTGATCTGCCTCTTGAGAAATTTGTATGCAGGTCAGGAAGCAACAGTTAGAACTGGACATGGAACAACAGACTGGTTCTAAATAGGAAAAGGAGTTCGTCAAGGCTGTATATTGTCACCCTGTTTATTTAACTTCTATGCAGAGTACATCATGAGAAACGCTGGACTGGAAGAAACATAAGCTGGAATCAAGATTGCCAGGAGAAATCTCAGTAATCTCAGATATGCAGATGACACCACCCTTATGGAAGAAAGTGAAGAGGAACTAAAAAGACTCTTGATGACAGTGAAAGAGGAGAGTGAAAAAGTTGGCTTAAAGCTCAACATTCAGAAAACGAAGATCATGGCATCTGGTCCCATCTCTTCGTGGGAAATAGATGGGGAAACAGTGGAAACAGTGTCAGACTTTATTTTTCTGGGCTCCAAAATCACTACAGATGGTGATTGCAGCCATGAAATTAAAAACGCTTACTCCTTGGAAGGAAAGTTATGACCAAACTAGATAGCACATTTAAAAGCAGAGACATTACTTTGCCAACAAAGGTCCGTCTAGTCAAGGCTATGGTTTTTCCTGTGGTCATGTATGGATGTGAGAGTTGGACTGTGAAGAAGGCTGAGTGCCGAAGAATAGATGCTTTTGAACTGTGGTGTTGGAGAAGACTCTTGAGAGTCCCTTGGACTGCAAGGAGATCCAACCAGTCCATTCTGAAGGAGATCAGCCCTGGGATTTCTTTGGAAGGAATGATGCTAAAGCTGAAACTCCAGTACTTTGGCCACCTCATGCGAAGAGTTGACTCATTGGAAAAGACTCTGATGCTGGGAGGGATTGGGGGCAGGAGGAGATAGGGGACAACAGAGGATGAGATGGCTGGATGGCATCACTGACTCGATGAAAGTGAGTCTGGGTGAACTCCGGGAGTTGGTGATGGGCAGGGAGGCCTGGCGTGCTGTGATTCATGGGGTGGCAAAGAGTCGGACATGAATGAGTGACTGAACTGAACTGAACTGAAACTATGTATATACAGATGGTATACATATATTTTATTTTATTTTATTTTATTTTTTTTGGTATACATATATTTTAACTCTTTACAATGTTCGGGCTCTAATAAGACTGGAAAATAAACTTAGTTAAATAGAGTTGCTTTATACCGACCAGGTGCTACTTTCTCAGATTCCATGGTGTTGAATGAAATTTTTGAGGAAGGAAATATTCAGATTGCTTAAGATGTATTAAAATAATCAATTCTGACAGCATATTTTATCATTATTGGTTCTTTTTAGGTACACATATAGAAATGTATCAGCTTTCTAGGTGGCACAGTGGTAAAGAACCCGCTCACCAGTGCAGGAGACAGAAGAGATGGGGGTTCAGTCCCTGGGTTGGGAAGATCCCATGGAGAAGGAAATGGTAACCCACTCCAGTATTCTCGCCTGGAAAATTCCATGGAAAGAGGAGGCTGGTGGGCTATAGTCCTTGGGGTTGAAAAAGAGTTGGACAGACTTAGCAACAAAACAAAATAAAAACAATAGAAATGTAAGAAAGTTAAACATAATGTGGACAAAGACTGTTGCCTGCTATCAAGCTGTCAGCCACTGCAGCAGCTAGGACAGTGCACCTGAGGGGAATTCAGGATGAAGAAAAACAGGATAACGACCCTAGAGAGTTGATACATATCAAGGGAATAATTTCAGTGAACCCAGACTCTGGCATTTTCCTACACATTGGAAAGCACTAAAATCATAAACTTGAGATGTCTGTTTGTTGTGATTAGCAGTAACCACTTGATTTTTTTTTTTCTTTTACAGAAAAAACTCCTATATATCCTGGTCCTCTTTTACCTTTTTTGGATCACATTAATCTGAGAGGCTGTCTCTCGGTCTACAGTTCTCAATAAGGTCCCCAAATGAAACATAACTCTTAGCTTTTAGATTGTGGATTTTTGTTTTCTTTAGTTGACAGTCTCCTGCATTGCAGGTGGATTCTTTACCAGCTAAGCCACTAGGGAAACCCACTTGGAAAGAAAGCTATGACAAACCTAGACAAAGTATTAAAAAGCAGAGACATCACTTTGCTGACAAAGGTCCATATAGTCAAAGCTACGGTTTTTCCAGTAATCATGTATGGATGTGAGAGTTGGACAGTAGAAAAAGCTGAGTGCTGAAGAACTGATGCCTTTGAATTGTGATGCTGGACAAGACTCTTGACAGTCCCTTGAATAGCAAGGAGATCAAACCAGTCAGTCCTAAAGGAAATCAACCCTGAATATTCATTGGAAAGACTGATGCTGAAGCTAAAGCTCCAATACTTTAGCCATTTGATGCAAAGAGGCGACACATGGGAAAATGACCCTGATGTTGGGAAATACTGAAATCAGGAAGAGAAGGGGACAACAGGGGACGAGGTGGTTGGATGGCATCACTGATTCAATGGACATGAGTTTGAACAACTCTGGGAATAGTAAAGGACAGGAAAGCCTGGTGTGCTGCAGTCCATGGGTTTGCGAAAAGTTGGACACAACTGAGCAACTGAACAAAGATATTGTAATACCTGATTCATAATCAAGTTTTAAAGTGAAGCTATGAGATCTCTAATTATGTCTGCTTTTATGTCTGTGTGTATATTAGGCATATGGTATGTATCACTGACTCGATGGACATGAGTCTCAATGAACTCCGGGAGTTGGTGATGGACAGGGAGGCCTGGTGTGCTGCGATTCATGGGGTTGCAAAGAGTCGGACACGACTGAGTGACTTATCTGATCTGATGTCTGTACCTTAGAACTGTATTATCAAAATTAAATTATAAGAGCTCTATTTAATTGACTTTAAGTTCTTACAAATTAAACATTTCTAAATATAAAGGAAACTGGCCAGAATGAATTTCAGATTCATGTGGTCTAGGAAATATTCAGTATTAAATTAATATTTGTTATCAATGGTAGCTTAAGCTTGTTGGTTTAATCATTACAGACATGTCTTACTTTTATTGTTCCTAGGTTTACTGAAGGTCAATAAATTCATGTTATATATGTTGCAGAATCTGTCAAAAAGAAAAAGTAACTGGTATGATGATATTTTCATAATTTATAAAATAGAGGTAAGTGAGGTAGGGGTTTTCAGATGAACTCTTTAACTCTTCAGGAATAGTTATGTTTTGGGTATGTCAATCTAAGATAGGTTTTTTTTTTTTTTTTTTTGTAGCTTAAAGCTAACTTGTGCGCTTAGTTGCTTAGTTTTGTCTGACACATTGCAACCCCGAGGGCTGTAGCCCACCAGGTTTCTCTATCCATGGAATTTTCCAGGCAAGAATACTAGAGTGGGTAGCCATTCCCTTTTCCAGGGAATCTTCCTAACCCGGGGATCAATGCAGGTCTCCTGCATTGCTAACAGATTCTTTACCATCTGAGCCACCAAGGAAGCCCCTGGGTTTATTAGACATATATCTTATACCATATTGAAGAAAGAAATTGGTGGCTCAGATGGTAAAGCATCTGTCTGCAATTCGGGAGACCCAGGTTCGAGCCCTGGGTTGGGAAGATCCCCTGGAGAAGGAAGGAGTGGCAGTCCACTCCAGTATTATTGCCTAGAAAATCCCATGGACAGAGGAGCCTGGTAGGCTACAGTCTATGGGGTTGCAAAGAGTCGGACACGACTGAGTGACTTCACTTTCACTATATAGACTATTCCTAAGTTTGCTGATCAGGAAATGCTGATATGACAAATAATTCATAATTACTTGCTTCTTGGTTGTCACTAGCAATTAAGGTTTTTAAGAGTTAAAATTTATTTCAAAGCTGAAATTTTCTACCTCTTAATTTCCCTCACTTATTTCACTTATTCTCCCCCACCACCCACTATCCTCTCTGACAACTACCTGTTCTCTGTATCTATGACTTTGTTTCTGTTTTATTGTGTTTGTTCATCTGTTTTATTTTTCGGATTCCACACATAAGTGAGGTTATACAGGACTTGTCCTTCTCTTTATGATTTATTTCAGTTAGCATAATACCCTGTATGTCCATCTTTGTTGTGCAAATGACAAGATTTCATTCTCTTTTAGGGCTTACTAGTATTCCACTGAATATATATATATACACACATACATACATACATATATATACACCATATATATGCATACATACATATATATACCATATATATATATACACACACACCTTGGAATATATATATATATGTATTTATATATATATATACTTATTTTATATATTTTATATATATATATCTTTTTATCCATTCATCTATCAATGAGCACTTTGGGCTGCTTTCATATCTTGGCTGTCATGAATAATTCTGCAATGTATATATACATGCATCTTTTCAAATTAGTGTTTTTGTTTTCTTTGGAAAAATACTCTGGACTGGAATTGCTGGATCACATGGTAGGTCTGTTTTTAATTTTTTGAGAAATCCCCACACTCTTTTCCATAGCATCGTGCCAATTTACATTCCTACAAACAGTGCTCAAGGGTTCCCTTTTCTCCAGTCCTTATTGACACTTACTCATTTGTTGTCTTTTTGCTAATAACCATTCTCACAGTGTGAGGGGATAGCTCATTGGGGTTTTGATTTGCATTTTTCTGATGATTAGTGATGCTGAGCAGTTTTCATGTATCTGTTGGCCATCTACCATGTTTGTCTTTTCATACCAAACATATAAATGGTTTTTATGTAACTAGGGAAAAAGTCAAATACTTTGTAGTGGGCATAGCCACTAAAAAATAAATTAGAATCCTATACCTAAATTTTTTGAACCTCCTTAAGACCAGATCAAATGTTTGAAATTAAAATACTAGTCAGTGAGTAGAATTAAATCTTCCTAGTTTAGGACTTGTTCCATTAACAAAAAATAATGGGGAAAAAATAAAGACAAATTTGTATTCAATAATATAAAATTGCAAACAATGATGTTTCTTCTTTAAAAATATGAATCTACATAAAAAGTAAGAAAAATTTTAGAAAGTCATAGTTAACATTTAAATGAAAGAAAAACCAATTCAGTTGTTAAACTATGTGGCTAAAAATATCATAAATGAGGGACTTTCCTGGTAGCACAGTGGGAAAAAAACCTGCCTGCCAACACAGGGGACACAGGTTCGATTCCTGGTCCAGGAAGATTCCACATGCCTCGGAGCAACTACGACTGGGTGCCACAACTATGGAGCCCACGCTTCAGAGCCTGAGCTCTGCAACAAGAGAAGCCACAACAGTGAGAAGCCTGAGCACCACGACTAGAGAGCAGCCCGCACTCACCACAACTAGAGAAAGACCACATGCAGCAACAAAGATCCAGTGCAGCCAAAAATAAATAGAATCACTTTTAAAATATCATAAATGAATACTGATTTTTATTTTCTAATCTGAAGTTTACTTTTAGGATTTACTTTAGAAAATATATAAAATATTTTTAGGGTTTATTTTAGAAAATATATAAAAATTAATTTATAATCACTATCATTTAAAATTTTTTGATTAAAATACTGATTACTTCAATTTGAAGCTCAATTTGGAAAATTTTTATGTCAAAAATTCCACTAGATGGTGATCTTTTAACTTCCTTAAAGGAAAATTGATGAAGTTTGAATTTGTAGCTGATGCCTGACTCAGCTAATTTAATGTTAACAAAACCAAATTAGTGCACCTGACTCAGAATTTTCTTGTATATAAAAAGCATAGTATATAATCTATAAACAGTATAATTGTGATAACTAATTTATGAAGACTACTTTTGTTAGCAGTAGAAAAATACCATTATTATTTTCAAGGAAGGGATTCTGGGAATGTTATGTTGTGCTCTTTAGAAAATAAGATTTCCTAAAATGTGAACATGGAAATTTTAGGTGATATCAGGTTTTACTTAATAAGCAATTGCTGAATTTATAAAATTTAATAAAAACATACTACTGATATACATAAGGCTCAAATTTGCCAATAGCCTTTCTTTGTTATTAAAAAATCTATCCTCCATCTGTGATATTATGAATGAATTATATATGTCATATAATATAAAATTGAATTGTATACATATGAAATACATAAGCTATCTCTACATGACACAGATAATATTACTTATGAAAATACTGAAGCATACTGCAACTTCTATACCACATATGTGTGTGTGCATGTACTTGCAGACTGGGAGGCAAGGGGTTAGTTTTCCCATAACTCCACATACATACCTTTGCTTTTAGTAATAACATATCTTATCAAGATTTACACAAGTACAAAAACTTAGAAAGCAGGTTTATATATAGCTTCTTAAATGTCTATTTATAGGTTAGCATATTTCCAGGAAAGAAGTTTTAAATAAAATATGCAGAGACAAATTGTGATTAAAACAGCCAAAAAATAAGATATGTGGAGATGACTGTTTAGTTTATTTATGGATCAGTTAAGATTCTTACAAGGAATTATGTTATACTGAGGTGATAAAAGCATATACCGGAAAGGGAAGTGTTAAAATACTGAAAAAATACAAAAATAATGTGGATACTCATTGAGTTAATGTGAAGAAGGCAATGGCACCCCACTCTTGCCTGGAAAATCCCATGGATGGAGGAGCCTGGTAGGCTGCAGTCCATGGGGTCGCTAAGAGTCAGACACGACTGAGCGACTTCATTTTCACTTTTCACTTTTCACTTTCATGCATTGGAGAAGGAAATGGCAACCCACTCCAGTGTTCTTGCCTGGAGAATCCCCGGGACTGCGGAGCCTGATGGGCTGCAGTCTCTGGGGTCGCACAGAGTCGGACACGACTGAAGCGACTTAGCAGCAGCAGCAGCATTGAGTTAATGAACCCTTATTAATAAAGAATCTTTAGATATGGAAGCTGTGTATTTTTAAGTAGTTGTTAGGTGTTGACATGAACTTAATTTTCTAAATAAAAGCATACTACTGGCAAATATAAGGTCTGGATTTGGTAGTAATTCTTATTTTTAAAATCTACTCTATCAGTAGGTAAATCAAAAGACCTTGCAAGTACTCACCAATAGCTAAATTTTGCTGAGCTTTCTCAGTTTTTATCTTTCTTGACAGCTCTACAATTTTTATATTGTTGACCATTTCCTCTTGGTAAAAATCCTTCTTGAATTTCTGTATCATCGTACTCCAGGCTCTCTGGTTCCTATTCTAGGCGTTCTCTCCCATGTCCATTTGGCTTGTCCTTAAATGAGAATGCTTCCTCACTGTTCTATTCATGGTCTGCTTTTCTTTCTTTATATTCCTTTACTCCTAAGTGTCATTTACATTGAGTGTACATAATTGCTTTGGTGTAGGGAGCTCATCTCTTGTCTTGGACTCTCAGTTCAGTTCAGTAGCTCAGTCGTGTCTGACTCTTTGCGACCCCATGAACCCCATGAACCACAGCATGCCAGTCCTCCCTGTCCATCACCAACTCCCGGAGTCTACCCAAACTCATGTCCATTGAGTCGGTGATGCCATCCATCTGTTGTCCTCTGTTGTCCCCTTCTCCTCCTGCCCTCAATCCCTCCCAGCATCAGGGTCTTTTCTAATGAGTCAGCTCTTCGCATGAGGTGGCCAAAGTATTGGAGTTTCAACTTCAACATCAGTCCTTCCAATGAACACCCAGGATTGATCTCCTTCAGAATGGACTGGTTGGATCTCCTTGCAGTCCAAGGGACTCTCAAGAGTCTTCTCCAATACCACAGCTCAAAAGCATCAATTCTTTAGTGCTCAGCCTTCTTTATAGTCCAACTCTTACATCCATACATGACTACTGGAAAAACCATAGCTTTGACTAGACAGACGTCTGTTGGCAAAGTAGTGTCTCTGCTTTTTAATATGCTGTCTAGGTTGGTCATAACTTTTCTTCCAAGGAGCAAGCGTCTTTTTATTTCATGGCTGCAGTCATCATCTGCAGTGATTTGGGGGCTCAAGAAAGTAAAGTCTGTCACTGTTTCCACTGTTTCCCCACCTATTTGCAATGAAGTGATGGGACCGGATGCTATGATCTTCGTTTTCTGAATGTTGAGATTTAAGCCAACTTTTTCACTCTCTCCTTTCACTTTCAGTAAGAGGCTCTTTAGTTCTTCTTCACTATTTGCCATAAGGGTGGTGTCATCTGCATATCTGAGATTATTGATCTTTCTCCCGGCAATCTTGAGTCCAGCTTGTGTTTCTTCCAGCCCAGCATTTCTCATGATGTACTCTGCATATAAGTTAAATAAGCAGGGTGACAATATACAGCCTTGACTACTCTTTTTCCTATTTGGAACCAGTCGGTTGTTCCATGTCCTGTTCTAACTGTTGCTTCCTGACCTACATACAGGTTTCTCAATAGGCAGGTCAGGTGGTCTCACAATGGGACTTTATTTCTTAATTTCTAACTGTTCTCAGACAAATTGCACCATGTCCTGAATATTTTCCCCTGGATTTCAAATCTCATGGAATAAAGCAAATACTGAAGTCCTTATCATCTCCTGTAAAACCAAGACCTTGTTTTTATATTTCAGCTACTATGAATGACAAAATCTTGTTATTATTTTAATTACCCAGTATCATTAATGTTTCCAAGGCTCATAAAGTCTCCATTTCCTCTATGCTTTTCTATTTGTGTAAACTGCCATGACCTAGTTGAGATCCATAGTTGACACCTGCCTCAGTCTCAACATGGCCACCTGGGTGCTCTCTAACTTTGGACTGTTCCATCCCACTCCATCCTGGTCAGTGCTTCCTATCTGTATGTTTCAGATGACTTGCATTAACAAATAGGTTGGGTAGAGGAGGCTAGGGACTGGCTTTAGAACTGCACACTGAGGTGCTTTAGGCTCTGGGAAAGGGTTTCACAGAAGCATACACAGGGTCACAGAGCCTCCAGTGCAGTCAGTGGTTCCCAGAGGGAGGATAAAGAATAAAAGCAGGAAATCGAGATAGTGCCAATACTCAAAAGTCCAGAGAGGCAGAGATTTCATATCTGAGGGGTCTTTTGTTTCCTACCTAAGGTTCTGGAATGGAGAGGCTGCCCTGAATGGAGAAGGAGGGGAGTGGTGTCATATGCTCTCAGGCGGCCCCTGTTCACAGGACCATTTAGAGCATGCCTCGGCACTTCATCCGGGAAGGCTATCTTCTGCAGCCTCCATCTTGGCCCATCTCACACTTTACTGCCTGACCTGTTCTTGATCCTTGGACTCATTACTTATTTATAGACGGGCAGTTTGTTGCCAGTCCTGATACTTAATCTGGTCTCTGGCCCTGAGTCTGGCTTCTTTCCTCACCTGTGATTTGTCTCTACTCCCTTTGATGACAATGCTTCTCTGTCTCAGCCAAACATCTCCCTGGGCACAGACCCAACTGCAGGTACTGACTCAGCTCTCCACAAAAGATCTATATACAGAACTGTTAATTAGACATAAGATCTTTAAGTAATGAAAGAGTGAAAAGAGAGTTCTAAAGAATTTTGGAGGTAGTTATTGCAGGAAGTGGATATAACACCAAGGACTGAATAAGCAAGGGTTTCCCAGGTGGAGCTAATGGTAAAGAACATGCCTGTCAATGTAGGAGATATAAGAGACGTGGGTGTGGTCCCTGGGTTGGAAAGATCCCCTGGAGAAGGGCACAGCAACCCACTCCACTATTCTTGCCTGGAGAATCCCATAGATAGAGGAGCCTGGCGGGCTACAGGCCATGGGGTTGCAAAGAGTCAGGCAAGACTGAAGCGACTTCACACACACACACACACACACACACACTGAGTAAGCAAATGGACAGACATGGAAACTGAGAGGAGCCCTCAAGATGAACCACGGACCTCTGAGGAGGCTGTGTCTCCAAGTTAGGAGAAGCATCCTCAGGAGCAGGAACAACGAGGTTGGTTCTGAGGTCTCTGAAATGGTGAGATGATACTGATTCTGCAAGTTGGGGAAAATGCAAGGCAGATTCAGGGGCTGCTGTCAGGGGAAGGAGGGTTGCTGGTGAATCAATCAAAACCAAAGGAAGCAGACAGGAAGCCTTATGGGGAACAAACGTAAAGGAGCAAGTCTCTTCTTCCTCCTCTGGCCCTTCTAGTGCCTATTCTGAACAAAACCTAAATAGGAGTCAGCTGCTAATGTCATTTGCAGAGTGCTTCAGCATCCTAGAACTACAAATCCAAGGGTAAGTTTGAAGCTGATTGGCAATGATTCAATACTGGGCAGGTATGCCTTTCCTTCCTTCCACAAATATGTGAATGTCTACCTTGCTCTAGGCACAGAGGATAGAACAATGAGCAAAACAATAGTAATAATATTTCTTCCTTGAGTAGCTTACAATATATTGTATTACTACATGATAATGCAGACAGATAGGTGGACAGAAAATAAAATAAGTAAAAAACAGCATGTCAAGTAGTAAGTGCTCTGAGGGAAGGTAAAGCAGGTAAGGCGATAGGAGAGCTGAGGAATAGGAGGAGTAGGAATCAAGGTTAACTGGGCTGTTCAAGGAAGGGCTGAGAAAATGACACAGATCAAACAAAGATGGAGGGAGTGAGTCACGCAAGTGTCTGATGAAAGAGCTTCTAGATAAGGGCAGGGTGGAAGGGAAGGCCTTATCTGCCATCAGAAGGGCTGTGGCCATTACCATGGCGATATGGGCAGCATGTTAGCAGCTTTGGAGCACAAACGTGACATAAGCTCACTTTCTTTTGAAGGATCCTTCTGGATGCTCTTTTGAGATTAGATTGTCCTTTCTGGACTCACCTTGGCTCAACCGTCAGGAACCTAATTCTGGGTCTAGAGTCTGGTCTTCCACATACATCCTTTTTGTCCCTCTGTAACTCTCTGTACCTGCCTGTCATGGGCTTCCCAGGTGGTGCAGTGGTAAAGAATCTGCCTGCCAACGCAGGAGACACAAGGGACTCGAGTTCCATCCCTAGGTCAGGAAGATCCCCTGGAGATGGAAATAGCAGCTCACTCCAATATTCTTGCCTGGAAAATTCCATGGACAGAGGAGTCTGGTGGGCTACAGTCCACAGGGTCACAAAGAGACCCTACTAAGCACATGTACACATGCCTCTTATAGCGCTGCAGCAGGCACCCCGCCGAGGTTCAGATGCCTCTGCTCCTGGGCTGCAACTTCACTCCACAAACAGTCTCTGTTTTTTGTATCCTACGAATACCCTCTCCTTAAGTTGGCCTCGGCTTATTAACCTACTCCTCTGGTGGTATGTTCAGTCTAGTGAGAGCTGGGGGTGACTGCTTATCCAACATTTGTTCATTCTTTCAACAAAAATGTATTGAAAACCTACTGTGTGCCAAACACCCATGTACTGAGGAAAAAAACCATAGACTAGACACATTAGCACCCTGTCTAGAAGTAGCAGTGATGGGGGAGACGGAAATTTTAAAAACCTGTAAAGAAGATAATTTCAGAGAGTGATAAATGACATGAAGATAAAAAGGTGGCTATGACAGAGTATGACAGACGGCTACTGAGAATGAAAGGGCAGGGAAGTCCCCTGATTGGGCCTTAGATATTTGAGCAGAGGATGAGATGGTTGGGTGTCATCACCAGTCCAATGGACATGAACTTCGGCAAACTCCGGAATATGGTGAGGGATAGGAACTGGCGGAGAAGGCAATGGCGACCCACTCCAGTACTCTTGCCTGGAAAATCCCATGGGCGGAGGAGCCAGGTAGGCTGCAGTCCATGGGGTCGCTAAGAGTCGGACACGACTGATCGACTTTATCTTCACTTTTCACTTTCATGCATTGGAGAAGGAAATGGCAACCCGCTCCAGTGTTCTTGCCTGGAGAGTCCCAGGGACGGCAGAGCCTGGTGGGCTGCCATCTATGGGGTTGCACGGAGTCAGACACGACTGAAGTGACTTAGCAGCAGCAGGAACTCCTGGAGTGCTGCAGTCCATGGGGTTCCAAAGAGTCGGACACAACTTAGCAACTGAAAAACAACATTTGAGCAGAGACCTGAATGATAAACAATCAGCCATGTGAAAATCTGGGGTCAGCAAGCACTGATGGACATCAGCATTTGGGACTCCTTTTAATCTGGGAAGGGGTCAGTCATTTTAGATATTTAGAGCCAGAGGAAGATGCTTGAAAAATCCGTTATTGTATCTCTCTCTAGTATTTTACTGGGACTGCAGAGTAATTGATATTTTAATGCTTCCTGATAAGGCATCACATTCAGATACTTTTCCTTCTTAAATATGTGAACTAAAATATTGTTTGCCATTTCAGTAAACAAAGGATGTTACGGGCATCAAGCCATCACATTACAACCACTTAGATGGTGAACCCTGAAGGAACTCAGAATGGAGACAAATGGGCTGCTCTTGGCCAAGGCCATCTAGCAGTCAGCCACTACAGCCACCCCCTGATGGTGTACCCTGAGGAAGTTCAGAATGAGGAAACATAGGATACTGACCCCAGACAGCTAAGGTGCATATGGAAAGAATGATTTAAGTGAGCCCAGCATCTTCCCATACATAGAAAAATACTAAATTCCTTAACTTGAGATATCTGACTTTCTTTTATTAACAGTAACATTTTGACATTCTGAATACCTGGACTTCTGTTTCAAAACTCCTATATACCCTGGCTCCCCATCTTGCCTCTTCAGAACAGTTTCTCAGCATTACCTGAGATGCT
Source organism: Bubalus kerabau (assembly GCF_029407905.1). Classification (NCBI taxonomy): domain Eukaryota; kingdom Metazoa; phylum Chordata; class Mammalia; order Artiodactyla; family Bovidae; genus Bubalus; species Bubalus kerabau. The sequence continues at coordinate 119,805,810 of NC_073627.1, forward strand.
GTGTCAGAATATTCACCAAATTCTCAACTTTTATTTGGGTTGTGCATTTTTTTTCAGTTGATAAATATTTTACCAAGTATCTTGCATAACAATATTAAAGCTCTGTATGGAAGCTCTTAATTCAGGCCCATTTTATCCTTAAATGTACCCTTAGTGGACCCCAAATTAACAAAAACTTTAAAAATATTGTTTCAAGTTAATTATACATTCATAGAAAGTTGCAAAAGAAATTTATAGGGAGGTCCCACTTACCTTTCATCATGCCCCTCAATGGTAACATCTTGCCTCAGTTCAGTTCAGTTTAGTTGCTCAGTCGTGTCCGACTCTTTATGATCCTATGAATCGCAGGACGCCAGGCCTCCCTGTCCATCACCAACTCCCGGAGTTCACTCAGACTCACATCCATGGAGTCGGTAATGCCATGCAGCCATCTCATCCTCTGTCGTCCCCTTCTCCTCCTGCCCCCAATCCCTCCCAGCATCAGAGTCTTTTCCAATGAGTCAACTCTTCGCATGAGGTGGCCAAAGTACTGGAGTTTCAGCTTTAGCATTATTCCTTCCAAAGAAATCCGAGGGCTGATCTCCTTCAGAATGGACTGGTTGGATCTCCTTGCAGTCCAAGGGACTCTCAAGAGTCTTCTCCAACACCACAGTTCAAAAGCATCAGTTCTTCGGCGCTCAGCCTTCTTCACAGTCCAACTCTCACATCCATACATGACCACTGGAAAAACCATAGCCTTGACTAGACGGACCTTTGTTGGCAAAGTAATGTCTCTGCTTTTGAATATGCTATCTAGGTTGGTCATACCTTTTCTTCCAAGGAGTAAGTGTCTTTTAATTTCAACATCTTGCATAGCTATAGTGAAATATCAAAACCAGGAAATAAATATATTGGTACCACTTATGGTACCAATGCTTATTCAGATTTCATCAGTTTTATATGCACTCATTTGTGTATATATGATTTTATGCATTTATATGTAATCACTACCACAATCAAGATGCAGAGTTATTCCAAAAATACACGGTCCCTTGCTGCTATTCATTTGTAGCCACGCCTGTCTCTCCATCCCATATCTAACCTTTGGCAACTTCTAATCTGTTCTCTATTTTTATAATATGTATATTTTTCATTCAGCTTAACTTCCCAGAAATCCATCCAAATTGTTGCATATATCGAGAGTTTGTTATGTTCATTGCTGTGTAGTATTCCATGGTATGGGTATATAACATAGTTTATTTAACCATTCATCTGTTGGAAAACATTTGGGTGATTTCCAGTTTTTGCCTATTATGAATAAAGCTGCTACGAACATTCATGTATGAGTTTTCTTGTGAACACATATTTTCCTTTCTAAATGTTCTTTCTAAATGTTTTCTTGTGAACACAAATTTTCCTTTCTAAATGTTCAGGACTATAAATGCTGGTTCAGATGGTGTGTATTTATTTTATTATTATTTTTTAGAAACTGCTAGTTTTTCAGAATGGTTGTACCATCTCACTTTCTCACCACTGATGCATGTGTACTTGCGTGCTTAGTCACTCAGTTGTGTCCGAATCTTTTGCGACCCTGTGGATTGTAGCCCTCCAGGCTCCTTTGTCTCCGGGATTATCCAGGGATGAATACTGGAGTGGGTTGCCATTTCCTTCTTCAAGAGTTCCTCCCAACCCAGGGATAGGATCCACTTCTCTTGCATCTTCGGCATTGGCAGACGGATTCTTTACCACTAGTGCCACCTGGGAAGCACTCCACTGATGTGTGTGTGTGTGTGTGTGTGTGAAAGTTGCTCAGTCGTGTCCAACTCTTTGTGATCCCATGGACCAGAGAAGCCACTCACTGATGCATAAATGATTCAGTTTCTCCACAAACCTTACTGGCATTTTTTAAAATAAGTATTTTTTTGGCTGTGCTGGGTCTTTGTTGTTGTGTGCAGTCTTTCTCTGGTTCCAAAGAAGGGGAACTACTCTTTGTTGCCATGTGGGGGCTTCTTCTGTTGTGGACCACGGGCTCTAGGCATGCAGGTTCAGTAGCTGTGGCATCCTGGCTTAGTTGCCTTGTGACATGTGGAGTCTTCCCGGACCAGGGATCAAACCCATGTCTCCTGCATCGGAAGGCTGATTCTTATCACTGTACCACCAGGGAAGTCCTTCACTAGCATTTTGAGTTATCACTTTTTCTTTTTACAGCCATTCTGATGGTATGTAGTGGTTGCTCATTTGCGGTTTTAGCCATTTCCCCAGTGGTTAATGAGGTTGAGAATGTTTTCATGTGATTATTTGCCATCTGTATATCCTTTTCAGGAAATGTCTGTTCATGTATTTTGGCTAAAATTTGAGAATTCACATATTTTCCTATATAAATTCTCCAGCAGGAGAACAAATTTGCTAACAAATTTCAGTTGGCTCTGATTTTAGGAAGACTAGTTTATCCATGTGCACATGCAGTTTCCTGAAGCATTACAAAAGAATATACACTAAAATAACATTTCTGATACATCCCTTTCACCAGTGTAGAAGAATAAATTTTGCATCTTTTTAAAAATGTTCCAAGTGTACAGCATATAGCTGAATGTAATAAAACTCAGTTTCTTTGGTTCAGAATCTCCAAAGATGATTTGCTTTAGACTAAAAGAATTTCAATTAGTATGAGTAAAAGAAATGTTATTATACTTGATTTGTAGTTATCTTTTTACTTTATTTAGACAGATTTCTTGTTTTGGGGAAAAGATACATACTCACTGTGAAACATGTTTTTTTAAGCTTGAAAGAACAGAGAAAATACATATTACCCAAAGTCTCATTATCTAGATAACCACTGTTAACATTTGGTGAGCATACATCTAGATTTCTTTATATATATATATATATATAATATATATATATTCTTTATATATATATATTATATGTATTCTCTGAGCATTTAAAACACATCCATAATTTATATACTTCATATACTATTCTTTACCTTGTTTCTCACAAGTGTATTGACTTTCTCACAAGTATTGACTTCTTTCCATATTAGTATAGATCTTCATCATTTTTAAAGCTTGTATAGTAACATGTCGGAGAAGGCAATGGCACCTCACTCCAGTACTCTTGCCTGGAAAATCCCATGGATGGAGGAGCCTGCTAGGCTGCAGTCCATGGGGTCGCTGGGGACACGACTGAGTGACTTCACTTTCACTTTTCACTTTCATGCATTGGAGAAGGAAATGGCAACCCACTCCAGTGTTCTTGCCTGGAGAATCCCAGGGACGGGGGAGCCTGGTGGGCTGCCGTCTATGAGGTCACACAGAGTCGGACACCACTGAAGTGACGTAGCAGCAGCAGCAGCAGCAGCAGCAGCATAGTAACATGTGTGTGTTTACTTAACCATGTTCCCTATTAATGGACATTTAGATTGTTTCTAATTTTTTGCTATTATAAATAATGCTTTAATGAATGTGTTTCTGGGATAGCTTTTTGAATTTTTATAATTATTTTCTTAGAGTAAATGTCTAGAAGTGGGATTGCTGAATTAAATCATATGCACATGTATGTATATAGACATGTATATGTCAGTTTGTACATGTTTTAAGCTGCCCTTTAGAAACACTGTTGATTTAAATTTTCACATGCACTGCCTGAATAAGGTTTTTATAAGGTTCTCAACATTTTCCATAGGTCTCCCTTCTAAAAAATTTCTTTTTTTTTTTTTTTTTCAGATTGGAACACACACATTCAAATAACTTCTGATTGTTTGTAATTTTTAAACTGTTAACTGAGATAGGAGTGTAGAGCTTTATGAGGCCAGGTCAATAAAAGTCCTATAAAATTGCCGTCTTCTAGACTTGCTCTTCCAAGACAGTTTTCAGGAAGGTGATGTGCTTCATTGGCTTTGTTATCTGAACATCTAGCTTAGTTTCTCAATACTGACCTCAAGATGGGGATGATAAACACAAGTAGCACAGCAATGACATGCACTTGTGGACAGAGGAATTACAATTAGGAGGAAAAACTGTCCAGCATTACCACCGGCATACCCAAACTTCAGAGATAGAAAGCTGTAGTGTGCAAACTAAACACAGCTCAGTTCAGCTCAGGTGCTCAGTCATGTCCGACTCTTTGCAACCCCACGAATCACAGCACGCCAGGCCTCCCTGTCAAGATCATAGCAAATCTAACTTACAAAGTTATTAATCTATTGCGCAGTTGGATGATATTGCAGTTTGGGGTCACTAAAAAACCTTTTCTTTTTTATTTGATCAAACAATGAATTAGGATATGGAGGGAAAAACACCTTACACTGGTACATTTTCAAATTTGAAACTTCAGCATCTTTTTGGTAATCCCTGGGCTTATTTTTCAAGGTTTAACAGAGATTTGATTTAACGGTTTAATAAGTAAACACCTATCTTTTATATGATGACATTATTTTTGCTTACAAAATTTCTAAGATGGATTAAGCAACATGAAAATTGTATCTTTTAATATTTAGGAAACATGTTCATGACGTAGCACCTAACAGTAGACAAGAATTGTTACAACATGCATCTTGTTTTTTATTTCCAGCAGTTTCTCAGAATTTTTTCCATTGGTCTCTTTAGCAAATAAAAGCTAATACTTCTAAAATTTTAGCAGGACACTCCCCTCACCCAATTCTACAGGATTTTCATGGACTGTATAAAACTAGTGTGAGGTGTTTGCAAGCTACTAAAGCATATTTTTTGACGAGTTCTGGAATTTCTTGTACTTTAAACTTGTGCTAGATGTAACAGTGGAATTTTGTAGCTACTTTATATGTGATTTATCATAGTACAGTAGCAGAATCCCTGATGACAGAAAGTTTTCCCCTTTGCTAGGCATTTTGGAGAAGGCAATGGCAACCCACTCCAGTGTTCTTGCTTGGAGAATCCCAGGGACGGGGGAGCCTGGTTGGGCTGCCATCTACAGGGTCGCACAGAGTCGAACACGACTGAAGTGACTTAGCAACAGCAGCAGCAGACATTTTAGCTTCCATTAATTTCTCTGTTCAGGTATTCTGAGGTAGATTTCCAATGTCATTAGGCAAATGCAAGAGGAGCAGGTGAGATGATGGAGTGGAGTCATCCAGAAGTAACAAGTTCCATCTGTTTCTGCAGAAAATGAGTCCTGTCACCTTGGACAAATCCCTAACATTGCAGCTTTATTATCTTAAAGCCCAAAAGCTTGAATTGTGACTTAATTAAGGTCCCTTTAAATATGAAATTATAGGAAAGCAATACATCAACTCATGTAAAATAAGATTTTACACTGTATTTTCCAGACATTTTACTTGGAAATGTAAACCTTCAAACCTTAAAAAATTGGGGTGACTATGCACAAAATGATGCAAGAATTAACAGGAAAGTCATAATTTGCTATGCAGAAAGAAATTTAAACTACACTCCTACATCTTAAATCCTTAGAGGGTTGTTAATTATAGTTCTCCAAACTTCACATCCAGCGTCTTTGGCCTTCACAACCTCAGGCCTTTGGCCCTCTTTCTGTATAAAACCAAATACGGCTGTGGGAGTGGTTCTGAAAGAGCTCTAATTTTTATGTATTTATTTAAGGTCATTCTGTGAAGGCTCAGGGGCTGTGAGTCTTAGGTCTTCAGGTGTTCGTAGGAGGGCGCTCCACAGTGTCAGTCAAAACTGGTTGACTAAGGGATGAAAGTCGGCTCTGTCTAAATAACCAGACCAAGAAAGAGTGCGATCTCAGATGCAGGGAAGGGAGCATGGAATTACAACCCAGAATTTACTTTACTTTCCTCTCTCGATTTGCAGCCACGGAAGTTGTCACCAACTGCGTAACCTCTCCAAGCGCTCGTAAGACTGAACAGGGCAGTTACCCGCATCCAGACACTCAGGCTGGACTGACCTAGGAAGCCAGCACCGCCCGGGTTCCGCCTGTACCTCCCAACTTGTAATAATAAGTGCGAAGCTCCCCGGGACTCCACTTGAGAGTCTCCAGCCTAACTAATGTGGAAGGCCCTTTTAATCAGCCGCCGCTTTACTCGGATTTAGGACCTCCCGGCCCACGTGGAGGCGTGTCTCCTCAGTTAGGGACAGGGCGTTCCAGGCCGGGAGTAACCGCCGCGCCCCCTGACGCCCCGCCCTCGCCCCGCCCTCTCCCCGCCCTCGCCGCCAGTGGGGAGGCCAGACTGCCGGTGGGGGCGGGGTCAGAAGTGTCTGGCAACTCCAGGTACCAGTCCGGTTGCCTGGCGATGGGGGAGCAGGCGGGGCCGAGGAGAAAAAGGAGCCGCACTCCGCCCGACTAGGGCAAGAGCTGGAGGGGCGGCCGCGCAGCCGCCTTAGCTCTCTCTCGGCCCTCGCGCTCCGCCCAACCCTGGATACCGAGCCGCACATGCGTAGCGCGAGCTACCGCCTCCGCCCCTCGTAGGGCTCGTGGTGGGGCTACGCGTTCGGCGCTGGTGGCACCACGGTCGGAGCCGCCCAGGAGCCGGTGAACCGAGAAGTCTCGTGAGAGAGGCTCGGGAGGGCAGGCTTAGGAAGAAGGAGCGCCGCGTCCACCGTGGCTGAGGAAGATGGTGTTCGAGTCGGTGGTCGTGGACGTGTTGAACCGGTTCTTGGGGGACTATGTGGTGAACCTGGACACGTCCCAGCTCAGTCTGGGCATCTGGGCAGGTAACGAGACCGCCGCAGTCCCTCCATCTCGCCTCCCGTGCTTCCGTTGACAGAGCCGGCCCTGCCTTCCTGGGGCCTCGGGCCCCACTCTGCTACCTGCCGCCGACTCGTTTGGGGTCATGTTACGTAGAGCCGGGAGGCAGTTGCTGGGCCTCCACTGGCGAGTTAGTGTTTTGGCCGGAGGGGATTGGGGTCTCTGATGCTAGATGAAAAGGCCGCCCCCCGCTTTCCGCCGAAGGGACCCACAGTGGACTCCAAGGCTCTGGAGTTCAAATTCCACCGAGCCGCCCTTTTCTGCCCCTCGAGGTCCGGTTTCAGCTGTGTTGGGCGAGGGGCGGCCTCGAGACACACCTGGGCTTGGTCTGGTCCCTGTCATTTTCGCCCCTTGGGTTGTGATGGAGGCCCGGGCAGCCCACGGAGGGCCGCACGCCTCCCCGCACGTGAAAGCAAGGAGCTGTGACCGGAGGTGCCGTCCTCCTCCCGCGCCCAGCCTCCGGGTACGGCCAAACCTTGCTGGCTGCTCGGCTCCCCATTCCGGCCTCACCGCCTCGAGTCCGGGAGGCTCGCCTGGGTTCGGCTGATAACAGCGAAAAACTCCTGTGCAGGATCGCTCGAAAGATTGGTTGTCAATTTACAACCTGACTAGCAATATGTCAAGCTTGTTAAGGGTTTGGGGCTTTGTGGGTCGCAGAGTTACTGAATTTTTAAAGAAGCTAGGTGCGCTGTCCTTAGGCTAAGTGAGATGTGAAGTTGGATGATGAAGGACTGATGCTTTACTTTGTATCCATTTATTCTGGTGTATTTCCTTATTTGGAGTTTCATTTATAGTGCTGTGCTTCCACCTGTTTTTGTATTACACCCTTATCTATTTTAAACACCCATTAGAAATTAAATTCTTTTTCTTATGAAATGTCTTTCCCAGGCCAAAGCTAGGGTTAATCTCCTTGTGTGAGTAATATATCTATCTATATATATATTTAATTTTAGTCTTTTTGAATATGCACACACGACAGCTTTCGTCTAAAATACTTATTTATTGTGATATTTCTCCTTTATTTAATAGTGTAAATAGGTAATTTAGTTTGATAAAGAAAACCTCTTGTTAACTGCTGTTGATATCTGCCTTGGTAGAGAGTGGGACTGCAGGAATGAAGAATATAAATGCTAGCTCAGCATCTCTTGACTAGTACCAGAAATTTACAGATAGTTTAATCTGTGCTGTTTTTCATTTGTAAAATAATAATGATAAAACTTGTCTCCACCCACCTCAGTAGGAAGCCTTGAGAACATTTTGTGGTGTGCTTTGCTTTTAACCTGTAGTGGAAAATTGCTTCTACTTCAAAGTGGAGGTTGGTGTAGAGTTTGATTTATCAGTGGATTTGTTAATTTGAAATACTCATACACTAAATTCACTCTTGTGATGCACAATTCTATCAATTTGACAAATACAAGGAAGCACATACTTGATACAGAAAAAACATCAGTTCAGTTGCTCAGTCGTGTCTGACTCTTTGTAACCCCGTGGTGTCTGACTCTTTGTAACCCCGTGGACTGCAGCTCACCAGGCCTCCCTGTCCATCACCAACTCCTGGGGTTTATCCAAACTCATGTCCATTGAGTTGGTGATGCCATCCAACCATCTCATCCTCTGTCATCTCCTTCTTTCCCAGCCCTCAATCTTTCCCAGCATCACGGTCTTTTCCAATGAGTCAGCTTTTCGCATCAGGTGGCCAAAGTATTGGAGTTTCAGCTTCAACATCAGTCTTTCCAATGAACACCCAGGACTGGTCTCCTTTAGGATGGACTGGTTGGATCTTCTTGCAGTCCAAGGGACTCTCCAGAGTCTTCAACACCACAGTTCAAAAGCATCAATTCTTCGGCGCTCAGATTTCTTCAGAGTCCAACTCTCACATCCATATATGACTACTGGAAAAACCATAGCCTTGAGTAGATGGACCTTTGTTGGCCAAGTAATGTCTCTGGTTTTTAATACGCTGTCTAGGTTGGTCATAACTTTCCTTCCAAGGAGTAAGCGTCTTTTAATTTCATGGCTGCAATCACCATCTGCAGTGATTTTAGAGCCCCCAAAGATAAAGTCAGCCACTGTTTCCACATCTCAAAATTCCCTCTGCCGCCCTCTTATAGTCTCCCACCCAACTCCTACCCTTCCTCCTGGCAACCATTGGTCGTTTTGCATCCCTACAGTTTTCCCTTTTTTAGAGTGCCATATAAATGGAATTATATGGTATGTTTCTTTGTGGACCTGATTTCTTAGTTCATTCCTTTCACTTACTAAATGAAATGAATTTGAGAGGCATTCGTGTGTGGCGTGCATCAAAATTGTGCAACTGTCGCTACATCTAATTCCAGAACATTTTCAACACTCCAAAAATAAATCTCATACCTGTTACCAATCACTACACATTTATCCCCACAAATCATTGCCAGTGATTCCTCTGGCAATCACTAATACACTTTTTGTCTTCTATTGATTGCCAATTCTGGACGTTTCATGTAAATGGAATCATAATATACATGGCCTCTTGTTTCTGACTTCTTTCACTTAGTACTCTATTTTCAAGGTTCATTTATATTGTAGCATATATCAGTATTTCATTCCTTTTTGTAGCTGTTAATAACGTTCCATTGTATGGGTATAACTCATTTTGTTTATCTTTTCATCAGTTGATGGACATTTAAATTATTATTACCTTTCCTTTTATGACTAGTGCTTCTGTGAACATTCATGTACAGATTTTTCATGGACATATACTTTAAGTTCTCTTGTGTATAGAGGTGGAATTTCTGAGTGATATGGTAACTCTGTTTAGACATTTTAAGGAATTTCCAAACCCTTGAAAATTCTTTAAGTATTATGGATGCAAGTCCTTTGTAAGATAGGTGATTTGAAAAATACTTTCTCGGAGTTGTTTCCAAGGCTGTCTTTTGCAAAACAAAAGTTTAAAATTTTAATCAGGTCTGATTTATCAGAATTTGTGAGTCATGCTTTTGGTGTTATATCTGTGAAATCTTTCCCTAACCCAAAGTCACAAAGATTTTCTCCTGTGTTTTAGTCCAGAAGCTTTGTAATTTTTTATTTTGCACTTTTTGAGTAATAGGTAGAATTTAAAATATTCTTGGAGGATTTAAAAAGCAATAATAATTCTTGATAATCTTAGAGGACTAAAACATTCTTTGAAAAATTTCAATAATAGAAACTAGGTGCTACATAGGAAAAATGTTAAGATCATGGACTTAATATTTTATGGTCTAGTGTCAGAAGGACCTATTAGTTAATGTGTGCTTTTGCTAGGCTTCCATATAGTAATCCAGTTAATATCACTATTGGCATATGAATAGTATACTTAGTATACAGAAGTTAAATTGATGGTTTCATATCCACTAATGGAAAATTTGTTTCAGAGATGTTCCTTTGAAATTGGAATTCTCTTTTCCTTAGAAACATTGTTATATATAAAGTTTACACGGCTAATTATAACACAGTGGAACAGGGCCGCTGTGCTGTGCTGTGCACTAAGTAGACTGAGTCCTGGAAGCATCTATTTTGTGGAAGGAGAAAGAGAAATTGAGTTTTTTCTCAAACTGTTGGCAGATTCTGATGTTGATAAAGTATATATTTTAAACAGTGTTATTTCCGCCCTTCCACCCTTCCTGTGTATCATCCATTTAAGGAGTTGGTAGTCCTTCGTAGACACATCTGCGATTCGCCTCCCAACTTTGCTAAACCATCTCGTGTTTAATATTTCATTCAAGAGCTAGGCTGCATCAGAATCAGTCATATGTGATTGTTAGAAATACAGATTTTTTTTTTGAAACTACTTCCCAGATACTATAATTCATTTATTGAAAGTAAGACACCCCCACCAATGTTTTTTAACCAAATGACACAGGGGATTGTGATGTCCAAATAGGTGCATTTTAAGGGCACTTTTAGGGCAAAAATATTAGAAATTCAGGGGCAGAAGTAGTAGTAAGGATGCCTTGTGTAATAGAATTATCATTTGTAACATAGAGTGTACCTTTTTATATTATAGTTTTCTTTCTTCTCACTCATTTTCTTTGTTTGCTCCAAAATGACAATACTTGGGCAAATTAAAAAAATTCGTTATGCCTGACATCTTTGTGTAACATTAGAAGCTCAGACTTATTAAAAAAAAAACAAACAAATTGTATATTCTGTTTTTGAAATGTTAATCTGTTAAAATGTTTCTCTTTATGTATAGTCTCAGGTTCAGTTCAGCTGCTCAGTTGTGTCACACTCTTTGCAACCCCATGGACTGCAGCACGCCAGGCCTCCCTGTCCATCACCAACTTCTGGAGTTTACCCAAACTCATGCCTGTTGAGTTGGTGATGCCATCCAACTATCTCATCCTGTGTCGTTGCCTTCTCCTCCTGCCTTCAATCTTTCCCAGCATCAGTAAGTTCTTTGCATCAGGTGGCCAAAGTATTGGAGTTTAAGCATCAGTCCTTCCAATGAATATTCAGGACTGATTTCCTTTAGAATGGACTGGTTGGATCTCCTTGCAGTCTAAGGGACTCTCAAGAGTCTCCTCCAGCACCACAGTTCAAAAGCATCAGTTCTTCAGCACTCAGCTTTCTTTATAGTGCAACTCTCACATCCATACATGACTACTGGAAAAACTATAGCTTTGACTAGACGGACCTCTGTTGGCAAAGTAATGTCTCTGCTTTTTAATATGCTGTCTACGATGGTCATAGCTTTTCTTCCACAGAGCAAGCCTCTTTTAATTTCATGGCTGCAGTCACCATCTGCAGTGATTTTGGAGCCTAAGAAAGTCTGTCACTGTTTCCATTGTTTCCCCATATATTTGCCATGAAGTGATGGGGCCTGATGCCATGATCTTCATTTTTTGAATGTTGAGTTTTAAGCCAGCTTTTTCACTCTCTTCTTTCACCTTCATCAAGAGGCTCTTTAGTTTCTCTTTGCTTTCTGTCATAAAGGTGTGTTATCTGCATATCTGACGTTATTGACATTTCTCCCAGAAATGGAATGGAATGGAATCTTGATTCCATCTTGTGCTTCATCCAGTCCGGCAGCAGTTTGTATATCTTCATCACATATCCCTAATTTGTTCTTCCTTCTTTCCCTCTCTCCTTTTGTAACGACAAGTTTATTTTCTATTTCTGTGAGTCTGTTTCTGTTTTGTATATACGCTTATTTAGATTCCATATATAGTTGACATCATATAATATTTGCCTTCTCTGACTTTTTTCACTAAAAATGATATTCTCTAGGTTCATCTTCATTGCTGTATATGGCTATATTTCATTTTTATGACTCAGTACTATTTTATTTTGTGTGTGTGTGTATGTATGTGAGACATCTTTTTAACTCAGTCATCTATTGCTGGACAGTTGAGTTGTTTCCATGTCTTGGCTGTTGTAAGTAGTGCTGCTATAAACACTGGGCTGCCTCTGTCTTTTTCAGTTAGTTTTTTTTTTTCTGGATGTGTACCCAGGAGTGGAATTGCTGGATCATATTCTAGTTTTATTTTTACTTTCTAAAGGGACCTCCTTACTGCTTTCCACTGTGGCTGTACCAATTTACATTCCCACCAACAGTGTACAAGGGTTGCCATTTCTCTGTATGCTCTCTAACATCAGTTATGGTAGACTTTGTGATGATAGGTATTCCGACAGGTGTGAAGTGATACCTCATTGTGGTTTTGATTTCCATTTCTCTATAATTATCAATACTGAGAATCTTTTCACGTGCCTATTTAGCCTTCTGTATGTTGTCTTTGGAAAAATATTTATTCAGGTCTTCCACCCATTTTTTGATTAGATTGTTTGTTTTTTTGATATGAACTGTTTGCGTATTTGGACAATAACCCCTTGTCAGTTGCATCATTTGCATCACTTTCAAAATTAGGAAATGTGAGATTGCCAACATTCCTTTGAAGGTTGTTTTGACTCTGGGTTCTTTGAGATGTCATATGAATTTAAAAATGAATCTCTCTGTTTCTGAAAAGAATTGGGATTTAATGTGGATTACATTGGATCTGTAGGTTGCTTTGGGTAGTATTGATATCTTAACAATATTGTGAAAATGGAATGTTTTTCCATTTATATATGTGTTTTCTTTATTTCAACAGTGTCTTATAGGTTTTGGGATATAAATCATTCTTCTCTTTTCTCTCCCCATTGTTTTTTCCTATGTATTTTTGATACTGTTGTAAATGGCTTCCTTGGTGGCTCAGTGGTAAAGATTCTGCCTGCAATAAGATGTGGGTTCGACCCCTGGGTGTGGAGGTGCCCCTGGGGAAGGAAGTGGTAAACCACTCCAGTATTCTTGCCTGGGAAATCCCATGGACAGAGAACCTAGTGGGCTGCAGTCCATGGGGTTGCCAAAGAGTTGGGCACGACTTAGCAACTAACTAAAACAATTGTAAATGTAATTGTTTTCACAGTTTCTATCTTGGATTGTTAAGTGTATAGTAACAACTGATTTTTGTATTTTGATTGTGTATCCAGCTGCTGTTGCTGCTAATTCACTTCAGTCGTGTCCGACTCAGTGTGACCCCATAGACAGCCCATAGACAGGGATTCTCCAGGCAAGAACACTGGAGTGGGTTGCCATTTCCTTCTCCAATGCATGAAAGTGAAAAGTGAAAGTGAAGTCGCTCAGTCGTGTCCGACCCTCAGTGACCCCATGGACTGCAGCCTACCAGGCTCCTCCGTCCATGGGATTTTCCAGGCAAGAGTACTGGAGTGGGGTGCCATTGCCTTCTCCGTGTGTATCCAGCAACATGCTGAATTATTTATTCTAGCAGTTTTTTGTGCAATATTTTTCTTCATGTAGGATCATGTTGTCTATGAACAGAATTTTCCTGCTTCCTTTCCAATGTGGATGCCTTTTATTTATTCTTCTTGCCTAATTGCCGTATGACATTATGTTGGGTAAAAGTGGCAGAAGTGGACATCTTTATCTTGTTCTGATGTTAGAGAAAAGACATATCTTGTACCATTACATATGAAGTTCATTGTGTGCTTTTCATATATGGCTTTGATATCTTGATATCAGATCAGATCAGATCAGTCGCTCAGTCGTGTCTGACTCTTTGTGACCTCGTGAATCGCAGGACGCCAGGCCTCCCCGTCCATCACCAACTCCTGGAGTTCACTCAGACTCACGTCCATCGAGTCAGTGATGCCATCCAGCACATCTCATCCTCTGTCGTCCCCTTCTCCTCTTGCCCCCAATCCCTCCCAGCATCAGAGTCTTTTCCAATGAGTCAACTCTTTGCATGAGGGGGCCAAAGCACTGGAGTTTCAGCTTTAGCATCATTCCTTCCAAAGAAATCCCAGGGCTGATCTCCTTCAGAATGGACTGGTTGGATCTCCTTATAGTCCAAGGGACTCTCAAGAGTCTTCTCCAACACCACAGTTCAAAAGCATCAATTCTTCGGCGCTCAGCCTTCTTCACAGTCCAACTCTCACATCCATACATGACCACTGGAAAAACCATAGCCTTGACTAGACGAACCTTTGTTGGCAAAGTAATGTCTCTGCTTTTGAATATGCTATCTAGGTTGGTCATAACTTTCCTTCCAAGGAGTAAGCGTCTTTTAATTCATGGCTGCAGTCACCATCTATAGTGATTTTGGAGCCCAGAAAAATAAAGTCTGACACTGTTTCCACTGTTTCCCCATCTATTTCCCATGAAGTGATGGGACCGGGTGCCATGATCTTCATTTTCTGAATGTTGAGCTTTAAGCCAACTTTTTCACTCTCCTCTTTCACTTTCATCAAGAGGCTTTTTAGTTCCTCTTCACTTTCTGCCATAAGGGTGGTGTCAACTGCATATCTGAGGTTATTGATATTTCTCCTGGCAATCTTGATTTCAGCTTGTGTTTCTTCCAGCCCAGCGCTTTTCATGATGTACTCTGCATAGAAGTTAAATAAGCAGGGTGACAATATACAGCCTTGACGTACTCCCTTTCCTATTTGGAACCAGTCTGTTGTTCCATGTCCAGTTCTAACTGTTGCTTCCTGACCTGCATACAAATTTCTCAAGAGGCAGGTCAGGTGGTCTGGTATTCCCATCTCTTTCAGAATTTTCCACAGTTTATTGTGATCCACACAGTCAAAGGCTTTATTATTTTCTGGAACTCTCTTGCTTTTTCCATGATCCAGTGGATGTTGGCTCTTTGATCTCTGGTTCCTCTGCCTTTTCTAAAATGAGCTTGAACATCAGGAAGTTCATGGTTCACATATTGCTGAAGCCTGGCTTGGAGAATTTGAGCATGACTTTACTAGCATGTGAGATGAGTGAATTGTGCGGTAGTTTGAGCATTCTTTGGCATTGCCTTTCTTTGGGATTGGAATGAAAACTGACCTTTTCCAGTCCTGTGGCCACTGCTGAGTTTTCCAAATTTGCTGACATATTGAGTGCAGCACTTTCACAGCATCATCCTCCAGGATTTGAAATAGCTCAACTGGAATTCCATCACCTCCACTAGCTTTGTTCGTAGTGATGCTTTCTAAGGCCCACTTGACTTCACATTCCAGGATGTCTGGCTCTAGGTCAGTGATCACAGCATCGTGATTATCTTGGTCTTGAAGATCTTTTTTGTACAGTTCTTCTGTGTATTCTTGCCATCTCTTCTTAACATCTTCTCTTAGGTCCATACCCTTCTGTCCTTTATCGAGCCCATCTTTGCATGAAATGTACCTTTGGTATCTCTGATTTTCTTGAAGAGATCCCTAGTCTTTCCTCTTCTGTTGTTTTCCTCTATTTCTTTGCATTGATCACTGAGGAAGGCTTTCTTATCTCTTCTTGCTCTTCTTTGGAACTCTGCATTCAGATGCTTATATCTTTCCTTTTCTCCTTTGCTTTTCGCTTCTCTTCTTTTCACAGCTATTTGTAAGGCCTCCCCAGACAGCCATTTTGTTTTTTTGCATTTCTTTTCCATGGGGATGGTCTTGATCCCTGTCTCCTGTACAATGTCACGAACCTCATTCCGTAGTTCATCAGGCACTCTATCAGATCTAGCCCCTCAAATCTATTTCTCACTTCCACTGTATAATCATAAGGGGTTTGATTTAGGTCATACCTGAATGGTCTAGTGGTTTTCCCTACTTTCTTCAATTTCAGTCTTAATTTGGCAATAAGGAGTTCATGATCTGAGCCACAGTCAGCTCCTGGTCTTGTTTTTGTTGACTGTATAGAGCTTCTCCATCTTTGGCTGCAAAGAATATAATCAATCTGATTTCGGTGTTGACCATCTGGTGATGTCCATGTGTAGAGTCTTCTCTTGTGTTGTTGGAAGAGGGTGTTTGTTATGACCAGTGCATTTTCTTGGCAAAACTCTATTAGTCTTTGCCCTGCTTCATTCCGTATTCCAAGGCCAAATTTGCCTGTTACTCCAGATGTTTCTTGACTTCCTACTTTTGCATTCCAGTCCCCTATAATGAAAAGGACATCTTTGTTGGGTGGTAGTTCTAAAAGGTCTTGTAGGTCTTCATAGAACCATTCACCTTCAGCTTCTTCAGCGTTACTGGTTGGGGCATAGACTTGGACTACTGTGATATTGAATGGTTTGCCTTGGAAACGAACAGAGATCATTCTGTTGTTTTTGAGATTGCATCCAAGTACTGCATTTCGGACTCTTGTTGACCATGATGGCTATTCCATTTCTTCTGAGGGATTCCTGCCCGCAGTAGTAGATATAATGGTCATCTGAGTTAAATTCACCCATTCCAGTCCATTTTAATTCGCTGATTCCTAGAATGTCGACATTCACTCTTGCCATCTCTTGTTTGACCACTTCCAATTTGCCTTGATTCATGGACCTGACATTCCAGGTTCCTACTCAATACTGCTCTTTACAGCATCAGACCTTGCTTCTATCACCAGTCACATCCACAGCTGGGTATTGTTTTTGCTTTGGCTCCATCCCTTCATTCTTTCTGGAGTTATTTCTCCACTGATCTCCAGTAGCATATTGGGCACCTGCTGACCTGGGGAGTTCCTCTTTCAGTATCCTATCATTTTGCCTTTTCATACTGTTCATGGGGTTCTGAAGGCAAGAATACTGAAGTGGTTTGCCATTCCCTTCTCCAGTGGACCACATTCTGTCAGATCTCTCCACCATGACCTGTCCATCTTGGGTTGCCCCACGGGCATGGCTTAGTTTCATTGAGTTAGACAAGGCTGTGGTCCTAGTGTGATTAGATTGACTAGTTTTCTGTGAGTATGGTTTCAGTGTGTCTGCCCTCTGATGCCCTCGTGCAACACCTACCGTCTTACTTGGGTTTCTCTTACCTTGGGCGTGGGGTATCTCTTCACGGCTGCTCCAGCAAAGCGCAGCCAATGCTCCTTACCTTGGACGAGAGGTATCTCCTCACTGCCGTCCTTCCTGGCCTTCAACGTGGGATAGCTCCTCTAGGCCCTCCTGTGCCCACACAGCCAGGGTGTGGGGTTGCTCCTCCCGCCCGCCGCCCCTGGCCCCGGATGCGGGGTAACTCCTCTCATCGCCACCCCTGACCTCGGATGCTGGGTATCTCTTCTCGGCAGCCCCCCGTGACCTCAGACGTGGGGTAGCTCCCCTCGGCCGTTCCTGCGTCGTCGCAGTCTGGCATTCTCGGCCGCTGCCCCTGACCTCAGACGTGGGGTAACTCCTCTTGGCCGCCGCCCTTCGGGCATGGGGTCCTC
Organism: Bubalus kerabau; assembly: GCF_029407905.1. NCBI lineage: Eukaryota > Metazoa > Chordata > Mammalia > Artiodactyla > Bovidae > Bubalus > Bubalus kerabau. The sequence goes on from NC_073627.1 coordinate 119,823,157, forward strand.
TTTTATTCCTAATTTTTTGAATGTTTTTAACATCAAAGAATGTTGAAGTTTTTTGAATGCATTTTCTTCATCAGTTGAAGGGATCCTGTGTTAATTCATTCTGTTAATGAGGTGTATTACCCTGATTGAATTTGTATGTTGAACTATCTTTCCATTCCTAGAATATTACATTGAATAATAGTGATAATTCTTTTAGTGTACCATTCAATTTTGGGTGCTAGTATTTTGTTGAGGATATTTGCCTCAGTATGCGTGAGGGATACTGATCTGTAGTTTTCTTGTGGTATCCTTGGCTTTGGTATCAGATTAATGGAGACCTATAAGCAGTTTGGAAGTGTTTCCTTCTCATTTTTTGGAAGAATTTGAGGAGGATTGGTATTCTCTTTTAAATGTTTGGTAGAATTCGCCAGTGAAACTCTTCTGTTCCAAGCTTTTATTGTTGTAATTGTTGTTGGGATGTTTTTTTGATTACTGATGAAATCTCATTACAAATCTGTGCATTTCTTCTTGATTCATTAGTGGTAGTGTGCATGTTTCTAGGAATTTATCCATTTAATCTAGGCTATCAAATTTGTAGACACATAGCTGTTCATAGTATTCTTATAGTCCTTTTTATTTCTGTGAAATTGGTAATATTATCCCCTCCTTCATTTTTCATTTTAGTTACAATTGACCCTTGAGCAACAAGGGGTTAGGGCTTAAAACCCCTACACAGTTGAAAACCTGCATATAACTTTACAGTTGGCCTTCCATAGCTGTGGTTCACATCCTCAGATTCACCTATGATATAATTCTGAAGTATGTATTTATTGGAAAAAATCCATATACAAGTGTACCCACAAAATGCAAAGCTCTGTTGTTCAAGAGTCAGTTGTATTCCACTCCTCATGTATCTTTCCTTTTCTCATTTGCCTTTCACATCTCTTCTTTTCAAAGCTCTTTTGTAAGGCCTCCTCAGACAACCATTTTGCCTTTTTGCATTTCTTTTTTTTTGAGGATGGTCTTGATCCCTGCCTCCTGTACAATGTCACGAACCTCTGTCCATAGTTCTTCAGGCACTCTATCAGATCTAATCCTTCAATCTATTTCTCTCTTGCACTGTATAATCATAAGGGATGTGGTTTAGGTCATACCTGAATGGTCTAGTGGTTTCTCGTATTTTCTTCAATTTAGGTCTGAATTTGTCAATAAGGAGTTCATGATCTGAGCCACAGTCAGCTCTGGATCTTGTTTTTGCTGACTGTATAGAGCTTCTCCATCTTTTGCTGCAAATAATATAATCAATCTGATTTTGGTATTGACCATCTGGTGATGTCCATGTGTAGGGTCTTCTCTTGTGTTGTTGGAAGAGGGTATTTGCTATGACCAGTGCATTCTTTTGGCAAAAGTCTGTTAGCACAAGGCCAAATTTGCCTGTTACTTCAGGCAAAGTGACTGACTTTGACTTCCTACTTTTGCATTTCAGTCCCCTATAATGAAAAAGGACATCTTTTTGGGGTGTTAATTCTAGAAGGTCTTGTAGGTCTTTATTGAGCCATTCAACTTCAGCTTCTTCAGCATTACTGGTTGGGGCATATTCTTGGATTACTGTGATATTGAATGACTTGCCTTGGAAACACGAACAGAGATCATTCTGTCATTTTTGAGATTGCTTTCAAGTACTGCATTTTGGACTCTTTTGTTGACTATGATGGCTACTACATTTCTTCTAAGGGATTCTTGCCCACAGTAGTAGATATAATGGTCATCTGAGTTAAATTCACCCATTCCAGTCCATTTCTCCTCCTGCCTTCAATCTTTCCCAGCATCAGAGTCAAATGAGTCAGTTCTTTGCATCAGTTGGCCAAAGTTTTGGAGTTTCAGCTTCAGCATCAGTTCTTCCAATGAATGAATATTCAGGACTGATTTCCTTTAGGATGGATTGGTTGGATATCCTTGTGTCCAAGGGACTCTTAAGAGTCTTCTCCACCATCACAGTTCAAAGGATTCAGTTCTTAGGTGCTCAGCTTTCTTTATAGTCCAGCTCTCACATCCACACATGACTACTGGAAAAACCATAGCTTTGTTGGCAAAGTAATGTCTCTGCTTTTTAATAAGCTGTCTAGGTTGGTCATAACTTTTCTTCCACGGAGCAAGTGTCTTTTAATTTCATGGCTGCAGTCACCATCTGTAGTGATTTTGGAGCCCCCCAAAATAAAGCTTGTCACTGTTTCTAGTGTTTCCCCATCTATTTGCTATGAAGTGATGGGACCAGATGCCATGATCTTAGTTTTCTGAATGTTGAGCTTTAAGCCAACTTTTTCACTCTCCTCTTTCACTTTCATCAAGAGGCTCTTTAGTTCTTCTTCGCTTTTCTCCCATAGGTGTGGTGTCATCTGCATATCTGACGTTATTGATATTTCTACCAGCAATCTTGATTCCAGCTTGTGCTTCATCCAGTCTAGCATTTCTCATGATGTAGTCTGCATATAAGTTAAATAAGCAGGGTGACAATATACAGCCTTGACAGACTCCTTTCCCAATTTGGAACCAGTCTGTATTCCATGTCCAGTTCTAACTGTTGCTTTCTGACCTGCACACAGATTTCTCAGGAGGCAGGTTAGGTGGTCTGGTATTCCCAACTCGTTGAGAATTTTCCACAGTTTGTTGTGATCCGCACAAAGACTTTGGCGTAGTCACTAAAGCAGAAGTAGATGTTTTTCTGGAACTCTGTTGCTTTTTCGATAATCCAACGGGTGTTGACAATTTGATCTCTGGTTCTTCTGCCTTTTCTAAATCCAGCTTGAACATCTGGAAGTTCATGGTTTACGTACTGTTGAAGCCTGGCTTGGAGAATTTTGAGCATTACTTTACTAGCGTGTGAGATGAGTGCAGTTGTGCAGTAGTTTGAGCATTCTTTGGCATTGCCTTTTTTTGGGATTGGAATGAAAACTGACCTTTTCCGGTCCTGTGGCCACTGCTGAGTTTTCCAAATTTGCTGGCATATTGAGTGCAGCACTTTCACAGCATCATCATTTAGAATTTGAAATAGCTTAACTGGAATTCCATCACCTACCTCCACTAGCTTTGTTCATAGTGATGGTTCCTAAGACCCTCTTGACTTCGCATTCCAGGATATCTGGCTCTAGGTGAGTGATCACACCATCATGATTATCTGGGTTGTGAAGATATTTTTTGTATAGTTCTTCTGTGTCTTCTTGCCACCTCTTCTTAATATCTTCTGCTTCTGTTAGGTCCATGCCATTTCTGTCTTTTATCGAGCCCATCTTTGCATGAAATGTTCCCTAGGTCTTTAATTTTCTTGAAGAGATCTCTAGTCTTTCCCATTCTATTATTTTCTTCTATTTCATTGCATTGATCACTGAGAAAGGCTTTCTTATCTCTCCTTGCTGTTCTTTGGAACTCTGCATTCAAATGGGTATATCTTTCCTTTTCTCCTTTGTAAAAATGCAAAATAGTTGTCTGAGGAGGCCTTACAAACAGCTGTGAAAAGAAGAGAGCGAAAGGCAAAGGAGAAGAGGACCACTGTCGTACTGGTTTTTATATTTGCCTATTTATCTGCCTTTACTGGAGAACTTTATATTTCTATGTAAGTTCAAGTTAGCACCTAGTGTTCTTTTTTTTTTTTTACTTGTAGGACTTTAAAATTTCTTGTAAGGCAGCTGTCTTGGAAATGAACTCCCTCAATTTTTATCTGACATTAGTATCTTAATTTTACCCTCATTTTTGCTGGGTATAATGTTTGGTTGACAGTTTTTCAATTTTAATTCAGTACTTTAAATATATCATTACCTTGTTACTTTGCTTGCACTGTTTCTGCTGAGAAATCCATGATAATCTTATTGAGGATCCTTTGTACATGTGAAGTTGCTCTTCTCTTGTTGCCTTTAATAGTCTCTCTTTCATTATTCTGTTTCTCGCTTGGGATTCTTAAAATTTGTATATTCGTGTGTTTCCTCAAATTTCTAGCTATTATTTGTTCAAATAACTATATTTATCTTTCTTCCTTGTGGACTCCATGGTTAATGTGCTGTATCTCTTCTCCTGGGTTCCCATTGTGTGCGTATTGACCCACTTAAAGATGTACCATAAGTTCCTTAGCCTCTGTTCACATTTCTTCATTTTTTTCTTTTTTGGTCCTAGTATTTTCAAATGACCTGTCTTCAGGTTTTCTAATTCTTTTTTTTTTTTTTTTTTTGGCTTGTTGAAGACTGCTTTGGATTTTCTCTAGTGAGTTTCCAATCCAGTTATTCCTTACGCCTCTACTGGAGTGTGTGTGTGTTTTCTACTTTCTTTCAAGACTTAAAGTTGGTGGAAGTTATATACAACGTTGTGTAAGTTTCAGGTGTGCAACGTGTTGGCTTGATACTCTGTGTATTGCAGTGTGATTACCACCAGAGCTTTAGCTAACACCTCCATCATATCACATACACATCATTTGTGTGTGTGTGTGGTCGGAAAGCTTAAGATTTAGTCTCTCAACAGTGTTGAAGTATATAAAACAGTATTTTTGACTATAGTCACTCTGCTCTGCATTAAATCTCCAGAACTTAATTATCTCCTAGTTGCTAGTTTGTGTTTTTTAACATTTCCCCAATTCTGCCACATTCTAATCCCTGGTCACCACTGTTCTACTGTTTCTTTAAGTTTGACTCTTTTAGATTTTTTAAATAAATTATATCATACAGTGTTTGTCTTTCCTTGTCTGTCTTATGTCATCATAAACCCCTTAAAGGGGGTCCATCCATGTTGTTCCAAATGACAGGCTTTCTTTTTCATGGCTTAATATTCCCTTTATATATAAACCACATCTTTATCTTCATCTTGATGACACTAACTGGTTTCCATATTTTGGCTATTGTGAACAATGTGCAGTAAACACGGGAATGCAGAAATCTTTCTGGTACCCCATTTTCTTTGCCTTTGGATGTATATGAAATGGATTTTCTGAATCATTTTCAAGATTTTTTAGTCACCATTTTCTGCAGTTTGATTATGGTATGCCTAGGGGTAAACTTTATTATTTTCCTGCGTGGTATTTTTGGAGCTTCCTGGCTCTGTGGTTTGGTGACTTTATCGTTAATTTCAGAAATTTCTTAGCCATTATTGCTCCAAATGTATACATTTGCTTCTCTCTCCTTTTTTGCCTTCTGGTATTCCTATTATGCCTAGATTACAGCTTTTAGAATTGTCCTACGGTTCTTGGATATTGTTTTATCATTTTAATTTTACCTTTCTCTTTACATTTCAGTTCAGAAGTTTTTATTATTTTATTATGAAAGTTTATTTGGAAGCTTATGTTATTAATATTTACATATCTTTAAGCTTGCTGATTTTTAAAAAAGTATGTGAAATGACTTAAACTTTATTTAAAATGTACATTTTCAAACTTGTTCAGTATTGTAAATTTATGGACAGGACAAAATAGAAATTATCACAGTCACATTTTATTTTTATTTCTAATTTATTTTTTCATTGAAGGAGTCTTTAAGTTTGTTAGTGCTTTACAATTTTCAAAAGTTTCACATATATGATTTCATATAATCACATAATAACCTTTTCCCCCTTCATCTCTGTATTGTTCCTCCCTCCTTCCCTCTCCCCACTGGTAACCACTAGTTTGTTCTGTATATTTGTGAGTTTGCTTCTTATTTGTTTTATTCACTAGTTGCATTTTTTTAGACTCCACATGTAAGTAATATACTTTCTCTGATTTATTTCACTTAGCATATTGCCTTTCAAGTCTGTCTGTGTTGCTGCAAATGGCAATATTTTATTCTTTCTTATGGCTATTATTCCATTTTATGTGTGTATTACATTTTCTTTATCCATTCATCTGTTGATGGACACTTAAGTTCCTTCCATTTCTTGGCACTTGTAAATAATCTGGGGCATTATACATGCACCCCAATGCTAATCTATGAGCATTGGTTGGGGTGCATGTATATTTTCTAATTAGTGGTTTGTTTTTTTTTTTTCTGAATATATACCCAGGAGTGGAATTGCTGAGTCGTCTGGTAGTTATATTTTTAGATTTTGAGAAACTTCCACAGTGTCTTCCACAGTGGCTGCATCACTTTACATTCTCACCAACTGTGTACCAGGGTTCTCTCTTCTCCATATCCTTAGCAACATTAGTTACTTGTCTTCTTTTTGACGACAACGATTCTGACAGGTGTGAGGTGATATCTTATTGTGGTTTTGATTTGCATTTCCCTGATGATTAATGATCTTGGGTGTGTGTTCGTATGCCTGTTGCCCATCTTCATGTCTTCTTTGGGAAAATGTCTATTCAGTTCCTTTGCTCATTTTTCAGTCTTTTTTTTTTTTTTTTTTTGCCACTGTATGTGGTATGTGGGGTCTTAGTCCCCTGACCAGGGGTCAAGCCTGGGTCCCCTCCATACAGTAGAAACATGGAGTCTCAACCACTGGACCCCCAGGGAATTTAATTTCTCAGTGGGGGGATTTGATATTGAGGTGTATGAGCTGTTTTTTTAAAAAAATTAATTTATTTTAGTTGGAGGGTAATTACAATATTGTAATGGTTTTTGCCATACATCAACATGAATCAGCCATGAGTATACAAGTGTCCCCCCATTCTAAACCCCCCTCCCAGCTCCTTCCCCACCCCGTCCCTTTATGTTGTCCCAGAGCACCAACTTTGGGTGGTGCTTCATGCATTGGTCTCTGAGCTCACACTGGTCATCTGTTTTACATATGGTAATGTACATGTTTCAGTGCTGTTCTCTCAAATCATCCAACCCTCTCCTTCTCCCACTGAGTCCAAAAGTATGTTCTTTATGTCTGTGTCTCCTTTGCTTGCCTGCATGTAGTATTGTCAGTACCATCTAAGTTCTGTATATATGCGTTAATATACAGTATTTGTCTTTTTCTGACTTACTTCACCTCTGTATAATAGGTTCTAGGTTCATCCGTCTTATTAGAATTGACTCAAATGAGTTCCTTTTACTAGCTGAGTAATATTCCATTGTGTATATGAACCACGACTTCCTCATACATTCATCTGTTGATGGACATCTAGGTTGCTTCCATGTCCTGCTGCTGCTGCTAAGTTGCTTCAGTCATGTCCGACTCTGTGCGACCCCATAGATGGCTGCCCACCAGGCTCCCCTGTCCCTGGGATTCTCCAGGCAAGAACACTGGAGTGGGTTGCTATTTCCTTCTCCAATGCATGAAAGTGAAAAGTGAAAGGGAAGTCGCTCAGTCGTGTCCGACTCTTAGTGACCCCATGGACTGTAGCCCACCAGGCTCCTCCATCCATGGTATTTTCCAGGCAAGAGTACTGGAGTGGGTCGCCATTGCCTTCTCCGTGTCCTAGCTATTGTTAATAGTGCTTCAGTGAACATTGCTGTACATGCGTCTCTTTCAGTTCTGGTTTCCTTGTGATATATGCCCAGTATTGGGATTGCTAGTCTATGAGCTGTTAATATATGTTGGGTATTGTCTCCTTATTGGTCTTATCATTTGGAAATATTTTCTCCTACTCAGTAGGTTTGTTTTTTTGTTTCATCGATAATTTTCTTTGCTGTACAAAAGCTTTAAGCTTAGAGTCACTTTTTCTGCCTTTTTCTTTGCTCTAGAAGATGGATCCAAAAAAATACTGCTGCAATTAAGTCTTTAATCCAGGTTGAATTTATTTTTGTATATGGTGTTATAAAATGTTTTAATTTTATTCTTTTACATGTGGCTGTCCAGTTTTCTCAGCACCACTTACTGAAGAGACTGTTTTCTCCATTGTATATTCTTGTAGACTAATTGACTGTAAATATGGGGATGTATTTCTGGACTCTTCTCTTACACTGATCAATGTGTCTGTTTTTGTGCCAGTACTATACTGTTTGGATGATGATTTTTTTGTTGTTTAGTTGTTTGGTCGTGTCCAACTCTTTGCAACCCAATGGACTGCAGCATGCCAGGCTTCCCTGTCCTTCACTGTCTCCCAGAGTTTGCTAACTATCTCCTGGAGTTTGATAATGATAGCTTTGTAGTATAGTCTGAAGTCAGAGAGGGTGATTGCTCCAGCTCTGTTCTTTTTTAAGATTGTTTGGGCTATTCAGGGTCTTCTGTGTTTCCATGCAAAATTATTTGTTCTTGTTCTGTGAAAAATATCATTGGTATTTTGATGGGGGTTACATTGAGTCTATACTTTGCATTGGGTAGTATGATTATTTTTTGTTTTTTTTCCTGAATACAGGTCTTGTACCTCTTTGATTAGATTTATTCCTAGATACGTTATTCTTTTTGATGCAGTAATATATTGGTTGTTTTTTTTTTTTAATAGTGTATAGAAATGCAACAGATTTCTGTATGTTAATTTTGTATTCTACAATTTACAGAATTCATTGATGAACTCCAGTAGCTTTCTGGTGCATCTTAAGGATTTTCTGGGTAGAGTACCATGTCATCTGCAGTGACAATTTTACTTTTTCCTTCCCAGTTTGGATTCATTTTATTTCTTTTTCTTCTCTGCTATGGCTAGGACTTCCAAATCTATATTGAATAAATGTGGCAAGAGTGGACATACTTGTCTTGTTCTTGATCTTAGAGGAAGTGCTTTCAGCTTTTCAGCATTGAGTATAATAGTAGCTGTGGGTTTGTCATGTATGGTCTTTGTTATGTTGAGCTATCTGGAGCATTTTTCTCATACATGTTGAATTTATCAAAAGCTGTTTCTGCGTCTATTGAGAGAGTCATAAGGTTTTTATTCTTCAGTTTACTAATGTGCTGCATTACACCGATTGTTTTGTGGAGATTGAAAATTCCCTGCATTCCTGGGATAAATTCTACTTGATCATGGTGTATAAGCCTCTTAATGTATATTGTTTTAGTCAGTTTACTAGTATTTTATTGAGAATTGTAGCATATGTGGTCATTAGTGATACCAGCCTGTTATTTTGTTTTCTTTTTTGTGGTATTTTTGGTTTTGGTATCAAGATGATGGTGTCTTCATGGAATGAGTTTGGAAGTGTTCTTCCTCTGAAATTTATGGAGTAGTTTTAGAAGAATAGGTGTTAACTCTAAGTGTTTGGTAGAATTTGCCTGTGAAACCATCAGGTCCTGGAGTTTTTGTTTATTGGGAATTTTTAATCACAGGTTAAATTATAGTACTTGTCGTTGGCCTGCTCATGCTTTCTTTTACTTCCTGGTTCAGTCTTGGAGACTGTGTGTGTTTTCAAAGTAGCAGCTTTTAGTTTACTTTTTCTTTTCTATTTTCTTGGTCTCTATTTCACTTATTTCTGCTCTGATGTTTATGATTTCTTTCCTTCTGCTAACTTTGAGTTTTGTTTGTTCTTTATCTAGTTGCTTTAGGTATAAAGTTAGGTTTTTTTAATTGAGATTTTTCCTGTTTCCTGAGGTAAGCTTATATTGCTATAAACTTCCCTCATGACTGCTTTTGCTGCTTCCCATAGGCTTTGGATTGTTGTTTTTTCATTTGTCTCTAGGTATATTTAAAATTTCCTCTTTTATTTCTTCAGTGATCCATTGATTGTTTAGTAACATATTGATTAACTCATGTATTTGTGTTTTTTGCAGTTGTTTTTAGTGGGTTTTTCACCTTATAGCTTTGTGGTTGGAAGAGATGCTTGATACGATTTCAGTTTTCTTAAATTTACTGAGGCCTGCTTTGTGGTCCAACATGTGATCTATTCTGGAGAATGTTCTATGTGCATTTAAAAAGAATGTGTATCCTGCCGCTTTTTGATTGAATTCTGTCTATATATCAGTTAAGTAGATGTGGTATAGTCTGTCCTTTAAGTCCAGGGTTTCCATTTTGATTTTCTGTCTGGATGATCTGTCCATTGATATACATAGGGTTGTTAAAATCCCAACTATTATTGTGTTACTGTTGATGTCTCCTTTTTCATCTTTTAAGATTTGCCTCATATATTTAGTTGCTCTTCTCTTGGGTGCACATATATTTACAGTTGTTTTATCTTCTTGGTTTGATCCTTTGATCAGTATGTAATGTTCTTTTCTATTTTTTGTAGCAATCTTTTTTAAAAATTTATTTTAATTGGCGGCTAATTACTTTATACTATTGTGGTGGTTTTTGCCATACATTCACATGAATCGGCCATGGATGTACATGTGTTCCCCATCCTGAACCCCCTCCCACCTCCCTCCCCATCACATCCCCCAGGGTCATCCCAGTGCACTAGCCCTGAGCACCCTGTCTCATGCATTGAACCTGGACTGGCGATCTATTTCACATATGATAATAATATATATGTTTCAATGCTATCTCAAATCATCCCACCCTCGCCTTCTCCCACAGAGTCCAAAAGTCTGTTCTTTACATCTGTGTCTCTTTTGCTGTCTCACATATAGGGTCATCATTACCATCTTTCTAAATTCCATATATATGCGTTAATATACTATATTGGTGTTTTTCTTTCTGACTTACTTCACTCTGTATAATAGGCTCCAATTTCATCTACCTCATTAGAACTGCTTCAAATGCATTCTTTTTAATGGCTGAGTAATATTCCATTGTGTATATGTACCACAGCTTTCTTATCCATTCGTCTGCTGATGGACATCTAGGTTGCTTCCATGTCCTGGCTATTATAAACAGTGCTGCGATGAACATTGGGATACACGTGTCTCTTTCACTTCTGGTTTCCTCTGTGTGTATGCCCAGCAGTGGGATTGCCGGGTTGTATGGCAGTTCTATTTCCAGTTTTTTAAGGAATCTCCACACTGTTCTCCATAGTGGTTGTACTAGTTTGTAGCAATCTTTAAAGTATTTCATGTGATATAAATATTCCTAGTTAGGCTTTCTTTTGATTTCTGTTTACATGAAATACCTTTTTTCATCCTCTCTCAATGTGTGTGTCTCTAGATCTGAAGTGAGTCTTGTGTATTGGGTCTTGTTTCTGTATCCATTCACCCACTCTGTGTCTTTCAGTTGGAGTGTTTAGTCCACTTATATTTAACTTAATTATTGATTCATATGTTCTTACTGTCATTTTTTTTAGCAGTTTTGTATTTGTTGTTGTAGGTTTCCTCCCTTTCTCCCCTGCCCACCCCCCGCCGCCTTTGTTCTCCTGTGATTTGACGAGTATCTTTTGTGTTATGTTTGGGATTCCTTTTCTCTTTTGTGTGTATATCTATTATAGATTTTGGTTTGTGGTCACAGTGATGTTTTTGTGTATAGCAGTCTATGCAAAACATAAAAGCCCAAACATCCCTACATGAGAAAGGAAATACTTTTAAGTCAAGGAAGTGCAGAGTACCATGCATGATAAACCCAAGGAGGAACTCACAGAGACATACATTAGTCAAATTGACAAAAATTAAAGACAATGAGAAAATACTAAAAGCAACAAGGGAAAAAAAAAACGCATATAACATACAAGGGAATCTCTATAAGGTTATCCGCTGATTTTTAGGAGAAACTCTGCAGGCTAGAAGAGAATGGCACAATATATTCAAGGTGATTAAATGATAAAATCTACCTTCAAGAATACTGTACCCAGCAAGGCTCTCCCTGAGATTTAATGGAGAGATCAAAAGTTTACAATCAAGCAAAAGCTGAAAGATTTCAGCACTGCCAAATCAGCTTTACAACAATTGTTAAAGGAACCTTCTTTAGGTGAAAAAAGAAGACCGTAATTGAAAATAAGAATATTATTAAACGAAAAGGTCACTGGTAGAGGCAAACAGACAGTAAAGGTAGGAAGTCATCCACACACACAAAACTAGTAGGGAGGTTTAAAGATAAAAGTAGAAAAGTTATCGACACCCACAATAAGCTGTTGTTGTTGTTTCATCGTTCAGTTTTGTCCAACTCTTTTGTGACCCCATGGACTATAGCCCACTAAGCTCCTCTCTCTGTGGGATTTCCCAGGCAAGAATACTGGAGTGGATTGCCATTTCTTTCTCCAGGGGATCTTCCCCAGGAGCCAAACCTGTGTCTCCTGCATTGACAGGCAGCCTTTACCACTGAGCCACCAGGGAAGCCCAAAATAAGCTGTTACTGCTACTGCTAAGTCACTTCAGTCGTGTCCAACTCTGTGCAACCCCATAGACGGCGGATACACAAAATAATTAGATACAAAACATAGTATGAAAAGTAGTCATTGTGAAGGGATACAAAAAATAATTAGATACAAAATTTAATATCAAAAATAGTCATAGTGAAGGGAGGAGAGTGCAAATACATGTTTTTAAAAAAATGCATTTGAGATCAGCAACTTAAAACAGTTGCATAGATTGCTGTGCAAAACTTGTCGTAATCAGAAAAACCCCAAATCTAAAATCACTTGTACTTTAAATGGTACTACTAATATCTAAATTTAGTTTTATATGTGGATATTAACTTTGAACAAATTAAATGTTGTTACCTCTTAATTTTTCTTCAGTATCATGTAGTTTTCATTTTGTTGCACTGGAAGCCCTTTTAAAATTTGTTAAAATATATTTGATAGAAATATTTTTTCTATCAAGTTTAATTTTTAACCAGTATATAGAGATATATAACATTATAGACTTAAAGCTATTTATTTAGAGAAGATAACATTTTAATGTAAAATAACATTTTACAGTGTAATACTTTTTCCGGTTGTACTAATTCATCTTATGTCTGTGTAGTATATTGATTTAAAAAAAATTCAAAGCTGCCAGTTCAAAGAATTAGCCATAAATGGAAAGTTTAAGCTATATTGTTGAATGTTACAGTAGACAAAAAAGTAAATGATACTCTATATACCTATGTCATTGACCCAATATATATTGGTCAGTACCCCAATATATTAATGTTTGTTTCTAATTGTACAAGTCACTTCTATTAGATGTTCACTGATGTTACTTCTTGGTGTTTTCCCCATATATCATGTGAACATCTCGACAACAGTTCAGTTCAGTTCAGTCGCTCACTCGTGTCCAACTCTTTGTGATCCCATGAATGGCAGCACGCCAGGCCTCCATGTCCATCACCAATTCCCGGAGTTCACCCAAACTCATGTCCATCGAGACGGTGATGCCATCTAGCCATCTCATCCTCTGTCGTCCCCTTCTCCTCCCGCCCCCAATCCCTCCCAGCATCAGGGTCTTTTCCAATAAGTCAACTCTTCTCACGAGGTGGCCAAAGTATTGGAGTTTCAGCTTCGGTATCAGTCCTTCCAATGAACATCCAGGACTGATCTCCTTTAGGATGGACTGGTTGGATCTCCTTGCAGTCCAAGGGACTCTCAAGAGTCTTCTCCAACACCACAGTTAAAAGCATCAGTTCTTCAGCGCTCAGCTTTCTTCACAGTTCAACTCTCACATCCATACATGACTACTGGAAAAACCATAGCCTTGACTAGACGGACCTTTTGTTGGCAAAGTAATGTCTCTGCTTTTTAATATGCTTTCTAGGTTGGTCATAACTTTCCTTCTAAGGAGTAAGCGTCTTTTAATTTCATGGCTGCAATTACCATTTGCAGTGATTTTGGAGCCCCCCAAAATAAAGTCTGACACTGTTTCCCCATCTATTTCCCATGAAGTGATGGGACCAGATGCCATGATGTTAGTTTTCTGAATGTTGAGCTTTAAGCCAACTTTTTCACTTTCATCGAGAGGCTTTTTAGTTCCTCTTCACTTTCTGCCATAAGGGTGGTGTCATCTGCATATCTGAGGTTATTGATATTTCTCCTGGCAGTCTTGATTCCAGCTTGTGCTTCTTCCAGCCTAGCGTTTCTCATGATGTACTCTGCATAGAAGTTAAATAAGCAGGGTGACAATATACAGCCTTGACATACTCCTTTTCCTATTTGGAACCAGTCTGTTGTTCCATGTCCAGTTCTAACTGTTGCTTCCTGACCTGCATATAGGTTTCTCAAGAGGCAGGTCAGGTGGTCTGGTATTCCCATCTCTTTCAGAATTTTCCACAGTTTATTGTGATCCAGTCACTCATATTCAAATCACTGCCTAAAAGTGAAGGCATTCATTTTCTGTAGCAGAATTAAAACAGAGCAAGATAGGACAACACTCAGTATCTCTAATTAATAAGAAATCCTTATTAATCTCACATGGATGAATTAAAAATGTTTCCAGTTGTTCATTGCAAATATACTTAAGTGCAGTCATTTTTTCCAGTAATTTCTTACATCATGCTATGTTGGTAGATTCATATTATATGTATAATTTTGATGAAAATATATCCATTATCCTTGAGCTACAGCTGTATAGGTCAGAACTTAAATGATGTTTGCTCAAACGTAGAATCTTAGACTAAGTTGAAGAATGAAGGGGAGCCAACAATTATAGTTGGATTCTGTTTCTATTTACATTTTGATAACTGTTTTCCTTGATAGGACATTTAGGAATGAAGTATACCTACCTTGTTAAAGTTTATTTGAATATTTCACTTTTAGTTTTTTATTCATTTTGTTTTTTTATTTTAGGAGCTGTGGCCCTGAAGAATCTTGAAATTAAAGAAAATGCCCTGGTATGTTTTGACAATAAACACTTTCTTATGTTAGGTTCCATAAACAGGTTACATTTAGGTTACATGAACATCTTCCTGACTTGTCATCTTAAATTATTTAAGTTTAAGAAAACTTCTTAAAATAATTTTTAAAAACTGTGAATTTTGCAAAATGGACTTTCAATCTCCATAGAAATACAACCTGACTGTAATTTCCCCCACTAAAAATATTTCTAAAATTTGTCTCTTCCTGTATGCTTTCATTTTAGATTTTTAACTTACCTCTCCAGTCATCTTCAGTTTGTTTTTTTTCCTGGTACCATTTTAATCATATATATTTTTTTTGCCATAGAATACAGTAGCATTAACACTGTTGTGCAGCCATCATCAGAATGTATTTCTGAAACATTTTTAGTACACTAAGGAAAGCTTTGTCACTAGTAAGAAATAACCTAACTCCCCATTCCCTTTCCCCACTTACCCTGCTAACTTCTGCTTCTCTTAATTTGCCTATTCCAAGTACCTCATATAAATGGAATCATGCTATGTTTGTCATTTTTTATCTAGGTTAATTAGCGTAATTCCTTTGAGGTTCATCCATGTTGTAGCAGTTATCAGGAAATCACTCCTTTTTATGAAGGCTGAATAGTATTGTATGTATATACTGCATTTTGGTCACTTTTCTGTTGATGTACACTTGGGTTGTTTTTGCCTCTGTCTCTTGTGGATAATTCTGCTATGAATATTAGTATTCACGTCTGTTCAAATCCTAGCTTTCATTCCTGTGTGTAGATACTTAGGAGTGAAATTGATGGATTATTTAGTAATTGTATGTTTAGCCTTTTTAGGACCCCCCACACTAACTCAGTCCATAAAGAATTCACCTGCAATGCAGGAGGCCTGGGTTTGATTCCTGGGTTGGGAAGACTCCTCTGGAGAAGGAAATGGCAGTACACTCCAGTACTATTGTTCGGGAAGCTCAGGGACGGAGGAGCCTGCTGGGCTCCAGTCCATGGGGTCACAAGAGTCAGGCACGGCTGAGCCATTGAACCGCTGCCACACTGTTCCCATAGCAGTTGAGCCAAGTTATGTAGGTGCACCTTGGAGATTTTGTAGGTTCGTTTCCAGTCCGCTACAGTGAAGTGAATATGGTCACAATAAAGCAAGACACAGAAGTTTTTGGTTTCCCAGGGTATTTAAAAATTATGTTTACACTCTGTGTGTATATGCTCAGTTGCTCAGTTATGTGTGTTTCTTTGCAACCTGACAGACTGTAGCCCATCAGGCTCTTTGTCCATGGAATTTTCTAGGCAAGAACACTGGAATGGCTTGCCATTTCCTACTCCAGGGGATCTTCCAACCCGAAGATCAAACCCGCGTCTCTTGCATCTCCTGCATTGGCAGGCAGATTCTTTACCACTGTGCCGCCTAGTCTAAAAAACCAGTGTACGTACATCAGTTAAAAACTAATGCTGTTGGGAAAGTGGCACTGATAGATTTCCTCGATGAAGGATTGCCACAAACCTTCAATTTGATTAAAAAAAAAAAAAAAAAGACAAAACCAAAAAAAAAAAAATATCAGTACCTGGGAAGTGCAACAAAGTAAAGCACAATAAAATGAAGTATACCTGAATTCCCACCAGCAGTACGTGAATTCCAATTTTCCATGTCCTTGACAACATTTACTTTCTGTTTTTTTGATAATAACTATCCTAATGAGCATGAAGTGGTAAATCTTACTGGTTTTCCTTACTGCTTCTCTAATGATTAGTGAGGTTGAACATCTTTACATGTGCTTGTTGACCATTTTTATATGTTCTTTGGAGAAATAGAAATGTCTATTGAAATGCATTGCTGATTTGTTAAAATCATGGTTTTTTTGGGGGGGTGGTACACTTTGGTTCTTTACATATTTTGGATATTTCCCTTTGTCAGAAGATATGATTTGCAAATACTTCCTCACATCTTGTGGGTTGTCTTTTGCTTCTGTTAACAGTGTTATATACAAACATTTTTTATGTAAAAAGTTAAATTTTGATGAAATTGAATTCATCTTTTTTTAAAATTGTTGTTGCCTGTGTTTTTCATGTGATATTGAAGAAATCACATGATTTTGTTTTCTTCTGAACATTTTATAGTTTTAGTTCTTACGTTAGACCTTTGGTTCATTCTGAGTTAATTTTCATATATGGTATAAGATAAGGGTCAACTACATTCTTTTTGTAAGTGGATATCCAGTTATCCTAGTACCATTTATTGAAAAGGTTGTCTTTTCTCCCATTGAATGAAGAGAAATTTATTTGAGGATATTTTTTGCACTAGTGGTTTAGTTTCCCTTCAAATACACACTGACAGTGAAATTTCCCACTTTCTTTTCTTTTTCAAACAGTGTAAAAGCTGTAGTGATTCTGGTATGAGTAACTTTGGTGGTCAGTATTGCTGTAGAATCTTTCACTATTTAAGATGATCAGGCTCTGAATTTTATGGATTTGAAGATATTGCAGTTATGTATTTAGAAACTTAAATAAGTATTGAAGGTAAAGAGAAGGTGTTGCTGCTGCTGCTGCTGAGTCGCTTCAGTCGTGTCCGACTCTGTGCGACCCCATAGATGGCAGCCCACCAGGCTCCCCCGTCCCTGGGATTCTCCAGGCAAGAACACTGGAGTGGGTTGTCATTTCCTTCTCCAGTGCATGAAAGTGAAAAGTGAAAGTGAAGTCGCTCAGTTGTGTCTGACTCTTAGCGATCCCATGGACTACAGCCTACCAGGCTAAGTTAACTTAAATCCCTTAAGTAATTTTGGGAAGAAAAAATTAGTTATGTGTTTTGCAAACTGTGTATGTACTAAGATTTTGCATATATATTTTTTTGTAGAGTCAACTGGATGTACCATTTAAAATTAAAGTTGGCCATATAGGTAAGCTGTCTTTGTTATTTGTATGTCCTCCTGTTAGACATGTAACCAGAATAATATGTCTAGTATCTCTATAATGTGACCTTTATAATGTTTCTGAGCATAAATTAAAAGAATCATGTGTTTTCACCTATATAAAACTTTGTTGTATAACTTAATGTCTGTTGTGGTCCATATACCCCTGTTGAATACCTGTGAAATACTTTTAAAACATATTTCTAGCTGTACTGGGGCTTCGTTGTTGCAGGCGAGCTTTCCCTAGTTGTGGTGAGTGGGAGCTACTCTCTCATGCTGTGAGGGCTTCTCATTGCAGCAGTTTCTTTTGTTGTGGAGTACAGCCTCTAGGGCACATGGGCTTCAGTAGTTGCAACATGGGCTTAGTAGTTAGAACTTGTGGGCTCCAGAGTGCAGTGTGGGCTCAGTAGTTTTGGTACACATGCCCAGTTGCCCAGTGGCATGTAGTGTCTTCCTGGACCAGGGATCAAACCAGTGTCCCTTGCATTACAAGGTGGATTCTTAACCCCTGCCACCAGGGAAGCCCCAATACTTGTGAAATTATACATCTTGTTAAGTGTTGAAATGAGTTGAGATCCAAAGCATTAAAACTAGTGGAGAGCATGACTGTCTCAGTTTCTTAAGTTTCTGACTAGTTATCATTGCTGTATTCTGATTGGCCATGGATAAGTGGTATAAGGAATTGGGTCTGGATCCTCCAGGCAGTTTGGTCAGGAACCAATCAAAAACCTGGTTTCTGTTCTGTTAGTTTTCTAGGAAACACTATGCTAATTTTGTTGTATTACATTTCCAGTTTTTGTAGTTTACATATACTGGTTGAGCAGAATATACATTGAGCAGAAATTGATTCAACTGTGTTTAGTAAAGACATATATGTTTCATTTCTTAAATTATTTCAGTTTATTTTTTTTTAATTTTATTTTATTTTTAAACTTTACAAAATTGTATTAGTTATGCCAAATATCATAATGAATCCGCCACAGGTATACATGTGTTCCCCATCTTGAACCCTCCTCCCTCCTCCCTCCCCATACCATCCCTCTGGGTCGTTCCAGTGCGCTAGCCCCAAGCATCCAGTATCGTGCATCAAACCTGGACTGGCAACTTTATTGTTTAAACTATTGGTTTACATATTGTGCAAGATGATAGTATTATTATTTGTGACTTAAAAGTAGTAGTATGCAGATAATTTGTGTAGAAGAGTTTATATAATGTTATTGCAATGTATTGGTGTCACTTGGAGAATAAGGTGTTTTGAAAGCTTATATAAATTACCTAATGAAAATCTCCACAATTTTGTGCTCTTATAGTTGGTATTAGACCATATGCCAAAGAAGCTTTTTTCATTTACATTGCTAGGACTCTTAATTCTGTTTCTCTTCTTCCTTTTGCCCCCATAATTTCAATACTACTTAGTATAAATAAAATGGGGAAAATGTCACCCATTACTTTTCCACCTAGTATATTTATTTTTGCAAATTTTTATAAGGTTTTTTACATGTGAACATTTTGACTTGTAATCATGGTGTATGTAGGATTTTATATAATTTTAAATTATCATTAATAAAGATTCCTCATAATCCATATTGATTTGACCTCCCTTATTTCTCAATATTGTATATTACAAAATTTGAACAATGTAATCTTATTTCTATTGGTCCAAAAATTTACAGTAAACATTTTCATATACTTTTTGAAAGTATTTTGAAAGTCATTGAATTTTATAACTATGATCATTGTAAATCAGTGTATATAAATTTAACATCTATTCTAGAAAAAGATATAAGGACAGTAGGTAGACTTGCTTTCATTTAGTGCCTTCATTATTTCTGTTTTCTCTTTTCTTTTCTGACCGTGTTTAAAAATGATGACAGGGTATATTTTCAGTGTTAATGTAAGGTGGTAGAAAGTACACTGAACTGATACCTAATACATAAGATAATCTTGAGAGTCATTTAAGGTTTCATTTGCATATCTCTATCATAGAAACTGCCATTCTTTAATATCATTATTTTTTCTTCTGGACAGTAAGTTTTTTGAGAAGTGGATTTAATTTAAAAATTTTAATTTTATCATACCTTCACTTAGCACAATACTTGGCTTATAGTAGGAACACAGTCTGCTAAATGAAATACACATTTCCAAATGAGTGATATAGTGGTACAACCAGTTTTATAAGAACATATTGTCCCCTTGCCATTAATGGGGGTTGTTAATCTTACTGATCTTTCAAAGTTTTCTTCATTTAAGATGCAGAATTGCATACATATCAAATACACTTACATACCTACTTTCAAAGTAATTGTTTTCATGGGGAAGATTTTTAAAGTACCTTCTTATGTATTTTTTCTGATTTTTCTAAATTTTCTATAATAAGAAGGCTGCCCTTCATAAGGAAGGAAAAAATGATTTGGTTTAAAACAAATGCTTAGTGGTACAAATGGTATATTGTTAGTATAGAAATTTAAAATGGTCACTATCTTCTCTGATTTTAAAACTTAGAAAGCTATTCCTCTTTTAGAAGTCAGGTAGTTTATTTTTCTCTAAATTAGTATGGAGAAATCTTTTTCTTGATTTGGCATTTTTAAAAACATGGGTTTTGGGGATGGGGAACACATGTATACCTGTGGCAGATTCATTTTGATATTTGGCAAAACTAATACAATTATGTAAAGTTTAAAAATAAAAAAAAAAAAAAAAAAAAGAAAGTGCCTATCCAGGCCAAAAAATAATAATAATAAAAATAAAAACATGGGTTTTTGGAGTTATATAATACAATATGTCTAAGTATGTATTATTGTTTTTCAGTCGCTAAGTTGTGTCTGACTCTTTGAGACTCCATGGACTGCAGCACAGGCTTCCCTGTTCTTCACTATCTCCTGGAGTTTGCTCAAATTCATGTCCACTGAGTCGTTGATACCATCTAACCATTTCATCCTCTGCTCCCCTCTTCTCCTTTTGCCTTCAATCTTTCCCAGCATCAGGGTCTTTTCCAGTGAGTTGACTCTTCACATCAGGTAGCCAGAGTATTGGAGCTTTAGCCTCAGCGTCAGTCCTTCCAGTGAATATTCAGGACTGATTCCTTTAGGATTGACTGGTCCAGGCAGTCCAAGGGACTCTCAAGTCTTCTCTAGCACCATAATTCAAAAGCATCAATTCTTGGGTGCTCAGCCTTCTTTATGGTTGAACTCTCACATCTATACATCACTTCTGGAAAAACCATAGCTTAGATTATATGGACCTTTGTTGGTAAAGTGATGTTTTTGGTTTTTAATACACTGTCTAGATTTGTCGTAGCTTTCCTTCTAAGGAGTTAATGCAGCAATAATGTATTTAGTAAGCCTTTTCCTTCCCTGATCATGACAACTAATTTTAAATCTAGAGATTCATACTTTTCTAAAAAAATTTTTTAATATTAAAAATTATTGTAGAAGTTTTCTACATATATTAAATACATAAAATACATAAAACTAGAATTAATAGTACAATGAGTCCTTTACATCATATTCTTTAGTTTAAGAAATCTAATGCTTTTAAAATACTTTGCTGTTGGGTTGTAGCAAAATATTTTTATTAGTTGAAATGATTTTCTAATATTGCCCAGGAACCTTGATTATTACCATAGGAATTTATGAGTACATATACTTATGATAATCATACTTATGCAAATATTATATGTATACAAATATGTACATAGTGTGTAAAATCTCTCTATATAAAATATACTTGTATAAAGTATGTAATCTTCCTTTTTATAGTATAAGAAAAATATTTAGAGATTTTGAATAGGAATTGGTACAAATCAATCTTATTTTATCAAAGATTGTTGATTAACGGAAGGATAATACTGATATGTTTGTGGTACATATCACCACAATAGAAACTTGTAAATATTTAGAACATTTTTTAGTAGATTTTCCAACAATACTAATACAAATAATTTTAAATCATCACTAAAAGGCTTTTAGTTTATTGTTGTAAAATAGCTTTCTATAAAGTTAATGAGCTCATAAAGTCAAAGACTACTTTGTTATCTCCTTTAGTGCTTGATAGAAAATAGGCTGATAGTAAATCTAGATTGAAAGAATAATATTTTTTCTTTTTTTTCATATAGGTACTCTTAATCTTATAATTCCATGGAAAAACCTTTATACCCAACCAGTTGAAGCTGTATTGGAAGGCGTTTATTTACTCATAGTGCCTTCTTCTAGTAAGTCAAATTTTAAACATTGTCATTTCAATTACTCCTTCTTTTAATGTGAAAAAATCTTTATATTTGATAATTTGTTCAAATAATTTTGGTGTATTTTTTGAGCTTTTTTAATATTTAAATGTGTTATTTTGGTAATATAAAGTAAATTGGTTTTTACCCTCAATTTTTGTGAACTTTGAATTAGTGATTATTTTCCAGGATATTTTTTGGAATGAGTATATTTAAATTTAAGGTAATTAAGAGTCTTCCTTTTTTATACTTTCTGCAGGAATAAAATATGATCCTATAAAAGAAGAAAAACAACTCTTTGAAGCAAAGCAACAGGAATTGAAAAGAATAGAAGAAGCAAAACGAAAAGTAGCTGATCAAGGTAAAGATAACAATAAGAATGGTAATAAGAAAAGCAGAAAAGAGCTAAATATTTATTACATTACTATATTATTTTCTTCTGGAAGCACTGAGATTACTTTAAAAATATGATAGTCTTATTACAAGAATTTTAATGTGGTTTCTATGTTTTATCATGTTTATAGAAATTTTACCTTATAGAAATTTACCTTAGTGCAAATAATATTCCAAACTTATAAGGATGAGGTTAGTTTTTTAGTAGTTAATTTCATGAGGGTTTTTTTTTTTTTTACCTTTCTAGTCTTCTCTTCCTTATTCCACTTTTATCAGTTCTTCACCTTTTGGAGATACTTAGTTTCTTGATATATTTCCAAATCTGTTTACCCTCTGGCGTCACATACATTCCTGTTCAGCTTAGACCAAAATGGTCCATTACTTTGGTCCCCTTCTTTTGTTAGTATTAGAGATGTCCTGCAGAAATCTAACCCCTTTCCACTTATTGCTGTCGATGATAATGGAGTAATTGTAGGAGTTCTTTATATAACCATCAACATCTACACTCCTGTACTCTGACTCTAAACTTTTCCTTCTAGTGAAGCTTTCTCTTTGACATGTAAATATGCCATAGCCTCTCTTATCTTTTAAGCGTCAAGTCATGTTCCTATCCTTGTCCTCTGGTTAGCTTATGCTCCTCCATCCTTTGATAGCTAAGCATCTTAGAAGAGTTGTGTGTGTACTGCTCAAAAATGTCCTTGCCATTAACTTACTTTTTAAATAAAAAAAAAGCAATAATAAATGATTTACCGGTTGGCAAACAGGTAAAAAAAAGGCCTTAAAAAAAGGAGATTTACCACAATTCCTAGCAATACTTATGTTTTCATCTCTATTGTCTTTCATCCATACCCTCATCCTCTTTTTTTAAAAAATTTTTTATTGTAGTGTTCATATAAAATTTGCCTTCTTAATTACTTTTAAGTAGTTCAATGGTATTAAATAGGTTTATTGTATTGCATCCACTATCATCATCTCTCCCCATATCTCTTTTCATCTTGTAAAATTGAAACTTTACACCCGATGGACAATAACCCACCCATTCTTTCCCCCTTTACCCCCAGACCCAGGAAAAACTGCAATTTTGCTTTTTGTCTGTTTGATTTTGACTGTTCTGAGTAATCATGCAAGTGGAATCATATAGTATTTGTATTTTCTTCAGTGGTTTATTTTCCCGTATGAAGTATTATGTCTTCATAATGTCAGACAGGACTGAGTGACTTTACTTTCACTTTATGTCTTCAAGGTTTATCCATGTTGTAGCATTTGTCACAGTTTTCTTTTTAAGGCTGAATAAGATTCCATTGTGTGTCTGTGTGTAAAAATTAGTATTTTAGCATCTTTTTGTCTGCTTATTGACCATTTGCTTATCATGGGAAGTCAGATCCCTAGTTTTGATTAGCAGTTGGATGTGGGTCTTAACATTTATTACATAGACCTTTTACTTAGTATGTTCATTTTGATATGATGGATTTCCTTGTACCTTCACATACATAGTCTCAGAGTCTGGAGCCTGTCAGTTTTATTGTCTCCAGAATAAACATTTGCTTCTTATGGAGTGGGAAAAAGGATAATTGCTTGATCCTGTGGATTGGAAGAGGAAGGATACCTAGAAATCTAACTACTCAATATACAGACTTTAAGCCAATCCTTATATGATCACCTTCTTCTTCCACCTCTTTGCCATTTATATTTTCAGAGGATTCCAGTTACTGAATCTTCCCAGGGTTCTTTTTTTAGCTCATATTGTATTTTATTGGCATCTCAATTTATGGGCATTTGAGATCAAATTTCTTCTTCTGTCATGTTGTCTAAGCCCATCTGCTTTCCAGCTTCTGAATTTTTTAAGCTTTCTCTTATTCTTCTACACTGTTTTTTTTTGTCTTGGAGATTTATCCATTTTTCCCCTTTTGCCTTCATGGGGTTTTACTGAGGAAGAGAAAAATAGATGGAAACTCATGTTTAATCAGAAGTGCCTCCTAGTTATACTTAGATCTAAAATATAAATGGCCGTGCTTAAGATTCATCCATTATACCTGTTATCATATAGAATTTTGAACTCTTCAATAAAATACTTTTGTTGCTCTTATGACTTGAATCTTGTCTACCTTTCCAGCCTTTTACTGACCCCATCCCTTTCATATCTTTTATGTTCTTTGTTCCAGCCATACTGGCCTATTTGTAGTTTACTGAATGTACTAACTACTCTGTGATCATATCTTACTTCCTGCATTATTCAATATACTTTTGAGAGTTGTCAGCGTTAGGAAGATAGTTCAGGCTATAAGGTATGGATGAGATTCTCTGCAGCAACAGTATGGAATGAGAAGAGAAACATTTCTAGAACTAAGCCCTAAAGAAAGCCAACATTTAAAGATTGTGTAGAGGAGGAAAACAGCAGAAAAAAAAAAAGACCAAAGAAAGAGTGGTTAGGTAAGTATTATAGTAGGAAATTTGGAGGTTACATTTCGATGGGAAAAGAGTGGTTTGGAAAGTGAAGAATATGTCAGATCCTGCTGATTTATCAGGTATATTGAGGATTAACAAATAATCATTTTATTTATGACATGGAGGTCCTTGGTTACCTTAGAAATTGCTATTTCGATTTAGTGATGATTGCAGAGAGGAAGCTTTGATTTCTTCATAGTTGTAAAGTGGTTTGCTAAGAGTAAAAAGAGCAGTGAAAGAATTGTTGGACCTTTGAAGAGTACCAGGAGGAAATTTAAGATGGTTACTCTGGAGTGTGAACAAGTTGATTGGAGAAATGTAGTAAGGTTGTTGGTTAGTTGAAGTTGGTAATGACTAACTTAAAGTAATTGCAGTCTGTTTTGTGGTAATTTTTCTTCTTTGCTACTCACCTGGCAAGGCATACACATGTTTATATAAAAAGTAGAGTTTGGATTTGTGTCGGCTTGGAACTTTATTGACAGAAGAAAAAGGAGAAAAAAGAAAGCAGAAGAGTTTAAAATGTTGGTGAAATAATGTATTAAGAAATCTGAGCTGGGTAAGGAAGTCCGAAAGAAACTAGTTGATAGGGAAAGAAAAATTTAGCATTTAATTGAATAACTAAATTTATAGAGCAGAGGATTTTATTAGGTAGTGGTGGGATTCAACATTTAAAATAAAAAACTCTCATCTTCAAAGAGTTTTTATTCTACTTCTGTTTATTAATTCTAAAGTCCTGTTCAGTATTTTCGTTCACTCATGCTTCCCTTTGATGCAAGTATGAGAATATCTTCATCAGCTTTTCTTTCTCTGAGACTTTCTGGGTCAGCTGAATTAGGAAGTAGTCGGAGAAGGCAATGGCACCCCACTCCAGTGTTCTTGCCTGGAGAATTCCAGGGACGGAGGATCCTGGTAGGCTGCAGTCCATGGGGTCGCTAAGAGTTGGACACGACTGAAGTGACTTAGCAGCAGCAGGTCATTAGAGGAAAAGATAAATAATAAGTGTATACAAGTGAAATAGGACTAGAAAAAGATTGCTTTCATTGGCATTTTTAAGTGGGGGCAAAAGTGTTAGTAATTAGTGGTTATCAGCATATTAAAAAAAATTAGGAACCTCGATTTTTTATTCTATTTTCCTAGAAAGTATTGAAGAAGATTGTTTAATCTCATTTTGAAAAATGAAACAAATGAACATCTTTCATTTTTGCTTAAAAGGGGAGAGGGAGAGAATCTTATATCTTCCTATTTTGTGTTTATTAGAGAAGGAGCATATATAATTCTATCCACAGACACCTTATGATGATAGTACAAATTTTAAGGGAGATTCTTTCTTTGCTACTGTTTCTGACTCTTCTAATATGATCCTGTTATAATTCTTATCTAATAATCTTACTGTTTTTCATGTCCTTATGTACTCAGGTATACCTACAGAAGTTATAAAATTTGATGCCAATAAATTCTACATGATAAGCATTAGTTTGGACAAGAAAGTAGGTTTTGAAAACTGTACATTTAGTCACCCAGGAAAGTCTTTTGGTATGTAAATACTTGGAAAGGAGACTTAGTAGTCTGATTAAAGATTTCTTTCTTTAAGAAGGTAGCATTCTGTTATTTCAATACAGATACTCATAGAATGTTTTTTTCATTCATATTAAAAATGAATATTTGCAATTGTAGAAAAACAGCATGTGGAGAAACAGGACACTTTCACAGAAAAATTAATTACCCAGATTATAAAAAATCTTCAAGTGAAAATTTCCAACATCCATATTCGCTATGAAGATGATGTAAGTATTTTAATAGGTGATAACTGTTTTTATATTTATTTTGCTGTTTATTGACACCTGCTCAGTAGTGGTCAACATATGAGATGCTGGCAAGTGGAGGGATATAGAGCTGAACATGACATGATCTTTATTTTTTATAATTAGTTGTAATTTGCAGTCCTCAGTGCCTTGATTACACTTTTCTAAAATGTTCAAGCATCAGATAATGAAGGAAAATTTCTTTCTTATTATCACCTTTGGTAGATTTAGCAGTTACATGTTTTTAAAATACTTTATACTGTGTTTACTTCCTGGAAAAAGCAATGGTTTAGGAATCATTAGTTAGACTTAACTAATTGTTTGATTTCAAATAGATGATATATTGTATCTCAAACACATCATTGTTGGCTTCTCACAGCTCTATTGTGAGGGTCAATCTCATTTTTAATAAACTTCTTTTTTGTAGATTGAAAAGGAGTATTTTTTTGTTCAGTTGCTAAGTCATGTCTCTTTGTGATCCCATGGACTGCAGCAACATTATATTGACATATTATTATTGTACCACACTAATATATTGGTACTTTATATGTAGTTATGAAAAATGTAGAAATAAAAATTATTCCAGAAACTAGGAAAATGTTTATGAATGTTTGAAATAGCTTACTTACCAGAAAGTGAACTTTATCTACAATATAAATTTTGTCCATCTACTAAAAATCTGAGTAAAATTTACTCTCCTTCCTCTTTAGGTCACAAATCGAGAAAACCCTCTGTCATTTGGTATTTCCCTTCAGAATCTCAGCATGCAGGTACTTGGTTTAAAAAAATTTTAACCATATTTAGTTTTGTAGTATAGTTAATTAAATTACTAATAACTACTTAATGTATGCCAGCATCAGGAGTAGGTATCTATGTAGAATTCATACAGAAAGTACATGGACTGGATTGAAACTGGGGGTAGGTAGTTTCATATTTAAAAAATGGTTGATAATCAAATTTAGTTTCATATGTGAGAGACTATTTGTCAATTATGGTATTTCATACTTATTTTACTTTAAA
Organism: Bubalus kerabau; assembly: GCF_029407905.1. Taxonomy (NCBI): domain Eukaryota; kingdom Metazoa; phylum Chordata; class Mammalia; order Artiodactyla; family Bovidae; genus Bubalus; species Bubalus kerabau. The sequence continues at coordinate 119,850,399 of NC_073627.1, forward strand.
AAATCCATTCTGAATTTTAAATGCATAAGTACGAAATAAAAGTAATGTTCATTTCAAAATCTTTGATTAGTTGTGGAAAGTATACAGAATCAAATCATTTCATCATCATATTACTAGTAATTGTGGCATACTTTCTTCCTGTTTAGTTTTTTAATTAAGAAACTTTAAAACTGTAGGAGAACATAAGAATTATGAGACACTTGCTTGTATCCAGAATGGATGATAGTTAAGTTTGTCATTTAGTTTAAATTTTAAATACTTTTAAAGAATAAGCTGTTATGAATAAAGTTTAAATTCCTTTTGTATTCTGCTCCACTCTTCTCTCCCACCCAAGAGGTAAACATCTTACATTTTTAAACTTTACACTGTATATCCATTAAAAATGTGTAGTATTTGGTAGATTTTTAAAAGTTCATGTAAATGTTACATGATTCTTCTCTCAGTTTCCTTTTTTGCTACACATTGTTTGTGACGTGTTTATTGCCACATGTAGTTTAATTGATTCAGTTCAACTGCTGTATAGTATTTCATTATATGCTTTTGTTTTTTATGTTCATTCAGTTTTTGTGTATGGTTTTTAAAATTTGGATCTACCTCAAACAGGAAAAGAGAAAAGTCAAGTGAAAAGTTACTCAATAAAGTTGGGTGAGGTAAACTGTCAAATGCTATTGTAACAGTGAAAAATAAGGTTGGAAAATTAGCCATTGGATCTGGCATTGTGAAGGTGATTGGTAACAGTGTCAGCAGTGGTTTTCGCCACTGGTTTTGGAGGTATTTGGAAACTTGTCCCCCAGCCGAGCCATACTCAATTGCAAACTCAGGCTGAGACCCAGCTATTTTGTTTAAAAATCCCTCCAGGTCATCCTAATTGCATGATAAAATTTGAGCACCACTGTTCCAGTCCATTTAGTTCTCTAGAAAAAATGAAAACCATCTTACAAGCATTTGATAGCAATTTATTTCCCTCAGTGACTTTTCATTGCTTTTAAAGTCTATAATTTTGTCAAAATAGTTTATAATCCCTGTGTAGTCTGACCCTAGGTAGGACACCTGATTTTACCTCTTTTCTCTGTTTTGAATATGTTCTTGGGCCGTATTGGGCTTCTTCAGTTCTTTGAACATACCATACGTTCAGATATCTTCCTACCATGAATCATATTCCCTACTAAATTTAGAATTGATAACTTCTATTAATGTGTCACTTAGTAGGTTATGTATCACTTTCACCATCACATACCTGAAATTGAGGCTCCTACTGTAGAGTCTTTAGTTACGGACTTTATTCTCCCAGAGTACTGCGTATTTAACCTCCATAATGGCACTTAACCAGTTTGTAGTTTGCTTTCTAGTTTGTTTTTCACCAGGCAATGGGATTCTTGAATACAGAATATTCAGTTAATATTCTTTAACTAAATGTTATGTTTTTAAGGACATTTTAATGGAAGATTGGTCTAGGGCAGGATAGATTCTGTTTATCACTCTGCCATTTCACATGCAAGTGACAGTTTTTACTGCTTCTTTTTTTCCTTTTCAGACAACTGATCAATACTGGATTCCATGTTTACATGATGAAACTGAGAAATTGTTTCGTAAGGTAAAATAAACTGTTTATTTTTAACAAAACAAAAAATACTATGTTTCGTCAGTCCATGGGCTTGACAAAAGATACTTTTAAGACAAGTGATAATACATAGATAAGGATTTTTATGAATTGTATTGACTTAAGTGTTATATGACCAATTATTTGAGACTTCTGAAAAAGCATATGCTAAAGAATCTTCATTGAAAATGAGGCTTATAATAAATTTGATTTATTTTCAGTTAATCCGATTGGATAACCTTTTTGCCTATTGGAATGTGAAGACTCAGCTGTTTTATCTTAGTAATTATGATGAATCATTGGTAAGTAAATTTTTTTGATACGTGCGTATATATCTTTGGTATCATATTTTGCATAGTTTTATTCTTTGTCATTTATCTAACATACTGTAGATAATATGTTAGTCAGTGGTCCTTTTTTTCCTAGGCAAAAATCCATTAAAATTTCCAGCAGTAGGTGAATATATATGTTTGTACATAGACATATATAAACATACCTTTTTGGTATAACTGATATGAAACATTTGTTATGTCTGCAACATAATGTTTTGATATTTGTATATATTGCAAAATGATCAACACAAGAAGTCTAGTTAATCCATCACCATATGTAATTATACAGTTGTTTTCCTTGTAATAAGAACTTGCAAGTTACTCATAACAACTTTTGAATATGCAACACAGTATTATTATTTTTTTTATCAATTTTTTTAATTGAAGCATAGTTGATTGATTACAATGTTGTGTAAATTTCTGCTATACAGTGAAGTGATTCAGTTATACATATATATGCACATTCTTTTTAAAAAATATTCTTCTCCCTTATGGTTAATCACAAGATATTGAGAATAGTTCTTCTGTGCCATACAGTAGGACTTTATTGTTTATCCATTCTATATCAAAGCTTAACCCCAAACTCCCCAGTGCATCCCTCCCCACCCTCCCTTCCTCTTGGCAACCATAGATTTGTTTTCCATGCCCGCAACACAGTATTATTAATGATAGTCACCATGCTGTATATTACATCTCCATGAGTTAATAAATACTTATTTTATAACTGAAAGTTTGGACTTCTTGACTCCCTTTGTCAATTTTTTTCCCTTCCTATCAGTACGTCCCTCCCCACTTCCCTGCAACCATTGATCTGTTCTCTATGTTATTTTTTCTTCTAAATTCCACATAAAAGCAAGATATGTTTGTTTTTCTGTCTTTAAGCTATTTCACTTAGTGTAATGCCTCAAGGTCCATTTGTGTTGTCCCAATGGCAAGATTTCACTCTTTTTTCATGGCTGAGTGATGTTCCACAGTGTGTGTGTGTGTGTGTGTGTGTGTGTATAAAACATTTTCTTCATTCACTCTTGATGGATATTTATGTTGTTTCCATATCTTGGTTATTATGAATAATGCTGCAGTGAACATGGACTGCAGATATGCTTTCAAGTTAGTATGTTTATTTTCTTCTCAGAAGTGGAGCTGTTGGGTTATATGATAGTTCTGTTTTTTAATTGTTTGAGGTCCTTCCATATTGTCCATAGGGTCTGCACCAATTTGCATGCCACCAACAGAGCAGAGGGTTTTCTTTTCTCCACATTTTCACCAACATTTATAATTTTTTTGGTTTTTGATAATAGCTATTCTAACAAGCATAAGGTGGTATTTCATTGTGGTTTTGGTTTACATTTCTCTAATGATTAGGGTTGATGAGCATCTTTCCATGTATCTGTTAGCCATCTGTATTTCTATTTTGAAATTTTTAATTGGGTTGTTTGACTCTAATGAGTCAGCGCGTCACATCAGGTGACCAAAGTATTGAAACTTCAACTTCAGCATCAGTCCTTCCAATGAATATTCAGGGTTGATTTCCTTTAGGATTGACTGGTTTGATCTCCTTGCTGTCCAAGGGACGCTCAGGAGTCTTTTCCAGCACCACAGTTAGAAACCATCAATTCTTTAGCTCTCAGCCTTCCTTATGGTCCACCTCTCACAACTGTACATTGTGTACAACTGGGAAAACCATAGCTTTGACTATATGGACCTTTGTTGGCAAAGTGAGGTCTCTGCTTTTTAATATGCTGTCTCGGTTTGTCATGACTTTTCTTCCAAGGAGCAAGCGTCTTTTAATTTCATGGCTGCAGTCACCTTCTGCAGTGATTTTTGGACCATATATGCATGGGTTTATTTCTGAGTTGTCTGTTCTAGTCTGTTGATCTGTGTGTCTGTTTGTGTGACAGATACTAATACTGTTAGCTTTGTAATATAGTTAGATATCAGGGAAGATGACAACTCCAGCTTTGTTCTTTTCTCAGGATTGCTTTGGCTATTTGGGTTCTTTTGTGGTTCCATACGAATTTTAATATTGTTTTTTCTATTTCTGTGAGAAATGCTGTTGGTATTTTGATGGAGATTGCAACATATCTCAGATTGCTTTGGGTAATATGAATCTTTTAACAGTATTACTTTTTCTAATTCATGAGCATGAAATGTCTTTCCATTAGTTAGTGTCCTTTTTATTTTTGTTCCTCAGTGCCTTATCGTTTTCAGGGTACAAGCCTTTCACCTCCATGGTGAAGTGTATTCTTACATTTTAATGCAATTGTAAATGGAATTATTATTTTTTCTTTCTGATAGTTTGTTATTAGTGTACAGAAATACCACAGATTTCTGTATATTGATTTTTGTATCCTGTAACTTTAATTCGTTTATTATTAGTTTTAGCAGTTTTTGGTGGAGACTTCAGGGTTTTCTATATATTATTATGTTATTTGCAAATAGTGAAAATTTACTTCTTCCTTTCCAACTTGTATGCTTTATTTCTTTTTCTTACCTAATTCCTCTGGCTAGGACTTCTAATACTGTGTCGAATAAAAGTGGTGAAAATGAGCATCTTTGTCTTGTTCCTGATCTTAGAAGAGAAGCCTTCAGCTTTTCACCCTTGAGTATGATGATAGTTGTGGGCTTATCATTTCTGACCTTCATTATATTGAGATATGTTACTTTAGTACCCACTTTGTTTTGTCTTAAAGAGATGTTGAATTTTATGAAATTTTGTGTATGTGCTTGTATACAAATATATATAAATACATTCCTATCTTAATAATTTCTAGAGCCTTCTTACATAATAGTAGTTTGATGAAATAGTATTTAGTCACTCTAATATTTTCTTAGCTATACTCTCCTAAGTTTGAGTTATTTTTTAAAATTGCTTTTATTTTTGCATATACTAGTATTAGCATGAATATAAGTAATATCAATTTGACTTTTAATAGAGCAGCCTGAGGAATGGCATTGTTGATGAAAATATTGTTCCAGAAGGTTATAATTTTGGTAAGTAAATTTCATAAGATAAATGTACAATTAAAGTAATCAGTATAAATTTGAAATGAATATTGTTGATGTCACTGTGGTATTTCATGTTGATTTTCTCATAAAATTAAATATATTTATAATATATACACAAAAGCAAAATACTTTGCTGTATCATGTGTGTTGATGATTCTCAAATATATCAGTTTAATTTTGACTTACTTCTCCTTTACCCTACTGTCATTTCTGGCTGTTTCATTCAGAGTCTGATGAAGAGACAGGAAGCACATAGTAATTTGAGAAGGAAAAGTATTTATGAAGAATTACTAAATATAAGAGGGGATTAGAGTAACAAGGGATTAGCTAACAAAGCATAAAGAGAATGCTAAGGAATGCAAGAATAGTATAAGATTGGCCAAAACGTTCGTTTGAATTTTTCTGTAGCGAAAGATCTGAGCGAACTTTTTGGCCATCCCAATAGCTAGAAGAAACAGCCTTTACCCTAGGACTTAAGTGGAGTGCCCAAAGAAGTGCGTCTGTCTCCTTCAACACTGAGATCTAGAACTTGTTGGAGAGGGGATTGCTGTGGGTCACTGACTGGCAGGGAAGTCCCCGATGCCCTATTGGTAAAACTTGTAAATTACCCTGAAGGAACTTTTGGGAAATTGACCCACTAGGAAGTCTTGTGGAGAGTTGTCTCCAGAAGGTACTCTACTCTAAAACCTCCTGAGCAATGTATTAAGAGAATTTGCTGGCTCTTGGGTGGTGCTTTGTGCTGCAGGAGTCTAGTGCTGAAGATATCTGTTGTGCTGAAGATACCTGTTGTGCTGCAGGACCTGGACACTGGAGAAGCCATTTTCTTTAAGAGCTGTGTATTGGAACCATGGCACAGCAAGAGTCTGCTGAATGAGCACAGTAGTACCACAAAGCATAACTCCTTCCCCTCTGCAGTATCTCTCCCATGTCCTCTCAGTTCATTTCAGTCACTCAGTCGTGTCCGACTCTTTGCAACCCCATGAACTGCAGCACGCCAGGCCCCCCTGTCCATCACCAACTCTCGGAGTTCACCCAAACTTGTGTCCATCGAGTTGGTGATGCCATCCAGCCATCTCATTCTCTGTCGTCCCCTTCTCCTCCTGCCCCCAATCCCTCCCAGCATAAGGGTCTTTTGTAGTGAGTCAACTATTCGCATGAGGTGGCGAAAGTATTGGAGTTTCAGCTTTAGCATCATTCCTTCCAAAGAACACCCAGGACTGGTCTCCTTTAGAATGGACTGGTTGGATCTCCTTGCAGTCCAAGGGACTCTCAAGAGCCTTCTCCAACACCACATTTCAAAAGTATCAATTCCTCGGCGCTCAGCTTTCTTCACAGTTCAACTCTCACATCCATACATGACCACTGGAAAAACCATAGCCTTGACTAGATGGACCTTTGTTGGCAAAGTAATGTCTCTGCTTTTGAATATGCTATCTAGGTTGGTCATAACTTTCCTTCCAAGGAGTAAGCGTCTTTTGATTTCATGGCTGCAGTCACCATCTGCAGTGATTTTGGAGCCCCCCAAAAATAAAGTCTGACACTGTTTCCACTGTTTCTCCATCTATTTCCCATGAAGTGGTGGGTCCGGATGCCATGATCTTCGTTTTCTGAATGTTGAGCTTTAAGCCAACTTTTTCACTCTCCACTTTCACTTTCATCAAGAGGCTTTTTAGTTCCCCTTCACTTTATTCCATAAGGGTGGTGTCATCTGCATATCTGATGTTATTTATATTTCTCCCGAAATCTTGATTCCAGTTTGTGCTTCTTCTAGCCCCGTGTTTCTCATGATACTCTGCATATAAGTTAAATAAGCAGGGTGACAATATATAGCCTTGACATACTCCTTTTCCTAATTGGAACCAGTCTGTTGTTCCATGTCCAGTTCTAAATGTTGCTTCCTGACCTGCATACAGGTTTCTCAAGAGGCAGGTCAGGTGGTCTGGTATTCCCATCTCTTTCAGAATTTTCCACAGTTTATTGTGACCCACACAGTCAAAGGCTTTGGCATAGTCAATAAAGCAGAAATAGATGTTTTTCTGGAACTCTCTTGCTTTTTCCATGATCCAGTGGATGTTGGCAATTTGATCTCTGGTTCCTCTGCCTTTTCTAAAACCAGCTTGAACATCAGGAAGTTCACGGTTCACGTATTGCTAAAGCCTGGCTTGGAGAATTTTGAGCATTACTTTACTAGTGTGTGAGATGAGTGCAATTGTGTGGTAGTTTGAGCATTCTTTGGCATTGCCTTTCTTTGGGATTGGAATGAAAACTGACCTTTTCCAGTCCTGTGGAGTTTTCCAAATTTGCTGGCATATTGAGTGCAGCACTTTCACAGCATCATCTTCCAGGATTTGAAATAGCTTAACTGGAATTCCATCATCTCCACTAGCTTTGTTTGTAGTGATGCTTTCTAAGGCCCACTTGACTTCACATTCCAGGATGTCTGGTTCTAGGTGAGTGATCACACCATTGTGATTATCTTGGTCCTCTACTGACAAGGATTAATGTTATGCTGAGTGGTAAAGAAAAAAATATTTAAAGGATTGGCTAACAAAAAGTAAAGCGAACTCTAAAGAATGAGCCTGGAAGTCTAGGGTTCAGAGCAGGTAGGGAAGGGTAATCTGGAGGTTATAGCAATAAATTGGTAACTGACACACTGGAGGGGAAAGGATGAATGAAAGATTTCTTTTTGTTTTTTGTTTTATTTTTTATATAATGGGAAAGATAGTAGCTTGTTAATAGCTTGTTAATAGGCTAAGATTGGGATGATACTTAGAACATGGAAAGTAAGAGAGTAAGGTGTGATTATTTATATATTGATGTGGGTGAAAGAAGGTAAAATTGTGGTTTGCCACAGAGAGGAGCATGGTCAGTTTGTTTATATGATAGATTTCTGTTATAAGAGAGAAGTCCTGATGTTGGGTTAACAAATAAATAGGGTGATTGGAGTTAATGGGATTTATTTTTTTCTTCTGAACTCTTTCTTTTTTTAAAAAAATTAAAACATTAGAGGTTTTTGGAGGGAGGAGGGACTATGAGATCTCCATGTAGGAGAGAGAGAGAATGCTGGCAAGAGCAGTGTTAGCTAAGTGTGGTTCAGATTAGCAGTGTTAGTATCACTTGGAACCATGTTAGAAATATAAATTCTTGGGCCCATCCCAGACATGCTTAATCAGAGCCTCTGAGAGTGAGGCTCAGCAATCTGTCTTCAGCAAGCTGCCCTGGTGATTCTGAGGACTGCTACAGTTTGAGAACCACTGGGCCAGAGTAGGGGTTGGCTAACTTTCTTTTTGCAAGGGGCCATGTAGTAGACATACATTTTACAGGTCATGAATATATAGTCTGTCACATGTTTTTCTGTTTCTTTTAAAAAGTACTTTAAAAGTGTAGAAATTATTTTTAGCTCACTTGCTATACAAAACAGGCTGTGGTATGGATTTGGCATATCCTTGGACTGAAAGAATGTTGTGTGATGAGTCAGCCACATTAAGTATCTACTTGAGATTTATGACATTAATGTGAGACCAATCACTTTGATTCTGTTTTTTTCCTAATAACACAATGAATGGTAGTTCCCTTAAGACTTGAAGGTTTGGTATTGGATTACTAGAGATAGTGTTAGTAGAATTGGATGTTTGAAACTAAATTTATTGAGAGGTTGAGGATACTGGAATGATTAAGTCTAGTGGGTGAGGTGAGCACAAAAGAATTCAAGGAACTGAGAGACTATGGTATTGGAACAATCACTTATATATTGAAATCACTCAGAAATTCCAGTTGTCAGGAGCCAGTCTGAGAAAGATGGGAGAAAGTGTAGCCCAGGGATGGATTATTACAACCAGAGAGGGTATAGTGGGTGGTATAGTTTTCTATGTAACAAAAATTAAAGCTGGGGGAGAAGAATAATTTTACTTTTCAAATACTGATACTATTGCTTTAACATATACTTTTTTAAGCTTTCTCTTTTAATATCCTTCTACTTAGGTACATGTAAATTTTTCTCATTTGTAACTGTATAGTATTCTGTTGTATAGATGTGAAAGTGAAAGTGAAGTCACTCAGTTGTGTCCGACTCTTTGCGGCCCCATGGACTGTAGCCTACCAGGCTCCTTGGTCCATGGAATTTTCCAGGCAAGAGTACTGGAGTGGGTTGCCATTGTCTTCTCCAGGGGATCTTCCCAACCCAGGGATCGAACCTGGGTCTCCCGCATTGCAGGCAGATGCTTTACTATCTGAGCCACCAGTTGTATAGATGTACCATAGCAAATTTAACTGGTCTCTTATTGATAAATATCTTTTTGTTCAATTCAAATTAAAAGTATTTTTGAATTCAGTGCTGTGCTTTAGGGATGGTAAAACAAGAGGAATATATTATTTTTATATACACATTAACTTATAATTTAGTAGTTGATCTTTTTCTAGATTCTGCTATTACTAGTGTCCCTCGGCATTATTCTTATACTTTTTGGTGCTAAATGTAAAGGATTAAGAGAAATCTTAAATTATGGATTGATCCAAGAAGGTTATCCTGGACAAAGTCTCATCTTCTCTCTCATTTTTCAAGTTAAAAGTGGGGAACAGATGGATACAGAGACACTGACCTGAAATCCAGGAATTATAGTTACATAATGAAAGTCAGAGAAGGCGATGACACCCCACTCCAGTACTCTCGCCTGGAAAATCCTATGGACGGAGGAGCCTGGTAGGCTGCAGTCCATGGGGTCGCTAAAAGTCGGACACGACTGAGCGACTTCCCTTTCACTTTTCACTTTCATGCATTGGCGAAGGAAATGGCAACCCACTCCAGTGTTCTTGCCTGGAGAATTCCAGGGATGGGGGAGCCTGGTGGGCTGCCATCTATGGGGTCGCACAGAGTCGGACATGACTGAAGTGACTTAGCAGCAGCAGCAGCAGCAGCAGCAGCAGCAATGAAAGTCAGTGGTTAAATAAAATATTTTTCCCCTTAGCATTTCTGATGTGCATTCATTCCTTGAAACTACTTTCATTAGAACTGTCTTGTTGGACTGTTTTGCCTTTTAGAGTGTGTTCCTGCTTCTTAGGGTTATTTATTTATTTATTTATTTTTTTTGAGGGGGAGTGCAGTTAGCTTGCAAAAAGCAATTGTATTTATTGTACTTGCAAAAAGCAATATGGGTTATAGATAAAGTAAAAGACTCCTCAAGACTAAGTGATAATTCATCTGATCAAGTTATAGCAGTATGGAAATCTGGAAACTGGAAAGGGTATAGAAGAAATGAAAATGAGCATTTTCAGGTTGATTCCTCTAGCACTTTGTGACTTGGAAAAAGAACTCATTATTTAAAAATAATTTTTTAAAATTTGTGTTATTTTTCAGTATTTCGCCCCATATCTGCTAATGCCAAACTTCAGATGAATCGCAGATCGGATTTTGACTTTTCTGCCCCCAAAATAGACCTGGATGTTGAGTTACATGACATAACAATTGAACTTAATAAACCACAGGTGATTTTTTTAAATGAAATTTTAAATTGTAGGTTATAGTTTGATAAAAGCAAAGCTAAGATTTTAAATGTTAAGATTCATAATGGTATGTAATAAACATTACCTTAAATAAGTTAGTAGTTTAATTTTTATCTTTGACAATTAAACAAAAAATCTTAAAGATTTAATTTTTTCATTCTTCAGTATTTCAGTTTTATGGAACTTCTTGAATCGGTTGATATGATGACGCAAAATCTACCATACCGGAAATTCAAACCTGATGTACCTCTTCATAACCATGCCAAAGAATGGTAATATGCTTTAAACTTTTAAAATTGAAGTATAATCGCCATAATGATCGGATATTTGTACATACTTAGAAAGGATCACCACAATAAGTCCTTAACGTCCAATACCACACATAGATAGCAAAACTATTTTTCTTGTTATAAGAACTTTTAATATCTGCTCTCTTAGCAACTTTCAAATATGCCATACAGTATTATAAGTATTATAAGCTGTAGTCAAAATGCTGTACATTATATGCCCAAACTTATTTATAACTGGAAGTTTTTTGGACCCACTTCACCCATTTTACCCATCCCCCACCCATTCCTTTTGTCTCTCACCAGTCTATTCTCTGTATCTATGAGATCATTAAAAAAAAAAACTTTATATAAGTGAATGCTACAGTATTTGTCTTTCTCTCACTTATTTCGCTTAGCATAATGCCCATCATCGTTCATTCATGTTGTAACAAATGCCAAGATTTTATTCCATTTTTGTGGCTAAATAACATTTGCATGTGTGTGTGTGTGTTTGTATGTGTATACTTTATCCTTTCATCCATCTGTGGACAGTTGGTTGTTTCCATATCTTGGCTCTTATAAACAATGCTGCAGTGAACATGCGGTTGCGTATATCTTTTTGAGTTAGTGTTTTCATTTTCTTCACATAAATACCCAGAAGTGGGATTGCTCAGTGAAATTTTTTTTAGTACATTATTTATTGCCCAGGGAATTTTTGCAGATACTAATGTCCGTGGCATTAATATGTCTCCAATTGTCTTAAAAAATGACAGCATAAAAGTGAATTTCTTGAATTTTTAAGAATTTTAAGATACTCTCTTTAAAGGCTGATACAAGCTAAATATAGCTTGTATATTTGGCCTGAAACACTTGTAGTGGCTTTTGCTTATTATACTAGTAAAATTGACTTAATTATTATTAATCCTTTATTATTATAAAGGATTCTTTATAAAGAATTTACAACTGGAAATACTAGCATTCTATTCATTTACTGTATTTTTGAAATTACTAAAAAAACATGTCTTTTTCAACCATGTCTTTTTTTAGTTTTCAAACTTTGGTATCAGAACACTCTGTTATAAATCTGAAAAAATTATGGGAATCTGTAAAGTGCAGCCCCTTTTTAAAATTCTGAAGTAGTCTTATTTTTTTAGTTATTAAGGTCTTAACCTAGTTTTTCAAAGTTGCAGTTACTTTTTCAATTGACTATTTTAATTACTATTCAGGTGGCTAAAGGGCTAGTTGCCAGTTAATACTTAAATAGTTTTTTGGTAGAACTGTGTTATAACAAAATTCTGTAATTCTGCTTATTTTAATTTAGGAAAAAGGTAAGGCTAAATATTGTGTTCTTAATTACTAATAGGGTTGGTAAGAAGCAAGTGCTAGATAATATTTTCACAGTCTCTGTATTATGTATGTTGTTAGAACAGAAGTGATGTCAGTTGTATTTCATACTGTTGGTTTGAGGGTGTTTTTAAGGGGAGAGTTTTTGTTTTTATTTTTTAACTAGGTGGGCTTATGCTATACGTGGTATTCTTGAAGTAAACATTCGCCCCCACTTACGGATGTGGTCCTGGAAGCATATTAGAGAACATAGGCAAAAAATGAAGCAATATAAAGAACTGTATAAAAAAAAGCTAACAAGTAAGAAGCCATCTGGTGAACTTCTCAACTCTTTGGAGGTTAGCGTTATAAAAATTTGTTGACTATTTTGTAATACTTAAGTCCTCAGTCTTTAGTGATTAACACTTCCTATTTATTTGTTCTAATTTTGACTGGTCATTCTCTGTCCCTTTTACTTAGACTTTTTCATACTCCTTGACTTAAGTTGGATGATAGAAACTCTGGTGATCATTTGGAATTTGAGATTCTTCTCAATCTGGAGAGATTTGGGTTTATGAAAATAGTAACCTGAAGCCTCACATTATTATGACATTTATAAACTTCAGAATCCTAGAAAGTATTTGCTACATTGATTCCAGTCTTCTCTGTGTTGGTTTCAAAGCCAAATTTCCAAGCTGACATATACAAGCATTGCTTCTCAGAATTTAAGAGAAATATCATATTGATGGATGACTTGTTTTCAATTTCCTATATTTAGTGCAGCAGTTTGATAGAGCATATATGAAAATTATCTATATAAAGTTATGTAAATACATTTTATTTATATTTTTAGGAGTTGGAAAAGACTTTGGATGTATTTAATATAACTATAGCAAGACAACAGGCGGAAGTTGAGGTAATTCCAGATTGTCTTTCAATTAGTAAAATAAATCTGTAATTTATATAGAATTTATTGATATTGTGCTGAATTATACTATTTCCTAAAAAGGGTTCTAATTTGCTTATTTGTATTATAAGAATAATGGCAGAAAGTGAAGAGGAACTAAAGAACTTCTTGATGAGGGTGAAAGAGAGTGAAAAAGCTGGCTTGAAACTCAGCATTCAAAAGACTAAAACCATAGCGTCCAATCCCATCACTTCATGGCAAATAGGCAGGAAAAAAGTGGAAACAGTGGCAGATTTTATTTTCTTTGGCTCCAAAATCACCAGTGATGGTGACTGCAGCTACAAAATTAAAAGACACTTGCACTTTGGAAGAAAAGCTATGACAAACCTAGACAGCGTATTAAAAACTGGAGACATCAAGCTCTGCTGACAAAGGTTCATATAGTCAGAGCTATGGTTTTCCCAGTAGTCACGTATGGATATGAGAGTTGGACCGTAAAGAAGACTGAGCACCAGATAATTGAAGCTTTCGCAATGTGGTGCTGGAGAAGACTGTTGAGAGTCTCTTGGAGAGCAAGGAGCTCAAACCAGTTAATCCTAAAGGAAATCAACCCTGAATATTCATTGGAAGGACTGATGCTAAAACTCCAATACTTTGGCCACCTGATGCAGAGAGCCAACTCATTGGAAAACACCCTGTTTGATGCTGGGAAAGACTGAGAGCTGGAGGAGAAAGGGGGTGACAAAGGATGAGGTGTTTGGATGGCATCACTGATTCAGTGAATAAGAATTTGAGCAAACTCCAGGATATAGTGAAGGACAGACAGGGAAGGCTGGCACGCTGCAGTCCATGGGGTCACAGAGTCGGACATGACTTAGTGTCTGAACAAAAACACCATATTACAAGAAAATTTGATGTATTCTTTTGCGACATCTATTTAAACCATCTGTTTGCCGCATCTATTCAAGACAGTTTCAGTGGGGGAAAAAATTCTTTCTCGGTGATTGGGCTTAAAGGTGAAAAGCCAATTCCCCACCTCCCCGCCCATTATTATTGCTTGTAAGGCTGTGTGCTAATAAGTACCAGATAATTCTAAATTCTGATATTTGGCCAATGTTACAGTTACTATATTTTATTGTCAGTATGATTGTTGTTTATACTTATCCACTAAAGCAGATAAGTTTTGGAAATATCCTGTTTCTTTGAATTGCTAAATAAAGGATAATTTGTCATTTATTTGAAAATTTATTTATTTTAGGTAAAGAAAGCTGGATACAGGATTTTCAGAGAAGGAGCAGAAGAGTCAGAGGGCAATAAAGGATGGTTTAGCTGGATGTGGAACTGGTCAGAATCGCATAGTAAACAACAACTAGATATTAAACCTGGAAGTACGTTCATTTCATTTTACAGTAGTGCAGTTAATCATCAAGCTGTGGTAGTGTAGCTAACCATCAGGGCTTCCCTAGTGGCTCAGAGGTTAAAGCATTTGCCTGGGATGTAGGAGACCCAGGTTTGATCCCTGGGTCGGGAAGATCCCCTGAAGAAGGAAATGGCAAGTCACTCCAGTACTCTTGCCTGGAGAATCCCATGGAGGGAGAATCCCATGGAGGGAGGAGCCAAGTGTTCTCTTTCATTAAGTAGACATTGAAAGTATATATACATATGATAAGTAATTCTTACTATAAGTAAAATTACTAATAAAATTTTAAATATATGTCAAAAATCAAAAAATTTTTAATATCTTACTAATACTTTCAGAAGATCATTATGTCTAGAAGATTTAGTAAGTGTGTATAGCACAGTTATAAGTAAAAATTTCAAAAGAGTATAAACCACTGTAAATTTTCATTGAAATGATTTCTTGGAAAGATTTTTACTTCCCAATCAAATGCTTAACATCATAACTTTGGAGGCTTAGGGGCTTAGGTTTATATCCTGGATTTATCATTTATTAGCAATATGACCCTGGCAAATTTAAGCTCTCTAAAACTCAATTTTACCAACTTTAAAATGGGTAGGCATGATATTAATACTTCGTATTTTGTATGCTACTTATGTTGACCAGCATAATGCTGTTAAGTACCTAATACGGGTAGCTATTTTGTGTGCTTAATACAAACATTTAGAAATTTATATTGCTAAATTAATGTATTTAGTCATTTATATTTTTAAAAAATAAACCTAAAATTGCCAATGCCATCTTAACATTTGTGAATATAATTTCTTAAAGGTATTATAAAAAAGAGTAAAATTTACATTATTAAAAGCAGCTAAATTTGGATTTGGTTTTATCTTGTTACCGGTTAATAACATAAAACATTCTTTATGATTTGTAGGTCTTGAAGAAATATTGACACCTAAAGAAAAAAGTTTGCTGTATGAAGCAATTGGCTATAGTGAAACAGCAGTTGATCCAACCTTGCCAAAAACAGTAAAAATGTTTTGTTGCCTTATACCTGAGTATTTATTGATAGATTCACCTAATTTTAATCCTTTCAGAAATACATGTTACTGACTTGTTCTGTGATCTTACTTTTAGTCTGTAAATATTGCATTTATTTGAGTTTCCACAGTAGGAATAAAATTTTTAGTGTTATGTGGCTTTTAAAAAAATTTTATGTTATGTTTAATTTTAGTTTATGTTTAGTTTTAGTATTATGTGGTGATCCTTAAATATGTAAAGGTTGTTTTTGATGTATTTTTCTGATTTTTGGAAAGAATAAATTGTATAAGTAGGAGTATTATAGATATATAATTTTTTTTCATTTTCTTCCTTTTTATATTCTAGTTTGAAGCAATGAAGCTTTTTGTTCACTTGAAAAGTATGTCTATTATTCTAAGAGAACAACAACAAAAACCTGAACTGCTAGATATTGTAGTGGAAGAATTTAGTACTTTGATTGTGCAAAGACCAGGAGCACAAGCAGTTAAGTAAGTATTAATTTATTTTCTCTTATCTATAAGAAAAAAATTCATTGTAAGGTTGAATGTAGATTAGAGTCATATGGTATTTTGTAAAGAATACTTTGGTTTAATTTATTCTTTTGTATTTTTAGGAACTTGGTGTTTTTCATTAATATATATATTTTGTGATGATTAAAATAGCACATGTTCAATAGAAAACTTTATGCAGAGGAAACATGAAGGACATTAAAGAATAATACAAAAATGTCAGCAATCACACTATTCAAGAAGAAATAGCATTAACAATTTTGTTTTTATCTGGGAATGTCTTTATTTTACCTCCTGTTTTAAAATTGCTTTATTGAGTTATAATTCATGTACCATACAATTCATCCATTAAATTGTATAATTTACTTTTTGTCACACTGTAATGTATACAGAATTCACATTGGTTTATTCAACATTGTACAATAATTATCATTACCTAATTTCAGAACATTTTAACACCCCAAAAAGGAAATGCTAATATCCATTAGCAGTCATTCCCCATTGCTCCTTCTTTCCAGTGTAAAATTGGTAAAAGCTAATTTACTTTATGTTTCTAAGAATTTGTTTGTTTAGGGTATTTCATATTAATTGAATCATATAATACATGGTCTTTTCTGTCAAGCTTCTTTTACTTAGCATGATATTTTCAAGGTTCATCCATGGTATAGCATGAATTAGTACTTCACTCTTTTATTGCCTAATATTTCATTATATGAATATACCACATTTTGTTTGCCTAGTCATCAGATGATGGATATTTGGTTTGTATCCACTTTTGGCTGTTATGAATAATGCTGCTGTGAATATTAACGAGCAATATTTTATAAGGACAATTTTCAGATTTTCTTGGGTATTACCCAGAAGTGGAATTGTTGCCTCAAATGGTAACTGTACTTAACATTTTGAGGAACTGCCAGACTGTTATCCAAAGCAACTGCATCATTTTATATTCCTACCAGCATTGTGTGATGTTTCCACTTATCTACATCCTTTCCTACACTTCTCTGTCCTTTTTGATTATTGATTTTAGCCATCCTAATGAATGTAAAGTGGTATCTCACTGTAGTTTTGACTTGCACTTCCCTGATGGCTAATGATGTTGAGCATCTTTTCATGTGTATTGGCTGTTTCTGTATAGTTATTTTTAGAACTATTAAATTCCTTTGCCCATTTTTTCTTTTTATTTTTTAAAAAACTTACACTGAAGTATAGTTGATTTACAATGTTGTGTTCATTTCTGCTGTACAGCAAAGTGACTCAGCTATACATATATATCAGATCAGATCAGTTGCTCAGTCGTGTCCGACTCTTTGCGACCCCGTGAACGCAGCACTCCAGGCCTCCCTGTCCATCACCAACTCCCAGAGTTCACTGAGACTCACGTCCATCGAGTCAGTGATGCCATCCAGCCATCTCATCCTCTGTCGTCCCCTTCTCCTCCTGCCCCCAATCCCTCCCAGCATCAGAGTCTTTTCCAATGAGTCAACTCTTCGCATGAGGTGGCCAAAGTACTGGAGTTTCAGCTTTAGCATCATTCCTTCCAAAGAAATCCCAGGACTGATCTCCTTCAGAATGGACTGGTTGGATCTCCTTGCAGTCCAAGGGACTCTCAAGAGCCTTCTCCAACACCACAGTTCAAAAGCATCAATTCTTTGGCGCTCAGCCTTCTTCACAGTCCAACTCTCACATCCATACATGACCACAGGAAAAACCATAGCCTTGACTAGACGAATCTTAGCTGGCAAAGTAATGTTTCTGCTTTTGAATATGCTATTTAGGTTGGTCATAACTTTCCTTCCAAGGAGTAAGCGTCTTTTAATTTCATGGCTGCAGTCACCATCTATAGTGATTTTGGAGCCCAGAAAAATAAAGTCTGACACTGTTTCCACTGTTTCTCCATCTATTTCCCATGAAGTGGTGGGACCGGATGCCATGATCTTCGTTTTCTGAATGTTGAGCTTTAAGCCAACTTTTTCACTCTCCACTTTCACTTTCATCAAGAGGCTTTTTAGTTCCTCTTCACTTTCTTCCATAAGGGTGGTGTCATCTGCAATTCTGAGGTTATTGATATTTCTTCCGGCAATCTTGATTCCAGCTTGTGTTTCTTCCAGTCCAGCGTTTCTCATGATGTACTCTGCATAGAAGTTAAATAAGCAGGGTGACAATATACAGCCTTGACGAACTCCTTTTCCTATTTGGAACCAGTCTGTTGATCCATGTCTAGTTCTAACTGTTGATTCCTGACCTGCATACAAATTTCTCAAGAGGCAGATCAGATGGTCTGGTATTCCCATCTCTTTCAGGATTTTCCACAGTTTATTGTGACCCACACAGTCAAAGGCTTTGGCATAGTCAATAAAGTAGAAATAGATGTTTTTCTGGAACTCGCTTGCTTTTTCCATGATCCAGCGATGTTGGCAATTTGATCTCTGGTTCCTCTACCTTTTCTAAAACCAGCTTGAACATCAGGAAGTTTACGGTTCACATATTGCTGAAGCCTGGCTGGAGAATTTTGAGCATTACTTTACTAGCGTGTGAGATGAGTGCAATTGTGTGGTAGTTTGAGCTTTCTTTGGGACTGGAATGAAAACTGACCTTTTCCAGTCCTGTGGAGTTTTCCAAATTTGCTGGCATATTGAGTGCAGCACTTTCACAGCATCATCTTTCAGGATTTGGAATAGCTCAACTGGAATTCCATCACCTCCACTAGCTCTGTTCGTAGTGATGCTTTCTAAGGCCCACTTGACTTCACATTCCAAGATGTCTTGCTCTAGGTCAGTGATCACACCATCGTGATTATCTGGGTCGTGAAGATCTTTTTTGTACAGTTCTTCTGTGTATTCTTGCCATCTCTTCTTAACATCTTCTGCTTCTGTCAGGTCCATACCATTTCTGTCCTTTATCGAGCCCATCTTTGCATGAAATGTTCCTTTGGTATCTCTGATTTTCTTGAAGAGATTCTAGTCTTTCCCATTCTGTTGTTTTCCTCTATTTCTTTGCATTGATCGCTGAAGAAGGCTTTCTTATCTCTTCTTGCTCTTCTTTGGAACTCTGCATTCAGATGTTTATATCTTTCCTTTTCTCCTTTGCTTTTCGCTTCTCTTCTTTTCACAGCTATTTGTAAGGTCTACCCAGACAGCTGTTTTACTTTTTTTGCATTTCTTTTCTATGGAAATGGTCTTGATCCCTGTATATTCTTTTTCATATTCTTTTCTACTGTGATTTGTCATCGTATACTATATATAGTTACCTGTGCCATACAGTAGGGCCCTCTTTTTTATCCATTCTCTATGTAATAGTTTGCATCTACTAATCCTAAAATCCCAATCCACCCCTCCCCCTCAACAACCACAAGTTTGAGTCTATTTCTATTTTGTAGACAAGTTCATCTGTGTCATATTTTAGATTCCACATATGTGATATCATATGGTACTTATCTTTTCCTGAATTACCTCATTTAGCATGATAATCTTTAGGTTCATCCATGTTGACATATGGCATATGACATTGTCTGTTTTTTATGTCTAAGTAGTATTCCATCATATTCCGTTGTATATATGTACCACATCTTCTTTATCCAGTCATCTATTTGATAGGTTGTTTCCATGTCTTGGCTATTGTAAGTAGTGTTGTATTGAACACTGAGGTATGTGTATCTTTTCAAATTACAGCTTTTTCTGGATGTATGCCCAGGAGTGGTATTGCAGGATCATATGGCAACTCCACTTTTAGTTTTTTGAGGAATCTCCATATTGTTTTCCATAGTGGCTGTACCAATCTACATTCCCACCAACACTGTAGGAGGACTCTGTTTTCTCCACATACTTTTCAGCATTTGTTATTTGTAGATTTTCAGTGGTGGCCACTCTGACCAGTGTGAGGTGGTACCTTACTGTAGTTTTGATTTGTGTTTCTCTAATAATTAGTGTTGTTACACATCTGTTCACGTGCTGTTGTTCATCTGTATGTCTGTTTTTGGAGAAATGTGTATTTAGATCTTCTGCCTGTTTTTTGATTATATTTTTATGCTCTTGCTATTATTGAGTTGTATTAGCTGTTGTATAGTTTGGAAATTAAGCCCTTGTCATTCACATCTTTGCAAATGTTTTCTCCCAGGCCTAGTTATCTTCTTGCTCATTTATGGTTTCCTTTGCTGTACAAAAGCTTCTAAGTTTGATTAGGTCCCATTTGTGTATTTTACTTTTATTTGTATTGCCTTGGGAGATTGACCTACAAAAAAGAGAATGTTTTGCCTATATCTCTTCTAGGACTTGTACGGTGTCATATCTTATGTTTAAGTCTTTAAGTCACTTTGAGTTTATTTTTGTGCATGGTGTGAGAGTATGTTCTAACTTCATTGATTTACCTGCCACTGTCCAACTTTCCCAATACCGCTTGCCAAAGATGTTCCTTTTTTTCCTTGTGGTCAGAATAGTTACTTGAGATAATTTCTTTACTCTTAAATTTGTTGAGTCTTACTCTGTACCCTACTATGTGGTCAGTCCTAGAGAATCTTCATGTGCACTTGAAAAAAATGTGTCTTTGGATGTAAAGTCCTGAAAATATCAATTAAAAACCTAACTGTTCTACATTTAGGATCTCTATTGCCTTATTGATTTCCTGTCTCAAAGATCTTTTCATTAATGTGAGCGGGGTGTTAAAATCTCCTACTATTACTGTATTCCTATCAATTTCTCCCTTTATGTCTGTTAGTATTTATGTGTTTGGGTGCTCCTGTATTAGGTGCATGTATGTTGAGTGTAAAATCATCTTGTATTGATGCCTTTATCATTTTAGTATCCTTCTATGGCATTTGTTTTAAAGTTTATTTTGTCTAATAGAAGTATTGTGACCCCCACTTTCTTGTCATTTTCATTTGCATGGAATATCTTTTCCATCCTCTCACTTTTGATCTGTGTGGGTCTTTTACCCTAAGGTGGGTCTCTTATAGGTAGCATATTGTAGGCTGTTTGTTTTATTCAGTCTGCCACTCTTGTGTTGGAGTATTTAGGTCGTTGATGTTTAAGGTAATTATTGATAGACATGTATTTATGTCATACTGTGTGGATCACAATAAACTGTGGAAAATTCTGAAAGAGATGGGAATACCATACCACCTGGCCTGCCTCTTGAGAAACCTGTACGCAGGTCAGGAAGCAACAGTTAGAATTGGACATGGTTTCAAATAGGAAAGGGAATACGTCAAGGCTGTATATTGTCACCCTGCTTATTTAACTTATATGCAGAGAACATCATGAGAAATGCTGCGCTGGAGGAAACACAAGCTGGAATCAAGATTTCCAGGAGAAATATGAATAACCACACATATGCAGATGACACCACCCTTATGGCAGAAAGCGAAGAAGAACTAAAGACCCTCTTGATGAAAGTGAAAGTGGAGAGTGAAAAAGTTGGCTTAAAGCTCAACATTCAAAAAACCAAGATCATGGCATCCAGTCCCATCACTTCATGGCAGATAGATGGGAAACAGTGGAAACAGTGGCTGACTTTATTTTTCTGGGCTCCAAAATCACTGCAGATAGTGATTGCAGCCATGGAATTAAAAGATGCTTACTCCTTGGAAGGAAAGTTATGACCAACCTAGACAGCATATTCAAAAGCAGAGACATTCTTTTGTCAGCAAAGGTCTGTCTACTCAAGGCTGTGGTTTTTCCAGTGGTCATGTATGAATGTGAGAGTTGGACTGTAAAGAAAGGTAAGCACCGAAGAATTGATGCTTTTGAACTGTGGTGTTGGAGAAGACTCTTAAGAGTCCCTTGGACTGCAAGGAGATCCAACCAGTCCATCCTAAAGGAGACCCAACCAGTCCATCCTAAAGGAGACTAGTCCTGGGTGTTCATTGGAAGGACTGATGCTGTAGCTGAAACTCCAATACTTTGGCCACATCGTGTGAAGAGTTTACTCATTGGAAAAGACCCTGATGCTGGGAAAGATTGAGGGCAGAAGGAGAAGGGGACGACAGAGGATGAGATGGTTGGATGGCATCACTGATTCTATGGACATGGGTTTGGGTGGACTCCAGGAGTTGGTGATGGACAGGGAGGCCTGGTGTGCTGCAGTTCATGGAGTTGCAAAGAGTTGGACACAACTGAGCGACTGAACTGAACTGAAACCTTGTTTCCTGTTGATGCTATATTTCTTCTTCTTCTTCTTTTGGCCACATCAGGTGACTTACGGGATCTCAGGTCCCTCACCACAGATCAAACTCCAGTGCTTGGCAGTACTGGAGAATGCACAGTTCTAGCCATTGGACCACCAGGGAATCCTCCCATTTTTCTCTTTTGTGGTTTGATGATTTCCTTTTATGTTTATGTTTTCTTATCTTTGGTTTTAGTCAATCTGTTTTGTGTATTTGATTTGAGATTGTCTTGTTTTTTAAGTATGTTAACTGCTTCTTATATCTACTTGCTTTAGACTGATAGTCATATACGTTAAAACACATTCTGAAAAAAAAAAAAAAAAAAAAAAGAATCTACCTTTTCCTGCTCTTCTTCCCCACATTTTATGTTTTTGATGTCCTTTTGTTTTTTTAAACATCTTTATGTTTATCCTTTTACTGTTCCATTGGGGTTATCATTGTTTTCATGAAATTGTTTTGTTTTGTTTTTTTACATAAAAAATGCACTAGCTTATTTAAGTGATTTACTTTACAGTTGTGATTTTCTCTTTCCCCTACATTCTTATTTAGAAAAGATTTTCCATGTTTCTTTTAAGGTGGGTTTAGTATTGTTGTATTCTCTTTATTTTTTGCTTATCCGAGAAATTCTTTTTCTCTCTTATTCTAACCTTGCTGGTCAGAGTATACTAGGTTGCATATTTTTCCCTTTTGGGATTTTGAATGTATCTTGCCATTCCCTTCTGGCCAACAACATTTCTGTAGAAAAATCAGCTGATAGTCTTACGGGGATTCCCTTGTAGTTAACTTTTTGTTTTTCTCTTGCTACTCGTAGAATCCTCTCTTTAACTTTTGCCATTTTTATTTTAATACGTCTTGGTATAGTTCTGTTTGGGTGTATCTTGTTTGGGACTCTCTGTGCTTCCTGTACCTGGATTTCTGTTTTCTTCTTTATGTTTGGAAAGTTTTCAGCCCAATAATTTCTTCAAATACTTGTTCAATCCCCTTGTCTCTTTCTTCCCCTTCTGAAAACCCTATTATGTATAGATTGTATATTATCCCATACGTCTCTTATATTTTAATTTTTTTTTATTTGGCTTTCACCTGGTGTCCTGATTGGGTGACGTTATTCTGTCTGCCAGATTGCTTGTTCTTCTGAATTATTCATTTTGCTGTTCATTGCCTTTAGCTCACTTTCCATCTCAGTAAATGAGTTTTCTACTCTTTCTTGCCTCCCCCTGTATAGTTTTTTTTTTTTTATAGCACTCTGCATTTCTATTAATAGCCTTTCTTAATTACTTAAGTATTTTTATTTTCAGTTCAGTTCAGTCGCTCAGTCGTGTCCGATGCTTTGCAACCCCATGAATCACAGCACGCCAGGCCTCTCTGTCCATCACCAACTCCCGGAGTTCACCCAAACTCATGTGCGTCAAGTCGGTGATGCTGTCTCATCCTCTGTTGCCCCTTCTCCTCCTGCCCCCAGTGCCTCCCAGCATCAGGGTCTTTTACAATGAGTCAACTATTCACATGAGTTGGCCCAAGTATTGGAGTTTCAGTCTCAGCATCAATCCCTCCAAGGAACACCCAGGACTGGTCTCCTTTAGGATGGACTGGTTGGATCTCCTTGCAGTCCAAGGGACTCTCAAGAGTCTTCAACACCACAGTTCAAAAGCATCAATTCTTTGGCGCTCAGCTTTCTTCACAGTCCAACTCTCACATCCATACATGACCACTGGAAAAACCATAGCCTTGACTAGACGAACCTTGGTTGGAAAAAGAATATCTGTGTTTTTTAATATGCTGTCTAGGTTGGTCCTAACTTTCCTTCCAAGGAGTAAGTGTCTTTTAATTTCATGGCTGGAGTGATTTTGGAGCCCCCAAAAATAAAGTCTGACACTGTTTCTATTGTTTCCCCATCTATTTCCCAAGAAGTGATGGGACCAGATGCCATGAGCTTAGTTTTCTGAATGTTGAGCTTTAAGCCAACTTTTTCACTCTCCTCTTTTACTTTCATCAAGAGGCTCTTTAGTTCCTCTTCACTTTCTGCCATAAGGGTGGTGTCATCTGCATATCTGAGGTTATTGATATTTTTCCCAGAAATCTTGATTCCAGCTTGTGCTTCTTCCAGCCCAGCGTTTCTCATGATGTACTCTGCATAGAAATTAAATAAGCAGGGTGACAATATACAGCCTTGACATACTCCCTTTGCTATTTAGAACCAGTCTGTTGTTCCATGTCCAGTTCTAACTGTTGCTTCCTGATCTGCATACAGGTTTCTCAAGAGGCAGGTCAGGTGGTCTGGTATATTTTATTTTAATTTAATTGGAGGCTAATTACTTTACAATATTGTATTGGTTTTGCCATACATCAACATGAATCCACCACGGGTGTACATGTGTTCCCCATCCTGAACCCCCCCTCCTACCTCCCTCCCTGTACCATCCTTCTGGTTCGTCCCAGTGCACCAGCCCCAAGCATCCTGTATCCTGCATCGAACCTGGACTGGCAATTTGTTTCTTATATGATATTATACATGTTTCAATGCCATTCTCCCAAATCATCCCACCCTCTCCCTCTCCCACAGAGTTTAAAAGAGTGTTCTATACATCTGTGTCTCTTTTGTTCTCTTGCATACAGGATTATCATTATCATCTTTCTAAATTCCATATATATGCGTTAGTATACTGCATTGGTATTTTTCTTTCTGGCTTACTTCACTCTGTATAATAGGCTTCAGTTTCAT
Organism: Bubalus kerabau; assembly: GCF_029407905.1. Taxonomy (NCBI): domain Eukaryota; kingdom Metazoa; phylum Chordata; class Mammalia; order Artiodactyla; family Bovidae; genus Bubalus; species Bubalus kerabau. The sequence continues at coordinate 119,875,166 of NC_073627.1, forward strand.
CCACCTCATCAGAACTGATTCAAATGTATTCTTTTTAATGGCTGAGTAATACTCCATTGTGTATATGTACCACAGCTTTCTTATCCATTCATTTGCTAATGGACATCTAAGTTGCTTCCGTGTCCTGGCTATTATAAACAGTGCTGCGATGAACATTGGGGTACACGTGTCTCTTTCCCTTCTGGTTTCCTCAGTGTGTATGCCCAGCAGTGGGATTGCTGGGTCATAAGGCAGTTCTATTTCCAGTTTTTTAAGGAATCTCCACACTGTTCTCCATAGTGGCTGTACTAGTTTGCATTCCCACCAGCAGTGTAAGAGAGTTCCCTTTTCTCCACACCCTCTCCAGCATTTATTACTTGTAGACTTTTGTTTCGCAGCCATTATGACTGGCGTGAAATGGTACCTCATAGTGGTTTTGATTTGCATTTCTCTGATAATGAGTGATGTTGAGCATCTTTTCATGTGTTTGTTAGCCATCTCTATGTCTTCTTTAGAGAAATGTCCATTTAGTTCTTTGGCCCATTTTTTGATTGGGTTGTTTATTTTTCTGGAATTGAGCTGCAGGTGTTGCTTGTATATTTTTGAGATTAGTTGTTTGTCAGTTGCTTCATTTGCTATTATTTTCTCCCATTCTGAAGGCTGTCTTTTCACCTTGCTTATAGTTTCCTTTGTTGTGCAGAAGCTTTTAAGTTTAATTAGGTCCCATTTGTTTATTTTTGCTTTTATTTCCAATATTCTGGGAGGTGGGTCATAGAAGATCCTGCTGTGATGTATGTCGGAGAGTGTTTTGCCTGTGTTCTCCTCTACGAGTTTTATAGTTTCTGGTCTTATGTATAGATCTTTAATCCATTTTGAGTTTATTTTTGTATATGGTGTTAGAAAGTGTTCTAGTTTCATTCTTTTACAAGTGGTTGACCAGAGTTCCCAGCACCACTTGTTAAAGAGATTGTCTTTAATCCATTGTATATTTTTGCCTCCTTTGTCAAAGATAAGGTATCCAAAGGTGTGTGGATTTCTTTCTGGGCTTTCTATTTTGTTCCATTGATCTATATTTCTGTCTTTGTGCCAGTAGCATACTGTCTTGATGACTGTGGCTTTGTAGTAGAGCTTGAAGTCAGGCTGGTTGATTCCTCCAGTTCCATTCTTCTTTCTCAAGATCGCTTTGGCTATTCTAGGTTTTTTGTATTTCCATACAAATTGTGAAATTATTTGTTCTAGCTCTGTGAAAAATACCTTTGGTAGCTTGATAGGGATTGCATTGAATCTATAGATTGCTTTGGGTAGTATACTCATTTTCACTGTATTGATTCTTCCAATCCATGAACATGGTATATTTCTCCATCTATTAGTGTCCTCATTGATTTCTTTCACCAGCATTTTATAATTTTCTATATACAGGTCTTTAGTTTCTTTAGGTAGATATATTCCTAAGTATTTTATTCTTTTCGTTGCAATGGTGAATGAAATTGTTTCTTTAATTTCTCTCTTTTCTCATTATTAGTGTATAGGAATGCAAGGGATTTCTGTGTGTTGATTTTATATCCTGCAAGTTTACTATATTCATTGATTAGCTCTAGTAATTTTCTGGTGGAATCTTTAGGGTTTTCTATGTAGAGGATCATGTCATCTGCTAACAGTGAGAGTTTTACTTCTTCTTTTCCAATTTGGATTCCTTTTATTTCTTTTTCTGCTCTGATTGCTGTGGCCAAAACTTCCAAAACTATGTTGAATAGTAATGGTGAAAGTGGGCACCCATGTCTTGTTCCTGATTTTAGGGGAAATGCTTTCAATTTTTCACCATTGAGGATAATGTTTGCTGTGGGTTTGTCATATATAGCTTTTATTATGCTGAGGTATGTTCCTTCTATTCCCGCTTTCTGGAGAGTTTTTTTTATCATAAATGGATGTTGAATTTTGTCAAAGGCTTTCTCTGCATCTATTGAGATAATCATATGGCTTTTATTTTTCAATTTGTTAATGTGGTGTATTACATTGATTTGCGGATATTGAAGAATCCTTGCATCCCTGAGATAAAGCCCACTTGGTCATGGTGTATGATCTTTTTAATGTATTGTTGGATTCTGATTGCTAGAATTTTGTTAAGGATTTTTGCATCTATGTTCATCAGTGATTTTGGCCTGTAATTTTCTTTTTTTATCGCATCTTTGTCAGGTTTTGGTATTAGGGTGATGGTGGCCTCATAGAATGAGTTTGGAAGTTTACCATCCTCTGCAATTTTCTGGAAGAGTTTGAGTAGGATAGGTGTTAGCTCTTCTCTAAAATTTTGGTAGAATTCAGCTGTGAAGCCGTCTGGACCTGGGCTTTTGTTTGCTGGAAGATTTCTGATTAAAGTTTCAATTTCTGTGTTTGTGATGGGTCTGTTAAAATTTTCTATTTCTTCCTGGTTCAGTTTTGGAAAGTTGTACTTTTCTAAGAATTTTCCATTTTTTCCACATTGTCCATTTTATTGGCATATAATTGCTGATAGTCTGTTATGATCCTTTGTATTTCTCTGTTGTCTGTTGTGATCTCTCCATTTTCATTTCTAATTTTATTGATTTGATTTTTCTCCTTTTGTTTCTTGATGAGTCTGGCTAATGGTTTGTCAGTTTTATTTATCCTTTCAAAGAACCAACTTTTGGCTTTGTTGATTTTTGTTATGGTCTCTTTTGTTTCTTTTGCATTTATTTCTGCCCTAATTTTTAAGATTTCTTTCCTTCTACTAACCCTGGGGTTCTTCATTTCTTCCTTTTCTAGTTGCTTTAGGTGTAGAGTTAGGTTATTTATTTGACTTTTTTCTTGTTTTTTTGAGGTATTCCTGTATTGCTATGAACTTTCCCCTTAGCACTGCTTTTACAGTGTCCCACAGGTTTAGGGTTGTTGTGTTTTGATTTTCATTCATTTCTATGCATATTTTGATTTCTTTTTTGATTTCTTCTGTGATTTGTTGGTTATTTAGCAGCATATTGTTCAGCCTCCATATATTGGAATTTTTAATAGTTTTTCTCCTGTAATTGTGATCTAATCTTACTGCATTGTGGTCAGAAAGGATGCTTGGAATGATTTCAATTTTTTTGAATTTACCAAGGATGGATTTATGGCCCAGGATGTGATCTATCCTGGAGAAGTTTCCGTGTGCACTTGAAAAAAAGGTGAAATTCATTGTTTTGGGGTGAAATGTCCTATAGATATCAATTAGGTCTAACTGGTCTATTGTATCATTTAAAGTTTGTGTTTTCTTGTTAATTTTCTGTTTAGTTGATCTATCCATAGGTGTGAGTGGGGTATTAAAGTCTCCCACTATTATTGTGTTATTGTTAATTTCCCCTTTCATACTTGTTAGTGTTTGTCTTACATATTGCACTGCTCCTATGTTGGGTACATATATATTTATAATTGTTATATCTTCTTCTTGGATTGATCCTTTGATCATTATGTAGTGACCTTCTTTGTCTCTTTTCACAGCCTTTGTATTAAAGTCTATTTCATCTGATATGAGTATTGCTACTCCTGCTTTCTTTTGGTCTCTATTTGCATAGAATATCTTTTTACATCCCTTCACTTTCAGTCTGTATGTGTCCCCTGTTTTGAGGTGGGTCTCTTGTAGACAACATATATAGGGGTCTTGTTTTTGTATCCATTCAGCCAGTCTTTGTCTTTTGGTTGGGGCATTCAACCCATTTAAGGTAATTATTGACAATGGCACCCCACTCCAGTACTCTTGCCTGGAAAATCCCATGGACGGAGGAGCCTTGTGGGCTGCAGTGCATGGGGTCGCTAAGAGTCGGACATGACTGAGTGACTTCACTTTCCCTTTTCCCTTTTATGCATTGGAGAAGGAAATGGCAAGCCCCTGCAGTGTTCTTGCCTGGAGAATCCCAGGGACGGGGGAGCCTGGTGGGCTGCCGTCTATGGGGTCGCACAGAGTCGGACACGACTGAAGCGACTTAGCAGCAGCAGCAGCAGCATGATCCCGTTGCCATTAACTTTATTGTTTTGGGTTTGAGTTTATACACCCTTTTTGTGTTTCCTGTCTAGAGAATATCCTTTAGCATTTGTTGGCGAGCTGGTTTGTTGGTGCTGAATTCTCTCAGCTTTTGCTTGTCTGTAAAGCTTTTAATTTCTCCTTCATATTTGAATGAGATCCTTGCTTGGTACTGTAATCTGGGCTGTCGGTTATTTTGTTTCATCACTTTAAGTATATCTTGCCATTCCCTCCTGGCCTGAAGAGTTTCTATTGAAAGATCAGCTGTTATCCTTATGGGAATCCCCTTGTGTGTTATTTGTTGTTTTTCCCTTGCTGCATTTAATATTTGTTCTTTGTGTTTGATCTTTGTTAATTTGATTAATATATGTCTTGGGGTGTTTCACCTTGGGTTTATCCTGTTTGGGACTCTCTGGGTTTCTTGGACTTGGGTTAATATTTCCTTCCCCGTTTTAGGGAAGTTTTCAACTATTATCTCCTCAAGTATTTTCTCATGGTCTTTCTTTTTGTCTTCTTCTTCTGGGACTCCTATGATTCGAATGTTGGGGCATTTAATATTGTCCTGGAGGTCTCTGAGATTGTCCTCATTTTTTTTAATTTGTTTTTCTTTTTTCCTCTCTGATTCATTTATTTCTACCATTCTATCTTCTAATTCACTAATCCTATCTTCTGCCTCCGTTATACTACTATTTGTTGCCTCCAGAGTGTTTTTGACTTCATTTATTGCATTATTCATTATATATTGACTCTTTTTTATTTCTTCTAGGTCCTTGTTAAACCTTTCTTGCATTTTCTCAATCCTTATCTCCAGGCTATTTATCTGTGATTCCATTTTGATTTCAAGATTTTGGATCATTTTCACTATCATTATTTGGAATTCTTTATCAGGTAGATTCCCTATCTCTTCCTCTTTGGTTTGGTTTGGTGGGCATTTATCCTGTTCCTTTATCTGCTGGGTATTCCTCTGTCTCTTCATCTTGTTTATATTGCTGAGTTTGGGGTGGCCTTTGTGTATTCTGGCAGTTTGTGGCGTTCTCTTTATTGTGGAGTTTCCTCACTGTGGTTGGGGTTGTACAGGTGGCTTGTCAAGGTTTCTTGGTTAGGGAAGCTTGTGTCTGTGTTCTGGTGTGTGGAGCTGGATTTCTTCTCTCTGGAGTGCAATGAAGTGTCCAGTAATGAATTATGAGATGTCAGTGGTTTTGGTGTAACTTTGGGCAACCTGTATTTTGGAGCTCAGGGCTGTGTTCCTGTGTTGCTGGAGAATTTGCGTGGTATGTCTTGCTCTGGAACTTGTTGGCCCTTGTGTGGTGCTTGGTTTCAGTGTAGGTATGGAGGCATTTGATGAGCTCCTGTCAATTAACGCTCCCTGGAGTCGGGAATTCTCTGGTATTCTCAGGATTTGGACTTAAGCCTCCTGCTTCTGATTTTCAGTCTTATTTTTACAGTAGTCTCAAGACTTTTCCTTCTGTACAGCACCATTGATAAAACATCTAGGTTAAAGATGAAAAGTTTCTCCACAGTGAGGGACACCCAGAGAGGTTCACAGAGTTACATGGAGAAGAGAAGAGGGAGGAGGGAGTTAGAGGTGACCCAAATGAGATGAGGTGGAATCAAAAGAGGAGAGAGCAAGCTAGCCAGTAATCACTTCCTTATGTGTGCTCCACAGTCTGGACCACTCAGAGATGTTTATGGAGTGATACAGAAAAGAGAAGAGGGAGGAAGGAGACAGAAGTGGCCAGGAGGATAAAAGGGGGGAATCAAAAGGAGAGACACAGATCCAGCCAGTAATCAGTTCCCTAAGTGTTCTCCACCGTCTGGAACACACAGAGATTCACAGAGTTGGGTAGAGAAGAGAAGGGGGAGGGAGGAGAGAGAGGTGACCTGGTGAAGAAAAAGGAGAGTCCAAAGGGGGAGAGAGAAGTCAAGCCAGTAATCTCGCTCCCAAGTAAAAATGGGTACTGAAGATTGGGTTCTTAAAGGTACAACATTGATAACAAATACCAAAAAGTAAAGATTAAAAATCTAGAGTAGAGGTTGGAATTTGAAAAATACAATATTAAAGAAAAGAAGAAGAAAAAAAAAGTCACAAAAATTATAAAAAAAAAAATATATATATATATATATATGAAGTTTGCTTTAAAAAAATAGGGTCTTTTTGTTTTTCAAAGTAATAGTAGCTTATAAAAATGAAAATTAAAGAAGTAATACAGGACATACAAATTAAAAAAGAATGATCATAAAAATAGTAAAAATATATCTAGGACTTTCTCTGGTGGTGTTGTGGGCAGTGTGGGGTCAGTTCATTTTCGGATAGTTCCTTGGTCCAGCTTATATTTCTCAAGATCTGTAGGCCCTTTCCTATGTAGTTGGTACTAACTACAGGGTTTTAATCTATTGCACCTGTCACTTCCAAGGCGGCTCCCTCTGTTTTAGCTTCTTCTGTTTGCTGGTCTCTTCAGTGTCTGATTTCCACCCTAACACAAGGTGGTTGGTGGTGGACACTTTTTTTAGGCTCACTTGTTCAGTCGCACTGTGGGGAGGGAGGGACGCTGCAAACAAATAACACTGGAGTGTGCTTACCATGTCTTGGCCACACTGGGCCTGCCCCCACTCACCGTGCGTGTGCCCTCCCTGTCCACACTGCTCAGGCTCTAGGTTGCTTCGCCGGAACCGTCTGAGGCCGGCCCTGGGCTGCATGCACCTCCCAGGTCTAAGCCACTCAGGTTCAGGCACTCGTGTAGTCCTCAAAGGCACAGACTCGGTTGGGCCTGCGTTTTGTGCCCTTCCCAGGTCGAGCAGCTCAGGTGATGAAGTGTTTGGTGGGCGTGGTTGCTGCAACTTATCCCCTCCCCCTTCCCTGCTGCTCGGTTTTCTGGGTGTACATCCGGTGCACCTTCTCAGGCAGATGTTGACTGTCCAGAACCCCAAGAAGTCTTAGTTATCAAAGAAGCCTGCTTGCAGTTTTGTAGATAATGTCTCTCTGGGGCTGCGATTGCCCTTTTCCAGCTCTGGCTGCCTGTCACCGGAGGGGGATGGTCTGCAGCCGGCTATCTCTGTTCAGTCTTTTGTTCTGTGCGCGGGCCTGGCAGTGTCGTAGGTTAGGGCTGGCTTTTCGCGTGGTAGCTCTCCCACAGTCTGGTTGCTAGCCCAAGTTAGTTCGCTCAGATTGCCCTCAGAGCATTCAGGCTCAGTCCTTACTCTAAGCAATGCAGCCCACGCCTCCCTGCCCAGCCCCCGCTTGCTAGTGGCGGGTGCAGGCGTCTGTGCTGCTTCTCTGCTGGGGGAGTTACTGTTGGGCTTGTAATCTGTGGGTTTTAATTATTTATTTTTCCTCCCTGTTATGTTGCCCTCTGTGCTCCCAAGGCTTGCCACAGACTTGGCAGTGAGAGTGTTCCCTGGTGTTTGGAAACTTCTCTCTTTTTAAGACTCCCTTCCCGGGATGGAGCTCCGTTCCTACCTCTTTTGTCTCTTTTTTTGTCTTTAATATTTTTTCCTACCTCCTTTCGAAGACAATGGGCTGCTTTTCAGGATGCCTGATGTCCTCTGCCAGCATTCAGAAGTTGTTTTGTGGAATTTACTCAGCGTTTAAATGTTCTTTTGATGAATTTTTGGGGGAAAAAGTGGTCTCCCCATCCTATTCCACTGCCATCTTAGGACCCCCCCCTATATTTTATATTTAATTTTATCTTTCGAATTTGGTGTCTATTAGACTGAAGAGGTCTGTGTCATTGTTCTTTCAGGGGAATTCTCTTGATCTTTTTACTGGGAGTCATTCTTCTGCTTCTTCATTTTACTTATACTTCTCTTACTATGTAAAGTTAGGAGAAACAATTGTCTACTCTGATCTTTGAGGGCTTTTTATATGTGGGAGCATTCTTTCGTCACTTGTGCGGGATTAATAATATATTTGGGCAAGGGCTGTTTTTAATATGGATGTCTGCTGCCTCTGTTCTCAGCGTGTGCTGGCTGTTATCCCCTTGATAGGCGATGTGTACATGCAGTGGCTGGTGCCCTTCCTGGGGCTCTTGGGTGCAGTGGCAGCTTGTGCATGCCTCCAGAGCCCGCAGTGGCACTGGAGATGGCTCATGACTGCTCCTGGAACCTGCAAGGGTGTCAGTGGCAGCTCAAGATTGCTCCTGGAGTCCATGAGGGCAGCAGCAGCAGCAGCTTGTCATCTCTCCTGGAGCCTTCAGTACCTGTTTTTAAAGACCAGTAATCCCATTCACAACTGGGTATTGTTTTTCCTTTGGCTCCATCCCTTCATTCTTTCTGGAGTTATTTCTCCATGATCTCCAGTAGCATATTGGGCACCTACTGATCTGGGGAGTTCCTCTTTTAGTATCCTATCATTTTGCCTTTTCATACTGTTCTCAAGGCAAGAATACTGAAGTGTTTGCCATTCCCTTCTCCAGTGGACCACATTCTGTCAGACCTCTCCACCATGACCCACCCATCTTGGGTGGCCCCACAGGGCATGGCTTAGTTTCATTGAGTTAGACAAGGCTGTGGGCTGTGTGATTAGATTGACTAGTTTTCTGTGATTATGGTTTCAGTGTGTCTGCCTTCTGATGCCCTCTCGCAACACCTACTGTCTTACTTGGGTTTCTCTTACTTGGATGTGCAGTATCTCTTCACGACTGCTCTAGCAAAGCACAGCCGCTGCTCCTTACCTTGGACGAGGGGTATCTCCTCACTGCTGCCCCTCCTGACCCTGAACATGGAGTAGCTCCTCTTGGCCCTCCTGCACCCATGCAGCCACCGCTCCTTGGACGTGGGGTTGCTCCTCTCGGCTGCAAAAACAATACCCAGTTGTGGATGTGACTGGTGATAGAAGTGAGGTCTGATGCTGTAAAGAGCAATATTGCATAGGAACCTGGAATCTTAGGTCCATGAATCAAGGCAAATTGGAAGTGGTCAAACAGGAGATGGCAAAGTGAACACTGACATTCTAGGAATCAGCAAACTAAAATGGACTGGAATGGGTGAATTTAACCCAGATGACCATTGTATCTACTACTGTGGGCAGGAATCCCTTAGAAGAAATGAAGTAGCCATCATGGTCAAAAAAAAGAGTCCGATATTTAGTACTTGGATGCAGTCTCAAAAATGACAGAATGATCTCTGTGCGTTTCCAAGGCAAACCATTCAGTATCACAGTAATCCAAGTCTATGCCCCAACCAGTAACGCTGAAGAAGCTGAAGTTGAAGACCTACAAGACCTTCTAGAACCAACACCCAAAAAAGATGTCCTTTTCATTATAGGGGACTGGAATGCAAAAGTAGGAAGTCAAGAAACACCTGGAGTAACAGGCAAATTTGGCCTTGGAATATGCAATAAAGCAGGGCAAAGACTAATAGAGTTTTGCCAAGAGAATGCAGTGGTCATAGCAAACACCCTCTTCCAACAACACAAGAGAAGACTCTACACATGGACATCCCTTGATGGTCAACACTGAAATCAGATTGATTATATTTTTTGCAGCCAAAGATGGAGAAGCTCTGCACAGTCAGCAAAAACAAGACCAGGAGCTGACTGTGGCTCAGATCATGAACTCCTTATTGCCAAATTCAGACTTAAATTGAAGAAAGTAGGGAAAACCACTAGACCATTCAGGTATGACCTGAATCAAATCCCTTATGATTATACAGTGGAAGTGAGAAATAGATTTAAGGGCCTAGATCTGATAGATAGAGTGCCTGATGAACTGTGGACAGAGGTTCATGACATTGTACAGGAGACAGGGATCAAGACCATCCCCATGGAAAAGAAATGCAAAAAAACAAAATGGCTGTCTGGGGAGGCCTTACAAATAGCTGTGAAAAGAAGAGAAGCAAAAAGCAAAGGAGAAAAGGAAAGATATAAGCATCTGAATGCAGAGTTCCAAAGAATAGCAAGGAGAGATAAGAAAGCCTTCCTCAGCGATCAATGCAAAGAAATAAAGGAAAACAATAGAATGGGAAAGACTAGAGATCTCCAAGAAAATTAGAGATACCAAGGGAACATTTCATGCAAACACGGGCTCAATAAAGGACAGGAATGGTAGGGACCTAACAGAAGCAGAAGATATTAAGAAGAGATGGCAAGGATACACAGAAGAACTGTACAAAAAAGATCTTCAAGACCAAGATAATTATGATGATGTGATCACTGACCTAGAGCCAGACATCCTGGAATGTGAAGTCAAGTGGGCCTTAGAAAGCATCACTACAAACAAAGCTAGTGGAGGTGATGGAATTCCAGTTGAGCTATTTCAAATCCTGGAAGATGATGCTGTGAAAGTGCTGCACTCAATATGCCAGAAAGTTTGGAAAACTCTGCAGTGACCACAGGACTGGAAAAGGTCAGTTTTCATTCCAATCCCAAAGAAAGGCAATGCCAAAGAATGTTCAAACTACCGCACAATTGCACTCATCTCACATGCTAGTAAAGTCATGCTCAAATTCTCCAAGCCAGGCTTCAGCAATACGTGAACCGTGAACTTTCAGATGTTCAAACTGGTTTTAGAAAAGGCAGAGGAACCAGAGATCAAATAGCCAACATCCGCTGGATCATGGAAAAAGGAAGAGAGTTCCAGAAAAACATCTATTTCTGCTTTATTGACTATGCTGAAGCCTTTGACTGTGTGGATCACAGGAACACATGTATACCTGTGGCGGATTCATTTTGATATTTGGCAAAACTAATACAATTATGTAAAGTTTAAAAACAAAATAAAATTAAAAATAAAAAAAAAAAATGAAAGAGATGGGAATACCAGACATACTGACCTGCCTCTGGAGAAACCTGTATGCAGGTCAGGAATCAACAGTTAGAACTGGACATGGAACAACAGACTGGTTCCAAATAGGAAAAGGAGTTCATCAAGGCTGTATACTGTCACCCTGCTTATTTAACTTATATGCAGAGTACATCATGAGAAACGCTGGACTGGAAGAAGCACAAGCTGGAATCAAGATTGCTGGGAGAAATATCAATAACCTCAGATATGCAGATGACACCACCCTTTTGGAAGAAAGTGAAGAGGAACTATAAAGTCTCTTGGTGAAAGTGAAAGTGGAGAGTGAAAAAGTTGGCTTAAAGCTCAACATTCAGAAAACTAAGATCATGGCATTTGATCCCATCACTTCTTGGGAAATAGATGGGGAAACAGTGGAAACAGTGTCAGACTTTATTTTTCTGGGATCCAAAATCACTGCAGATGGTGACTGCAGCCATGAAATTAAAAGACGCTTACTCCTTTGAAGGAAAGTTATGACCAACCTAGATAGCTTATTGAAAAGCAGAGACATTACTTTGCCGACAAAGGTCTGTCTAGTCAAGGCTATGGTTTTTCCTGTGGTCATGTATGGATGTGAAAGTTGGGCTGTGAAGAAGGCTGAGTGCTGAAGAATTGATGCTTTTGAACTGTGGTGTTGGAGAAGACTCGTGAGAGTCCCTTGGACTGCAAGGAGATCCAACCAGTCCATTCTGAAGGAGATCAGCCCTGGAATTTCTTTGGAAGGAATGATGCTAAAGCTGAAACTCCAGTACTTTGGCCAGGTCATGTGAAAAGTTAACTCATTGGAAAAGACTCTGATGCTGGGAGGGATTGGGGGCAGGAGGCGAAGGGGACGACAGAGGATGAGATGGCTGGATGGCATCACTGACTGGATGGACGTGAGTCTTTTATAGGTAGCTGTCCAGTTTTCCCAATACCATTGATTGAAGAGTCTGTCTTTGCCCCATTGTATATTCTTGCCTCCTTTGTCAAAAATAAGGTACCTATAGGTGCATGGGTTTATTTCTGGACTTTCTATCTTGTTCCATTGGTCTGTATTTCTGTTTTTGTGCCAGTACCATACTGTCTTGATGACTGTTTGTAGTATAATCTGAAGTCGGGAAGGTTGATTTCCTCCAGCTCCATTCTTCTTTCTTAAGACTGCTTTGACTATTTGGGGTCTTTTGTGTTTCCATATGAATTGTGAAATTTTTGTTCTAGTTCTGTGAAAAAACGTCATTGGTAGTTTGATAGGGATTGCATTGAATCTGTAGATTGCATTTGGTAGTATAGTCATTTTCACAGTATTGATTCTTCCTACCCAGGAACATGGAATCTCTCTCCATCTGTTTATGTCATCTTTGATTTCTTTCATTAGTGTCTTGTAATTTTCCGTTTACGGTTCTTTTGTCCCCTTAGGTAAGTTTATTCCTAGATATTTAATTCTTTGTGTTGCAATGGTGAATGGGATTGATTCCTTAATTTCTTTCTGATTTTTCATTGTTAAATATAGAAATGCAAGTGATTTCTGTGTATTGATTTTGTATGCTGCGACTTTGCTAATTTCACTGATTAGCTCTAGTAATTTTCTGATACTATCTTTTGGGTTTTCTATGTATAGTATCTGGAGAAGGCAATGGCACCCCACTCCAGCACTCTTGCCTGGAAAATTCCATGGACAGAGGAGCCTGGTAGGCTGCAGTCCATGGGGTCGCTAGGAGTCGTACACGACTGAGCGATTTCCCTTTCACTTTTCACTTTCATGCATTGGAGAAGGAAATGGCAACCCACTCCAGTATTCTTGCCTGGAGGATCCCAGAGATGGCGGAGCCTGGTGGGCTGCCGTCTGTGGGGTCGCACAGAGTCGGACATGACTGAAGCAACTTAGCATAGCATATGTATAGTATCAGTGAGCTTCCCTGGTGGCTCAGAGTTTAAAGCGTCTGCCTGCAATGTGGGAGACATGGCTTCGATCCCTGGATTGGGAAGATACCCTGGAGAAGGAAATGGCAACCCACTTCAGTTTTCCTGCCTGGAGAATCCCATGGACGGAGGAGCCTGGTGGGCTACAGTCCACGGGGTCGCTAAGAGTCAGACACAACTGAGTGACTTCACTCACTCACTCACTCATGTACAGTATCATGTCATCTGCAAACAGTGAGAGCTTTACTTCTTCTTTTCCAATCTGGATTCCTTTTATTTCTTTTTCTTTGATTGCTATAGCTAGGACTTCCAGAACTATGTTGAATAATAGTGATGAAAGTGGAAAACCTTGTCTTGTTCTTGATCTTAGGGGGAATGCTTTCAGTTTTCACCTTGAGAATGATGTTTGCTGTAGGCTTATCATATATGGCCTTTACTGTGTTGAGGCAGGTTCCTTCTATGCCTATTTTTTGAAGAGTTTTCATCATAAATGGGTGCTGAATTTTGTTAAAGACTTTTTTGGCATCTATTATGATCATATGGTTTTTATCTTTCAATTTGTTAATAATGGTGCATCACATTGATTGATTTGCATATAAGGGAGAATCCTTGCATTCCTGGAATAAACTCAACTTGATCATGGTGTATGAGGTTTTTGATGTGTTGCTGAATTCTGTTTGCTAAGATTTTGTTGAGGATTTTTGCATCTATGTTCGTCAGTGATATTGGCCTATAGTTTTCTTTTTTGTGTGCTGTCTTTGATTTTGGTATCAGGGTGATGGTGGCCTCGTAGAATCAATTTGGAAGTGTTCTTCCTCTGCAATTTTTTGAAGGATCGAAGAATTTTAGAAGGATAGGCATTAGCTCTTCTCTAAATGTTTGATGGAATTTTCCTGTGAAGCCATCTGGTCCTGGGCTTTTGTTTTTTGGGAGATTTTTGATCACAACTTCAACTTCAGTGCTTGTAATTGGGTTGTTCATAATTTGTATTTCTTTCTGGTTCAGTCTTGGAAGATTGAACTTTTCTTAGAATCTGTGCATTTGTTCCAGGTTATCCATTTTATTGCCATATAGTTGTTCATAATAGTCTCTTATAGTTCTTTGTAATTCTGCATTGTCTGTTGTAACGCTCTCTGTTTTCATTTCTTATTTTGTTGATTTGATTCTTCTGTCTTTTTTTCGTACTGAGTCTGGCTAAAGGTTTGTGAATTTTGTTTATCTTCTCAAAGAACCAACTTTTAGTTTTATTAACCTTTACTGTTGTTTCTTTCATTTCTTTTTTATTTATTTTTGCTCCGATCTTTATGATTTCTTTCCTTCTACTAATTTTTGGGGTTTTTTTTGTTCTTTTTCCAGCTTTTTAGGTGTAAAGTTAGGTTGTCTATTTGATGGTTTTTTTTTGTTTCTTGAGGTAGATTTGTATTGCTATAAACTTCTCTCTCAGAAAACCTTTTGCTGCATCCCATAGGTTTTGAGTTGTGTTTTCATTGTCATTTGTTTCTAGAAATTTTTTGATTTCCCTTTTGATTTCTTCAGTAACCTGTTGGTTATTTAGAAACGTGTTGTTTAATCTCCATGTGTTTGTGTTTCTTACAGTTTTTTTTCTTGTAATTGATATCTAATCTCAAAATGTTGTGGTCAGAGAAAATGCTTGATACAGTTTCAGTTTTCTTAAGTTTACTGAAGTTTGATTTGTGACCCAGGATGTGGTCTATTGTGAAGAATGTTCCATGTGCACTTGAGAAGGTGTGACGTGAAGTCGCTCAGTCGTGTCTGACTCTTTGCGACCCCATGGACTGTAACCCACCAGGCTCCTCTGTCCATGGGATTTTCCAGGCAATAGTACTGGAGTGGATTGCCATTTCCTTCTCCAAGGGATCTTCCCAACCCAGGGATCGAACCCGGGTCTCCCGCATTGTAGACAGACACTTTACCATCTGAGCCACCAAGGAAGTCAATCTTGAGAAGGTGTATTCTTCTGCATTTGGATGGAATGTCCTGAAGATATCAATGAGATCCATTTCATCTAATGTATCATTTAAGACTTGTGTTTCCTTATTAATTTTCTGTTTTGATGATCTGTCCATTGGTGTGAGTGGGGTGTTAAAGTCTCCTACTATTACTGTGTTACTGTCAATTTCTCCTTTTATGTCTGTTAGTGTTTGTCTTGGAGAAGGCAATGGCACCCCACTCCAGTACTCTTGCCTGGAAAATCCCATGAATGGAGGAGCCTGGTAGGCTACAGTCCATGGGGTCGCTAAGAGTCGGGCACGACTGAGCGACTTCACTTTCACTTTTCACTTTCATGAATTGGAGGAGGAAATGGCAACCCACTCCAGTGTTCTTGCCTGGTGAATCCCAGGGATGGGGGAGCCTCTTGGGCTGCTGTCTATGGGGTTGCACAGAGTCAGACATGACTGAAGTGACTTAGCAGCAGCAGCAGCAGCAGTGTTTGTCTTATGTATTGAGGTGCTCCTATGTTGGGTGCATAGATATTTACAGTTGTTATGTCTTCCTCTTGGATTGATCCCTTGATCATTATGTAGTGTCCTTCCTTATCTCTTGTAATCTTCTTTATTTTAAGGTCTATTTTGTCTGATATGAGGATTGCTACTCCAGCCTTTCTTTTGCTTCCCATTTGCATGGAGTATATTTTTCCATCCTCTCACTCTCCATCTATATGTGTCTTTAGGTCTGAAGTGTGTTTCTTGTAGACAGCATATATGTGGGTTTTGTTTTTGTTTCCATTCAGCCAGTCTGTGTCTTTCGGTTGGAGCACTTAATCCATTTACATTTAAAGTAATTATTGATATATATATTCCTGTTGCCATTTTCTTAATTGTTTCGGGTTGATTTTGTACATCTTTTTCTTTTCTTGTAAGTCCCTTTAACATTTATTGTAAAGCCAGTTTGGTGGTACTGAATTCTCTTAAATTTTGCTTGTCTGAAAGCTTTTTATTTCTCTATCTATTTTGAATGAGATCTTTGCTGGGTAATCTTGGTTGTAGATTTTTCCCTTTCAGTACTTTAAATATATCCTGCTATTTCCTTTTGGCCTGCAGAGTTTCTGCTGAAAGATCAGCTGTTAAGCATATGGGGTTTCCCTTGTATGTTACTTGTTGCTTCTCCTTTGCTGTTTTTAATATTCTTTCTTTGTGTTTAGTCTTTGTTAGTTTGATTAGTATATGTGTTGGCATGTTTCTCCTTGGGTTATCCTGTATGGGACTCTTTGTGCCTCTAGGACTTAATTGACTATTCCTTTTCCATGTTGGGGAAATTTTCAACTATAATCTCTTCAAAAATTTTCTCATACCCTTTCTTTTTCTCTTCTTCTTCTGGGACTCCTATAATTTGAATGTTGGTGCATTTTATATTGTCCCAGATGTCTCTGATGCTATCCTCAGTTATTTTCATTCTTTTTCCTTTATTCTGCTCTTCAGAAGTTATTTCCACCATTTTATCTTCCAATTCACTGATTCGTTCTTCTGCTTTAGATATTCTGCTCTTGATTTCTTATAGAGTATTTTAAATTTAAGTAATTCTGTTTTTTGTCTCTATGTTTAGTCTTCACTTCTTCTCCATCTTTGTTAGTTCATTCTTGTATTTTCTCCATTTTGTTTTCAAGGTTTATGATAATCTTTACTATCATTATTCTGAATTCTTTTTCAGGTGTTTGCCTATTTTCTCTTCATTTATTTGGACTTCTGTGTTTCTAGTTTGTTCCTTCATTTGTGTTATTTTTTTAACTTTGTGTTTGAGGTCTCCTTTTCCTAGGCTTCATGGTTGAATTCTTTCTTCCTTTTGATTTCTGCCCTCCTAAGTTTGGTGCAGTGGTTTGTGTAAGCTTCCTATAGGCTGAAATTTGTGCTGAGTGTTTGTTTCTTTTCCCTCTAATGGGCAAGGCTGAGTGAGGTGGTAATCCTATTTGCTGATGATTGGTTTTGTATTTTTGTTTTTTGTTGTTGTTTAGATGAGGTGTACTGCACAGGGTACTACCTGGTAATGCCAGGTCTTGTATTCAAGTGGTTTCCTTTGTGTGAGTTCTCACTATTTGATACTCCCTAGGGTTAGTCTCTGATAGTCTAGGGTCTTGGAGTTACTGCTCCCACTCCAAAGGCTCAGGGCTTGATATATTCTCCACGACACGCAGAGTACCTGTTCTTGGAGATGAAGACAAGAATGGGAAGGAGATTTTCCATGTGAATGTGTCACCTGGGCCACTCATCAGCCTTGCTCTGGTCCATCTTCTGCTCATGCTGTCCCAGTAAACACTTCTTCTGCGGAGGCCAAATTTCAAATGCAAATCCAGTCACAGACACCTGCTGTGCACTCTCCATCTTCTTTCCTGTGAAGCCCAAGCGTCCCATCCACCACATATGACTCTGGTCCCCATTCTCGGCCTCCTCTCTCTTGGAAGCTGTACTCCCCTCTCCACATGTTGAGTTTTAAGCTGGCTTTTCACTCTCCTCTTTCACCTTCATCAGGAGTCTCTTTAGTTCCTCTTTGCTTTCTGCCATTAGGGTGGTATCATCTGCATATCTGAGGAAATTTGATATTTCTCCCAGCAATCTTGATGCCTGTGATTCATCCAACCCAACATTTTGCATGATGTACTCTGCATAGAAGTTAAATAAGCAGGGTGCAGTATATAATCTTGATGTACTTCTTTCCCAATTTTGGACCAGTCTGTTGCTCCATGTTCAGTTGTAATTGTCGCTTTTTTAACCTGCATACAGATTGCCCAGGAATCAGGTAAGGTGGTATGGTATTCCCATCTCTTTAAGAATTTTCTGTATTTCGTTGTGATCCACACAAAGGCTTTTGTGTAGTCAGTGAAGCAGAAATAGATGTTTTTCTGAGAATTATCTTGCTTTTTCTATGATCCAACAGATGTTGACAATTTGATCTCTGGTTCCTATGCCTTTTCTAAATCCAGCTTGAACATCTTGGTTCACGTACTGTTGAAGCCTAGCTTGGAGAATTTTTATGCATTACTTTGCTAGCATGTGAAATGAGGGCAATTGTGTGGTAGTTTGAACATTGTTTGGCAGTGCTTTCTTTGGTATTGGAATGAAAACTGACCTTTTGCAATCCTGTGTCTGCTGCTGAGTTTTCCAAATTTACTGGCATATTGAGTGCAGCCCTTTAAAAGCATTATCTTATAGGATCTGAAATAGGTCAGCTGGAATTCTGTCACCTCCACTAACTTTGTTTGTGGTGATTCTTCCTAATGCTCACTTGACTTCACACTCCAGAATGTCTGCCTCTAGGTGAGGGATCACACCATCATGGTTATCTGGGTCATTAAGTTCTTTTTTGTATAATTCTTCTATGTATTTTTGCCACCCCTTCTTAATACCTTCTGCTTCTGTTAGTTTCATAGCATTTCCGTCCTTTATTGTGCCCATCTTTGCGTGAAAAGTTCCCTTGGTATCTCTAATTTTCTTGAAGAGATCTCTAGTCTTCCCATTCTGTTGTTTTCCTCTATTTCTTTGCATTGATCCTGGAGGAAGGCTTTCTTATCTCTCCTTGCTGTTCTCTGGAACTCTGCATTCAAATGGGTATATCTTTTCTCCTTTGCCATTTGCCTCTCCTGTTTTCTCAGATATTTGTAAGGCCTCCTCAGACAGACATTTTGCATTTTTACATTTCTTTTTCTTGGGGATGGTTTTAATCACTGCCTCCTGTAGAGTGTTATGAACCTCCATCCATAGGTTTTTACTCTATCAGATCTAATCCCTTTAATCTATTTCTCACTTTCACTGTATGATCATAAGGCATTTGATTTAAGTCATACCTGAATGAGCTAGTGGTTTTCCTTACTTTCTTCAATTTAAGTGTGAATTTTCAATAAGGTACTCATGATCTGAGCCATAGTCAGCTCCTGGTCTTGTTTTAGCTGACTTGAAAGAGCTTCTGCATCTTCAGCTGCAAGCAATATAATCAACCTGATTTTGAAATTGACCATCTGGTAGTGTCCTTGTGTAGAGTCGTCTCTTGCTTTGTTGGTAAAGAATGTTTTCTTTGACCAGTGTGTTCTCTTTGCAAAAGTCTATTAGCTTTTGCCCTGCTTCATTTTGTACTCCATGGTCAAACTTGGTTGTTACTGCAGGTATCTCTTGACTTTCTCCTTTTGCATTCCATTTGTCTGTGATGAAAGGGACATCTTTTTGGCGTGTTAGTTCTAGAAGGTCTTGTAGATCTTGATAGAACCATTCAAATTCACTTTCTTCAGTATTAGTGGTTGGGGCATAGACTTGGATTACTGTGATATTGAATGGTTTGCTTTGCAAACAAACCAAGATCATTCCCAAGTACTGCATTTCAGACTCTTGTTGCCTTTGAGGGCTACTGCATTCCTTCTAAGGGATTCTTGCCCACGGTAGTTGATATAATGGTCATCTGAATTAAATTCTCTCATTTTGGTCTATTTTAGTTGACTGGTTCCTAAAATGTCAATGTTCAGTCATCTCCTGTTTGACCACTCCTCTCCTGAGGAGGAGATATTTCTCCAGTTTTTACTGTTAGAACTTGGTCAAATTCCTGGAGGTATATATCAGATTATTTGGGGCCTCCCAATGGCTGGCTCCCTCTAGAGTTTTTAACTCTCAGTTATCTACACTAACATCTCCAGAATTCATCAGTTACAGTTTAGATTTTCCAGCCTTGGTTTTGGTGTCCATGGTGTCTTCCTTTTGCAGGTCTGCTCTGGTAAGTTGTGACTGTCTGTCTGTCTGTCCAGTCTTAGGGGCAGCAGTTTACCCTGTGTCTTCCCCTCTTGCATATCCAAGAAGAGTTTTTGGTTTTTCAGTTCTTCAGCTTTTTACTTGTTAGTATGGAGTGGTAACTTAAAACTCCTTTCATAGGGAACCAGAAACCCCAAACCCTTCAAAACTTCTTAATCTAGAAATTAAAATGTGAATAGAATTCTTTGTGAATTAATCTATGTCAGTTTAGATCAAATAGCTGTGTATTTTCTTTGTTGTGCATGAAACAGAGTAGCAAGAAATGCAGAGTGAAATTTTTTTATTTTACTATTTTTAATTTGAAAAATACTTTAAGATTATATTGATTGCTAATTTTTTTCCTGTCTTTTTTTCATGCAGATTTGAAACCAAAATAGATTCATTTCATGTTACTGGCTTACCAGATAACTCAACAAAACCCCGCCTCCTGTCTTCATTAGATGATGCTGCATCACTCTTGAAAATTATGTTTGAGATAAATCCTTTAGATGAAACTGTTGCTCAGAGGTGTATCATAGAAGCTGAACCTTTAGAAATGTTATATGATGCAGTAAGCATTTTTTGCAATTCCTAAGTTTTAATATATTTCTATTTGCCTTGGGTTTGTCCTCATGTTATTTATACTTATTTTAACAGAGAACAGTGAATAGTATAGTAGAATTCTTCAGACCTCCAAAAGAGGTAAATCTAGCACAGCTGACTTCAGTAACTTTGACAAAACTTGAAGAATTTCGTGATAAGACAGCAACAGGTAAATGCCAGTATTATTGTTGGTTTATCATTTAATACAGTTTGAGTCATGTTATACTGATTTTAGTATTCTTTGAGTTTATATTTGTAGACTAGATACAGTTTTAATTGAAACTTAGTTTGGTACTTTTATATATTTAAATTCAAATATAATGATAATTATGTCTTATACTTAGCAAGGTCTGACCTTTGAACCACATTCATGTTAATTGCAAAATTTTGTTAGGATTTTTGAAATTATGTTTATGACAGAAACTGGCCTGTATTTTCCTTTCTTGTAATGACTTCCAGATTTTAGTCTATTGGTCTCAGAACCTAGAAGTTCCACCCTTTTTTATTATCTTGGAGAGTTTGTATAAGATTGGGTCTCATTTCTTTTTTCAGTCTTTGGGCTAGGAGATGTCTTTGGGAACAATTTTAAACTAGAGGTTCATTTTTTTAAAATATAGATGACTATAGAGATGATCTCTGTGGTTTTTAATGGTTTGTAATTTGTTGAGACTTGCTTTCTGGCTCAACATATGGTAATTTTAAAAATGTTCCATATATGTTTGAAAAGTATGTACTTCATGTCTTCTGTACCCTTAGTAGATTTTTTTCCCCATTTTTACCATATTCTAACAGTTATTTAGAGAAGTACATGAAAAACACCTCACTGTCAATATTGATTTGTATATTTCATGTGGATCTGTAATTTTCTGCTTTATAGATTTTGTTGCTAATTAGGTACATATAGAGATAATTTTTTCCTATGAACCAAATCTTTTATCTGTATGAAATTTTCAATATTTTTAGTAATGCTTTAATTTTTCAATGTTCCTTTTGTTCTAGATTTTAATATATATATTTTAGGTTTCTTTTGGTTGTAATTTGGCTGCTACATGTTTTTTTTTATTCTTCTATATTCTTTTCCCGTCTATCTTTAGTTCTAGATGTGTCATTTCAACAACATATATGAGGTGTTTTTCAAGCTGTGATATTCAGTCTTTTCTGTTTCTTGACTGTTTTTTGCCTGTATTTGGATAAATTACAGCATTGTTTCCTCAGCTCCCACCTTTGTACCATTTGAAACTTAAACATTCTCTCTTCACCCCCTTTTCCTTCTGCCCTCAGTGTTTTCCACCATCATGGTCTTTTCCAATCAGCTGGCTCTTTCTATCAGGTGGCCAAAGTATTGGAGGTTCAACTTTAGCATCAGTCCTTCCAATGAATATTCAGGGTTGATTTCCTTTAGGATTGACTGGTTTGATCTCCTTGCTGTCCATGGGACTCTCAGGAGTCTTCTGCAGCACCAAGTTTTTCTCAGAGACCTTCTTTGCATTCTCTTATGGATAGCTTTTAGGGAGAGGGAGATTTAACTTCTGTATGGCTCTTAATTTTAGTATGTATCTTTTAGATCCCAGATTTATGAGGACTCCTGCTGGACTCTTATTTTTTTGTCATCTGTTCCCTATGCTCTATGAGACTATGGAAAGGAGTTCCAAAGTTTACCAAGTGCAGAACATGGTCTCAGGATAAAATTTTTTTGGTTCCCTTTGAAATCTTTTGGCTAACTCTTTCAGTTTGATTTTCCACTTGATAGATGCTTACTCTCTTGCCTCCTCTTAATGTTTCATTTGCATTGCTGTTTGTTTTGCTCTATGTCCCACAATTTTTATTGCTTTAAGTGGAAGAAAAAGTTTGGATACCTACTTATTGATGTTACCAGGATTTAAACTCTAGTTAAATGTTTTAATATAAGTTGAAAACATTATTTTAGTTAAAATTCATTGGGATAGATTCATCTGTTTTTATAGAAAGCTCTGGTGGCTTATTTTGGTTTACATATGGTTTTATTGAAGACGATTTAGTAATTGAAAATTTTTCATCGTCTCAAGTAATATAAAGGTTGAGTTCATTGTTCAGTATAGCAGACGTAGCTGTGTTAATTTCACAAATTGGGGAGAATTATAGAGATTCTAATATCACAGATACGAATAACTATTCCATGGAACTTAATTTTTTTAGATGTGTATCTTCCAAGTTTTACCCAATTGAGTTTATGGATCAAAAATTCTTTTTTGATTGTTACAGTTTTATACTTGGCTAATATTTAATGAGGAGCATACACATTGACTTTATATTGAAAATATCTTGCTGAAGGTTATTTAAAAATTAATACTAACTTCACATTATTTTAAAATTGTGTTACTAATTCATGTGTTTAGTGATTCTCTGTTTCTTGAGTAATTTGTGAACATTATTCATTGTAAAGATTTAAATTTTCTGCAGGTCTGGTATATATTATTGAAACACAGAAAGTTCTTGATCTCAAAATTAACTTGAATGCTTCATATATCATTATCCCACAAGATGGTATCTTTAGCCCTACGTCAAATCTCCTTCTTTTGGATCTTGGACATCTAAAGGTATATACTACTATTAAATATTTTATATGTCATTTATGATATTACTTTGTTTAAGATGTCTTTTGGTTTATAGATGTTTGATTTGATAAATTAATTTTTAGCTTAGTAGCAGAAACTAAGATTTGAGAAAGCCTCCCTTTGTAACGAATAAAGTGGTTTCATTTAGTTAGGTAGTTTTCTACATTTCTTACATGAAAATGACCGATTGAACGCTGAAGGTCAGAGGCAAACCTAAGAATTATATTTGTCAAGTTTGAGAGTAGTGCTTGAGGAGTTTATTTCCTTTTCAATTTAAATTTATTACTTGATTAATTAAAATGTATAGAGTAGGAGGAAGTTCTAGAAGTCATCAAATGTATTTTCACCCTTCTGAAATTTTTTGTGTATATACTATAAATATTGACATTTTAGTATTTCTATTAAATAATCCTAAAATTGAGAGATGGTCTTCTTTCATTTCCCTTCCTGTTCATTTATGTATGTTTTTCCATCAGTTTTGAGTAGAGAATACTTTTTTCTGTGTTTCTGGTTCTATGCTGTTCAATATGGTACCCACTTGTATATATTTAAATTGATTAAAGTTTTTTTAAAATTCAGTTCTTAGTTATACTTTAGCTACATTCCAGCATTTAATAGTCACAAATGGCTTGTGGCTACTGTATTAAAACAGGTGGAGAGCATTTTTATCATCATATGAAGCTCAGTTGGAAAGGAGTACTCCATATCATTAAATGTAGAGGACTAGCTAACAGTTTAAGACCCAAGAGGGATAGATATGGAATGCTCTTTCTGGCTACCTAATAAATATGTGTCT
This sequence comes from Bubalus kerabau, assembly GCF_029407905.1. Taxonomy (NCBI): domain Eukaryota; kingdom Metazoa; phylum Chordata; class Mammalia; order Artiodactyla; family Bovidae; genus Bubalus; species Bubalus kerabau. The sequence goes on from NC_073627.1 coordinate 119,898,550, forward strand.
TTCCTTGATATTGACATTCTCCTTTATGTATTTTTTTACTCCTTGGTTAGTAATTATGTAGACAGTGCTGGATTTACATTCATAATAAAATTTTGTACAGCTAATAATTCATATTTGAACTTGTTTATGGATTTGGTTCATGGGCAGTGTGGTATAGTGGAAGTAGCCAGTGGAAAGGTATAGTGGTCAAAAGTAATAGTATATCTTTAGTTTTATGACCTTAGGCAATTTGCATAACATTTTGCCTAAAATTTGTTACTTTCAAACACATAGTCAATGTTGACTGTGTACTTCAAATGAACTGTAAAATGGGAAAATTTTATAATACAAAATAAATATGTGTGTGTGTGTGTGTGAATGAATGGGTGAACAAAATCTTTATATACTACTGTAAAATGATTTCCAGGATACTTGAGTGAAAAAAGTAGCATCAAGAATATAGCATGGAAGAGTTATATAACTATAACTTGCTTGAAAAGTGAAGGTCGCTCAGTTGTGTCCGACTCTTTGCGACCCCATGGACTTTACAGTCCTTGGAATTCTCCAGGCCAAAATACTGGAGTGGGTAGCCTTTCCCTTCTCCAGGGGATCTTCCCAACCCAGGGATCAAACCCCAGGTCTCCTGCATTGCAGGTGGATTCTTTACCAGCTGAGGCACAAGGGAAGCCAAAGAATAGTGGAGTGGGTAGCCTATCCCTTCTCCAGCGGATCTTCCTGACCCAGGAATTGAACCGGGGTCTCCTGCATTGCAGGTAAATTCTTTACCAACTGAGCTATTAGGGAAGCCCATTGGAGTTGCATAAATGGCAGAGATGGAATTAAAATTCAGGTATCAGTTCAGTTCAGTTACTCAGCCATGTCCAGCTCTTTGTGACTCCATGGACTGCAGCATGCCAGGCCTCCCTGTCCATCACCAACTCCCAGAGTTTACTCAGACTCATGTCCATTGAGTTGATGATGCTATCCAACCACCTCATCCTCTGTCGTCCCCTTCTCCTCCCACCTTCAATCTTTCTCAGCATCAGGGTCTTTTCCAGTGAGTCAGTTCTTCGCACCAGGTGGCCAAAGTATTGGAGTTTCAGCTTCAGCATTAGTTCTTCCAATGAATATTAGGACTTATTTCCCTTATATTGATCTCCTTTCTGTCCAAGGGACTCTCTCTCATGTATCAAAAAAGAGCTGACTCAATTATATCTTCGAAGAGCTGACTCATTATAAAAGACCCTGATGCTGGGAAAGATTGAGGGCAGGAGGAGAAGAGGATGAGATGGTTGGATGGCATCACCGACTTAATGGACATGGGTTTGGGTGGACTCTGGGAGTTAGTGATGAACAGGGAGGCCTGGTGTGCTGTGGTTCATGGGGTCGTAAAGAGTCGTACACGACTGAGCGATTGAACTAAACTGAACTAGGTTGGCCATAACTTTTTCCCCAAGGAGGAAGAATCTTTTAATTTCATGGCTGCAGTCATCATCTGCAGTGATTTTAGAGCCCTAAAAAATAAAGTCAGCCACTGTTTCCCCACCTATTTGCCATAAAGTGACGGGACCGGATGCCATGATCTTAGTTTTCTGAATGTGGAGCTTTAAGCCAACTTTTTCACTCTCCTCTTTCACTTTCGTCAAGAGACTTTTTAGTTCCTCTTCACTTTCTGCCATAAGGATGGTATCATCTGCATATCTGAGGTTATTGATATTTCTCCTGGCAATCTTGATTCCAGCTTGTGCTTCATCCAGCAGCGTTTCTCATGATGTACTCTGCATATAAGTTAAATAAGCAGGGTGACAATATACAGCCTTGACATACTTCTTTCCCTATTTGGAACCAGTCTAAGGTTCCATGTTCAGTTCTAACTGTTGCTTCCTAACCTGCATACAGATTTCTCAGGGGACAGGTTTGATGGTCTGGTATTAGAATCTCTTTCAGAATTTTCAGTTTGTTGTGATCCACATAGTCACATGCTTTGGCATAGTCAATAAAGCAGAAATAGATGTTTTTCTGGAACTCTCTTGCTTTTTTGATGCAGGTATCAGGTATACTAATATTTAATCCTGGAATCTCACTTATCATTATAAAGTTATGTAAATGTCTTATCATGCCATGGAAATATTTTGTAAGATGTATTTGTGTCTTAATAATTTTGTTTTTAATAAAAAGTCTTCTTCAGTTCAGTTCAGTTGTTCCATCGTGTCCGAATTACTGCAACCCCATGAATTGCAGCACGCCAGGCCTCCCTGTCCAGCACCAACTCCCAGAGTTCACTTAAACTCATATCCATCGGGTCGGTGATGCCATGCAGCCATCTCATCCTCTCTCGTCCCCTTCTTCTCCTGCCCGCAATCCCTCCCAGCATCAGAGTCTTTTCCAGTGAGTCAGCTCTTCGCATGAGGTGGCCAAAGTATTGGAGTTTCAGCTTTAGCATCAGTCCTTCCAAAGAACACCCAGGACTGATCTCCTTTAAAATGGACTGACTGGATCTCCTTGCAGTCCAAGGGACTCTCAGGAGTCTTCTCCAACACCACAGTTCAAAAGCATCAATTCTTCAGCGCTCAGCCTTCTTCACAGTCCAACTCTCACATCCATACATGACCACTGGAAAAACCATAGCCTTGACTAGACGGACCTTTGTTGACAAAGTAATGTCTCTGCTTTTGAATATGCTATCTAGGTTGGTCATAACTTTCCTTCCAAGGAGTAAGCGTCTTTTAATTTCATGGCTGCAGTCACTATCTGCAGTGATTTTGGAGCCCCCCAAAATAAAGTCTGATACTGTTTCCACTGTTTCTCCATTTATTTCCCATGAAGTGATGGGACCAGATGCCATGATCTTAGTTTTCTGAATGTTGAGCTTTAAGCCAACTTTTTCACTCTCCAGTTTCACTTTCATCAAGAGGCTTTTTAGTTCCTCTTCACTTTCTTCCATAAGGGTGGTGTCATCTGCATATCTGAGGTTATTGATATTCCTCCCGGCCTATCTTGATTCTAGCTTGTGCTTCTTCCAGCCCAGTGTTTCTCATGATGTACTCTGCATATAAATTAAAAAAGCAGAGTGACAATATACAGCCTTGAGGTACTCCTTTTCCTATTTGGAACCAGTCTATTGTTCCATGTTCAGTTCTAACTGTTGCTTCTTGACCTGCATACAGGTTTCTCAAGAGGCAGGTCAGGGGGTCTGGTATTCCCAACTCTTTCAGAATTTTCCACAGTTTATTGTGATCCACACAGTCAAAGGCTTTGGCATAGTCAATAAAGCAGAAATAGATGTTTTTCTGGAACTCTCTTGCTTTTTTGATGATCCAGCGGATGTTGGCTATTTGATCTCTGGTTCCTCTGCCTTTTCTAAAACCAGCTTGAACATTTGGAAGTTTACGGTTCACATATTGCTGAAGCCTGGCTGGAGAATTTTGAGCATTACTTTACTAGAGTGTGAGATGAGTGGAATTGTGCGGTAGTTTGAGCATTCTTTGGCATTGCCTTTCTTTGGGATTGGAATGAAAACTGAGCTTTTCCAGTCCTGTGGTCACTGCTGAATTTTCCAAATTTGCTGGCATAGTGAGTGCAGCACTTTCACAGCATCATCTTTCAGGATTTGAAATAGCTCAACTGGAATTCCATCACTTCCGCTAGCTTTGTTCATAGTATTGCTTTCTAAGGCCCACTTGACTTCACATTCCAGGATGTCTGGCTCTAGGTGAGTGATCACAGCATCATGATTATCTTGATTATGAAGCTCTTTTTTGTACAGTTCTTCTGTGTATCCTTGCCACTTCTTCTTAATATCTTCTGCTTCTGTTAGGTCCATACCATTTCTGTCCTTCATTGAGCCCATCTTTGCATGAAATGTTCGCTTGGAATCTCTAATTTTCTTGAGGAGATCTCTAGTCTTTCCCATTCTGTTGTTTTCCTCTGTTTCTTTGCATTGATCGCTGAAGAAGGCTTTCTTATCTCTCCTTGCTATTCTTTGGAACTCGGCATTCAGATGCTTATACCTTTCCTTTTTTCCTTTGCTTTTCGCTTCTCTTCTTTTCACAGCTATTTGTAAGGCCTCCCCAGACAGCCATTTTGCATTTCTTTTCCATGGGGATGGTCTTGATCCCTGTCTCCTGTACAATGTCACCAGCTTCTGTCCATAGTTCATCAGGTACTCTATCTATCAGATCTAGGCCCTTAAATCTATTTCTCACTTCCACTGTATAATCATAAGGGATTTGATTTAGGTCATACCTGAATGGTCTAGTGGTTTTCCATACTTTTTTCAATTTAAGTCTGAATTTGGCAATAAGGAGTTCATGGATCTGAGCCACAATCAGTATGTGGTCCACTGGAGAAGGGAATGGCAAACCACTTCAGTATTCTTGCCTCGAGAACCCCATGAACCGTATGAAAAGGCAAAATGATAAGATATTGAAAGAGGAACTCCCCAGGTCCGTAGGTGCCCAATATGCTACTGGAGATCAGTGGAGATGGAGCCAAAGCAAAAACAATACCCAGTTGTGGTTGTGCCTGGTGATAGAATCAAGGTCCGATGCTGTAAAGAGCATTATTGCATAGGAACCTGGAATGTTAGGTTCATGAATCAAGGCAAATTGGAAGTGATCAAACAGGAGATGGCAAGAGTGAATGTCGACATTCTAGGAATCAGCAAACTTAAATGGACTGGAATGGCTGAATGTAACTCAGATGACTATTATATCTACTACTGTGGGCAGGAATCCCTTATAAGAAATGGAGTAGCCATCGTGGTCAACAAAAGAGTCTGTAATGCAGTACTTGGATGCAATCTCAAAAACGACAGAATGATCTCTGTTCGTTTCCAAGGCAAACCATTCAATATCACAGTAATCCAAGTCTATGCCCCAACCAGTAATGCTGAAAAAGTTGAAGTTAAACAGTTCTGTGAAGACCTACAAGACTTTTTAGAACTAACACCCCAAAAAGATGTCCTTTTCATTATAGGGGACTGGAATGCAAAAGTAGGAAGACAAGAAACACCTTGGGTAACAGGCAAAAGTCTTCTTAGCAGATTAAAAAAAATTTACATGTATTATTTACCAGAACTGGCTTTGTTTTCCCTTTTTAATATAAATGATTAGGAAATACAACTTATTATGTAAAAACTTTATACTTGCCTTCTCATTATATATTTCATGGATAAAGGTGTTTTTAATTGTCTTACAATGTATGTCATCTTGTGAGTTTATCTTTTCCTGTTAAGTTTTTATAGTATAGTCTAAAACATAAAAACTTTATATTTGCATTTGAAGTAATTTGCATAGTCTAAACTGTTAAAATTAACTTAAAGGTGACAAGTAAAATTCGTTCAGAATTACCAGATTTAAAACAAGGTGGAGCCAATCGTGAAGAGATAATGCATAGAGCTTATGATTCCTTTGATATTCAGCTTACAAGCATACAGCTGCTTTTCAGCAGAGTTGGTAAGTACACAAGACATTATTTGTTGATTCATTTTGCTGAAGTGATTAATTGGGATTTTGGACAATTTCTCTGAAGACTTTGGTACAAGATATGTTAGACATTTTATATTTTTGAATTAAAAGTGATAGATTTTTCCCAGGAGTGGTATCTCAAGTAGGAGAAGTTTTACTATTCAAGGGACATTGTCAATGTCTGGAGACATTTTTTGTTGTGAGAAGCAGGGAGTTTGGGCACTACTGCTATCTGGTCCTTCCCTGGTGGCTCAGACAGTTAAGGAATCGGGTTCAGTCTCTTGGTCAGGAAGATCCCCCTGCAGGAGGCAATGGCAACCCACACCAGTATTTGCCTGGAGAATTCCATGGACAGAGGAGCCTGGCAGGCTGCAGTCCATGGGGTCACAAAGAGTCGGACACGACTGAGTGACTAACACTTTCACTTTGCTGTTAAAATATAGTCTGAAGCAGAAGAAAACTGAGGAGGGAAAAGAATTTACCTACTAATTATGTATACTTGAGAATATGGCATTGAGATTATCTAGATGTAGGAAGATTTCCTCATACCATGCATTGTATAAAGTAGTAATTGTAATTTTAGGTTCAGTGTGTTTTTTATTTTGCTTTCTTTAAACATGTACTATTTTCTGCAATTAGGTGATAATTGGAAAGAAGCACGAAAACTCAATGTGTCTGCACAGCATATCTTGGTACCTATGCACTTCAATGTGGAACTCTCTAAGGCCATGGTTTTCATGGATATAAGTATGCCCAAGTATGTATTATCTGTTTCATGTGTTCATAAATTTTCTTATGTAGCTAAGAAATACCATGTTTCATTGATTTTTTTTTGTAGTACAATATATATAACATACAATTTGCCATTTTAAGTGTATAATTCTGTGGTATTAATAAGTCCATACACACTTTTTCCTGACCACACTACCACCCGTCTCTAGAAGTTTATCAGATTCACAAACTAGAACTCTACCCATTAAACAATAATGCTCCACTTTCTCCTCCTGGAAGTCCATGGCAGTCACCATTTTGTGTTATTTCTCTATGAATTTGACTACTCTAGGTATTTTGTGTAAGTGGAATCATACAATATTTCTCCTTTTGTGCTTGGTTTATTTCTCATAGCATAATGTCTCCATGTTGACCCATGTTGTCGTATACATCAGAATTTCTTTTTTTTTTTTTTGTATTGGAGTGTACCCAGTTAATAGTGTTTGATAGTTTCAGGTGAATAGCAAAGGGACTCAGCCATACATATACATGAGAATTTCATTTGTTCTTGAAGCTTAATTTCATTTCACATATATGTCATATATTGTTTATCCATTTATATGTTGATGAACATTTAATTATGATAATAATGTTGCTGTGGACATTGGTGTACAGATATCTGTTGGCATCCCTGCTTTAAATTTCTGGGGTTAGGTATCTAGAAGTAGAATCTTGGATTATTCTATTTTTAATTTTTTGAAAAAAGCTCCCCTACTGTTTTCTGTAGCTACTGCACTATTTTATAATCCCATCAGCAATGTGCAAAGTTTCCAACTTTTCTAACTCTTTACCAACACTTGTTATTTTCTTCTTTTTTAAAAAAAATAATAATGATTCTAACAGGCGTGAGTAGTATTTAATTATAGTTTTGAATTGCATTTTCCTAATGATAATTGATGTTGAACATATTTTCCCATTCTTCTGGCAGTTTACATGTTTCTTTAGAAAAATGTCTATTCAAGTCTTTTTGTTGTTCATTTGCTAAATCATGCCCAGCTCTTTGTGACCCTATGGACTGTAGCATACCAGGCTTCCCTGTCCTTTACTATCTCTGGTAGTTCGCTCAAACTCATGTCCATTCAGTTGATATTGCCATCTAAACTTCTCATCTTTGTCACCTCTTTCTTCTTTTGCCTTTGATACTTCCCAGCATTAGCGTCTTTTCCAATGAGTCAACTCTTTGTATCAGTTGGCCAAAGTATTGGAGCTTCAGCATGCATCCATCCAGTAAATATTCAGGGTTAATTTCCTTTAGGATTGACTAATTTGATCTCCTTTTTGTCCAAGGGACTCTCAATAGTCTTCTCCAACACCACAGTTCGAAAGCATCAGTTCTTTGGCATTCAGCCTTCTATATGGTCCAACTTTCACATCTGTACATGACTAATGGAAAAACCATAGCTTTGACTATGTGGACCTTTGTCAGCAAAGTGATGTCTCTACCTTTTAATATGCTGTCTAGATTGTCATTGCTTTTCTTCAAGGAGAAAGCATCATTTAATTCCATGGCTGCAATCCACTGTCCTCAGTGATTTTGGAGATGAAGAAAGTAAAATCCTCCACTGTTTCCATTTTTTCACTATGTATTTGCCATGAAGCTATGGGACTGGATGCCATAATCTTAGTTTTTTGAATGTTGAGTGCTAAGCCAGCTTTTTCACTCTCCTCTTTACCTTTCATCAAGAAGCTCTTTAGTTCCTCTTTGCTTTCTTCCATTAAGGTGGTGTCATCTGCCTATCTGAAGTTATTGATATTTCTCCTGGAAATCTTGATTCCAGCTTGTGATTCATCTAGCCTGGCAGTTCACATGATATACTCTGCATATAAGTTAATTAAGCAGGGTGACAGTATACAGCCTTGACATACTCCTTTCCCAATTTTGAGACAGTCCATTTTTCTATGTCTAGAACAATGTAACTATTGTAACTGTTGTTTCTTGCCTTGCATACAGGTTTCTTTGGAGGCAGGTAAGGTGATCTGGTATTCCCATCTCTTTCAGAATTTTCCACAGTTTATTGTGATACACGCAGTCAAAGGCTTTGACATTGTCAATGAAGCAGATGTTTTTCTGGGATTCTCTTGATTTTTCTGTGATCCAGCAGTTGTTGGCAATTTGATCTCTGGTTTCTCTGCCTTTTCTAAATCCAGCTTGTACCTCTGGAAGTTCTCAGTCCACATACAGTTGAAGCCTAGCTTGAAGGACTTTGAGCATTACCTTCAATTCAAGTCCTTTGTGTGTAGTCTGTCATATAAATTGTGTCCATCTCTTTGCAACCCCATGGATTATAGCCCACCAGACTCCCCTGTCCATGGAATTTTCCAGGCAAAAATACTGGAGTGGGTTACCATTTTCTTCTCCAGGGGATCTTCCCGACCAAGGGATCAAACCTGCATTTCCTGCATCAGCAGGTGGATTCTTTACCACACCACCTCACACTTTTTAATTATGTTGTTTGTGTTTTTTGTTGTCAAGTTGCAGCAAATTTGTTTTGTTTTGTCCTTAATACTTTCTGGGATATTAACTCCCTGTTAGATAAATGAGTTGCAAATATTTTCTTTTGTTTCTGTATTGTCTTATAATCTTTTGATATGTCCTTTGATGCACTAATGCTTTAAAGTATGATTAAGTTTAATTTATCTTTGTTGCTTGTGCTTTTGTGTCAAATGAGAAATTATTAAATCCAGTGTCCTGAAGTTTTTCCTATATATTTTTTCAAAGAATTTTATACTTTAACTCTTAGGAAATCTTTTTGAGTTAATTTTTGGATATGGTATAAGGTAATGAATCAGTTTTATTCTTTGCATGTGGGTATGCAGTTTTACAGCACCATTTGTTGAAAAGACTATTCTTTCTCTTTTGAATAGTCTTGATACCCCTGTTGAAAATCATTTGCCCATATATGTGAGGGTTTATTTCTGGGCTTTCTGTTCTGTTCCTTTGGTCTCTGTGTCTGTCTTTATGCTAGTAACACACTGTTTTGATTACTGTAGCTTTGTAATAATGAAATCAGGAAGTGTGAGTCATCCAAGGTTAATCTTTTTCTACATTGATTTGGTGACTTGGAGTCTATTGAGATTCTACATGAATTTTAAGATGAATATTTCTATTTTTACAACAGATGTCATTGAGATTTTGAATCTGCAGGTGTTTTTGGTTGTGACATGTTAACATTGTCTTCCAATCTATGAATACAAGCTATTTTTCCATTTACTTGTATCTTTAATTTCTTTCCACATTATTTTGTACTTTTCACTGTGTCTTTTGCTTCCCTGATTAAGCTTATTCTTTTTGATGCTATTATAAATGGAATTGTTTTCTTAATTTCTTTGTAACTGGAAACTCAGTTGACTTTTTTGAGTTGATTTTATCTTGTGCAATTTTGAATTTGCTTATAAGTTCTAACTGTGTGTGTGTGTGTGTGTGTATGAAATTGTTAGGATTTTCTACATATAAGACCACTTTATCTTAAAACAGAGGCAATTTTATTTCATCATTTCTACTTTGGATACCTTTTTTTTCCTTTTTCTTGCCTAATTTCTCTGGGTACTACAGGCAATTTAAGTTTGCATCCTTCATTTTGATCATAGAAGAAAAGCTTTTCATCTTTTCCTTGAGTATGGTCTGTAGTTTGTTCATATGTGACCTTTATTATTCTGAGTTAGTTTTCTTCTGTTTATAATTTTTGAGTATTTTTACTAGGGAAATGTGTTAAAATTTTCAAATGCTTTTTCTTCATCAGTTGAAATGATCAGATGTTATTTTTGTCCTTTCGTTTTGTTAATGTGGTGTATTACGTTGATCTGTTTTCATATGTTTGAACCACTCTTCCATTCCTTATCCCAGTGGGGATAAGTCCTACTGGATCATGGTGTATAATCCTTTTAATATGGTGTTGAATTTTGTTTGCTCTTATTTTTGAGGATTTTTGCATCAGTGTTCATAAGGGATATTGGTTTGTAGTTTTGTTTTTTTTCTTGTAGTATCTTTGTCTGGTTTTGGTATCAGTAACGCTGTCCTTAAGATGCCTTAGGAAGTATTCCTTTCCTTTCAGTTTTTTGGAAGAGGTTGAGAAAAATGTGTGTTTCTTCTTTAAATGTTTAAATGTGTGGTAGAATTCACTTGTGAAACCATCTGATCATGGGCTTTTATTTCTTAGGTGATTTTTGATTAGTGATTCACTCTCTATATTAGTTATAGATCTATCTAGATTTTCTATTTCTTCAAAACTCAGTGTTGATTGGTCTGCTTTTCTAGGAATTTGTTCACGTTAGGTTATCCAATTTGTTGGCATAAAAACCCTCTTATTTCGGTAGAATTAGTGGTGATGTCCCCACTTTCATTTCTGATTTTAGTTGATTCTCTCTTTAATCTTACTAAAGATTCTTCAGTTTTGTTCATCTTTTTGAAGAACCAAGTCTTGTTGATTTTCTCAATTATTTTTAAATTCTCTATTTTATTTCTCTCTGATCTGTATTTCTTTACTTCAGCTAACTTTTGGGTTAGTTTGCTCCTTTTTTAGTTCTTTAAGATATAAAGTTGTGTTGTTGATTTGAGATCTTTCTTTTTCAGTATAAATGTTTACAGCTATAAATTTCCCTTGGTATATTTATTGCTTTATGCTATGAATTTTGGTATGTTGTATCTTGATTTTCAGTTGTCTCAATATATTTGTTTTCCTTGTAACTTCTTCGACTCATTGTTTAACAGTAAATGTGTTAAATTATACATATTTGTAATTTTACATTTTTCATTCTGCTGTTGATTTCTAGTTTCATTCTATTGTGATTTGAAAAGATACTTTCTATGATTTCAATCTTTAAAAAAATTTTGACTCCTGTGTTATGACCTAAAATTTGGTCTGTCCTGGAAAGTGCTCTGTGTACATGTATGAACAATGTGTATTCTGCTGTTGATGGAGGAGTATTCTGTTTATGTTTGTTGATAGTATTGTTTTCATCCTCTATTTCTTTATTGATCTTTCCTCTGGCTCTTCTGTCAGTTATTGAAAGTGGGGTAGGTTTTGAAGTCTCATGTTAACTGTAGAGTGAATTTTTTCCTCAGTTCTATCAGTATTTCATGTATTTTTGAGCTCTGATATTTGGTGTGTATACATTTCTAGTTATTATATCTTCTTGATGAAGTTAACTTTTATTGTACAATATCTTTTGTGTAATTACAGGTTTTGACCTACCAGTCTGGTTTGAGTGATATTATTATAGCCATTTCTGCTTTCTTCTGGGTATTATTGGCATGGAATATCTTTCACTTTCAAACTGTTTGTGTCCTTAGATCTAAAGTAAGTCTCTTGCAGAAAGCATATAGATTGATCTGTTTTTTAAAAAATCCATTCTGTCAGTTTATGTCTTTGTGAAGTTTAAACCATTATGTTTGAAATAAATACTGATAAACAGTTTAATTTTGTTACTTTCTGTGGGTCTTATGGCTTTTTTGTCCCTTTTTTCCCTCCTTTTTGGCCTTTGTTTTGTTTAGTTGATTTTCTTGTTTTGACATGTTTTGATGCCCTTTTCTTTTCCAGATATGCATCTTCTATAGGTAATTTTTTATTAGTTATTTTCATGGAGATTACCTGTAACATTGTAAAGTTGACAGTCTTTTTAAAATTGACATCAGCTTAATTTAATTGCATACAAAAACTACTATTTACTGCTCAACCCCTCCATTTTGTCATTGATGTCAGAAATTATATCCTTACTGTATATTTTATACCCATTATCATAGATTTATAGTTATTTTCATGCATTTGTCTTTTAAATCCTGTAGGAAATAAAAGGTAGAGTTAAAATGAAAAATCATAGTAATAGTTGATTTTATCTGTTGAGTTAGACTGGGCTATTTAACTGATTTAGTTCTAAATAGTTTTAGACTATAGCTAGCTAGCCCTTTCACCTTTTCTTTCCACCAGTAATTTTTCTCCCTTGCAAACATTCAAACCTCAGCTACAGATCTACTTAAAAATGTAAGGAAAGACACATCTAACAACTACCAGACAGTAGACAGTCTAAGGGGAATTGTTACCAGAGAGGCAACAAGAGAATGCTCATGTAGTAGTGGTCAAGGTTTTGTGCCTGAAGCATGGGTGGGAGGGATGGCAGGAAGTAGTGATAGCTTGGTCTCTTTTGCATATGCTGTGTTATGGACCTTTTTCATACTGTTTTACTATTGTGGCCATGTGAAGGGAAGAGACTTAAAAGAAACGTGTACTTTTTTTTTTTCCCTGCCTTTCAAATTATAATGATTCTATTCTCTAGGAAACATTATACAGTTTACTAACTCTCATTCTCTTATACTTCCTTAATTGAAAATATCAAACTGGGACTCTGAGAGTCTTAAAGTAGAGGAATACCAGGATTTGGTTTGAGAAAGAAGGAAAGAAGACCATTCTATACATTTTGCTATTTTGTATAATCAAGAATTAGGTGTAGGTTAATTTTAGATGCAAGGCTTACATTCTTTGGGTTCCTTTCCACATGTTCTCCTGCCTATTTACTATTGTCTGATATTTCTTTTAAAGTTTGTCAGTACGTGAGAAAAGTCAAAGATGCATGTGATTTCCTGTTATAAATGTGATTATGAATAAAGTTTTTTTCCAGCATTTTACTTAAGTGTACTAGAATCTAGGATGTTACAGGGTACCAAAAAAGATATTACTGACAGAAGAAATGGCTAACATCCCTTGCTTTAGATTTCTCTATAAATATATGATTAGGGAGAATTTATGTCCTGTAGTATAGGAAATAGGAGAAGGCATTGGCACCCCACTCCAGTGTTCTTGCCTGGAGAATCCCAGGGATGGGGGAGCCTGGTGGGCTGCCGTTTATGGGGTTGCACAGAGTCGGACACGACTGAAGCGACTTAGCAGCAGCAGCAGCAATGTAGGGAATATGTATAGCATAGAAGGAATTAAAGTAGCTGATTAAGATGTCTTTATATAGATAATGGAATCAAGAGTATGTGAAAGATTAGTTCAATGTGACACTAAGCAGACTGTTTCTTTTAAGAGCCAGATAGTAAATATTTTAAGCTTGAAGTTGTATTGTCTGTCACAAGTACTCAGCTCTGGTGTTTTAGCATGAAAGCAGCTATAAACAGCACAGAATGAATATGTATAGGTGTATTCCAGAATACTTTATTTACAAAAATAAGCAGCATGCTGGATTAATCCATGGCCATATTTTGCCAAACTGTGGTTCAGTGCATTACGTAACCAACAAAAGGGAAAATCCTCCAGGAAAGCTCTTTGTACTCATATCCTTATGATACTAAAATGGCTATAAGTTAGGACCAGAGATGTGTGCCTGAAATAATCACAGGCAAAAACTATAATGATTTAGAAAGATGAAATCTAAGAAGCATTTGATTTTAGTTTTGTAATGTGGGCAGTATAAAGTGGATATGACATTACATAAAATCCTAGAACTCTACAAGTATCAGGGAACTTTATTTGAAGTTTGAACGTAAAAAGTTTAAGGCAAATGAAAGGAAATCCTCTTATTATTTGGTGGGTAGTATTTTGGCACCTGTCATCTTCACATTGTTCAGCTGCCTTACTAAAAGAAATTGAAAATAAGTTTAGGTACATTAATGAGATGGATCCATAATGTGTACCTATTAAATTAGGATGTATTGGATTAGTTAAAAATACTTACACTAGTAGAGATAAATGAAAGCTATAACTTTCTCAAGGAATTCAGATATATTTTTAGCAGTCATTGTGTTTGACTGAAAAGTAAGTTTTAAAAAATGAGGGATAAAAATTGTTAATGAAAATTTATTCTGTCTTTGACCTCAGTCTCTTTTTAATATATTCTTTTTAAAGATTTTCTTCATATTGCAGCAGTTTCAGAGTCACAGAAAAGTTGATAGGAAGCTCCAGAGATTGTCCTTATACCCCTTGCATCCACTCATGCATGAAAATGAAAAATGCTCAGTTGTGTCCGATTCTTTGCAACTCCATAGACTAGTCCATGGAATTCTCTTGGCCAGAATACTGGAGTGGGTAGCTGTTCCCTTCTCCAGGGGACCATCCAACTCGGGAATCAAACCAGCATCTCCTGCATTGCAGGTGGATTCTTCACCAGCTCAACCACCAGGGAAGCCTAGGACTATTGGAGTGGGAAGGCCTATCCCTTCCCCAGTGGATCTTCCTGATCCAGGAATCAAACCAGGGTTTCCTGCGTTGCAGGCAGATTCTTTACCAACTGAGCCATCCATGCATAGCCTTCCCCATTAACAACATCCCTCAACAAGTGGCTATCTTGTTAGATTTACAGTAATAGATCAAACTTACATTGACACATCATAATTACCCAAAGTCTGTTCAGATCAGTTCAGTCGCTCAGTCATGGCCGTCTCTTTGCGACCCTATGAATCGCAGCACGCCAGGCCTCCCTATCCATCACCAACTCCCAGAGTTCACCCAAACCCACGTGCATCGAGTCAGTGATGCCATCAAGCCATCTCATCCTCTGTCATCCCCTTCTCCTCCTGCCCCCAATTCCTCCCATCATCATAGTCTTTTCCAATGAGTCAACTCTTTGCATGAGGTGGCCAAAGTACTAGAGTTTCAGCTTTAGCATCAGTCCTTCCAATGAACATCCAGGACTGATCTCCTTTAGAATGGACTGGTTGGATCTCCTTGCAGTCCAAGGGACTCTCAAGAGTCTTCTCCAACACCACAGTTCAAAAGCCTCAATTCTTTGGTTCTCAGCTCTCTTCACAGTCCAACTCTCACATCCATACATGACCGCTGGAAAAACCATAGCCTTGACTAGACGGACCTTTGTTGGCAAAGTCTGTAGTTTACATTGTATTTCACTTTTGATGTTGTACACTGAATGGGTTTGGACAAATGCGTGACATGTATCTATCATTATGGTATCATATAGACTTTATCTTATAGAGTATTTTCACTGCTTTAAAAATCTTCTGTTTTATCCCTTCTCTATCACACAAGCCCTAGCAAGCATTGATCTTTTTACTGTGTCCATAGTTTTGCCTTTTCCAGAATGTCATATAGATGGAATTATAGAGGAGAAAGACTTTTCAGGTTGGCATCTTGCACTTAGTAATATGCATTTGAGGTTCCTCCCTATCATTTCATAACTTGATAGCTCAATTTTTTAATACTGAATAATATTCCATTATCTGATGTATCACAGGTTGTTTATCCATTACCTTCTGCAGGACATCTTGGTTGCTTCCAAGTTTAGCTATAAAATTGAAATATAAAATTTTTGTGGATAAACTTGATTCATATAAATTTATGGGCAAAGCTATTATAGATATCCATGTATTTATGGATAAATTTATGGATAAATCCCCATAGGATTTATGGGGACATAACCTTAAATTCCTTTGGGTAAATATCAAGGAGCTGTTATAGATATCCATGGATTTATGGATAAATTTATGGATAAATACCCATAAGCTCCCAAATCACTGCAGATGGTGACTGCAGCCATGAAATTAAAAGACGCTTACTCCTTGGAAGAAAAGTTATGACCAACCTAGAGAGCATATTGAAAAGCAGAGACATTACTTTCCCCACAAAGGTCCGTCTAGTCAAGGCTATGGTTTTTCCAGTGGTCATGTATGGATGTGAAACTGATCCAAACTGAACTTTAAATTCCTTTGGGGTAAATATCAAGGAGCAAAATTACTGGATCATATGGTAAGAGTATCAGATCAGATCAGATCAGATCAGTCGCTCAGTCGTGTCCAACTCTTTGCGACCCCATGAATCGCAGCACGCCAGGCCTCCCTGTCCAACACCAACTCCCGGAGTTCACTCAAACTCACGTCCATCGAGTCAGTGATGCCATCCAGCCATCTCATCCTCTGTCGTCCCCTTCTCTTCTTGCCCCCAATCCCTCCCAGCATCAGAGTCTTTTCCAATGAGCCAACTCTTCGCACGAGGTGGCCAAAGTACTGGAGTTTCAGCTTTAGCATCATTCCTTCCAAAGAAATCCCAGGGCTGATCTCCTTCAGAATGGACTGGTTGGATCTCCTTGCAGTCCAAGGGACTCTCAAGAGTCTTCTCCAACACCACAGTTCAAAAGCATCAATTCTTTGGCTCTCAGCTTTCTTCACAGTCCAACTCTCACATCCATACATGACCAAAGGAAAAACCATAGCCTTGACTAGACGGACCTTTGTTGGCAAAGTAATGTCTCTGCTTTTGAATATGCTATCTAGGTTTGTCATAACTTTCCTTCCAAAGAGTAAGTGTCTTTTAATTTCATGGCTGCAGTCACCATCTGCAGTGAGTTTGGAGCCCAGAAAAATAAAGTCTGACATTGTTTCCCCATCTATTTCCCATGAAGTGGTGGGACCGGATGCCATGATCTTCGTTTTCTGAATGTTGAGCTTTAAGACAACTTTTTCACTCTCCACTTTCACCTTCATCAAAGGCTTTTTAGTTCCCCTTCACTTTCTGCCATAAGGGTGGTGTCATCTGCATATCTGAGGTTATTGATATTTCTCCCGGCAATCTTGATTCCAGCTTGTGTTTCTTCCAGTCCAGCGTTTCTCATGATGTACTCTGCATCTTTAGTTTTATAAGAATCTTTGAGACTGTCTTCTAAGTGGCTATACCCTTTTGCATTGCTGTCAGCAGTGATTGTGAGTTCCTGCTGCTCCACATCCTTGCCATTATTTAGTGTTGTCAGTATTCCTGATTTTGGTTGTTATAGTAGGTGTGTAGTAGTATCTCAGTAATTCTTATTTTGATTTGTATTTCTCTGATAGTATATAATGTGAAACATCTTTGCTTATTTGCCATCTGTGTGTCTTCTTTGATGAGGTGTCTGTTAAGATCTTTGGCCCGTTTTTCATCTAGATTGCCTTCTTATTGAGTATTATTGAACTTTTTGGATAGTGTTCCTTTATGAGATCTTTCTTTTGCAAATATTTTCTCCCACTTGGTAGCTTGTCTTACAATTCTCTTGAAATTGTCTTTTGTAGAGCAGAAGCTTTAAATTTTTTTTTTTTAATTCATTACTCTTTGTTTTGGCTGTGGCATATAGGATCTTAGTTCCCTGAACAGGAATCAAACCCTTGCTCCCTGCAGTAGAACCAGGAATTGTCAGGGAAGTTCCAGAAGTTTTTAAATTTTAACCAAATCCAGTTTATCAATTAGTTCTTTCATGAATTGTGCCTTTGCATTATATCAATCAAGTGATATCTAAAAAGTATCTGAAAAGGTCATCTAAGTTTTCTTTGATTTGTCTTTGTGCAGCTTTATAGTACTGGGTTTTAAATTTAGGTCTGTGGTCCACTTTCATTTGGCTTTTGTGAAAGGTATAAAGCCTATGTCTAAATTAATGTTTTTGCATTTCAATATTCGTTTATTCAGCACCATTTGTTGAAGAGAATGTCTTTGCTCCATTATTTGTCTTTGCTCTTCTGTCAGAGATTCAGACTGTATTTGTGGAGGTCTGTTTTGTACTCTCTGTTCTGTTCCATTGATCTGTTTGTCTATTGTTTTGACAATAGCATAGTGTCTTGCTTACTGTAGCTTTAGAGTAAGTCTTGAATCAGGGAATGTCAATCCTCCAGCATTGCTCTTCTTCAGTATTATGTTGACTAATATGTTCTGGGTCTTTTGCCTCTCCATATAAATTTTAAAATCAATTTGTCCATATCCATTAAATAACTTCATGGGATATTGATTGTGATTGCATTGAATCTATAGCTCAGTTGGGGATTAACTGACATCTCGACAGTATTGAATTTTCCCACCCTTGAATGTGGAATATCTCTTCATTTATTCAGTTGTTTATTATCAGAATTTTACAGTTTTCCTCCTATAAATTTTGTATTTATTTTGTTAGATTTATGCCTAAGTATTACTTTCTTTGGATGCTAATATAAATGTTATATTTTTAATTTCATATTGTACTTGTCCTTTGGTATATAGGGAAGCAGTTCACTATTCTATATTAATCTTATATCGTACAACTATTAGTTTCAGGAATGTTTAATAGATAATTTACAAGGATGATCATGTTGTCTGTTGACAAAGACAGTTTTATGTCTTTACCAATCTGTATACTTTTAAATTTTCTTTTCTTGGCTTACTGCATTGGCATGACTTCTAGTGTGATGTTGAAAGGAATGGTGAGAGGGACATCTTTGTTTTGTACCCAGTCTTGCTGGGAAAATGTTGAGTTTCTCACTGTTAAGGCTGATGTTGGTTGTAGGTTTTTCCAAGGTATTTCTTAATTCTAATTTACTGAGAGTTCTTATCATGAATGAGTGTTGATTTTGTTACATATTTCTCTATATGATTGTGATTTTTCATTCAGATCTGACTTTTAAACCTGGTTTTAAATATATAATCTCTTGGACAAGTTATTTGTACTTGCCAAACCTAATTTCCTGCTAAGAACCATGTACATATGGGAACTTATAAGAAACAGGGAGCAGAAATACATTTCTGCCTCATAGATTGTGAGAATTATTTATTGTATTACATATCAACTGCTTTCCTTAATGCCTGTTGGTAATAAACACTTCATAAGTAGTAATTGTCAACTGGCATTGACAAAATAATAGAAGGATAGTAAACATAATTGGAGAAGGCAATGGCACCCCACTCCCGTACTCTTGCCTGGAAAATCCCATGGACGGAGGAGCCTGGTAGGCGGCAGTCCATGGGGTCGCACAGAGTCGGACATGACTGAGCGACTTCACTTTCACTTTTCACTTTCATGCATTGGAGAAGGAAATGGCAACCCACTCCAGTGTTCTTGCCTGGAGAATCCCAGGGACAGGGAAGCCTGGTGGGCTGCTGTCTTTGGGGTCACACAGAGTTGGACACAACTGAAGTGACTTAGCAGTAAACATAATAACAATAGAAAATAAGCCTTTTAAATATAATGTTAATTCAGCTGATGAGGTTGGAAAAATGATGGGAATTCTTATATTGTGAAATAATTTGTCCTGTGGACCGTGTAGATAATTTTTAGTACTTAATATCACATTTGATTATTCTTAGATAATATAAGATGAATAGTCATTTTTTAAATAGTGATTTCTGTCTTTTTGAAACAGATTCAAGATTTATGGAAACTTACCATTAATTTCTTTACGAATCTCAGATAAAAAACTGCAAGGGATTTTGGAACTGATTGAAAGCATTCCAAAACCCTCACCTGCAACTGAAGTAAATGAGCCTGTCAAATCATCTCAGGTAATGTATTTTCAAAATTAATGAAAGAAGAATTTAAAAACAGATTTCACAAAGAGTATGTGTAACCACAGAAATTTGGAGTGAAACAGTTCATCTGTAATAGACTTTTTAAAATTACATTTTGAAAGAGAAAATGATAAAATAGTTAAAGATGCAAATAGTAAACAAAAGTATAAAATGATATCTACCTTTCTTCACTTTTCTGGTCTTTAATCCCTTTCCTTAGTGGTTAACTTCTGCTTCTCTAGTTTTTTGAAAATGTTTATAGCTTTTGTTAATACACACATGTACAAATATGTATCTCTCTATGTGTATACATATGTATATGTTTATATTATAATGTTCTTAAAATTTACATAAATGGGATCATTATACTTCCTGTTTTAAATCTGTCTTTTTTCACCATTATTAATGTATGTTATTTACCTTGGAGATATTTACCTGTTCAGCATATAAAGATATGCCTTTTTTTTTTTAATGGTGGTACAGTGTTAAATTTTGTGAGTGTACCATCCTTTGCCTAATGTAATTCTCTTTTGATGGGCTTTTATATTGTTATATTTTTAGTTATAAAAAATATCAGTGCTTTGAACTTTCTTATACATATATTTGAGTATTTTTTTTATCCATTGGATACATTTCTGGAAGTGGTATTGTTGAGTGAAGTATGTGAATTTTATTTTTTAATGAATTTTGCCAAATTTGCTTTTTAATTACGAATGTTTAGTCCCACCAGCGTTAATGTTGTTTCTCAGTTCTCATTAGTCTTGAGTATAAACAAATGTGACAATTTTAGTGTAGTCAGTAAAGCAGAAGTAGCTGTTTTTTTGGAATTCCCTTGCCTTTTCTATGATCCAGCATATGTTGGCAATTTGATCTCTGGTTCCTGTGCCTTAGCTCAAACTCATGTCCATTGAGTCAGTGATGCCATCCATCTCTCTCATCCTCTGTTGCCCCATCTTCTCTTGCCCTCAGTCTTTCCCAGTATCAGGGTCTTTTCCAGTGAATTGGCACTTTGCATCAGGTGGCCAAAGTATTGAAACTTCAGTTTCAGCATCAGTCCTTCCAGTGAATGTTCAAGGTTGATTCCCTTTAAAATTGACTGGTTTGATCTCCTTGTAGTCCATGAGACTCTCAAGAGTCTTCTCCAGTACCATAGTTCAAAAGCATCAACTCTTTGGCACTCAACCTTCTTTATGGTCCTCTGTTGTGATTACTGTTTTCATAGAGTCCCTTTTTTCAGTCCTTTCACTTTTCTATTTGTGTATTTGGATCTAAAAGGAATCTCTAGTAGACAGCATGAAGACAGGAGATGGTGAGGGACATGGAATCCTGGCATATTGCAGTCCATGTCCATGGGGTCACAAACAGACACAATGAGTGACTGAATAACAACAAAGTAGACAGCATGTAGTTGGATCCAATTTTTTTTCATCCATTTTGTCGGTTTGTTCCTTTTGATTGGATGATTCCATCCATTGATATTTAAAGCCATTGGTTGAAGAAAGAAATGGCAACCTGCTCTAGTATTCTTGCTTGGGAAAATCCTATGGACAGAGGAGCTCAGTAGACTGTAGTCCATAGGATCAAAAGAGTTGGACATAACTTAGCAACTGAACCACCACCACCACCACCATGTATTTTCAGCCATGAAATGGCTATGCTAAATACTGGACTAAATCTGGTCAGTTCCGTTCAGTCACTCAGTCGTGTCTCACTCTTTGCAACCCCATGGACTGCAGAACGCCAGGCTTCCCTGTGCATCACCAACTTCCAGGCTTGCTCAAACTCATGTCCCTGTTAACCTTTCCAAAAGTATCATGGAGATTTACAGGTTTCTGGATTAATTGGATAAGATGTTTTTTCCATGCCATTTCGTGTCTCCCTAAACTGAGGAGGATGCAATAGAATGTGGCGTTTGTGCTTTTTTTACCCCCTGATGCTTCCATATTAGAAGTAACCATACAAGTGTGGTTTGGTTATTGTTCTTTTGTGCCTTTTGTTTTAATGAGCTTTTTTAATGGTTTTTTAGTCCACTACCCATTTCCAGTTGATCCAAATAAGACTAAAAGGTAATGTTTTGCCTTTTTTATTTTTTTAACATGAAGAGAAAATCAGAGTAGTGAAATGTAAATCTATTTCATTCCTCTTCACTTCTTGTTTGTCCTCACTGATCATTTTTTTTTTTAGTCTAAGAGTCCAAAATATTTGTTACTTTTACTTTGTATTTTATTCCTGTGACTCATTGAAATTCTCTTGTTTTAAGTAATAAAACCAATATAATCTCATATATAAACTTGAAGAAGTAGATTTTACAAGTTATATATAGCATGATCCAAAAATAAGGGATTTTGTATTTTCATCTGCTTTTTTCTAATGTCTCTTGTTGACTTATATTTGATTTTCTCTTGTGTTTGTCATTATTGAACTATGCCAGATGTTCATTTGATGCTTGTGCTCTGCCTATAGTGTACAAATTGAGTTAAACAGATAAAAGTCTTATCCTTTAGGAATTTTGCAGTTCAGTAAGAATACAGAGATAAAGATGAGGTCAGAGACACCTGTACAGATACCAAATACATAAGTAAAATATTAAGCATTAAAGTCATTACTGATTAGGAAATTTTTTCTTCTAACATTCTGAATTTATAAACTGTGTTTTGAATTAATACCAGTTTAACTGCAAAGCAGCCAGAAACTGTTGACCAGCTTTGTACTCCCTGTGGTGTTGTCACAATTTCCATATTATACATTGTATATTCAGTAGTGTCGTTATAATTATTCTTATGGTTTTCTTTTAAGTGTACAGGAAATAAAAAAGGTGACTCTGAACTAAGAATACAACATCTCCTTATTTATTTACCCATGTAATTATATGTACTGGAGATTTATTCTTTATATAGCTTTGAGTTACTATCTAGTATTCTTTTCCCTACCTAAAGGGCTCTGGCAAGGATTTCTTATTGGACAAGTATAGTGATGATACACTCCTTATGTTGTTGTTGTTTGTCTGGAAATATCTTAACTTCTCTCTCATTTTGAAGGATAGTTTTGCCAGACACATAATCCTTGGTATCAAATATGACTTGCCATTACCTTTTGACCTTCATGGTTTCTGGTAAGAAATATAGCTTTTAATAGTTTATTGAGAGTCTTAACATAGGCAGCTCACTTCTCTTATTGCTTGCAAGTTTCTTACTTTGTCTTTCAGCTGTTCGATAATAATATGTTTTGGAGTGGATGTATTTGAATATGTGTTACTTTCAGTTATTAAACTTAGATTTTTTAGGTTCATGTATGTGCTTTGCTCAGTTGCCCAGTTGTGTCCAACTCTTTGCGGCTCCATGAACTGTAGCCTGCCAGGCTTCTCTGTCCCAGTTTTTCATCATATTTGGGCACATTTTTGGAAATTATTTTTTCAGATATGCTTTCTTGCCCTCTCTTCGTCTTGTTTCTTGCTGGTGTTCTCATAATGCATACATCACCTTACATTATGGTATCTCACAGGCCCCTTAGGTTGTGTTCATTTTTCTTTATCCTTTGTTTCTTTTCTTCTTTTAATAATTTTGACTGATGTGTGCATATGTTTACTGCTAGCTCAACTCTGCTTTTGAAATTCTCTAATGTATTTTTTCTTTCAGTTATTGTAGTTTTCAGGTCTGGAACTTGCTTGGTTTCTTTTTATAATTTCTGTCTCTTTATTGATACTTTCCATTTGTTGTAACATTCACCTGGTTTCCTTTATCTCTTTCTCAATGGCTCATTTTAGCTTTCTGAGAACATTTTAGACAATTTATTTAACGTTTTTTTTTCCCCCCAGTAAATCTGATGCCTTTGCTTCTGCTTGAACTATGTCTGCTGTTTTCCTCTGTGCATAGGCCACACTTTGTTTCTTTGCATCTGTTCCCCTGCTGTTGTAACTAGATAGAGGAATTATGAGGAAATTACACATCTATATATTCATTAACATAGATTTTAAAATATTAATACTTAGCAAATATTACAGTCAAATAGTATGATATTTTAAAAAGATTAGACACTATGATACTTTAAAACACCCAGGAAAGCATTTATCCCATGAAAGCAAAAATAGTTCACCAATCAGTGTTAAGTACACTTTATTGAATAAAGGATAAAAAATGTATGATTATTTCAGTAGACAGGGAAAAAGCATTGATAAGATCCAACAACCATTCATGATATCAAACTGAGAATATAAGGGCACCCCATCAATTTAGGAAACTAATATAAAGTTTAATTTGAAAAAGACCGAATGCTTCCCCTGTAATATCACAAATAGTACAGGAATGATGGCTTTTCTTACTACTTCTATTCAAATTCATACTGAAGATTCTAGCTTCTGCAGTAACTTAAGAGAAATAATGACAGAATAGAAAGGGAAAAGTAAAACTGTTTGCTGATGATATGATCATTTATGCAAAAAGTCCTGAGGAATGTAGAAAAATACAACTAGCAATAGCGAATTTGTCACGGTTGCAGTCTATATCATCAATGTAAATAGTAAGTTCTTTCTAAAAATCAAATTAAGAAAAATATTCCTTTCATAATAGCATTAAAAAATTAAATAATTAGGAAAAGTTTAGCAAAGGAATAATAAGACCTGTGAATCTAAAACTACATGACATTTCTGTAAAAAATTGATCATGACCTAAATAAGTGGAATGATACAGTTAAGAATTGGAGGACTGACCCTCTTAAAATGACAGTTCTCTCAAAACCCTATAGATTTCTCACAGTCCCAATCTAAATACCAGATTTTTCTTTTGGAAGTTAGCAAGTTTATTATAATACACGTATGGAAATACATGAACATATGTTGGCCAAAAAATTTGGATAAGAATAATGTTGGTGGGTTTCTAATATTTGATTTCAAGGCTTATTTTATAGCTGCTTTATTCAGGAAAGTGTTGTTTCAGTGTAAGAATAGACATAAAGATAACTAAAGTAGAATAGAATTCAGAAATAAATTAATAATATGGTTAATATATATATTTTATTTCTTACAAAGTTTCCAGTGCAACTAAGTAAGTCTTTTCAACAATTGTTTTAAAATAATTAGATTTCCATGTGGGGAAAAAAGTGAACATCAGCCTGTAACATATACCAAACATGGAATTTAACCTGCAATGAAACAGAGACTTAATGTAAATGCCCAAAAGTGTAAAGTTTGAAAACCTTCAAAAACAGAGAAAATCTTTGAGTTCTTGTGGTGGATAAAAGTGTCTTGGGATAAATAGGTACAAATACAGGAGAAAAAAAGTAAATTAATAGATATTAAAATTTTCTGCCTTTTGAATGATACTGTTAATAATGAAAAAAGGCTGTCCATCCAACTGGGAAAAATATTGGCAACCCATACAACTTAGAAAAGCTGTTAGTCGCTAAGTCTAATCCAACTCTTTGCAGCATCATGGACTGTAGCTCCATAGGTTCCTCTGTCCATGGGATTCTCCAGGCAAGAATACTGAAGTGGGTTGCCATTCCCTTCTGCAGGGGATCTTCCCAACCCAGGGATTGAACCTGGGTCTCCTGCATTGCAGGCAGACGCTTTACCATCTGAGCCACAAGAGAAAGACTATCCAAGATATGTAAGGAGACCAGGAATCCAATAAGAAATGAGCAAACAGACAAGAAAGATGTTCAGTTTTATTATTCACCTCATAAAACAAAATCTTCTTTAATGAATGTAGTGTAAAAAACTTCAAAACATTAAATATTGAAATTGGGGGCAGCATAGTTGTTCCTTTTTGTGGCGGTATGCCTGATGATTGAGGACTCGGAGGGCAGCTTCTGAGTTGCTGGTAATATTCTGTTCCTGGATCTGAATTTTGGGTACATGGATGTGTTTTCTTTTTGAAATTTAGTTTTTATACTTATATTACATACTCATATGCAGTAGATTATATTTCAGTAAAAATGTTTCTGCCAAATGAATAGGATTCTGAGAAGCAGAAACAATCCATGAACCTATAATATGTGTAACTATATTTGTGAAATTCTAATTAAAACTAGGGTGAAAATGCCAGTAAGATTATGTCTGAGAATGCTAACATTTTAATGAGGAAGTGGAGCCATACAAACACTAATCTACTGATGACATCATATAATGTCTTATAAACACTTGTGAAAACATATTGATAGTACTTATTAAAGTGAATATATAAAATTCCACTCTGATGCATACACAATAGAAAATCTTGCGTTTGAGCCCATGTGTTAAATGATGGTTATACTGGTAATGTGAGTAAAAGCAAAAATCTCTAAACCATACAAATATTTACCAACATTGTAATGGACAAATAACCAGTGGTTTATATTCATCAATGTATAGCAGTAAGAATGAGTAAAATATCAATATGGATAAAATTTAAAGAATATTTTGTTGAAACAGTGTCACAGGAAAATGTATGCAATATTATTGCCTCTTTCTGAGTTTAGAAAGAAATAGGTTAAATAATATTTTACTTATAAAATCAGTCATAGAAGGTTAAAAACAAGTAAATAAAATAAATCAATTTTAGGGAATGTGATCAAGAAAGTAGCACATAAGATGCTTCTAGGTAAGTATCTGGTACTATTTTGGTTTTTGGCCTGGGTGGAAGATTCAGGGGTATCTTATTATTATCATTTTCAAGTGAATTATATTTTTTTTGTATGCTCTACTTGGCTCAGGACAGTAGAAAAGTAATTTACTAAAATATCTTTAAAAAATTAAAAATAAAAGTACAGGCTCCCTAACCACAGAGGCTTTACATTTTGAGACTTTGGTTGTTTCCTGTGGATGCCATAGAGGTGGCTTCCTTTATTTAGTAAGATGTTAAGATATATCTATGATTTCTTCCTATACAAAGTCTGTCAACAAGGAAATGATTGTAACAGTTGTGAAGTTTATATTTAGCCTTAAATTGTAAAAGCACTTCTTTAAATTTACATTTACAAATTTTCTAGTTCAGACTGGAATTTTTCCAGTTAATTCAGATTTAAGTGTGTGTGTGTTTGTTGTCACAGTCGTCCTAGAACTTACAATAAAAGTCTGTGTACCAGTTGAGAGTGAATTAACTTTTCTTCCAGGTTCAAAGATCCACTTCTTTGGGAACATCACAGATGTCACAGAAGAAATTTCCTCTTTTGGAAATTCCATGTGTTGAAGATGGTAAAATGAAGCTACTTTAGGAAATTTTCCTTGTTATAAATAGATTATAAAAATAATTTTCATTTGCAGACCACATAAACAATTTCAGGCAATAGTAGATATGCATGTTATCTAGAAAATTTCACTTAAATTCCTTTTGCAGTGGGATTTTCTGGAGAGAGTAACATGGAAGCATATGCACTACCATGTGTAAAATAGGTAACCAAAAGGAATTTGCCGTATGACTCAGGGAACTCAAACTGGGGCTGTGTAACAGTGTAGAGCGGTGGGAAGGGTGGGAGGGAGGTTAAAGACCAAGGGGACACATGTATACCTATGGCTGACTCATGTTGATGTGTGGCAGAGGCCAACACAATATTGTGAAGAAATTTTCCTTCAATTAAAAATAAGCTTCGAAAAACAATTGAATCCCATAGTAACAAGGACCACTAGTAAGTTTTAATCTTCTCTATCCTATTGTGATCTAAAAGAACCCATGAAAGTTTGTGTCTAATTTATAATCTGTTACTTAGCTTTTGGAGATCTTCATTATAGTAATTTTTTTTTAACTTTTCACATTTTCTTTTCACTTATTAAAGGAAAATAATCAAGCCTTAATATATATATTCACCTATGAAGACTTGTAAATATTTTGTTATGAAATACAGGCTTTTTTGGCCACGTTGGAAAGAAAAATAAATGTATTTTACTATTTTTAAGAGTTTAAAAATTGCTAAATGTTAAATAACAGAAATTGCCATGTTGATCCTCAGTTTTCTAGAGAATGTTTACCTTTCTCTGTAGTGACCAGGCTTGGTGGGAAAGGAAAGGAAATGTTATTTTGAGATCATCTATCCTTAAATTCAATTTTATATTTTTAGGGATATATTAGATGGTTTTAGTTTCTCTTAAACCTTCTTTTAATAGTTTGACTGGATTTTGGACCCTTTAAAGTATGTTTAAAAAATTTATTATCATATATATGGCTATATAGTTGTATATATGTGAAATAGTGCTTAATCTTAGTTTCTCTGTTTAAACTACAGGGCCTGCCCCCTGCTTTTACTGTTTCAGAGTTTGTAATTAAGTTCTGTTTTGCTCTCCAGATAGAGTGAGCATATTAGTATGTTCCTTTGAGTATTCATCATGTAGGTAGTAATTGGCCTTGGCATTTGCTATAAAATTTTCTTTGGCAGTTTTTAGACTATTGATTTTAAAGATGCCTATTCTAAAGATTGCATTTTGTAATTTTCGATACATTTTGTCATTAAGAATTTATTTTTGTAGCTATAATCTCTATATTATTTTCTTTTTATTTTGATGTTGCAGTTGTTTGAAAACTGACATTTCAGTTTTTTGAAGAAGTGTTGTAGTGTTCGTATTTATTTCAGATAAATTATTAAAATTTTATTATTAAATCAGTCCTGTAGATTATTGACTTAAAAAATGTTCTGCGATATTTAGATTCAGATGAGGAGTTTTTTGATGCACCATGTAGTCCGTTGGAAGAGCCTCTTCAATCTCCATCTAGAATTAAAAGTCCTCAACAGAAAAATCTTCAGAAACCAGATTGTTTTAAAAATATGATTGAGTATAAAATAAGATTTGAAGTGCCAGAGGTATGCCTTATATGTACCGTAGTAAAATTAATATGGCTTATTTAAATTTTGGTCATTTCTGCTATTCAGATTATTTATATAGCCTTATTACTAATAGACATTGTTGTAATTCTATTTAAGCACAATCCAGATGTTACTTTGTGATTCCCCTTTTCCCTTTGAAGATTAATTTCCTTAATAATTAAAGATTTGGCCACCCTCACCTCCTGAGAGGGACCACACTCTGTCTGTGGAAAGTTTAAATAAATCCTCTTTCACATATATATGGAATTTAGAAAGATAGTAACAATAACCCTGTGTATGAGACCGCAAAAGAGACACTGATGTATAAGAACAGTCTTATGGACTCTGTTGGAGAGGGAGAGAGTGGGAAGATTTGGGAGAATGGCATTGAAACATGTGTAATATCATGTATGAAATGAGTTGCCAGTCCAGGTTCAATGCACGATGCTGGATGCTTGGGGCTGGTGCACTGGAACGACCCAGAGGGATGGTGTGGGGAGGGAGGAGGGAGGAGGGTTCAGGATGGGGAGCACATGTATACCTGTGGCGGATTCATTTTGATGTTTGCAAAACTAATACAGTGTTTCAGGTTTAAAAATAAAATAAAAAAAATCCTCTTTCACTTAAAAAAAATAATTAAGAGTTTACATGTATTATTACTATTCAGTATATATTTATTGAAAATAATTTGCCTAGTGCATGTATTTTATATGTATAAGATCTCTCCTAAATTTAAATCTATATCATTTATATCATGTATACCTCATATATTCATATATGGCCACCATCTGCATAAATATTTTTGTGTGTGTGTTAGATAGTTGTTTCTTTTTTCTTTCTTTTCTAGGTTTTGATTCAGTTCTGTCACCTTGTTGGAGACTGTGAACTACCTGTGGTAGAAATTAATGTCTTAGGATTGGGCACAGATATTGAGCTTAGAACATTTGATTTGAAAGCAAATGCCTTTTTGAAAGAGGTCTGCTTAAAATGTCCAGATTATTTTGGTAAGTATCTCTGTTTTTAAAAATAATTCAGTTCAGTTCAGTCGCTTAGTTGGTGTCCGACTCCTTGCGACCCCATGGACTGCAGCATGCCATGCCTCCCTGTCCATCGCCAACTCTTGAAATTTACTCGAATCCATGTCCATTGAGTCGGTGATGCCATCCAACCATCTTATCCTTTGTCGACCCCTTCTCCTGCCTTTAGTCTTTCCCAGCATCAGGGTCTTTTCAAATGAGTCAGTTCTTCGCATCAGGTGGCCAAAGTATTGGAGTTTCAGCTTCAACATCAGTCCTTCCAATGAGTTTTCAGGACTGATTTTCTTTAGGATGGACTGGTTGGATCTCATTGCAGTCGAAGGGATTCTCAAGAGTCTTCTCCAACACCACATTTCAAAAGCATCAATTCTTCAGCGCTCAGCTTTCCAACTCTCACATCCATACATGACTCCTGGAAAAACCATAGCTTTGACTAGACGGACTTTGTTGGCAAAGTAACAGACTTTTGTTGTCTCTGCTTTTTAATGTGCTATCTAGGTTGGTCATAACTTTCCTTCCAAGGAGTAAGCGTCTTTTAATTTCATGGCTGCAGTCACCATCTGCAGTGATTTTGGAGCCCCCAAAAATAAAGTCTGTCACTGTTTGCACTGTTTCCCCATCTGTTTGCCATGAAGTGATGGGACCAGATGCCGTGATCTTAGATTTCTGAATGTTGAGCTTTAAGCCAACTTTTTCACTCTCCTCTTTCATTTTCATTAAGAAGCTCTTGTTCTTCACTTTCTGCCATAAGGGTGGTGTCATCTGCGTATCTGAGATTAATTAAAAAAACTAATTTTAATATTTGATTAGCTTCTAGATATAAATTCTCTAGACATTTAGTCAGTACATTTGATATTATCAAAGACATATTATGAGTTAGTCTTCAACTTTCATAGTATACTTTGATCTAAGGAGTAGGCTAGAGGGATTTGAAGATAACTTTTTTCATTAAGAAAAATGGTGAAATTTAAATCTACTTAATGAATACTAAAATACTGAAATAGTTTTCTATTGATATTACAACATTTTACCACAAATTTATTAAATTTTTATAACTGAGATGTGAGACTGACAAGTCTCAACAGGCAAAAGTCAAGCTATCAACAGGACTTCTGTTTTGGAGGCTGTAGGGGAAGATCTGTTTTCTTCTTCATTCAGGTGTTGGCAGGACATCAGTTTTATCCGATTTGAGTCCATTTTCTTACTGCTTATAAGGTGTAGATTGGGCTTAGCTCCTACAGGCCTCTCTGAATCGTT
Organism: Bubalus kerabau; assembly: GCF_029407905.1. Taxonomy (NCBI): domain Eukaryota; kingdom Metazoa; phylum Chordata; class Mammalia; order Artiodactyla; family Bovidae; genus Bubalus; species Bubalus kerabau. The sequence continues at coordinate 119,929,051 of NC_073627.1, forward strand.
GGAAATAATTTTTTGTATCCCAGAACCATCATGAGGTGTTAGGTCCTTCTTATGTTGTAATCTCGCTAACCTTTTCTTCCACTCTAAAAACTAAGGTAATTAAGATTGGGTGCATCTGGATAATCAGAGATCATTTCCCCTTAAATCCTGACCTTAATCACCTCTGTAATGTTACATTTATCATATAAGATAACATAGTCTCAGATTTGGGGGAATTAGAGCATGGACATTTCATTTAATTCCAAGTGTTTTTAACTCTTCCTTCAAGATTTCTTTTTTGAGTCATGTGTTATTTAGAAATGTGTTATTTATTTTCCAAATATCTTGGAATTTTCCAACTAGTTTTCTGTTACTGATTTCTGTTTTCATTCTTCTGTGGTCTGAAGGCAGACATTGTATGATTTCTATTTTTAAAAGTTGCTGAGCTGTGTTCTGTGGCTCAGAATGTGGTTGATCTTGGTGAATATTCCATGTGAGCTTAAGAAGAATGAATATTATGCTCTTGTTGGATGAAGTAGTCTCTAGACATCCATTACCTCCAGTTATTTGATGGTGTTACCGAGCTGAATTGTGTCCTTACTATATAATATGTATTTTTTTCATTTCTGATAGAAGAGTATGAAGGGTTCTAATAAGGTAGTGGGTTCATCTGTTTCTCTTTGCATTATGATCATTTTTTCCTTTCTATTGTTCAATAAGTACACCTTAAGGATTGTTGTATTCTCATGGAAAATCGACTGCTTTATCATTATTTAATGCCTTTCTTTATCCCTTACAACTTTTGCTTGCCTTGAAGTCTGCTCTGTCTGAAAATTAACATATCTATCCTTGCTTTCTTCCTTTTAGTGTTAGCATAATATAGTTTTCAACATCTGTTTACTTTCAAACTATATGTACTTTTGTATTTAAAGTGGGTTTTTAGCAGTCAGTATATACTTGAGTCTTTTTTTTTTTTTATTATTCATGTTGGAAATTGGTGTCTTTTTTAATTTTTAAAGTTAAAAAAATTTTTTTGGAGGGGGAGGTGGGCATGGCCTTGTGGCTTTTAGGATGTTAGTTCCCTGACCAGGGATCAAACCCGGGCCCTGGCAGTGAAAGTGTTGAGTCCTAACCACTGGACTGCCAGGAAATTCCCTTTTGATTGTTGTTGTTTTTTTTAATGTTTATAAGTTATTTAATTTTTAAATGGGAGCTATCCTGTGAAATCTTTCGAACTCATTTAGGAGTCCCCCCACCCCACTACCACCCTGTGGTGAACTGAGATACTAAAATAAGGGAGTTAAAAACTTAAGCTGAACTCTGTGGGAATAAGAAAGGTGAGGAATATGCTTATATACGTATCAAGGATTTAAGAGTGTCATCTTCTCTGGGAGCTCATTCTCAGACAAAAGATGTCTGTTAACTGTTATAACGAAACTTCCCCTTTTCTGTGAGCCCTGGATTAAATGGGATCTCTGTATGTTGGGAAGCAGATTAAGTATTGTAGCCTGAAAACTTAGTTATTGGAAATGATTTACACATTTTTAGTTCCATATGCTACACTTGTTCTGTGGCCCTTCAGAACTTGCATCTGGTGAATTGTGTTATGATTATCTCTTCCTGAAAAAATTATCATACATGCAAGAAACAGAATTCTGCCTTATTATGCTTTTTACATCAAGAAAGTTTGCTCTGACAGTTGAAAAGAAAAATGAGCCAACTTGATAGTGCTTTGCAGTAATCCAGAAGTATTACAGAAGTTGTTAATATTTGTTTTTTTATAATTGTTTGTTTCCCTAAGAGCAAAGGGTAAGATAACCCTTGCATACTTAATACAGGATATACAACTAACAGTTCCCCTATTTGTGTAATACATTTGCTTATGTTTTCTTAGAAAGAGTAGGAAGAAGCGAATACAATATATCTTACACAAAGTAAATAATCAGTAAATAGTTGTTCAGTGAATGAATGAATGTGTGAAAAAGTGGGGACTTTTTTAAGGATTGAAATGTGATTAGCATCTGCAGTAGAAGGCTAGCTTAAGTACTAATGAACTTAAATCTGGAGGGTTCTGTGGAAATACACTGTATTTCTTCCCTCATGAGTAGTATGCCTGGTTTGTACTCCTATCTTCCAGTATCTTGTTATTGATTTAAAAGGCATAAGTAATTTGCTAATGATGGTTATAAAGACTTGACACAAAATACTCTTCTTCAGCAGTTTCCTTGATTATTTTCTTAGATTTTAAGCAGAAGCTACAATATAATTTGTAAAGACTGATAATATGGTACTCAAGTTTATTTTAATCTAAACTAATACACAGAACAGCTTATTTCTCATCAACTATCTGATGTTTTTTGTATACAGTCGTTTTTAGAGATTCTGACTTATTTCTGTGATTCAGGACCAGAATCGCTTCATGTCCTTTCATTGTTCCTCATAAACATTGTTTTCTCTATCTGATTGCTACTTTTTCTTACTTAACTTCCTATCTAAGTTTAGAAAGGTAAGATAATCTTTTGTAGTGTGGCATAAGAAAAGGGAATCATGAGATGAAATTATATTTGTAGATTTTAAAATAAAGGAAGAAAGACCACCTGATTTGAGTAATACAGAGATCAGAGTTCAGAACTAATACAGGAAATACTTCTTTTCCAATTCTATAATTGTTAATATTTCCTGTATTTATTTCCTATTACATTTTCTATGAAAGAATAATTTGAGAAATTATTTTTAGATGAAAACAAGAAACCAGTTTATTTGATTACAACACTGGATAACACAATGGAAGATCTCTTAACACTGGAATATGTGAAGGTAAGTAGTTTGATTTATATACTTGCTATGGTAAGCAAGTGGTGCTAGTGGTAAAGAACCTGCCTGCCAGTGCAGGAGACTTAAGAGATGTTGGTTCGATCCCTGAGTCAGGAAGATGGCCTGGAGGAGGGCGTGGCAACCCCCTCCAGTGTTCTTGCCTGGAGAATCCCGTGGACAGAGGAGCCTGGCGGGCTACCGTCCATGGGATGGCACAGAGTCGGACGCGACTGAAGCAACTTACCTCACATGCAAGCATGGTAAGGATACTGTTGAGATATTTAAATCAAGTTTTATAAGTTCAGAAATATTCAGTTTAATCACCATCCCGATGTGATCACTGTAACTCCTAAAACTTTAAGATGTTTTATTTTGTCATCCTCTATTAGATAACTTGTGGTTTATAAACACTTAATATATGAGGACAATAAGCAGCCCACTTTCTAAGTAGAAATGACCTGCAGTTTGACTGTTAACCCCCCTTAGGGAATCTACAGACTTTTTAATCTTGATGAAATTTGTTGTGGTATACTATAAAAGATGAAGCTTTCACTTGATTTCCCACGATAGTCTAAAGTTACCTAATTTTTCTGCTGTCAGTGGCTCCATTCCTTTTCTGTTGACTTGTGATAACCAAGTCATCATTTATTAAATATTTATGTGTACTGTCATCTACATATGATTTCGCCTGTGTTTTCATTGACCTGTTTTTATATAAGTGCCACATTATTTTAATAATTATAGTACTTTATAGTAAGAATAATGTTCAGTAAGCATTATATAACTTTAAAGGCCATTTTTTACTATTATTGTTGCAGTTTTTAGTGTTTATATTGTTTATGAATTAAACAACTTTTATCAATATAAAAATGTTTCAGATCTAAATATAACACAGAATATTTGATACCTGGTGGATCATTCTGTCAAAATTTTAACATTCAGGAAGATTTGGGAAGGACCTTACAGAGTTGTGGATGATTAAATGATTGTCCTCTACGTGTGATAATATCTAAATTTCCACTCTTTTTTTTGGTGGGAATTTTTTTCTATTTTTAAATTTACTTTTTAGTTGGAAGAAAATTGCTTTACAATGTTGTAATGGTTTCTGTCATACAACACCACAAACCAGCCATAATTATACATTTATCACCTCCCTCTTGAGCCTGCCTCCCCTCCCCCCATCCTACCCCTCTCAGTCCTCACAGAATGCCTGGCTGGGCTCCGTGTGATATATAGCAACTTCACACCAGCTGTCTGTTTTGCACAGGGTAGTGTATATATGTCTATGCTACTTTCTCCATTTGTCCCACTCTTTCCTTCCCCGACTGTCTGCAAGTCCATTCTCTATATCTGCATGTCCATTCCTTCCCTGAAGATAGATTCATCAATATCATTTTTCTAGAGTCCATATATATGCATTAATATATGATATTTGTTTTTTTTCTTTCTGACTTCACTCTGTATAACAGGCTCTAGGTTCATCCACCTCACTAGAACTGACTCAAATTCGTTCTTTTTTTTTATGACGAATATTTCATTATATGGGCTTTCCTGGTGGCTCAGAGGTTAAAGCATCTGCCTGGAATTCAGGAGACCTGGGTTCGATCCCTGGGTTGGGAAGATCCCCTGGAGAAGGAAATGGCACCCCACTCCAGTACTCTTGCCTGGAGAATCCCATGGAGGGAGGAGCCTGGTAGGCTACAGTCCATGGGGTCGCCAAGAGTCAGACACGACTGAGCAACTTCACTTCACTTCACTCTTCACCATATCTTCTTTATCTAAATTTCTACTCTTGGTGATAAGATAGTATATAGCATTTATTGAATACTTGTTCTATACTTACCAAGTTTCTTTTGTTCTGGTGAAGCAGTTGTTTAATTATATGTATGTAAATAGCTCAAAAAATTATATAAATGTGTAGTAGGACCATTGTGTAATTGTATGTGCAGTTGTGTTCCCGTGATAATCTAACAGATTTGTATTTCTCACTTTGTGTAGGCTGAAAATAATTTACCTGCAACAATATTGAAGAATGCTTATAACAATGTTGTGCAACTGATAAAGGTATAAGTGAATAATAATTTATTTTTCAGTTAGATACTGTATTTCTAAGCAAATGTATTATAAAAATTTTAACTGGAACTGTAAGATCCTTGAGGATAAAAATTGACTATTATAAATTGTATCCTTTATACCACAAAGAACATAGAACAGGCAAACAAATATTTGTTGTGTTACTAAAATCAGTTTTGTTCCTTAGGTGAATTTTTCCTCTTTGGATATTCATTTACATACTGAAGCACTTCTGAGTACAATAAATTATTTTAATAATATCCTTCCATATTTGGAGGAAAAACCAGCCCCGGTGCATGTTGTGGAGACTGAAGACAAAGAGGAGGTTGTTAAAAAAATAAGTATGTTTCTTTAAAATTCAACTTCAAATTTTACCAAGTAGATCAATAAATTTTGGTTCTTGGCTTATTAACTTATGATATTGACTTCAGAATTCTATTGCCTAGATTAATATCTGGAAAGATTCATTATGTACCAAGTTAATTTTAAAAAATATTAGTAAAGTGATAATTGCTGAAGAAAGTAGCTTTTATTTATCTAGTCATTCATTTTAGTTGACTCTGTCCATGGGATTCTCCAGGCAAGAATAATAGAGTGGGTTGCCATGCCCTTCTCCAGGGAATCTTCCTGACCCAGGGATCAAATCTGCACCTCTTTTATCTCCTGCATTGGCAGGCGGGTTCTTGACCACTAGTGCCATCTGAAAATTATAAATTTAATATAGTTAGATTTCATGAATTTAAAACCCTAATTCTGGGAAAGATTGAAGCAAGGAGGAGAAGGGGTTGACAGAGGCTGAGGTGATTGGATGGCATCACCAACTGAATGGACATTAGTTTGCACAAACTCCAGCAGATGATGAAAGAAAGGGAAACCTGGCGTGCTGCAGTTCATGGGGTCTCAAAGAGTCAGAAAGGACTGAATGACTGAACAAAAAAATATTATTTTAGATTAGAAACATAGAACTAACAAAATTATAATAATATGAGTGTATATTTTTAAACCAAGTGCTATTTTTAAGCAGTCAAAAGTTATAAGTTGGATAATAAGTATCACCTTGTTATCAGTAAATTGCCAAAGACTGATTTTACAGCTATGACTTAGTTTCAAATGTTATTCTCATCTAGAACTATTTTGTTTTGTCTCTTTGTCTACATTTGTTTGACTTTGGTTTCATTGGATTTGATTTTTTTTTAGAATTCATAACTTAGTAGGTAACATATTATTGCTTGCTTTCAATTTGCAAATCAGATGTTCCTCTAGTATTTGCATTATTGTTGTGATTTCAGTTACTTTATAAGTTAGTAAGATAACTACTAAAAATTTTGTCATATGTTTTACAATATGAGTTTCTTTTTGCAGCTTTAAAATCATCCAAGAATGAAGATACTATTACCTTGCAGATTTTAGCAGAATTATCATGTTTACAGATCTTTATTCAAGATCAGAAACGTAACATTTCCGAAATTAAGATAGAAGGTAACAGGATTTGATAAAAAGTGAATTCAGAACTACTAAATGAAGGAAGAAGAATTTAATGATTCTTTTTTCCCCTTAGGGCTTGATTGTGAAATCATTATGAGGCCATCAGTGACTGAAACAAATGCAAAGCTAAGGAATATAATTGTCCTGGATTCTGACATAACAGCTGTATACAAAAAGGTATGAACTTGTTTCTGTTAATTAACATTATTAAATATAGTTGTCCTTTAAGATTAGTCATCAGTTCAGTTCAGTTGCTCAGTCATGTCTGACTCTTTGCGACCCCATGAACCGCAGCACACCAGGCCTCCTTGTCCATCACCGACTCCCAGAGTCCTCCCAAACCCATGTCCATTGAGTCAGTGATGCGATCCAGCCATCTCATCCTCTGTCGTCTCCTTCTCCTCCTGCCCTCAATCTTTCCCAGCATCAGGGTCTTTTCAAATGAGTCAGCTCTTCGCATCAGATGGCCAAAGTGTTGGAGTTTCAGCTTCAACATCAGTCCTTCCAATGAACACCCAGGACTGATCTCCTTTAGGATGGACTGGTTGGATCTCCTTGCAGCCCAAGGGACTCTCAAGAGTCTTCTCCAACACCACAGTTCAAAAGCATCAATTCTTTGGCGCTCAGCTTTCTTTCTAGTCCAACTCTCACACCCATACATGACCACGGGAAAAACCATAGCCTTGACTAGATGGAACTTTGTTGACAAAGATAATATCTCTGCTTTTGAATATGCTATCTAGGTTGGTCATAACTTTCCTTCCAAGGAGTAAGCGTCTTTTAATTTCATGGCTGCAGTCACCATCTGCAGTGATTTTGGAGCACCCCAAAATAAAGTCTGACACTGTTTCCACTGTTTCCCATCTATTTGCCATGAAGTGATGGGACCGGATGCAGTGATCTTCGTTCTCTGAATGTTGAGCTTTAAGCCAACTTTTTCACTTTCCTCTTTCACCTTCATCAAGAGGCTCTTTAGTTCTTCTTCACTTTCTGCCATAAAGGTGGTGTCATCTGCATATTTGAGGTTATTGATATTTCTCCGGGCAATTGAGATTCCAGCTTGTGCTTCCTCCAGCCCAGCGTTTCTCATGATGTACTCTGCATATAAGTTAAATAAGCAGGGTGACAGTATACAGCCTTGACGTACTCCTTTTCCTATTTGGAACCAGTCTGTTGTTCCATGTCCAGTTCTGACTGTTGCTTCCTGACCTGCATATAGGTTTCTCAAGAGGCAGGTCAGGTGGTCTGGTATTCCCATCTCTTTCAGAATTTTCCACAGTTTATTGTGATCCACACAGTCAAAGGCTTCGGCATAGTCAATAAAGCAGAAATAGATGTTTTTCTGGAACTCTCTTGCTTTTTCAATGATCCAAAAGACCTGTACTTTTTTCCCTCTATAATTTTATTTGTATGCATATTTATGGTTAAAAATCCAATTTTAAAAAAGCTACAAAATGAATTTTCTCACTTGTATCTTCTTGTCCTACCCCCATTTTCCTTTCCTTTTTTGTTAACTTTGATTCCAGTGTATATTGTTATTTATTCATAGTTCTATTGATATTTGGTTTCTGTTCTTTTGTTTTATGAGCATTGCTTCTGTAACTAGTCTTATACATGTCTCCTGGTATATTCTTGGACATATCTCATGTAAGCATTTCCAGAGAATCATGTACTCCCAGGAGCAGTGGAAGAGAGATCTGGTATTTTATTTCCATCCCAATGCTCGAAATTGTTGTGTTAAGTTTTTTGAAGATCTGGAGTATATAATATGGTGTTTTCAGTTTGTATTTTTCTTACCAGTAATGAAGTTGCATATTTTTCACATATTTATAGACTATTTATGCTTGCTTTTCTATGAAATGTCTGTTAAACCCAGGTGCCAGCAAACTTTTTCTGTAAATAGCCAGATTGTAAGTCTTTTAGGCTTTGTGGGCCGTGCAGTTTTTGTTAAAACTATTCAGCTCTGCTATTGTAATGTGTAAGTAGCCATAGGTAATGTGTAAATGAATGATTTGATTGTGTTCCAATAAAATTTTATTTTATGGATAATAAAATGAAAATTTCCTATAACTTGCATGTGTCACAAAATATTACTATTATTTAGATTATTTTTAACTACTTACAGATACGAAAATCATTCTTACCTAATCCTGCTGTTGATAGTTTGCTGATGCCTGATTTGATTTACCAATTTTGGGTGAAGGAATGTTAATTTTTTCCTCATTGATTTGTAAGAAATCATTTAATATGTTCTGTATTATTCCTTGCTTAGTTTATTTTTGTTTCGAATAGTTACTCCCAGTTTGGTTATGATGTCTTTTGAGAAACAAAAGTTGTTAATTTTAATGAAGTTGAATTTTATCCTTCTTTTTTGGTTTGAGAGTGTTATGTTTTCTAAATCAATCGGTTCTGTGAATTCATAAAGGTATTCCCCTATGTCACCTTCTAAAAGTTATATGATTTTGCCTTTCACTTACATCTTTCATCCTACTTGAAACTGATTTTGTTTTAATATGATTGAGGCTGGAATCCAGTTTCACTTTTTTGAACATTGGCTTCTTTTTTCCTAGCATCATTTATTTAAATAGATATCCTTTTCTTACTGTGTACAGTTACTGTTCAGTTGCTAAGTCATGTTCGATTCTGTGTGACCCCATGGACTGCAGCATGCCAAGCTTCCCTGCCTAGAGTTTGCTCATACTTGTGTCCCTTTAGTTGATGATACTATTCAAGCATCTCATCCTCTGTCATCCCTTCCCCTCCACCTTCAGTCCCAGCATCGGTGTCTTTTCCAATGAGTTGGCTCTTTGCTTCATGTGGCCAGAGTATTGGAGCATCAGTCCTTCCAATAAATATTCAGGCTTGATTTCCTTTAGGATTGACTGGTTTGATCTCCTTGCTGTCCAAGGGACTCTCAATAATCTTCTCCAGGCTTGATTTCCTTTAGGATTGACTGGTTTGATCTCCTTGCTGTCCAAGGGACTCTCAGTAATCTTCTCCAGCACAGTTCAAGAGCATTAATTCTTCTGTGCTCAGCCTTGTTTATGGTCCAATTCTCACATCCATACGTGACCACTGGAAAAACCATGGCTTTGACTGTACAGACCTTTGTCAGCAGAGTGATGTCTCCACTTTTTAATACTCTGTCTAGGTTGGTCATTGCTTTTCTTCCAAGGAGCAAGCGTCTTTTCATTTCATGGCGGCAGTCATCATCTGCATTGATTTTGGAGCCCAAGAAAATAAAATTGATAAGTTAAATTTCATTCAGTGAGATTCAGGGAGATTGTTTTGTTTTGTTTGTTTTTCAGGGATTGGGGAAGACAAGAATACTTCATAGATTGTGTTGAGTATCTTCAAAGGATGCACAGTTTCTTGCTATCTTTGTAATGTTAAAAACCATCATTTCATTAAGGGTTGCAAAATGGTAATACTCTGATTCAGAATATTCAAAAAAATTTCTTCTTTATTAAATGGGAGTCTTGACCAGTCTTTATGCTGACATCCCCAAAATTTTGGCTACTCATAAGTTTATTCCCCAGTAGATTTCTTAGTCAGGGCTCATAGTTGTAAGAATGATACTCCACGAACATTTGTATGTTGCATTACATTTATATTTGCAGAGTACTCTGACTGGATTTTGATTCTTTAGCTTGCATTTTCTTTTCTAGATGATTTTAAGCATGTTATTCTATATTTTCTGGCCTAGTGTAAATGTTCAGTCAAACTGCTGGTGCTGAGCCTGTTGACAGTTTCACTTTCTTTCTCTTAGAAGGACTTGGTAATTTTGCCTAAATATTCAGAGCTGATTGGAAGCTTTGTGTAGGTAGGACTTTGGACAGGTGAACATCATGGCAGATTGTAGGCAGTAATGCAGTGATTTTATAGCCTCAAAACTTGAGTATCTATAGAGTTTTTGTTTGTTTGTTTTCTTTTTCTCTCAGGCCAGTCATTTTCCTTTTAGAAAAGTATTGTAAGTATAGGCCTGACAGTGTAAGTTCAGGGAGCCAGTTGGATGAAGAATGAGGGACCTTATGTTTCAAAATACAGGTTTTTACTTAAAATACCCATCTTTTAGTATGATCTTTTTATTTACCCTTTATCTATGCCTGTTGTCTCCTAGGCCACAATCTCTGCACTAAACACTGTTTTATGAAAATTTCTTCTCTTCTGTTGGACTCAAGGGGGGTAGTCACAAGTCACTCATGTGACTTATGGAAGTTATTCTGCTTTTCATTGATTAATTTAATAGTATTAGGGATATTATTGTCTACCTTCTGATAATATTTTACTGCTTATGTAGTATATCCTAGCAACACTCTACTGTCAGTTGCTACTTTTGTTGCCGTTCACAGTATTATTATAATATGTTTTACTTTTGTGTATGCTGAAAGTTCTCAATGTATATGTACTGATTTAGGTTTAGTTTTCTTTTAGAGAAATTAATTTTTTACAAGACATATACCATCTTACCTTTATTCTAACCATTTCTGGAATTTTTTCATGTAGCTTCAAAATTTTGTTATTTTTATTTCCACTTGAAGAAGTTAATGATTTCTTATAATGCATCTCTGCTAGTTATGATTTATCTCATCTTTTGGCAGGAAGGAGGGACCAGACCTAGGGAAAAAAGCACTTTTATTTCACCTTCATTATCTGAGTGATACTTTTGCTGTGGCTGCTGCTGCTTAGTCACTTCAGTCATGTCCGACTGTGTGACCCCATAGACGACAGCCCACCAGGCTCCCCCATCCCTGGGATTCTCCAGGCAAGAACACTGCAGTGGCTTGCCATTTCCTTCTCCAGTGCATGAAAGTGAAAAGTGAAAGTGAAGTTGCTCAGTCATGTCTGACTCTTAGCGACCCCATGGACTGCAGCCTACCAGGCTCCTCCATCCATGGGATTTTCCAGGCAAGAGTTCTGGAGTGGGGTGCCATTGCCTTCTCCAGATACTTTTACTAGGTGTACATAATTTCTTGTCTTTATCTGACTGCCTTTCTGGATTTGTGTATAGTGTGTCTATATAGATGTAAGTATATTTTCATATTTGTCCTGTTTGAAGTTTTTTGTGCTTTTTGGATCTCTCTCTATATATTTTTTATGTCTTTTCAGGTAGTTCTTTCTACCTCCATCTCCCTCCTTCCTCACCTCCCTTTCCTCCTCCATCTCGTCCCTATTCTTCCTCTTGGGTTCCAAAAATTACTTTTAGATTCTTATTAGAGATCATCTCATGACCTTTAGATCCTCTGTTCTTTTCCCATTCTTTTCCCATTATGTTTCATTTGTATAATTTCTGTTGACCTGTTTTTAAGTTCACTCATTGTGTCCTTGGTTCCATTGAATATAGTGATAAACCCACTGAAAGTGTTCTTCATCTGCTACCCTGTTTTTAAATCTTTAATGTTTACCTTTTTTTTGTTTGTTTTCCATTTCTTGGCTCACATTCTTTAGTCTGTTCATTCATATTTTCCACATTTTCCACTCAAAGCACCTGCCTTATTAATGATAATAATTAAAAATCCATTGGCTGAATGTTTCAACATCTGTGTTATAGGCAAGTCTTTCTGTTAATTGCTTTGTCATTCATTTTTTTTCCCTTCTTTTTGGGGTGTTTTGTAGCTAATGATTGACTGTCAGACGTCATGTATAGGGTAACAGAGATGGTAGTGAACAGTATTTATGTCTGAAAGCGAGTGTGCCTTCTTTTTCTGCTAACGTGTTAGCATGGGGAGTTAAATCACGTTAATGGAGAGCTGAGGGCAACAAGGTTAGTGCCTTTCCCATCGTTTCTTAAGGCTTCTGTTTGAGGCAGTAATCCTGATGGTACTTTGGGCCTTTTCCAGGGTGGAGGCTTCTCCTTTCTTTGAGGATTGTAGCAAGGAAATCTTCCTCTGGTATTCCACTGTGACCCTAGTCACTTAGGAATTTCCAACATAAAGTGCGCAATGAAATGCTTACAACTGAGTGTGAGCTCCTCTGTGTCTGTGACTCCCAGGGATTCTGTGTCTCCCATTATTAGTTCATAGTCAACCTTTACCATTTTATCTCAGTTCTTCTTACCTAATGTTATGGTATATGGCATCTCTTTTCTCCTGCCCCTTATCCTAGGTGAGCTGGTGCTTAAGATTCTGTCTTTCTTGAAAGTACCTTATTTTTTCTTTAGATTTCAGGCCGCTTGGTTGGCTTGTAGCCTCAGATTTCTAATGGTTTTAAGAAAAGTTAAGAGGCTTCCCTGGTGGCTCAGAGGGTAAAGTGTCTGCTTACAATGCGGGAGACCCAGGTTCAGTCCCTAGGTTTGGAAGATCCCCTGGAGAAGGAAATGGCAACCCACTCCAGTATTCTTGTCTGGGAGATTCCATGGATGGAGGAACCTGGTGGGCTACAGTCCCTGGGGTCGCAAAGAGTTGAACACAACTGAGTGACTTCTCTTTCTTTCTTTAAGAAAAGTTAAAAATTTTATAGTTTATCTGTTTTTGTTTTTCTCATTCTTAAGGTTTGCAATGACCTCTCTTCAGCATTCTGTATCCTAGGCAGAAGCAGAATACCTATAGACTTAAGTAGAGTCTCATCTTACACCTCAGCCTTCAGTCAACTATCTCTGATTCCTAAGGTTTTTTTTGTTTCATGGTTGGAATTTGTTTACTTATGGTTCTTCAGCCCTCTGCCCTGCTTCTAGCATTTAGAAGGGTCAAGAAAACCATAAAGTAGTTAAAAATTAAGTTAGTGAGTACTCTGTTTATCTTTCAAAATATTTCTGTCATTCCACATCTGCTAATATCTCCAACCATTTTTAATTTATTGCGGAGCTTGAGACGTCATACTGCTATAGGTAATTCTTATTTGGCAGTTGAGATGACTCAACAAACTAATAAGGAGCAGAAGTTTTGTGATAGGAGAAGACTCCTTTGAAGGATCTGGAAAATCTATTCACATACCTCAGATCAAGAAAATAGATTATCAGTTTTGACAGTGAATGAAAAATACATTTATATGGCAGTTCTCAGTACAAAAGTATACTCACTAAATGAAAAGGTGTAGTCTGATTTTTTTTTTTTTTCCTGTTTTTCCCACTAAAAAAAATCTTGTGCCAAACCTACCAAATTGATTGCATCCCAAAAGGGAACCGCCACTTCTGTTTTGAATAATCTTGTGTAGATTCTAGTAAGGATGTTAGAATTGTTGTCTTATTTATACTTGGCTTGACTGTTTTGAAGATTTTCCAAATATGTGTGTATGTTTTGTTTTTATTTTTGCCCTGAAGACATTCTATCCAAAGTGGATTTTGACGATTGAAATTTTCTCTCTTTAAGGCTGTTTATATTACCGGAAAAGAAGTTTTCAGCTTCAAAATGGTTTCTTATATGGGTGCAACTGCTGGTTCTGCATACACAGATATGAATGTAGTTGATATGCAAGTTAATTTAACTGTTGGTTGCATTGAAGTAGTTCTTGTCAAAAAATTTCTGTATTCTATATTGGTAAGTATGTTAATTGATTTTTTTATTTATTTTTGCCTACTAGTTGGAAAGTGTTTGCTGTTTCTCAAGCATAGATAAGGAATTCCTTGCTTGATTATTTCCCCCTGCTTTTTAAAAATATTCTGGGTACCGTTTATCGTGACTGAAATGTATAGTATCGTTTATATACTATCATTTTTCACATGGGAATGTTCTAGTTAATTAAAATATGTATTTTATAGACATTAAATATATGTACATTTTATATATGTTATGTATATTAATTTAATTCTTTCTTTTATGTATAATTCGTTTAAGTATTTTACCTTTCAGCTCTTACTAAAAGTGCTAAATATACAATTGAAGTCCGGTTTGGTTTCAGATAATCATTAGGAAAATTACATTTCCTATTGTATTCTATGAATATTTGGGGCTTTGTGGGATTTAGATTTAATCCCTATGACATTTCCCTAAGGTATATAAACTCTATTTCTGCCTTTCATAGTTTGTTTTTCTTTTGCTGGCAGCCGATATTTTTTCCTGTGACTGTCATGCCTGTCTCTGACTTCACTATTCATTCCTTTAACTAAATTGTGGTATAAACTAGATAATCAGTTAGTTCTGTCAGTCAGTCGTGTCCGACTCTTTGCGACCCTGTGAACCGCAGCATGCCAGGCCTCCCTGTCTATCACCAACTCCCAGAATCCACCAAAACCCATGCCCATCGAGTTGGTGATGCCATCCAGCCATCTCCTCCTCTGTCGTCCCCTTCTCCTCCTGCCCTCAATCTTTCCCAGCATCAGGGTCTTTTCAAATGAGTCAGCTTTTGATTCTAAATAAATAATATTGTTGTCTCTGTGGTCTTTTTAACTGAGGTTATCATGCAGTTTTTCTTGACAAACATTTTTATTACTGTTTTACCTTACAAATGTAAATAAGCTCTGTGTGCATTGAGGTTTTATAGGGAAATACAATACGATTGTTTAGCCCTTAGGAAAGTGAGATTAAAAGAGAAACAGATACCAGTGAAACATTGCAGTATCCCCACGCTGCTTTGTTCCAAGGACTAGGTTTTTATTGTTTTACTGTGTTTCTGTATCTGCATCTTTTTGTTTCCCAACTTCTATTGCAGAAGATTAAGGTTTAATGTAGACAGACTTTGAATAAATGTTGCTTAGTTGTACCAAGAGAAAGTTTTTCTTACGGAAGTAAAATCATAAATAGTGATACATTTAATAATTTCTTTCATTAATGGTAGCCTTAAGAATATAATTCTGTTTTCTTTATAGGCTTTTATAGATAATTTTCAAGCAGGTAAACAAGCCTTAGCGGAGGCAACTGTTCAGGCAGCAGGAATGGCTGCTACTGGTGTAAAAGAACTGGCACAGAGGAGTTCTAGAATGGCATTGGATGTTCACATCAAAGCCCCTGTTGTGGTTATCCCACAGTCTCCAGTTTCTGAAAATGTTTTTGTTGCTGATTTTGGACTAATTACAATGAAAAATACATTCCATGTAATAACAAAGAGTCCGACCAACCCCCCACCCATTATTGATTTGATAACGATAAAGCTAAGTGAAATGCGACTATACAGGTAAGCTTTTCACCAGTATATTTATGTAGAATGCAGTCTTTTTCTAATTTTTTTCTATTAAAGGCTTTGGTATCTTGAGTCTTCTTTTTAGAATTGAATT
This sequence comes from Bubalus kerabau, assembly GCF_029407905.1. Classification (NCBI taxonomy): domain Eukaryota; kingdom Metazoa; phylum Chordata; class Mammalia; order Artiodactyla; family Bovidae; genus Bubalus; species Bubalus kerabau. The sequence continues at coordinate 119,944,550 of NC_073627.1, forward strand.
TAATTTTATTATAACTATACTTAATTTTGTGGGTTTTTTTCCCCTTCCTCAAGTATTTCTTGATAAAATCAATTATTGTCTTCTAGTTTTTAAAAACCTAGAAAACACAGGAAGCTCAGCTCGGTGCTCTATAATGACCTAAAGGGGTGAAATGGGGGAAAGAGGGAGACTCAAGAGAGATGGGGGTATATGTCTACTTATGGCTGATTCACATTGTTGTACACCAGAAAGTAAATGTTGTAAATCAATTATATTCCAATAAAAAAAAACATTTAGTGATTAAATAAATACCTAGGAAAATATTAGATAATTAGACATGCTGTAAAATTTGTTATCTGAGGAAGTATATTTGTATTTATTGGCAGTTCTTCATAAATTAGGAGGTTATGGAAGAAATAGGAGAATTTCTAATATATTCATTCTCTCTGGAAATACAGCATGCCCAAAGTACTCTATCAGCTTTGTGCTGTGGTTCTGATATGCTAGTTAAACACACACGCACACATACATATCCACACAGAGTAGAGTACAGTCTTATATATTCACTCTGCATAGGATTAGTAATTAGCAGAATTAAGTGAATATCCAGATAGTTCCAAAACTTTTACTGTGCTATTTCTAATCACACATTGTAGATTTAATACCCTGTTCCTTTTACAACTGGGAATCATTTCTATTTAAACCTCTCACTTGCTCTTTTCTTTGTGTACTTTTTCTTTAATCTCATTCTATTTATTGTTTTCCTTTTATTTTTGCTGCTTCTCTCTGGCTCCTGGCATGTCTGTGTCCCTCCTGCCACTTTCCATCAATTGAACATTTTAAAAACAGCCTTATTTGAGATGTAATTAGTATATAATAAATTGAGTATTTTTAAAAGTATACAGTTTGATAAGTTTGTGTATACACTTGTGATAATTTGAGTACAGTTATATTCTTCCTTAAATATTTGGTGGAATTCACCAGTGAAGCCACTGGGGCTGGGATTTGCTTGTGGAAGATTTGTAACTACAATTTCCATTTCTTTAGTAAGCTTGGTGCTATATGAATTATTTTATGAATGATCATTAATATTTTTAAGAAACATGTCTTTCATCTACATTGTAGAGTTTTATGAAATAAAGTTAATAATATTATTTTATTCATTAATACCTATATTGATACTATCTCCCTTATTCTTGATATTTATAATTTATACTTTTATTAATCATTCTGGCTAGAGGTTTATCAGTTTTATTGCTTTTTTTTTCCCTGTGGGATAAATGGTATCCATTATTGTTTCCCTTCCAGTTTTATTGATATCTAGCACTATTTAAGTTTAAGGTATACAACATAATGATTTGACTTACATACATCATGAAATGATTACAACATAAGTTTAGTAAATATCCATCATCTTATATAGAGACAAAATTAAAGGAATAGAAAATATTTTTTCTTGTGATGAGAGTGCTTAGGATTTACTCTCTTAACAATTTCCCTATGTAGCATACAACAGTGTTAATTTATCATGTTGTACATTATGTCTGTAGTACTTATGTATTTTACAACTGGTAGTTTGTGCCTTCTGACTACCTTCATCCAGATTGCCCTCCTCCTATCCCTTGCTTCTGGTAACACAGATCTTAACTCCTTTTTTTATGAGTTTGTTTTGAAGTATAACTGACCTACAGAACTATGTTAGTTTCTGTTACACAACATAGTGATTCAGTATTTCTGTACATTTCAAAAAGATAGCCATGTTACATCTCTAGCTAACATCTGTGACCATACAAAGATATTACGTAATTATTGACTATATTCTCCACACTATACCCATGACTCATTTATTTTGTAACTGAAAGTTTGTACCTCCTAATCTCCACTTATTTCTTTCCTCCCCCATCTCTCCTCTCTAGCAAGCACTTGTTTGTTCTCTATATCAGTGACTCTTTTTTGTTATTTTGTTCATTTCTTTTGTTCTTTAAATTCTATATATAAGTGAAATCATGCGGTATTTATCTTTCTCTGTCTGATTTAATATCCTCTTGGACACCATGTTGTCACAAATGACAAGATTTCATTCTTTTTATAATGGTTGAGTAATATTTCGTTGTGTGCATGTGTGTGTATACACACACACACACACACACACACCCCCACCCCCCACATCTCTATCCATTTACCTACTGATGAACATTTAGATTGTTCACATTTTAAATACTCAGGAGTGGAATTGCTGAGCAGGGCTAGTTCCTGACAAAGCTGGCTGCAGTGTTTGGGGTGTTCCAGAGTTGGGAGGGTCAAGGTCAGTTATTTGGATGGTTGAAGAGCTCAAGGGTTCCAGAGCTGGTGTTGGGCCACTGGTGGCAGAGCTGGTTCCTGGGCCAGCTAGGAGCTCAGGGGATCCTATAGGAGTTGGCCTGCTGTGGGTAGGTGGAGCTGTGCCCACATTCAGCCAGCTGCTTGATGTGGGATGTCCCAGGACTGGTACCTACTAACTGGTGAGTTAGGCCAGGTCCCAGTGTTATGAGCTAGAGAGAAGATTCCAAAATGGTGCTTCCTAGAGCATTGTCCTTGTGTTTGAATAAGGGCCCAAAAATGGCTTCTGTCAGTGTCTCTGTCCCCAGTGTGAGTCTCAGAAGATTCCTGCTTCTCTGGGAGGCTCGCTAATAGCAAGTTGATCTTACCCAGGCTCCTTTTAAAGAGGGATGGTATGGGGAGGGAGGTGGGAGAGGGGTTCAGGATTGGGAACACGTGTACACCTGTGGCGGATTCATGTTGATGTACGGCAAAACCAATACAATATTGTAAAGTTAAAAAAAAAATAAAAAATAAGTAAATAAATTACTGCTTCTTCCCTTGATCTTATATCACGTGAGAGTTTGTGTCCTTTAAGAGTAGAGTCTGTTTGCAACTACTCTCTGACTTTCCCAAAAGTATGCCCCACTGGTCTTCAAAGTCTCATTCTGGGGACTTTAGATTGGGCAGCCTGATGAGGAGGATTGTACCCCTAGTTCCCTGGGGAGAACTTCTGCAGTTATAATGATCCTTCTTCCATTTGTGGCCTACCTGGGGGTATGGTTCTTTACTGCACTGTGTCTACCTTCCTTCTACCTGTCTTGATCCTTTTTATATGTTTAGTTTTGAAGAGATTTTCTGCTAGTCTTCAGGTCATTCTCCTTGAGAGCTGCTCTGTAAATAGTTGTAAGTTTGGTGTGCCACTAAGAGGAGGTGATCTTCCAATCTTTCTATTCTCCGTTGGCCATTCCCTGGTTATCCATTCTTCAACATTCAGTTTTATTGCTTTTAAAGCACCAGCTTTTGGATTTCTCTCTTCTGTTTTCTCTTTTATTGATACCTGCTTTGATATTTATTATTCCTTCTGCTTCCTTTGATTTTAATTTTTCTCTTGTTCTAATTTTCTCTAGGTGGTGATTCAGATGACTGATTTGAACATTTCTTTTCTGTATTCATTTAGTGCTGAAATTTTGGGGTTCTTCTCTGTAGCCCTGTCCTCTATGTCATTTTACCATATGATCTCTACCTGCTTTGGTTTCCCTGGATTCTCAGCTGTTTTCTTAAATCATGGACTTTTATTGGTTATTTCTTGGCTTATCCACCCCCTTGCTTTTTCATGACCTTTAAATTATCTCAAAACAATTGAAGTTGGGGTAGTCATGGGATTCATCTCATTTTTTTTCTTGTTCCTCAGTAATCACTGCCCATTGCCTGATGTCCTGTGTCTTGAAAATCATTTGTTAATATATTTTGTATGTGTGTCTTTGTTGCAGGGGGAGAGAGGGGAATTCTTTCAGGCAGGAGGGTAAATTTAGTTCATGTTATTTTATCTTAAATGGAAGGATAAATTTCCATCAGTTGAATATTTGGGTATTTATTAAGCATGTGATATATCCCAGGCACCGTGCTAGGAACATGAAGTATCATAGTGAGCAGTTTTTACAAGGGGTGAATAGATTGTGTGTGCATACTAAGTTACTTCAGTTGTATCTGGCTCTTTGTGACCCTGTGGACTGTAGCCCGCCAAGCTCCTCTGTCCATGAAATTTTTCAGGCAAGAAAACTGGTGTGGGTTACCATTTCCTCCTCCAGGGGATCTTCCCAACCCAGGGATTGAGCCCACATCTCCTGAGTCTGCTGCTTTGGCAGGTAGATTCTTTACCACTGAGCCACATGGGAAGCCCCATTTTGAGTGCATTATTTTTTCTAAATATTTTAAACTATAATTTTTTAAAAAATCTATTTTCCTGTTGTTAAAAACTTAAGTTGATTCATTTTTATTGTTTTAAATAGCATTATAATGCTGATTGATTTCTTTATCAATACTTACATGATTTTCTGCTCATTTCTTTAGGGTAATATGTTTCCTTCAGATGAATTCCTTGAAATAGAATTTCTTGTTTATAGAGTAAACCATTTTCCCAGAAATAACTTTATTGCAAAGATGTTAATTGTATAAAATTTTAAAAAGATATATATAATACTTCTATAAGGGAAGTTGTAGAATTTAAGGGCCAGTAAGAAATCTTAAATAATCATAGAATATTTTCCTATACCTGGTATTATAAAGGTGTCAGTTTCTTATAAATTAATTTTGTATATTTAATGCACTCAATAAAAAATCACAACAGCAGTTCTTTTAAAGTCTTTCAGAATTATTGTAAAGTTTTTCTGGAAATATAAATAGGGGACAGGATGTTGCAAAGATTTTTTGAAAGAAAGAATTGAGATAGCGCATGGAAGAATTGTAACAATCTTAGAAGTACTACTAAAATATTAAATTTCATTAAATACTACTAAAATATATTATAACACTACAATAAATTAGATAGTGAAATAGTATAAAACTCACCAGCTGACTGTGTGGGTGCGTGAGTGTGTATCACCATTATTCATATATAACAGTCAAGCTCATTATTCACACATTCCACATTTGTGAGTGTTTCTGCTTGTTGAAACTTACGTGTAACCCCAAAATCAATATTCATGTCACTTTCACAGTCATTTTTGGGTATGCACAGAGCTAGCAGCAAGACGTTTGAGTCTCCCAAGGCCTGTGTTCCCAGCTGAGGTGTTAAAGAAGGATACCCTGCCATTTTACGTAAGCTCTTCTGCTGTAGACGAGGTTTTTTTTGTGGTTTTTTTTTTGCATTTAGGGTATTTTCCTTGGTAATTTTGCTATTTAAAACGTCCCCAGAACATAATGCCAGTAATAAAAAAACTAAAATGGAGTGAATCATATGTTAATGAATTATCTCAAGAATGGTCTTAAAAAACTAAGGACAAATAACACATAAGTACCAGTTATATGGTAGAGAAAAACTTGATAAATTAAGCACTGAAAACAGAAGGAAAATGATAAGGGAAGAATATCAGTTGGCTTTGACTGTTCAAAATATAAGTTTCTGAATATTAATTACCAAAACCAAATGCTAGCATATAGGATAATTAGCAACATCTTTAATAATCAATGAAAATCATTAGATATTTTAAGACAGTAAGACAAAAGATAATTTGAAAAATTAGTAAAGAACAAGACTAAATTATTCTTTTCAGGAACAATAATAGCTGCTGCTGCTAAGTCGCTTCAGTCATGTCCGACTCTGTGGGACCCCATAGACGGCAGCCCACCAGGCTCCTCCATCCCTGGGATTCTCCAGGCAAGAATACTGGAGTGGGTTGCCATTTCCTTCTGGTACCTAGCTAATAGAAATGTTCAACTTCATTAGTAATCAAGGGAATGAAAATTAATACAGTGAAATAGTATTGTTTGCCTATTAAATTTGACAGATCTTAATAATCAGTAATTCTCAATCTGGGTGCAGGGAGATAGATACTCTCATATGTTGTTTATAAATTGATATATTGATTCACTTTCTTGAATTTAGCAAATAATTAAAGAGTACATGTCATATTGTTATCATCTGAGACAGGTACTGACAGTACATCAAAGAATAAGATATAGTCCCTACCCTCATGAATCATTCTATTTGAAACTACAGACAGTGACCAATTAAATATATATTAAAGAGTGGTAGAAGAGTCATTAAAAAGTAATAATGCCATTTGCAGCAACATGGATGGGCCTAGAGATTGTCATACTGAGTGAAGAAAGTCAGACAAATAAGAAGAAATATCACATGACATCCCTTAAATGTGGAATCTAAAAATAAAAAATACAAATGGACTTATTTACAAAATAGCAAGAAACTCACAGACTTAGAGAATGAACTTACAGTTGCTGGGGAGAGGGATGGGGAAAGGGATAGCTGGGGAGTTTGGGATTGACACGTATACTCTGTTACGTTTAAAATGGATAACCAGCAAGGATCTACTGTACAGCACATGGAACTCCACTCAGTGTTGGGTGGCAGCCTGGATGGGAGAATGGATACATGTGTATGTATGGCTGGGTTCCTTCTCTGTTCACCTGAAACTGTCACAACATTGTTAATCAGCTGTACACCAATACAAAATAAAAAGTTTAAAATAATAAATATATAAAGTAGTAGTAAAACTCAGGATACTTGTGGTATTACACAGGAAAGGTTCAGTTCAGTTCAGTCGCTCAGTCATGTCCGACTCTTTGCGACCCCATGAACCACAGCACACCAGGCCTCCCTGTCCATCACCAACTCCCAGAGTCCACCCAAACCCATGTCCATTGAGTCGGTGATGCGATCCAACCATCTCATCCTGTGTCGTCCCCTTCTCCTCCTGCCCTCAATCCTTCCCAGCATCAGGGTCTTTTCAAATGAGTCAGCTCTTCACATCAGGTGGCCAAAGTATTGGAGTTTCAGCTTCACCATCAGTCCTTCCAATGAACACCTAGGACTGATCTCCTTTAGGATGGACTGGTTGGATCTCCTTGCAGTCCAAGGGACTCTCAAGAGTCTTCTCCAACACCACAGTTCAAAAGCATCAGTTCTTCTGCGCTCTTCTTTATAGTCCAACTCTCACATCCATACATGACCACTGGAAAAACCATAGCCTTGACTAGACGGACCTTTGTTGGCAAAGTAGTGTCTCTGCTTTTTAATATGCTGTCTAGGTTGGTCATAACTTTCCTTCCAAGGAGTAAGCATCTTTTAATTTCATGGCTTCAGTCACCATCTGTAGTGATTTTGGAGCCCAGAAAAATAAAGTCAGCCACTGTTTCCCTGTCTATTTGCCATGAAGTGATGGGACCGGATGCCATGATCTTAGTTTTCTGAATGTTGAGCTTTAAGCCAACTTTTTCACTCTCCTCTTTCATTTTCATCAAGAGGCTCTTTAGTTCTTCTTCACTTACTGCCATAAGGGTCGTGTCATCTGCATATCTGAGGTTATTGATATTTCTCCCAGCAATCTTGATTCCAGCTTGTGCTTCCTCCAGCCCAGCATTTCTCCTGATGTACTCTGTATATAAGTTAAATAAGCCGGGTGACAATATACAGCCTTGACGTACTCCTTTTCCTATTTGGCACCAGTGTGTTTTTCCATGTCCAGTTCTAAGTGTTGCTTTCTGACCTGACCTTGAGAAATACAGATTTCTCAAGAGGCAGGTCAGGTGGTCTGGTATTCCCATTTCTTTAATAATTTTCCACACAGTTTGTGGTGATCCACACAGTCAGTGGCTTTGGCATAGTCAATAAAGCAGAAATAGATTATTTTCTGGAACTCTCTTGCTTTTTCGATAATCCAGCAGATGTTGGCAATATGATCTGTGGTTCCTCTGCCTTTTCTAAAATCAGCTTGAACATCTGGAAGTTCATGGTTCACATACTGTTGAAGCCTGGCTTGGAGAAAATTGAGCATTACTTTACTAGCGTGTGAGATGAGTGCAGTTGTGCAGTACTTTGAGCATTCTTTGGCATTGCCTTTCTTTGGGATTGGAATGAAAACTGACCATTTCCAGTCCTGTGGTCACAGCTGAGTTTTCCAAATTTGTTGGCATATTGAATGCAGCACTTTCACAGCATCATCTTTTAGGATTTGAAATAGCTCAACTGGAATTCCATCACCTCCACTAGCTTTGTTCGTAGTGATGCTTCCTAAGGCCCACTTGACTTCACATTCCTGGATGTCTGGCTCTAGGTGAGTGATCATACCATCATGATTATCTGGGTCATGAAGATCTTCTTTGTGTAGTTCTTCTGTATATTCTTGCTACCTTTTCTTAATATCTTCTGCTTCTGTTAGGTCTGTACCATTTCTGTCCTTCATTGAGCCCATCTTTGCATGAAATGTTCCCTTGGTATCTCTAATTTTCTTGAAGAGATCTCTAGTCTTTCCCATTCTATTGTTTTCCTCTATTTCTTTGCACTGATCACTGAGGAAGGCTCTCTTCTCTCTCTCTGCTATTTTTTGGAACTCTGCATTCAAATGCGTGTATCTTTCCTTTTCTCCTTTGCCTTTTGTTTCTCTTCTTTTTGCAGCTATTTGTAAGGCCTCTTCAGACAGCTATTTTGACTTTTTGCATTTCTTTTTCTTGGGGATGGTCTTGATCCCTGCCTCCTGTACAGTATCACAAACCTCTGTCCATAGTTCTTCAGGCACTCTATCAGGTCTAATCCCTTGAATCTATTTGTCACTTCCACTGTATAATGATAAGGGATTTGATTTAGGTCAAAGCTGAATGGTCTAGTGGTTTTCCCCACTTTCTTCAATTTAAGTCTGAATTTGGCAATAAGGAGTTCATGATCTGAGCCATAGTCAGCTCCTGGTCTTGTTTTTGCTGCCTGTATAGAGCTTCTCCATCTTGGCTGCAAAGAATATAATCAGTCTGATTTCAGTGTTGACCATCTGGTGATGTCCATGTGTAGAGTCTTCTCTTGTGTTGTTGGAAGAGGGTGTTTGCTATGACCAGTGCGTTATCTTGGCAAAACTCTGTTAGCCTTTGCCCTGCTTCATTCTGTACTCCAAGGCCAAATTTGCCTGTTACTCCAAGTGTTTCTTGACTTCCTACTTTTGTGTTCCAGTCCTCTATAATGAAAAGGACATCTTTTGGGGGTGTTAGTTCTAGAAGGGCTTGTAGGTCTTCATAAAACCATTCAGTTTCATCTTCTTTAGCATTATTGGTCGGACATAGACTTGGATTACCATGATATTGAATGGTTTACCTTGGAAAAGAACAGAGATTATTCTGTAATTTTTGATATTTCATCCAAGTACTACATTTTGGACTCTTCTGTTTACTATGATGCTACTCCATTTCTTCTAAGGGATTCTTGCCCACGGTAGTAGATATAATGGTCATCTGAGTTAAATTCACCCATTCCAGTCCATTTTAGTTGGCTGATTCCTAAAATATCAATGGTCACTCTTGCCATCTCCTGTTTGACCACTTCCGGTATGCCTTGCAAGATTCATGGACCTAACGTTCCAGGTTCCTATACAGTATTACTCTTTATAGCATCGGACTTTTCTTCTGTCACCCGTCACATCCACAACTGTGTGTTGTTTTTGCTTTAGCTCCTTTTCTTCATTCTTTCTGGAGTTATTTCTCCACTGATCTCCAGTAGCATATTGGGCACCTACCGACCTGGGGAGTTCATTTTTCAGTGTCCTATCTTCTTGCCTTTTCATACTGTTCATGGGGTTCTCAAGGCAAGAGTACTGAAGTGGTTTGCCATTCCCTTCTCCAGTGGACCACGTTTTGTCAGAACTCTCCACCATGTTCTGTCCGTTTTGGGTGACCCTACACAGCATGGCTCATAGTTTCATTCAGTTAGACCCGCTGTGGTCCATGGATCAGATTGGTTAGTTTTCTGTGATTGTGGTTTTCAGCCTGTCTGCCCTCTGATGAAGAAGATTTTAAGAGGCTTTATGGAAGCTTCCTGATGGGAGAGACTGACTGAGGAGGGAAACTGGGTCTTGTTCTGATGAGCAGGGCCATGCTCAGTAAATCTTTAATCCAATTTTCTGTTGATGGGTGGAACTGTATTCCCTCCTTGCTATTTACCTGGGCCCAAACTATGGTGGAGGTAATGAAGATAATGGGCACCTCCTTTGGATGATCCTGTGCATATACTGCTATACTCACTGCCTGCAACCCTGAAGGAGGCCACCACCGACCCACGCCTCTGCTGGAGACTCCTGGACACTCTGGGCAAGTCTGGGTCAGAGTCTTTGGGGTCACTGCTCATTTCTTCTGAGTCCTGGTGCACACAAGGTTCTGTTTGTGCCCTCCAAGAGTCTATTTCCCAGTCCTGTGCAAGTTCTGGCAGCTTTATGGTGGGGTCAATGGTGACCTCCTCTAAGAGGGCTTAGTACCCAAGTCTGCTGAACCCAGAGCTCCAGTCCCTATGGCAGTCCACTGTTGACCCGTACCTCCACAGGAGACGCTCAAACACAGTCCTGACTCAGTTTCTGTGGGGACCCTGGGTCCTGGTGTGCACAAGGTTTGTTTGAGCCCTCTGAGCATCTCTGGTGGGAATGGGGTTTGATTCTAAACACGAATTCGCCTCTCCTACTGTTTTTCTGGGGCTTCTCCTTTGCCCTTGGGCATGGGGTATCTTCTCACGGCCACTCCAGTGCCACACAGCTGCCACTCCAGTGCCTACCGTCTTACTGGGGTTTCTTTGACCTTGGATGTGGGGTATCTCCTCACCACCACTCCAGCGCCACGCAGCCGCCATTCCAGCGCCACATGATTGATACCAATTAAAGTGTAGATGTATTATTTAGGAGGAGGACCACTTTGAGGTTGTCATTTGAAGGTATGTTGGGAGGCTGCTTTGGTCTCATGTCAGTTGAAACGCGTTTGGTAACCAACTAGTCTTTTCATAATTCCTGAGGATCAGTCCTACCCTTACACAGACTTGGAAAGGCAAATATGGTACACCTTAATATAAAATTATACATATTAAACTGTATTTGATCTGCAAAAATAGAAATTTCATATTTGCAAACTAGTTTCTTATAAAGTAAAGGGATATGTAGTAATCTTCTGATGTGTAAATCTGGGAATTTAAATGTTTTCATATTAAGGTCTTGTATAATGCATTTTATGTTTTATGTAGAGAACATTCTCATTTTAAGAGTTTATTGTCCAACATGTATATTTTTGGCACTTTTTAATATATTATAAAAATCCCATTTAAAAGTTTTATTTTTCTCTAACACAGAGAACTTCAGCTCAGAGAAAAGTCACCTAGGTTTCTAGGGAGGTGGAACGTCTCTCATTTTACATGGAAAGACTATTTGATTCTATTTTCCTCTGCACACACACAAAATTATTAATTTCTATTATTTATATATAAAATGATTAATTTTTTCTGATACTGTATGAAATTTATTAAAAAGAATTTTATTTCTACTCATAGGACTCAATATATTAATGATGCATACCAGGAAGTACTGGATCTACTATTGCCATTAAATCTTGAGGTGATGGTTGAGCGAAATTTATCGTGGGAGTGGTTCCAAGAAGTTCCTTGTTTCAATCTAAATGCTCAGCTAAAGCCCATGGAGGTAACTTTTAAGTCCTTATTGATGTATCTTTTGTTGGTTAAAAATTATTGTTTGGGGACATAAGTCATTTTGTATGTACAAGTTATGTAAAAATACCTTGGTCAGAAAAGAGATAGTAGCTCATGTATATAAACTAGAATGCATTGAATGTTGATCTTTTTTTTTCTTTTCTGTTTTTGTAAAAAGATTTTTTTTCATTTTTTAAAAAAAGTTTATTTTATAATTGATGGATAATTATGTTACAGAATTTTGTTGTTTTCTGTCAAATCTCAACATGAATTAGCCATAGGTATACATATATCCCCTCCCTTTTGAACTTCCCTCCCAATTCCCTTTGCATCCCATCCCTCTAGGTTGGTACAGAGCCCCTGTTTGAGTTTCCTGAGCTATATACAACAGATTCCCATTGGCTCTCTATTTTACATATAGTAATGTAAGATCCATGTTACTCTTCCCATACATCTCACTTTCTCCCCTCTCCCTATGTTCATGAGTCTGTTTTCTATGTCTGTTTCTCCATTCAGTTCAGTTACTCAGTCATGTCCAACTCTTTGTGACCCCAAAACTGCAGCACACCACGCCTCCCTTTCCATCACCAACTCCCAGAGCATACACAAACTCATGTCCATTGAGTTGGTGATGCCATCCAACCATCTCATCCTCTGTCGTCCCCTTTTCCTCCTGCCTTCACTCTTTCCCAGCATCAGGGTCTTAACAAATCAGTCATCTCTTCGCATCAGATGGCCAAAGTATTGGACTTTCAGCTTAAACACCAGTCCTTCCAATGAACACCTAGGACTGATCTCCTTTAGGATGGACTGGTTGGATCTCCTTGCAGTCCAAGGGACTCTCAAGAGTCTTCTCCAACACCACAGTTCAAAAGCATTAATTCTATTATGCTCAGCTTTCTTTACAGTCCAACTCTCACATCCATACATGACCACTGGAAAAACCATAGCCTTGACTAGACGGACCTTTGTTGACAAAGTAATGTCTCTGCTTGTTAATATGCTGTCTAGGTTGGTCATAACTTTCCTTTTAATTTCATGGCTGTACTCATCATCTGCAGTGATTTTGGAGCCCAGAAAAACAAAGTCAGCCACTGTTTCCACTGTTTCCCCATCTATTTCCCATGAAGTGATGGGACTGGATGCCATGATCTTAGTTTTATGAATGTTGAGCTTTAAGCCAACTTTTTCACTCTCCTCTTTCACCTTCATCAAGAGGCTCTTTAGTTCCTCTTTGCTTTCTGCCATAAGGGGGGTGTCATCTGTATATCTGTGCTTATTGATACTTCTCTCAGGAATCTTGATTCCAGCTTGTGCTTCCTCCAGCTGAACATGTCTCACGATACACTCTGCATATAAGTTAAATAAGCAGGGTGACAATATACAGCCTTGATGTACTCCTTTTCCTATTTGGAATCAGTCTGTTGTTCCATGTCCAGTTCTAACTGTTGCTTCCTGACCTGCATACAGGTTTCTCAAGAGGCAGGTCAGTTGGTCTGGGATTCCCATCTCTTTCAGAATTTTCCACAGTTGATTGTGATCCACACAGTCAAAGGCTCTGGCATAGTCAATAAAGCAGTAGATGTTTTTCTGGAATTCTCTTGCTTTTTTGATGATCCAGCGGATGTTGGCAATTTGATCTCTGGTTTCTCTGCCTTTTCTAAAACCAGCTTGAACATCTGGAAGTTCACAGTTCACGTATTGCTGAAGCCTGGCTTGGAGAATTTTGAGCATTATTTTACTAGCATGTGAGATGAGTGCAATTGTGTAGTAGTTTGAGCATTCTTTGGCATTGCCTTTCTTTGGGATTGGAATGAAAACTGACCTTTTCCAGTCCTGTGGTCACAGCTGAGTTTTCCAAATTTGCTGGCATATCGAGTGCAGCACTTTTACAGCATCATCTTTTAGGATTTGAAATAGCTCAACTGGAATTCCATCACCTCCACTAGCTTTGTTCGTAGTGATGCTTCCTAAGGCCCACTTGACTTCACATTCCTGGATGTCTGGCTCTAGGTGAGTGATCACACAATTGTTATTATCTGGGTCGTGAAGATCTTTTTTGTACAGTTCTTGTGTGTATTCTTGCTACCTCTTTTTAATATCTTTTGCTTCTGTCAGGTCCATACCATTTCTGTACTTTTTTGAGCCCTTCTTTGCATGAAATGTTCCCTTGGTATCTCCAATTTTCTTGAAGAGACCTCTAGTCTTTCCCATTCTACTGTTTTCCTCTATTTCTTTTCATTGATCACTGAGGAAGGCTTTCTTATCTCTCCTTGCTATTCTTTGGAACTCTGCATTCAAATCTTTCCTTTTCTCCTTTGCTTTTTGCTTCTCTTCTCTTCACAGCTGTTTGTAAGGCCTCTTCAGACAGCCATTTTGACTTTTTGCATTTCTTTTTCTTGGGGATGGTTTTGCTCCCTGTCTCCTGTACAATGTCATGAACCTATGTCTTTAGTTCATCAGGCACTCTGTCTATCAGATCTAGTCCCTTATATCTATTTCTCACTTCCACTGTATAATGATAAGGGATTTGATTTAAGTCAAAGCTGAATGGTCTCATGGTTTTCCCCACTTTCTTCAATTTAAGTCTGAATTTGGCAATAAGGAGTTCATGATCTTAGCCATAGTCAGCTCCCAGTCTTGTTTTTGCTGACTGTATAGAGCTTCTCCATCTTGACTGCAAAGAATATAATCAGTCTGATTTCAGTGTTGGCCATCTGGTGATGTCTGTGTGTAGAGTCTTCTCTTGTGTTGTTGGAAAAGGGAGTTTGCTATGACCAGTGCATTCTCTTGGCAAAACTCTGTTAGCCTTTGCCCTGCTTCATTCTGTACTCCAAGGCCAAATTTGCCTGTTAACTCCAAGTGTTTCTTGACTTCCTGCTTTTCCATTCCAGTCCTCTATAATGAAAAGGATATCTTTTTTAGATGTTAGTCTAAAAGGTCCTGTAGGTCTTCATAGAACTGTTCAGCTTCTTCAGCATTCCTGGTCGGGGCATAGACCTGGATTACCATGATATTGAATGGTTTGCTTTGGAAAATAAATTCTTCAGTATCATTTTTATGGCTGAGTAATTTTCTATTGTGTATATGTACCACAACTTCTTTATCTGTTCATCTGTCGATGGACATCTAGGTTGCTTCCATGTTCTAGCTGTTGTAAATAGGGCTGTAGTGAGCAGTGGAATACATGTGTCTTTTTTAATTTTGCTTTCCTCTGGGTATGTGCCTAGGAATGGGATTCCTGGGTCAGATGGTGATTTTATTCCTAGTTTTTTTAAGGAATCTCCATACTGTCTTCCATAGTGACTGTTTTCATTTACAGTGCAAGACTGTTCCCTTTTCTCCAAACCCTCTCCAGCATTTATTGTTTGTAGATTTTTGATGATGGCTGTTCTGACCCGTGTGAGGTAATACCTCATGTAGTTTTGATTTGCATTTCTCTAATAATGTGCTGTGTTTAGCACCTTTTCATGTGTTTGTTAGCTGTCTGTATGTCTTCCTTGGAGAAAAGTTTGTTTAGGTCTTTCTGCCTCTTTTACATTGGGTTGTTTGTATTTCTGGTATTGAGTTGTATGAGCTGCTTGTATATTTTGGAAGTTAATCCTTTGTCAGTTGTTTCATTTGCTTTTATTTTCTCCCATTCTGAGGGTTGCCTTTTACTTTGCTTATAGTTTCCTTTGCTATGCAAAAGCTTTTAAGTTTAATCAGGTCCCACTTGTTTACTCTTGTTTTTATTTCCATTACTTTCTTTGATTTATGTCATTGAGTGTTCTATGTTTTGCTCTAAAAGTTTTATAATTTCTGGTCTTACATTTAGGTTTTTAATCCATTTTGAGTTTATCTTTGTGTATGGTGTTAGAAAGTGTTCTAATTTCATTTTTTTACATGTAGCTGTCCAGTTTTCCCAGCACCATTGATTGAAGAGTCTGTCTTTGCCCCCTTTTATATTCTTTCCTCGTTTGTCAAAAATAAGGTCCCCATAGGTGCATGGGTCTATTTCTGGGCTTTCTATCTTGTTCCATTGGTCTACGTTTCTGTCTTTGTGCCAGTGCTCTACTGTCTTGATGAATGCAGCTTTGTAGTATAACCTGAAGTCAGGAAGGTTGATTCCTCCAGCTCCATTCTTCTTTCTCAAGACTGGTTTGGCTATTTGGGGTCTTTTGTGTTTCCAAATGAACTGTGAAATTTTTTGTTCTAGTTCTGTGGAAAAGTCATTGGTAATTTGATAAGGATCGCATTGAATCTGTAGATTGCATTTGGTAGTATAGTCATTTTCTCAATGTTGATTCTTCCTACCCAGGAACATCGAATATCTCTCCATCTGTTTATGTTGTCTTTGATTTGTTTCATTAGTGTCCTGTAATTTTTGTGTACACTTCTTTTGTCTCCTTAGCTAAGTTTATTTCTAGATATTTAATTTGATTTTGTTGCAATGGTGATTGGGATTGATTCCTTAATTTCTCTTTCTGATTTTTCATCATTAGTATATAGAAATAAAGTAATTTCTGTGTATTGATTTTGTAGCCTTTGACTTTGCTAAATTCACTGATTAGCTCTAGTAATTTTCGGATACTATCTTTTGGGTTTTCTCTGTCATCTGAAAACACTGAGAGCTTTAGTTGTTCCTTTCTGATCTGGATTCCTTTTATTTCTTTTCCTTCTCTGATCGCTGTAGCTAGGACTTCCAGTTGTTTTAGGTGTAAAGTTAGGTTGTCTGTTCGATGTTTTTCTTGTTTCTTGAGGTGGGATTGTATTGCTATAAACTTCCCTATTAGAACAGCTTTTGCTGCATACCATACCTTTTGAGTTGTCGTGTTTTCTTTGTATTTGTTTCTAGAAATTTTTTTATTTCCTTTTTGATTTCTTCAGTAACCTATTGGTTATTTAGAAACGTGTTGTTTAATCTCCATGTGTTTCTTTTTCTTACAGTTTTTTTCTTGTAATTGGTATCTGGTCATTGTTGTTAGAGAAGATGCTTGATACGGTTTCAGTTTTCTTAAATTAACTGAGGTTTGATTTGTGACCCAAGATGTGGTCTATCTTGGAGAATGTTCCATGTGCACTTGAGAAGAAGATGTATTCTTCTGCATTTGGATGGAATGTCCTGAAGATATCAATGAGATCCATCTCATCTAATGTATCATTTAAGACTTGTGTTTCCTTGTTAATTTTCTGTTTTGATGATCTGTCCATTGGTGGGAGTGGGATGTTCAAATCTCCTACTATTATTGTGTTACTGTCAATTTCTCCTTTTATGTCTTTTAGTGTTTCAGACAATGGCAACCCACTCCAGTACTCTTGCCTGGCAAATCCCTTGGACGGAGGAGCCTGGTAGGCTGCAGTCCATGGGGTCGCTAGGAGTCGGACACGACTGAGCGACTTCACTTTCACTTTTCACTTTCCTGCATTGGAGAAGGAAATGGCAAGGCACTCCAGTATTCTTGCTTGGAGAATCCCAGGGACGGGGGAGCCTGGTGGGCTGCCGTCTATGGGGTCGCACAGAGTCGGACATGACTGAGGCGACTTAGCAGCAGCAGCAGTGTTTGTCTTATGTATTGAGGTGCTCCTATGTTGGGTGCATAGATATTTACAGTTATGTCTTCCTCTTGGATTGATCCCTTGATCATTATGTAGTGTCCTTCCTTATCTCTTGTAATCTTCTTTATTTTAAGGTCTATTTTGTCTGATATGAGGATTGCTACTCCAGCTTTCTTTTGCTTCCCATTTGCATGGAATATATTTTTCCATCCTCTCACTTTCCGTCTATATGTGTCTTTCGGTCTGAAGTGGGTTTCTTGTAGACAGCATATGTGGGTCTTGTTTTTGTTTCCATTCAGCCAGTCTATGTCTTTCGGTTGGAGCACTTAATCCATTTGCACTTAAAGTTCAGTTCAGTTCAGTCACTCAGTTGTCTCCGACTCTTTGCAACCCCATGAATCACAGCATGCCAGGCCTCCCTGTCCATCATTAACTCCTGTAGTCTACCCAAACTCATGTCCATCAAGTCGGTGATGCCATCCAGCCATCTCATCCTCTGTCATCCCCTTCTGTTCCTGCCCTTAATCCTTCCCAGCATTAGGGTCTTTTCCAATGAGTCAGCTCTTCGCATGAGATGGCCAAAGTATTGGAGTTTCAGCTTCAACATCAGTCCTTCCAATGAACACCCAGGACTGATCTCCTTTAGGATAGACTGGTTGGATCTCCTTGCAGTCCAAGGGACTCTCAAGAGTCTTGTCCAACACCACAGTTCAAAAGCATCAATTCTTCAGCGCTTAGTTTTCTTCACTGTCCAACTCTCACATCCATACATGACCACTGGAAAAACCATAGCCTTGACTAGACGGACCTTTGTTGGCAAAGTTATGTCTCTGCTTTTAAATATACTATCTAGGTTGGTCATAACTCTCCTTCTTGATATATATATTCCTGTTGCCATTTTCTTAAGTGTTTGGGGTTGATTTTGTAGATCTTTTTATTTTCTTGTATTTCTTGACTATATAAGTCCCTTTCACATTTATTGTAAAGCTGGTTTGGTGGTACTGAATTCTCTTAACTTTTGCTTGTCTGAAAAGCTTTTTATTTCTCCATGAATTTTGAATGAGATCCTTGCCAGGTAGAATAATTTTGCTTGTAGAATTTTTCCCTTCCTTTACTTTAAATATGTCCTGCCATCCCCTTCTGGCCTGCAGAGTTTCTGCTGCAAAATCAGCTGTTAAACATATGGGGTTTCCCTTGTATGTTACTTGTTGCTTTTCTCTTGCTGCTTTTAATATTTTTCTTTGTGTTTAATCTTTGTTAGTTTGATTAGTATGTTTCTTGGTGTATTTCTCCTTTGGTTTATCCTTTATGGGACTCTCTGTGCCTCTTGGACCTGATTGACTATTTCATTTTCCATGTTGGGGAAATTTTCAGCTGTAATCCTTTCAGAAAATTTCTCATACCCTTTCTTTTTCTCTTCCTCCTCTGGGACCCCTGTGATTTGAATGTTGGTACGTTTGATACAGTCCCAGAGGTCTTTGAGGCTATCCTCAGTTCTTCTCATTCTTTTTCCTTTATTCTGCTCTTCAGAAGTTGTTTCCACCATTTTATCTTCCAATTTACTTATTCGTTCTCCAAATAGTCTGCTATTGATTGCTTGTACAGTATTTTTAATTTCAGTAATTGTGTTGTCTCTCTCTGTTTATTCTTTAATTCTTCTAGGTCTTTGTTAATTGGTTCTTGCATGTTCTCCATTCTGTTTTCAACATTTTGATTATGTTTTTCAGGTAGTTTGCCTATTTCCTCTTCATTTATTTGGACTTCTGTGTTTCTAGTTTGTTCCTTTATTTTTGTAGTATTTCTCTGCCTTTTCATTATTTTTTTGAAACTTCTGGTGTTTGTGGTCTCTTTTTCTCAGGCTTCAAGGTCGAATTCTTTCTCCCTTTTGGTTTCTGCCCTCTAAGGTTGGTGCAGTGGTTTGTATAAGCTTCATATAGGGTGAAATTTATGCTATGTTTTTTGTTTTTCCTCTGATGGGCACAGTGAGTGAAGTGGTCATCCTGTCTGTTGATGATTGGGTTTGTATTTTTGTGATGTTTGTTGTTTGAATGAGGCATTCTGCACAGGGTGCTGCTGGTGGTTGAGTGATGCCAGGTCTTGTATTTAACTGGTTTCCTTTGTGAGAGTTCTCAGTATTTGATATTCTTTAGGGTTAGTTCTCTGGTAGTCTAGGGTTCACACCAGTGCTCCCACTCCAAAAACTCAGGGCTTGATCTCTGGTCAGGAAAGAAGATTCCACAAGTGGTTTGTTATGGCATTGGGTGAGATTAAACCAGATATCCTAAAAAGAGAAACCAAAGATGAATCCCAGACAAATGGCAGTTACAAAATCAGGCAAATAATAATTAAAATAATGGAATATAGACATACACATATATACCCATAAGCAAAATCAAAACAGTCCAACAAAAATAATGTACAATAAATTGACCTGTTGAACAAGGAAACCAAAAATTATATCTATCAGTTAAGGACAAAACTAACTAAAGCACAAACTGAAAACAAAACTAAAGCAAGGCGCAAGTTGGGGAATAAAGCAATAAAAACAAAATTAACAAATGTGTTGAAAGGAATGGAAAGAAAGAATAGATATGCAAAGCTAAATAGAAGTAGACAACAAAGATTTATATACATTAAAGATTAACTGCAAAGGGAAAAGAACAGTAGGAAAAGCAATGGAATAAATGTAGAAAAAATAATGCTAGGTTTAAAAAATTAAAAATTTAGTAAAAGAGAAAACAACAAAAAAAGGAGGAAAGCAAAAGCAAAAAAAAAAAGCTCCACGGGACTGCAGAAGCCCAAGGGAGAGGCAGAGGTTTATAACAACAATAAAAGTGTGATTGAAAGGAAAAAATCTCAAGAGTTTAATTAGATTTCATAGTGCCAATAAAATTGACAACTACAACAGAGGGGTGGAAGGAAGAAAGAAAAAAATCCAAAGGAAACTACAGAATAAGTCAAAACATAAGAATAATAAATGTTTTTCTTGAGTCCCTGCTGTCAGGATCCTTTCCCTCACTGGGAGTCACAGTCTACCTCACTTCCCTAGGATGCCCTCCACCACTGTGCTGGTCTCTGGACCTGCTGTGGGGGCTGCTCAGATTCTAATCTGGTTCTACTCCTGTGTGTTCTTGCCTCCAGTGTCCACAGCTATCAGAACTATTGCATTTGTGTGTGGGTGTGTGTGTGTGAGCTCTCAATGTTCTTTTATATATTCCATATACATAGAGTCTGCCTAGTTGATTGTGTGGATTTAATCTGCAGCTTGTATAGCTGACGGGAAAGTTTTGGGTGTTCTTCCTTAGCTGCACTGCCCCTGGGTTTCAATTGTGGTTTTATTTCCACCTCTGCCTGTGGGTCATCCACTGGGGTTTACTCCTGAGGCTGCCTTAAAGGATTTGGATCTACCCCTATGAGGGCCAGGTGCAGAGGTGGTGCAGCTGCTTAGTTTGCAGGGGTTCTGCCAGCACCAGGTACTTGGGATTGGTGGCAAGTGCAGCAGGAAATACAGTGCTCTAGAAGGGTATGGCAACCAGTATTTGCCAACCCGTATTGGACACAAGCAGTACACAAAGCGACCCCGTGTGCATAGGCACAAGATTTTTTTTTTTTGCCTGTGGCAGCTCTGAGCCAATGAGAGTTGAGTGTGTAGGTGGCGCAGTTGCTCGGGTCACGGGGACCCTGGTGACATCAAGTGTGCAGGGACACAGACTGCTTCAGCTGTTGGGGCTGTGGTCCTATCAGAGTCTTTTTTTTGAGCCTCTGGTAGCTGGCTATCAGAAGGTGTCTTTGGCCAGTCTTTCTCTGTAGCTCTGCCCATTCAGGTGCTTAGAGGACTCCCTTGCCTGAAGTCCTTCTCTGTCGTTTGGGGCATCAAACACATAGAATGGGGCCTCCCTGGATGGGGTCCTATTCTGTAGTTTGTGGCATCAGTCACTTAAAGGATACCCTGGGTGGGGTCCTACTCTTCAGTTCTGTGGTTCAGGCACTTGATGGGCCGCCTCTCTATTGATCAGCTGCTGATGCTGGCCTTGTGGGGAGAGAGAGGCTATGGTGATGGTTCCACCCCCTGCATGTGACTCCGCAGTATTACCTTGCTTCCATGGTTGCCTGGCTTTCTTCCATAGGCATTTCCCACCACAGTCTCCTCCGTCACCTTCCCTCAGGGAAGGGAGGGGGGTCTCTCCACAGTCAGCAGCTGTCCTGCCCTACATAGAGCTGCAGCAAGGACTGTCTTTTTCTCATTCAGCCACAGATCAGCTGTTTCACTCTCAGCCTTAAACGTTTCTCCTCTGACTCAGACAATTACCCTGATGTGGGGATCGGTCCCCTGCTTCAATTTCCCCATCTGCCGAGGGCAGGTCCAGTCCTAGTAAACTTCTGTGTTTCCCCCTAGTTCTTTCCTCCTACTGAATTTTGCATGGTTCTGTATATTGTTTTCCACAGGTCAGGTACTCCTGTCCGCTCTCAGCTGGTGCTCTGTATGCACTTCTGTGTCTGAAGGTGTATTCCTGATGTATCCGTGGAGAGAGATGCACTCTACGTGCACCTGCTCCTCCACCATCTTGTTCTCTCTGAATGTTGATCACTTATTCAACAAATATTTGAGTGCCTGCTATGTGTTAGACCCTGTGCTGGATATTGGAAATCTAATTACAAAGGAATTGTGACATTATTGGTGGCTCCATGGAGCTGACCAGTATAATGCAGGGGATGGTGGTGATCCAGAGGTGAGATAGATAGGCACATAGTTAAAATAGTTAAAAATTATGGTAAATGTCATGAAGGAAACAATATTAGACATGGTATTATAAGTAATCAGTCAGATATTTTAATAAAGATCTTAGTGAAGCAGTCTAAGGCTAGAAATGACTTGGAAATCATCAAATTACAGATAGTATTTGAAGCTGTGGGAATATATGAGGTAACGTAGCAGAGGTCCTAGAAGAATGGAGATGTTGAAGATGAAGTGGCAAATGAGTCAGTAACTTAGACATAAATCAGTTGATATTACTTTACAAATCTCAGTGTCAGACTTTATTTTTGGGGGCTTGAAAATCACTGCAGATGGTGACTGCAGCCATGAAATTAAAAGACGCTTACTCCTTGGAAGGAAAGTTATGACCAACCTAGGTAGCATATTAAAAAGTAGAGATATTACTTTGTCAACAAAGGTCCATCTAGTCAAGGCTGTGGTATGTGTGTATGTCTGTATACTCTTGATCTGGATGCATTAGACTGATTTCCTGAAGACTCAATTTTAACCTGTCCCTGACTCTGAAGTTGAGATCCAGGAGAAGTTAAATATGTGATATCCTGCAACAGCTGCTACTTGGGGTGTCTTGATAGGAGACGACTCAATTTCATTCTAGTGAATCTGCCCCCCGAGAAGGGAGCTGAGCATTTGTAGATGGTCTACAATACCATATGTGTATATAACATCTAGAATAATATTTGACTTAATCTCTATGTACTATGACCCAGTCAAGTTGACATAAAATTAACTGTCACAGCTTTCAAGACAGGTCTTATGCTAGTGGTTTAATGTTGAATTCGCAAAGCATAGAGTTTTGAGTTAGTGTGTTGCTTTAAGTGTACTTAAGCATGATACTTAATCATTTAAGTCTCATCTTCTTATAATATCAAGATTATACTCTTTGTACCTAGAACTTTTGTGAGGTTCAGGTAAAATAATTCATGTAAAACATATTGTAAAATATTTTCAATTTTATAAATGTATTTTTAAAAATTTTAATTGCAGGATAATTGCTTTACAGTATTGTATTAGTCTCTGCCATACATCAACATGAATCAGCCATAGGTATACATCTGTCCCCTCCTCTTGGACTTCCCTCTAGTTGTCACAGAGCATCTAATCTGAGCTCCCTGCATCATACAGCAGATTTCCACCGGCTGTTTTACATCTGGTAATTCTTATGTTTCGATGCTACTCTCTCAGTTCATCACACCCTCTTCTTCCCCTACTGTGGCCACAAGTCTGTTCTGTATCTCTGCATCTCAATTGCTGCCCTCCACATAGGATCATCAGCACCATCTTTATAGATTCCATATATATGCATTAATATGTGATATTTGTTTTTCTCTTTCTGACTTACTTCACTCTGAATAACAGGCTCTAGGTTCATCCACCTAATTAGGACTAACTCAAATGTGGCTGAATAATATTCCTTTGTGTATATGTACCACAACTTCTATATCCATTTATCTTGTTGATGGACATCTAGGTTGCTTCCATGTCCTAGCTATGGTAAATAGTGCTGCAGAAAACATGGGATATATGTGTCTCTTTCAGTTATGGTTTTCTCAGGGTGTATGCCCAATAGTAGGATTGTTGGGTTATGAGATAATTGTATTCCTAGTTTTTTAAGGAGTCTCCATAGTGTTCTCCATAGTGGCTGTATCAATTTACATTCCCACCAGCAGTCAAGAGCGTTCCCTTTTCTCCACACCCTGTCAAACATTTATTGTTTGTAGATTTTTTTGATGAGGGCCATTCTGACCGGTGTGAGGTGATACCTCATTGTAGTTTTGACTTGCATATCTCTAATAATGAGTGGTGTTGAGCATCTTTCCATATGATTATTAGCCATTTGAATGTCTTCTACGGAGAAATGTCCGTTTAGTTCGTCTACACATTTTTTTATTGGGTTTTTTGTTTTCCTCATGTTGACCTGTGTGAGCTGCTTGTATATTCTGGAGATTAATCCTTTGTCAGTTTTGTTTTTCAATTATTTTCTCCCATTTTGAGGGTTATCTTTTAATCTTGATTATTGTTTCCTTTACTGTACAAAAGCCTTTAAGCTTATTTAAGTCCCATTTGTTTATTTTTGTTTTATTTCCATTACTGTAGGAGGTGGGACAAAGAGAATCTTGCTGTTATGTATGCTGAAGTGTGTACTGCCTGTGTTTTCCTCTAGGAGCTTTATAGTTTCTGGGCTTATGTTTAAGTCTTTAATCCATTTTGAATTTGTTTTTGTGTATGGTGTTAGGAAGTGTTCTGAATTTATTATTTTTTATTATTCCATATTTGTCAATTGAAGGGCTTACTAAGCAAAAAAAATAGAGAGTAGCTACATGGATACTTAAAGATAAAAGTTCATTTTAAAGGCTTAAAACTAGTAGCCTAATTGCTGCATTCATAACAAAGTTTATCATTCATAGCTTCTGGTATTGATACTGGCATTTAATTTAGTTCTGTATTTCACAGGGTACTAAAGAATACATGGTCATTTAGAAAATGAAACATTCAGTTAATAGAATTATCTAATGTGTTAAAAGTTGGTTTTGCAGGGGTTTGAAATGAAACAGTTTTCTTTGTATAAAACTTTTTCATTACATGAGGTAGTAATGTTGAAATGGTCAAATCTTATTTTTTTAACAGTTCATTCTTAGTCAAGAAGATATAACGACCATTTTTAAAACATTATATGGCAACATATGGTATGAAGGTGATAGTGCTTCACATGAAGTAGCAAAGGATCAGTCCAGCGTTACTAGTGGTGCTACTACTGCGTCACACCACGCGGCAGGTGCGTCTTACCCTTCAACTAGCCCCCTCCTCCTTTCCTTCTCTCCTTCCTTTCCTTCTCCCTAATTGTAGGTTTGGGTAAAGTAAAATTTATAAACTTTTTCTATTTAGCTAATCTTACTCAAGTAGTTCTGATTTATCTGTTCTTAGTCATTCTGTTGTTTTTTTTTCTTTGAATCAAATTTCTAATTCTTGTGACAAAATTCCTTAGTATGTGTTTTTTTCTTGTTATCCTAACTCCCCTGTAAGTTCCTATTGTTCGATTTTCAAATTTTCTCCTCATCCTTTCTCTTCTCCCTTGTTCCTAGTGAAGCATATGTTCCAGTGGAATATTTCATATTAATATTAGAAGTATCAAAATATTAGCAGTCTCAAAAGAGGATGATCACTAGTGATGGACTCCAGCAAATATTTAGAAGATACATGGATAAAATAGAGCAGAAGGAATCGTAACTCAGTAGAAGGCTGCATCCAATGTTGGATTTAATTTATTATGTAGAAACCTAACTAGGGCCTAAGTTCAATACCAGCACATAAAGAAATTGGGTTAATTAGAACTACTAGATGATTTTGCTTCACTAGAATAAATTCTCCTCATTCTGGCATTTTGGGGGAACCCCAAGTCTCCCTACCTCAAACTGAAATCATATTGCACAGCTTTTCCAGTCAGAATCTCAGTAAAGAAACAACCTTACATTTATTTATAACATTATAGAAATCATCATTCTTACTAGCTAGAATAACCAACCCAGTACTTTATAGTTAAATATTAATGGTCAGATATAAAGAAAATCATAAGAACCCAAGCATAAAAGCAGGCAGGATAAACAGAATAGTGTTTCTTGAATGAGACAAAAATAATTGAAGAAAAAAAAGAGAATGTGAACAGAAAACTAACTCTAATTCATAAAAACAGAATTCTAGGAGTATAAGAACTGAATCCTACCATCGCTACCTTCTGTCTTCCTAAGATAAGAAAGAGTTCCCAGAAGAGAACTCTATAGAACTAAGTAAATATTGAAACAAATTCTTGGATATAAAGAATCTACCCAGTTTCAAGCTGGTTGAATACTCTCCATGCAAACACATTTTCGTGAAATGTCAGAACAACAGATGTAATATTGAAGAATACCAGGCTGCCTGTTAGGGCTTAGAAAAAAAAGTGACTGGAATCAGATTCATCATGAATGAAACTGGATGGGATGGGATTGATGGAGGATAAAAGACAGTGGGGTAATATTGGAAAATATATTTCTAAGGAAAATAATTTTGAAGTTAGAATTCTATATATGGTCAAACCGTCATCCAAATGTGAAAACAATTTTTAGATTTCCAGTGACTCAAAGTTGACTTTCTTTATACCCATTCAGGTACAGCTCATTTTATTGCACTTCATTTTTATTGTGTTTCTCAGACATTGCAGTTTTTACAAATTTAAGGTTTGTGGCAATCCTGAGTCAAGAAAGTCTATCTGGGTGCCATTTTTCTAACAAACTTAGTTTTTAATTAAGGTATATATATTTTAAAAACATAATGCTATTGTGTTATTATAGACTATAATATAGTATAAACATAACATTTTATATGCACTGGAAAACCAGTTTGTGTGACTTGCTTTGTTGTGGTATTCATTTTATTGTAGTAGTCTGGAACCAATCTTGCAGTCTCTGAGGTATGCTGGTAGTTTGAAAATATATTCTAGCAAAGCAAATAAGGAATCCAGGAAAAGGGAAAACATGGGATTCAAATACAGAAAGCATTAAAAAGGAATCCCCAAATTATCTGTTACTAGGCTAGAAAGTACTTAGTTTTCATTCAAAGGAATTTAGAATGCTTTAAGAAAAAAGGACAAATGTCTTAAGAAAAGTGACATAAATTCTATATAACATGTAGAATGAGGTGTTAACTATGCCACATTCAGTAATATGGGAGAGGAAGACATGTTTTCTGTTCCAAGGAAGGGAGAAATATATATACAGTACATTCTGGTGCAGAAGTGAAGTGAACTGTTTTGCATGATTTTGAGCCATTTTTAGAATGCGTGAAGAGATACTTTTTTTTTTCCCTTGAGAGATGCATGTGTTGTGTTGTAGCAATAGAGGAAGTAAAATAATAAGCTATTGGGGCTTCCATGATGCCTAGCAGGTAAAGAATCCACGTGCAATGTAGGAGATGTGGATTTGATCCCTGTGTCTGGAAGATCCCCTAGAAAAGGAAATGGCGACCCATTCCAATTATTCTTGCCTGGGAAATTCCATGGACAAAGAAAAGCCTGGCAGGCTACAATCCGGAGAGTCAGAAAGAGTCGGGCATTACTGAGTGATTGAGCACACATTAGTCTCTTCATTTAAAATACTGAGATTTTTCAGTCTCAGTACTGAGATTTTTCAGTGTAGCAGTCTTGCATAATTGTGTTGAACTTCTTCCTAAGTATGTTTTTTGATGCTACTGCAAATATTTTTAAAAGTATATTTCTCAGTTGTTACTGATACAATTGATATTTGCATAGTAACCCTATATCTTCTTATAAATGCTAAATTGATTTCTTAATTCTAGTAGTTTGTTGGAGACTTCTTAGGGTTTTCTATGTAGTCAGTAATGCTGAGAAAGTAATTTTTACTTTCTACTGTGTAGAAATTATTATGTATAAATAATTTTATGATAATAAACTCTACAGCTTACATGAAATGTACAAATTTTTTGAAAAAGTTACCAAAACTGACATAGGATGAAATAGAAATAAGATGAATAGTTCTGCATCTATTAAAAGAATTGAATTTCAGTGGTGAATTTTATTAAACATTTAAGTAAGATACCAGTGTTAAACAAACCTTTTGGAAAATAGAGGAGGAGGGAACACTTCCTTAGTCATTTTATAAAGCAAGCATTAGCCTGATACCAAAAACCCAAATAAAAAATAAAAAAGAACTTTGAGGAAAGAATATTGCACCTAATATCCCTAATGAACACAGGAATAAAAATTCTTAACAGCATAGCATACTAAATCCAGCAATAAGCATGTAGGATGTGTCATCTTGACTTAGACTTATCCTGAAATGCAGAGTTCGTTTAACCCTCAAAAATCAATTAAGGCAACACCAAATTAATAGAAAAAGGAGAAAAAATTATATCACCTGAATAGATGCAGAAAAAGCATTTAATAAGTCAC
Organism: Bubalus kerabau; assembly: GCF_029407905.1. Classification (NCBI taxonomy): domain Eukaryota; kingdom Metazoa; phylum Chordata; class Mammalia; order Artiodactyla; family Bovidae; genus Bubalus; species Bubalus kerabau. Next base: position 119,972,264 of record NC_073627.1, read on the forward strand.
CTATTTGTGATAAAAACTAGAAATATCTAAAAGGTATATTTAAAGGTGAAATGGAAAGTTTTCCACCTAAAGTAGGAACAAAGCAAGAATGTGATTACATTCCTATTCAACCAGTAATCATTGACAGAGCAATACAGCCAAGAGAAGGATTAATAGGTCTACAGAATCCATTTAAAATGTACCATGTGTATATAATACCTTGCCCCAAAATATGAAATGTAGAAAAGACTGAATTTTGGATCCTTTTGGTTAGTGGAACATTTTTAAAATGTCATCTAAAGCATCTTGTTTGGTTTTAGTTTTTTTGAAGTCAAATGTAAATACAAAACACATATGCCAGGTATGCTGGTATACATTTTACACATGCTGTTTCCCTGAATTGCCAAAACAGACCCAGGGGTTAGTTCTTTTATTCTCATTTTACAAAAATTAAACCAAGAGTTTATTAAAAGTAAACCAGGAGTTTAATTTATACTCCCAGATTATTATGTAAAGAAGGCTAACCGTGGAGTCAAGTGAGTTCAACATCTGAATTTTTAAATCTTTTTCAATTTTTGGAAAAATATTGTACTATACCCATTGATTTAATAATTATGGTAAATCTACTTTAATTCCATTTTAATGAGTTCTACCGTTCCTGACCTTTTCCTTTTATCACTAACTAATTTTTCCAAGGCACAGCTGTAGTGACAGCTGCTGTGGTGGAAGTACATTCACATGCTGCTCAAGTGAAGACAGCACTGAATATGAGTTTCACAACCGGGTATCTCACCATGGTGCTGTATAGTCCAGGTCCTAAACAGGTAAGTTGAAGAAGAAAAACTATATTTTTGCTGTTTGCTGTGTTTTGTTGTATCTGTTCCTTTGAGAAAAATTGTTGCACTTTTCACATTAACTATTTGCCTTTTAAAATGAGTTTTCTTACATATAGCCTTTGATATGAAAAATGATATTTTAAAGTTAATATATGCCTTTCATTATGAGCTCTTGGAGATAGAGAATGTGGTATTTCATATCGTAAAATATGTTTTAAATTTGTATTTTTGTGTAAAATTTGTATTGATTTTTTTCCTCAGACTTCCTTTACAGATATTCGTGATCCTTCTCTGAAACTTGCTGAATTTAAGTTGGAGAATATTATAAGCACTTTAAAAATGTATACAGATGACTCAATATTTTCTTCCTTCTCATTAAAAAACTGTATTTTAGATGACAAAAGGCCTCATATCAAGAAGGCAACTCCTAGGTAATAGTGTTTTAAATTTTTATTGAGCAATGGTTGGTGTATTTTACAGAACTTACTCTCAAAGTTGCATATGCATTTTCCGGGTATAATCTGAAATCTTCAAAGCTTTAACGCAGTTGATTCCATAGTTCTCAGTCAACATTTTAAATGCTCTGTTTATGTGCTGTTCTTGCTGAACGGTTGAACAGAAAAAAAATGGTTAAATAGAAATAATCAGTGTAATTAAATTGGTGTTAAATTAATATCTATTATCTGAGTTATGAATCCATACAATTGTAATGGGTAATATATGAAAATTTGTAGAAAAAATATGCTGAGATTCAAAATTCTGATAATTTCTTAAGGATATACTTCCTATATTATGAAACAATTGTGCTCCTGAAGTCTAAATTTATTATTTCTCTTATCCTACTAAGAGAAATTACTTCAGAATGTTGGCTTGCTGTCAGTGAAAGCAATGAGAGACCTTTGAGTTTTATTGGTATGTTTGATTATGTGCAGGACACTCATAGGAATTGTGATTGTGTTTTTCAGAATGATAGGACTGACAGTTGGGTTTGACAAAAAGGACATGATGGATGTAAGGTATAGGACGATCCGAGATGGTTGGGTGGCTGATATAGTCCTTCAAGAAATGTATATTTGTGCAAGTGTGGAATTTCTGCTGACAGTTGCAAATGTCTTTCTTGAGGCCTACACTACAGGCACTGCCGTAGAAACCAGTGTTCAAACGTGGCCTGCTAAAGAAGAAGGTTAGTTATTGGTAAAATCTTCCATATCCGTTACTGAAGTGCTGTAAGAACACTTAGCTTGATTATCCTTCTAGATGATGAGGATAACAGGATCAATAAGTTAGAAATCTTTATTTTTCAGAGGTAAGAGGAAAATTTAAATGTGTTTTCTGATAAGACAGACAGTTTCTGTATTTTTCAAGTCATAAGTAAATACTGGGTTCAAAAATTATGAGACCCATGTTAAAATAAGTAATTGTACTTTTTTGAAGACAATAATTTGAAAGATTTTCTTCGAAGGAGACAATAATGAAACAATGACTCCTTTTCATAATTAAAGATAGTATTGTAACTTAAACTTGCCTTTTATTTATATGCTTATGTTTGCTTTCTGGCCAGGCCACTCAATCAGGGATTGAACTCACGCTCCCTGCAGGGAAAGTGCAGAGTCTTACCTACTGGACCACAGAGAAGTCCCTAAAGTTCTTTTATTCTTGTTACATTTATAATTTTCTATTATCTTTTATATATTTCATTCCTTGTAGTGTAGTAGAAAGAGTGTCAAGCTAAGAGTTAGAAACTAGTTTATTTTTAGCTCTGCCATTAAATAGTAGAGATTTCCCCTCACATTTTAAAATATTCTAATGGCTATGAGTTTTTTAAATCTTATACTAGGAGACTTTCAGTAAATACTTTTGGGATCTAAGTATTTCTATTTTGCTTTTACTTCAAATAGAGAGATCATTTTCCTATAAATAATTTTTCATAATATAAGAAAGATTTATAGCTGTTTTAAGACATTATCTGTGTTTTTATTTTAGTACCTAAACAGCAATCAGAAAAGTGGGAAATGAACATCACTATTAAAAATCCTGAAATTGTGTTTGTCGCTGATATGACAAGAAATGATGCTCCTGCCTTAGTCATTACAACACAGTGTGAAATATATTGGCTAGGTGACTTTGAAAATGATACAATGACTGCTGCCATTAAAGATCTCCAAGTGAGAGCATGCCCATTTCTTCCAGTCAAGAGAAAAGGAAAAATCACTACTGTGAGTTTTCTATTTACTTGTCAGCTTAATTGTAAACTGTTTTATATTTAGCATGTATCACTTTAGGAAAGTGGCTACATACTCTCCAACTTATTCTATAAAATACTTTTCTTTCGTCTTGGAGAGCCTAATTTAGATTATTATTGCACCAGCTTTTAAACTCTCTTTTCATTTTTTCCATTTGTTCCTCATTGTTTTGTGTATTTATGGGAACGGTCACACTGAAAAGTTGATTTTATCTAAATACTTCTCAGTATTTAGTCTCAGTGAAGACTATACTCTGATTTTGTTTCCATGCCAATTCTACACTGCTTTTAGGCGGTTAAGACTTTCTACCAATTGTTTGTTGTGTTGTTTCAGTTTTATTATTTTAATTTTTTCTCCCATCTAGACCTGTTTTTCTCAGATGTGCTACTTGCTTTTCTCCCTGTGGCTTGTTTGAACCGTCAGTCATGTGCTCTGGCATGCTTCCCATTTGTATTTTATTTTCTAGTATCCTCTTGGCCTTCCTCCTCTTCATAACTGATTAAAATTTGTTTCTTCAAAGACATCTTTTCAAGTTAACTATCTGACTCCTAGCACTCTTATAAAACACTTATGAAACTGTACCACAACTTCTTTATCCTTTCATCTGTCAGTGGACATCTAGGTTGCTTCCATGTTCTAGGTACTGTAAACAGTGCTGCAATGAACAGTGGGATACGTGTGCTTTTTCAGTTTTGATTTCCTCAGGGTATGTACCTAGGAGTGGGATTGTTGGGTCATATGGTGATTTTATTCGTAGTTTTTTTTAAGGACTCTCCATACTGTCTTCCATAGTGGCTGTATCCATTTACATTCCCACCAACAGTGCAAGAGCATTTGTCTGTTGTAACCTTTCCTTTGTTTTTCTAATTTTGTTCACTTGATTCTTCTCTCTTTTTTTTCCTTATTGAGTCTGGCTCATGGTTTGTGAATTTTCTGTATCTTCTCAAAGAACCAGCTTTTCATTTTATTAATCTTTACTGTTATTTCTTTCATTTCTTTTTCATGTATTTCTGCTTGGACCTTTATTATTTCTTTCCTTCTACTAATTTTGGGGTTTTTTTGTTCTTCTTTTTCCAGTTTAGGTGTAAAGTTAGGTTGTCTATTTGATATTTTTCTTGTTTCTTGAGGTAGGGTTGTATTGCTATAAACGTCCCTCTTAGGACTGCTTTTGCTGCATCCCGTTAGGTTTTAGAGTTGTCATGTTTAGATTGTCATTTGTTTCTAGAAGTTTTTTGATTTCCCTTTTGACTTCTTCAGTAATCTATTGGTTATTTAGAAACATGTTATTTAATCTCCATGTGTTTGTTTTTCTTACAGTTTTTTTCTTGTAATTGATATCTAGTCTCATAACATTGTGGTCAGAGAAGATGCTTGATATGGTTTCAGTTTTCTTAAATTAACTGAGGTTTGATTTGTGACCCAAGATGTGGTCTGTCCTGGAGAATGTTCCATGTGCACTTGAGAAGAAGGTGTATTCTTCTGCATTTGGATGGAATGTCCTGAAGATATCAATGAGATCCATCTCATCTAATGTATCATTTAAGACTTGTGTTTCTTTTTAATTTTCAGTTTTGATGAAATGTCCATTGGTGGGAGTGGGGTGTTCAAATCTCCTATTATTACTGTGTTACTGACAGTTTCTCCTTTTATGCCTTTTAGTGTTTGTCTTATGTATTGAGGTGCTCCTATGTTGGGTGCATAGATATTTACAATTTTTATGTCTTCCTCTTGGATTGATCCTTTGATCAATCAATGTAGTGTCCTTATTTCTTGTAATCATCTTTATTTTAAGGTCTGTTTTGTCTGATATGAGGATTGCTACTCCAGCTTTCTTCTGCTTTCCATTTGCATGGAGTATATTTTTCCATCCTCTCACTTTCCATCTATATGTGTCTTTAGGTCTGAAGTGGGTTTCTTGTAGACAGCATATATATGTATCTTGTTTTTGTATCCATTCAGCCAATCTTCATAATTTGTTTTTTAAACTTACTGTGTTTGTGGTCTTTTCCCAGGGTAAAAGGTTGACTTCTTTCTTCCTTTTGGTTTCTGGCCTCCTATGTTTGGTGCAGTGGTTGTGTAAGCTTCCTATAGGCTGAGATTTGTGATGAGTTTTTGTTCTTTTGTTTGTTTGTTTTTCCTCTGATGGGCAAGGGTGAGTGAGGAGGTAATCCGTCCTGTCTGCTGGTGATTGGGTTTGTATTTTTTTGTTTGTTGTTTAGATGAGGCATTCCTGTACAGGGTGTTACTGATGGTTGGGTGATGCCAGGTCTTATACTCAAGTGGTTTGCTTTGCGTGAGTTCTCATTATTTGGTACTCCCTAGGGTTAGTTCTCTGGTAGTCTAGGGTCTTGGAGTCAGTGTTCCCACTCCAGGCTTGATCCCTGGTCAGGAAGGAAGATTCCACAAGTGGTTTGTTATGGCATTAAGTAAGATTAAAAACAAATACCCCAAAGCGAGAAACCAAAGATGAACCCCAGACAAATGGCAGTTACAAAATCAGGCAAATAATAATTTAAATGATGCAATATACATATACATCCATAAGCAAAGTCAAAACAATCCAACAAAAATAAAGTACAGTGATTGACCCGATGAACAAAGGAAATCAAAAATTATATTTACCTGTTAAGAACAAAACTAAAGCATAAACTGGAAAACAAAACTAAAGCAAGGTGCCAAGTATGCAATAAAGCAATGAAAAGAAAACTAACACATATATTGAGAGGAAAGGAAAGAAAGAATAGATATTCAAAGTTAAATACAGGTAGATGAAGAAGATTTATATACATTAAAGATTAACTGCAAGGGGAAAAGAACAGTAGGAAAGGCAAACAAAAAATAAATGTAGAGAAAAAAATAATAGGTTTAAAAAATTAAAATTATAAAAAAGAGCAAAGAAAAAAAAGAAAGACATAAAGGAAGAAGAAAGAAAAAAGGAAAATAGAACTGCAAAATCCCAACACAGAGTCAGAGGTTTATAACAATAAGAAGTGTAACTGAATATACACATATGCATTACACCCATAAGCAAAATCAAAACAGTCCAACAAAAATAAAGTACAATAGATTGACCCAGTGAACAAAGGAAATCAAGAGTTATATCTACCAGTTAAGAACAAAACTAACTAAAACAGAAACTGGAAAACGAAACTAAAGGAAGATGCAAGTTGGGGAATAAAGCTATGAAAATAAAGCTAACAAATGTTTGACAGGAAAGAAAAGAAAGAATAGATATGCAAAGTTAAATATAGGTAGATGAAGATTTATATATGTTAAAGATTATCTGGAAGGGGAAAGGAACAGTATGAAAAGCAAACAAAGGTATAAATGTATAAAAAATAATAATAGGTTTAAAAAATTAAAATTAAAAAAGAAAATAAAAAGGAAAACCCCCCAGAACTGCAGAAGCCCAATGTAGAGGAAGAGATTTATAACAACAATAAAAAATGTGTCTGAGGAGAAAAAAAAAATTCAAAAACTTAATTAGATTTCATAGTGCCAAAAAATTGACAACTACAACAGAGGGGCAAAAAAGAAAAGAAAAAAAATCCAAGGGAATCTACAGGACAAGTCAAACCATAAGAATAATAAATGTTTTTCTTGATCCACTGCTGTCAGAGTCCTTTCCCTTGCTGGAGGCCGCAGTCCACCTCACCTCCCTTTTATGCCCTCCAAAACTGCTGATCTCTGGACCTGCTGTGGGGGCAACTCAGATTCTAATCTGGTCCTACTCCTGTGTGTTCTCTCCAATGTCCACAGCTATCAGAACCAGTGTGTTTCCTTTTGTGGGAGCTCTGAATGTCCTTTTATGTATTTTGTAGACACAGAGTCTGCCTATTGGATCGTGTGGATTTAATCTGCAGCTTGTATAACTAGTGGGAAGGTTTTGCAGTCTTCTTCCTTAGCCACACTGCCCCTGGGTTTCAATTGTGGTTTTATTTCCATCTCTGCATGTGGGTTGTTCACTGGGGTTTGCTCCTGGGGCTGCCCTGGAGGACTTGGATTTGCCTCTGTGAGGGCCAGATGTGGGGGGTGGTGCAGCTGTTTAGGTTGCAAGAGTTCTGGCAGTACCAGGTACTCAGGGGAGTTGGCAGCTAGGGCAGCAGGAAATATAGTGCTCTAGAAGGGTATGGCAACCAGTATTGGCCAATATGCTCCGGTATTCTCGCCTGGAGAACCCCCCTGACAGAAGCCTGGCAGGCCACAGTCTACAGGTTCGCAAAGAGCTGGACCCAACTGAAGCAACCCTGTGTGCATAGATGCAAGACTTTTTCTGCCTGTAGCAGCTCTGACCCAGTGAGAGTTGAACGTGAAGGTGGCACAGCTGCTTGGCTTGTGGGGATCTTGGGCAGCACCAAGTGTGCAGGGACATGGACTGCCTCCACCACAGGAGTTATGGCCCTATCAGTCTTTTTTCGAGCCTCTTGTAGCTGGCAATCAGAAGGCCTCTTTGGTCAGTTTTTCCCCATAGCTCCGCCCGTTCAGGCACATAGAGGGCTCCCTTGCCTGGGATCCTTCTCTGTTGTTCAGCACGTCAGGCACATAGAGGGGCCCCCTTGGCTGGGTTCCTACCCATAGATCGGCATTTCAGGCACTTAAAGGGGCACCCTGGGTGGGGTCCTACTCTGTAGTGCAGTGCATCAGGTGTTTGATGGGCCAGCCTTTTTACCGTTCAGGTGCCAATGCTGGCGTGTGGGGAGAGAGAGGCTATGGTGATGGCTCCACCCACTATGCGTGACTCAGTAGTATCACCTTGCCTCCATGGCTTCCTGGCTTTCCTCTACAGGCATTTCCCATCACAGTCTCCTCCTTCACATCTAAATCCCTCTCTCCACAGTCAACAGCAGCCCTCACACTGGGATTGCTCCATAGTCTCTAAACTCCAGCTCCCAGCTGCTGCTCCTTCCATGGGACCTGCGTCCCTGTCCAGACTGTGTATGGCTGTGACAAGGACTGTCTGATTCTCATTCCATTTAGGCTGCCACAGATCAGCTGGTTCACTCTGAGCCTTAAATGTTTCTCCTCTGACTCAGACAATTGCCCTGATGTGGGGATCGGACCCTTGCTTCAGTTTGCCCACCTGCCAAGGGCAGGTCCAGTCCTCTGAACACTCCTGTTTTTTCCCCTAGTTCCTTTGTCCTACTGAGTTTTGGGTGGTTCTATATTCCTTTCCACTGGTAAGGTACTCCTGTCCCCTCTTACCTGGTGTTCTGCATGCACTTCTGTGTCTGAAGGTGTATTTCTGACGTATCCATGGAGAGAGATATACTCCATGTCCACCTACTCCTCCACCATTTTGTTCCTCCTCCTAGATGATAGTTTGCTTTATTGTGTCTGCATATGACTTCTTTCGATTTGGCAATATATTAAGTAAGCGTAGTCGCACAGTCGTGTCCGACTCTTTGCGACCCCATGGACTGTAGCCCACCAGGCTCCTCTGTGCATGGGATTCTCCAGGCAAGAATACTGGAGTGGGTTGCCATTTCCTTCTCCAGGGGATCTTCCCGACCCAGGGATCGAACCTGGGTCTTTCGCATTGCAGGCAGATGCTTTACCCTCTGAGCCACCAGGGAAGCCCAGGCAATATATTAACTAATAGGCAAATAAGTTGTCAATTTTTGACAGACGCATACCTCACCACTATACACAATCACTAGTTTAACAGTGACAAGGACTGAAAACTCAAAGCTTAAAAACCCATTCAGAAAAAGAAAGAATAGGAAACACTTTGTAGTCATTGCTTCATAACAATTGAAATATCCTGCTGAATTGAATTGTGAAAACTTGAAACTCCAGCAATGGAGTAAATTCCTTGGATAGCCCATGTTGGAGTCTTTGATTTTTGCTCTCTTGAAAGAGCATTGTTCACATTTTCTCACGTGGCTCTGTCTCTCTCTCTTTTTAAACATTATCCACTGTAGACATATGTAAAGTGACTCTTGTCTTTTTCAGGATAAACACTGTTGTCACAGCTTGCTTTCTGTTGAGCTTACTACTTGGAGGTGATTTTAGCAGTTTTAATACTAAAAAACTTCTATATACCAGGTATTGGTCTCCTTGGCAATCCTTAGTTTGTTAACCATTTGGTGATTCCATATATAAGTAGCTTTAACAACCAAAGCTGTTATATTCATGGAAGGTTTTTGTTTTTATTTTTGCTGCAGAACTCTTGTTTTATTTACTAATCTGTCATTTGTCTATCCTATCTTCATCCTGACAGTAAAGACTACTTTAACAAGGGACTCCCTTTTCTCTAGACGCTTGCCAGCATTTGTTTTTTGATTATACTCATTGTGACAGGTGTGAGGTGATAGCTAACCGTCATTTTGATTTGCATCTCTCTACTGATTAGCAATGTTGAACATCATTTCATGTGCCTGTTGGTCATCTGCATGTCCTCTTTGGAAAAATGTCTGTTCAGTTCTGCTGCCCATCTTTAATTGGAGCGTTTGGTAAAAAAACAAAAATGATGTTGAGTTGTATGTTCAGTTCAGTTCAGTCACTCAGTTGTGTCTGACTCTTTGCGACCCCATGAACTGCAGCACGCCAGGCCTCCCAGTCCATCACCAACTCTTAGAGACTACCCACACCCATGTCCATTGAGCCGAAGATGCCATCCAACCATCTCATCCTCTGTCATCCCCTTCTCCTCCTGCCCTCAATCTTTCCCAGCATCAGGGTCTTTTCCAATGAGTCAGCTTTTCACATCAGGTGGCCAAAGTATTGGAGTTTCAGCTTCAACATCAGTCCCTCCAATGAACACCCGGGACTGATCTCCTTTAGGATGGACTGGTTGGATCTCCTTGCAGTCCAAGGAGACTGCACAGAACTTAAGGAAAAACATACCCTTGAGCAAGATGAGTTGTTTTGTTGTGTAATCATTAGCTCTGGGATTAAATAAAGTTAGTATTAAAGATTGTTGTCATAACAACTCAGAATTTAAGAAAAAATGTCTTATGTGACTAAGACAAAGCAATGTTAAAAAATTTTTTTTTGCCCCTTTCTCTTCCTTGAGAGCCCTGGACCCCTTTCTCCTTGTCAATCTGCATAAGAATTAACTCTCTCAAGATTTTGAACTTCATGCTATAATATTGGGAGGTGACTATCAGGATCCTTAGGAGGTGAACATATGTTGCATTTGGAAGGAGTGTGAGTCACTGGGGGCTGCAGGACAGATTTATGCTTACTCAGAAAAGCATCTATTTCTGCTTTATTGACTGTGTCAAAGCCTTTGACTGTGTGGATCACAATAAACTGTGGAAAATTCTGAAAGAGATGAGAATACCAGACCACCTGATCTCCCTCTTGAGAAATTTGTATGCAGGTCAGGAAGCAACAGTTAGAACTGGACATGGAACAACAGACTGGTTCCAAATCAGAAAAGGAGTACATCAACACTGTGTACTGTCACCCTACTTATTTAACTTCTATGCAGAGTACATCATGAGAAACGTTGGGCTGGAAGAAGCACAAGCTGGAATCAAGATTGCCAGGAGAAATATCAATAACCTCAGATATGCAGATGACACCACCCTTATGGCAGAAAGTGAAGAGGAACTAAAAAGCCTCTTGATGAAGGTGAAAGAGGAGAGTGAAAAAGTTGGCTTAAAGATCAACATTCAGAAAACAAAGATCATGGCATCTGGCCCCATCACTTCATGGGAAATAGATGGGGAAACAGTGGAAACAGTGTCAGACATTATTTTTCTGGGATCCAAAATCACTACAGATGGTGACTGCAGCCATGAAATTAAAAGACACTTACTCCTTGGAAGGAAAGTTATGACCAACCTAGATAGCATATTCAAAAGCAGAGACATTACTTTGCCAACAAAGGTTCGTATAGTCAAGGCTATGGTTTTTCCTTTGGTCATGTATGGATGTGAGAGTTGGACTGTGAAGAAGGCTGAGCGCCAAAGAATTGATGCTTTTGAACTGTGGTGTTGGAGAAGACTCTTGAGAGTCCCTTGGACTGCAAGGAGATCCAACCAGTCCATTCTGAAGGAGATCAGCCCTGGGATTTCTTTGGAAGGAATGATGCTAAAGCTGAAACTCCAGTACTCTGGCCACCTCATGGGAAGAGTTGACTCATTGGAAAAGACTCTGATGCTGAGAGGGATTGGGGGCAGGAGGAGAAGGGGATGACAGAGGATGAGATGGCTGGATGGCATCACTGACTCGATGGACGTGAGTCTGGGTGAACTCCGGGAGTTGGTGATGGACAGGGAGGCCTGGCGTGCTGCGATTCATGGGGTCACAAAGAGTCGGACACGACTGAGCATCTGATCTGATCTGATCTGATCTGATAGCTAGAGCAGACTCAGTTAATTTACACTTATATTAAGAATTATTTAGCAAGTCTAATGTATTTATAATTTTTTCTTCTTTTGTAGTTTGTCCTATATAGGTTAACATAGTTCATTTACTTTTTTTTTTAATTTTTTAAATTTTTTATTTTTAACTTTAAAATGTATTGGTTTTGCCATATATCAAAATGAATCCGCCACAGGTATACACGTGTTCCCCATCCTGAACCCTCCTCCCTCCCCGTACCATCCCTCTGGGTCATCCCAGTGCACCAGTCCCAAGCATTCATTTATTTTTATAATGGAAAAAAATACCACAATAAAACTTTTATTTTAGTAACTCAATCTGTGGTTGAATCCACAATACAGAACCTGTGGATACAGAGGGCTGACTGTACTTGGTCTTTTTTTTTTCTTGAGATAATGTTGACTTATAACATTATATAAGTTTCATGGGTACAGTATTAATTTTCTATTTCTGCATACACAACAGTATGTTCACCACCAAAAATTTAGTTTTTACCAGTAACCATACAGTTGACATCCTTGACCCCATTTGTTCCCCACACCTTCCCCTGTATAACTTCCAGTCTGTTATCTGTATCTATGTGGTTGTTTGATTTGTTCATTTCTTGTTTTTTTCTTTTTTATATTACTTATGTAAGTGAAATCATGCAGTATTTGTCTTTCTCCATCTGACTCATTTCTCTTAGGTCCATCATACCCTCAAGGTCCATCCATATTGTTGCAGATAGCAAGGTTTCACCTTTTTATGCCTGAGTAGTATTCCCTTCTCATACAAACATATAGAAACACTCCACATTTGCATTATCTTTTCACCTGTTGATAGGCACTCTAGGTTGTTTTCATATCCTGACTATTGTAGACAATGCTACAGTGAACAAAGGGGTGACATTTATCTTTTTGAATTAGTGCTTTTGTATTATTTGAATCAATACCCAAAAGTGAAATAGGTGAATCATATGATAGCTATTCTTAATTTTTTGAGAACTCTCCATACTGTTTTTCCACAGTAACTACAGAAATCCCACATCTAGTGAATGAGGGTTCCCTTTCCTTCATATTCTTTCCAACTCTTATTTCTTGCCTTTTTGATAATAGCCATTACAACAGATATAAGGTGATATTTTATTTTGGTTTTGATTTGCATTTCCCTGATAAATAGTGATTTTGAACATCTTTTCATGTGCTTGTTGGCCTTCTGTCTTCTTTGGGAAAAAAAAACTATTCAACTTCTCTTGCCATTTTTTAAAATTGTGATGTTTGTTTCATTGTTGTTGAATACTGTGCCATTTTATCAATATACAAAGGACTTGAGCATTCTTGGATTTTAGTATCTGCCATGGGTGGGAGGAAGCAGGTAGGGGACAGGTGTTTGTTGTCCTGGAACCAGTCCCGAAGGGATACCAAGGGACTGCTATAAAACAAAATACAGAATACAAGTTTTGTGAATTTTTCGTATATTTAAGAAATTCTTTTTCTTTATCAGTAGTGTTGCTAATATAAGTACTTTCTGTTTATTGTAAATAATGAACAAGAGGATAAGAAAGGAATGTTTTATTGACTGACTTGTTTTTGAAGTAGATTATTTTTACTAATTTGTTTATTTAGCATAGTTATCTCCTGTTGGACAAGTCTTTAAGTAAAAATATTTTAAGAATGTGTTAATTTAATAGTATTGATTTTTCTCTTATAGGTTTTGCAACCTTGTGACTTGTTCTATCAAGCTACTCAGATAAGTACAGATCCACAAGTACTTGAATTATCAGTAAAATCCCTGACACTGAAGGTAAGTTATAATGTAGTCAGTCATTCAGATCTTTAGTGCCCTTTTGAAAAAAACAATAAAACTTAGAAATAAACAATTATAACAATAATATTAATCATTAAGCAAAAGGAAGCTGTTTAAAAATATTTTTGACACATAATTTTAAAATGATACTTAATTTACATTTTATGATGAATGTTTTCATGTATTTTATTATTGGCAGTTGACTGCTTCTGTAGGTAGCCTCCTTATAGTATATATAGTTGAAATTGGTCAGTTTAATATCAACATGTAAATATTTTAACTGTTGAAATTAGCTGTCATAATAAAAAAAGATTTTGTAGGCAGCAACTTGTATCTGTTTCTTGGTAGTAATATTACTTCAGTATTAATTCCTCTTGATCTGTCAGCAAATATATTTCATGTTCTTTGAAGTATGTAGTTTGGAAAGTGATTTTTGTAGGTTTTTTTTAATTGCTTTGAATTTTTCTCCTTAGGTTTCACCAGTTATCATAAATACTGTGATTACCATAACTTCAGCACTTTATACTGCTAAGGAAACCATCCCAAAAGAAACTGCTTCTTCTACAGCACATTTATGGGAAAAGAAGGATACAAAAGATTTAAATATGTGGTTTCTTGAAGAACCAAATGAAGCTGTAAAAAGAGCTCCCATGCCTGAATTGGTACCCAAAGGAGAGATAATAAAAATGAACATTGATTCTATTTTTCTGGTTCTTGAGGCTGGAATTGGTCATAGAACAGTACCTATGCTATTGGCAAAATCACGTTTCTCAGGGGAAGGCAAAAACTGGAGTTCCTTAATAAATCTCCACTGTCAGCTTGAGCTAGAAGTAAGCATTTTTAGTATTTTTCCAGATTATATAAGAAATACTGCTACATATAAACTATTTTGGAAATCTCATGTAAACATTTAAATTAAGTTTATCATAAATACAATGTTGATTCCCAAACTTTTGGAAAAAAGTGTACCTATTTATGCCCTTGATATAATTGTTTTTATGTGTATGTTATTTTAGAGTACATATTCATATTAAGTTTATATTTCAACTGATTTCATTCATCTTAAGTTGATTAAATTAATAGACTGTTGTTCAGTTCAGTCACTCAGTCATGTCTGACTCTTCATGACCCCTTGGACCACAGCACACCAGGCCTCCCTGTCCATTACCAACTCCCAGAGTCTACTCAAACTCATTTCCATTGAGTCATGGATGCCATACAACCATCTCATCCTCTGTCATCCCCTTCTCCTCCTGCCCTCAATCTTTCCCAGCATCAGGGTCTTTTCAAATGAGTCTCTTCGCATCAAGTGGCAAAAGTATTGGAGCTTCAGCATCAGTCTTTGCAATGAACACTCCAAGACTGATCTCCTTTAGGATGGACTGGTTAGATCTTCTTGCAGTCCAAGGCACTCTCAAGAGTCTTCTCCAACACCACAGTGCAAAAGCATCAGTTCTTCGATGCTCAGCCTTCTTTATAGTCCAACTCTCACATCCATATATGACCACTGGAAAAACCATAGCCTTGACTAGATGGACCTTTGTTGGCAAAGTAATGTCTCTGCTTTTTAATATGCTGTCTAGGTTGGTCCTAACTTTCCTTCCAAGGAGCAAGTGTCTTAATTTCATGGCTACAGTCACCATCCGCAGTGAATTTGGAGCCCAGAAAAATAAAGTCAGCCACTGTGTTTCCCCATCTATTTGCCATGAAGTGATGGAACTGGATGCCATGATCTTAGTTTTTTGAATGTTGAGCTTTAAGTCAACTTTTCCACTCTCTTTCACTTTCATCAAGAGGCTCTTTAGTTCTTCTTCACTTTCTGCCATAAGGGTGGTGTCATCTGCATATCTGAGGTTATTGATATTTCTCCTGGCAATCTTGATTCCAGCTTGTGCTTCTTCCAGCCTGGCATTTTCAAGATGTACTCTGCATATAAGTTAAATAAGCAGGGTGACAGTATACAACCTTGACATACTCCTTTTCCTATTTGGAACCAGTCTGTTGTTCCATGTCCAGTTCTAACTGTTGCTTCCTGACTTGCATACAGATTTCTCAAGAGGCAGGTCAGGTAGTCTGGTATTCCCATCTCTTTCAGAATTTTCCACAGTTTATTGTGATCCATACAGTCAAAGGCTTTGACATAGTCAATAAAGCAGAAGTAGATGTTTTTCTGGAACTCTCTTGCTTTATCGATGATCCAGCAAATGTTGGCAATTTGATCTCTGGTTCCTCTGCCTTTTCTAAAAGCAGCTTGAACATCAGGAAGTTCACAGTTCACGTATTGCTAAAGACTGGCTTGGAGAATTTTGAGCATTATTTTACCAGCGTGTGAGATGAGTGTAATTGTGCAGTAGTTTGAGCATTCTTTGGCATTGCCTTTCTTTGGGATTGGAATGAAAACTGACCTTTTCCGGTCCTGTGGCCACTGCTGAGTTTTCCAAATTTGCTGGCATATTGAGTGCAGCACTTTCACAGCATCATCTTTCAGGATTTGAAATAGCTCAACTGGAATTCCATCACCTCCACTAGCTTTGTTCATAGTGATCTTCCTAAGGCCCACTTGATTTTGCATTTCAAGATGTCTGGGTATAGGTGAGTGATCACACCATCGTGATTACATGGATCGTGAAGATCTTTTTTGTACAGTTCTTCTGTGTATTCTTGCCACCTCTTCTTAATATCTATTGCTTCTTTTAGGTCTATAAAATAGACTGTTTGGTAGATGTAAAATTCTTAATTTTAAAAATTAAGTATCCTTTTTTTGTTAAAGTGATAATAGATTATTTCTTTTCTCTTTGGAAATAGTGACTTAAAAAATTAGAAGAATATGCTTTATATATTTATATAATGCAGATCTTCATACTCTGGTGAGGCTCCACCAAGGTCTTTCACATTTCTGTGACAGTCCTTTAGTTATATGGAAGATACTTACTTTGAGCCAACATGTATTATGCATCAGAATTTTTCTACATAGAGTCTTCCCAGGGATACTTTGCTTTAAAGTATTTAGTTTATGTTTAGTAGAAACTAATCTGATATTCTACTTCAGTCAATAAGTATGAAAATTTATAAGCCACTACAGTATTTGTGATGATAGAGTTATATACTAATAGAGGTAGAACTGACAGACTAAGTTTCAAGTTTCCAAGTTTTAGCTAGAATTATCTATATTTTGCAGAGAATTTGATCTAAGATGTCCAGGAAGTTCAGAGAATTCAAATACGTACATGTTTATTGAATCATATGTTATTTGCCTTCACTTCAAAGGCTTTCTAAAAGTTAGTGGAGGTAGACAGAACATGTTTTTAAAATTCCAGTAATGTTTGATTGATGAACACAGTTTTCACTGTTAAACCCAGCCTGAAAATCAAGGAAAGATACTTAAAAGAAGTTTTTTTCTGCAATAAATTGTGAAGAGTAGACCATGAAGTTAGCCAGATGAGGAAATCATTGAGAAAGCATGTATAGGAAACTAATGGCATGTCGATGGTTTTCATACAGAATAGCACAGCCGAAAGGAATGGTGTGGGGAACAACATGGAAGATGGTTTTAGAAAATACCAGAATGTTTTATTTAAAAAATTAAATTCTCTCTCTAGGTACATTATTACAATGAAATGTTTGGTGTGTGGGAGCCTTTGCTTGAACCCTTAGAAATTGATCAAACTGAGGATTTTAGACCATGGAATCTTGGAATCAAGGTATTTTTGATATCTGGAATTTTTTTTTCAAATATTGAGGATGTCCACATCACACACACTTTAATTTTAATCACAGCAGAGTTCAGATATTTCATTATGAACCTTTCCACATGCTTCCTTGTTTGACCTCTGAATGTAATTTTCAAACCCAAGACTGTTGCCTCATGGGCTTCTAATATAAATATTGTGTAACATTTATTATGTACTAGATACTGCCTTAAATAATCTACTTTTGCTTTAAACCTTAAAACAAACTTCTGAAGAAGATACAGTTTTAAACTTCATTTTAATATATAATAGAACTAAAACTTTTGAAGTTAAAGGGCTTCCATAAAGTAATAATGCCTTTAAATCGAAAGAGGTGGAATGTAATACTGGCTGCAAAGTCCCCACTTATAAACTATCATCTTAAAATATTTCTAGCATTTTCTTTTAGGTTGTTGTCTATCACAAGTTTTCCTTGGTATCTGAAGGGTATGTATATAAAAGAAAATACATTATTATTTACTTCAAATACAGTGTGAATTTATGTAATCATATAAATCAGAACCTTTAGATGGATGAAATTGTGCTTCTGAAGCAAGAGATTGTAGGATTATTAGTATATCTCCTCCCTAATAATGATTCTGTCAAATAATGGACAAATTTTCAGTGGCTTAAAGCCAGTTAAAAGAACAATGAAGGTGACTAGCTTGGTATTTCCAGCTTTTTATATTAGACCAGTACATTTGATTGTGCTCATTTTAGATAAAGGATTTGGATAAAGGAATTTCTTTGGTAGTTGTTAGGTCAGGATACTTACAGGTAGTAGACTTGCGAATCTTAAAAAGGGGTAGGTAGTTTGATTCACAGGAGCCTAGGTCCTAGTGGCACTGTTCTGCAACTATTGTTGGACTTATTAAGTCCCTAGGTTTCTGTTCTTTATATATAGCATTTATAACACCAGTAGGCTAACTTTTCTTGCCCTGAATTTCCACATGCTATGATGTATGTGCTTCTGATTTTCATTCAGATGCTACATGCGTTTACTTATTAGGGTTTTATTTTCCCCTTCTAAATTATGTCTGCCATTTTAGTGTAACTGAGGAGGAGGAGAACTTTTCTTCCAGTATTGTTTCTGTCCAGGCGGCATTAGTTCTGTCCAGGCAAAACTTGTGATGTCCCAGTAATTCCAGTAAGGCAGTGGAACTGATAAAATGTATTGCTTTCTCTAATGTTGTGGTTGAAATTTGTCTGATGTTTGTTTTTCCTTTGTAAAATGAGTTATGCCATGCCCCTAGAAACAAATTTTTCTCACATTTCTGTAATTTATGTTATTTTAGATGAAAAAGAAAGCCAAAAAGGCCATTGTTGAGTCAGGTACTGAAGAAGAAAATTACAGAGTACCAGAATACAAAACTGTCATCACTTTCTATTCGAAAGACCAGCTAAACATTACATTATCTAAATGTGGCCTTATAATGTTAAATAATTTAGCTGAGGTAAGGAAAGTTACTTGAAGCTTTAATTTTGGGGTACCAGTCTGAGTTAACCCTTTGGTTAAAAAAGAAGTTTTTGTTAACTTAGTTGTTTGTCATATGTCTGTTAGTACTCTGCTTGTCATTTAGTTTTCTACATTTTCTTGTATTTATGATGACTCTTCCTTGTTAGGCATTTACAGAAGCTGCCACTGGATCTTCAGCTACCTTCATAAGGGATCTGGCACCTTTTATGATTTTAAATTCTCTTGGACTTAGTATTTCTGTTTCACCAAGTGAATCTTTTAGTGTACTCAACATTCCTATGGCAAAATCATATGTATTGAAAAATGAGGAGAGTTTAAGTATGGATTATATGCGAACTAAAGACAATGATCATTTCAATGCAATGACCAGCCTAAGCAGCAAACACTTCTTCATTCTTCTTAGTAAGTGATAAATTACCGTCTTGGGGCTTTATTTTCTTTTAAATTATGTTTTATATCCCACTTTACTTACTCCTGGTATCTCACAGATTTTTTATTTCCTTCCTAATATGTTGCAAATTTTATTATTTGCTTTGCAGGGCATTGGTTGCTGTTGTCACTGTATTGCTGTATTTCAAATTCTGGCTTTATCCACTGCTTTATTTAGAGCATAATAATTTACTACTTTGGAGAAGAAAATTGTTAGATCTCATCTTCAGTCAGCATTTATAGACAATAACTATCAGTGGTTGTTTTAACCACTTTTAGTATAACTCAGTAAAATTCCAACAGTTTTGCAACTGAATGAATTCAGAATAAGGTTTGAATTCAGCCAATGGCACAGATAATGGTTTTGGGGTTTGTGAATAGTTTTTATCTTCTGCCTGTTGAAGTAGAGGTTTGTTTTTTCCTTTGTTCTTTATGTTTCTCAGAAGAGAGGTAAAAAGTAAAAGTAAATACATTTTAAAATTGTCGTAGTGTGTACTCATTGTATTCTTCAATGTATGTACATTGTAGTATGTACTCATTCTTCTCTTGGGAGGAGAAGGGAGCGAGAGAGGATGAGATGATTGTATGGCATTATCGACTCAATGGACATGAATTTAAGCAAGCTCCAGGAGATAGTAAAGGACAGAGAAGCCTGCCATGCTGCAGTCCATGGAGTCACTAAAGAGTCGAACATGACTAAGTGACTGAACAACAAAACTCGTTGTGAAGTTAAATATTAAATAGTCCCAAATCCTCACTCACAACACTTTGACATTTTGACAATTAAGTAGCTATGGAAGGAGGGACATTAGAAAAGTTACTTAGGCATGGAGGAGGGGTGCTAAAATTGACAGCTAGTCCTTTTTCCTAGTCTTAACAGTGCCTAGGTTTAACATGTTTTCCCAACATTGTCTGTGAATTGTTCTCATCAATTTTATCTCTGTTTGCTTTTAAACTATCATTTTTATGGGATAGTAGGGGAGGCAGGCAGATTAGTTGCTCAGTCTTTGCAGCCTCATGGACTGACTGTAGCCCGCCAGTCTCCTCTGTCCATGGGATTCTCCAGGCAAGAATACTGGAGTGGATTACCACTTTCTTTTCTAGGGGAGAGGAATCTATAAATAAATAATTAACTTCCAAAATAGATAATTTATCCCCAATACAATATATGTATATATAAAGTAAGGCTATATAAAATTGTAATCAATTCTTAGATATGGCCAAGTGTCACAGCCTGTTGGAAAAATTAAAAACTGAAAAACTGTAGCTACTTGGTAATTGCCTGTGACAGCCTGTTTTATTGTGATAACAAACCAAAGATCAGTGTTCTTGTATTTTCTAGCAATTTCTCTCATCAGTCAGTTATTTTCAAAAGATTATGTTAAAAAAAAAAAAAAAGATTATGTTGTCTTAGGTTTAACTTTTGGATGAGTTTTTTTCAATTAAAAACTTTTTTTGTTAAAATACTTTGAAGGGTTTCAGTGAATGATGTAGAAATGCATTGTGGATTCTTAAAACATCCCTTTGTATAGTTTTCAGTGATAATGTTTAAAAATTTAAGAAATCATCTGATGTTTCTGGCTTAAAATGTCTACTAAAATTAATATATGATGATTTATGATCAATTTTAAATATGTATACTTAATTTAGCACCTGCTAACCACTCTACTGCTGATAAAATCCCTTTAACAAAAGTGGGACGACGACTGTACACTGTAAGACACAGGGAGTCTGGAGTTGAAAGATCAATTGTTTGTCAGATTGATGCAGTGGAAGGAAGTAAGAAGGTAACAATTCGCTCTCCAGTGCAGGTACGGAATGATTCACTTTTTTTCTGAGGTCATACTTTGCATATTTATGTGCTATTAAAAAAAAAACAAACAACTAAATTACCACCAAAAGTATGCAAATTGTAATAGAAGTACAGCTAATAGCAAAAAGAATAATCATTATCAGTAATTATACTACTCTAATATGAACGTTTGTTATATTTGAAGAATTTTGTTGAATATACATCTCATAATTTTTATAGGAATATTTTGTAAGTTTTTTGAATATTATTTTGTAAAAACAAATGCATCAATATTTTGTTTTAGGCCTTTGTGGTATGTATTCTTTTAATCACAGAAATTTTGTATACCTTTATTGAGGTAAAATTGATGTACAATAAACTGCATATATTTAAAGCTGATGAATTTTGACAAAAAATACACTGATGAAACTGTCATCACAATCCAAGTAATAAACACACTTATCACCCCAAAAATTTCCTCATCCCCTTTTTCCCCATTCCCATGCATCTACTTAACATGTACTTGTGGTACATTACTTATACAATATACAATTTTATATAAATGAATGAAGTACGGAATGGAGTCTGACCTCTGTCAGTGAGGAAAATTTTGTACGTATCAGTTTTCATGGTTTTTTTTTACTTTTATTTGCATTTATTTTTTTGCAGCATTTATTCCCAGGCCATAAGTTTTTGTTTCTTCAGTTTCTTCTGGGATATCTTTTTCTTCTGTGCAACCTCCTTCTGTGCAAACCAGAAGAGGTCTGGTTTAGGAACAATCTGTTCTTTTTCAGTAAGGATCATCTCAATGTGGCAGGGAGAGCTCATGTAGGGGTTGATCCGACTGTGAGCTCTGTAGGTCCTGCGCCGCATCTTGGGGGCTTTGTTCACTTGGATGTGCTCAATGACCAGAGAATCTACATCTAAGCCCTTAAGTTCAGCATTACTCTCTGCATTTTTGAGCATGTGTAGTAAAAATTCAGCACTCTTTTTGGGCCACCGACCCTGCGTCCAGCCCCACTGTTTGGCCTGTGCACACCTACCAACTCCACCATTGTAATGACAGAAGGGCACACATTGCTTCTTTTAAGTGACATCCTTCAGATACTTGGTGGCTTTTCGGATATGCATACCCTTTATGGCCTGGGCAGTTTCACGAGTGTTCCTAAAGTGAACACGAAGATTTGAACCTCTTGATTTGCATGATTTTGTGGGGTTTTCTGGGTCAAGTGAATAGCGCACCATTTTTATGGGTCACCTCAGGCCGCTTACCGGAAAAGCTATTTAATTGTAAGATTTTTTTTCCCTTTATTACTGGTTTGAAGCAATTTGGTTGTGATGAATCTTAGTTGAGTTTGTTTCCTATTTTTTTGTACTTGAATTTATGCATTTATAGTTTTCATCAACTTTAGAAAAAAAATTTGCCATTGTATTCAAAAATTTTATTTCTGTCTTCCCCTTCTCTTCTTCATGGTCCACAGTAGGTTTATACAGATATTAGAGTGTTTAAACTTATGCTCTCTAATGCTCTATTCACTTTTTCTTTCAGCTTTCCCCCACCCCCATGTTTCTGTTTTGATGTTAAGTTTCTATTGTTAAGTCTTTAAGTTTACATTTCTTTTCAGTGTCTCATTTGTCTTAATCTCATCCAATGTATTTTTATGTCTAAAAGTTTAATTTGCATTTTTATTTACAATTTCCATGTCTTTTTATATATCTTCAATCTTTCCCCTAACTTTTGAATATATCAAGTATAGTTATATAAGTATATTAATATTCTTGTCTACTAATTTGATCATGAGTATCATTTCTGATTTGTTTCATTTTATTAATTTCTATTTTTATGGATTATTTTTAAATTTTTGTGTGTCTAATAATTTTTTTACTGGATGCTTAAAATTGTGAATTTTACTTTGTCAGGTTCTTTAGATGTCTTTGTATTCCTTTATGTATTCTTGAGCTTAATTCTTCAATACAGTTATGTGAGTTGGAAAGTGATCCTCCCAATGCTTGTTTAAAAACGTTTTAGGTGAGGCTCAAGCAGTCTGTCGGAGAAGGCAATGGCACCCCACTCCAGCACTCTTGCCTGGAAAATCCCATGGACGGAGGAGCCTGGTGGGCCACAGTCCATGGGGTCGCTAAGAGTCGGACACGACTGAGCGACCTCACTTTCACTTTTCACTGTCATGCATTGGAGAAGGAAATGGCAACCCACTCCATTGTTCTTGCCTGGAGAATCCCAGGGACGGTTGTCTATGGGGATCCCAGGGCTGCTGTCTATGGGGTCGCACAGAGTCGGACACAACTGAAGCGACTTAGCAGCAGCAGCAAGCAGTCTGTAGTCTAGGGCTAATTTTGCCATGCTGATGAAGGATAGAACCAATACCCTTTGTACTAAACAAGATTTTACCACTTTGGTTGGTGAGAAAAGGAATTATGCATGAACAGCAGAGATTGTTCTGCCTCCCCCTTTCAAATGGATCTTTACTGAGCCTTACTTAGTGTACTCATGGGCATATGCCAGATACTGCTAAACTCTTAAAATCTCATGAGTTCCTTCTCTACAGCTCTCACCTCTCCATGCAGCTATCTCCTCTCTCATATAATGTGCTGTTAGATTAAGTCTTATTGGCTTTCCCGCATTCTTATATCTCTCTCTTCAACTCAGACTGGGCTCTGTTTGATTTCTTCTCTGCATAGTAATCTAGAACTCTTACCACCTAGTAAAGACAGTAAGATGGGGTGACAGAATGGGGAGACAGTCTTAGGGCTTATCTTAGTAGGATTTTTCTCTTCCTTTCCTTCTTTTTTTTCCTTCCTCCCTTCCCCCACCCCAGGTCTTTCTTTCCTGTGCTCTTTGTCCACTGTTTAAAAACGATTACTTCATGTGTACTTTTTAACCCCCTGTGTTTTGTTTGTTTACTAGTATATTGGGAGGTTATATCTGGCCTATATTGTTCCATCGGGGCTGAAAACAGAGATTCTTTCTCTTATATTTAATTTACAATAATACATAATGTTAGTATGTCGCTCAGTCATGTCTGACTCTTTGTGACCCCATGGACTGTAACCCAGTGGGCTGCTGTGTCCATGGGATTCTCCAAGCAAAGATACTGGAGTGGGTTGCCATTTCCTCCTTGAGGGGATCTTCCTGACCTGGGGATCGAACCTGGGTCTCCTGCACTGCCTGCATTGCCTCTTTGCTGCCTGAGCCACCAGGGAAGCCCTGATATATAAGCATTTTGATTTTGATATATATGTACAGTTTGAAGATGTTAGGTATGAAATTTACTCATACATCACATTTCATATCTCTGGTAACATCGCCAGTTTGATGTTAAGTTGCTCACTCCTGTCTGACTGTCTAACCTCATGGGCTGTAGCCCACGAGGCTCCTCTGTTCATGGGATATCCCAGGCAAGAATACTGGAGTGGGTTGCCATTTCCTCCTCCAGGAAATCTTCCTGACCCAGGGATTGAATCGGTGTTTTCTGCATTGCAGGCAGACTCTTTACCATCTGAGCCATCAGGGAAGCATTTCACTTACAATGAACTGCATTAAAGATGACTGTTAGGCTGCTCTCATTATTGTTGATTACTTTTTAATTTTATTAAACAGTAAAATATTAATGTTTAATTTCTTATAGGTACTTTCATAGAAATTAAAATATATTTCTCTTCTTTCAAATAAGCAGCTTATCTAGAAATAAAATATAATGTAGTTAATTAAGTTTATGTATTTATCAATTCTTAATTTGCACTCAGCATATTTTATAAAGATATAGAAATAATATAAGAAAATAGTGTTACTAACCAATGTGTCTTTATCTGTCCTGAAGACAAATACAAGTAGAATTTTATCTGGTAATGTGTATTAAGCAAAATAACGTTAATCATTTACATCACTGTTGTATGCAACTCATTCAATGAGTAGTGTACAACAGTGATGGAAAAAAACAGACATTTGCCAGACAGTGGCTTTTTTGCACTTTTCTCATATAGTCATCTAAAACTTTGATGTCATATTTTTCTTATTAATTTTTTCTACTGTGTTTGTCTAAAGGAAAAAGTTATTCCTGTATCACAGTCAAGAAGATTCCTGTATCACAGTCAAGAAGATGTTATCTTATTTTTTTCTAGGATTTTTAAAAGTTTTGTTTTTGAAATTCCTTTTCTCTAAGACTGTAGAAACTTTCTTTTTTATTTTTTAGCATGGATATTTGCATGTTTGAATTGTTTTTCTAATTTATATGAGGAAAATAAATATTGCCTGGTAATTCCTTTTTTGGGATATTTAAATGGAATACTTTATGTCTTTAGAGTCTTAGATTAATGATACTAAATGTTATTTTTTCTTTCCCAGATTAGAAATCATTTTTCAATACCATTTTCTGTTTATGGAGGAGACACGTTATTGGGAACGGCCTCGCCTGGAAGTGAATTTAACATACCATTAGCATCTTACCGGTGATTTTGTTTTCTTTATCTTTTTGTTTGCCCTGTGATCTCTTATAGACAGTTTATGTGATATCTCTCTTTAAGTTATCAAACTGTGATCAAATTTATCTTGTTAATAGCTCTTTATTTAAGTTTTGGCACTCTTTAAATTTTTTAAGTAATAATATTTAGCTTAATGTACATAACATATAAATTATCTTTACTTTTCCTAGTAAATACAAATTACATGCTTGCAATATAACTATCAGAGTCATAGTCATGTAGATTTTTAACAAATTTCTAACAACATGATTGGTGCCTTCTAGATTTTAATATACTATTATAAAGTGATTTTTGCTTTTCAAGTGTTTTATAATTAATTTTTTAGAAATTTCTTTAGAAAATGTGAAATATTTTGTCTTTTTATCTACATGCTCATGCTCAGTTGCTAAATCATGTCCAACCCTTTGCAGCCCCATACACTGCAGCCCTCCAGGCTTCTCTGTCCATGGAATTTTCCAGACAAGAATACTGGAATGGGTTACCATTTCCTTCTCCAGGGGATTTTCCTGACCCGGGGATCAAACCCACATCTCCTGCTTGGCAGGCAGATTCTTTATCACTGAGCCACCTGGGAAGCTTTTATCTGCCTATTTATCTATTAATTGGTCATTGATAGAATTGTAATGTAAATAGAACTAGACAGTTCATTCTTGAACGCTATATATGACCCTCATGCAGTCAAATATCCACATTCAGTTGCCCTCAGTATTCAGTTCTTCTCACTCAAAACCTCTGGCTGATTATCTGTCTCTCATGTTTTCTCTTTATTTCTTAAACTTTTCCTTTCACTTTGCATGTTTCTCTAATTCAGCTCTGTCCTTCAGAAAGAAAATTTTTGAGGAAAATTGTCACCTCTGCAAAATACTCTGCGCCAGTCTAGAAAGAGTTAACTATAGTTTCATATGCTCGGTCTACAGTGTACAATTGTTTTTGTTTTTTGGTACCTATAGTTATCTTATAACCAGTAGTTATCTTTTAACATTACATTTCCCATGTGACTGGTATCTCTTTAAGAGGAAAGACTGACTGACTTGTGCATTTTCAGTTTTGCCTCTCATTGGTAAATAATGGATCCAATAAATGTCTTGATAAACTGGATGTGAGTGTATTGGCATTAGTTTAATGTAGAGACAATTAAGCTTTTATTTTTAAGTGTTAGAAGTAAGAGTGAAAAAAGAATGAAATACAGAGAATGTAGAAGTAAAAAAGGCTAAATCTGCAACTGATTTGACAGGTAACTCTATGATGGGTCTAAGGAGGAGGTGGTGGTCAAAGAATTTAATATTATTTTACTGTCCAGAATGCCAGTAGCTGAAAGTTCTTTAAAAAAAAAAAAAGACACACAGAGAGGTGGATGTGGAGGGTTCATAGTTCAGTCTAGCAAATTTAAGGCACTATCAGACATGGTTACAGAATATGTATTAGATATGTCAAGGTTAGGGGATGGAGCGTAAGAAAAGAATGAGCTAGAGATAGTATTGACAGTTGTCACACAGTGAGGGACAGTGTCACAGTCACACTGATTATAGCTTTACAAGTAGAAAGACATTTAAGTGTTTACACTTGGAAACACTTTAGACTTAAAAAAATTATTAAACCCTAGTACAGTTGCAGTGTAAAAAAAATGTGATATTTAAGTATAAGATTTAATCGTAAGTGAAGTGAAGTCGCTCAGTCGTGTCCGACTCTTTGCGACCCCATTGACTGTAGCCTACCAGGCTTCTCAGTCCATGGGATTTTCCAGACAAGAGTACCAGAGTGGGTTGCCATTTCCTTCTCCAGGGGATCTATCCGACCCAGTGATTGAACCACGGTCTCCCACATTGCAGGCAGACACTTTACTCTCTGAGCCACCAAGGAAGCCACCGATCATATGTGACATCCATTACTTTTTCTCACTGTCTTCTTGCAATCACTGCAATAACTTCTGTAATGCTGTCCAACATTTCAGTAAAATTAAAGTGTTAGTTGCTTAGTCGTGTCCAACTCTTTGCGACCCCATGGTCTGTAGCCCGCCAGGCTCCTCTGTCCATGGGATTCTCCAGGCAAGTATACTGGAGTGGGTTGCTATTTCTTACTCCTGCTCAATAAAGTTAAGTATCTATTGAAAGCCTTCATTTGATTAACCTTGAAAAGCTGGTGATTAATTTTTCAATAGAAATATATTTTTGGTTCATCAACTCAGTCATGGTACATACTTGGGACCACATATCCAGGAAAGCCAACTTCTTTAAGTGTGTAAGTCACATCTGTAGGTGTGTGTGTTGCATATATGACCTGTATGATAATGTATTTTCTGCAAGAAACCAGTTATGAGCTTGTAAACATACTTTTAAGACAGCAGGTTTGTAAGAAAAATACTCTCCTTTTGAAAGCCAAATAACTTCATTACTTTACAGAAAGTTAAAATGCAAATATGTATCTGTATATCTGTCTTACCTATCTCTAAGAATGTGAAAATATAAAAATTTATTACAGTAGTATAGAGAAAGATAACTTCACTGTTCTAAAGCTGCAATCAAATAATTTATGTTTTCTTTTAAAGAATTTTAAAGCATATTGTTTAATCTTTTATGTAGATCACTACTTTCTCTGAAGCCAGAAGATGCAGACTATCAGATGTGTGAAGGAATTGACCTTGAAGAAATTATAAAACAAGATGGTACTTCTTTCAAGAAAAAATGTAGACCTATACACCCTTCCAGGAAGCCATTTATCATTAATATAGTCCCAGAAAAAGATAATTTGACATATATGTCAGTGTATTCAGAAGACCGTTGGGACTTACCATACATAATACATTTGTGGCCACCTATTCTACTCCGAAATCTTCTTCCTTACAAAATTGCTTATTACATAGAGGTATCCTGTTATTTTTTTAATGCCTTCTTGTCTTTGATTTTGTAGCTTTAGTTACTTAAAATTATGAGTAATAAAGCAGTGTTTTAAAATTCTAATAAAAATTTTAGAACTGGTAAACAGTATAGATTTTCTTTAAATGAAAATGTTTCAATGATGTTATATAAAATAAGATTTAAAATTTTTTTCCCATTGATTTACCTTAGAAATATGGTT
Organism: Bubalus kerabau; assembly: GCF_029407905.1. NCBI lineage: Eukaryota > Metazoa > Chordata > Mammalia > Artiodactyla > Bovidae > Bubalus > Bubalus kerabau. Next base: position 120,000,442 of record NC_073627.1, read on the forward strand.
ACTAAGTTGGATATAATTTATATGTACAACTAGGATATGCCATTTTAAAAATCATGTGTGAAAGTACTAGATACTCCTGTAGAAAATTTTAGAAAATAGAGATAGTTAGATTGTCTGTAATCACATTATCTGAAGGCAGCACTTCTGATGAAGATATCATTTCAGTTCTAAAATATATTTTTCAGTCTTTTCCATGCATGTATATTTTATATATTTTTGAAAGACGGATACTAACTTTTGAAACAAGTATGAGAATTAGTATGAAAATAATAGTACTAGACTTAAAACCTGCTACATTATATTATTCTCGTACCTTTAGGTTTCTAAAAGGATTTCATGCTTATAAAAATGCTTTTTCTTTTAAATACTCTTTGTTTTAAGAGATTACATCTGATTCCTTCCTGTTGCTATAATAGGAATCTCTCCATCTTAGGATTTTCAGTGAATATTCCATTTACCATTGCTTGTCATATGTAAGAAAGTAGTTCTTCATTGTAATCTATTATTTGTTTTGTTGGAGTCTGTTATTAATGATTGGAATTTACTATGTGTTTATACTTTTCTGTCAATTTTTTTTTGGGGGTGAGGGAGTTAACACATCTGTGGTTTAAGAATATCTATTTTCCATATAGTTGGCAATTAAGATAGTGGTTAAGAATTACCTCTTTACTATCAGATAGATTTGAGATTGAATCTTAGCTCTATCTCTTACTGGCCCTGGGTCTTTAGGTGAGTTATATTATCTTTCTGAATCATTTGTCCTATCTTATACAAGAGTGATGGTAATAAAACTTTCGTGACCGGGATATGGGGAAAATCAAATTAAATAATGTAGTAAAGGACTTAGCACAGTGCCTGACAGGCATATGGTTTCTACTGGTTAACCTCTCTAGCACCACCAACACCACTATCCTATTTTGTGGAACATGTCAGGTATTGATAAACTTAACATTGTTTTTGCTTTAAGTAATTTAAACTCTTAAGATGAAGAGGTTCCTATGTTATAACAACAGGAGGGAACCAGATTAGAGATGCTAGAAAACAGGTGAAATACCCAGATGGGCTATCTGTTCCATTTTAATGGAACTTTTAACTTGATGCTTTTAGGGATAACACTGTTTGCTAGTTTTCAAAAGAGATGATCAGTTTTTAGAAAGATAGTTTACCTGTGGTATGGAGAAGGGCTTAGAGGAGTTAAGAGCAGTTAGGAGACTTTTAAAAGGAGGAGTTACAATGACTTGAACTAAGGTAATGCAGGTGTGGATGGAGAGAAATGAACAGTTTTGAGAGTTATGTCAGATGCTATATAAACACTTATTGGAAATGGGTTATGAGAGTTTGTTAAAAATCAAGAATTGGAGTTGGTAGCGATTGCTTATTTTGGATTACATACAGTTTTCATTATTTTATACTTTTCACAACTAAAATCATTAGTATTAATAGATAAGATTTATTTTTACTATAGTGTTTTATAGTCTTAATTATTGCCAGCAGAATTTCTCATTATATTATTTAATTTTATTTTCACAATAGTCCTTTGAAGTAGATCGTTTAAACCTTTTTACAAATACAGTAACTCAAATGATTTATAGAAGTTTACACAGTTGACAGAATTAGAACTTGAACATAAGTCTTTTGACTTATTCTGACAGAGGTATTTCAAAAGCATTTTGTATAACATTCAAAATCATTAAGTAGAATATTTTAGCATATTATTCTGAAGCATTAAAAATTGACTGTATTTTCTTTTTTATTATAGGGGATTGAACATAGAGTTTTTACTCTCCATGAAGGCCGTTCAGCCCAGCTTTGTACTGTACAGTTGGATAAAGCCAGGCTACATTTAAAATTACTTGACTATCTTAATCATGATTGGAAAAGTGAATATCATATAAAACCTAATCAACAAGATATTAGTTTCATCAGTTTTACTTGTGTTACAGAAATAGAAAAGACTGATTTAGATATTGCTGTCCATGTGACTTATAATACTGGCCAGACTATTATGGCATTTCATAGTCCTTATTGGATGGTTAATAAAACTGGTCGAATGTTACAGTATAAAGCAGATGGAATTCATCGAAAGCATCCACCTAATTATAAAAAGCCAGTTCTCTTTTCATTTCAGCCAAAGCACTTTTTCAATAACAATAAGGTATGTGAAGTTTTTTTTAAACCTTTATTCTTCTTTAGCTACTTTTCACTCCTTTTTAGTTTGTTTTGAAAAATAAAATTTTATGAAACAGGTATAAATAATATTTGTGAAATATTTGAGATTAGAAAGATTGGAATTTAGTATTGGAAAAGTTTTAGTGCATTAATAATATAACAGTAGTAGTGGTGTTAGTCACTCAGTTGTTTCCTACTCTTTGTGACCCCAGGGACTGTGGCCCACCAGGGTCCTCTCTCCATGGGATTCTCCAGGCAAGAATACTGGAGTGGATTGCCATTCCCTTCTCCAGAATATAACATTAGTTTAGGCTAAAAGCAAAAAAGTATATCAACTTAGGTAGGAATTTTTAAAGGTACCTAAATACTAATATATTTGAAATATTTTTTTCTAGGTTCAGCTTATGGTAACTGATAGTGAATTGTCAGATCAATTTTCAATTGATACAGTTGGTAGTCATGGAGCGGTTAAATGTAAAGGCCCAAAAATGGAATATCAAGTGAGTTCATTCTGTGCTCATCTGGAAACTTTTATTTAAGCTCTGTTAAGTAATTAATTTTTATAAGAATGTTATGATAATGAAATAGTTTTTGAAATGTTACTTTTTTTCCCCCATAGGTTGGTGTCACTATAGACCTTAGCAGTTTTAACATTACCAGAATTGTCACATTTACCCCCTTTTTTTTGATTAAAAACAAAAGCAAATATCATATATCAGTGGCTGAAGAGGGAAATGATAAATGGCTCGCTCTTGATTTGGAGCAGGTGGGTAAATGAATTTCAGAAATATACCTCTTTCAACTTTTGTTTTTTCTTGAAGTTGGATACCTGAAATCACTGTGTAGTGTTTTATCTGTCTACCCCCACCTCCCAATTTTGTTTCAGTTTCATGAACATTTTGAGTATTTATTTGTACCATAATAAACCAAATAAATGATTTATTTAATTATTTAAGCCTGAATATTGTCATCTAGGAATGCATTGCTTTGTAAAAGAGGTGGACACTAACTAGATGGGGTTAAATATATAGCAGTAGAAGACGGAATAAAGTATCAATGCAGCAAATTGTTGAAGATAAATTGGTAAATTTATTTTCTTCAGGAAGATTTTAGAAATGCCTTTATAGGGTAGATTAAGCTAATTACTTTAAAAAGACAGTAGTGTTTTAGGAATGAAGTTTTGATTCTGCTCTAACTGTAGTTGTTAGGTGTGTGGATAAGAGCTTTCTGAAAGACTGCCTGAAGTTAATAGAATATTTTACTTCTGAAGAAATTTTGTTCTAAGTATGCTATGATTATAAGAGAAGTATTTGCTATTTTTATTCATTATGCCTTTTTGAAGCTGTCCTCTATAATCATTCATTATTCTTGAGTTATATCCTTTAGCATTTCCTTTTGAGCTGGTTGGCGGTAAATACCATCAGTTTTTGTTTATCCATCATCTTTCCTTTATAATAATTTTTCTTGATAATTCCTGTTTTTTGCAAATGTTGTAGCATTTACTATATTCTGGGTTCCATTTTTGTTGAAAATTCTGCTGTGATTCTGTCATTTCTTTGGAAGTTATCTTTTTCTCTCCTGCCTTCGTGGAGTTCTCTCTGTCTTCTGCAGTCTTACAGCTATTTGTCTGCATGTGGGTTCTTTTTATATATCCTGCTTGAGATACTTTATTCCTAGATCTATAGATTATTTCATACCTTATGTAAAATTTGCAGTGATTATGTTTTTAAATACTGCCATTCTTAAATACTCCTGTTTCTTCCTTCTGGATTTTTAATCAAATTTATTCTAGACCTTTATATTCTCTCTTCTATATATCTTACTATTGTTTTTTACATTTTCTGTCTGTATAACTCATTCCTTTATTTTGGATAAATTCTGCATATATAGCTTTCATAATTTATGCTTTTACTGTATATATCATACAGTGTGTGTGTATGTATGCTATTTGAACCTTCAACTGAGTTTTTTATTTGAATAATTATATTTCTCATTTTTAGAAGTTGTATCTTTTTTCATGTTTACCTGTTCATTCATTTTTCAACAAATATTTATTGTGTACTCTTTACGTGCCATATTTTAACAAAAGCACAAGTCCCTGTCCTGTATAGTTTACATTTCAATGGGAGCTTGGGGGAACCATTAAATTGATAATGCCATAGTCAATTAGTAAAATACATTGTATATTTAAAGGTGACAAGTCTAATAGAAAGGAAATAAGGCGGGCTAAGAGGTATTTTGAGTTCTAATCTGCAAGGAGTGGGCTGTAATTTCACATAATGTAGTCAAGGATGAGACTTGTTGAGGTCACATTTGAACAGATGTGGAAGAAATGTGCAGGGCTTCCCAGGTGCTACAGTGGTAAAGAATCTGTCTGCCAATGCAGGAGACTTAAGGGATGCAGACTCGATCCCTGGATTGGAAAGATCCCTTGGAGTAGGAAATGGCAACCCACTCCAGTATTCTTGAGAGGAAAATTCCATGGACAGAGGAGTCTGGCAGGCTATAGGCCATGCCATGACTGAGCACACACATACTGAAGAAAATGTGAGAGGTACGCTTGTCAAGAGTGCAGCAGAGCTGGAAGCTCAGCTGCCAGATACAGAAATAACTGATTAAGTTCAGTTCAGTCACTCAGTTGTGTCTGACTCTTTGCGACCCCATGAGCGCAGCACGCCAGGCCCCCCTGTCAGTCACCAACTGCCAGAGTCTACCCAAGCCCATGTCCATCGAGTCAATGATGCCATCCAACCATCTCATCCTCTGTCATCCCCTTCTCCTCCTGCCCTCAATCTTTCCCAGCATCAGGGTCTTTTCAAATGAGTCAGCTCTTCGCATCAGGTGGCCAAAGTATTGGAGTTTCAGTTTCAACATCAGTCCTTCCAATGAACGCCCAGGACTGATCTCCTTTAGGATGGACTGGTTGGCTCTCCTTGCAATCTAAGGGACTCTCAAGAGCCTTCTCCAACACCACAGTTCAAAAAACATCAATTCTTCGGTGCTCGGCTTTCTTTATAGTCCAACTCTCACATCCATACATGACCACTAGAAAAACCATAGCCTTGACTAGACGGAGACCTTTGTTGTCAATGTAATGTCTCTGCTTTTGAATATGCTATCTAGGTTGGTCATAACTTTCCATCCAAGGAGTAAGCGTCTTTTAATTTCATGGCTGTAATCACCATCTGCAGTGATTTTGGAGCCCAGAAAAATAAAGTCAGCCACTGTTTCCACTGTTTCCCCATCTATTTGCCACAAAGTGATGGAACTGGATGCCATGATCTTAGTTTTCTGAATGTTGAGCTTTAAGCTGATTAAGACAACAAGTCAAAGTAAAAGTGACAGTCAGGACTTTAATGACTTACTGCAGTAGTATAAGTAAGAGTCTAAAGTGAAGAACGCACCAACTCCCTTTGTACTCTTTTTCCTATGAAACAAACAGCAGTTGGTTAGGGGTGAGGTGGATCAATGAGGGTAGTGTCATTGTCAGGGGAGCCCTGAACAAAAAGCTGGTACTGCTTTATGGATCTAGGGGATGGAAGACAGCAAAGGAATGGGGCTAAGTGTGGAACAGTACTGAGTACCAAGTCAGAATAGAGAAAAAAATATCATCGTATCCCCCTCTTTCCTTAATAGAGATCTTGCAGAAGTTCCTGAGGAAGGCCTCTGCCAAAAGCCCTGATAAAAAGGCCTGTGAATACAGGTGCCCATAGTAGGAATGCAGGTACTTGTAAGGGCATGACTAGAAATGGGGTTGAATTCTTGAGAATGAAGTGCACTGCATTCTGGCCATGCACCTAGTCTGGTGTGGGGAGGGCTGCTTTGCCCTGTGAAACCTGTCAAATAAAGATAAAGCCTTTATAATTGCCACTGGTATGACCTGAAAAATTGCACATAGATTTTTAGCCAGGAGCTGGACCCCTCAGTTCATTTCAGTCAGTTAGTCATGTCCAATTCTGTGACCCCATGGACTGCAGCACACCAGGCTTCCCTGTCCATCACCAACTCCTGGAGCTTGCTCAAACTCATGTCCATCAAGTCGGTGATGCCATTCAGCCATCTCATCCTCTGTCGTCCCCCTGTCCTCCTGCCTTCAGTCTTTTCCAGCATCAGGGTCTTTTCTAATGAGTCAGTTTTTCATACCAGGTGGCCAGAGTATTCGAGCTTCACCATCAGTCCTTCCAATGAATATTCATGACTGATTTCCTTTAGGATGGACTAGTTTGATCTCCTTGGCAGTCCAAGGGACTCTCAAGGGTCTTCTCCAGCACCACAGTTCAAAAGCATCAATTCTTTGGTGTTCGGCTTTCTTTATAGTCCAACTCGCACATCCATACATGACTATTGGAAAAACCATAGACTTGACTATGTGGACCTTTGTCGGCAAAGTAATGTGTCTGCCTTTTAATATGCTGTCTAGGTTTGTCTTAGCTTTTCTTCCAAGGAGCAAGTGTTTTTTAATTTCATGGCTGGAGTCACCATCTGCAGTGATTTTGGAGCCCAAGAAAATAAAGAAAATAAATTGCTGGAACCCTCAGCAATGTGGATATCTGGGGAAAGAGCATTAAAGACAAAAGATTGCCCAGGGTAGATGATCTAAAGTAAGAGAATATTTGGCATGGGGATAGCAAAAGAGGCCAGTATTATTGGAGAGGGAAAAGTAGAAGAGAAGAAGACTTACCAATGATTAAAAGTAATTCTGTAGAACTTTGAGACCCATTACAAGGATTTTAACTTTTGCTCTGAGTGAAATGGAGAGGGCTGTTGGAAAGTTTGAACAGTGATTAAACACAGTAGGCTCTCAGCAAATATTTGTTGAGTGAATATATGAATATTTTTGGCAAATGTTTCATGTGTGCTCATTTGAGTCTGTGGATTCTTAGTTTGTTGGATGTAGTGCATGTGTGCATGCTAAGGTGTTTGATTCAGTCATGTCCAACTCTTTGCACACCTATGGACTGCAGCCCGCCAGGCTTCTCTGTCCATGGGATTCTCCAGGCAAGAATACTGGAACGGTTGCCAGTGGGTTGCCCTCCTCCAGGGGATATTCCTGACCCAGGGATCCCACCTGTGTGTCTTACATCTCCTGCCTTGGCAGGCAAGTTCTTTACCACTAGCACCACATAGAACTCTCCATACATCTAGATGCTAAGATTATAATTCCAGCTTTGTTTTACTTTATATATTTTTTAGGTATATCTTTTTCCATACTTTCATTTACAGTAGTTTTATGTCTTGATTTATATGTCAGTTGCAGATAAGAGTATTAGCTCTTCTGTTTTTAAAAACCTAATCTATAGCATTTATCTTCTGATAGTTTCTGTTTACAGTAACTGCAATTACAAACACATAACAGCTTATTATTTTTTACTTTACTTTCTCTTTTGTCAATTTCAGCTTTTCTTAAGATAAATTTCTGTTGCTAGTTTAAAATCTTCGCATTTTAATTTTGGCTTACAGTAGTCAACCATAACATGCAATTTATGGTTATTAGCTATGTTGATTTGTTAAACTTATATATATATATATATATATATATTTTTTTTTTTTTTTTTTTTCCCACTACAAAAGACAAGTACTTTGGTACTTTCTCTAGTCTCAGGAGGTCGAGCAGAAAACTCTTTCCAAAGGTATAGCATATATTACTAAACATAAAAAAGTGTACCAGAAAGTAGCAAGGCTTGGGGGTTTTCAAAGAGCACATAATTTTTAGTCTTGTTAGTTCCTCCTGGGAAATATGCTTGGCTTAGTATTGTTACTGTTTTGAGTTTCCCAGGTAAGTTTCCCAGATGACTTTCCCAGATAAGTGTTGCAAGAAGCCCTGAATGGGAACTTTCTCAGCCTCTCACAGCCTTAACCATGTCCCATGTCTAGTTCCATTAATTACTTTTTATGACTGAATAAAACTGACTTTAACAAGCTAAGACACTTGGCACTAACATCAAGGTTCTACTACATTGCCCTCAGGTCATATGATGATGATCTCATACGTCTCATTGAATTATGTGGTTACCAGCCTGGTCAGAGCCTATCACACTAAGACTTGGTTTACATAATAGTTTATACAGACAAGGCTGATTCTCGTTTCCTGTTGTTTTAGCTCTTTTGTTTCCAGCTCCTGTTGTCTTCTTTATAGGTGCATTAACTCCTCCTGTTCTGTTAGTTTGGCTTCCAGATCACTGATATCCAGGTTGTTTCTTAAGATTTTGAGCCTGTTTTCTACTCTGAACTTTAAGACTTTAGATATTTCTCTTGATTTTTGTTTTTGTTTTATCCTTATTTGACTTCCAAGACTCTGGATTTAGTATTTGTCCTGACTCAACATTTGTGTGTACTTTGACTACTGCTTAAATTACTGGTACCCACAACCCAATTGTGATTTTTTCATAATAGAACATTCCCCTATTTTAAACTGATCACTTTGGCTCAGTTTACTTACTTACTTTTCAGTCTGACTCTAGCTGTGGACCACATTAATATCTCTTCACAGCACTCTAATTATTTTAGCTCTTCAACTTACTACCCATTACTGTTTGTGTTCAAAGTGCCCACAAGTGGCGCCCAATCTCAAAATCCACAGTTTATAGCTAAGCAATACAGTAACCAGAGTAGTGTTGACAGAGGTTTATTTTAAACTATTTTAAGTCTACTCTGATGGGTTTATTAAAATGATAAAGGTCTTCATGGTGAAATCATTTTTTTAAAAAATAAATATGTGTAATATGTGTTTTAGTGTGTCCCCTTTTGGCCTGAGGATGCTTCTAATAAACTTCTTATTCGAGTTGAAAGAAGTGAAAGCCCTCCCCATAAGATACATTTTAATAAGGAAGAAAGTTGTATTTTACTGCGTCTAGACAATGAGGTAAGTGATTTTTGTGTGTGTGTGGTTAGAGAACCTTATATATACTTACTAATTTTTTAATAGTGATTTTTGTTTGTTTTACCAAAAATGAACAAACATTTCTCTTTGCAAAGGGAAAACTTCTAAAAGGACACAAGAGATATAAACGATTTAATTGTTGCATAGAAAGTTACAGTGCCTGGAGTAAACCACATCTTGAATTTGACCCATCTATCTATGATAACTGAGAGTCATGGTTTTTCAGACATGCAGTATAAAATCCTGAATTACTTTCTAAATCATAAAAACAACTGTATTAGCTATAACAGTTTTATTAAGAATAGTTTTATTATTAACTGTTACTGGTTAATGTTCTTTGGAAATGATCACATTAGAGAATATTTTCTTTTCCTTTTTTCTAGCTTGGAGGTATTATAGCAGAAGTTAATTTGGCTGAGCATTCTACAGTTATTACATTTTCAGATTATCGTGATGGAGCTGCTACATTTCTGTTAATAAATCACACCAAGAATGACATTGTTCAGTATAAGCAAAGGTAAGAGGATTATTACAGATACAGTATCCTCTGATTTTAGCAGAGTCTAGGTGATAAAACCTTGACTTTTTGATAATTTCTTAAGAGTATAAAAACCACTAATGGCATTATGGCCATGTAAAACAATGTTCTCATTTAAAAAAATGTATACTGAAATATATAGGTTTATAACTGACTTGATATCTGTAATTTATTTTTTGAAAAGTTTTAACATAATTGACATAAAACATAAGTTTCAGTTGTCCAACCTAATGATTAAATGTTTGTATATATTTTGTAAAATCATCACAACTGTAAGTCTAGTTAACATTCGTCACTGTATATTGAGAGGTTTTTTTTGTGATGAGAACTTTTAAGATTTACTCTCTTAGCAACTTTTGCATATAAAATAGAGTATTATTAACTATAGTCATCATGTTGTACCTCACATCCCCATGACTAATTTTAGAAATGTAAGTTAGTACCTTTTGACCCCCTTTACTCATTTCATCTGTCCCTGCCTCTGCCTGTAGCTTCTACCAATCTATTCTCTATTCTCTTTTGGTGGTTTTCTTTTTTTCTTGCTTTCTTAGATTTCACATTTAACTGAGATAATATGGTATTTGTCTTTCTCTCACTGGCTTATTTCACTTAGCATAATGCCATTAAAGTCCATCCATGTTGTTTCAAGTGGCAAGATTTCCTTCTTTTCTATGGCTGAATACTATTTAATTCTCTGTATCTAGAATGAAATATTATGTGTGTGTGTGTGTGTATATTTATATACATACCTCATTTTCTTCATTCATTCATCAGTGGACACTTAGGTTGCTTCCATGTCTTGGTGATTATATGTAATACTGCAGTAAGTACGTGTATTTGTTTTGAATTAGTGTTTTCATTTCCTTTGAATAGATATCCAGTTGCTGGATCACATGTTCTGTTTTTAGTTTTTTGACAAGCCTCCATACTGTTTTCCGTAGTGGCTGCACCAGTTTTCATTACCATTGACAATACACAATACCTTTTTCCCCAAATCCTCACCAACATTTATTTTTTTTTCTTATCTTTTTGATGATAACCATTCTAATAGTGTGGGATGATATCTCATTGTGGTTTTGGTTTGCATTTCCTTGATGATTAGTGATATAATTTACTTTTAAATACTTCAGAAAAAAAAAAACTGAAGCAACTATGGCAAAAGCTTGATCAGTGCAGAATCTGGTGAGGAAATTGTCAGAGTCTATCATAAGCATTTTGTCTAGTTTTGAAACTTTTTATTTTTAATGAACATAATGTAAATATTGATTCTTCAGATTTTTTTTCAAACAGTAGATAACATTTTTCTTGCTGAGGCATATGGGAAAGGACCACTACGTTTTTAAGTTTGCTAAAGACCATGTTTATATATTTATTTCAGGATTACTCGTAACATCATTTGTTTCAATATAGTGTGATATTATATCCTCCTAGTACCACTACAGTTTACATAACCTTTTCCTCTATTTATGGGTCCCAGGTTGTCTTGAATTTATTTTGTCTACTTTTTTAGTTTGTTTTCATGTCACTTACCAGTGGGCCCATGTTTATCAGTACATTTCTGCTTTTTTTTTTCCACTGCTAACTGTACATTCTAATCATTGACTAAAATAAAATAGGCGTTGATTGAGTGAGAACCCCAGGTTGATCTAGCATATACCTAGAACTCCTCCTTGCCCATCAGTTCTCTCATTTGTGAAATATGTTGAGAGAAAGGAGAGCCTGTTTTTTATGATTATCCATATTATAAAAATAGTAAGTTGGTTGATTAAAACTGGCAAAAGCAAGTAGAAATGGCTTTTACTTATTTGCCCTTCAGTTCATTTACCTCACCTAGCCTTTCTCAAAGAAATTTTCACAAAATTAAGACCTCCAGAAAATGATTTGAGTGACTATTTTCTCATTTCTCTCAAACGTATTACATAACTGGTAACATTCTAAGATACATAGGAGCTAAGTTGATTCTTTATATACTGTGGATAATATAGGGCATCAAAGTTTAATTCTCTGACATCTGGTTGAGCCTGGCTAATGCTGAACAAGAGACTTTATCAGTCCTTCTTTGGGCTTGACTTTGCACTCTTATTTATAGTCCAGTTCAGATATGAAATGTTTTAAAATTTTACCTCCTGCATTGTTATAATTATAAAAGTAAGGGGTGTAAGAGAAACTAAAATGTGATCCTGTGTAGAAATTCTGAAACTACAAAATTAGTTGTAAAGGGAGTTTATAAAATTAACAATGTGCAAGAATGAACATTGGATTTCGATTTATAATTATTTGAAGAAGTGAAGTGAGGTTAAAGTCACTCAGTCGTGTCTCACTCTTTGCAACCTCATGGACTATACAGTCCATGGAATTCTCCAGGCCAGAATACTGGAGTGGGTAGCTGTTCCTTTCTCCAGGGGATCTTCCCAACCCAGGGATTGAACCCAGGTCTTCTGCATTGCAGGTGGATTCTTTACCAGCTGAGCCACAAGGGAAGCCCAGTTATTTGAAGAACTTCTTAAATCAAGAACATGGAATTTTGGTTTAAAAGAGGATTGAATCCAGATCCCCAAATCTTTACTCCAGTGTAGCCTTCTGTTGAGTTTCATGCTACCACCTTTTCCTAAATACTGTATTACATAAGAAGCTAACGTGGTTCAAAGCTGACCTCATCATTTGTACTGCAAAATCTCTTTCTCCTCTATATCCTTATCTCAGTGAATGACACTGTCATCCACCCTTGTGATTCTAGATTTCTCCTGCCTCACCATGCCATCCAGTTAAACTCTTTTTTTTTTTTTTAATTTTCTCTTCTTGTCTACTCTCTGCTGTCTTTTCATATAGCTACTCTGTCCAACATTTATTTCTTGAGTAGATTTTAAGTCTGATTCTCTAGTCTTATCTCTAGTAAATCCTCCAGAGATAGGTTTCTAAAAATACTAAATAGGGGCGTCCCAGGTGGCTCAGTGGTAAAGAATCTGCCTGCCAGTGCAAGAGATGTGGGTTCAATCCCTGGGTCCAGAATATCCCCTGGAGTAGGAAATGGCAACCCACTCCAGTATTCTTGCTTAGAAAATTCCATGGACAGACTGGGGGGCTGCAGTCCATAGGGTTGCAAAGAGTCAGACATGACTGTGTGAATGAATGCATGCACATGTGTGCACACACACAGACAAAAAATAAATACCAAAAGAATTGAATTTTTAAAAATAAATAAAAATACTAATGTAATCATGTCTCTTTCTTGTTTAAAGTTCTTTAGTGATTTTCCATTCTTTTAAAATGTTTGTATACTACTTTTCTAAACATTTCTCTTTCTGTTGTCTCTTACCCTATACTTAAGTCCAAGTGAAGTGTTTGTTTCCTGAATTCTCTGGGCTCTTCCATGTGTTATTACCATTCCAGTTGCTCCTTTCTGCTAGAACAGCTTCATTTCCATGCAGTCCCTTCCGTCACCTCCTTAGTCTGTATACCCAGTTTTCCATTGCATCTTTGTACACATAGATTAAAGCGTTTGTCACATTGTATTGTCATTTTCTTGTGAAGTTACTATTTGTACATAGTTAATATTCTGAGGATTCTGGTTGCTTTTTATTTTCTTTGAATTCCCGGAGGTCAATTTGAGATTAATTTTTTCATAAAGAATGTTCTGTGGTGAATGAAATAGACTTAAAGCATTTGTAAATATATTCAACCTAAGTTATCTGAACAACACTGTTACATTTGCTATTCTTTCATAGAAAAGTAAGGAATATAGAACTTTTGTTTCCTCTGCCTTCCCTTCCTTTGGCTTTTTTGTTGTTGTTAGTGTGGTTCTTGTTGCTGTTGTTGTTGAGTCTCTCAGTCATGTCCGACACTTTGAGACCCCATGGACTGACTGTAGCACACCAGGCTTCCCTGTCCTTCATTATCTCCCAGAGTTTACTCAGACTTATGTCCATTAAGTCGATGATGCCATCCAGCCATCTCATCCTCTGTCACCCCCTTTTCCTCCTTCCCTCAATCTTTCCCAGCATTAGGGTCTTTTCCAATGAGTCGACTCTTTGCAGCAGGTGGCCAAAGTATTGGAGCTTGTTTCAGCATCAGTCCTTCCAATGAATATTCAGGGTTGATTTCTTTTAGGATTGACTGGTTTGCTGTCTTTGCTGTCCAAGGGACTCTCAAAAGTCTTCTCTGGCACTGAAGTTCAAAAGCATCAGTTCTTCAGGGCTGAGCCTTCTTTACGGTCCAACTCTCACATTCAAACATGACTACCAGAAAAACCATATCTTTGACTATATAAACCTTTGTCAGCAAAGTGATATCTCTGCTTTTTAATACTCTGTCCTACATATAAAAATAATATCATTGGATGTCCGTTTATTTTTTTAATATTTTGTAGAAAAACTGTGAAAAGCATAATCTTTGATACCAAAAATGTCGACATTTTGATTCAGTTCTTTTTTTACTGTTGCTTTCTGTTTATATTTCTGAATCTCTTGTTTTTAACAGATATTGCAAGCATGTAAATTTGCTTCAGAAACACAATTTTAAATGAATTCATGATGTCCCATCATTTAGGTGCACTATAATTAAATGTTCTTTTATTGTTGAGAATTTGTTTCTAATTTTATAATGTTAAAAATCTGTCTTTTAGTAAAAGTTTGTATCCTGTTTGTAATCCTTTTAAAGACTAATTATGATTCCTTGCCATACTTTTTTGTCATATGGATTATTTTCTTCTAATGATGATTTGGAAAATATAATTTTATTTGTCTTGTATATGATTACTTTTTGTGTTCTTGAAGATTTTGATGCATTTCAAATTTTGAGAGTGAAACAGTATCTGCTAATTTTCCATGAAAAATATAGAGTACTTTTTCATTTCCTTCAATGTCTCTTTCCAAATTCAGTTTCTTATGAATATAATTTTGGATTTTTGAGCCAGAGTAATATATGGTTAATTTTTCAAAACTATGTTATTGAAGATACTTGGATTGATTTATAATTGGATTTCCCTGGTAGCTCAGCTGGTAAAGACTCCATCTGCAATTAGGAGACCCTAGTTCGATTCCTGGGTTGGGAAGATCTGCTGGAGAAGGGATAGGCTACCCACTCCAGTATTCTTGGATTTCCCTGGTGGCTCAGCTGGTTAAGATTCTGTCTGCAGTGCAGAAGACCTGTGTTCAATCCCTGGATTGGGACTATCCCCTGGAGACGGGAAAGGCTACCTACTCCAGTATTCTCCATGGACCCTATAGTCCATGGGGTTGCAAGGAATCGGACATGACTTTCACAATATTAACGAGTTAATTTATTTGACTGGTTTAGTTTAATGTACCACAGTTCTTAAAATTTTATTTTGACTCCTCTCTGGCTTGGTTGGAAAAAGTAAGGGTTTGTGGTAATACGTTATGCTGTTGCTTATTTCAAACTGTCTTACCTTTGGAAATTAACAATTTGGCATACAATTTTAAGTCATAACTCTTGCCTCAAATTTGTGTAGGCATTGCTGCATTGTTTTCTGGCATTCAGTATTACAGAACAGAGTGAAAAGTCTTATTTTTATTTCTAAGGGTAACTGTTATTTCCCTAGATCAGGTTTAGGGATAGGCAGGTTTCCCTCTATTTTCTTAAAATTTGACATTTTCCAAAGTCCTACATTCTGTATTGGATGATATTGTTTCCATTCATTTAGTCTGATACCCAATGAAGTCTAATCTGCAGAGTCAGCTTTTTTAGCTCAGAAAAGTTATATTGTATTATTTTTTTGATTTGTAACTTCTCCATTTTCTTTTGCTGAATTGTTTTGTGAGTTGATTGAGTTTCTTAGATTTATATCCTGTGTCTTATGGTTTTTAAAAATAATTGAACTGAATTTTGACACAGTAAAATCAATTCTTAGGAAAGTATTACCAGTTAAATTCTCTTAGATTTGGTATAGATAAGGTAAAGTAAATGAAATAATTTTCTTTCATAATTAATTAGTATTTAAAGTTGACAGAGAAGTTTCAGAAACCTGGAGATATTTTTTAAATTAATTTTTGACAGTGCTAGGTCTCTGTTGCTTTGTGCGGTCTTTCACCAGTTGCAGCAAGCTTGAACTACTCTTCCTTGAAGTGCTTGGGCTTCTCATTGTGGTGGCTTCTCTTCTTGTGGAGCATAGGCTCTAGGGTTCACAGTTCTTGTCGTGCAGGGAGGGTTCCCCAGCTCCAGAGCACAGGCTCAGTAGTCATAGCTCATGGAGTTATGAGTCTCTGTGGCCTCTGGGATCTTCTCAGACAGGGATCCATGTCTCCTGCATTGGCAGGTGGATTCTGTACCTCTGAGCCACCAGGGAAACCCAGCCTGAGATATTTACTTCCTAACTAGGGCAAACATTTCCCTTAAAATATTCTCATTATTTTCTCAGAAAACCACTTTTTTATTGTATAAGGAAAAATTTCAGTCTACTTTACTCAGAACTATCATAAATCTTAATTAATGGATTCAGAATTAATGAAGTATTATTTTAGATTCTTAATATATTTGTATACTTGCACTTAATTTACTGTGTTTTTTTCCTATTTATGTCAGTTCCCTCAGTGAAATAGAAGATTCCCTCCCTCCTGGAAAAGCAGTATTTTATACATGGGCTGATCCAGTGGGCTCTAGAAAGCTGCAGTGGAAATGTGGAAAAAGCCACGGTGAAGTAACACAAAAGGATGTATGTACTGGGTTATGATGATGTTCTTAACAGGATTTTATTTATTTATTTTTTCAGTCTCACTAGTTTTGAAGCCTTTTTGTGTTTACACTTCTTAAACACTGCTGAAGATTTTTAAAGCAATATTCAAGCTTTAACTTAACCAAAAATGTTTAAAACTGGAAGCAGTCTTATTTCTTCTATCTTCTTATTTGCTTCTATTATAAAGGGTAAACTTAGATACTTTCAGCATTCAATTTATAAACAGATACAAATTATTATTGCATTAAAGGTCATCTAAGTCAGTGTTGCTTCTGTGAAGGACATTTAGGAATCTGTTAACATATGGATTTATCTCTGAATGGCAGACTGTTGTTTTCTTTTTTTTTTTTTTTTTTTTATTGGTTTTGCCATATATCAAAATGAATCCGCCACAGGTATACATGTGTTCCCCATCCTGAACCCTCCTCCCTCCTCCCTCCCCATACCATCCCTCTGGGTCATCCCAGTGCACCAGCCCCAAGCGTCCAGTATCATGCATCGAACCTGGACTGGCGACTCGTTTCATATATGATATTATACATGTTTCAATGCCATTACTCCCAAATCATCCCACCCTCTCCCTCTCCCACAGAGTCCAAAAGACTGTTCTATACATCAGTATCTCTTTTGCTGTCTCGTATACAGGGTTATTGTTACCATCTTTCTAAATTCCATATATATGCGTTAGTATACTGTATTGGTGTTTTTCTTTCTGGCTTACTTCACTCTGTATAATAGGCTCCAGTTTTCTATAATAATAAAGTTAGGTATAAACATATTCCAGTAACATATTAAATGACTTTCAGAAATTGTTATTAAAGTTTTATTGATCTTTCAAAATTTATCTTAATTTGTTCCCTATTCCAGTGTCTTTTTTCTTGCCACTAGTTATTATTTCTTATCAAATGAGTAAATGAATGAGTACTGAATGTTTATTAATTTTTATGTATTTTGTTTTTTATCTTTTGAGATGATTATATGATTTTGGGGCTTTGTCTTATTTGGTGGTTTTTTCAAATATTAGGCCAGCCTTGTATTTTTGGAATTGACTTGCTAATGTTTTGTTCAAGACTTTTGCTTGTATTCATGAAAGAAGTTGGCTTGTCACTGTCTTGTCTTGTGATAATCTTACCAGATTTTAATATTAAGGTCATCCTGACTTCTAATACATGTTGGGAATTATCTACAATTTTTCTGTTTTCTGAAAGAGTTCATGTAAGACTGGTATGATCTGTAGAATGTTTGGAATGTTTGCTGTAGAGTTCACAAGTGAAGCCTAGTCATCTTACCTTCAATAGTCTTTATAAGAAAGTTTTTAAATTATGAATGCTACTTTTTATTAACAGCGCAGTTCAGTTTTCTACTTTTATTTGTGTGGTTTTGATAAGAGTTTTTCTAAGAATGCATTTATTTCATCTCAGTTTTCTAATATATTGATATAAATGTTTTTATAATATCCATATTTTTATCTTTTTAAGATTTATGGTGATGATTCTTCTTTTTGTTCCATTCCTAGTGTAGAATATTTGTGCCTTCATTCCTTTTTTCTCTAAGGTTTGCTGAGATTTTATTAGTTTAATTAGTTTCAGTTTAGTTTTGTCTGTCAGAAAACCATCAATTTCCCTTTTGATGATCTCTTTTATACATTTGTTTTCATTTTCACCTATTTTTGCCTAGTCTATATTATATTCTTTCACCTTTCTTCTGTTTTAATTTGGTAATTTTCTTTTAAACTCTTGATAGATAATTGTATTAATCTGCTCAGAATGCTATAACAAAATACCTTAGCCTGGATGCTTTAAACAGTGGAGATTCATTTCTAGTGGTACTGGAGGCAGGAAGCCTGAGATCAGAATGCCAGCATAGTCAAATTATGGTGAACTTTTATGAGGCTGCTTCCTGGCTTGCAGATGGCAGCCTTCTTGCTATGTCTCCACAGGGTGAAGAGAGAGGGAGTGAGCTCTCTGGTATTTCTTATAAGGAAAGGAATACTGGTGGATCAGAGCCCTATTTACACCCTTCCCCTCCCCCATGATGTCATTTAACCATGATGTCATTACCTCCACCATATAGTCATATTGGAGGCTGAGACTGTAACATATGAATGGGGAGAGGGGAACAGCACAAATGAGTTCACAGCAGATACCTAGATCATTGCTTTTTAGATTTTCTTCACTTTTTATTTGAAGTCACTTATCCCATGAACGGAGGAGCCTGGTAGGCTGCAGTCCACGGAGTCGCGAAGAGTCGGACATGACTGAGCGACTTCACTTTCATTTTTCACTTTCATTCATTGGAGAAGGAAATGGCAACCCACTCCAGTGTTCTTGCCTGGAGAATCCCAGGGATGGGGGAGCCTGGTGGGCTGCCGTCTGTGGGGTCGCACAGAATTGGACACGACTGAAGCAACTTAGCAGCAGCAGCAGCAGCAAAGTCACAAACTTCTTCCAAAAACAGTAGCAATTCTTTCTCACAAATTTGGCTGTATATTAATTATTTTTTAGTTCAAAATATTTTCTGAATTTCATTGTGATTTATTTTTATGTTTTGGCTTCATGGTTACTTAGGTTATCACTTTTCAAAAGTATTTTCTTTGTTTATTTATTTCTAACTTAATTCCACTGTGACCAGGGAACATACTCTGAATCAGTTCATTGAAATTTATTGAAATTGGCTTTGTGGGCTTGTAATCAATTTTTGTAAATATTTTATGTGTATTTGAAAAAAAGACATATTCTGCGGTTGGCATACATGTATGACATACATATTGACATACATATATGTCAATTTGTTCAAGTTTTGTTGAGTTGTTTAGATCTTCTATCTTATTAAGTTTTTTGTTTGTGCTTGTTCTGTTGCTGTGAGAATGGTGTCTGAAATCATGGATCTATGCATACCTTTTTTGGTTTTCTTAATTTGAGCTTTTACATTTTGAAACGGTGTGATTCAGTTCAATTCAGTCGCTCAGTTGCGTCTGACTCTTTGTGACCCCATGGATTGCAGCACGCCAGGCCTCCCTGTCCATCACCAACTTACAAAGTTTACTCAAACTCATATCCGTTGAGTCTGTGATGCCATCCAACCATGTCATCCTCTGTCGTCCTCTTCTCCTCCTGTCTTCAGTCTTTCCCGGCATCAGGGGCTTTTCAAATGAGTCAGCTCTTTGCATCAGGTGGCCAAAGTATTGGAGTTTCAGCTTCAACATCAGTCTTTCCAATGAACATTTAGGACTGATTTCCTTTAGGATGGACTAGTTGGATCTCCTTGCAACTATGTGATTAGGTAGATATAAATTTAGAATTGTTGTCTTTTGTTAAGTTGATTCTTATTAGTATATAATGTTGCAGTGCCCACCACAGTATCTTTTGGGCTTAAATATTGAGACTTATAAAACTATCATAGGCCACAGTTTGCAACTGCCTAACTGGGAGGATTATTGTTGTTGTTTAGTCACTTAAGTTGTGTCTAACTCTTCTGAGACCCTGTGGACTGTAGCCTGCCAGGCTCCTCTGTCCATGGGATTTTCCAGGCAAGAGTTGTTGACTAAAATATTATTCAAAACCTAAAAGTGTTGTGAGTTATGTTTTATTCGGCAGGAGTTTTTAGGACTTCAACCCCAGGAGGCAGCATCTAAAGTATCTCTGAGAGAATTACTCTGAAGTGGCAAGGTGGTGTTGAGGGAGCCAGGATATATAGGAGTATTGCAACAAAGGACAGGTAGTCTGAACATCAAAAGATTATTGTTAATTTAAGAAAAGCAGATAGGTCAAGTTAAGGCATTTAGCACTTTTCTGTGTATGGGAAGGTACAAGAGTCTGGGCTCACTGAACTCATTCTTCTGATATTCACCTCAGCTATCTGGGACTAGTATCCTGTGTTTTTATATTCTGAGTTCCCTCAGGGCTCACCAGCTCATCCTAGACTGCTACTGTAATTGTTGACTGTGGCATCCTTTGTTTACTGATATGGCAGGCAGTATTCCACTTATCAGAGTCAATAGCTGATTAGTTTCATTTGTCTGAAAATGTCTTTATTTTGCTCTGTGTTTAGTGAAGTATTTCTGCCAGATATCAAATTTAGTTTCGGCACCTCTTTCCTCTTCCTCTTAGGAATTCACCATTGCATAAATGTTAGACTTTTTCATCATGTCTCTTATGACTTTTATGTGTTGTTCTAAGAGACATGTTCTATGATGTCTCTTATGACTTTTATGTGTTGTTTAATCCTTTTCTCTCCTTCCTTCAGTATGAATATTTCCTTCTGACTTGTTTTTCACTGTACTTCTTTTACTGTGTCTAATCTCCTCTTAAAATCATCTATTGAATTCTTAATTTTAGTTATTGAAATATCAGTTCTAAGGTTTCTATTATAAAAGTTTTTGTTCCCATATTCTCTATCTTGTTACATAATTTCTTGAATGTTCTGATCATAACTACTTTAAAGACTGTCTGACAATTCCAATACCTAGATTTCTTCTGGATATTTTAAAATTTTCTCTTTTCTTGGTTTTCACTAAAATCCATTCTGTTTGCATGTTTATTTATTTTTTTTTTTAATTTTATTTTATTTTTAAACTTTACATAACTGTATTAGTTTTGCCAAATATCAAAATGAATCCGCCACAGGTATACATGTGTTCCCCATCCTGAACCCTCCTCCCTCCTCCCTCCCCATTCCATCCCTCTGGGTCGTCCCAGTGCACCAGCCCCAAGCATCCAGTATCGTGCGTCGAACCTGGACTGGCAACTCATTTCATACATGATATTTTACATGTTTCAATGCCATTCTCCCAAATCTTCCCACCCTCTCCCTCTCCCACAGAGTCCATAAGACTGTTCTATACATCAGTGTCTCTTTTGCTGTCTCGTACACAGGGTTATTGTTACCATCTTTCTAAATTCCATATATATGCGTTAGTATACTGTATTGGTGTTTTTCTTTCTGGCTTACTTCACTCTGTATAATAGGCTCCAGTTTCATCCACCTCATTAGAACTGATTCAAATGTATTCTTTTTAATGGCTGAGTAATACTCCATTGTGTATATGTACCACAGCTTTCTTATCCATTCATCTGCTGATGGACATCTAGGTTGCTTCCATGTCCTGGCTATTATAAACAGTGCTGCGATAAACATTGGGGTACTCATGTCTCTTTCCCTTCTGGTTTCCTCAGTGTGTATGCCCAGCAGTGGGATTGCTGGATCATAAGGCATGTCTATTTCCAGTTTTTTAAGGAATCTCCACACTGTTCTCCATAGTGGCTGTACAAGTTTGCATTCCCACCAACAGTGTAAGAGGGTTCCCTTTTCTCCACACCCTCTCCAGCATTTATTACTTGTAGACTTTTGGATCGCAGCCATTCTGACTGGTGTGAAATGGTACCTCATAGTGGTTTTGATTTGCATTTCTCTGATAATGAGTGATGTTGAGCATCTTTTCATGTGTTTGTTAGCCATCTGTATGTCTTCTTTGGAGAAATGTCTATTTAGTTCTTTGGCCCATTTTTTGATTGGGTCATTGATTTTTCTGGAGTTGAGCTGTAGGAGTTGCTTGTATATTCTCGAGATTAGTTGTTTGTCAGTTGCTTCATTTGCTATTACCTTCTCCCATTCTGAAGGCTGTCTTTTCACCTTGCTAATAGTTTCCTTTGATGTGCAGAAGCTTTTAAGGTTAATTAGGTCCCATTTGTTTATTTGCATGTTTATTTTTGACTCTGTGCTGAACATAGTATATGAAAAATTTTAAAGATAATTTGAGACTCTGAATGATGTTCCCTAACTTCTCAGTATTTGCTTCTACTTTTTGAACTGACAGTTGTGAACTCTGGATACAAAGACCACTTTGTCTTTTCTGTTACTTTTTTTTGTTTTGTTTCTTGGTTTTATTTATTTATTTGACTACACTGAGTTTTAGTTGTGGCATGAGGGATCTTTAGTTATGGCCTGTGAACTCTTAGTTCCGGCATGTGGGATCTAGTTCCCAGACCCTGGATCCAACCTGACCTCCCTGCATTGGGAACACAGAGTCTTAGCCATTGGACCACCAGGGAAGTCCCACAAAGTTCACTTTTATTGGCTTTCTTTCTCTTTCAGATCTTGGTGCCATTAATTCATGCTATCTTAGAGGCTTTTCTGTCTTTTCAGACACATATTTTTCCTTTTTAGATGTTTTCCAACTTTTTGCTGTTAGCAAGAGGGTTTGTCTCAGACCACCTAGTCGTCAGTTGCTAGAACAGAAACCCATGATATCTTTTTAAAATTAAGCTTGTTAGCATATGGGAGTGTAATGGCATTTTGTGTTTTGATTTTTTTTAATCCAGAAAATTCACTGAATTCTCTTATTAATATTGTTTTTTATTTTTCCACATGTATAATCATGACACTTAAAAATAATGAGAGTTTTGTTTTCTCCTTTTCAGTCCCTTCATCTTTAATTTCTTTTTGCCTTACTGGACTGGCTTGCATCTCTATGTCCTGTTTAATAAAACTGATGTTTACATATATTTTTGCCTTATTTCTGGTCTCATGTTATATGACATCAACATTTACCTTTAAGTGTGATCTTTGCTGAAGTTTGGTATGTGTTTGGGAAGTTTGATAAGAGGTTAAAGAACTTCTCATGTAGTCTTTGTTTGCCAAAATTTTTATTATTCCTGAATATTGAATTTTGTAAAATGTTTTCTCTCACATTTTATTTATATAACATTCCTTTCTTACTTCTTACATTCATCTTGGATCACTTAACTCTTGCTGGTATTTAATTCCTCCTGTAGAATTTGCTCGAGTGAATTTCTGTTGATGGTGATATTTAGTAGTTTTCATTTGTTTTCAAGCATCTTTATTTCTTGTACTTTTCTTCACTGAGGAATACTTTTGCTGAGTAAGGAATTCTGAGTTTCGAGTTATTTTCTTTTAGAATATTGATTGTACTTTTCCATTGTCTTTCCAGTGTTGCTCTTGTGAAGTCCAGTGTTGTTTAAGTGTATTTGAGAGAGTTGCCCATGATTGGCCTAACTTTATTTTTTAAATTCATGATTATTAGATTTATTTTTTTAAAAAAGAATTCATTTTAATATAAAAAATAAAAATAATAAGCTATTTAACCTGTCGATTAGTACCTTTGCATCAGTTCATTGCAGTTCAGTCGCTCAGTCATGTCCGACTCTTTGTGACCCCATGGATTACAGCACGCCAGGCTTCCCTGTCCATTTCCAACTCCCTGAGCTTGCTCAAACTTACGTCCATTGAGTCAGTGATGCCATCCAACCATCTCATCCTCTGTCGTCCTCTTCTCCTCCTGCCTTCAATCTTTCCCAGCATCAGGGTCTTTTCAAATGAGTCAGCTCTTTGCATCAGGTGACCAAAGTATTGGTGCCTCAGCTTCAATAAGTACTTTTGCATACTTATATCACAATGATAGTTGAAGTTTGCAAAGATAAACTTGTAATCCACTATTACATATTAGAAATATTTCAGAATTACTTGGAAATTAGCTTATTTACATCTTAATGTAGTTTTAGTATTATGTATTGTATTTTAGAGAGTGTTGTAAGTAACATGACTATAGTAACTTACTTTTAATTTTAGTGGATTATAACATGAATGTGTACTGTATATTATAATACCTTGTTTAATCAGAATGTTCATTAACTAGGAATTAATGGCTGACAGTTAACTATTAGAAGTTAATTATTTTAAACTCAAGACCCTGATATCAGCACAATGCTTATATATAAAGTCTTTCTGTAGTATTAACCCTGTAGTATTTGTGCTTTGTAGAGCATGCAACTGGTGTGTCAAATATTCTTTTATCTTATTTAGTTCACCTCTGAAAAGGAATAGAAGTTTCTGACTAAACAACTTTTAATGCATAACACATTGATTAGTGTTGTAATAAGGCAGAGAAGATAAATTCTGTGTTACTAATTAGCCTACAAAGGAAGACTAATTAGATTTTACTATGATATTAAAAGTTTACCTGTCTTCCTGACTTCATAATGATTATGGCAGAAAATTTCATTAACTAATTTGAATTATGTAAATTTCAAAATGTTACACAATTGTTAATTTATTTTATTCCTATGAAGGAGGTACCATTACTATTCTCATTTTTCAAGTGTGGAATGTAGATTTCATGTTGGTTGGGACCAAACCCTAATTTTCTTATTTTTTTGATGATTTTATTTCAGGATATGATGACACCTATAAATTTGGGGAAAACGACCATTTATTTAGTTTCATTTTTTGAAGGCTTACAACGCATAATTTTATTCACTGAAGATCCAAGAGTATTTAAAGTGACATATGAAAGTGAGAAAGCAGAGTTAGCAGAGCAAGAAATTGTGTTGGCGTTACAAGATGTTGGGATTTCTCTTGTCAACAATTATACAAAGCAAGAAGTAGCCTATATTGGCATTACAAGGTTAGATGTATTAGAATTTGGATACATTTAAGTGTAAGTTCTTAATCATTAAGAATTGTGATTTTAAAGTCTAAAATGAATTAAATTTTGTTTTGACTATTCAGTGATACTAATCTAAAGTAATGCTAATTTAAAAGTGCTTTGATACTTTTTTTGCCTTTGAAGATAAAGATATACCAAAAATCAGATTTATAAATCTCTCATCATGTTATTTTCCCAACTCTCTGAAAATTAGAATTATTCAACTTATTAAAAGTATATTTTCTTTCTTTAACATGTCACAAGGAAATGTTTAATTGTTCATTACCACCTGTTCCTGTGAGTTTATTTTGAAGTGTGTTTGATTTGCTACACTGTGTTAGTTCCTGTTACATAACATAGTGACTCAGTATTTCTGTTTATTAGTGATCACAATAAGTCTAATTACTATCTGTGACCATACAAAAATTATTCATTATTATTGACTGTATTCCCCACTCTATACATCTTCCTTTCTAATCACTTTCGACTTTGATCTTGGCACTTTAAGATCTAATAAGGTAATATTGTATTTACCATTTCCCACATAAGTCATCACCAGTAAAACTCTCTTCTTTCCTTTATGCACATAATGTTTCTGTTCGTAACTACTTGAAATTAGTATTTTTATAGTACTGCCTAATTTGAGACTGTTGCTAGATTCCAGTTTGTATAACAAGGATAATGTTTTAATCCCTTGAATTAAACTCTCAGACATATAAATTAAAGGTTTATGATACAGATTTGAATTTGTTTTTCTATGTAAGTTTGTCTAGAAATGTCCCTAACTTCTTGAATGGTAACTAAGCCATTTAAAAAGACATATTAAAGGAAATTCCTGGGCAGTCTAGTGGTTAGTATTCAGCGCTTCCATTGGAGGGGCACAGATTCGATCCCTGGTCAGAGAACTAAGAACCTGTGTGCCAAGCAGTGCAGCCAAATCAATAAATAAGCATGTTAAAACTATTTTCTTAAAAATTTTTATTGTTCTCAAAAAATATTTTATTACTGAAATAGAAAGTTCAAATAGACAACAGATTTTAAGCCTGTGAAACCTAATGTGCTGTCTCCTATGCTAAATGATGCGAATGCAAAGGGAATTGATACATGGTTTCTATCTTTCTGTTTATTTATTAAGAGAACATAAATTTTAGAAGAAAGAGAACAAGAAATTTTAGAATGAGTAAAATTAAATAATTTACATACTTAAACAGAATGAGTGAAGTGATTTTAGAATGTGGATAGATTTTTTTTTTTTTTTTTGAGATGTGGAAACTGGAAGCTGTTCAGGAGCCTCTTTTCCCACCTTTGTGTGTGTTTTTGCTATGTGGCATGGCATGCAGGATCTTAATTACCTGACCAAAGATCAGACCTGCATCCCCTGCAGTGAAAGCATGCAGTCTTAACTACTGGACCACCAGGGAAGTCCCTAGAATGTGGATAGATTTTTAAATTTGTCTTTAAGTCTTTCAGTGGTTTTTTAGTAAATAAGATTTGTTCCATTCACTCTCTCTCCTCTATTACTGTTTCACACTTTGCATGCATGTGTCCTCTCAGACCCCTTGAGACCCCATGGACTGTAGCTTGCCAGGTTCCTCTATCCATGGAATTTTCCAGGCAAGAATACTGCAGCGGGTTGCCATTTCCTCCCCAGGGATCTTCCCAACCCAGGGATTGAACCCACATCTTAAAGTCTCCAGCATTGGCAAGCAGATTCTTTATCACTGAGCCAGACTCTTTGTGATCCCATGGACTATACAGTTAATGGAATTCTCCAGGCCAGAATAATGGAGTTAGTAGCCTTTCCCTTCTTCAGGGGATCTTCCCAACCTAGGGTTCTAACCCAGGTCTCCCGCATTGCAGGGGATTCTTTACCAGCTGAGCCACAAGGGAAGCCCATTTCACATTTTGGCTCTTATTAAATCCCATTCTCTCTCAACTCAGTGCCTTGAGTCTTGTTTCACCAAGTAAACTGATGTAGTCAAAAAGGAACTTCCAAAGACCCCCTCCCAACATCTCAGCTTCCTATGCACCAGTATTTTTTACCTATATATTGCAGCAACACACTTCCCACTTATCATAGATATATTGTATGTGCTCCTATTTAAACATATTTTCTTCTTTTGCACTATATCTCATTCACTCTTGCCTCTTGAGACACTGACCCAGCAATCCTCTTCTTTCTCTGTCCTACTTCAATAATTTTTGGCTCCCTATTGAATTGTTCAAATAAGTTTAATATCTTTCAACTAAAAAAAATTCTCTTGAACCTACTTTCCCTGCTACCTACTGTACATTTCTTTGCTTTACTTTATAGCTGAACTCATTAGAAGTGTTATCTATTTAAAAAAATATTTTCACTCTCTCCAGTTCTTTTTTTTACCCATTTTTTTCTTAACAGTTCTGAACAGGCTTTTGCTTTCAGTGTACCGTAAAGCTGGTCTTGATAAGATCACCAGAGACCTATGTTTTGCCAGGTGCATTGTACAATTACCAGTCTTCATGTTGCTTAAGTTTATAACATTCTAACATTCTACACAGATCCCTCCTTGACCCAGTTTCTTTGACTTTACTTCCAGGATAGCTCACCGCCTTGGTTTTTCTTTCTGTTTGAGCATTCTTAGTCACACTTCTTGGTGCCTTGTCATTTTCTCAACTGCTTAATATTGGGTATCTTGAGGCTCTCAGACCTGAGTCCGCTTCTCTTCTCTGTTTCAGTTTTATGATTTCAAATACCATATATATGCAGAAAACTTCTTGACGTGTATCTTCGGCTAGATTTTTGTTCTGAGTTCACGACAGACTTGCCTGTCCAGCTACTTACATAAAATCTCTGCTTAGGTATCTAAGAGACTTCTTAAGCTTTATAGTATGTAAAACCAAACTCCTTCCTCATTCTATCAAAACCTGCTTTCCCACTGGAGTTAATGACAACTACATTCTTCTAGTTGCTCATGTCAAAATCTTTGGAATCATCTTTGATTTCTTTATCTTACCCCCTAATTTATTTAACCTTACCCCCTCTGACCTATCTGAAAATATTGTTTTGGATCTTGCTTCAAAACACACATAGAATCTGACCACTTTGTAATGCTTCAGTCTTACCACCCTAGGCAGAACCATCACCATTTTTCTCCTGGCTTACTGTATTACATTCCTAACAAGTTTTCCTGTCCTAGTCTTCATCCTTTATTTTTTTTCCCTTGCTTCCCATCCCATCACACAGTTTATTCTTAAACCTTAAGTCAGATCATATTGCTGATTATCTTCTCATAATCATCCAATGGGTTCTCATCTCATAATAAAACTCAGTCTTTACCGTATCCTCAAGGCTTTACATTGTTTTGCCTCTCATTATCTATCTTACTTCATCTTCTACTCTTAATGTATTCCAAGCATGCCAAGCCCTCTTGCTTTTTCTGTGCTATGGCATGCTCTGCTTTGTAGTCTTTGCCCTAGCTTGCCTCTCTACCTGAAATGTCCACTAGATAACTACCCCATCTTCTTTCAGGCTGTTGAAATCTCACCTTCTTAATGACACCTCCATTGACCATTCTATTTTGATACTGCAACCCCCACCACTTTGCATATCCCAGTACTCTAGATCCTCCTTAACCTGTCTGCTTTTTCTTCTTTCAAAAGCCATGTTTACCTCCTTATATATTGAAATATGCTAATTTACTGTTTAGTGTCAGTCTGTCTCTCCTCAGGTAAAAGAAGGTTCCAAAATGGCAGAAACTTTCCCTAATAGTATTGCTGCCACCTAGAATATGCCTGAATAAGAGTTTAATAAGTATTGGTTGAATGAATTCATGTTTTTAAACTTAAAATGTGCTTGCTTACAACTAGAGATATTGCAAAAATTCACTGACGGTTTTGTAATTCATGTAATAAACCAGTTAAAACGAAACTGTTTATAAATTAGTACTATGATTTTTGCTTTCGTATATAAGTTCTGATGTGGTTTGGGAGACAAAGCCCAGGAAGAAGGCAAGATGGAAGCCAATGAGTGTAAAGCACACTGAGAAGTTAGAGAAGGAATTTAAGGAATATTCTGAATCTTCACCATCAGAAGATAAGGTTATTGAGTTGGACACCAACATTCTGGTAATATTTTTAAGTACTGATATGAAGTTTTAATTCCTATCTGTTGTAATTAGATGAACCATGAATTCGTTTTTAAGGAAAGACAAGTTTGCTTACAAAACAATGAATCTTATTATACATACTTTATATAGAATATTTTAAAGGAATAGTTCTCTGTCTGAAGATTCAGACTTCTTTAAGTGCTGATGATCTAAGTTGTTTTGCTTTATTTTTAAAGTTATTTTTCTGTCTCGTACACAGGGTTAAAGTTATTTTTCTTATATTGCTTTATTTTTTGATGAATTTTAGTGAAGTAAAAGTTAAAGAAATAAAGTAAAAAAAATATATAAAAAGTGATAAAAATCAAGTTACCAGGGGTATATGAATATTTTGTGAATATTATATGAATATTTGTGAGTTGTATGTGTATGGGATATAAAGATCTCAATCAAAATCTTATCAAATATTTAGCCTACTATTTAAATTAATATTATCATAAAAGTTTTTTGGTACAGATTTCTAACTTTAGTCAATTAATAAAGAGAAATTCTGTGGGTTTTTTTTTGTTGGGGACGGTGGGCATATTTTTCAGGTTCGCTTCACACCTGGTGCTTCTAACATGAAAATTCTGCAGCCACATGTAATAGCTATAAGAAGAAATTATCTTCCAGCATTAAAAGTAGAATATAGCACATCTGCACATCAGTCATCGTTTAGAATTCAAATTTATAGAATACAGGTAAGTTTGAAAAGATATTCAAATCATATTCTAAAGAAATATGGAAATACAATAAATGTATTCCCACGGTCTGTTTTGTCTGTAGTTTGTTTGACTAGAGTGTTTGATGCCTTCTTCTTCTTAAATTTTGTTATTCTAGTCAGATTCTATAATTAACATATTAATATACTGACCTTTTTGTTTCTTAGATCCAAAACCAAATACATGGTGCTATATTTCCATTTGTGTTTTATCCCATTAAACCACCCAAGTCCGTCACCTTGGATTCAGGTTTGTTTCTATTTTTAGATCGCCATAAAAATGGTTGTATTAGCTATTTGATTTATTTTACTATAAAAGTATGAAGTGAAACCATTCTCAAGTTTAGTTTCTATAGGATCATTGGAAAATTCAATGGCTTGAAAAAAGACCAGGAAGTACTCAACTAACTTCAATAAAACTGAGTGAATACTGAAGAAAAGATTGATTAGAAATGTATATATAATTTTTAGAGACATAATTTCTTTAAAAGATTACAAGTTTGTAAATTCCTAATTTAAAAGCCACTAGAAACTTTGAATAAAGGAATAAGACCATGAAGTCTATTTTCACAAAGTTGTCCTGATGATTCTAATGTATACTTCTGGTTTAAAATCACTGATTTAAAGGTTCAGTTAACCTAAAAGTGAATACAGATAATTAAAAAAAAACAATCCTGCAGTCTGAAATTAAGACTGTGGTAGATCTTACAAATATCAGT
Source organism: Bubalus kerabau (assembly GCF_029407905.1). NCBI lineage: Eukaryota > Metazoa > Chordata > Mammalia > Artiodactyla > Bovidae > Bubalus > Bubalus kerabau. The sequence goes on from NC_073627.1 coordinate 120,030,724, forward strand.
AATTTTAATTCATGCTCATGATTTAATACATAATTTAAGTGTCCATTGTGATGTGTATTAAATTACAAGAAAATGCTTATCTTTTGTTTAAAGCATCATTAGATTAATCATATTTGTTAACCTTTACAGCACCAAAACCCTTTACTGATGTCAGTATTGTCATGAGATCTGCAGGACATTCACAGATATCACGTATTAAGTAAGTGTCTTAATATGTTTATTTTGTGTGCATTTAAAGCACAGTGTTTTGTTTAAATATGTGAGCTAATTGTACTCTTAAATAAATTTTAGATGAGTCAAAGATTTAAGTGTAAAATGTTAAATTAGAAAGGTCATAGAAAAAATCAATTATTTTGTAATCTTGAGAAGTCAGAAGGCTTCAAATGAATTATACATAGATATTAATAATAGTCATTTCTGAATTATGTGTATTGTATTACTTTCTTTTTATTTGTTTTCTCTGTTGTCTAGCATTACTGCATACTGTTTTATAAACAAGAAAGAAAATAGTATATTCAAATTCAGTCACCACCCATTTCAAAAAACAGAACATTGACAGAAGCATCCATCTACGTATCACTCCCATATTTCTTGTTTCCTCCACCCTATCACCAAGATAAATAATGTTTTTATTCCGTTTTAAAAATACTGGTTTATTATTTATGTGTAGCTAAACATTATGCTTCTTACTTTGCCAAAAGTTGTGCTAATTAAATTTTTTTCGAACTGTAAATATATGCCTTGGGCTTGCCTTTTTTATTCAAATTTTTACTAAAATTAATTTATTTTGTTGTATATAGCTAGAGTTTATTTATTATCACTTGTACGTCATATTTCCTTGTGTTACTTTGTGCCAGTTTACTTATCAATTTTCTCTTTGTAGACATTTTCACATTTTGAGTTTGTTTCTATTCTGAACAGTGTTGCCATTATGTTTTTAATTCATTCACCTAGAAAGTCCTAAGTGTCAATGTTTTAATATGTGTCTTATGTTTTTTCTTTTATAATTTTGTTAATTCAGTTAATCGATAATTTTTAAATGTTTTACCTTGTTTTACCTTAAAATGTTTTACCTTGCTATTTATAGGTATTTCAAAGTGTTGATCCAAGAAATGGATCTCAGGTTAGATCTTGGATTTGTCTATGCTGTATCAGAACTTATGACACCAGCTGAAGTCACTGAAAAAACAGAGGTGAGACTTAAAATAGTAGCATTGATTTAGGGAAAGAGGGGGACTTTAGAAAACAGTGATTACATTATACATTCTTAAATGTATTAACATGTTTTTAAAAATTAAAAAAAATTTATTCTGCTACCATGGTTCTACGTTGGTGGAAATCACATACTCAAATGATAGAAGTTGGAAGCAAGACAGCTAACCTTCTGAAGATAAGGTAACAAATAAGAGGAAAAGTTTTAAACCAGTAAAAGAGGAAGAGGATAATCAGTCATGTTTACATCACTTATTTCTTCCTATTTTATTTTCCTGTGTTACTTTTGTGTTGATTGATAATTTAGAAGTTTGGATATGACCAGGATATTTGATGAGAAAAGGGATAAGGAAAATAAATATAATATGTTCTTTGTAACTGATAGAAAGATGATAAAATTACAATTGTTAGGTGGATAAGAGATGTTTTATTTTTCAGCTGTTCTTTTAGAAAGAATTTTGAAGATAAAACAAACTACAGTTTACCTTTGAACAATGTGGGGGTGATGGGCACCAACCCTGTTCTCAGTTGAAAATCTGTGTATAATGTATATTTGGCCCTGTGCATACATAGTTCCTCCGTATCCAAGGGTCTGCATCCAAGGAGTCACACAACTGAGGATTGTATAGTACTGTAGTATTTAGCATGGGGTGGGGGGAAGGGAACATGTTTAAGTAGATCCTTGTACTTCAAATCTCTGTTGTTCAAGGGTCAGTTGTACACAGATAAAGACAAGGAAATTATACCTTTTTTCCTTTTAATAACAGTTCATCGAGCTATAGTTCACATACTATACATTTTACCCAATTAAATTGTATAGTTTAGTAGTTTTTAGTATATTCAGAATTATGCAACCATCACCACTGATTCTGCAACATTTTCTTCACCCCCGAAAGAAAACTGCCTTAGCCTTATGCAAACACTAATGTACTTTCTATGGATTTTCTTATTATAGATATTTAGTATAAATGGAATCATACACTATGTAGTGTTTTTTGATGTATTTCCTTTGATTTAGCATAATGCTTTCAAGGTTCATCCATGTTGTAGCATGTATCAGATTCCTTTTTATGGCCAAGTAATATTCGGCTGTATAGATACACCACATTTTGTTTATCCATTCATCAGTTAGTAGACATTAGGGTTGTTTGTACAATTTGGCTATTACGAATAATGCTGCTGTGAGTATTTTTGTACAAGTTTTTTGTGTACATATGTTTTCAGTTCTCTTGGGTATTTACCTAGGAGTGAAATTGCTAGGAAGTTGGTAGCTCTGTTTAATAATTTCAAGACTTCTAGACAATTGTCCATAGTTACTGCATCATTTTATACTCTTCAGCAGAATATATGAAGATTCTGATTTCAACAGATCTCACTAATACTTGTTATTGTCTGTCCTTTTAATTCAAGCTATCCTAGTAGGTGTGAAGTAGTATATATCACTGTGGTTTTGATTTGCATTTATCTAATGAGTAATTATGTTGGATACTTTTGATTTGATAATTTGTTAATTGACTACTTGCATATCTGCTATGGAGAAATGTCTGTTCAAATTTTTTGCCTGTTATTTAATGGGTTTGTTTTTTAATTGAATTGTAAAAGTTCTTTATGTATTATGAATGCAAGCCCCATCCATGTCTGATATATGATTTGCAAATATTTTCTCTAATTCTTTATGTTGTGTTTTACTTTTTATTTGTCTTTTGAAGCACAGAAGCTTTTGATGTTACTCAAGTCCAAAATATTTTTTATTTTGTTGCTCATGTATTTGGTGTCATTTCTAAGACTCCTTTGCCAAATCCAAAGTTAAAAGATTTAGCCCTGTGTTCTAAGCATTTTAAACTTTAAGTCCTTAAAATTAGGTGTTTCATTCATATTGAGTTAATTTTTGTATATGGTATAATTAAGAGTCTAACGTCAGTAAATTATGAAATTGAGAAGTATGAATATTGGTATTCAGTTCTTTTTCAAGATTGTTTTGGCTATTTTGGATCCCTTTGCAGTTCCATATGAATTTTAGAATCAGCTTGCCTTCTTCAGAGAAGTCATGTAGGGTTCTGATAGTAATTACATTGGATGTACAGATCAACTTGGAAGAGGTACCATCTTAACAGTATTAAGTCTTCCAACCCTTGAACATGGGATGTTTTCCATTTATGTAGATCTTCATTTTCTTTCAAGAGAGTTTTTATCATTTGAGTATACGTTTTATACTTCTTTTTGCTAAATTTGAGTATTTTATTCTTTTTATAGTATTGTGAACAAAATTGTTATCATAATCTCATTTTTGTTTTTTCCATTGTAAGTGTATTGGCTTAATACTTACACAGATACATTCCTTAAGTTTTTAATATTTTATGTCCCTTTATAGGTTGAGCTTTTTCATAAAGACATAGAAGCTTTCCAAGAAGAATATAAAATAGTCTCATTAGTAGATTCATCACAAGTCAGTCTCTATGAATACTTTCATATATCTCCTATCAAGGTAGGGGGAAAATAAAAGTCATTTTTATTATCCTTGGTAATCTAGTTAATAGCAAATTGATTTGATCAATTTAGGGGAATATAGCATTTCAATTCTGTTCTTTGATAGTATATAAATTCTGCAACTTCACCATTCAAATATAAGTTATAAAGGAATGATACTTTTAATTTTTATTTATTTTTATACTCTTTTATATGTGGAAGCCACCTATAGTATTTGTTTATATGTTTACATTTGACCTAACATTATGTTCATTTACTATCTATTAAAGTGTTGACTGATAATTTTCAAACTTTTATATATGATATTAAAGTTTCAAATAATTTTATAAAATAACCTTGATTTAAAAACTGAAGATTGAACGGAACTAAAAGTAAGTTCTTAACATAAAATTTCTATGAGTTGCATAATAACTGAAGAAAATTGCTGTATAACTGTGTACACCATGCTGATCTTCTCTGTAGCTGAAAGACTAAAGAATCTGCCTGCAATGCAGGAAACTGAGGTTTGATCCCTGGGCCAGAAGATCCTCTGGAGAAGGGAATGGTAATCCACTCCAGTATTCTTGCCCGGAGAAATCCCATGGAAAGAGGAGCCTGGTGGGCTACAGTCCATGGGATCACACTGTCAAACACAACTGAGTGACTTACACTGCATATACCATATATATGTATACACACACACACACACACACACACATATATATATGCATATAATATAAAAATGTTTTTAACTGGCTTCACCATGCTTCCCTGGTGGCTCAGATGGTAAAGCGTCTGCCTGCAATGCGGGAGACCCAGGTTCGATCCATGGTTTGGGAAGATCCCCTGGAGAAGGAAATGGCAACCCACTCCAGTACTCTTGCCTGGAAAATTCCATGGACAGAAGAGCCTGGTAGGCTACAGCCCATGGAGTCGCAAAGAGTTGGACACGACTGAGCTACTTCACTTTCTTTCACCATGATAACTTAATTGTAATAGTTGAAACATTCAACTTGAAGAAATTTTGGAGATATTTGAGTTATTTTCCACAACTTCAACTTCTAGATTGTTACTGTTACTAAAAATTTATAAAGATTAATATTTTCCTAGGTTTACCAAAAGAATTGGATTGAGCTAAATAACATACATTACATTGTTGGATTTAAAATTTTTAAAGGTGCTGTTTAGATTTTAAATTCCTTTAACATTCCACTTATTAATTATATCAAAATTAATATCTAGGTTATTTGAAATCTTATGTATGGTATAGTAAATTTAGAATGAGATTGAATTTTAAGAGTTATTATGAAGAAAGTACTTTAAATATTTATCTCTTTATCTCTTTAGTTGCATTTAAGTGTTTCACTGAGTTCAGGCGGTGAAGAACCGAAAGATTCAGAACAGCATGAAGGACTGATGGCAATTCGTTCTTTACAACTTTTGCTGAAGAGTATTGGTGCCACTCTCACAGATGTACAAGATGTAGTTTTTAAGTATGTTTATAATTCAAATCTATAAATTGACAAAAAGTCCATTTTTATATTTACTTTAAAATTTTGTAAGTAAAAAAGTATGTAAATTCCAGATCAAAGGCTAAATATAATTTAACATATTGCCTTAACTATTAAATAGCAGAGTAATTATTAAAAAACTTCCTTAATACAGAGGGACAGAGACTTCCCTGGTGGTCCAGTGGTTAAAACTCCAAGCTCCTACTGTAGGGGGAGAGGGTTTGAATCCTGGTCCAGAGATTCCATACACCACATGGCATGGTTAAAAAAAGAAAAAAAGAAAGAGGCTGTGCAAGTTTATGTGTTATATAATGCCTTTTTTACTTAGGCAAGGATCCCCAAGAAGATGTATATACTCAAAGATGTGATGTGTAGTGCTTGATGGTGTGGGGAGGGAGGAGGAAGGAGGGTTCAGGATGGGGAGCACATGTATACCTGTGGTGGATTCGTTTTGATGTTTGGCAAAACTAATACAGTGTTTGAGGTTTAAAAATAAAATAAAATTTAAAAAAAAAAAGATGCTACTTTAAGGCCTATGGTATCAAGATTCTTTAAAGCGTATGTAACTAGGAGAAAATGAATACTATGATAGCAGAAATGAAGGAATCTGTTTAAATGGTACAGTCAAGAATTTATACTTTAATGTGAGTCATAATGTAAGCTATTGGAGTATCTGACCAGAGACTCAGAGTCTGAGTGGAGTCTATAGATGAGAATGACCTTTGCAGATAGCACCTAGAACTGTTATTAAGAATAGTAGTATCAAGAAAACACTAAGGAAGAAAAAAAAGAATAGTAGTAAGAATCAGTGAGTCCAAAGAGGTAACTGTAAATCTAGATAAAAGGAAATAGTCAAATTAAAAAACATAGATTTGCAGACATGAACAATTGGATGAGATTTCTAATCTTGCTGCTGTCCTATCCTTAGCATGAAAGAAAGGAAGTGTCAGTCACTCAGTTATGTCCGACTCTTTGTGACCCCATGGACTATAGCCTTAGCATAAAACTCCCCAGCTAGTGGATCCGGGTATATGCTGTGAACAGGTTATAAATAAAATGATGGTGAGGGCTCCCATGTGGCTCAGTGATAAAGAATCCCTCTGCCTAGGGAGGAGATGTGGGTTTGAGCTCTGGGTTGGGAAGATCCTCTGGAGGAGGAAATGGCAACCTGCTAGTATTCTTGCTAGAAAAATCCCACAGATAGAGGAGTCTGGTGGGCCATAGTCCATGGAGTTGCAAAGAGTTGGACGTGACAGAGGACACACAAACAAACTTAGGGTGATTCTTCAACTGTCAACTAATCAGGGAAAACCTGCAGCAATTGAATCCTGGCCATTCTTGAGCAATTTCTATTTATCTCAGTGAATCAAGCATTTTCTGTGTAGGCCATAGTAGGACAGAATTGAGAAATGCAGTTCGTGTTCATGAGTGAGACCCATATGCATTTTTATGTTTTTTGTTGTGTTTTCTTTTTAGGCTAGCATTTTTTGAACTCAATTATCAGTTCCATACAACAGCTGAACTACAGTCTGAAGTAATAAGACACTATTCAAAGCAGGTTTGTCTGAGATTATTTTACAGAGGGACAGACTGATATAAAATAGTGAAACCACATATGTAATATATAATTTAGATTTGCAAGTAAATGAATAGCCATTTTCAAAATTTTAGAACTTGGTTTTTCTCCTCAGGGTTGTGGAAAGAAATTAAGCCCTACTACATTTCAGATTTTACCTTTACTTTTAGTCTTTGACAGAAATCTTCCTGGATCAGTGTGAACTAGATATAAATCTTTAAATAATAATTAACTGAGTAACTCAGTTCACTTACTTAAAAAAAAATAGGTCAAGGGGAACTATTTATCAGTTTATTTATTTATTATTTATAAAGTGACTATAAGTAACTGAACACAGGATATTTTTAATGTAATTAAGTTGTTTAGTCAAGCTAGATATTTATTGGATTTTTCTCCATCTCTAAGGAGTCCTATATTTTATGGTATAACTTACAGAGCATTAGGATAACTGTTGTATGGTGGACAGATCACTGAGCATGACTTAAGAAATCTGGGTTTACATTATGGAGAACAGTGTGGAGATTCCTTAAAAAACTGGAAATAGAACTGCCATATGTCTCAGCAATCCCACTGCTGGGCATACACACCAAGAGAACCAGAACTGAGCCCCAGTGTTCATTGCAGCACTGTTTACAATAGGTAGGATATGGAAGCAACTTAGATGTCCATTGACAGATGAATGGATAAGAAAGTTGTGGTACATATACACAATGGAATATTACTCAGCTATAAAAAGGAATGCATTTGAGTCAGTTCTAATGAGGTAGATGAAACTGGCACCTATTATACAGAGTGAAGTAAGTCAGAAAGAAAAACACCAATACAGTATATTAATGCATATATATGGAATTTAGAAAGATGGTAAGCATGACCCTTATGCAAGACAGCAAAAGAGACACAGATGTAAAGAACAGACTTTTGGACTCTGGGAGAAGGAAAGGGTGGGATGATTTGAGAGAATAACATTGAAACATGTGTATTGCCATATGTGAAATAGATGACCAGTCCAAGTTTGATGCATGAAACAGGGCATTCAAAGCCAGTGCACTGGGACAACCCAGGGGGATGGAATGAGGAGGGAGGGGGGTTTGGGACAGGGGGACAGATGTACACCTGTGGCTGATTCATGTCAATGTGTGGCAAAAACCACTACAATACTGTAAAGTAATTAGCCTCCAATTAAAATAAATAAATTTTTTTTAAAAAAGAAAGAAATCTGGGTTTGGATCTGAGTTTTACTGTCTGTATGACTCAGCATCATTGACCTGTGTGCTTCTGTAGTCTATAAAATGGTGGCAGTAATAACAACTGTCGCACATAGTTGTAAAAGTATTTTGAATATTCCAAAACTCTATGTAAATAGGTCATATTATTTCTCATATTCTAATACCAAATTGCTTTTTTAAACTAAGACTAGTGATGAATAAGGTGATATGGGATAGTTTGAAATTGCTGGTGAGAATGTTAGCCTGAAAAAAAACTAGATATGTGTACTAAATGTAAGGAAAAAAATATTAACTCTGATTATCTGATTTGACTAATGTTTATATTTCATTTTTAGGCCATTAAACAGATGTATGTACTCATTCTTGGACTTGATGTTTTGGGAAATCCCTTTGGCTTGATAAGAGAATTTTCTGAAGGTGTAGAAGCATTTTTTTATGAACCTTACCAGGTAACATAGTTAATCTTGTACAATACATCACACTAATCCTTTTGAATAAATAATTCATTCCATTAGCAGATAGAAGTTGCTATATATAAATCAGATGATCAACAAGTTCCTACTGCATATATCACAGGGAAGTATATTCAATATCCTGTAAAAACCATAATGGGAAGAGTATGAAGAAGTATACACACACACACAAGTATGTATAACTGAATCACTTTAGTGTGTACTGGTGACCAACACAACACTGTAGATGAACTATACTTCAATTAAAAATAGTGAGAATAATGCACCCCAATCGTTAACTTGAGTTGTAGGTGTAAATAGATTTTTGAAAACAACAAAAGGACATTATTTTGAAGCAATGGTAAGAGGTTTTGCAAAATCTTGGAGGAAATGTTTACCTTTTCCTTCAAAACTTAAGACTTTACTAAGAAATACCAAATTTTAAGTGATCTGTTGAAATATTAAAAGTGGATAAAGTTTACACTATAGTAGAATCAAGATTCCCATGGACATGCAGTCTTGCTTTGCACAGTGGTGTGGGACAGTAAAAATAACCATGTAAGCTGACCGTGTGTGAAGCAATCTTTATATTCAGTGGCAGAAATTATGATTGGTCTATGTCCCTAAAAAATTCCTGTCAAAACATTCAAAACTCTCCCACTTTGACTTTTAAACATAGAGGATAATGAAAAATAAAATACATTTGATATTAATTTTGTACACTGTAATCTAAAACATTAGAAATACTAAGAATTAAAGTGTTTTTATTTCTTTTTCTGAAAATTTTTCAAGAGTAGTTTGTGGTTACCTTCTCATATATAGCTTATAATCCATGTAAGCGTCTTTTGTACACTTTGGTGAATAGTCATATTCCTTTCTAAGTTTGGATCAACTTCCAGCACTTTATCCTTTGTACTTCAGAAGTCATGAAATATCTGAGAATTCTTTTAATGTGAATTTTTCTTCTGATGTCACTTTCCCTAGGACATCTTTATTCTTTTTGTCATTACTGCCTTCCTTGTATATTTTTTTTAAAATTTACCTTTAAAAGTAACAGTAACTTTTTTTACTGTTGTTATATTTTGACCCTTTAGGGAGCCATCCAGGGTCCTGAAGAGTTTGTGGAAGGAATGGCACTAGGACTGAAAGCACTAGTTGGTGGAGCTGTTGGTAAGAGACAGAATGCCCACCAAGGATCATTATGCTAGAAAGGAAGGGTATGTTTGGTTTTTACTAAAGGTGTTATACTTTTGCCAGGTGGACTAGCTGGTGCTGCCTCCAAAATCACCAGTGCTATGGCTAAAGGGGTGGCAGCTATGACTATGGATGAAGACTACCAACAGAAGAGAAGAGAAGCCATGAATAAGCAACCAGCTGGTCTTAGGGAAGGCATCACTCGAGGAGGAAAAGGCCTAGTTTCTGTAAGAAATTTCCCATAGTTGTGAACATTTGAGGAATATCTTTTAAAGCCACATTCTATGAGAAAGGAAATAGAAAACTTGCATTCACTCAAATATCATTTGGATGTTAGAGGAGCAGTGGGTTGTCATATATAAAAAAATAGTCAGTAGCCTTCAAAATACTCTGTTTAAATACAATATGTAGGAAAGACATTAATTCTTGTGGCATCTAGAAAGCAGAATTCTGTATTTCTTTTGTAAGCCAGACTTGGTTCTTCAAAATATCACATCAAATTATTGTAAATTTTCATTTGTGCTTTTCCTCTAGGGTTTTGTAAGTGGCATAACAGGAATTGTTACAAAACCAATCAAAGGTGAGTATAATAATTCTTTTGGGTGATATATATATTTCATGAATTGATTCCATTTTCATTCTTAATCCAGTTGTCAAAAACTCTTGTCTTTTTTCTTTCCAGGAGCTCAGAAAGAAGGAGCAACTGGTTTCTTTAAAGGTGTTGGGAAAGGTTTAGTTGGAGCAGTGACAAGGCCAACTGGAGGCATCATAGACATGGCTAGCAGTACATTTCAGGGAATAAAAAGGTAAATTCTCCTGATGTAAAATGCTTCAACCAAGAGAAATGAGGTAAATCTATTTGCCCCAAGGCACTTAACTATGAACCCAATAATAACTGCAAGTTGCATCTGATCTTCCTAATTGCTTTTGATACTTTTTTGCATTGCATCATTTCAGCTTCAGTTCTGCTTTATTCATCATTCATTCCCAGCAGCCTTGGGAGGAAAGGTTTGGCAAATTCAGCTTTTTATTTACTTTGATTGAAATACTTTACAATAATGTAATTCTATACATGGTGACTGCAGCCATGAAATTAAAAGACGCTTACTCCTTGGAAGGAAAGTTATGACCAACCTAGATAGCATATTCAAAAGCAGAGACATCACAGTGCCAACAAAGGTTTGTCTAGTCAAGGCTATGGTTTTTCCTGTGGTCATGTATGGATGTGAGAGTTGGACTGTGAAGAAGGCTGAGCGCCGAAGAATTGATGCTTTTGAACTGTGGTGTTGGAGAAGACTCTTGAGAGTCCCTTGGACTGCAAGGAGATCCAACCAGTCCATTCTGAAGGAGATCAGCCCTGGGATTTCTTTGGAAAGAATGATGCTAAAGCTGAAACTCCAGTACTTTGGCCACCTCATTCGAAGAGTTGACTCATTGGAAAAGACTCTGATGCTGGGAGGGATTGGGGGCAAGAGGAGAAGGGGACGACAGAGGATGAGATGGCTGGATGGCATCACTGACTTGATGGACGTGAGTCTGAGTGAACTCCGGGAGTTGGTGATGAACAGGGAGGCCTGGCGTGCTGCGATTCATGGGGTCGCAAAGAGTCGGACACGACTGAGCGAGTGATCTGATCTGATCTGAGTCATCAGATAAACTCAAAGTCAATAAAAATAACGAATTTTCCATGGCAATTGGAGAAGAAAAAGAAATAAAAGGAATCCAAATTGGAAAAGAAGTAAGACTGTCACTGTTTGCAGATGACATGATACTGTACATGGAAAATCCTAAAGATCCTATCAGAAAACTGCTGGAGCTCATCAGTGAATTTGGTAATATTGCAGGCTATAAAATTAATACACAGACATCTCTTGCATTCATATACACTAACAACAAAAAATCAGAAAGAGAAATCAAGGAAATAGTCCCATTTACCATTACATCAAAAAGAATAAAATATCTAGGAATAAACCTACCTAAGGAAGCAAAAGACATGTACTTTGAAAACTATAAGACACTGATGAAAGAAATCAAAGACCACACAAAGAGATGGAAAGATATACCAAGTTCTTGGATTGGAAAAATCAATATTGTCAAAATAACTATACTGCTCAAGGCAATCTTCAGATTCAGTGAAATCCCTCTGAACCTAATGGCATTTTTCACAGAATTAAACCAGAAAAATGTTACAATTTGTGTGGAAGCACAGAAGACCATGAATAGCCAAAGCAATCCTAAGCAAGAAAAACAGAACTGGAGGAATTGGGATCCCTGACTTCAGACTATACTAAAAAGCTACAGTAATCAAAACAGAATAGTACTGGAACAAAAACAGAGATACAGATCAAAGGAACAGGATAAAAAGTCCCTAGATAAACCCATGCACCTATGGTCACTCTAGCTCTGATAAAGGAAGCAAGAATATACAATGGAGAAAAGACAGTCTCCTCTATGAGTGGTGCCAGAAAAACTGAACAGCTGCATGTAAAGGAATACAATTAGGACACTTCCTAACATCATACATAAAAATAAACTCAGAATGTGTTAAATACCTAAATGTAAGACCAGATACTATACTATAGGAAAAGGAGTATGTCAAGGCTGTATATTGTCACCCTGCTTATTTAACTTATATGCAGTTTATAAACTTATAAATTTAACTTATTTAACTTAACATCATGAGAAACACTGGGCTGATCGAAGCACAAGCTGGAATCAAGATTGCTGTGAGAAATCTCAATAACCTCAGATATGTAGATGACACCACCCTTATCACAGAAAGTGAAGAAGAACTAAAGAGCCTCTTGATAAAAGTGGAAGAGGAGAGTGGAGAAGTTGGCTTAAAGCTCAACATTCAGAAAACTAAGACCATGGCATCTGGTCCCATCACTTCATGGCAAATAGATGGGGAAACAGTGGCTGACTTTATTTTTGGGGGCTCCAAAATCATTGCAGATGGTGGTTGCAGCCATGAAATTAAAAGACGCTTACTCCTTGGAAGAAAAGTTATGACCAACCTAGACAGCATATTAAAAAGTAGAGACATTACTTTGTCAACAAAGGTCCATCTAGTCAAGGCTGTGGTTTTTCCAGTAGTCATGTATGGATGTGAGAGTTGGACTATAAAGAAAGCTGAGCGCCGAGAATTGATGCTTTTGAACTGTGGTGTTGGAGAAGACTCTTGAGAGTCCCTTGGACTGCAAGGAGATCCAATCAGTCCATCCTAAAGGAAATCAATCCTAAATATTCATTGGAAGGACTGATGTTGAAGCTGAAACTCCAGTACTTTCGCCACCTGATGTGGAGAGCTGACTCATTTGAAAAGACCCTGATGCTGGGAAAGATTTGAAGGCGGAAGGAGAAGGAGATGCAACAGGATGAGATGGTTGGATGGCATCCCCGATTCAATGGACATGAGTTAGAGTAAACTCTGGGAGTTGGTGATGGACAGAGAGGCCTGGTGTGCTACAGTCCATGGGGTCACAAAGAGTCAGACACAACTGAGTGACTGAACTGAACTAAACTGGAGACCAGATACTATAAAACTCTTAGAGGAAAACATAGGCAGAATACTCTGACATAATTTGCAGCAAAATCTTTTTTGATCCACCTCCTAGAGTAATGAAAATTAAAATAAAAACAAAAGTAAACAAATGGGACCTAATTAAACTTAAAAGCTTTTGCACAGCAAAGGAAACCATAAACAAAACAAAAAGACCACCCTGAGAGTGGGCAAAAATATTTGCAAACAAAGCAACTGACAACAGATGGGTGAAGTTCCTCTTTGCTTCTGCCTTAAAGGTGGTATCATCTGCATATCTGAGGTTATTGATATTTCTCCTGGCAATCTTGATTCCAGCTTGTGCTTCATCCAGTCCAGGATTTTTCATGATGTACTCTACTTCTGCTTTATTGAAAATGCCAAGCCTTTGACTGTGTGGATCACAATAAACTGTGGAAAATTCTTAAAGAGATGGGAATACCAGACCACCTGAGCTGTCTCCTGAGAAATCTGTATGCAGGTCAAGAAGCAACACTTAGAACTGGATATGGAACAACAGACTGGTTCCAAATTGGGAAAGGAGTATGTCAAGGCTGTATATTGTCATCCTGCTTATTTGAAGCCTAGCTTGGAGAATTTTGAGCATTGCTTTGCTAGCATGTGAAATGAATGCAGTTGTGCAGTAGTTTGAACATTCTTTGGCATTGCCTCTCTTTGGGATGGAAAAGACCTTGATGCTGGGAGGGACTGGGGGCAGGAAGAGAAGGGGATGACAAAGGATGAAATGGCTGGATGGCATCACCAACTCAATGGACATGAGTGAGTAAGCTCCAGGAGTTGGTGATGGACAGGGAGGCCTGGCATGCTGCCATTCATGGGGTTGCAAAGAGTCAAACACGACTGAGCGACTGAACTGACTGAACTGAACTTCTTTGGGATTGGAATGAAAACTGACAGTGGATTAATATCCAAAATATACAGACAACTCATGCAGATCAATAGCAAAGAAACAACCCAATCAAAAAATGTGTGAAAGACCTAAACAGACATTTCTCAAAAGAAGACATACTGATGGCTAAAAAAAGCACATGGAAAGATGCCCAGTATCACTGATTATTAATGCTAGAGAAATGCAGATCAGAACTACAACCAGTCAGAATGGCCACCATCAATAAAATCTACAGACAATAAATGCTGGAGAGGGTGTGGAGAAAAGCGAACCTTCCTACAAGTTGGTGACAATATAAATTAGTATAACCACTACGGAGAACAATATGGGAGTTCCTTAAAAAACTAAAAATAGAGCTAGTGTATGATACAGCAGTCCCACTCAAGGGCATTTATATCTGGAGAAAACCATAATTCCAAAAGATACATGCCCCCCAAGTGTTCACTGCAGCACTGTTTACAGTAGCCAGGATATGGAAGCAACCTAAATGTCCATCAACAGATGAATGAATAAAGAAGATGTGGTACAGATATACAAGAGAATATTACTAGCCATAAAAAAGAATAAAATAATGCCATTTGCAGTGATATGGATGAAGCTAGAGATTGTCAGAATGAGTGAAGTAAGTCAAAGACAAATATATGATATTGCGTACATGTGGCATCTACAAAAATGGTATGAATGAACTTATCTACAAAGCATAAATAGTTAGAAATGTAGAAAACAAACTGGTTACCAGGGGTAAGGGAACGAGAAAATGAAAGTCGCTCAGTCGTGTCCAACTCTTTGCAACCCTGTGCACTGTATACAGTCCATGGAATTCTCCAGGCCAGAATACTGGAGTGGGTAGCCTATCCCTTTTCCAGGGGATCTTCCCAACCCAGTGATCGAACCCAGGTCTCCTGCATTGCAGGTGGATTCTTCACCAGCTGAACCACCAGGGAAGCCCATGAATACTGGAATGGGTAGCCTATCCCTTTTCCAGAGGATCGTCCCAACCCAGAAATCGAACTGGGGTCTCCTGCTTTACAGGCGGATTCTTTACCATCTGAGATACAAAGGAAGCCAAGGGGTAGGGGAGGGAGGGATAAACTGAAAGATTGGGTTTGACATATACACACTATTATATATAAAATAGATAATAGTAAGGACCTACTATATAGCACAGGGAACTCTACTCAGTACTCTGTAACGGCCTATATGGGGAAAGAATCTAAAAAAGAATGGATATAGGTGTATGTGTAAATGATTCACTTTGCTGTACACCTGAAACTAACACAACTGTGTAAATCATCTGTATTCTAATAGAAATTAATTCTAAATAAAATGTCCTTCTTTGTGTCTAACAGGAATTTTTTAAGTCTAATTGTTTCTGATTTAGTAGAGCCATTTCAGCTATCTTTTGGTTATTATTTACATTGTATATGTTTTTCCATCTTTTTACTTTAAATTTATCTGTGTCTTTGACACTAAAATGAGCCTCTTATGGGCAGCATATAATTGGATCATATTTTTTATCCATTCTGCAAATTTTTGCTTTTACCTGGAGAATTGATCCATATGTATATGTTTATACTATGGATTCATTCAGTTCAGTTCAGTTCAGTTCAGTTCAGTCGCTCAGTCGTGTCCAACTCTTTGCGACCCCATGAATCAATTGCAGCACGCCAGGCCTCCCTGTCCATCACCAACTCCCGGAGTTCACTCAAACTCACGTCCACCAAGTTGGTGATGCCATCCAGCCATCTCATCCTCTGTCATCCCCTTCTCCTTCTGCCCTCAGTCCCTCCCAGCATCAGGGGCTTTTCCAATGAGTCGACTCTTTGCATGAGGTGGCCAAAGTATTGGAGTTTCAGCTTTAGCATCAGTCCTTCCAGTGAACACCCAGGACTGATCTCCTTTAGGATGGACTGGTTGGATCTCCTTGCAGTCCAAGGGACTCTCAAGAGTCTTCTCCAACACCACAGTTCAAAAGCATCAATTCTTTGGCGCTCAGCTTTCTTCACAGTCCAACTCTCACATCCATACATGACTACTGGATACATTACATGCTCTTAATATTTATTGAATGGGTGAATATTTGTTGAATGCATGAATGATCAAATAAGTGAGTCAATCTCATGTAGGTCCATACAGTCAAAAATATTACCAAATTCAGCAATGTGTGTGTTTCAAACAGTATATATCAAGCCTCAGAAAGGAATGTGAAGGTATTTGAACATTAGAAAATCATGTAATGTGACTTAAAACATGAATAGGTTGAAGGAGGTAAACTGTAGAATTACAGCAATGACCCGGGGGGAAATTCTCTATTTAAAATCCATTGCTCATTCAAGATTTCAGTAACAGTGACCAAAAACAAACTGTTAGCGAACTAAAAGTAGAAATTAACTTACTTGGCTTCACAAGAAGTGCCTTAAAAAAAAAAGTTGCTGATATCTATACTTCATGAAGAACTCTTAGAAGCTTTCTTTTTAAAGGTTAGGAACAAGAGAAGGGTGCTTGAATGCCATCTTTAGCATTGTGTTGGAGAAGCTAATAATGCAATATAGTAGTGCAATATAGTAGGAAATAGGAAAAGCAAAAGAAATTAAAAGTCGTAAATCGGAAGAGAAAAAGCAGTACTCATATGCTGATTCTCTGATTCTTGTCTACAAAGAAAATCCAAGAGAATCTATAAAAAAACTTCTTTACAGTTCTACATTTTTCTAGGAAACTTACACTATTTGTTTCAGAAGACAGGTTTTAAAACGGAGAAGTGAGGTAATAGTCTCATTTTGTCCAAAAGATCTTTTTTAGTATTAATAGTTACATTTTAAAGTATACTAGGAGTTTTTGAATAATTTTTAAAGTCAAGTTACACATTTTCCTCTAGAGCTACAGAGACCTCTGATGAAGTGGAGAGTCTGCGACCCCCTAGATTCTTTAATGAAGATGGAGTTATCAGACCTTACAGGTTGAGGGATGGTACTGGAAATCAAATGTTACAGGTGGGTGAAGAAATAACTTATTAATTAAAATTATTTCATCAGTGGTTTTTTTCAGGTAGCTATATATTGCTTTAAATATGTATTAGGATATTTGGGCTTTTATACTTCTGCTTAATTTAATTTAAAGTTTCTTACATTTACTTAGGTTTTAAATGTGCTATAAGATTTTTTTTTTCTTTTTTACAGGCATCAAAAAGTTTGATATGAAAACAGTTAATGCATGACTTTGCAAGTGAAAGCCAACAATAGATTTTAGTCTTAAAATTTACAAACTACATAACTGCTGTTTCAGTATTTTGAATGCAAAGAAAAGCTTTTATATTGGTAACATTTTGTATAGAATTTTTAGCAGATCTGATCTTTTTATAGGATATTCTTAGTTCTATACTGGATTTGCTAGATTTGTTGAAAGCCATTGTGCGTTATGTTCCTTCATAGTTGATGGTGCTTATTTACCCAGTTAGACCATTTCTGTTTAGGGTACTTCCTTCAAACCACTAATATCCCAGATATAATCCTCCTGTCCAGTTAGACAATATAAGGAAAAAAATCATGACTACTGCTATTGTGAATTCTTGGGTTCTCTTTTTCTTTTGAAGTTGTTTAAATGGCCATGACTCTTCTTCCGGCTCTGTGTTTTTTTATGGTCTATTTAAAAACCCTGTGAAATTAATAAGCAAGTCACATGAAAACCAGCATCTTTTAGTAAGGAAATTTAGCTTTTGGAGCAATAGTAAGTTTGAAGGTAGAGTATTTTATCTGTTTATATAGCTTTTACTTTGTAAATTGGACCTTTTAAAATCTGGATTATGCTGTAGATAACATTCACAAGAGGATATACCAATTTAGTCATTTCTGTGGTTTAGATATGGAATCCTAAATTAAATGATTTATTTTAAAACAAGGAGTCATTCTGTTGTACTTGAAAATATTCATAGTAATAATACATTGTGGGGAGATACAGTCTTTCCTCTATAGCCTTGATATTTTAAATATTATTATGTTTAAAGTGATAAGGGTGAAGATTTCAAATTTTAATATTTTACCCACTACATGCCCAGTATATAATTTTGCATTAAATGTGCTTCCATAAACTATAAGCATTAGGTTAATATATGACATTTAGTTATGTGGTTTTACATTGTGTTTACATTGTGTTAAAATGCTTTTAAAGCATCAAAATAATTGCATGTTGGGATAAAACTGGCAATCTACTGAAAGAGCGTGTTCTAAATAGCATGTTGACAGACTCTATAAGGACAGTATATCATTCCTTGGAAATGTTGTAGAAATCCCCCATAGTTAGACAATTGAAACATACATACCTACTCAGTACCTGCCTTCCCTTATTAGAACATAATTAACATATTATTAATTCATTTTATTATACTGAATAGTTAATATTCAGTGAAGAGAATTTAGAGTGGTGAAGAGAGTTTAGACATACATCCTCATTACTAGAGAACAGATGACAAGGAAGCCATGAGATACCAAAAGTTTCTCATGGTTGATTTCTTGATTTCAGTAATAAGTAAGTTTGTCCTACACTTTTTTCCATTGATTGTTTTTGAAAGCTTTAAAGTTTGGGATTTAAGGCCATGACTATTGACTGTATTTTTAAACATGCCTATTATTCTCAGAGGGGCAGTCTTAGTATTAATTGCTGAAAGAGCTGTTTAAATGACTAAAAATTCACAATCCTTGTCAGCCATTACTTATTTTTCAGCAAGTGCAATAAGCACTGTATTAGTCTGAATACCTATAGGAATTCACCAGATGTCTTAGGATGTTGTGTTTGGCATTATTCCCTCACAGGTGTAAGAAGTGGGTTGTTGCTTTAGTGGTAACAGTAATTTTTTGAATTAAAACTTTACTATTAGCAAACACTAAAATATATAAATACCAGTACTGTTGCAAAGAAGTAGGCAACACATAATCAGTATTTCAAATCTCATCTACCTCAATTTAACCTAAGTGATTTAATAACAATGCCCTTAGAAAATATTTAGTACTTTCAGATGTTTGTCCTTTTATTTTCTAACTTTCTAAAAAGGGTGCTCTGTGTTTACTAAATTATATGTGCCTATGTTTGATAACTAAATATGAGATATACTCTGTATATCTTTCTGTCTAGAAAGTGAAACATTATTATAATACTTCCTAGTAGTCTATTAAAGTTGCCTACTAGAGAAAGAAAATATTTCTAACACAGTCATGGAATAATTTACTGATATCATCAAGTTATTTTATACATTAAATGTGCCAACCAGTGGAGTTTAGTTAAATCTATTAGATTATGAAATATAATATCCATAATTACTACCCCACTTAGAGCTGAAGTCCTCTTCAAAATTATTGACTTCTTGAACATTTCATAATTGTACATGTTTTCCAAGCAGTTTGCCCTACTTAACTAACCTTTGTGCTTCTTTTTTTCTTTACCATGCTTACAGAAAATTCAGGTCTACAGGGAGTGGATTGTGACTCACAGTAGAAGTAGTGATGATAATGATGACGATGATTAGATTCTGAAATGTTAAAATCTATATGTTCTTTGACATTTTATTTGGGATGTTTCATTTAACATGTTTTGTGTGATTACTACCATAATACCTGTATGTCCATTTTTAGAGAGATAAAAGTATTTTTTCCTTTTAAAATGTTTTTCTGTTTTCAAAAACAAAAATTACTGCATTAAGCACAAAAAAATGTATTTTACAGCCAAAGTAGGGCATGCCATATATTACAGCATTTGCTTGTATGTATTTTATAGCTTTGCAATAACAGTTTGTCTTTAAGATTTAAAGTTAGACAATTTTTTTAAAATATTCATTAGTTTCATTTTAAATTATCTGCTTATTTGTTAGCAAAATGCTGTTTTTAATGTTCTCTGTAGATTTTCTGGGCTGTATTATAATGTCATTGAGTTTTGCAAAAAAGAAAAAGAATAGTAGCCAGTCAATAATTTATACTTATTCAGCATTTCAGAAGTATTTTGTCAAATTTCTTTTAATAATAATAAACTTCTGTAACTTGAAGCAATACAAATTTGTTGTTCTATTCCGGAATCTAATAGGTTTAACTACTATTATAAGAAACATTCATGATTTGTTTTAAAGGTTATACAGTGAAATAATTTATAGTCTGAGAGTGAAAAATATGTTGTTTGGTTCTCCTTATAATTTCATTTTATTATGTATAGGTTTTGTGAAACAGTGAAAAAAGTTGGTTTTACAGTCATTATATTTTAACTTACATATCCATGTGCTATATTCTTATTATAAAATGTTATGAATTAACTCAGGACATTCGAAGAATTTTTATAGTAAGCATAGATATATGTTTTTCTTTTGGGTAATATTGGAAAAATGTCATAATCTATGTTTCTGAAAGATCTATAAGGAAATCTCTTTTATGTTTTTGTGCCGAAGGCTTTTCTTTTTAACATCAACCTAGACAAAAATTTCTGTTCTATCTTTCTGTTATACCAGATGTACTTAAAAAGCACATCGTTCTAATGTATATCTGTCATTGTATATCTGTCTAGAAAGTAGCACATTATTATAATGCTTCCTAGTTTTTAATATTCATTAAATAACTGAGTATTTAATGTACATCAGTTAATGACTGTTAATAGTATGATGTATAATCGCTTATGACTGCTCTGCATTTGGATCAACAGAGGAACATTTACTTTATGTTAAGCATTTTGCTTACAATAAACATATCAGATTGTAGTAGATAATTGCCATAATTGTTCAGCTTTTGGTTTATTCAGCCAATAATTAATTGAGTCTCTTCTGGTTCTTAGGTTTATCAAGATTTTATCTCTATAAATTATTATTCCCTATTCTTAGGAAATGGCTATTTCAAATTTTTAATACTGAGGCTACCAAAAAAAGAAGCTAAAAATTTAGCTCTTGAAATTCTACCTGCCTAGCATTGACTCAAATTAAGTGGAAGTCAAGGTTATGTCTACTAGGGCTAAGAAATATATGACTGTCAAAGAATTTACTTACTGTTTTCCTCAAAATATTATATTCTTATCTTTTAAAATAAGTAAATAAATTAAAACGCTGACCATTAAAGTAGTCACTACTGGAATCAGAGACAATTTGTATTTGTCAGTATCCACTGCTTTCTTACCCTTGGTCAAAATCAAAGCCTGCTGCTTCTCCTGGAAGCTGAAACAGAGTCTGTTGTTATGTATGGTGTGTGCCTGAGGAAGGAAGGGTCTGCTAATTTCTTTGTTGATTTCTTAGATCGCAGCTTTGCTAAGCATGAGGCTAAGGGGAAAATGCTAAACTGCCTATTTGCAAGACATTTACAACTGAGTTTCCTTTGATTGGTCTGTGACACTTAATTCTGTGTTACAGATTTCATAAAGGTCCATAAGAATTTATCTGGAAAAAGTTCTGGATATTTCAGCAGTGCCTTACCATATTAACGAAAACTGGAGGTAGAATTACATTTATTTAAGATTTCCTGAATAGTAAAGAGATTTAAAATAATATTTTAAACTAACTTGTACATTTTGTTCATGTGGCCTTAGGGATTCACCCTTAAGGTTTTAGCCCTTGGAAGTGACATATATTCTTTTAACAGTATAATTGCCCTTGTTCTGTTTCTGTTTTCTTGTCCCAGTGAAATAATCTTTTCAAACTTCTCTGCTGACAGGTATTAATTAATTTTCTAGTTTTAAAAATATATTTATTGTTACTTTTATTTGAGAAAAACTCAAGACTGAGGATTGCTGTATGGTTTCTTGATGGAGATATAGGACTTTGACAAAAATATCTTCTTATTCCTCATCACATATATAGAAAATGAGTTCAATTTTGGGATTTTAAATAAAATGAACAGTTATTTTGTTGATTAGTGGCTTTATAATTAATTAGAACTTTAAAACTGAGAGTTTCCATCTAATAAAGTCTAGTTAGAAAGCTGAGTTTGAAAGATTGACTATGTAATACCATACCTTTCCATATCCTTTAACTTTATTTATATTTTAAATTTCTGTGCAGTCATTGCTTATGTATAGAACAGGAGATGGAGGGTTCTTCTGTCTTCTTCCTGAAGGGAATAATCATTCATTTTCTATTTCCTTTGTGTCTACTTGACATTTGAATAGCATAGTGAAAATTGACAGGAAGAAAAAGTTATGAAAATCCTGAATTTGTGAATACCTATTACCATGGATAAATAATCTGATTATAAGAACCTGTAAATGAAATTATTTAGTGTTCACATTGGTATAGATATAACAATTGAAGTCCAGAATAATATTACTGACTTTGAATATTCCTTATTAAAAAGGAAGTTGAAATTTTTGGTTTGCTCCTGTTTTTAAAATGATCAGAATTGTATAAATTTTACCTTCTGAAATTGTTCAAAATACATATATCATTGAGCAGTGTTGAGTGTTGACTTTAAGGTCACATTATGAAAATTTACAGATGGAGCCATGTTAGATCTGTGACTAGGACATCAAAGTTCAACATGAAATATGAGCTGCGGTATTTTATGTCCAAAGTCATGTACACTGTCAGATGATGACTGCTGTAATAGCTGCTGTAGTAGTTTGTCTGATTTAAATCCTATGGTGAAATTTTGTGCTACACTCTCCTGCAGTGATGGGAGGAGGACCAGAAACGACCATCCCAACTGTTGTTGATTACTTTTCTACTGTACCTTCAAGCCTCAGCTTTTTGTTTTACAGGTCTCCTTGCATATTAATAGTTTATTATAAAAGTCCAAAATATTAAAGATCCTGTAGGGTCTAAACAAGATACACAGATTGTTCATTTAGGTCAAATAATAATTATGATGGATATATAAAAAGAATCTTAGTTTTATTTATTATTCTATCCCTACACCTTTGAAATAAATGGAGATCAATTAAAATGTATAGGTCATTAATTTAATCTTTAATTTCAGTGGATGAATATTCAGATTTATGAAGTGCAGTGAGTACAAAGCATACTATACGAAACATTATAGAAAGTCCTGAATTAAAGAAGAATGAAATACATTATTTCAAGTAACAGAGACCATGATGGGGGAGCTAATTAGAATAATTTATAATGGTCATATGTAGGCATTTATGACTTGGTCTGTCTTAATGTGATAAACCATTTTTATGTCTATATTTATCTCTCAATCAGTACAATAAATTTAACAGTTTATTTCATATCAACCAATATATAGGAATAGTGTACCTCCAAGTATCAGCTTTAAAAGTTTAATAGTTTTGTAAACTGGTATTTTTTTTTTTTTTTTTTTTAGACTTTACATAACTGTATTAGTTTTGCCAAATATCAAAATGAATCCGCCACAGGTATACATGTGTTCCCCATCCCGAACCCCCCCTCCCTCCTCCCTCCCCATTCCATCCCTCTGGGTCCTCCCAGTGCACCAGCCCCAAGCATCCAGTATCATGCATCGAACCTGGACTGGCAACTCGTTTCATACCTGATATTTTACATGTTTCAATGCCATTCTCCCAAATCTTCCCACCCTCTCCCTCTCTCACAGAGTCCATAAGACTATTCTATACATCAGTGTCTCTTTTGCTGTCTCGTACACAGGGTTATTGTTCTAAATTCCATATATATGTGTTAGTATACTGTATTGGTGTTTTTCTTTCTGGCTTACTTCACTCTGTATAAAAGGCTCCAGTAAAACTGGTTTTTAATGTACCCCTCTTCATTGCATATACATACTCTATACAGTGAAATGGTAACAGATATCTACTAAGTATGCATTATGCTATTTCTCTGAATCTTAGAGATCCTTAATTATTTGAACATTTATAATATAGTCATTTTGTTTTTTATCAGCAGATAATCAGGATAGTATATATAATTCTTAATTGGGAATGCTGTGGTTTTCTACTGTAAGTTATCATTTATTAATAACTTGTTACATATATTATGTCTACAAAGATTTTTCTTATGTATTCAGTAGAACTTGGAGTTTCTTTGAATTAAAAGAATTTATAGAGACTCACACTGCCTGGAAAAAGGTAATTCCCTTTTGTGAATCACTTGATTTACATTGGTTCTCAATCTACAATTTCAGTATTTTATAGAAGATATGAAATTTTTCAAAAACTAGATTATTTTCTTCATTGTTAAAGTAATATATGCTTAGTAAAGAAAAATAGGAATAGAAAAGAAAAAATTACCCTATCTCCCCACTATTTATTATAGTGTAGTTCACTTTTAAATTTTATTTATTAATTATTATTCAAATATATAAATTTCTGTTACATATTTTTACTTTATTGTAAATTTTTATAAATTGAATCACTTTTTTAAGAATTAATTTTAATTTCTAAAGATGAAAAAAATGATTCATTCCATCCCCAATGTAGGAAACCTGGTCTTTATTTCTACAATACGTTATAGCCAGCAGAACTTTTCTATATTTTTATAGCTGATGTAGAAGATTTTTCTTTTTGTTTGTTGATAATCTCATAGATTATTTTATTTTATTTTTTGTTTTTTTTTGAAGCTTTTTCTTTTTGATTGAAAATATTTTTACCTTTTGACTCTGCCTTTTAAAAAAAATTTATCCCTTAAATAAATCTTCTTCTCTGAAAATTCAATTATATGTTTACATGTATGTATGATCCTTATGATTTTCATTGTGTATGAATATTGACAGCTGTGTTGTCCCATGGAGTTACTAATTTTCAACCATTTCAGACATTTAAAATTTTTTTCTATGTTGTCTTTGAATCTCTTTTATCTCCTACAAAGATATCATAGTTGCCATTATATAAGTTGTTATAGAAGGGAGGCTGTTTTTGTTTGTTGTATATTTCTTTTCTTTCAGAAATTACAGATGTTTATAAGTAGCTACAAACACTGCCTTAATAGCAATTGGAAGATAACTGCCTTCAGCTGATGTGGTCTTTCCCTTTACTTCGGGAGGAGAATTACAACTGATCTGGAAAAAAGGGCTTATCATAGGCAGTCAGATCACCAGAGTAGTGCTGAACACTCTTCCTGACTTCATCTGAAATTTTGAGTAAGTGGACAAGAACTAGGAGATAAAGGACCATTGGATCTTACTCTTCATTTTTAACTCTTCCTCTCCAGAATCTTACTTCTGAATGGGATGAGAAAACTGAAGAGAGCCAAATTCTGTTCTCAAGGCAAATTAAAGTTAGCATCTCAGATAAGGCAGATCCCCTGAAAAGATGATGACCTGTCCATTTGGATACAGTCCTCATACTTCATTTGTTAGTTGATCAGAACTCTCTTGGAGAGTCTTTTGACACATCATTTTTGAAAGCTTATTCTTTTGAACATTTAGTAGTGAACTCCACGAACTTACTTTGGGCTAGTGGAGTAACTCACCCCACTTAGAACATTCCAGAATTACATGAAAATATTGTGTGAATAGGACTTTGAAATTACATCTTTTTCTGGAGGTAATGGTTTCACTGAGGGGAGGTTCCAGTTTCCTCATTCCAATGTACAATGAATTTTTAGATTATTTTTTAATCCAATAATTGAAATGAGGCTAATTTGATTACTAAATCATTTTCAAAAGTTTGTCGTCATTTCATCCCATAAATTAAAAAAAAAAAAACTCATCAGTAGCAATTTGTATTTGTGTGGGCTTCACAGTTTGCAAAGCTATTTAACATACATGATCATTCAGTCTTCACAAATTAGGAAAACAGCTCAGCTTGCTGAAGTGACATGTGCTAAATCACTCATCCCATAAATTTATAAATATATTAAGGAAGGATAAATAGTATTAAAATAGGAAATGTAGCACATTTAACTTTAAAAAAAATAGAAGTGTTATGCTTAAATAGCTTCAACTTGAGTCTTGTTTTTGCTTACCAAGGATATGCAAATAGAGTTAAATTTCTACATTAAGTCCTAGTTGACAAGGTTGCTGCTGCTGCTAAGTCGCTTCAGTCGTGTCCGACTCTGTGCGAACCAAGAAACGGCAGCCTACCAGGCTCCCCCGTCCCTGGGATTCTCCAGGCAAGAACACTGGAGTGGGTTGCCATTTTATTCTCCAGTGCATGAAAGTGAAAAGTGAAAGTGAAGTCGCTCAGTCGTGTCCGACTCTTAGCGACCCCATGGACTGCAGCCCACCAGGCTCCTCCGTCCATGGGATTTTCCAGGCAAGAGTACTGGAGTGAGCTGAAAAGGTGGTTACTCTTTATTTAGCTAAAGGTGCTAAATTGTAACCTCAGACTCAACCCATGATTTCTCTACTGATTATAAGAGTTCTACCTTGTAATGTCACCTGGTTACTTTCAACAGCATATAATTCTCATCATAATTGAGCTTAGTAAAAGTTCATCCATATTTGTTTTTAGTGTGTGCTCTTAACAGTAATATTGTTAAAAGACTTTAGCATAAATTATGAAAAGTCTTTTTTATTAGCCAAATATCCTATGAAAGAAAAGGTGTTCTCCTGCCAAATGAAATAATTCGTCTTCATCGAAAATTAGATTGGAGGCTGATTTCATTCATCTAAAGACAAAATTTAATGTCATCCATGAAAGGAAGCACCACACGTGGTTTTTTGTCAGTTGAGTCTTTAGTTGTAAATTCAAATGAAATTGATATCCTAGTTACTTCTGAGGATGATTCTGATGAACTGTAACCCAGTGAAAATTTACCACTGGAAAAAATCCTACAGGAAACAATGTGGAAAATACGTATTTAGACATTTTGTGCACTTTGAATCTGAGTTAGTTGTTTCTTAGTCTTGCTGCTGCAGCTAAGTCACTTCAGTCGTGTCCGACTCTGTGCGACCCCATGGACTGCAGCCTACCGGGCTTCTCCATCCATGGGATTCTTCAGGCAAGAACACGGGAGTGGGTTGCCATTTCCTTCTCCAATGCATGAAAGTGGAAAGTGAAAGTGAAGTCACTCAGTCATGTCTGACTCTTAGCGACCCCATGGACTGCAGCCTACCAGGCTCCTCCATCCATGGAATTTTCCGGGCAACAGTACTGGAGTGGGGTGCCATTCTTAGTCTTATTATCTTCCAAATAGATAATTATCCCTGGGTATTATTTGAAATTGAAGCATTATAAGAGGCATGACACAGCTTGTGCACTATCTGAGTCCATATTTCAATGAGCTGTTAAAATGGGATCCCACTGCATCTACTGGAATACATGCAGTTCTTCTATGTGAACACATTTTCGTAGTAAAAATACTTGGAGGTGCAGTACTACAATATGGCTCAGTGCCCGGATTCTGGAACCATGTAAACCTGAGTTCAATACCGGTCTTTTGTTTTTACTAGCTTTATAGTCTTTTATTCTAGTCTGATCTTATATTCTAGACTATAAAATGGAGATCATTGTACTAACAGTACCTGGGTACATAATACCTTGATGGTATTGCTAGGATTAAAAGTTAGGTCATGTATATGATTATTAGTACAGTCTCTAATAGGAACTCATTGTTATATTTTCATTATTCCAGATGAATAATAATTTTATGCTAGTTCTTGGTCATTTTTCCTCATTTGTCTACTCTTGGCCAAAATTATCACTAAATTTTGCCCTTTTTTTCTTTTAAGGTTAATAGAATAGTTAGAATGTTGTGACAGTTTCCACACATTAATTGTATGGAAACAATAAAACCTCAGTAATTTGGACTGATCTGATTATTTTAATATTTTGAAAGAAATGTTACCGTTTTCAAGTTTATATAGTGTCATGAATCAATAAATGTTGTTCAGTAGAGGTTCTGCTGGAAATGCATTAGAATAACTTTTGTAACTATCCACTTAAACAAGCCACTTTGGCTATACTTCTAGATTGCATTAGGTCTGTTGATTAATAGTCTTCTGTTCTCAGTGCACATAATCATGAGCTATTTCTGTCCTTTCTCCAGACTGTTTTAGTTGAACCAGTAGGTAACAATTCACATTTCTTAAGATAATACTTTTCTTCTGTTTGATTTTATGTCAAGTGTTATGCTCAGCTGTGTAAGGTGTTAGCATGGTTTATACTTTGGCTGACAGTCAAAATACCTTGTTTGCATGGGAGGAGACAAAGATATGGGGAGAGAGGGGTGGATTAAACAAAGCCTAAGCCTCTTGAGAAATTTGTATGCAGGTCAGGAAGCAACAGTTAGAACCGGACATGGAACAACAGACTGGTTCCAAATAGGAAAAGGAGTACGTCAAGGCTGTATATTGTCACCCTGCTTATTTAACTTATATGCAGAGGACATCATGAGAAATGCTGGGCTGGAAGAAGCACAAGCTGGAATCAAGATTGCCGGGAGAAATATCAGTAACCTCAGATATGCAGATGACACCACCCTTATGGCAGAAAGTGAAGAGGAACTAAAAAGCCTCTTGATGAAGGTGAAAGAGAAGAGGGAAAAAGTTGGCTTAAAGCTCAACATTCAGAAAACGAAGATCATGGCATCTGGTCCCATTACTTCATGGCAAATAGATGGGGAAACAGTGGAAACAGTGCCAGACTTTATTTTTGGGGGCTCCAAAATCACTGCAGATGGTGACTGCAGCCATGAAATTAAAAGACGCTTACTCCTTGGAAGGAAAGTTATGACCAACCTAGATAGCTTATTGAAAAGCAGAGACATTACTTTGCCAACAAAGGTCCATCTAGTCAAGGCTATGGTTTTTCCAGTGGTCATGTATGGATGTGATAGTTGAACTGTGAAGAAAGCTGAGTGCCGAAGAAATGATGCTTTTGAACTGTGGTGTTGGAGAAGACTCTTGAGAGTCCCTTGGACTGTAAGGAGATCCAACCAGTCCATTCTGAAAGAGATCAGCCCTGGGATTTCTTTGGAAGGAATGATGCTAAAGCTGAAACTCCAGTACTTTGGCCGCCTTATGCGAAGAGCTGACTCATTGGAAAA
The DNA here is from genome assembly GCF_029407905.1 of Bubalus kerabau. NCBI lineage: Eukaryota > Metazoa > Chordata > Mammalia > Artiodactyla > Bovidae > Bubalus > Bubalus kerabau. The sequence continues at coordinate 120,059,687 of NC_073627.1, forward strand.
GACTCTGATGCTGGGAGGGATTGGGGGCAAGAGGAGAAGGGGACGACAGAGGATGAGATGGCTGGATGGCATCACTGACTCAATGGACGTGAGTCTGAGTGAACTCCAGGAGCCGGTGATGGATAGGGAGGCCTGGCGTGCTGCAATTCATGGGGTCACAAAGAGTCGGACACGACTGAGTGACTGAACTGAACTGAACTGAATCTTCTTCAGACTTGATGACACAGTCAATGAGATTTAGTTAAAAAAAATTGCCTCACACAATAAGCTAAATATCTCTTCACTTGTGTTTATATCTATTCTATTTTATATATATATATATATAAATAAATAAATATATGTATGTATGTATGAAATCACTGAGCTTTCAGATAATGAATGTCTACTATATTTGCCCATGAAGCTTAGTTGAATACCTTGTTCTTCCTGGCTGTAGTCCTCATATCTCTTACACTTGAAGTGAATTGTTAAATCCTTTTTTATCCCTAAGTTTTATCATATTACTCTAAGGAAATTATACTTATTGACTTTCTCAGTAGATGATGAATAAGTAGATGAACAAGTCATCTTGAACAAGTAGATGACTTGTTCATCTACTTATTTACTTCTTAAATAATTGAGAAATGGCAGCATTTAGCATTTTAATTTCATGTTTACTTCCCTGAATTTTGTCATTTTTAAAGTAAACTTAATTTTTTTAGTACAATCTGTTCATAAACCTTTCACTTTCCCCCCCATTATCTCCTAACCAAATTAGCCAATCTGTAAAACCATTTATTGGTTATCCAGTAGATTTTCTTGCTCAATAGCATTTTATCTTTTTTTCATCTAGATAAATTTCATTTTACTTTTACCACTCATGTGAGGTGAAAGTCGCTCAGTCGTGTCTGACTCTTTGCAACCGCATGAACTATAGAGTCCATGGAATTCTCTAGGCCAGAATACTGGAGTGGGTAGCCTTTCCCTTCTCCAGAGGATCTTCCCAACCCAGGGATCGAACCCAGGTCTCCCACATTGCAGGTGAATTCTTTACCAGCTGAGCCACAAGGGAATCTCAAGAACACTGGAATGGGTAGCCTATCCCTTCTCCAGCAGATCTTCCCTACCCAGGAATCCAACCAGGGTCTCCTGCATTGCAGGCGGATTCTTTACCAACTGAGCTATCTTAATATATGTATATATTATATAATATATGAACTATATATATTATAATATATGAACTACCTTAATATATGTAATATATGTATCTTAATATATACTTCTATGAAACTCCTCTTCTTAAAAAGTCAGATAGTAATCAGATTTTGGTTTTGTTTATTGCTTAACTGTATTCCTATCTTTACCTAGTTTTCTTAAATATATTTATACTGAAGATTATCACCTTGTATCTGGGATTTAAAGCCTTCCATGTTAATGAGTTGTTCCTATCATCTGCCTTTTCATATTTTGCTTTTTTCTTTCAGAAATGTTTTTGTTATAGAACTCTGCTACTTCATAGCATTTGGATGGTTTGAAAGTATTAGCTGTGTTTTCTATATTACTGTAGTTGTTAGGTATGTTCTTTTTCTAAAGTACTGGAACTTACCTGGCAGGAAATACAGATATTAGTAGAGAGTAACTGATACAACTGCCTATCCAATTCTTACTTTTTGTGTGTTTCTAATGTATAATCAATTTGGTTTGGATTTTTTTATATCTAGCAAACTAAGGTTTACATACACATATTTTCTATTGTAAAAGGAACCCTTACCAATAACCATACATTTTAATTGTTACCTGTAGGTTCTGACAATTATATACAACAAATGCAGTTTCCTTAGTGTTTCTGTTTATTTTGTTAAGAAAATACTTAAATGATGATGGATAATTCATATATTCTATTAATGAGTAAGGCAAAAAATCCTTTTCTTTTAACACTATAGCATATAGATGAAACGAACATGTCTAAAGTACTGGCAGTTGTACTTGAAACCTCAGACGAACTCATTGATATTTCTGCCGAACTTTGGTCTTGATGCAAAGACTACATGTGATTGCTAGTCCTGGTATTGCTAATTCTTCATTTATTTTAAAGGATATCACAAATTATTTTAGGAAAAACATTCATACCTAACATCTATTTAGAGTAGAAGAAGATAGGGTCTTAATATTTTACTGTTGGAACCCTGTTAACCTAAAAAAAATTAAGCCAGTCTGAGCTGCTTTAGCAGCCTTCCAAGGCAACAGCCAGCATCCAGGGATATTGAAGACATTTTTGAGGTCACGGAAACGTGTGCCATGGCATAGTGAAAAGCATTGAAATTAGAAATAAATAAACCACTTTTCCTTAGCCCACTTCCATAACTTACATGTCTGAAGTACTGACCAAGTGACCCCAAGCAAGTCAGTTAACTGTAATCTTAACCTAATAACACAGGGTTGTCATGAGGATTAGATAGGAAGGACACTTAAATGACCCTTGGTTTCTTCATGTATAAGAGGAAGAGGTTAGTTTGAATGAACAATAATATTCCTTCAGGTCTGCAATTCCAGATTTTTAAAATAATACAAATTATGCTTAGAAAAGTATAAATGTTCATATGTAGTGAGTTTATAGAGTCAAATAATTTTATCAGGAAGTTGTGACCAAAGGCATGACATTTGTAGATTCTTTACAGCATGATGAAAGATGATTAGCTATCACATTCTCTCCTATCTGTCTATGGGATTTAGTTCCAAAGTTGTCACTTCTGCTTATTAATCCTGTTGTTCTTCCATAGTTACATGTTTTAATGGAGACTGACCAGTAAAATTTTGCTGCGTGTTGAGTTATCTTTGATGTGTATTCAAATACATTCAAATTCATTATATGTTTCTAAGCAGTTTGTTTGAGCACTCATGTTTCAAGTTTTGCATTTGAGATTTTTGATGAACTCCAAAAAGCATTGCATGAATTACTTTTAATTAACTTTCTTTTTATCAGATTTTATTGTGACTGTTGAAAGTGGTTGATTACTTAAATGTACAGATCAGATTGGAACTGAAAAGTGAAAAGTGATGAAAAGAAATTAAGTTGAAATACCCAAACCTAATATTGAAATAAAAGTCACTTAGATTTGAATTTTTATTTTAAATTATTTGAAGATTGTAATCTATTAATGGGGTGTATAGACTCTTGGCTTCTTTTAGTAGTGCTATTCTTGAGGAAATAAACATTTGTATTCTGTATTTTAAAACTGCCATATAGAACAAAAGAAAATAAATACTTGCAAGCTTATTTTTCTTCCAATACCATAAAACTGAAATGAAGGATGTAAAATTATAAATAAAAGCTTCACTTGTACCTCCATCCCCATCATTATCCTTCCTAAGCCCAGAGGAAAATGCTGTGAACAGATTTGGTGTGTTACCACCAACCCTTAACAGAAATTATTTGTTTTTGTGCAAATGTGTGTGTTGCTACTCCCCTCATTCATTCTCAGTAACTTAATTGCTTTTCAGATAGTATATCTTGCCCAATTTTCAGTATCAGTACACACTAATCTACCTTTTATTACCCTGGTAAGCAGGATTGTTTCTTTTTCATGATAGAATAGGGTCCTGTTGTATGCCTACTGTAATTTATTTAAACAGTCTTCTGTTTTTGAACATTTAGGTTTTTTGCATTTAACACATTGCCATGAAGATTCCTATATATATTTCTTGGCATGGCTTTGCATAAGATAAATCATAGCAGTGCAATTTCTGACCCAAAGGATACATTTATTTGACTTGAATTTTCTTGATTTTGAGTTAGGTTAAACATTTTCTCATGTTTATTGTCAGATTTTATGTTTTGTTGAACTACCTGGTCATATCCTTATACATTTTCCTGTAGACTGACTCCTTTTTCTTCCATTGGTTTATTCATATTACTAGAATTCTATGTGTTATGATATTAGTTCTTTGTCACTGTATTAACAGATATTTTCCTAATTTATCCTTTGATTTTTATTTTATTTCTATTTGCTTACTGTTTTGCTATTCATTGGTCTTTAATTTCCACATACTTAACAGTTCTTATGGACTTTGTGTTTTACATTTAGACCTTTACTGTAAAATCATAAAAGTGTTATTTTATTCTAGTACTTTTGTAATTTCATTTTGTGTAGTTAAATTAGTGATACATTTGGAATTAATTTGGTGGAAAGAGAGAAACAGAGATCTAGCTTTAGCCAGCAAGTTGCTTGAAACATCATTTATTTGGAAATGCATGTTTTTGCCCAATAATTTGAAATGTCTTGATTTTATAAATACCTGTGTTTGGATATATAGGATTTTATAAAATCCTGTTGTATTTTGGTCAGTTTCTGGAATCTGTATGCTTTCTATTGATACGTCTGTATATAACTTCCACTAGCACCGGACTGTTTCACGCCTGCAACTTTATAAATTGTATTATTGTCAGCTAGGGTAGTTCTTATTCTCCTTTCATAGTTTATATTATCACTTTTTTTCATATAAATCTTATTATAATTTTGTCAAATCACTTTTTCCCCTCCTCAAAACAAATTAACAAATACCATCTTGGAATCACATTAAGAGTTCATGTATAAAAATAGGATAGAAGAATAAAATCTTTATTATAATGGATTTTTATATCCAATAAGACATGGATTTCCATTTTCAAATTTTCTATTCTTCTTCTCAGTAGAGTGTTTACAAATTCTGTGTTATTTATTAAATGTAATGTATAAACATTTATCTTTTTATTACCTTTGTAAGCAGGTTTGTTTTCCTTCCATTTTTCAAATTGATTACTGTGTTTTAAAGTAAAGTTAACTGGATTTTGTATTCGGATTTTCCAGATACGGTTATCTGCAAGTAATTTCTACTCTTCCTCTCTAATATTTGATGCTTCTTTTTTTTTAATAATTTATAATTTCTTAAAATATGACCCACTTTACCACTAGTTTTGCAAATTTATTTGCATAATTTATATGTTATTAATTTTTCTGAATCTGTGGTTATGTCCCTTTTTCATTTGTAACTCAAGGAATTGAAGTTTAAATGGCCCTACTCACTACAGTAAATAGTAAAGTTACTCTTTTCCTCAATATTATGATCTTTGAAGTTAGAAAATGCTTTGTATGTTTTATCCTGCTTTTTTTTTTTAACTTCTTTAATAAAAAAGTCTATTGTATCAGCCTTCTAAAGCAACCTTACTATGAAGTCACTTGTTAGCTTTCTTCTAAATTATATACTTTTAGTTTTTTGATATAGCCTCATGGAATACAGTTTTCTAGAATCTTTATATTCTCTTTTGGAATTTCTTCAAGAGATCTAATATTTTTGTCTAAATTCTTAAGGAATCTTAGTCACAGTTACATTTCTTACCTTTAATAAATAATAGTCTAGCCTGATATACATTTTAAATAGCCAGAGTAATTCCATTTTCAGAGCACATTATATTGAGAATATTAAGTCTATTTTGTTTATGTAGTTAACTTTATATTTTGTGAGACAAAGAACTGTTAATCACATCATGTACAGACAATGTTTCAGCAGTCTTAAAAGAGAAAGTCTAGTCTGTGGGCTGGTTCTGGGGTTTCCTGTCTTTCCAGAAATAATTTGCTTCCTAATTTTGAATGAACTGTGAGATTAGCAAAGAAAAGCATGTTTGTAAGGCAGATATGACAATCATAGGCAAGAGGCAAAGTGGGAGCTAATAGTAGTTTATATGATGCATATGTTTAAATATGTATTAGTGTTTATATGTGGTTTTGTACAGATATGATCAAACACTAATCTGTTTTCCAAGACAGAATGAATGTGATTGTTTAATACTAACTCCAGTAGGTTTCACTTCAGTTCAGTCGCTCAGTCGTGTCCAGCTCTTTGTGACCCCATGAACCGCAGCACGCCAGGCCTCCCTGTCCATCACCAACTCCTGGAGTTCACTCAGACTCATGTCCATTGAGTCGGTGATGCCATCCAACCATCTCATCCTTTGTCGTCCCCTTCTCCTCCTGCCCCCAATCCCTCCCAGCATCAGGGTCTTTTCACTTAAACTTTGTAAAATAACAATATCTTCTAAAACTAGCATTAAATGCCAGTATAGCGGCTGTTGAGTAATCTTGAATAAAGTAGTACAAAAGGTGCTTTTTAAGAAGGAGCAGCAATGATTTTGTGAATATTCAACTTTCTAACAATATGTTTACTGTGTAAATGTGTTAATGAATTTGCCCCCTTGAGAAGGGTTTTTAGAGGATCAGTAAAGCATTATTTGCATTAGAAGAGGATATTATCAACTTTCTCATTCTCTCACCTTTCTTTTTTAGGTCATGGAAAATGGAAGATTTGCAAAATACAAGTATTTTACCCATGTCATGATCAATAAGACAGACATGTTAATGATTACCAGAAGGTAACCTCCTTTCTCTAGTATAATTTGATAACAGGTTAACTGACAATCACTCATGAAGTGAAGCAGTTGTTATTCACATCTTATTCCACATATTTAACACTGATTCATAGTAACTATGGGGCTTCCCTGGTGGCTCAGACAGTTAAAAAATATGCCTGTAATGCGGGAGACCTGGTTTCGATCCCTGGATCAGGAAAATCACCTGGAGAAGGGAATGGCAACCCACTCCATTACTCTTGCCTGGAGAATCTCATGGACAGAAGAGCCTGGTGAGCTACAGTCCATAGAGTCTCAGAGAGTCAGACGCAACTAACACCTCACTTTATGGTAACTGTGATTCTCTTGCTCTGCAAGCCTCGTGCCTAAAACTGTACATGCATACAAATAAATGCATAACCATGCACAAGCATGACTTTAAGTACTTTTATTTGTTTCAACCAATTAAGTGGATACAGAAATTCCCCATAAAACTATAAAGGGTGGGCAATACCATTCCTTTCACCTCTCTGAAAAAGTGTACAATTTCAGGTTACCCCAGAAATCAGTAATCTGGTGGTATCTGACCATTAGAATATATAGAGAAACTCAATCACATAGATAGGTGTACCATTGGAGACAGATGAGTTTTTACAGCCAGATCCTCACATTGGCCTGTAGGTAGTAGAGGGAAACATAAAAATATACAGTGCCATAGCCTCGGAACAGCAAGTGTTCACAGGCCTTATTGTTGATATTATGAAACCTGGGGAAAGAATAAGCAAGTGCAGTTTTAAGATGGATTTCTGGATGGTAGGGAGTGAAAATGTAGCTGAGGAGGAGAAATACAACTAAATAGAAAGGAGTGGCCTACTGATTGATGCAGGTTTGTTCACTGCCAAAAGGGTGAATTTATATAAGCATCTTGTTGGTTCAAGTTGATTATTGAACTTAGCAATCATTTTTAATGTTTTTAATCCTAATAATTTCTGAGCCCCAAATTTATAACACTATCTTAATTTTCTTGTTTAAAGAGTAACATAAAGTAGAAAACTCACAGTATTGAGAAGGTGTAGATGTGAGAGCCAGTATTCTTTCCATCTCAGATACCAGTCCCTCTTTTCCTAGGGGCAACTTGCTTTTGTTTGTTTTGTGTCCTTGAAATACTCTATGCCTGTGCAAGCAAAGTCTGCCTCTAAAAGCATATGTCTGCCTGTATAGGCATGTTGTGTCTGTTGCAGTTGCTAAGCCATGTTTGATTCTTTGTGACCCCATGGACTGCAGCACTCCAGGCTCCTCTGTCCTTCACTATCTCCTGGACTTTGGCCAAATTCATGTCCATTGAGTTGGTGATGCTATCTAACCATCTCATCCCCTGCCACCACTTTTCCTTTTGCCTTCCATCTTTCCCAGCATCAGAATCTTTTCCAGTGAGTCAGCTCTTTGCATCAGCCAAAAGTTCGGAGCTTTAGTTTCAGCATCAATCCTTCTAGTGAATGTTTAGGGTTGATTTCCATTAGGATTCACTGGTTTGATCTCCTTGCTATCCAAGTGACTCTCAAAAGTCTTCTCCAGCACCACAATCTGAAAGCATCAAGTTTTCGGCACTCAGCCTTTTTTATGGTCCAGCGCTCAAATCCATCCATGACCATAGCTTTGACTATATTGACTTTTGTTGGCATAGTGATGTCTCTGCTTTTTAATATGCTGTCTAGGTTTGTCATAGCTTTCATTCCAAGGAGGAAGCATCTTTTAATTTCTGCAGTCACCATCTGCAGTGATTCTGGAGCCCCCAGAAATAAAATCTGCCACTGCTTCCACTATTTCCCCTTCTATTTGCCATGAAGTGATGGAACCGTATGCCCTTACCTTAGTTTTTTTGTATAGGCATACACATACATATTTTAATGTAAATGGGAATCCATTATTAAACACCATTCTGTACCTTAATTCTTTACTTAAGGCCTATGTCTTAAAGAGTATTCCATGTCAGTATATGGAGATCTTTCTTAATTTGTAAATGACTGCCTAGTATTCATTTAGAAATATGTACTATAATGTACACCTAAGTTGTTTCTGAACTTTTATATTTAAAGACCAGTGCTTCAGTCATTTTTGTTCATAGCAGCATTCAGTCATGTTTTATTAACCCTTCTCCCCATTGACTAAGGGAAGGGTGACTCATCAGAGTTAAACAAGAGTCATTGCTAAGTTTATTATTTCCACATCTTGCAACATTTTAGAAATAACTTTCTTCTCAACATAGTGGACCTCTTTAAGTGTGGTCATATAAACCTTGACAGTAAGTGTAATGAGTTAGTTGATTGAAAAATGATATTTATACTTAGGGTGTACTTTCCAGGTTTTGCACTTGAAGATAAAGGAGCTTTCAATCAGGAGAGGAGATACTAAGTATCTGCAATAAAATTAGCTTAGCTTTGTTTTTTCACATGGTTGTAGATATTCTGGAGGACCAGTGGGTCTATTCCAACAGTCTCTATAATCCGATTGGTGAAAGAAGGGATCAGAGACAGAAGATGGAGATGAAAGAAATAAATCTTGATTAGCTGTCTTTTTTTTTCCATTCTAGCCATGTATCAGCTGTTTCTTTAATTCAGTCCCTTAACTTAAAGTATATGCCACTTAAAGAAACCTCTGATTGTACTTACAATTGATGTTTCAGCCAGAAAGACGACTTGAGGAAGAAAGGCCTTTGAAGGAAGAATTAAATAGAATTATTATAAACAGAATTATTTGTATCTCTTGATTTCTTTCCTCAAAATAATTGGGGGAGAACAAGAATTACTTTTAAAAATCTCTTTCTGATAAAGTTTGGTAAATATATTTTATGGAGCCTTAGCAACAACAGCATTTTTTTCTAAAGCACTAATTCCATGGAACTTCTCCAAAATATTGCTTGGTAACTGTTTCTCTTAACTTTTTCCTGTTTCTTAAAAAATTTCTAATATATTTCACTTTATAAGTACTTTATTTTTTCTAATATAAGAATGTCATGCTGTACATTTCCTACTAAACATTGCTACAGATTTCATGTTTTCATTCTCATTTAGTTCAGTTATTTTCCAATTTCCTTTGAGATTCTTTGACCCATGTATTTTTTTTTTTTTAGAAGTATTCTGTTAAGTAAACATTTGGAAGTATCCTTATTTCTGATACTTGTTTTCTGGTTTAATTTCATTAAACATACTGAGAACATATTTTGTTTTATTTCAGTTCCCTTAAATTCATTATAGTCTTTTATGACCTCGAATGTGGTGTCTCTTAGTGAATGTTCTACATGCCCTTGCAAAAAAGGTGTGTACTGCTTTATTATATTATTGGATGTAAATCCTTCAGTTTTTAAAGTGGATTCTTTTTTCTCTTTTTGAGTGGTGTGTTGTTTGTAACAAAAGGAACATTTGGACAGCTTACTTGTGAGTGGCAGTATAGTTTTGATGAGTTTACCAAAGAGCCATTCATTGTTCATGAGAGAAGACTGCGCATCGAAGCAAAGGTATGTTGAATAGAATTTTTTTAACACTTGGTGCTGAAAACAACACATTAAAATAGTCTTGACCTCTGTAATGTTTTCTACCTCTTTTATAGATGTTGCTTTATCTTCGTATGGTTTTTCTTTGCACTGCTGTCTTACTCAGGCTTAAAGAAAAGAAACTTAGGCCAAGAAGAAATGCACTTTTGTTCTCTCACATTGACAACATTTGTGGGTCCTCATTTCATACTCAGTAACAGAACTGTACCTTCATCGTTGCTATTTAAGGCACTAAAGTGAGATATTTGTATACCTCAGAATCCCTGGCAGTTGCCTACAGAATGTTTTTCCCTGAAATGCTCAGTTTTCACTGTAACAGCCTGTTATCAATAATTCTTTTATCTTTTTATAGATATTATCTTCCTAATTCAATTGTAATCTTCTTGAATGCAGAGACCGTTTCTCTGATCTGTAGCAGCTAGTGCAGTACCTGGTACTTGGATGTTGATATAAAATACAGAAAATTGCTAGTCATTTGGTAAATCATCAAGAGTCTCAATATCCATTGTAAGTTGGCCAGGGGAGGGTCATGGGATCAGTATGGTGCTACCAAGAAGGAAGGGTCAGCTCTATATGAAGTTTTGGCAGTAAGAGATGGTGAGAAGTAGTTACCCAGAGGTGATTCAAGGAATTGTTACTGGAAGAAGGGGCATTGGACACAGTCAGAAACAAGATTTCTTCTAGGCTAGCCTACAGAACAGAACTGTGCCTAGGTCCTATGCTTAACTAGTGAAGACCATTAGTTCAATCTTACCATTAATTTCAAAGACATGGGGCAGCTCTTAAGTAGACTGCATGTTAGTTTTTGAGCATCTTAGTCCAATTTACCCACTGAGAATTTCTCTGATTCACTCAGAAAATGAAAGACCCTGTGGCCACTTATGAAATAATGAGTAGCCCCAGGTCAGTAGGTGCCCAATATGATACGGGAGATCAGTGGAGAACTAATTCCAGAAAGAATGAAGAGATGGAGCTAAAGCAAAAACAACACCCAGTTTGGATGTGACTGGTGATGGAAGTAAAGTCCGATGCTGTAAAGAGCAATATTGCATAGGAACCTGGAATGTTAGGTCCGTGAATCAAGGCAAATTGGAAGTGGTCAAACATGAGATGGCAAGAGTGAACATCGACATTTTAGCAATCAGAGAAATGAAATGGACTGGAATGGGTGAATTTAACTCAGATGACCATTATATCTACTACTGTGGGCAAGAATCCCTTAGAAGAAATGGAGTAGTCCTCAGAGTCAACAGAAGAGTTTGACATGCAGTACTTGGATACAATCTCAAAAATGACAGAATGATCTCTCTTTGTTTCCAAGACAAACCATTCAATATCACAGTAATCCAAGTCTATGCCCCAACCAGTAATGCTGAAGAAGCTGAACAGTTCTATGAAGCCCTTCAAGATCTTCTAGAACTAACACCCAAAAAAAGATGTCCTTTTCATTATAGGAGACTGGAATGCAAAAGTAGGAAGTCAAGAAATACCTGCAGTAATGGGCAAATTTGGCCTTGGAGTACAGAATGAAGCAGGGCAAAAGCTAAAAGAGTATTGCCAAGAGAACACACTGATCATAGCAAACACCCTCTTCCAACAACACAAGAGAAAACTCTGCACATGGACATCCAGATGGTCAATACTGAAATCAGATTGATTATATTCTTTGCAGCCAAAGATGGAGAAGCTCTGTATAGTCAGCAAAAACAAGACCGGGAGTTGACTGTGGTGCATATCATGAACTCCTTACTGCCAAATTCAGACTTAAATTGAAGAAAGTAAGGAAAATCGCTAGACCATTCAGGTATGACCTAAATCAAATCCCTTATACAGTGGAAGTGACAGATAGATTCAAGGGGTTAGACCCGATGGACAGAGTGCGTGAAGAACTATGGACAGAGGTTTATGACATTGTACAGGAGGCAGTGATCAAGACCATCCCCGAGAAAAAGAAATGCAAAAAGGCAAAATGGTTGTCTGAGGAGGCTTTACATACAGCTACTAAAAGAAGAGAAGCTAAAGGCAAAGGAAAAAAGGAAAGATATTCCCATTTGAATGCAGAGTTCCAAAGAATAGCAAGAAGAGATAAGAAAGCCTTCCTCAGTGATCCGTGCAAAGAAATAGAGGAAAACAATAGAATGGGAAAGACTAGAGATAAGAAAATTAGAGATACCAAGGGAACTTTTCATGCAAAGATGGGTTCAGTAAAGGACAGAAATGGTATGGACCTAACAAAAGTGGAAGATACTAAGAAGAGGTGGCAAGAATACACAGAAGAACTATACAAAAAAGATCTTCATGACCCAGATAATCATGATGTTGTGATCACTCACCTAGAGCCAGACATCCTGGAGTGTGAAGTCAAGTGGGCCTTAGAAAGCAGCACTATGAACAAAGCTAGTGGAGGTGATGGCATTCCAATTGAACTATTTCAAATTCTGAAAGATGATGCTATGAAAGTGCTGCACTCGATATGCCAGCAAATTTGGAAAACTCAGCAGTGGCAACAGGACTGGAAAAGGTCAGTTTTCATTCCAATCCCAAAGAAAGGCAATGCCAAAGAATGTGCCAACTACCGCACAATTGCATTCATCTCATACACTAGCAAAGTAATACTCAAAATTCTCCAAGCTAGGCTTCAACAGTACGTGAACCATGAACTTCCAAATGTTCAAGCTGGTTTTAGAAAAGGCAGAGGAACCAGAGATCAAATTTCCAAAATCTGTTGGACTATCAAAACGAGAGTTCCAGAAAAACATCTACTTCTGCTTTATTGACTATGCCAAAGCCTTTGACTGTGTGGATCACAGCAAACTGTGGAAAATTCTGAAAGAGATGGGAATACCAGACCACCTGACCTGCTTCCTGAGAAATCTACACGCAGGTCAAGAAGCAACAGGTAGGACTGGACATGGTATAAAGACTGGTTCCTAATCGAAAAAAGTGTAATCAAGGCTGTATATTGTCACCCTGCTTATTTAACTTATATGCAGAATATATCATGAGAAATGCTAGACTGGATGAAGCACAAGCTGGAATCAAGATTGCTGGGAGAAATATCAATAACCTCAGGTATGCAGATGACCACCCTTATGGCAGAAAGCGAAGAAGAGCTAAAGAGAGTTGATGAAAGTGAAAGAGTGAAAAAGTTGGTTAAAACTCAACATTCAGAAAACGACGACCATGGCATCTGGTCCCATCACTTCATGGCAAATAGATGGGGAAACAGTGGAAACAGTGACAGAATTTACTTTTTGGGCTCCAAAATCACTGCAGATGGTTATTGCAGCCATGAAATTAAAAGATGTTTGCTCATTGGAAGAAAAGTTGTGACCAACCCAGACAGCTTATTAAAAAGCAGAGACATTACTTTGCCAACAAAGATCCATCTAGTCAAAGCTATGGTTTTTCCAGTGGTCATGTATGGATGTGAGAGTTAGACTATAAAGAAAGCTGAGCACAGAAGAATTGATGCTTTTGCACTGTGGTTTTGGAGAAGACGCTTGAGAGTCCCTTGGACTGCAAGGAGATCCATCCTGTCCATCCTAAAGGAAATCAGTCCTGAATATTCATTGGAAGGACTGATGTTGAAGCTGAAACTCCAATACTTTGGCCACCTGATGTGAAGAACTGACTCATTTGAAAAGACCTGATGCTGGGAAAGATTGAAGGCAGAAGGAGAAGGAGATGGAACAGGATGAGATGGTTGGGAGGCATTACCGACTCAGTGGACATGAGTTTGAGTAAACTCCAGAGTTGGTGATGGACAGGGAGGCCTGGCATGCTGAAGTCCATGAGGTTGCAAAGAGTTGGACACGACTGAGCGACTGACCTGAGTGGCTATTAGGCTCTGCTTTAGCCCATATTGCATTTTTCGGCTTTTTTGTAATCTACAAGGATAAACTTCTTATCTCCTTGATCTCTTCCTCTTCCACTAATATCAGCAATATTCCTTTTTTTTTTTAAATAGAAGAATCTGATTTCTTCTGAAGTCTGTATATGCCTGTTTAATTACTTATAGAAATTGTTAGACTAGTAGTATACTGCTTCTTCTATGTTCTTACCCATGGTTAATAGAAGTAATCACCACCCCTCTCTCTTCTTAATAATCCCATTCTTTCTATTTGTCCCTCTAATACGTAACATCCACCACCATCCAACAGTTCTTCTCCCACAAGTACTGAACAGAATACTAAAAGAGTGAAAAAAAAATTGGAGGACAGTCACATAGCACCCACTGTGATTTCTTTGATTCTGAAGCTACATTTTCATTGCATTCTTTAAATAAAAAGAATTGCATTGGTTTAAAATGTCAGAAGTTACAGAAACACAAACACACATGCACATACTTATACACCATGTGTATATGTACTCACACACATGTGTACATTATTTTTCAGCTGATTATCACAAGTCCATGGCCAGAAATCAAGAACTATCTGAGAGAGGGAAAACAGTGGCACTGCTTCTAGATGTATCTCCTTCCTATCCTCTGCACCAACCTTTTATGGCTTCATAAAGCAATTGAAATCTCACCTAAAATTTTTTGTTTTAGGTTTAGTGGTAATGGATGGGTTAGAATTTAGTCTTTTTATTTGTTTATTTGTATTTGATTTTTCTTGATTTCTCATTCTTGTCTTTTTTTTAATGGCATTTCTTTATTTGTATTTCTGCAACTAGATTTCCATTTTAATGAAGAACTTACTCTGTTTATAGGAACGGGTGAAGTCTGTATTCCATGCCAAAGAGTTTGGAAAAATAGTTAACTTGAGAACCCCAGAGGATGCAAGGGTAAATATAGTCAATCTTTTACTTAAACACATAGCAGCTTCTCATTCAAAGCCATGTAAGTTGTATTGATATTAGTCTTTAAGGCAGATAAGTTGTGTTAGTTTTTCAATTTTATGTTGTGTTTTGATGATTTTAATATATGTAACTATGTAATATTTCCCCCAAATTATTTTTTCATTAGATTGAATTCACACACCTACTTGTTTTTGAAATCAAATTGCTCTCTTATTTTAAATCTTAACTGTAATACTTTGCCAAAAAAAAAAAAAAAAGCCAACAAACAAAAGAAATTAAGTCACTCTAATGCTCATCTACCAGCTCCAGCAGGGAAAGTATAGCGCCACACTTTATTTCTGTACTGTGTAGATGTAATGATTTTTTTTTTCTTTAATTACTGTAGCCTGGCACAAGGAAGAAGAGCCATGCCTGTAGTCAGAAAATCTGATTTTTAAATACTGGTTCTGTTCCTTCTTGACTGTAGGACCTTGGGGAAGACAGTTAACCTCAGTTTTCTCTGCACCAGGCTCCTCCGTCCATGGGATTTTCTAGGCGAGAGTACTGGAGTGGGTTGCCATTTCCTTCTCCAGGGAATCTTCCCGACCCAGGGATCGAACCCAGGTCTTCCGCATTGTAGACAGACGCTTTACCATCTGAGCCACCAGGGAAGGAAAGGTTGGGACACATACTTTAGGGATTGTGGCAATTAAAAGTATATGCACTGTCAAGAAAAGGAAGACGAATTGATTATCTACCTCACTGGTCACAACTTAGATGCTATTCCTGACACTGAATTGTACTCACTGTGTTGTGAAACTTACAAATAAGAACACATGGCTTCTTTGCTGAATCCCTGGGCCCTAGGCCTCTCTGCGTTGGTCCTGGCTGGTTATGACTATTTACCAGTTCACTTCTCACACCTGGAGGTCAAAGCAGGAACCTCTTTCACCCATACATGTGTGCCTTGTATCATTTAGCAAGTGCTGTGCCATTTTCTTGGAGAAGGCAATGGCACCCCACTCCAGTACTCTTGCCTGGGAAATCCCATGGACGGAGGAGCCTGGTAGGCTATAGTCCATGGGGCCGCCAAGAGTCGGACACGACTAAGTGACTTCACTTTCACTTTTCACCTCATGCTTTGGAGAAGGAAATGGCAACCCACTCCAGTGTTCTTGCCTGGAGAATCCCAGGGACAGAGGAGCCTGGTGGGCTTCCGTCTATAGGGTCACACAGAGTCAGACACGACTGACACAACTTAGCAGCAGCAGCAGCAATGCCATTTTCTATGTAGACATTGTGATATAAGGTAACATTGACATACTAACAATACAAAACTGAAAAGGGGACAAGTTACAAAGAAAGAATGATAAAGTGACTAGAGTCTCAGTATGCATGTTGCCTGGAACAGGGAGACAGTGTAAAGCATGATGATAATATGACTTGCACGCCGTCTTCTTCATGTTGCTGAAGGGGACATTACCTTCAGTTTCTCTGTAATAAGTTTTCCATTTAATCTCTCACCATATTATTTTATCTCAGAAAGTTCTTTTTAATCTCCCTGCTCAGCCAGAAACATCCAGAAAGAGCTACTGAGCCTAGTTCTCTTTCTCTACTTATCTTAGAGCTATTCCCACTAGGTTCTTCTTAAATAAAAAAGCACAAATATATCTGCTTAAGATTTTCATAATGGAATAACCCCAGTTATCACTGACTCCATGACTTTTATTTGTCATATAGGCCAAATAATAATAGACTTTATCAGCAGAAAGTTTTCCATTTCATTTGCATTTTGAAATTTCAGATCCTTTGAAAATAGAAAATACATCATGAAAGCACCTATTAATATGCTCAAGAATGTTGCTATGCTACTACTTACTGTAGAATTATATGTATTATTTCTACTCAGTCAGAACCCAATATATAGAATGATGAAGGTTTGTGATACAGAATTGGCATAGGTTGGAAGGAATTCTGCATGGATGATTTTTACACTATGCCAGAGTTATTCAATCCAGCTGTCAAATTACCCTTCTCTCTTGGGATGGTTCATTTTACTTTTCTTATTCTGAAGATGAACATCTAAGTCCAAAGACCTTAGAATGGTATTGTTACTACTGTTAAACCCAGTACCATTGTTCCTGAGTCACCT
Organism: Bubalus kerabau; assembly: GCF_029407905.1. Taxonomy (NCBI): domain Eukaryota; kingdom Metazoa; phylum Chordata; class Mammalia; order Artiodactyla; family Bovidae; genus Bubalus; species Bubalus kerabau. The sequence goes on from NC_073627.1 coordinate 120,076,535, forward strand.
GGACTATTTAAGTGAATGAATGATCTCTCCTACATAGTGAATTTAGTTCTTGGCTATTTCAGTATACTCCTGACTAAACTGGAAGATAACTTCTAGATTTTCACTCATTACATTTTGTCATTGCAAGTTCACTGAAGTTAAGTAAATGTTGCTTCATTTTCCCACTACAGTGGATCCTCAGAAAGCTAGAAGAAGCAAGAGAACCTTCCCCGAACCTCTGACAGAGACTACTGCCTGAAGATGTACAGCAATAAATCATTACAGTTTCTACCTTGTACCTTCCAAAACCTGTTTGGGAAGTGTAGTACAGAAGTAATTTAAAGTACTTTTTTAAAAAATTCAGAATCAAGTAAAACAGCTACATGATTCAACTATTTCAACTCTTTGGGGATCCGTTTGGTTTTCTAACTTGAATCATGCATCCGGTTAAATTCTGATTACTTTATAAAAGAAGTATTTCTTTTATGAATCTTAAGTATTTGCTCCAGGTGATTCTCTGTAATGGTGGAGAAATTGCACATATTTAGCCTGAATTTAATGGAGCTAAATTGAATATTCCTAGTTCACATTTTAAAGTTCTATCATGCTCAAACTCTCTGAATGAATGATAAGTAGATGATGAAATCAGACATTGCCTTAGTGCTATCAAGATAACTTTGGTGGTAGTTTCTTTAGAAACATGAAGTTCATTTTACAGATAAATATTTTAGTATGATTTTCCTTATTTTTTTAAATAAAGGGTAGATTTAAATTACTATTTGAAGTACATAGCATGACTATGAAAAATAGTCTTTTTTATTTTATATCATACAAATTGACAAATACCTCTTCAAGCCTCATCTTAAGAAAGGCTTGAAGAAATGAGTGTCATACCTGAACAGGGAAAGTCCCTCTCAAAACTTTAAAGCCTTAGAAATACTTCCTCAAGCCAGCATCTTGAGATCTACTTGGTTTCCCAAGGTTATATTTTTAATAGATTTAATAGATTGCTGACCTTAAAGGAAAATTCCTGAGGCCTTAACAATACCAGCTTCCTATTCACTGGTAGGATGAAATAAAATTTTACTGTCTTAATACAAGTTATGCTTCAGAACAGATAGCCCCTCTCTGTACAAATGTAGGATAAATATGTGTACCCTAAAATCTAACCTAGTAACCTATTCTATTGGCAATAAATTGAGAATTTCTGGTTTGCTTTGTCTTATTCAAATGAGAGTCACTCTTTCTAAGTGTATAGCTCATCCAAACAAAACCCATGGGCAGCAAATCAGTAAAAATGTCATGGGGGTTTTTTCCCTTGGTTCTTACCCAAGATCCTTGTACCTTTATATTAATGAGAGTTTTCAAGTGAAAGAGGATAAATACATGATTGTAAACCATGAAGAGAACAATACAGTATCTTATTTATTGAATAATAGAGTATTTGATGCATGTTGTACATGCCACCAAATTACTATAAGCTGTTTTTAGAATTGGAGACTGTATAAGAAGTTAATGGTTGTGAAATTCTCATATTCCTTGAACTCTTGGTTTGTTGTAAAAGCTAAAATAAACAGCATGCCAGACTGTAATTGTATTTCTTCCTGACCAAGTCTTGCTACTAAATACTACTGATTTTCCTCTGATTATAAAAACACATTGTTTATTAATAATAGTTCCTTCAGGATTTTTTTTTCTGTGCTGAACATAATCACAGGATGAGAAGTTTCAAATCTCATGATAGTGCATGTTCCCTTGATGGCCTTTTTTCAAAGTAACATACTTTTTGTCTTTTGCTGAGCTCTGCCAATTTTGCATACATTAGAATTAAACCTAGGAATAGAGGTAGTCAGAAATCTTTTATCAGATTGTCCTCATCTGAAATGTTCCTTTGCTGGAGTTCTAGTCAGTGTCATTAGTCAAGTGCCTCATTACCTACTCCAGTTTCACGGTTTTATTCTCAGAAAGAATAAAGACCCATCACTCTTTGGGTATCCCATGGTAAAGGGGAAAAGTCTTAATAGTGTAAGGAGAGAAATCCTTCTGGTATCCTCTGGAGGCCAGCCAGAGTGGGTCTTGTCAGTAGTACATATGCAAAGCCAGTGTGCCTGTTTTTCCTGTTCCCATGCCAATGAGAACCTAGAAATATCTTTTCTTATTCTTTCTCCCCCATCAGTCATCTGTCCATCAACACCTCCAATCCATTCCTGTCTCTGGAATAGAAAGACCCACAATTTCAAAAGCAATAGTTTCATCAGTTGTCTTAGAAGCTTTTTTTCATCTAAAACAAAGAACATAAGTAAATCACTAGATAATGAGTCAGTCTTTTTTAGCATAACATTTTACAGTTTACAGTTATATGTTTGATTCTGCAGTCTTTTTCTTGACTATTACAGAGTTTATAATCTATGGTATTTAAAAAGTAACCTACCTTGAATTATATTTAACTATGTTTAGTGGTTCTCAGCTTGAGAACTTTAAACTTGTCTTCGTTGTTTGGTAGTTGCTGTGGAAAGGGGTCCTGAGTATTCTGTCCTTCGTCTCTTTCTATTATGTGTTAGCTGTTGCCCTATACCCTTCATGTATCCTGATCTGTGATTATGTATGAAACTGAAGGCAGAGTGTCTGTTCCTAGCCAACTCGCCTCCAGAAAACTATAATCACTAAACATAGCAACTTTGATTTCTGATACAAAAAGAAGCTTGTAATTGCTTCACATTTACAAAATACTCTGTGAACCAAAGAGCATGTGCGCTTCTGCAGTGGCTTCCCAACTACAGTATGTATATTGACTGCTCCTTCTCTGGTGTTAGCAAGACCTTGGAATTTTTCCCAGGCTCACTTCAGTACAACTGCATTATTTTCTGGTCCCTTAATAATCATGATTATCTGTGGCAGTCCTTCCCTGTCTTTCTCTCCTCCATAATCCTAATCAATCCCAAAACTATCCTGTGGCCTCCAAAGAAGATTTTCTGAAACTTATTTGTCAATGCTATCATAATTATCTCTTGTCATTTTTTCCAACAGTAGTAGTAATAATACCGTCCCAGTGAGTATACACGTACCTAACTCATCTCTTAGAAATATCCTGTGAAGTAGTATCCTGTTACTGTCTGGTAAAAAGTAAAGATGCTACTTAGTGCTGAATTTTATGAACCTTATTTATTCAGTCATCAATGACCAGCTTTTGTTGGTACTTTTCAGGCCCCAGTATTACAAAGATTGCCACAAGGTACTGGGTTAGTTTGCCTGTAGGAACTGAACGTGTTTGCCAAATACACTGAAGGTAGAAGTAGCTCTTTGGAAATGGACGTATTTATGCCCCAGCCACCATAGGTCAGAGAAAGCTGTTTGGATTCCAGGGCCATTGCTTTTACATTCTCTCAAGGTCAGCTAAAATCCTCAAGGATGGTGTTTTTCAAACTGTAGGTCTTAACCCATTAGTGAGCCATGCAATCAGTTCAAGACCAGCATATTTTCTTAATGGAATAGAAAAGAAAAGAGCTTTGCAGGTAACAAGGTTAAATATTGTTTTAGTTAAATAATTAGTTAAATAATCTATATACTGTGTATACTGGGTCACAAAATGTAATTTGTTATTGTGAATCGCAGTTTGGGGAGGAGGACCCTGAAAGCCGCTGCTGTAGGAGGCATGTAGCATTCAGTGATGGTTGAAACAATCTGGATCGTGCCAAGCCTTACTTTACCTTGGGTTAGGCGCAACAGACCCACGACTCAGGGAGTCTTTAGGTTGTGAGCACTGTCTTTTTCTATTGAGGGAGAAGATAGGATAGCTCTTATTTTGGAATTGTTTTCCTTTTCTGGTATATATCAGATGCCTGTGTAATATGTCCCACCAAGTATCAGTGGTCTAGAAAAAGCATAGAAAATTGAGATCCACAAACAGCTCCCCAAAAAGATCACAGAATATCCTTTAATTTAGTGTATTTCCTCTTCTCTCCCACTAAGCATTTTACTAGGATTGGGCACAGAAGTTCTCCTTTTAAGGATATTGACTGCTCCATCTACCTGCCATCTGAGTCACCAAATGGACAAAGGCAAATGGGGAGCTGATTCATAGGTCACAATCTTTTAGGGCCAAAATACTTATTCTCTGCAGAGTGCCAGACAAATGCCAACACTTTTTAGCTGAAAGTAATCGAATTTCCTTATTTACGTAGGATTCAAGTAGAAAATACAGATAATTTTATTCTTTTTGCAAGATTCAATGCAAAATTTGTTGAATCTGGTTTTCTTTGGTGCTACCCAGTATCACTGATCGCTCTTTTGCATACCCTAAATGAGAACCATCCGCCCTCTTGCCCAATCCTTTGAAATATGCTTTTGAAATTATACCTTACTGATAGTGCTGTACCTAATCAAGCTAGCACTGATTGGTTAAAATTTTTAGGATTCTTATAATCTTTATCTTTGATCATTGCCCCAAATAGCTATCAGTGCAGACCTTTTCTCCCGCTTTCTGTCTCTCTACCCCAGTTGGTGTAAAGTAGTATTTGTTCCAGGGCTATCTTAAAAGGCCAGTGCAAGGACTGAGAAGACACTGGATCCTACTCTTTTGCAAAACGTCACATTTCTTTAATTGAAACCGTTTTTTACCTTATTTCCTGTTTTGTAAAATAAATTGTCCCATGTCATTAAAAAAAAAAAAAGTTTCACTTTAGAATTACAAATTAGTTCTTTTTTAAAAGCATTATGGCATTTTCCAAAAAATTGATAATTTTGGTTACCCAGTGAGCCATGTAAGATATGAAACTTCAGGTTTTATAGGTTGATACTCATATATTTTTAAAGTTTTTATCACTTTACACAAAGTCATTTGTATTATAGTTTAGCACCTGCTGTGATGTCTGTCAACCTGAAAACCCGTCATTGAGCACCATTCACATTCATTTACTGTTGCTTTGATACCTTTAATAATGGGCTCCTTCTCCTGAAGTCCTTGTAACAGGAAACCCTGTGAGAGTGCTATAATAAAACGTCCCGTCGTCAGAAGTGAACTTAAAAGACATCATGTTAGAAAAATCCAACATTTCTTCTTATGCAGTCATAGCACTAGCATTCCACTGGCTACCCAGAAGTTTCCAACTCGCAAGCTGAAGAACATTAAAGTGAAAATGCAGGCTACATTGAAATGCTCTCATTGTCAGTTTTATACCTGCACTCACAGACTGTTAGAAATTGTACCTGGGACTTGTTGCAAGGTCAGATTGTTAAGACTTTTTAAAATGGTCCTCTGTATGTGAATATGTATTTTACATATAAAATTGAGTTTTTCAGGGAATGTGCACTTTAAAAATATTTCCTTACTAATGTTTGTATTGACCAAATAGTCTTTGCTTCTTTGGAATGCTTATTCTTTAGTGAAAATATGGTTCTTGATGATGATAGTATTTTAAATGTCTATTTCTGATTCAGTGCAATATTTCCTTGTGCTTATGTCTGACCCAGTTGCCTGTTATACAGTCCCTGCCTTGATTTTGTGTGTTCTGATGAGATAATTAATTTATAAACACAAAAATCACAGTGAAGTTCTTGAAATTGAACTTAGTCTTTTTCCTCCTGAAAACTGGTTCACCATGCTCACCAATGACTTTTTTCTAAATAATGATTTCTTGCCATTGGTAGAATTGAATTGCTTGGTCACATGACTGCCCGGTTTAACTCTGTGTACCTCTTTCAAATAAATTGAGTAAAATAAAAATTTCTAATCTTCAGTCTGCCTCTGTTTTTTAGTTACTGGATAGAACTAGAAAAATTACCATTAAGTCCTCTCTCACCTATCTAAACTCTGCCCTCTTTGGGTCCTAAATAAATCTGGATAACTAACAGATTGCCCAGGGTCCTGGTTTTGCAGTCAAAACTGACAGCTTTCCAGCCCAGCATGATCACTGCTGACTTAAGACCTTGAGTGGTAATACCTACCTGATTCGTAAGCACCAAGACTGTGCCTCCCAGCCTCAGAAAACTTTCACGGCTCATTTCCAAGGTGAGTAATGATTATATTTTGAAAGGAGGGCTAAGAGAGAGAATTTCCTACTTGCAGAATTAATATTGACAGAAATAAGTAATTCGCTTCTAACATGAAGTGTTCAGCCTTTTTATGACTTGTTACTGATACTTAAAGTGACTCAAAGCCATTTTCTTATGTGCTTTGTCAGCCAGAGATTAAAAATAATAACCGAGTGCTAGAAAGTGCTTAAAAACAAAATTCCTCATTGTTTAATTGCCCTGGTAACTGATTCTCTTGAGCCCTTTTCACATGTTAATTGGATGATCAGAAGCGGTTCCTGACCTTTAGAGCATGGTGCCCAACTCCCACCTCAGGTTGTTTTGCTTTTTGTTTGTTTAATTTCTAGATATCCTTGAGAGCGACTTCTCCATCCTTTGGGGGTATGTTCTTTCTTTAGGTATTTTATTGTTTATTTATTAATTTTTATTTTGTATTAAAATATACTTGATTTACATATTATGGGTTTCATGTATACAACATAGTAATGCAATGTTTTTTAGCTTTTATTTTGGAGTATAGTTGATTTACAATGCTATGTTAGTTTCAGGTATACAGCTAAAGAATTCAGTTATACATATGTCCATTCTATTTTTGATTCTTTTCCAGTGTAGATCATTATAGAATACAGAGTAGTGTTCCCTGTGCTATATAGTTGGTCTTTGTTGATTATCTGTTTTATATATAATAGTGTGTGTATATGTTATTCCCAAACTCTTAATTTATCCCTACCCTCCACATTTACCCTTTGGTAGCCAGAAGTTTGTTTTTGAAGACTGGGAGTCTATTTCTGTTTTATAAAGAAGTTCATTTGTACTTTTTTTTTTTTTTTAGATTCCACATGTAAGTGATACCTTAGGACATTTGTCTTTCTCTGTCTGACTTCACTTAGTATTATAATCTTTAGGTCCATTTATGTTCCTGCAAATTGCATTGTTTCATTCTTTTTTTGGCTTCGTAATATTCTGTTGTCTATAAGTACCATGTCTTCTTTACCCGTTCCCTTGTGATGGACATTTAGGTTGCTTAGATGTCTTGGCTATTGTAAACTATGCTGCTGTGAACATTGGGGTGCATGTATCTTTTCAATTATGGTTTTCCCTGGATATATGCCCAGGAATTACATTGGTGGATCCTATGGTAGTTCCATTGTTTATATGTACTGCATCCTTATTCATTCATCTTTTGATGGACATTTAGTTTGCTTCTATGTCCTGGCTACTGTAAATAGTGCTGCAGTGAACATTGGGATGCACGTATCTTTTCAAAGTATGGTTTTCTATGGGTATATGTCTAGGAGTATGATTGCTGAGTCATATGGTAGTCCTGTTTTTAGTTTTTTAAGGAACCTCCATAACATTTTCCATAATGATTGTACCAATTTACCCCGCCAAAAGTGTAGGAGACTTCCCTTTTCACCACACCCTCTCCAGCATATATCATGATGGCCATGCTGACTGGTATGAGGTAGTACCTCATTGTAGCTTTGATTTACATTTCTGTAGTAATTAGTGATGTTGAGCATCTTTTCATGTGCTTTCTGGTCATCTGTATGTCTTCCTTTGAGAAATATCTACTTAGGTCTTCTGCCCATTTTTTGATTGGGTTGTTCATTTTTTTGTTGTTGAACTGCATGAGCTGTTTGTGTATTTTGGAGATTAGTCCCTTGTCGGTCACTTCATTTACAAATATTTTCTGCTGTTCTGTGGATTGTCTTTTCATTTTGTTTATGGTTTCCTTTGCTATGCAAAAAGCTTTTCAGTTTAATTAGGTCCCATTTGTTTGTTTTTATTTTCATTACTCTAGGAAGTGGATCAAAAAATATCTTGCTGTGATTTATGTCATAGACCCTTTCTCTTTCTCTTCTTCTTCTGGAACCCCTATAATCCTAATATGATGTGTTTTTGTCCCAGAGGTCTCTGAGCCTGTCCTCATTTCTTCTCATTCTGTTTTCTTTCTTCTGCTCCTCAGCTATTGCCACCATTTATGTGCCAACTGACTTATTCTTTCTTCTGCTGTTGATTCCTGCTAGTATATTTTCATATTTCAGTTATTGTATTGTTCATCTGTTTATTTGTTATCTATAAGTCTCCTGCTGCTGCTGCTGCTAAGTCACTTCAGTTGTCTCTGACTCTGTGCGACCCCATAGACGGCAGCCCACCAGGCTCCCCCTTCCCTGGGATTCTCCAGGCAAGAACACTGGAGTGGGTTGCCATTTCCTCCTCCAGTGCATGAAAGTCTCCTAGCTCTTTGTTAAATGTTTCTATGTCATCTTGGTCTGTGCCTCCTCCACTATTTTTCTGTGATCTTGTGTCATCTGTACTATCATTACTCTGAGTTGTTATTCATTTAGATTGTCTCCACTTGATTGTTGTTCTGATTCTTTATCTTGTTCCTTCATCTTGAATATATTTCTCTGCCATTTCATTTTGTGTAACTTTCTGTGTTTGTGGTTTCCTTTCCTCAGGCAGCAGGATCATAGTTCCTCTTGCTTCAGGTGTCTTCTGCCTCCTGGTAGGTGAGGTTGGTTGGTCCAGGGGTGCAGGCTTCCTGGTGGGAGGGGCTGGTGCCTGCCCCCTGGTGGGTAGAGCTAGGTCTTGTCCCTTTAGTGGGCAGAACCATGTCAAGGGGTGTGTTTAGAGGTGGCTGTGAGCTCAGTACAACTTTAACAGCCTGTCTGCTGATGATTGGAGCTGTGTTCTCCGCCATTGCTGGTGGTTTGGCTTGAGGCATCCCAGCACTGGAGCCTACAGGCTGTTGGGTGGGGCCAGGTCTTGGTGCCAAAATGACTACCTCTGGGAGAGCTCACATTGATCAGTATTCCCCGGGCCTTCACTCCCAGTATCCTTGCCCCCATAGTGAGCTACAGTTGACCCCTACAACCCCAGGAGACCCTCCAGTACCCACAGGTAAATCGAGCCCAGGCTTCTGTGGAGTCACTGCTTTGTGCTGGGTCCCAGTGCATGTGAAATCTTGTGTGCACCCTCTAAGAGTGGAGTCTCTGTTGCCCCCAGTCCTGTGGAGTTCCTGCACAGTAGGAGGTCCTACTGACGAACAAAACAAAACCCAGTGTTCTGGGGGCTCCTATTCCTGATGTCAGACCCTCAGACTAGAGAAGTTGATGTGGGGCTCAGAGCTCTCACTCCTGTGGGAGAAGCTCTGCTGTATAATTACTTTCCAGTTTGTGGGTCACCTTCCCAGTGGATATGGGGTTTGGTGATATGGGGTGTGCAGGTGCCTAGGCATGCTCCCAGTAGGGCGGGGGCAGCAATCGGCCCCTGCTTATGTGTCTCCCAGTGGCCCATGCACCCCTGGGACAGCAGGGCAGTGACTGGCACCTGCTCCTGGGTTTCTTAATGATGGTGGCAGCATGCACACTGGCAGGACAGCATGGACAGCAATTGGCACCTGGTCCTGTGTCTCCCGTTCTTTGTTCTCTTATGCAAAATGGCCTTGGCTATTCCCCGAATGTTACTGTTCCAGATTAAATTTTGATATCATTGTCAGGCTCCACAAAAACTGTTGTGTTTGCCTTCATTTCTTGAATGAAGGTTAGCTTTTAAAGCTTAATGCCTCGAAAAGGAGGATGAAGGGGAGCAGGATATGCCATCCCCAAATATGCCTCTTTAGCAAAGGGATTATTTTGAGCAGGTTATTTTCAAGAAAAGCTGTAAAAATCTAGTAGAAATTACTCATTTGCAGGAGACATTTACGAGATAAACTTATTTGTAAGGGTGTGTCTCCTAATCTGTACCAGAAAGAGAAAGATGACTCTAAATCACAAGAAACTCTTATCAATGGAGAAGATACCCAGCTCAAATCTGCATAACAACCTTACCCCATTTACTATGTTTTTCCTGGTAACTTCTCATAACTAGCCTTCTCCCAACATTCTTCTGGTGTCTTTAGCTGAAAAGGTATTTAAGGTGATGGCTTGGGCCATTGAGGGAGTTACTCAGTTTTCCAGGGCGTCTCACGTGTAAATAGGAGGTATGTATGTTATTTGTTTTCTATTTGTTTTTCTCCTGTTAATCTTTTATTATAGGGATGGGGTCTCAACTAAGAACCTAGAATGGTAGGGGGGTAATCTTTCTTCCTCACTTGACAGTTTGGTGACCCATGATGGGACCTGCTGAAACACTGTACTTCCTTCGGAGCCTGAAGATGGGAACCTGGAAAACCAGCAGAAGCCAGCAAAGAATAAGAATTCTTATGGAAGTAAGCTCTCTCAGATTTCTGTCTATAAGGCTCAGTAGAGAGAGGAAGAGGAACTTGCACCTTATTCTTTCCTTTCCAAATTTATATTTACAGAAGAAAATATTCATGTGCATTAGTTCCTTGAGTATAAAGACTCTGGTAGAGATTTTGTTATAAGTACTCTTGTTTTCTGTTGATCCCTTTCCCTTCCAGAGATGGTCACTGACTTATATTGTCTGTCTTTTGTGTCATTTTTCATAAGGAGGAGAACCGTAGTCAAGATCAGGTTTTCCTTTCATCTTGTTCTTTGTCTTGAGATCTTGGCTTTTCTTTTTTTTTTTTTTTAAGGGTTTCTTTCTTTTTTTTTTTTATTTTTAAACTTTACATAATTGTATTAGTTTTGCCAAATATTAAAATGAATCCACCACAGGTATACCTGTGTTCCCCACCCTGAACCCTCCTCCCTCCTCCGTCCCCATACCATCCCTCTGGGTTGTCGCAGTGCATGAGCCCCAAGCATCCAGTATCGTGCATCGAATCTGGACTGGCAACTCATTTCATACATGATATTTTACATGTTTCAATGCCATTCTCCCAAATCTTCCCACCCTCTCCCTCTCCCACAGAGTCCATAAGACTGTTCTATACATCAGTGTCTCTTTTGCTGTCTCGTACACAGGGTTATTGTTACCATCTTTCTAAATTCTATATATATGCGTCAGTATACTGTATTGGTGTTTTTCTTTCTGGCTTACTTCACTCTGTATAATAGGCTCCAGTTTCATCCACCTCATTAGAACTGATTCAAATGTATTCTTTTTAATGGCTGAGTAATACTCCATTGTGTATATGTACCACAGCTTTCTTATCCATTCATCTGCTGATGGACATCTAGGTCGCTTCCATGTCCTGGCTATTATAAACAGTGCTGCAATGAACATTGGGGTACACGTGTCTCTTTCCCTTCTGGTTTCCTCAGTGTGTATGCCCAACAGTGGGATTGCTGGATCATAAGGTGGTTCTATTTCCAGTTTTTTAAGGAATCTCCACACTGTTCTCCATAGTGGCTGTACTAGTTTGCATTCCCACCAACAGTGTAAGAGGGTTCCCCCTTTTTTTTTTTTAATTTAATTTTATTTTATTTTTAAACTTTACATAATTGTATTAGTTTTGCCAAATATCAAAATGAATCCACCACAGGTATACATGTGTTCCCCATCCTGAACCCTCCTCCCTCCTCCCTCCGCATTCCATCCCTCTGGGTCGTCCCAGTGCACCAGCCCCAAGCATCCAGTATCGTGCATCGAACCTGGACTGGCAACTCGTTTCATACATGATATTTTACATGTTTCAATGCCATTCTCCCAAATCTTCCCACCCTCTCCCTCTCCCACAGAGTCCATAAGACTGTTCTATACATCAGTGTCTCTTTTGCTGTCTCGTACACAGGGTTATTGTTACCATCTTTCTAAATTCCATATATATGTGTTAGTATACTGTATTGGTGTTTTTCTTTCTGGCTTACTTCACTCTGTATAATAGGCTCCAGTTTCATCCACCTCATTAGAACTGATTCAAATGTATTCTTTTTAATGGCTGAGTAATACTCCATTGTGTATATGTACCACTGCTTTCTTATCCATTCATCTGCTGATGGACATCTAGGTCGCTTCCATGTCCTGGCTATTATAAACAGTGCTGCGATGAACATTGGGGTACACGTGTCTCTTTCCCTTCTGGTTTCCTCAGTGTGTATGCCCAGCAGTGGGATTGCTGGATCATAAGGCAGTTCTATTTCCAGTTTTTTAAGGAATCTCCACACTGTTCTCCATAGTGGCTGTACTAGTTTGCATTCCCACCAACAGTGTAAGAGGGTTCCCTTTTCTCCACACCCTCTCCAGCATTTATTACTTGTAGACTTTTGGATCGCGGCCATTCTGACTGGTGTGAAATGTTACCTCATAGTGGTTTTGATTTGCATTTCTCTGATAATGAGTGATGTTGAGCATCTTTTCATGTGTTTGTTAGCCATCTGTATGTCTTCTTTGGAGAAATCTCTATTTAGTTCTTTGGCCCATTTTTTGATTGGGTCATTTATTTTTCTGGAGTTGAGCTGTAGGAGTTGCTTGTATATTCTCGAGATTAGTTGTTTGTCAGTTGCTTCATTTGCTATTATCTTCTCCCATTCTGAAGGCTGTCTTTTCACCTTGCTAATAGTTTCCTTTGATGTGCAGAAGCTTTTAAGGTTAATTAGGTCCCATTTGTTTATTTTTGCTTTTATTTCCAATATTCTGGGAGGTGGGTCATAGAGGATCCTGCTGTGATGTATGTCAGAGAGTGTTTTGCCTATGTTCTCCTCCAGGAGTTTTATAGTTTCTGGTCTTACGTTGAGATCTTTAATCCATTTTGAGTTTATTTTTGTGTATGGTGTTAGAAAGTGTTCTAGTTTCATTCTTTTACAAGTGGTTGACCAGAGTTCCCAGCACCACTTGTTAAAGAGATTGTCTTTAATCCATTGTATATTCTTGCCTCCTTTGTCAAAGATAAGGTGTCCATATGTGCGTGGATTTATCTCTGGGCTTTCTATTTTGTTCCATTGATCTATATTTCTGTCTTTGTGCCAGTACCATACTGTCTTGATAACTGTGGCTTTGTAGTAGAGCCTGAAGTCAGGTAGGTTGATTCCTCCAGTTCCATTCTTCTTTCTCAAGATCGCTTTGGCTATTCGAGGTTTTTTGTATTTCCATACAAATTGTGAAATTATTTGTTCTAGCTCTGTGAAGAATACTGTTGGTAGCTTGATAGGGATTGCATTGAATCTATAAATTGCTTTAGGTAGTATACTCATTTTCACTATATTGATTCTTCCAATCCATGAACATGGTATATTTCTCCATCTATTGGTGTCCTCTTTGATTTCTTTCACCAGTGTTTTATAGTTTTCTATATATAGGTCTTTAATTTCTTTAGGTAGATATATTCCTAAGTATTTTATTATTTCCGTTGCAATGGTGAATGGAATTGTTTCCTTAATTTCTCTTTCTGTTTTCTCATTATTAGTGTATAGGAATGCAAGGGATTTCTGTGTGTTGATTTTATATCCTGCAACTTTACTATAGTCATTGATTAGTTCTAGTAATTTTCTGGTGGCGTCTTTAGGGTTTTCTATGTAGAGGATCATGTCATCTGCAAACAGTGAGAGTTTTACTTCTTCTTTTCCAATTTGGATTCCTTTTATTTCTTTTTCTGCTCTGATTGCTGTGGCCAAAACTTCCAAAACTATGTTGAATAGTAATGGTGAAAGTGGGCACCCTTGTCTTGTTCCTGACTTTAGAGGAAATGCTTTCAATTTTTCACCATTGAGGATAATGTTTGCTGTGGGTTTGTCATATATAGCTTTTATTATGTTGAGGTATGTTCCTTCTATTCCTGCTTTCTGGAGAGTTTTTATCATAAATGGATGTTGAATTTTGTCAAAGGCTTTCTCTGCATCTATTGAGATAATCATATGGTTTTTATTTTTCAATTTGTTAATGTGGTGTATTACATTGATTGATTTGCAGATATTGAAGAATCCTTGCATCCCTGGGATAAAGCCCACTTGGTCATGGTGTATGATCTTTTTAATGTGTTGTTGGATTCTGATTGCTAGAATTTTGTTAAGGATTTTTGCATCTAGGTTCATCAGTGATATTGGCCTGTAGTTTTCTTTTTTTGTGGGATCTTTGTCAGGTTTTGATATTAGGGTGATGGTGGCCTCATAGAATGAGTTTGGAAGTTTACCTTCCTCTGCAATTTTCTGGAAGAGTTTGAGCAGGATAGGTGTTAGCTCTTCTCTAAATTTTTGGTAGAATTCAGCTGTGAAGCCGTCTGGACCTGGGCTTTTGTTTGCTGGAAGATTTTTGATTGATTACAGTTTCAATTTCCGTGCTTGTGATGGGTCTGTTAAGATTTTCTATTTCTTCCTGGTCCAGTTTTGGAAAGTTGTAGTTTTCTAAGAATTTGTCCATTTCTTCCACGTTGTCAATTTTATTGGCATATAATTGTTGATAGTAGTCTCTTATGATACTTTGTATTTCTGTGTTGTCTGTTGTGATCTCTCCATTTTCATTTCTAATTTTATTGATTTGATTTTTCTCCCTTTGTTTCTTGATGAGTCTGGCTAATGGTTTGTCAATTTTATTTATCCTTTCAAAGAACCAGCTTTTGGCTTTGTTGATTTTTGCTATGGTCTCTTTTGTTTCTTTTGCATTTATTTCTGCCCTAATTTTTAAGATTTCTTTCCTTCTACTAACCCTGGGGTTCTTCATTTCTTCCTTTTCTAGTTGCTTTAGGTGTAGAGTTAGGTTATTTATTTGACTTTTTTCTTGTTTCTTGAGGTGTGCCTGTATTGCTATGAACTTTCCCCTTAGGACTGCTTTTACCGTGTCCCACAGGTTTTGGGTTGTTGTGTTTTCATTTTCATTCGTTTCTATGCAAATTTTGATTTCTTTTTTGATTTCTTCTGTGATTTGTTGGTTATTCAGCAGCGTGTTGTTCAGCCTCCATATGTTGGAATTTTTAATAGTTTTTCTCCTGTAATTGAGATCTAATCTTACTGCATTGTGGTCAGAAAAGATGCTTGGAATGATTTCTATTTTTTTGAATTTACCAAGGCTAGATTTATGGCCCAGGATGTGATCTATCCTGGAGAAGGTTCCATGTGCACTTGAGAAAAAGCTGAAATTCATTGTTTTGGGATGAAATGTCCTATAGATATCAATTAGGTCTAACTGGTCTATTGTATCGTTTAAAGTTTGTGTTTCCTTGTTAATTTTCTGTTTAGTTGACCTATCCATAGGTGTGAGTGGGGTATTAAAGTCTCACACTATTATTGTGTTATTGTTAATTTCTCCTTTCATACTTGTTAGCATTTGTCTTACATACTGCAGTGCTCCCGTGTTGGGTGCATATATAATTGTTATATCTTCTTCTTGGATTGATCCTTTGATCATTATGTAGTGACCTTCTTTGTCTCTTTTCACAGCCTTTGTTTTAAAGTCTATTTTATCTGATATGAGTATTGCTACTTCTGCTTTCTTTTGGTCCCTATTTGCATGGAAAATCTTTTTCCAGCCCTTCACTTTCAGTCTGTATGTGTCCCCTGTTTTGAGGTGGGTCTCTTGTAGACAACATATGTAGAGGTCTTGTTTTTGTATCCATTCAGCCAGTCTTTGTCTTTTGGTTGGGGCATTCAACCCATTTACGTTTAAGGTAATTACTGATAAGTATGATCCCGTTGCCATTTACTTTATTGTTTTAGGTTTGAATTTATACACCATTTTTGTGTTTCCTGTCTAGAGAATATCCTTAAGTATTTGTTGGAGAGTTGGTTTGGTGGTGCAGAATTCTCTCAGCTTTTGCTTGTCTGAAAAGCTTTTGATTTCTCCTTCATACTTGAATGAGATCCTTGCTGGGTACAATAATCTGGGCTGTAGGTTATTTTCTTTCATCACTTTAAGTATGTCTTGCCATTCCCTCCTGGCTTGAAGAGTTTCTATTGAAAGATCAGCTGTTATCCTTATGGGAATCCCCTTGTGTGTTATTTGTTGTTTTTCCCTTGCTGCTTTTAATATTTGTTCTTTGTGTTTGATCGTTGTTAATTTGATTAATATGTGTCTTGGGGTGTTTTGCCTTGGGTTTATCCTGTTTGGGACTCTCTGGGTTTCTTGGACTTGAGTGATTATTTCCTTCCCCATTTTAGGGAAGTTTTCAACTATAACCTCCTCAAGTATTTTCTCATGGTCTTTCTTTTTGTCTTCTTCTTCTGGGACCCCTATGATTCAAATGTTGTAGCGTTTAATATTGTCCTGGAGGTCTCTGAGATTGTCCTCATTTCTTTTAATTCGTTTTTCTTTTATCCTCTCTGATTCATTTATTTCTACCATTCTATCTTCTAATTCACTAATCCTGTCTTCTGCCTCTGTTATTCTACTATTTGTTGCCTCCAGAGTGTTTTTAATTTCATTTATTGCATTATTCATTATATATTGACTCTTTTTTATTTCTTCTAGGTCCTTGTTAAACCTTTCTTGCATCTTCTCAATCCTTGTCCCCAGGCTATTTATCTGTGATTCCATTTTGATTTCAAGATTTTGGATCAATTTCACTATCATTATTCGGAATTCTTTATCAGGTAGATTCCCTATCTCTTCCTCTTTTGTTTGGTTTGGTGGGCATTTATCCTGTTCCTTTATCTGCTGGGTATTCCTCTGTCTCTTCATCTTGTTTAAATTGTTGAGTTTGGGGTGTCCTTTCTGTATTCTGGCAGTTTGTGGAGTTCTCTTTATTGTGGTGTTTCCTCGCTGTGTGTGGGTTTGTACAGGTGGCTTGTCAAGGTTTCCTGGTTAGGGAAGCTTGTGTCGGTGTTCTGGTGGGTGGAGCTGTATTTCTTCTCTCTGGAGTGCAATGAAATGTCCAGTAATGAGTTATGAGATGTCTATGGTTTGGGGGTGACTTTGGGCAGCCTGTATCTTGAAGCTCAGGGCTGTGTTCCTTTGTTGCTGGAGAATTTGCTTGGTATGTCTTGCCCTGGAACTTGTTGATATTGGCTTTTCGACTGGAGAACTATCTCTAGTCATCACCAGCTGGAAGATGCTAGTATCGACTTGTACCTGGCAGCCACACAGTAGGATGGAGATATGAAACACACAGTGACAGGTAGCATTACCACTGTGTAGTTCTCAGGAGAATTTGTCTGAAGGGGCCCCAGTCCATAAGGCGGGGGGCCAATTTTTGTTTGCATGTCAACCTTTGTTGTCTTGTTAGTGGTGGAAAAGTCCCATTCCACTAGTGTCTGCCTGGTATTACAGATTAGCAGATTTGTGACTAGAGGTATTTCATGTTCTCATAGAAAAACCTGAGAGAGTGTTTTCAGTACATCATTCTTCCCTGTGACAAAGAGGGTCTTTAATTTCTTAGGGCTAACTCTGGGAGTGAACTTTCTAGATCTTATGCTCTTTTGCATCCTCTTAGGGCACACCTCTTGCACCCACAGTTAAGCCATGAAAAGGTTTATTGATTTGCTATTGAGATTAATATAATACCATTGAAGATCCTACTCATCAATGGCCAGATGATGGATCTTTTGAATTGGAAAAACTTTTGTATTTGAAAAAAATTTTAGAGAGCTCTTATTCTAAAGAACTGTCTTATTGGTACCTATGGGAAGATCAAGTTGAAAAGAGAACACAAAGGAATATTGTGTCTAGCCTTTGTGCTTAGATGCTCAGTTGTGTCCAATTCTTTGTGACCCCATGGAATGTAGCCTGCCAGTCACCTCTGTCCATAGGGATTCTCCGGGCAGGAACACTGGAGTGGGTTGCCATACACTCCTCCAGGGGATCTTCCAACCCAGAGATCAAACCCAGGTTTCTCACATTGCAGACAGATTCTTTACCATCTGAGCCACCAATCTAGGGGTTAGTGCAATTTGTCTTTGTAAAGTCCATATAAAGCATTCAATACAGAGGCCTCTGAATGTGCTCCTTGAGTGTACAATCCAACTGTGAACAACTTTTGCTTCTATCAACCCCTGACCTTTAACTCTTTAACAAGATAAAGTTACAAAGCCCCTTTTGCCTACTTTCAGAAGTTCCTACCAGATTTAGAAAAGAGTTAGGGTCAATGGCCATTCACAACCTCACTCACAAGGACCTTTTTTAAAAAATATATATTTTCTTATTTGGCTGTGCCAGGTCTTAGTTGCTGCATGTGGGATCTTTGTGGTGGTGTGTGGGGTCTAGTTCCCTGACCAGGGATCAAACCCAGACCCTCTACATTGGGAGCAGAGTCTTAACTAACTGCTAGACCACCAAGGAGGTCCCACAGGACCTTGATTGGCTGTTCAAAGGTATTCTTCTCATCTATAATTATACTGCAGTTATCAGACAAACCAGACAGCCCCCTAGTAGATGGGCCTCCCAACTGCACCCCAAAGAAACAACCAGAATTTCTCCCAAGCTGTCATGCAGATGATCAAGAAATGGAGGTCAGTGTTCAGGGGTTGATAGAAATAAAAGTTGTTCAAAGTTGGATTGTACACTCAAGGAGTGCATTCAGAGGCCTCTGTATTGAATGCTTTATACAGACTTTACAAAGACAAATTGCACCAAACCCTAAAGCTCCAGGACATAGGAGTCTTTTTATTTCCTTCTTAGTTGGAATGGAAATCTTCTTGGCTAAAAGGGAGTGATTGTAGACAGAAAATGATACTTTAGTAAATAACACACTCTTATGGGTATAAGGTTCTAGTCCTATTAATTGTCTGTTTCCCTTTTTACCTATAAATTAGACAGGATCCTGAATTATTCTACTTTCCTCAAATAATTTGGCTACATCTCTTCAAACTGTTACCAATTTTCTTCCACTCTTTGACTTGGAATCAAAGTCATATTGTTATGACATTCCTAGAAATCTAATGTGCTTAGATGCTCAGTTATGTCCAAGACTTTGCAACCCAATGGACTGTAGCCTGCCAGGCTCCTCTGTCTATGGGATTCCCCCTGCAAGATACTAGAGTGGAGTGCCATTTCCTCCTCCAGAGGATCTTTGCAACCCAACGATCAAACGTAAGTCTCTTATATCTCCTGCATTGGCAGGCAGATTCTTTAGCATTAGTGCCGCCTGGGAAGCCTGGTAAGAAATCTGATATGTCCTTATATATTAATAATACCATCATTTGTAATTCTAGTTTTCTTAAAATGTATGTCATAGAAATTAACCATATTTCTTTGCCAACTGACAAAGGTTCATCAGTTTTTTAATCATGACTATTTTTAAGTCTTTTATCATTTATGAAAGTTATTGTTTTGCTTTTACAAAAATATTTCCCAAAGTCCTACAAACTAAATGTTAAGTAGATTGATATAAACGTCAGAGAAACAGCCCAAATGGCTCATGTTTAGATCATTTTTGTGCCTGGTGCTCTGTGAGCCACTCAGGAAGTTTACCTGAATATCTGATGACATCAGAGGCATTCAAACTTGGAAGATGCTTCAGCTCCAACATCTAGAAATCTGATCGGCGGCCTTCAGGACTCAGGCTGAGTTTATAATTTGCCCCAACCACTAACTTTTGTTTTTCTTTTGTTTCCATAGACATGCCTGTTAATAAGTACCTACTTGCTCACACCATGTAAGGCTAACCTCGGGACCCTATACCTGCAACACTAGCTCCTGAAATGAGACAGCTGTTCAACTGAAATGACCTACTCTCAAGACTAAGAGGTTGGTTCAATGAAATTTAATAGTCTATCAACTTAGCTTCTGGACTATAAAACTTCACTGGAGAGGACTGAAGGGGAACAGAATATGTGACCCAAATATACACCTCTTTAGTATAAGAATTACTTAGAGCTGATTTTTTTAATTTATTTATTTATTTTAGGTTCTTTTCCATATAGATCATTACAGAGTATTGAGTAGAGTTCCCTGTGCTACATGGTAGGTTCTTACTAGCTAGCTATTTTATATATAGTGTATATGTGTCAATCCCAATCTCTCAATTCATCCCCCACTCCTTGGTAACCATGTTTGTTTTCTACAAATATAAAAGTATTTCCCAAAGTCCTGCAAAAACTAAACGTTAAGTGGATTGCTATAAACTTCAGAGAAACAGTCCAAATGGCTCATGTTTAGATCATCTTTGTGCCTGGTGCTCTGTGGGCCACTCAGGAAGTTTACCTGAACATCTGATGACATCAGAGGCACTCAAACTTGGAAGATGCTTTCGCTCCAACATCTAGAAATCTATGACTCTATTTCTGTTTTGTAAATAAGTTCATTTATACCGTTTGTTTAGATTCCACACATAAGTGATAGCATACATTTGCCTTCTCTGACTTCACTCAGTATGCTAGCCTCTAGGTCGATCTGTGTTGCTGCAAGTGGCACTCGTTTGCTCATTCCTGTGGCTGCGTGATACTCCACTGTATATGTGTGCACATCTTCTTCATCCATTCATCTGTTGATGGACGTTTAGGCTGTTTCTGTGTCTTGGCTATTGTGGATGGTGCTGCTGTGAACAGTGTGGTGCAGATTATCTTCCAATTACGGTTTCCTCTGGATATATGCTCAGGCGTAGGATTGCTGGATCTTATGGTAGTTCTGTTTTTAGTTTTCTGAGGAACCTCTGTTCTGTTCTCCATAGTAGCTTCACTAATTTACATTCCCACCAACAGTGTTTGAGGGTTTCCTTTTCTCCACACCCTCTCCAGCATTTATTGTTTGTAGATTTTTCGATGATGGCCCGTCTGACCGGTGTGAAGAAGTATCTCATTGTAGTTCTGATTTTCATTTCTCTACTAATATTAATGATGTTGAACATCTTTTCATGTGCTTTTGATGATTGTTTTTAAGAAACAAGAGACACAGGAAAAGCTCTGAAAATCTAGTAGAAGTTACCTTTTGTAAGGGAAATATACATTTATTTTAAGGAACTCTCCATTTTAAATGTGTCTCCTCTGTTCCTAAAAGGGTGATTCTGAATGACAAACTATCAATGTAGAAGGTGCCCCTCTTAATTCAGCTCAACAACCTTACCCTTTTTATTGTGCTTTACCTATTAATCTCCCATAAGTGACCTTCCCTTCTCCTCCATCTTTCTTGCATCTTCAGCTGAAGAAAGTATTTAAGGTGATGGCTTGAGTCATTTTAGGAGAGTTAAACTCAGTTTTCCAGGATATCACCCATGTATACATGGTGTTAGACTTAGAGGGGTGAGGTCTCAGCCAAGAACCTAGAAGGGTGGAAGGAAAATTATTTTTCCTCCCCTATAGGGACATTTAGGAAGTTTCTGAGTTATTATAAAAGTCACAGCATTTTTCTTTTTAGGAGCAGAACTATCAATCAACCATGAGCTCAAAGAAACATAATCCGGTGCTAATGGCAAAATGGTATATTCTTAGCCTCCTCAGATAGAAACAACATGCATGGTTCAAACAGCAAATCTGCGGTAGCCAGCAGAGAGGTTACAGTACATCCATTAAACAATGTGGGCTTTTAGCCGTTTCATAAGTTTATAAGGCCTGGTCATCTACATTGGAATATATATATATATATATATATATATATATATGTGTGTGTGTGTGTGTAAGTTTTCACCACACATTCTTCACCAATAACAACATAATAGTATCTAGAGCCCATAGTAATCAAATTGTGGCAAAACTAAATTACAGGTACTGATACAATCATTAATTTGACTTAGGAAGTTAACACGAAGAAGAACAAACTTTAAAAAAAAATCTTTGGTTGCATGTTGAATACTTCAGCATGAAGAGAGAAAAACAATTACAATATTTAATTTTTTAAAAAGGTTACCCATCTAATACTAGAGGTCTCAAAGCAGGATCCATAAATTGACAGGCTCCTCTGTTATGTGATTTTTCTAATGGCTATTAGCACACACACTTCAATTAAAAAAAAACAAACTGTAAATCACAGTGGCTTTTTAGACTTCTGTAGAATACCAAATTCAAAAATTATACAAAAATCTTACAGCTTAAAGTTAAGAAAAGAAATGTAAAAGCAAGCCTTTGAAAAAGTTTTGCTGAATTCAAACATCTTACAAGCTCCATCACCCATCCTTGTCCCCGTGGCTGCATGATGGACTTGGCGCCACCAAGTGGGCTGAGCTGGGTGATGTCAGAGCACTTGCAAATAAAACAAATCTGGTTTTCTGGCCCGGGTGAGGGGTGCACAGCAGCTTTTAAACCAGGTTGAATTCCCTCAGGTTCAGTTGTAGGATTGTGTCTTTCACAGCAGCAAACACAAAGCGGATGTTCTCTGTGTCTGTAGCACATGTGAAGTGGGAGTAGATGACCTTCTCTTTGTCAGGATTCTGATCTTGATAAAGCTTCAGGATGAAATCTCTGGCAGCTTTGACGTCTTGCTTTGGTCCTGTCATGAGGGCAGTCAGAATCAAAAAGAGAGATACCAGCTCACCACCAGGCCCCCTCAAAAGTCATATTCAGTGTACTCTTGTTTTTATTGGGAATCCTTCTTTGAGCCATCTTATTTCTAGAGACTTTTTTACTTGGGATATTATTTTATTATGAACTTGCAGAAGGGTATTTGAAGTGTCCATTGGTATCTAAAAATCATACTTGAAGATTTGTTGAAACATAGTGACCTAATTTAATTTTCTGATTTGGACCATTTTTGAAGAGGTAATTACTCTTTAAAAATATACGGATTTATTTGGCTGCACCAGGTCTTGGTTGCGGCATGCGGGATCTAGTTCCCTCTCCACTGTGAGCGCAGAGTCCTAGCTACTGGACCACCAGCAAAGTCCCTGAAGAGGTAGTTCTTGAGGGAAATAGAGGAGGGAAAAGAGAGAATATGGGGCCTAACACAGCTAAGCTCCCAAGTCTGATTGTGAAGCCTGAGAGCTGTATGCTATATTGTCAATGTGGTTAATAAAAGGAAAAAGGAGAGCGTTTAAACACCACTTGTCTACATATCAGTATCAAACTTGGTAATGTTTCTGCACCAGAATTAATTAGCAACAGGGTCTAAACCCTCTCTCTACCTTGGAGAGGTCATAAAGATAACTTCTGTGTCCACCCTGTCTGGTGAAGGGGCTGCCACATTTCGGCACTAGAAGTGCAGAGATGAGTCAGGCACAGTCTCTGCCCTGAGGGTCTGCTGGGCCAAGACAGCTGAAGGCAGAGAGAGCAAGGCAAGCCCAGGCCCCCAAGGGAGCCTGAGGAGGGGCACCTACTGTGGAAGGAGGTGGGGTGAGGACCAGAAGCCCCTCCCAAAGGAGGAGGTGCCTGATTTGGGTCTCAGAGAACAAAGCAGAATTAGCAAGGGAGTTGGCAGTACATCCCAGGCAGTAGGAGACGCGTGTGCAGAGGTGCTGCGGTGAAAACACACTGATTTGACTGGAGCTTCCATTCAGAAGTGAGGGATGGTAAGAAAGTCCATCAGAGGCAGATCAAGGAGGCCCAGATAAGCTATGCTGAGAACTCTGAACTGGTGCCAGGGAGGTCAGGGCCACAGGATGGACACTTACTTACCAGTGTATTCTGGAAAATAGCTAATTAGGTGAGAGTACATGATTTTCTCTTCCAAAAGATCCTTCTTGTTTAAGAACAGAATCACTGATGAGTTCAGAAACCAGGGGTAGGTGATGATAGTTTTAAATAAGGCTTTACTCTCTTCCATGCGGTTCTAAATGAAAAACAAACAATTTAGGATTAACTAGGAAGAAATACAGTGCTTTGGGAACAGCATGCCGAATCACTGCTTCCATCCATCTGTCCTCTTACCCAGCTGTCGTCTCCAGGTCGCTGGCCTTGCTCAGGCCGGGGAGGGAGTAGCAGGTGGTCCCTGCTTCTATTTCCCTCATCCTCACCCTCCCATTAATCACCCTCTTCTGGAACTCCTCTCATGCAAATTCTTCTCTGGCCCCCAACACATAAGGATATAAGAAAGGCTTTTGTGTAACTTGGAAAAGGAAGGTTGAAGCCCAGAATTGACACAAGTTTTCTGTGTATAACTACTGGGATTACCAAGTGGGGGGATCCTTCAAAACCAGAGACCTGAGATGCCCTTTCACTGGGTGTGGGCTTCCAGACTGGGCATCAGGAGCGCAGTGACAATGAGAGGAAGGAAGGCTGTTCTGGCAGGGCCACCGCCCTCAGGGATGCTGGTGGAGAGGAGCACTAACTGCTGAGCGCCTGCCCTGCATCAAGTTTGGCAGGCGGGTAACACAGCCGACGCTCTCCAAGAGATCGGGTCCCCGTTTTAGGGGGAGCATACTGTTCACAAGGATGTAAATGCTTTCCCGGGACTGTACAGTAGCACATCCAGTGGAAGCTATGCAGACAGACAGTAATAACTTCTGAACATTAGACACTGGCAAGAAAATATTAAATGAAAGTAGATAGGGCATGTGTAAATCTTCTCTGGTGACAATAATCTAGCATTCCGCCCTCTCCCAAGTATTTCTAAGAAGAAAGAAACCCTTTCCTTCCTTCCTTTAGACTGAGAAACACAGCCCTCCTGCTACAGAAGGACACTCCCTAAATTTCTATTCCTATGACTCCCAATGCCTGGGCCCATTCTCCCACTCAATACATTTTTGGGGATCAGTTCTGGAATCTGTCACCAAAAAGGTAAGGTTTCACTTGTTTTTAAAGCTTCTTTAGCATTATGATCTTATCAATAATGAGCTCCAAGGAACTACAACATATGAAAAAAACAATTCCTATATACCATAGTGAGTGGATGCAAGACATATGTCCAACCAGGATAGAAAAGTCTGGAGTGGCAACCACTTCATTTTCCCCCAGATACCTAGGATTTTTCAGAGAGGAGAAAGTAACTTCTTAGCACATCAGACTAAGGTACTCATCCCTGGCTCACCTGACTAATCTTCCCTGAGAAACGTTCTAAGTAATTCCTGAGACAAGTTTGGAGCTAATTTTTCATATTGATAACTCAATGCCTTTGCTTTAAAAAAAAAAAAAAAAATCTCTCCACTGGGAGAGCTGGGTGGCAGCCAAGATTTCTATTCTTCTTTGCACAATGACACTAGTAAATGGGCTAATCCACCACTAATTAGCTAATGTAACTGTGCTCCTCAGAGAAAAGTCTGCTTTCAAGAAATACAAGATAGAATTTGTTCATAATTATTGCCTAATCCTGGACAGAATTCTTTATTGATTTCCTTTCATTCCCTACAGGCAAGAGGTATTTCTAAAAGGTCAAGAGGTCTGGTGCAAAAGGTAGGGGAAAAGACGGTGATTATCGCACAGAAAATAGCCCTAACCTCACAAAGAAGGGGCTGGGATGGTTCTCTTCATTTTCCTGGCAGATCCACTTAATGGAATTTAACCAGCCAGTGCCATGGCAGCTCTGCAGAGGGCACCGAATGCCTGACTGGGGTGGATCAGTGGCAGCTGCGCTGAGCAAGTCCCTTCCAGGGGAAGTGGAGGTCAGATGCTGCCCCCGGACTGCTCCAAGCATCTGGTACCACTCCCCTGGCCAGCTTAGCTCAGGACCTAATTTGAGAGCACCATGGAGGTTGGGAAGCCTGTCCTCAGGTAAGTCTATTAGAAATAGTGTTGTTCAACTTTGGTTGTATATGCGCATCCCCAGGGGGCTTAGTGAAGGTAACCCCCAACTCTAAACCAGGAAATAAGAATCTCAACAATAGGGTCCTAAAGATGTTTTTAAAGGGCAAAAGAAAAAAAAAAAACCCTCCTACTATGCAGCCAAGGCAGAGACCCATGTTTTTGAGTGGCTCCACCCTTCATGAAGACTAGATGTCCAAGGTCAGGCCACACATAGTTGTTCTTTAAGGTCCCCTGGGAATTTCAGTGTCCATCAGGATTCTAGGTCAGTGATTCTCATTACCTGGGATCTTCTTGAGGATCCTGCTTTATTTGGCCTGGAGTGATTCGGAAGGTGTGTATACCTAACAAGCACCCAGGTGATGCTAGGACTGCCAGCCCACAAGCTACACTTCCAGGAGTGAGGCGACTTAACCTAAGGGATAGGGCCTCATGCCAGAGTGGGCTGGCTTCTTGCAAACTGCAGAAATAAGTTTTGTTTTCCACAGCTAACCAGACTCCCCACCCAGCATACCTCATTGTCACACTCAGCCAGGACCTGGTCATATTCACTCAGAGCAACCAAAAAAATAATGGAGGTGACACTCTCAAAGCAGTGAATCCATTTCCGTCTTTCAGATCGCTGGCCACCAACATCCACCATCCTGTTCAATAGAATAAACATAGGACTCTCTGGGGGAAAGCACATGGAAATCAGCACTCTTTAGGGTCCTCAATAATCGTTAAGAATAAGAAGGGATCCTCAGATTAAAATGCTTGAGCACCACTGCTTTAGGCATGAGGAGCCGCTGGGTGTTTCCTAGCAAAGGAGGCGACCGAATGTAAGTGAAGTTACTGAGGATGCATGCAGAAGTCACTCAGATGGAGCCTGCTTGAGGATACTGGTCAGGGAGCTGCTGCAGTAGTCCAGGCAGAAGTTCAGGCATCACTCAGGTGGTGCCCAAACCATCCCAGAGTGCCAGGATACCAGACACAAAAGGGCAGAAAGGCAGGCAGGCTTCTGGACTACTCGCCACCTCTTGTTTCCTGGCCCCTGCAGTTAATCCAGAGATTGTGCATTAGCTGAATGCTACCCCTTCCCTAGAAAGACCTGCAGGTGCCCTCTGTCTGATGCGGAGACCCAGAGCCTTAATCTGTGTCTTTGGGACAAGTTCAGGGTGCCATAGCCCAAGGATCAGTCACAAGCTTGAATGTTCCAGGGCTCGGGCAGTTTACAGAAATGAGTCCAGGGACCTCTCTCAGGTAGCAAAGGATACACTACCTCTCTCAGGTAGCAAAGCATGCTGTGCTGGGCCCATCTAGAGGGAGGTTTTGGAAGGGTTAAGCAGAGATTGATTCTGAAAAGGTTTAGATAAATTCATGGGCACACAGGCAGAGGGCATGTGCTCACAGAGATGCCGAGTATCAGACCAGAGGGCTAGACCAGAGGGCTCCCCCAGCTGACAGCACTCCAGCAGCATGAGATGCAGGCTAGACAGGGCAGGACTGTACTTGTGCTGTCTCCAGACAACCATGTGTAACACGTATGAGGAGGAACAAGGGAACAAACATATAAAAGTGCTTTGAAATTTGCAATGATAAATCTTGGAGCTGAGAACAGAAGGAAAGAGAAATAGTCAACTTCAGAGAAAAGACCCCAGTATTGCCAATCTGTGGGTTACAGAAATATACATCTGTGTGTGTGTATGTGTTACACATGAGAAGCATTCCAGACATCAGTAGGGAATGTCTTCTTCTCTAAGGGGAATAGAAAGATGTGTTTGTATCCACTGTACAACTTGAAACCAACCCAATTCTAATACCCTGTGATGGTGAAGGCCATTATTGCCCTAAGAGACATAAGCCCTTTTAGCAATAACACACTGAAGAATCCATTTGGGGACTTCCAAGCCTGGAGAGACAGATTCTTAATGGACCGTGTCAAGGAGACAGACTTACCGAAAGATGATGTTTTCCAGGTCAAACGGATACTCAATGATGCCAGTGGTGGGCACTCGGACACGGAGCACATCCTGCTGTGTGGGCACGAACGCTGGCATGGCGATCCGGTCAATGTCCGTCAGGTAACTGGTGTTAGAGAGCAAGATGCTGAGAAGGGGGAATGCCCACCTGGAAAGTCACCCCAGCTCCCAGCCACCCCTACTCGTTCATGGATTCATCAGTGACTTTGCTGAGAAGCAACCATCCCGCCCTCCTAAAACTGTGTGGAGAGTTTGGTGAGCCTGCTGAGACTCAAGTTTGCAGCTCTGGTCTCCCCTCCTGGTTCTCAGCTGCAGCACTCTGCTGGGGAGGGAGCCAGCCAGGCCACAGGGGCAAGAGACGGCACCTGGCTCTCTGACATTTCATCTGTTCTCCTCTCACAGGCCCTCCTCCAAGAACACTGTAGAATGTAGATGCTGTGCTTGGATACTTTACTTTGCTCAATGAATTAGAGGTAAGGAAAATATAAAAGCATAAATCAGGCCAATGGGAAGTCCTCTCAAAAAGTTCCTTGTTACACTGAGAAACTGAACATCTCCTAAAATAACCCAAAACTTGTCTTGGATTATTTTGGGCCATATATTACAGCCCAGGCTTAAAACACGTTTCTTTTTCTGTGGTAAAACAAGAAGACACTTCTTTTTAAATGTTAAGGCCTTTGAAAAAAGTCACTTTTGAGTAAATAACTGAGGCCCTGGACAGTGACAGTGCTGATAACTTGGAGCCCCCCGCACATGGAGGTGGCCCCACCTTCTCCCGCATGCCCCACACAGGCAGAGCTCACCTAGGTGTGCCGGGGCTGAACAGGTGAACCACCAGGGCTGCCTTCTGTGACCACAGCCCCAGGGCTTAGCACCATGGACTTCTGATGCGTTAATTCATGCCTGTCAGGCTTCCTTGGTGGCTCAGATGGTAAATAATCTGCCTGCAATGTGGGAGACCCAGGTTCAATCCCTGGGTCGGGAAGATCCCCTGGAGAAGGAAATGGCAACCTACTCCAGTATTCTTGCCTGGAAAATCCATGACAGAGGAGCCTGCTGGGCCACAGTCTGTGAGGTCGCAAAGAGTCGGGCATGACTGAGCAAATCTCTGTGTCATCCCACCAGAGCGTGTGTTCCTTCAGGGCAGAAAGCACCAGTTGTACCTATAGCCCTTTCCTCCGTGCCTGGCACAGAGCAGACACACATCAAATACCTCTCCAAAGAAGCAGACAGTGGCAGCAGAGCAGATGATTACCACTGACCTGGACCTCGGAAGCATCTGGGGTCTCACCTGTGCCAGGTTTGAGAGTTCCCTTTTCTCTGTACAGCCCTGTCCACCACTCCAGTCACTCTCCACACTTCGTGCACTTGCCCCAGTTGTCAGGCCCGAATGAATTCTACAGCACGCCTAGTGGGTCTTTCCCAAGCTGATCTATATCAAGAGCCCTAGCCATTCCCCAGGGCCTTCCCGGAAGCCAGTGACACAGGCTGGACCAGGGAGGATTCAGGGGTGCCCTGGCTCCCAGCTGTCAAAGGCTATCTGCCCTCCTTTCTGCCCTTTCTGTCTTATGTGCTGATCTAACGACTTACTGGGGTTTCTTTTAGTTCCTTTTCCTGCTTTGCTGCTGTGTTGTACTAACCTGGATTCATGTCATTCAGCACTCAGCCTGGGACAAACACCAGAGGAAGGCCAGTGAAATTAAGGAGGTAAGATGCTGGTTTCCTTTCCTGCCCCCTGGCTTCTCAGGATGGGTGAATTACCCACAGCACTTTGGAGGGTGATGGCAGCACATAAAGGGAAGGGGGTGGATCTAGGGAAAGAATTCCAGGGCCCTCAGAGAGTGGAAATGACCCAGAGCAAGAGGGAAGGAGCTGAGCTGCAGAAGCAGGAATCCTCACCCCTTCAAAGAAGGACCATGATCCAGCTATTTGCCCAGTGATCTGGACAGAGGCATTGTCTTGGGGAATTCTTAAAATCAAATTCTGTGATCTCTGTGGGATAGTCTGCATGCAGAACTATCTATTTCTTTTTACCCTAATAGATTACTGATTACTCCTTCACAAGGAGTTAATGAACAAAGAGCTCCCAAACTGAGCTGCCGTCCGTGACTATCTTGTCCACGTGAGGGCAGCACCAGATCAGCCATGGATGGGTGTACTGCACTGTTGGGTCTAAACTCTTGATTTTAGGGCAACTGGACCTGCTCTTTGCCGGTCAGGAAACCAGAAGGCAGAGGGGTATGGAGAGGGGAAAGGAGAAACCAGAAGCAGGTGTAGTCCTGGTTTAAATCATATAGCTTCAGCACCCCAAATGAGATCAGTCCCACCAAGGAAAGCCCACAATTGACTTAGCCTCTCAGTGAAAAGGACAGATGAGATCCTTAAAACTAGATGAGGAAAGGTAGGTGTGGGCAAGGAGAGCTATCTAGGGGGCTCCTTGGGGGGAATGAATTGAGGAGGTGGGAAGCAAGGCATCAAAACGCAGAGGAGCAGAGGGAGGCCGTGCTGCCTGCATTTTAGCAGGTAGCTCATTTCTCGCTGGTAAGAATCTCCACTGAAGTGTGGCCACAGCCCGGGGCTCTGTACTCACTATTTGGCAGAGTCTGACAGTTGGTACTCCCGCCTCCGATCGTAGCACTCCTGGATTCCAGGATCCTGCCACAGCTGCTTGATGGCCTCCACCTGGTCCCTGGAGAGCGTGGACACCTTGTCTACTTCCACTTCTCTGATTAGCTGGGCATTTTCCTGCTCAGAGGGAAAAGAACCTTTCATTTGGCAAAGGAAAGGAAACCATTACGGTTGGTGACGTAGGGTCAAGACTTGCCCTTGTCTGTGGATCAGGGAAGATGTCCCCTAGGTGCCAGGGTGTGGTGGGTGCCCTCCAGAAGAGCTCCTCATAGCAAAGTCACTCAGTTGCAGCTCCACTGGGTGGAGATGATGTGGCTACTTAGCTCAGTGGAGAGAGCCACAAACAGCCCCAGACCTGTGGCCTTTGGTTCCAGCAGTACCTGGGGCTCAGTGTTACCAGCATTCAACACCCAACTGTGCATGGAGAAACACTGGAGTGATTGATCATCATTGTACCAACCAACATTACTTCCTCATTAGCATGCAACTCGTTTGAATATTTGCACAGCCCATAGAACAATTTAAAAACAACACTATTGTTAGTGGCATACCAAGGGTAGGGTAAGCACTCCACCCCAGCGCAAGAAAGGAGGGAGTGCGTCGTCATCTTCAGAGAACTGAAAAATCACGTCCCAGCAATTAATCATGAGTCTGCTCTTTCCTTTATTTTTTAAAAATGTTTTAATTGACCTTATTTTTTAGAGTAGTTTTAAGTTCACAGCAAAACTGAGAGGAAAGTACAGAGAGTTCTCATGCTTTTTATTATCATGCATCACTAATAAAACTCTCTCCTACTGGGTGGCCCACACGCACTGTACCCCTGAGCCCATGCCACTGGCTGCTCTAGTACTGTTGCTCTTTATTACAGTAGGCGTTAGTATCATTATCGCTCTCATTACTGTTGCTACAGCAGCTACCACTTATTGCACTCACTGTGTACCCAGGGCTCTGCATGTATCATCTCATCTGATCAACAGAAGGCAAGCAAGAGGCCGGAAATTTTTCTAAACCTTAGCAAATTAAAGTGGTAAGACTGACCTGCATCCACAGCACAACCCTGCTTTGGCCTGAGAGACTCAGCATCCCATCCTTGGCTGCAAGTTGCAGCAAACGAGAGTTCTGCTGTGGGAGACAGGAGCCTGCCCTCTTCACTGGATTTCAGGGCAATTCACTGGCAGCTGGGAATCAGCAAAACATCCTTTGGCAGCTGTGGTCTCTTTAAGTATATACTACACCCCTGGAAGAAGCACAAGCTGGAATCAAGATTGCCAGGAGAAATATCAATAACCTCAGATATGCAGATGACACGACCCTTATGGCAGAAAGTGAAGAGGAACTAAAAAGCCTCTTGATGAAAGTGAAAGAGGAGAGTGAAAACGTTGGCTTAAAGCTCAACATTCAGAAAACGAAGATCATGGCATCTGGTCCCATCACTTCATGGGAAATAGATGGGGAAACAGTGGAAACAGTGTCAGAATTTTTTTGGGGGGGCTCCAAAATCACTGCAGATGGTGATTGCAGCCATGAAATTAAAAGACACTCCTTGGAAGGAAAGTTATGACCAACCTAGACAGTATATTCAAAAGCAGAGACATTACTTTGCCAACAAAGGCCCGGCTAGTCAAGGCTATGGTTTTTCCTGTGGTCATGTATGGATGTGAGAGTTGGACTGTGAAGAAGACTGAGCGCTGAAGAATTGATGCTTTTGAACTGTGATGTTGGAGAAGACTCTTGAGAGTCCCTTGGACTGTAAGGAGATCCAACCAGTCCATTCTGAAGGAGATCAGCCCTGGGATTTCTTTGGAGGGAATGATGCTAAAGCTGAAACTCCAGTACTTTGGCCACCTCATTTGAAGAGCTGACTCATTGGAAAAGACTCTGATGCTGGGAGGGATTGGGGGCAAGAGGAGAAGGGGACAACAGAGGATGACATGGCTGGATGGCATCACTGACTCGATGGACATGAGTTTGAGTGAACTCCAGGAGTTGGTGATGGACAGGGAGTCCTGGTGTGCTGCGATTCATGGGGTCACAAAGAGTCAGACATAACTGAGTGACTGAACTGAACTGACACCCCTTGAAAAGTCACTCTTTTCTTGCATTTTTTATCAGGAAACCCCACAGAAGGCTAGAGGAAAGGAAGAACTTACAGATTTACTTGACTTGGTAAAACCCAGAACCATGATTAAATCAACATGGCCTTGCTCTCCGTCCATCAAGAGTGAATATAATCTTCTCCCAGACTGTGGTATCCTCAGGTAGGTAGAGGCTCCCCTTTGTTGAGTCTCAAACAAGGTCTATGCAGGATGGGTGAGCAGAAAGAACCTGGGCTGAAAATCAAGACCCTGACGTCTAAGTAGTTCAGTGAGATTTAAGGAACCCAATAGGTTCCCTGCCTCAGCATCGTCATTTGTAAGAGGAGCCTGGTTTATAAACCATGGGAACCTGGTTTATAAAGTGTCACCCAAATGTAAGCAGAACTAGCCTTATTATTGCAATACATGCCTAATAAATATTTCTTGTCTGCCAAAACAGAACACAGTGACAGCCCCCAAACCAGGAGTTCTAGTTCTGCCTGCTGGCACATTTGTGTCACATGCCCGATTCTCAACCAGAGAGAACAATGAATGGAGACCATAGACCCTGCCTGTATGGAGCAGAAGGGCTTCTCCCGCTTCTTCCCTCCACTTGCCACTCGCCCATCTCCCACATAGGAGCAGATGGTCTCCACTGGAGAATGCGGATGGTGAGCTTCCCAGGATACCCCATTTGCCCACGCCAGTGTTTGGCTCTTCCAGTAGATAAAAAGTGGCTCCCAGGAAATTATCACAGAGGAATGCAGCCTTCTACATAAGCTCTGGGGCGGGAGGAATTTAGGGAAAAGACATTGACCTGGGATTTCAGGTAACCAAGGGAATTCAGCCTGGTGAGAAAGACATATTGTTTGTTCAGCCAAGGGAGGAGATTTGGGGGACATCTTGCTTAGAAGAAGAGAATAGAGGCTCCTTAGAAACCCAACAATTGGGACTTTAGAACTAACTAGACTTTGCCACCCAGGACTCCAGGTTCAGAGGTTCTCCTGTCCACCTTTGTCTCCTCCTGGTTAGCTCTACCTGTCCAGATCATTTTTTTTTAACTTCCTATTTAAGACTTGGAAAAAGGTGGGAAACATGGTAGAACAAGATCTTCTCTGCCTTTCAAGATTGCCCAAACATCCATACTCTCCTACTTAACCTTATCATTCATCCTCACTCCTTCCACATGTGTTCATACATATACAAACACATGCTCACGTAACTCACACATACGCTTTTCCCTGGAAATATCTGAAAGAAAACTGCAGCCTTAGTGCCTCTTTATCTCTAAAGACTTCAGTGCAGTTTCCTAAAACCAAACATACATAATCACCTTGTATAATCATATATAATGATCAACATCAGGAAATTAACAGTGATACACAATATTGTAGTCTAATCTGCAGACCTTACCCAAAGTTTGGCAGTTGTCCCATAAATGTCCTTCATTGGCCCGCTCTAGACTCATGTATTGCATTTAGTCAGCTATCTCTTTAGTCTCCATTTACCTGGAAAGACTGTAGTCAAAGGAGTTGTTTATGTCACTCTGATCAAGAATGACCTGACAAGGGGAGAGTTCCCTAGTGGTCTAGTCGTTAGGACTCTGCACTTCCACTGCCAGGGCCAGGTTCTATCCCTGGTTGGGGGCAGGGTGGGGGTACTAAGATCCTGCAAGCTGCATGGTGCAGCCAAAAAAGAATGCTCCGGCAAGGATGTGCTCTTCAGTCACAAGTCATCATGAAGATGGCTGGTGGAGAAGCACAGCCGAGCCCCAGAGAATATTCCAAGGCCAAGGCCAAATATTATAAAGGGCAGAGAGGAATGAGAAAAAGGGTGCCCTGGTTTTTAAATAAATTCTATTAAGATATCAGATGAATGACTTTTGTACATTAACATGTGTGTTTTTTAAAAAGTGAAGTTTTGGTGGCACAAAGACAGAAACATAGATCAATGAAACAAAATAGAAGGCCCAGAGATAAATCCACGCACCTATGGACACCTTTATCTTTGACAAAGGAGGTAAGATTATACAATGGAGAAAAGACAATCTCTTTAACAAGTGGTGCTGGGAAAACTGGTCAACCACTTGTAAAAGAATGAAACTAGAACACTTTCTAACACCATACACAAAAATAAACTCAAAATGGATTAAAGATCTAAATGTAAGACCAGAAACTATAAAACTCCTGGAGGAGAACATAGGCAAAACACTCTGACATAAATCATAGCAGGATTCTCTATGACCCACCTCCCAAAGTAATGGAAGTAAAAAATAAACAAATCGGACCTAATTAAATTTAAAAGCTTTTGCACAATGAAGGAAACTATAAGCAAGGTGAAAAGACAGCCTTCAGAATGGGAGAAAATAATAGCAAATGAAGCAACCGACAAAGAATTAATCTGAAAAATATACAAGCAACTTCTGCAGCTCAATTCCAGAAAAATAAGTGGCCCAATCAAAAATTGGGCCACAGAACTAAACAGACATTTCTCCAAAGAAGACATACCACTGGCTAATAAATACATGAAAAAATGCTCAGCATCACTCATTATCAGAGAAATGCAAATCAAAACCACAACGAGGTACCATCTCACGCCAGTCAGAATGGCTGCTATCAAAGAATGGCTGCTATCAAAAAATCTACAAACAATGCTGGAGAGAGTGCGGAGAAAAAGGAACCCTCTTACACTGTTGGTGGGAATGCAATCTAATATAGCCACTATGGAGAACAGTGCGGAGATTCCTTAA
This sequence comes from Bubalus kerabau, assembly GCF_029407905.1. Taxonomy (NCBI): domain Eukaryota; kingdom Metazoa; phylum Chordata; class Mammalia; order Artiodactyla; family Bovidae; genus Bubalus; species Bubalus kerabau. The sequence continues at coordinate 120,111,273 of NC_073627.1, forward strand.
AAAACTGGAAATAGAACTGCCATACGACCTGGCAATCCCACTACTGGGCATACATACCAAGGAAACCAGAATTGAAAGAGACACGTGTACCCCAATGTTCATCACAGCACTGTTTACAATAGCCAGGACATGGAAGCAACCTAGATGTCCATCAGCAGACGAATGGATAAGAAAGCTGTGGTACATATACACAGTGGAATATTACTCAGCCATTAAAAAGAATGCATTTGAATCAGTTCTAACGAGGTGGATGAAACTGGAGCCTATTATACAGAGTGAAGTAAGTCAGAATGAAAAACACCAATACAGTATATTAAGGCATATATGTGGAATTTAGAAAGATGGTAACGATGACTCTATATGCAAGACAGCAGAAGAGACACAGATGTAAAGAATAGACTTTTGGACTCTGGGAGAGGGTGAGGGTGGGATGATTTGAGAGAATAGCATTGAAACATGTATATTATCATGTGTGAAACAGATTGCCAGTCCAGGTTCAATGCATGAGACAGGGCGCTCAGGGCTGGTGCACTGGGATGACCCTGAGGGATGGGATGGGGAGGGAGGTGGGAGGGGGGTTCAGGATGAGGGACACATGTCAATGTATGGCAAAAACCACTACAATATTATAAAGTAAATCGCCTCCAATTAAAATGATTAATTAAAAAAAAATTTTTTAAGTGAAGTTTTGGGCGGATTTCCCTCTGACTTGGCTAAATAGTATTATACACAGAGTGAGCATTTTTACGTTCCTGTTAAAACCACCTCTGCAGTGCACGCCATCTAGATCAGGGAATGGTTTTGTGTCATGTAGTTGGACTTTCTGGAAAGAGGGAAGAAATGTTCTTAGAGGGTCAGATTTAGGGAAATGGTAGGATTTGGGTGGGAGACAGGCTGAGTCTGAGGTGGCTGGTATCTAAGTGAAGAAACTAGGAAGCAGATAAATAAAATGGGTCTGTAGTTCACGCAAAAGCCGTAGGCTAGGGGAACACATTGATTTGAAATTGCCTAACTCATACATTTCGTTGGAAAGAAAAATCACAAAAAAGTAAATATTATTGGAGCAAATTCAGCAGATACAGAAACATGACCAGTTTCTCAAACACTGAGTTCATATCTGGCTTTTCCTCTTTTCCTTTCTCAAACAAAACCATTTCCACTGCTCTGAAGAAAGAAGAACACTGAAAACAGATGTCCTACATGTGCGTTTCACTCAGAAATTCCCAGGGTGACAGTGGAAGGAGCTGCTTATGAAGTGGTGCCTTGCTGACTGCACACAAGGATGGCTGGCTGCCCAGGTGACAGTCCCCGTCGAGCCCAGCAAGCCCCTCCGGCTGGAATCCAGGGCCCTGTGGGCAGCCCCATTCTCACCAGGTCCTCGCAGGGGAAGTCCCTGTACCATTAATCACCCAGCACTGCAGGACCCCGAGCCTGCTCACTCATAGGGAAGATTGTCCCCTCCTTCGTCAGGACACCAGAGCTCCTGTTCTTTCATCAGATACTTAAGAGTTTTCACTGAAATCTGTATTCATTAACACAAGTCTAGATAATAAAAGCCTAATTGCATGATATTTCAAGAGCCTACTGTCATTTGTAGTGCCTATGAACCTCAAAAGCTTTCTAAAAACAAATGAGATTAAAATAAAGTATACAATTAAAAATAAAGGTTCCCTGTAACATAGTATTTCTGACTGTCAAAATCACCCCTCCTTGTTTTAACATCTCACATCAAGATCCAGAACTATACTACATGTTCTATTAAACAAAAATTACAAAATAAAAACTTCAGTGTTGTATAATGATCAGCTTTGAAAGCATTTCAAAAATTGCATACTAAAGAAAATGCTGGTGAATTATGCTAGAGAAAGGATTTTTTTTTTTCCTATAAAAAACAACTTCTGCTCTGATAAACGAAGACTGGGAAATATGGATCAACTCTTCCACAAAGGACAGCTAGAAATGGTGGACAAAATATTTTCAGAAGTATGCTTGAAAATACCAGGGAACTAATGAATAAGTAACTGCTGGGCCAGAATATAGGGAAGAATGGCATCCAAGGAGTTGGAACAGCATTTAGGAAACTTTCCTCCCTGGGGCTCAGCTTGCTCTTGAAGGAGCAGTTGTGAGGCTGAGCAGCTCCCTTTTCAACATTACAGGACTAGGGTGGCTGGGTTTAGCAAGAGCAAAAGGCCTTTGGAAGCCCTCTGGCTCTGGGTTGGGATCCAAGGGGTAGCTCTTACGGAGTTTCAACTCAGCTTGGAATCACCACAATCTCAGAAACCGAGTGTCTCCAGACATCCAACAAGAAAGGGGGATTTCTTTTTGAAGAGAACATCTTCCTAACCCTCAAATTACTTTTTCATGAGTGTCCAACACACTTACAAAAATAAGCATAAGAATATAAGACAACTTCAAAAAGAGGCGACAAGTAAAAAGATGCAAAGATACGTTCCTCCAACCCACAGGAAGGAGGAATCTATTATCATAAAAATGGACTTTAAGGTCTACTTGTCAATTATACCTCAGTAAAGCTGGGGGTGGGGACGACTTTAAAAGTATAACTGGAGATAGAGATATTTCAAATGACGAAAAGATTCAGAAAGATATAACATACTAAAGTTCTATGCAACTAATGATATAGGCTTAAAATATATAGGAACAAAATCTCTTAGAGCTAAATAGTGAAACAGACAAATTTTCATCTTACAGGAAATTGAAACACATATCTCTCAGTAACTGATAGAATAAACAAAAATTCAGTAAAGATATATATAGTTCAAATGTTATGATCAGCAATTTGACTTTATGGACACATGATGCTTAGTCATTAAGTTGCGTCTGACTCTGCAGCCCCATGGACCGTAGCCCGCCAGGCTCCTGCCCATGTAATTCTCCAGGCAAGAATACTGGAGTGACTTGCTATGCCCTTCTCCAGCGGATCTTCGCCACCCAGAGATCAAACCTGCATTTCCTGCATCTCCAGCATTGGCAGATGTGTTCTTTACCATTGAGTCACCTGGGAAGCCCCATGGACCTATGTAGAGCTCTATATTTAAAATAACTATAGAAGATAGACTTTTCTCAAGCACCTAGAATATTTATCAAAATGGCCATTTGAGATTACACATTTAAAAATTTGGTTTTCTAGCTTCTTTTGATCAAGTTCCAATTCCAATTTCTTTAGCAACTCAGCTTCAACAGGAATGCACTTTTGTATTAGCCTTTGCTGTCCACCCCCACTCAAGGTGCAGGCGTCTGAATATTTAACCATGGGGCTAAAGCTGCCTAGATTCTCCTATAGAAAGGCAGTCTTCCAGCACACTCAGAATGGGAATTAAGTTTTTTTTAACCCAATTCAAGATTAAAAGAAACCTTTATTTCTACTCCAACCTTTGCCCTCTTTCTCCTTATCTTCTCTCCAACAAAAATAAATAACAGAATTCACTAGCCACAAACTGTTGGCATGAAAGGCCAAGCAAGTTACTTTATCTCTTCATGTCAGTCTAAACTTCAGTGGGTTTAACTTAAAAAGTTCTTTTCAAAGAGTCCTGCCATAAATTATTCTGGCACAAACATCCAAAGCTACAATGAGTGCTAAATAATGCAGCTAAGACGTCAAAGCTTTGGCCCTATACCATGTCAACCTGGCGAAGCCGTCATGACACTTCCCAGCAGTCCTTCCGGGTATGATTCTGGGTTTGGATGGGCTGTAAGAGAAATCTGAAGGGGAGGCGGGAGAAGCCGGTGGTCATGTTCTGAAGGTCAGAGCTCGACTTTAAGGGGCATGCACCCCCTACACACACACGTACACACTGGCTAGTCTGGTCAACTTCACTTTTGGAGAAGGGCAGCAGCTGGGCCCTCAGCACCCTACTTGGGCCTTCTCCTTCAGCTTGTCCACATCCTGGGGCGGACAGACATGCAGGTTCACAGCAAAGGTTGCCAGTTTCCGCGGCAGCTCCCCTGCGCCGTCAACAGATGTGAGAGGCAGGTGCAGGGGCCACTTTATCCCCAGGGGTAAACTGCCTTTGTTGGTTCCGGTTCATCTTTGCTCTGCCTCTTCCACATCCAGTTTTTCTTCCTGACGACCAGCCCTGCTGACCAGACACCAGATATGCAGAGGCAGTAGCCTTCTGACACCGTCACAGCTCTAACAGCCACATACAGTGCAATCCCTACAACGAATCCATTATTCCTCGTTGCCCTCTGACTTCCTGACCAAACCAGGAATCCTCTATTCTGGCCCATTCAATTCTGTTTAGGGGCAAAAATTCCCTATCATCTTAGGTCTGGGTGATGGTAACAACTTAGGCCTCAGCTGCAGTGACCTGAACGTCCCAAACTCAGTGAGACGCTGGCAGGCAGACTCTACCATCATTCAGTGCACACAGCACACGCCTGCTCCACGCTAGACCGTGGCCCTGCCCTCGAGGATCCCAGAATTACACCAATGCCTTTTGGAATAACTATTAATACATCAGATCCACACACACATGCTAAGAGATCAAAGAAGACATTTCAGCTGGGGATGAGTGAGAGGATGGGCTAAGATTTCCCACCAGAAATGGCCAGATGCTTATAAGGAGAAGGGCTGTGTCTGCCCTTCCCATATTAGTGAATGTGGATTCCTGACTGCTTGTCAGAGGCGGCACCGTGAATGTGCAGGGAGCAGACCAGTTCTTTATCACCTTTCACAGAACACTCCTTCCCCTGAGATGCTTTGGAAAGCACCCGAACTCCCTCAGGTCCCAAGGTAGCTGAATATATTCAAGGTGTAATTTACCAACAGCATCCGGTAACCCCTCCAAAGTATATATATTGGACCAATGGAAACTGCCTCTCAGAAAATCATTTGTTTCAGGCCAGTTTAACTGCATGTGCCCAGTGATCACATAATATGGTCATGTTACATAGCAAGATAGGATGTTCTATCCTCATCATCATCTTCCTCTCTCTCCCTTAAGAGTTTTTAGTTTTTTAAGCACACCAAAATTGGGTTATGAGAAACAGTTCAAAGAAGCAAGAGGAAGATGTGTCTTTTGTGTTTCTACCTCTGCAGACTCTGCTGGGGGGACTGGAGCTTCTATGCAGGACACACCCAGGTCCTCCCCACATAAAACCGAATGACTGCAGCCAGGGCCCAGATGGTGAGAAGACCAGAACTTACAGAGAAAGACAGAGGAGCAGAAAAAGAAGAGAGGCCATTGAAGCAGTGCTGTGGGGTGGGTGGGGGGCTCCTACAACAAAAGATAGCCCCCAACCCTCCACCACCCACCTCGAAGAGAAAACAAATGCCTTGCTCACCTTGCTGGCTTCCTATGGCATCACAATCAGCAGCAAGAAATCTTAAGTCTCTCTTTGATATCGGATTATATTTGTGGTCCTTCCAGAAAATAAGGCATAATAAAGCCTTACAGACACAAAAAGCACTGGCAAGTTCTCAATTTCAGAATATGCTGGATCCAAATATTGTAGTTAGTTATTTGGAGTTCCAAGTGTTTTCCCACTAACAGACTGCTATGGGTCCACCAATCCCGTTTTATTTTCCTACTAAACACATAGGTCGGGCCCTATTTCTCAGTCTCCTTGCAGTCACATAACTTGTGTTCTGAGTGATGGGATTTGGGTTGGCGTAATGCACACCACTACCAGGGCTGACTTTCCAAGCCTCCCATGCAGTCCTCCTTCACTCTGTCTTTTCCCATTTCTCAGCTGAAAGGACAAGACGATGAGGGCTGGGAGGAGGGGAGACCCTGGGCACAAGGGACCTGGATCCCTCACAGGCTATGTGCAGCACAGCCCATTTCCCAGCAGCTCCCATGGAATTGAGGTGGATGTGGCCTAGAAATAAACACTGATTTTGCTAGGCCACTAAAGATTTGATGTTGATCTACTCTGCTGCTGCTGCTAAGTCGCTTCAGTCGTGTCTGACTCTGTGCGGCCCCATAGATGGCAGCCCACCAGGCTCCCCTGTCCCTGGGATTCTCCAGGCAAGAACACTGGAGTGGGTTGCCATTTCCTTCTCCAATGCATGAAAGTGAAAAGTGAAAGTGAAGTCGTTCAGTCGTGTCTGACTCTTCGAGACCCTATGGACTGCAGCCTACCAGGCTCCTCCGTCCATGGGATTTTCCAGGCAACAGTACTGGAGTGGGGTGCCATGGCCTTCTCCGATCTACTCTAGGGGCTATCAAATTTTATGCATCCATAGAGAGAGAGGCTGAGTGCTGAAGAATTGATGCTTTTGAACTGTGGTGTTGGAGAAGACTCTTGAGAGTCCCTTGGACTGCAAGGAGATCCAACCAGTCCATTCTGAAGGAGATCAGCCCTGGGATTTCTTTGGAGGGAATGATGCTAAAGCTGAAACTCCAGTACTTTGGCCACCTCATGCGAAGAGTTGACTCATTGGAAAAGACTCTGATGCTGGGAGGGATTGGGGGCAAGAGGAGAAGGGGACGACAGAGGATGAGATGGCTGGATGGCATCACTGACTCGATGGACATGAGTCTGAATGAACTCTGGGAGCTGGTGATGGACAGGGAGTCCTGGTGTGCTGCGATTCATGGGGTCACAAAGAGTCGCACACAACTGAGCGACTGATCTGATCTGATCTGAGAGAGAGAGGAGTAATGTGAGAATGGAGAAGTCCAGAGCTAGCTCCAAGAAACCCATGTGAATCAGCAAAGAGACAAACCAATGAGCTGAAGGCATGGACCACAGCCGGGATACAAGGGTTAGTGTGGATCATGCACGATTTTTAAAAAATCACTCACCTCTGATTTCATTTCTGCCATCCTCCCATCCTACCTCCCAATGGATTTCTCTTCAAGGCCCCAGATTCTCAGAATGAAACAGCATGACTACTTTCTATACACACTCTTTCCAAAACTTTCTCACCCCACTTCTCTCCCATCAAACACTGCAGTTTCCCCAGGCAGGAGGTTGTCAAGCCTGCAGAGAATAGTTCTGAGCAGTTATTTTTCAGTGTCTTTATCTATATCTGAGCCCAAATATGGTAATATCAGAGAGAGCAAGCCAATGGTCTCAGTTTCAGTATGTGGACTGACAACACACACGGGTTTATTTTACACACTTTCCCAGCCATGCAGCAAGGGTGGTAGTGGGGAGGACTCTGTTTCATGCAGTTATCCAGGGACACAGGCTTCCTCCATCAAGTGGCTTCAACTCCCAGGCCCACACTGGATCCTCTGCACCCAGTAGGCGGGTGGAGGAAGAGAACGTGGAGCAGTAGGCAAGACGTTTCATGGGGCAGGTCTGAACACAGCAGACATAGAGTTCACGGGCTAGAACTCGTCACACGACACCATCTAACTGCAAAGGAGCCTAGGGGATGTGCTCCTTGTGCTCCGGTGGAAGGTGACATGAAATTTGGTCAACACACAGCATTGTCTCTGCCACTCACAGACGCCCTCTTTGTCACAGAGATCATCAAGGTCTGCAAGGTGCCTGTGTGTGCTTTCGTATGAACCGAGGTCAACACCATATGGGCCGGGTCCAGCTCTCTGTCTCTTCTTGTAAATGAAGTTCTATTAGGACATAGCCGCACCCCGTCACACTGTTGGGCTGATGGCACAGCTACTAAGGCAGTGTCACGTTGTTGCAACGAGTCTTTATGGTCCACAAAACCAAATACTCGCTGACCCTTTACAGATAATGTTTGCCGGCCCTGGTAGAGACGGATAATCCCCAAGTGCACCTAAGGAAGACTCTGCTGCAGCTTCCACTCCCTCCTTCATTCAATCCGTGGCCACATCACTATGAATCACCCACTCTTTGCCAGACGCGATGCTTGGGATGAGTTTACAACTATGGAAAAAACGTTGTCTTTATCTAGAGTTTCTCGTCTTTATGGGAATGATGGTAATAGGCAAATAGGACATAGAAGGATCCTCTAAAAAATATATAAATATGTATATGTATTTAAATTAGTGTAAAAAGCAAGATAATTCCACCTAAGTAAATTTCCCCAAGACTTCAAAATTTTCCAAGGGCAACACCCAGAACTAATTTGGATTAAGAACCTGCCTGCCCTGAGACTGAAGGGATACAATAAAATTAAACAAAAACACCACCCAGTGGAAAAAGCCAGAATTGTTTCTGATACAGACTCCTTTTCACAACATTTAGAGAATGTTCCCATTTCTTTTTCCCTTCTTTACTTCCTTAAGCAGACAATAAAATAGATTTTATTCTGCCCCTGTTCCCAAGGTGCCATATTACATTCTTTGTTTTTTGTTATTTTTTTAAGTCTATGCTGTGTCCCAGACCAGATGTTTCCAGAGACCCTGAAATCCAAGACAAGTAGGCTGGCCCTGGAGTAGGTACAAGTCCCCATGTTCTTCCTGGGGCACTGCTGACATTCAAGAGATGTCATAGGAGGAGGGGAGATCTCTTTAAGGCAGCTCCAAAAAAGATCCTCCCTCCTACTCATGTAAAATAGGTTTTCTATTCAAAGGCAAAGGGAAGGAAATGCTAGATTCAACAGTTAATTCAGTAACACCAGCCAAGCAGGTACATCCATGACTAAGCTGAAGAACAAACATTCAGTTCAGTTCAGTTCAGTCGCTCAGTCATGTCCGACTCTTTGTGACCCCATGAATCGCAGCACGCCAGGCCTCCCTGTCCATCACCAACTCCCGGAGTTCACTCAGATTCACGTCCATCAAGTCAGTGATAACATCCAGCCATCTCATCCTCTGTCATCCCCTTCTCCTCCTGCCCCCAATCCCTCCCAGCATCAGAGTCTTTTCCAATGAGTCAGCATTTCGCATGAGGTGGCCAAAGTACTGGAGTTTCAGCTTTAGCATCATTCCCTCCAAAGAAATCCCAGGGCTGATCTCCTTCAGAATGGACTGGTTGGATCTCCTTGCAGTCCAAGGGACTCTCAAGAGTCTTCTCCAACACCACAGTTCAAAAGCATCAATTCTTCAGCGCTCAGCCTTCTTCACAGACCAACTCTCACATCCATACATGACCACAGGAAAAACCATAGCCTTGACTAGCCGGACCTTTGTTGGCAAAGTAATGTCTCTGCTTTTGAATATGCTATCTAGGTTGGTCATAACTTTCCTTCCAAGGAGTAAGCGTCTTTTAATTTCATGGCTGCAGTCACCATCTGCATCACTACGAACAAAGCTAGTGGAGGTGATGGAATTCCAGTTGAGCTATTTCAAAACCTGAAAGACGATGCTGTGAAAGTGCTGCACTCAATATGCCAGCAAATTTGGAAAACTCAGCAGTGGCCACAGGACTGGAAAAGGTCAGTTTTCATTCCAAGCCCAAAGAAAGGCAATGCCAAAGAATGCTCAAACTACCACACAATTGCAGTCATCTCACACACCAGTAAAGTAATGCTCAAAATTCTCCAAGCCAGGCTTCAGCAATACATGAACCATGAACTTCCTGATGTTCAAGCTGGTTTTAGTAAAGGCAGAGGAACCAGAGATCAAATTGCCAACATCCTCTGGATCATGGAAAAAGCAAGAGAGTTTCAGAAAAACATCTATTTCTGCTTTATTGACTATGCCAAAGCCTTAGACTCTGTGGATCACAATGAACTGTGGAAAATTCTGAAAGAGATGGGAATACCAGACCACCTGATCTGCCTCTTGAGAAATCTGTATGCAGGTCAGGAAGCAACAGTTAGAACTGGACATGGAACAACAGACTGGTTCCAAATAGGAAAAGGAGTAAGTCAAGGTTGTATATTGTCACCCTGCTTATTTAACTTCTATGCAGAGTACATCATGAGAAACACTGGACTGGAAGAAACACAAGCTGGAATCAAGATTGCCGGGAGAAATATCAATAACCTCAGATATGCAGATGACACCACTCTTATGGCAGAAAGTGAAGAGGAACTAAAAAGCCTCTTGATGAAAGTGAAAGAACAAACATTAAGGAATGAAATTCTCCCCCTGACATGGAGCCAGAGCTGTATCTGGGCATCGCTCTCTTTCCAAGCCATCTTAGGCCCAGGCATAATTCTAGAAATCCCTTCTGTGCCCCTCAGAGTGATTCAGACCCCACCCCCAAACACAAGATCACAAGCAGATACCGCCACAAGATGGTATCAGCCCAGACTATTTTCCCTCCCTGATGATACATTCATCAGTATCCTGGGAGCTCCAGAACTCAGGTTATTCCATCTCAGGTCAATTGTGCCAACATTGCCCAAAGCCACTCAGCTACCCTTCCAAGCAACGACATGAGATTCTTTGCATTAACTGGGGAAATAAGGAAAACTGTTGGGGTCAATGCAAAGTACCTTATCCTCAAGCATCACACAGTAATACAGACGCTTAACCAAGTTCCATATTTCTTGCCAAAACTTCCAACCGAGAAATCAGCTGAGCACATCGAGGTGGTAGAGATTTGTGTAAAGGACTGCATGTGGTCCCTTAAGGTCAACTTGTGTGCTTACTACATGCTAGATGTCATGCTGGGTCCCTCAGAAGGTGGATATAAATCTACAGATCCTGACCTGAGAGTCACAGTCCAGGAAGAGATGAAGACCAGCACATCTGACCACAACACCATTTGATCCAGAATTCCTTGAAAATATCCCTCTCCTGCCAGTGGGTGAGGGACTGACATCTAGTCAAGCAGCAGTCCCAGATAGGACCTCATCACCTAGTCGCTCAGTGTGTCTGACTCTCTGGGACCCCATGGGCTGTAACCCACCAGGCTCCTCTGTCCCTGGGATTCTGCAGGCAAGATTACTGGAGTGGGTTGTCAATTCCTTCTCCAGGGTATCTTCCTGACCCAGGGATCAAATCTGGGTCTCCCGCACTATAGGCAAATTCTTTACCAACTGAGCCACCAGGGAAGCTTCCAGATGGGGCCCTCAGTATTGGCCAAAGCCACCTGCTCACTGGACATGGAAGCATACAGATGTGACTTTAAGCAGCAGCAAAGATCTGCACTCCAGAACCTGGTGGAGGATTTATCGGTAATCTCCCTGCTGTCTCTTATTAAATGTTGAAACAAATGATATTTATGGATATTTTTTTCTGAAGTACACACCGTCTGGCTATACCTTTGTAAAGGATTTCTCAGAGAGCTATATTATACAGACCATGACTCTACAAAATGTTATGAGTACACACATAAGTTTGTCCAATTAAGTTTAGGACGAGGTCTGAAACAGTCACCCACTTTTTTTTTTTTTAACTGCAGGACTTCTGAGAAGTTAGAGTGTGTGTGTGTGTGTGTGTGTGCGCGTGCGCGCACATGCACATGTGCACACGTGTGGGTATCACGTGAATCCCAAGGGGGCAGGGATCTCGGTCTCTTTTTCTCATCCATGTACCCCAAGTGCTCAAAGCAGTGGCTGGCACACCTGTGTTGCTGGAATGAATAAATGAATAAATGAACACGTTAAAATCATTACCTTTAGTCAATACTGACAGAACACATTAAATCAAGGGACAATGTGTGTTAATAGGATACAACAGTGCCTGAAACTGTGTAACTGTGCACACTCAATTCTTAAACATTTGATCACTGGAATGTTTCACGAGAACATTTAACATGAGAATGGATATATGCATGCTAGGGGAAAAATCCCTGAAACCATGGCAGGACTCCATTCACAAATGCAGCATTTAGTGACAACTTACTGAATGTCAGCTGTGAAAAGCCTGCAGCAACAAACAGAACCACAACAAACTGAATAACATTAAGTAAAACTGCCCAAACAAAGCACAGACTCTTCAATGGGCCTGCCTATTACAAATTTCCAAAGAGATTTAGGATATACAACATGCCAAACTAACATAGCTAAAGCAGCAGCCATTTTCTCATAGGGTCTTACTGGCTCAGACCCTGGCAGATTCCATTGCCTGTGAAAGCCAGAAGCTCTTCCACAATTTCTGCTAATCTCCAAGGGTTATGTCTTCATGGTTCAACATCTATACTCAGTTACTCAGGCACAAAGCTCAGCTTCCCCATCCCTCACCCAGAGCATCCAACTGTTCACAACCTTGGTTTGCACAAGACAGGGTTGCCCTGTGCAGCTCCCTACCACCTCAGAGACTCCACCCCTCAATTCCTTGTCCACCTTCTCAGCCCACTCCTGCAGCTCTGCGGTTTAGAGGCTCCAAATTCTGTACCGTTTCTTACAAGAGTGACTTCTGCTTTCCTCTAATATTCAGTTGAAAGGGAGAAGAGCTCAGATTCTACCCCACATCTACAAGTTCAAGCCTACTTTGTGGATCCCTTTAGCTTTCGGATGGTCCACCTTGCAATCTCCGTCCCTCTGGCAACAGTGGTCCTGGGTCAGGGAGAGCTATCCTGTGGGTCCCGGCAGGTCTGCTGATTCAGGGGTCCTGCTCTCTGGTGGCTCAGGGTCAGGCCATTCACACTTGGCACAGACCTTCAGCCTGGAGCAGAAGTTATATGATAGCAGTGGACACAGAGGAAAGGAACAGGTTAAATTCTTTTATTTGGGGAGCAAGAGCTTCATCAGGGATTTTCTTGGTAGTGAGAGCCCAGGTGTTTCTGGGTTTCTGCCCACTCTGTGACTGTTTTTTCAGCCTTCTCCTTGATTCCATGACCTCCACTATAGCTTTCCATAACTCTCTTGGGCTTACATAGGCCAGCTCGGTCCTGTTGCTCACAACCCAAGAACCTGACCCTGTCCCACCAGAAGAACAAAGGCCTTCTCTCTGATGTGAACAGTTAGGGTCTTCAGAAGAAGACTTTTTTTCATGGCACATCTTGTAACATTTCCCTCTATTAATATTATATTAAATTCAGCTTGGAAATAACCCTAGATGTTCTAGGCTTTATTTCTGAATCTATCCAAAGGCTATGTAGACTTCAGCCATATTATCTGAATTAGTTTCCCACTGCTGCATGAAAAACTGCCATACACTTAGCAGCTAAAAACAATCTCTTGTTACTATCTCGCAGTTTCTGTGGGCCAGGACACAGGCATAGGGTGACTGAGTTTTCTGCTTAGGGTCTCATAAGACTGCTGGGCTGCGTGGTCATCTGGAGCTCAGGATGTCCATCCAAGTTCATTTAAGTTGTTGGCAGAATTCAGTTCCTTGTGATGATAGGAGTGAGGTCCTAGTTTTCTTGATGGCTGCCCCCTGAAAGTCATTCTCAACTCCTAGGGGCTGCCTCAGGTCCCAGCCACGTGGCCCTCTCACGGATGGCAGCCACTTCTTTAAGGCCAGCAGGACAATCTCCCTGCCTCTAGGACTTCCAGTAGGCTGATTTGGGCAGGCCATCCAGGGCAATCTTCCCTTTGATTAACTTAAACTCATTAGGGGGCTTCCCTGGTGGCACAAGTGGTAAAAAATCTGCCTGCCAATGCAGGAGACATGGGTTCGATCCCTGAGTTGGGAAGATCCCATAAACTGGGGAGCAACTAAGCTTGTGTGTTACAACCACTGATCCTGTGCTCTAGAGCCTGTAAGCCGCAACTACTGAGCCCGTGGGCCGCAGCTACTGAGGCCCACGCGCCTAGAGCCTGTGCTCTGCAATGAGGAGTTGCCACAATGAGCAGCCTATGCACCTCAACTAGAGAGGAGCCACTGCTTGCTGCCACTGGAGAAAAGCCCTCGCAGCAACAATGACCCAGCACAGCCACAAATGAAGAAATACAAACCTTTAAAAAGTCAGCTCATTAAGGACATCTTCACCTGCCACATGGCATACTCTAATCATGGGGGTGACATCTATCATGGTCCTGCCCACACTCAAGCGGAGGGGATTATGAAGGTGAGTACACCAGGGGTGTGAATCTTGGGGCCATCTGAGAATTCTCTACCACGTGGGCTTATTCACAGTTCTGGGAGCACAACTGCTGTCTACTTTTCCCTCCGCTTATAAGAAAGGAGTACCTATGATATCTTATTTAGGAATTAAGAACCAAGAACATAGATAAACAACAAAGTCCTACTGTATCAGGGAGAAGAACCTGAAAAAGAACATGTATGTGTATGTATCACACCTTGTTCCCTATCAGAAACTAACAACACTGTAAATCAACTATATCAATAATCATAATTTAAAAAAGAGCCAAGAACAATCAAGATTCCTTGAGGGAATGGCAGGCTTTGCCTTGTGGTCTATGGGAATCATATATGTGAACCTGATTCTTTTTTCACTTCATCTAATGGGAAGCTCAGAGATAAATATGTGGCAAAGTCTAAGTAACTCAGTAGAAGCTGATGAGGACTCATGTCCTGAAACACCTGTATTCTAATATTCCCCCAGCCTCACTCTTCTATCTCAAACTTTTTCTGGCATTGAGTTTTTTTAAGACATATATTCTTATCAGTAGTTTTCCCTGTGTTACATAAGGAAATAGGGCATAAATACAAATGAACTTACAAAATAACATCAATACTAGTATAAACTGAGCCATTATGTGACCACCTTATATAAACATTATCTCATTCGATCATTACAATAAACTTATGAAATTTGATACTTTGAATATCCTGATTTAATAAGTAAATAAACCAAAGCTTAGAGAGAAGAGACGGTAGACTAGTCATTCAAGTCCACGGTGCTTGCGTGCAGGATGCCTGGCCCCAAAGTCTATACAGTCAACCACCATGCTCAGCTGACGTACAACATTTACATTTTAAAGGGAGGAAGGATTCGGGGTAGTGGTTGCCTGAAACCCTACAGACTAGACAGGATTACCCTAGGTACTAGGAGAGCCTCACCCTCTGCCTGCCAACTGCTCTTCTCCAAGGTAAAATGAAGTGTTTTGGAATATACAGCATTCAATAGGCAAGCCCTTCTCAAAAAAGGGAAGAAAAGGGCCTTCAGAGATAAAAGAGGAACTTGGAAGTAAGTAAGCTTCTTCCACAGTGAGCTGCAAACGACTGTAAGAGACTATATAACACCAAGCCTCCAGCATGACGTGACTGTTTCCACACGGAAGACTTTCAGGTATTTACCACGCACCTGAGAATACATGTCTTCTTCTTAACACAGAATATGGGAAGCCAGAATTAGGATTGTGCATTTTGAAGCCCACCACTGGTGCCAGTCCACATAACCTTTCCTCTAAAGAATATCATTTATACAAGAAAAATAAAATGAAATCAGATAGATTGTCGTTGGTGGTTTATATAAAAATCAGTATCAATGTGATGTTTATAGAAAAAAAATAAGCTTCACTGATTAGTCTCCATGCTTACCAAAACCCACAGAGAGCAATGAGTAGGAATCTGGCAACATGGTTCACGCCACTGTGACCCAAGGCGCCACCTAGTGACGGCTTCTCTGATTGCATCTGCTGACAGTAGACTCCGTTGCTTTATACTCATCAAGTTTCAGTCAATCATGCGGTCAGATTTTTACCGTGGAGTCTCTCTCACAGTTACCATATATGGAATAGACCCAGACATTCTCACTCTTTGATAGGAAAGTTTAGTGAATAGGAGTGAGAGAGAGGGTTTGAGAGTTAAGAATTTAGTAGAAGGCACATCCTTGTTGCTACTTTCCAGATCAGTAGAATATTAACCACTTGGAGGACAGGGCTCTATAAATTCAAATTTTATTGGCATGTCCTTTGAAGTGTACAAAAATTGACAAGAGAGGTTAAGTTGTCTTCATTAGCTGTAAGGAAACGAGTTTGGGACTGAGGCGAGCTGTCCACGTTCCAAGCTGTCCATGTGACTTCCTGGATGCTCTAACAGCCAGATCTGGGCAGCTGACAGGCAAGGCCCTACCAGGGTGCGAAAAAGCGCCCAAGAGCAGAGCCAGTTCCCATGGCATCCAAGGAGCTGTGTGAGGTCGTCCTATTCCTTGCGCTGACTTGAACACCATGTTTCCCACTGGTGCACCTTTCATTTCAAACGCACCTGTAGCTGGGCTATAGACACTCCACCCTGTAAACTGTCAAAACCACGCTCCAGTGATGCCCTGCATCTAGTTCTGCAATGGTCCTGCCTCCACACTGAACCTACATTTCTGAAAGGAAAAAAAAAAAACCTGCCACACAACTCCCGGAGAGTCATCCAAAAACATTCCTTGCTCTGGGGTGTTTTTTCCTTTCTTTCTTCCTCTTTTTACATTTTTGGTGTTTCACTTTTTCCATTCTTTTCACTAGCTTGAAAAACTCTTAAACGCACCACAACAAATATTTGGGTCACAGCTTATTTTAATGATGCGCTTTTGAAATGGTGGTTTTAATCCTGGATGCATATTAGGTTGTTGTTTTCCTTTTGCAGTGAAAACCCACAAGCATTTCTGCCTGGGAGCAGCATTAAGAAGAGCAGGGCACCCCAGATTTCCTGAGGAATCCCTTATCCTTGGCTCTGAGGAGCCTCTTCTAGCACTCTGACCCTGCAATTCTCAGAGAGTATGTCCTAGATAGGGCTGTGGGGATAGGGTGACTGCCTCTGGGGGCACCAGGCTGGCCCATACTGTCCTCATCAACTACTACCCACTTTCTGTAGGTGAAATCAGATCCACATGGATAGCTCTGAAGGGAGAAGAGGGGTCTCCCAGGAACTCCATGTGGCCTGAGGGGTATTTGGAAGCCATGAGTGCTTTGTCTTGGTGGCATTTCTGACACTGCAGAGTCAGGGGCTAGAGGTGGGCCAACCACATGTCTGCAGTGTTTCTGCTGGGTCGTGGGCTGGTGGAAAGAGAACCCACCACAACTGCAGACGGTTGTCCTATGTCCAGGTTTAATTAGCCCAGATATCAAAGTTTCATCAGAATATGATTATCAAATGAAAACAGAGGACAGCTAGTGAAGTTTGATTTTCAGACACACAACAAATCCTCTTTTCATCTAAGCAGGCTCATGTATTTGGGAAGAACTTGTGCTCAAGCACAGAAAACTAGTCAATCTAATCACACTAGGACCACAGCCTTGTCTAACTCAATGAAACTAAGCCATGCCCATGGAGCTACCCAAGATGGGCGGGTCATGGTGGAGAGGGCTGACATAATGTGGTCCACTAGAGAAGGGAATGGAAAAGCACTTCAGTATTCTTGCCTTGAGAACCCCATGAACAGTATGAAAAGGCAAAATGATAGGATACTGAAAGAGGAACTCCCCAGGTCAGTAGGTGCCCAATATGCTACTGGAGATCAGTGGAGAAATAACTCCAGAAAGAATGAAGGGATGGAGCCAAAGCAAAAACAACACCCAGTTGCGGATATGACTGGTGATAGAAGCAAGGTCTGATGCTGTAAAGAGCAATATTGCATAGGAACCTGGAATGTCAGGTCCATGAGTCAAGGCAAATTGGAAGTGGTTAAACAGGAGATGGCAAGAGTGAATGTCGACATTCTAGGAATCAGTGAACTAAAATGGACTGGAATGGGTGAGTTTAACTCAGACGACCACTATATCTACTACTGCAGGCAGGAATCCCTTAGAAGAAATGGAGTAGCCATCATGGTCAACAAAAGAGTCCGAAATGCAGTACTTGGATGCAATCTCAAAAACGACAGAATGATCTCTGTTCGTTTCCAAGGTAAACCATTCAATATCACAGTAATCCAAGTCTATGCCCCAACCAGTAACGCTGAAGAAGCTGAAGGTGAATGGTTCTATGAAGACCTACAAGACCATTTAGAAGTAACACCCAAAAAACATGTCCTTTTCATTACAGGGGACTGGAATGCAAAAGTAGGAAGTCGAGAAACATCTGGAGTAACAGGCAAATTTGGCCTTGGAATACAGAATGAAGCAGGGCAAAGACTAATAGAGTTTTGCCAAGAAAATGCACTGGTCATAGCAAACACCCTCTTCCAACAACACAAGAGAAGACTCTACACATGGGCATCACCAGATGGTCAACACCAAAATCAGATTGATTATATTCTTTGCAGCCAAAGATGGAGAAGCTCTATACAGTCAGCAAAAACAAGACCAGGAGCTGACTGTGGCTCAGATCACTAACTCCTTATTGCCAAATTCAGACTTAAATTGAACAAAGTAGGGAAAACTACTAGACCATTCAGGTATGACCTAAATCAAATCCCTTATGTTTATACAGTGGAAGTGAGAAATAGATTTGAGGGACTAGATCTGATAGAGTGCCTGATGAACTATGGACTGAGGTTCGTGACATTGTACAGGAGACAGGGATCAAGACCATCCCCAAGGAAAAGAAATGCAAAAAAGCAAAATGGCTGTCTGAGCAGGCCTTACAAATAGCTGTGAAAAGAAGAGAAGTGAAAAGCAAAGGAGGAAAGGAAAGATATAAGCATCTGAATGCAGAGTTCCAAAGAATAGCAAGAAGAGATAAGAAAGCCTTCATCAGCGATCAATGCAAAGAAATAGAGGAAAACAACAGAATGGGAAAGACTAGAAATCTCTTCAAGAAAAGTAGAGATACCAAGGGAACATTTCATGCAAAGATGGGCTCAACAAAGGACAGAAATGGTATGGACCTAACAGAAGCAGAAGATATTAAAAAGAGGTGGCAGGAATACACAGAAGAACTGTACAAAAAAGATCTTCATGACCAAGATAATCACAATGGTGTGATCACTCACCTAGAACCAGACATCCTGGAATGTGAAGTCAAGTGGGCCTTAGAAAGCATTTGTGGGCCGAACAAAGCTAGTGGAGGTGATGGAATTCCAGGTGAGCTATTTCAAATCCTGAAAGATGATGCTGTGAAAGTGCTGCACTCAATATGCCAGCAAATTTGGAAAACTCAGCAGTGGCCACAGGACTGGAAAAGGTCAGTTTTCATTTCAATCCCAAAGAAAGGCAATGCCAAAGAATGCCCAAACTACCACACAATTGCACTCATCTCACACGCTAGTAAAGTAATGCTCAAAATTCTCCAAGCCAGGCTTCAGCAATACATGAACCATGAACTTCCAGATGTTCAAGCTGGTTTTAGAAAAGGCAGAAGAACCAGAGATCAAATTGCCAACATCCGATGGACCATTGAAAAAGCAAGAGAGTTCCAGAAAAACATCTATTTCTGCTTTATTGACTATGTCAAAGCCTTTGACTGTGTGGATCACAATAAACTGTGGAAAATTCTGAAAGAGATGGGAATCCTAGACCACCTGACCTGCCTCTTGAGAAACCTATATGCAGGTCAGGAAGCAACAGTTAGAACTGGACATGGAACAACAGACTGGTTCCAAATAGGAAAAGGAGTACGTCAAGGCTGTATATGGTCACTTGCTTATTTAGCTTTTATGCAAAGTACATCATGAAAAACGCTGGGCTGGAGGAAGCACAAGCTGGAATCAAGATTGCCGGGAGAAATATCAATAACCTCAGATATGCAGATGACACCACCCTTATGGCAGAAAGTGAAGAGGAACTAAAAAGCCTCTTGATGAAAGTGAAAGAGGAGAGGGAAAAAGTTGGCTTAAAGCTCAGCATTCAGAAGATGAAGATCATGGCATCCGGTCCCATCACTTCATGGGAAATAGATGGGGAAACAGTGTAAACAGTGTCAGACTTTATTTTTGGGGGCTCCCAAATCACTGTAGATGGTGACTGTAGCCATGAAATTAAAAGATGCTTACTCCTCGATAGCATATTTAAAAACAGAGACATTACTTTGCCAACAAAGGTCCGTCTAGTCAAGGCTTTGGTTTTTCCACTGGTCATGTATGGATGTGAGAGTTGGACTGTGAAGAAAGCTGAGCGCCGAAGAATTGATGCTTTTGAACTGTGGTGTTGGAGAAGACTCTTGAGAGTCCCTTGGACTGCAAGGAGATCCAACCAGTCCATTCTGAAGGAGATCAGCCCTGGGATTTCTTTGGAAGGAATGATGCTAAAGCTGAAACTCCAGTACTTTGGCCACCTCATGCGAAGAGTTGACTCACTGGAAAAGACTCTGATGCTGGGAGGGATTGGGGGCAGGAGGAGAAGGGGACGACAGAGGATGAGATGGCTGGATGGCATCACTGACTCGATGGACATGAGTCTGAGTGAACTCCGGGAGTTGGTGATGGACAGGGAGGCCTGGCGTGCTACAATTCATGGGGTCGCAAAAAGTCGGACATGACCGAGTGACTGAACTGAACTGAACTGTGCTCAAACACCTTTTCAACTTACTGGAGTATTTTACTGTAGTAAAGACACTAAAGAAATCCGGGTGCTTCTGTATGTAGACTGTTTATCAATCAGGGCTTCTCCCTGGTTTTTGAAGCAAATCTGGCATTAGCACGGCTACCTCCTCTAGGGGAAAAAGTAGAACTCAATACCCATTTGCTTCTGAATGGTGTCTCTGCCCTGCTTTCCTGTGTTCTGGAAAGTCCACTTATCTGTAGAACAAGCTGGGAGGATCAACTTTTTCATCCCCTCACCCAAGACCCCAGGCAGGCTCCTCACAGGATCCTTCTGCTGCCGACAGTCAGCTCTTATGTCCCCACCACTGCCCTCCACCCCTCGAGAGTGATAGGAAGGAACATGCCCAACAATGGACTTAATGCCCTGAACTGTGCACTTGGAGATGGTTACAGTGG
The DNA here is from genome assembly GCF_029407905.1 of Bubalus kerabau. Classification (NCBI taxonomy): domain Eukaryota; kingdom Metazoa; phylum Chordata; class Mammalia; order Artiodactyla; family Bovidae; genus Bubalus; species Bubalus kerabau. The sequence goes on from NC_073627.1 coordinate 120,131,724, forward strand.
TACATTTCATGCTGTGTATATTTCACCGCAATTTTAGAAAAGAAAAAGTAGGGAGTAAGAGCTCTTACTTCAGGATGGCCTGAATTCTGCCTGCAGAATTCAGCCAAAGTGACATCTCGCCTCACCACCTCCTTTTTGCCTCCACATGATCTTTCCTGCACCCGTGCACAAACCCCGGCCTTTTCTGCCTCCTGGATGTGTCCCCGGGTGCTCCCTCCCTGCACACTATCTTTGGCCTGAGGAACTCTCACTTCTCTCAGCCCCCATCTCCAAGGTTCCATCCGCAAACCCTTTCCTGAGCGCCCCCCACCCCCGTCAATCCACCTTGCAGGAGAGGCTGGGCCAGGATTCTTCCTGCTCTTAATGAAATACTAGCAATGCCTGATCCCTCAGCAATTTTCATTTGCTTTTTTTCCAAATGTCAAATCAGCTTCTCAGTCACCAAGCATAAAAATGTATCCTTATTCAACCCCAAACTCCCCCGACTTACAGGTACAAAGCTTTCTCACAACCCATGGGGCCCACAAAGTGCCTCTTTATCCTCCTGGCCTCTCACAATGCCCTCTGCCAGGCCTTTCCATGCTCTGCCCTGTTCCCCTTCCATACAGTGGCCAGAGCTGAGGTGACCTGCCCATGGGCCACCTGTGATCCTGGGAGGCCACCGGAGCCATGTGGGGAGTCCTCGGTAGCACTTACGTCTCTGTGTCAGGAGTACTCCCGGCACTTCTCCTGAACAAGTTCGTTTCTTCTCTGCTTTGGTTTCCCTCCCTACAAACCATTCAGAAAGCTCTTCCCCACCCTAGTCAGTTGAATAGTATCCCCACAAAATTTATGTCTACCTCAGAATTTGACTTTATTTGGAAGTAGTGCCTCTGTAGATATAATTAAGAATCAAGATAAGATCACACTGGATTAATGGAGGCTCTAACTCCAGTTAGAGGACCTTGTAAGAGACAGAGAAGGACACACCAAGATGCAGGGAAGAAGGGGCAGGACTGCCTGATAAATCTGCCAGCCAAGGACCACCAGGAAGCTGGGAGGAGACGTGGGGACGAGTTCTCCCTCAGAGAGGCCAGAAGGAGCAGCCCTGCCAAGTCCTTGATTCCTGACTGCTGGCTCTTTCCCTGGCCTGGGGCTCAGCCAGCTCAATAGTTCTTCTCTGCAAGCGCCCTGTGCCCAAGTCTAGTGACTAGACTGCCAGTGATGGCGGCATTCCCGGTAGTATGGTTCCTGTCATCAGCTCCCTCTTGGAATAATGAAATGGAATCTCTCTAGAGGTCCCTAAGTTTGGTCAGGAAAGACTCAGTTCACCCTTTCTGCAGCCCCTCTTAGCCTTTTAGGGCTCAGAGAGCATGAGTAGCTTCAAACTTCCACCAGGATCCGCAGATCTCCAGACACCAAATTCTTCCTCCAGCCCTGTGTCCTTGGGCCTCCCCACGGCACTCTGATGGTCTCTCAGGAGACGGCTCCTCTTGTTGGGGAGGACCAATGGAGGGGACGACAGAGGATGAGGTGGTTGGATGGCATCACCGACTCGCTGGAAATGACTTTGAGCAAGCTCCGGGAGTTGGCGATGGACAGGGGAAGCCTGGTGTGCTGCAGTCCATGGGGTTGCAACGAGTCTGATATGACTGAGCGACTGAACTGAACTGAATGGAGTTCCCTCATGAGGTAAGGTAACTGTGACTTCAGCCTCACCTCCACCCCACGGTCCTCCAGTGGCAGCAACTCAGACACATTAAACAGCTTGGAGAGGGAAGCACAGGTAAGAGAGCAGGGTTTGGAAAGCCAAGTCCTTGATCCTCTGCTGCTAATACAAACCATTTCAGGATAGAGTTGTACTGGCGTTCTTTTAGATTTTAGAACAAATGGCAGTAGAACATGGGAATCAAAAAACTCCCAGGCCAATGCATAGCCTCACTTGTTCTCTGGATGAAAAAATACCCTGGATCCTCATCACAATCAGACACCCCAACAGAATATCCAGAACAACTGCGGCCAATTTGGACGATGCCAATAACTCTCCTCTCCAGATACCCAAGAGCCAGGCTAATGAAAACAGTGTGGAATCCATTGATGCCATTTAAAAAAGAAAAGAAGAGGCTGCATTATATGGTCACTTCCCAGACAGATGCTGACCTTTGCTTTAGAAAATCTCTCCATGTAACAGAGGGCAGGACCATGGCCAAGGGATTAAATCTCTGAAAACGGACCTTTATCCTTAACCTTTAGTTTTTAACTCCAGTCAAATATTTCTGTCATTTAGAAAGGGTGATTAGCTTTTAGATAAGCTTTATTTTTTTTCCTTCAGCAAAGAACATCTGTAGTTTTTTCACCAATACCAAGGATGGATGCGGGTGTGCTGTGCTCAGTGGTGTCTGACTCTTTGTGACCCCAGGCCATCAGGGAAGCCCCACCGATATCAAAAGCAACTAGAAATGTCTCAAAAACAGTTATTTGGTTTCCATTTCAGGAGGGGTGCTGGTAGAATAATGCCCGATTCAACAGGCCGAGATCCCATGAGCCCTGAGCAACGCCAGGACATCTCAGTAGCTGGGAGCATCTTGGAAGCCGGACAGAACCAGTCTAAGTAAGCAGCTACAATTCAGGAGAAACACTGGAGTCGTTCTGGCTTCATACGAGTGAAAGCGCATATGCAGGTTCCTCTCTTTTATACAACTGCTTTTTATATCAGCAAGAAGAAAGAAAAAGAAATGTGTAATTATATTGTCTTTTCTCATTACCTACGCAATTACCTTTACTGAAACTCTTCTTTTCCCTGTGGATTTGAATTACTGATGCCCCTACCTTTCCAGTTGAAAGAACCTCCTTTAGTATTTAAGGAAGGCCTGCTAATCATGAATTCTGTTTTGTTTTTCCTTTTGAAATCTGGGAATGTCTCTCTCTTTTTTTCCCTGCTGCATAGCACCATGTGGGATCTTAGTTCCCTGACTAGGGATTGAACCTGTGCCCCCCTGCATTGGAACTATACAGTCTTAACCACTGGACAACCAGGAAAGTCCATCTCTTTCATTTTTTAAAAAAATTTTAACCAGATATAATTCACATGCCATACAATTCATCCACTGAAAATCTGCAATTCAGGGTTTTTTTTGAAAGTCAAGGAGCTGTGCAACCATCGTCATAACCAATTTTAGAACATTTTTATCACCTTTAAAAAGAAACCCTACATTCCCCAAAAGATACGTTGAAGTATGAACCCCAGTAACATGTGAATGTGACCTTACTTGGTTATGTCTATAGATGTAATCAAGTTAAGACGAGACCATTAGGGTGGGCCCTAATAAATCTGATTAGTATCCTTATAAGAAGAGGGGAATTTGGACACTGACATACACAGAGAGGAGAATGCATGGGAAGCCAGACACAGACGGCCGATGGGGACAGAAACTGGAGCTCCGCAGCCACAGTGAAGGAGTGCCTGGGGCCACTGGAGGCAGAAAATCAAAGAAGGACCTTCTTCTAGAGTCTGTGGAGAAAACGTGGCCCTACCAACACCTTGATGTTGGACTTCTAGCCTCCAGAACTGTGAGAGAATAAATTTCTCTTGCTTTAAACTATCCAGTTTGCCGGTATTTTTTTGTTACACTAGCCATAGGAAACTAATACACACTCATTCTCCATTCCCTCCGGAATTTCCCAAGCTAGGCAACCAACAATATACTCTCTGTCTCTATGGATTTGTCTATTCTGGAAATTTTGTAGAAGTGGAAACATACAATATGTGGTCTTTGTGATTGACTTCTTTCACTTAGCATAGTGTTTTCAAGGCTCACCCACAGATGTCCTCTCTTTTTACCACCTCACACTACTCCATTGTAGGACTATATCACATAGATCTTCTTAACATTTGATGGACATTTGGATTTTGTACCCTTTCTGGCTATTTATGAATCATGTTGCTCTTAGCATTCATGTACAATGTTTTGTGTGGCCTGTGCCTTCACTACTCTTGTGTAAAGACCTAGGAGTTTAACTTTTTGAGGAACTGTCAAACTGTTTTCCAAAGCAGCTGCTCCAGTTTTTAAATTCCCACCAACAATGTTGAGGGTTGCCATCATTTCTGCTTTTAGGTTGACAGTTTTTTTCCTTTGAGCACTATGCATGCACAATAGCCTTCCAGACCCTTGAAAGTGAAGTGAAAGTCACTCAGTCGTGTCCAACTCTTTGCGACCCCATGGACTATACAGTCCATGGAATTCTCCAGGCCAGAATACTGGCATGGGTAGCCTTTCCCTGCTCCAGGGAATCTTCCTAACCCAGGGATAAAACCCGGGTCTCCCACATTGCAGGCAGATTCTTTACCAGCTGAGCCACCAGGGAAGCCCAAGAATACTGGAGTGGGTAGCCTGTCCCTTCTCTGGTGGACCTTCCTGACCTAGGCATTGAGCTACGGTCTCCTAATTGCAGGTGGATTCTTTATCAACTGAGCTATCACAGAAGCCCTCTAGATCCCTTGGGGTGGTATAATCTCAGGAGGGTTTCTTAGCTGGCTGTCTCTTTTCAGCCTGCCACTTTGCTTACTGCTCTACTATCGCTGAGCTATCAGCAACTCTGTAACTGCTCACCACCAAGACTTCCATTGTTTCTGGCAATGACCTTCAGCATGAATTTCTCTGTGCTCTATTCCAAGTAACGACCATCCTCTTTGGAGGAAATGTCATTTTCACATCCTGCCTCTCCTTTGGGATAGAACCCTGTACCAGAGTTAGGGGGAGGGACAATGAGTCACTTCTCCTGGAGCAAAACCTCTGCTCTACTTGGGAACTGATAATCTTTGGTCTTCTTTTCTTAGCCCATCTGACATGGAAAGTCCACCCTACAAGCAGGCCTGGGAGGGCATGGTTGAGGCCCCAGTGTCTTCAGCCTTTTATTCCTGGGACAGAGCCCCCGCCATATGAGTAACAGAAGTGGAGAAAGGGAGCCCAGATCTCTCATTCATACTTGCCAGAGACAGCACCTCCACACACAGGACTGGAGAGGATACAGTCAGTCTGACCCTCCCAGAGCAAAACCACCAACCTGGGCTAGGAGCTGGGGGTGCAGAGTGGGCAGCGGGGAGACCAGGAGCTGCGTCTTGCATCTTCTCAGCCACTCTATCTTGGAACGGAGCTTTTATCACATGGAGCAAGGAGAAGAGGTAAGAACAGGCCATGGTTCCAATGCTACCAACTCCCAATAGTTACTGAGATATTTTCTTGTATTTGCTGGATGCTTTCGGGACAATTTCCACAGACTTTAAACACTTGTTACAATTTTCACCAATTCAATGGTTTTGTTGGAGAAAGGGTCTACCAAGCTCCTCACACCACCATCCTGAAGGTCTGAAAACCTCTCTTGTAGTCAGACATACAGACGTTAATTGAGTTCTCTTTTTCACCACCATCCAGCACATCCTCCACGGTCTGAAGTGACTATTCTGTCTTTGTTCCATGTTAGCTATGTGGGGTAGACAGTCCCAGTCTTCAGAAATATTTCAAGTACTTTTCTCTTTCCAGGAACATGGAATGATAATCTTTTCCTGCCTGCCTTGCAGTTGGGTGTGACCTTGCAATCTCTGGCCAAAGACATGTGAGACTTTTGTCACTTTCAAAAAGAATCATTTGCTTGGAATTAATTGCTTACTTGCTGCTATGTTTCTCTATTTTCTCTCTTCGGTTGTAACACACCTTGGAGCAATGGCATCATAAGGTGGGGAGGCCTCTGTTATCCTGGGTCCTGAGTGAGGATCATGTGAAGCAGAACCTTCACCCCACTGTTTGGACATGTGATATAAGCAAAAAAAAAAAAAAAAAAAAAATTGTGGATATTCTAAGCCACTGAGACTTGGGAACTGTTTGCTGCTCACCACATCCTAGCCTATCCTGATTGACAGGAATACTCTTCTTTTTAAAACTTCAATCACATGCAGTATATTTTTTTCTGAATTTCAGAAGATCCTGGTTAGTGTTAATTTAATCCATTGGTACGTGTATGGAATCCAAGCTTCTTAGCAAGTCCACAAGGTCTGTGCCCTGGTCATCTATTGGTCTCCACTCCTTTGAGGATGCATTAGCTCCCCTTTTCTCTCTTGCTGTGTATAATTGCATGAGACGGCCACACTCATACTAGCCATCTGTCCACTTCCCACTTTCTTCACATGGTACTACCATCCACCATCCTAGACTCAGCCTTTTTCTAGGCCTGGGATGGCTGGGAAGGAAAGATGGAGTGAAGAGAGAATAAATAAGAGCCTGCATTCACATGTAAGTTGTTATGAAAGTGAGAGGGCTCAGAGACAGTCTTAAGAAAAACTGTGTTTTTAGAAGGAACTTCCCAAATTATTTACTGCTGCTGCTAAGTCGCGTCAGTCGTGTCCGACTCCGTGCGACCCCATAAACGGCAGCCCACCAGGCTCCACTGTCCCTGGGATTCTCCAGGCAAGAACACTGGAGTGGGTTGCCACCTCCTTCTCCAATGCATGAAAGTGAAAAGGGAAAGTGAAGTCGCCCAAATTATTTACAAGCATGTGTTAAAGTTTTATTTCAAACACTCTGAAAAGATTGACAGTAAGGAAAAAAAATAGTATGATCAAAAATTATTAGTCAGTCAGTGGGTGGACAAACGCTAACTTCCCAATTCTTAATCATTTAAGAGTATCAGAGAATTGTTCAAGCATTTAATCAGGAATGCAAATTACTTCCCAGAAGGAGGTTGAGAATTACATCATGCAGAAAGTTCTATTGCAGACCTGTTTTGGACAATTTTTCTTTCTCAGGAGGCTTACAGGCAAGAGGCAATATTGCTCAGAGGCAATCCTGGCTTGATTAGTTGTTTTACTCATCAATTTCCTTTTTAGAATTATAAGGCATTCCTGTATTTTGTTTTCATGTATTCAAACATTTATTGAATTCCAACCAGATGACTAGATGTTGATGTTATAAAAATAAAAAGAAAGTCTTTGCTCTGCAGAGAGTTCCCAGCCTTTGGAGGGAGGTCAGACATGTATGTGTGTTTTACACAATACACACATACTATTGTGTAAAAAACCCCAAAGCTATGTTCAGGGGGCTCCAGGTATATACACCATACAAGATATATGTCCCCAAAAAAACCTGATGAATGTGCACTACAGCATTTTCCATAATAGCCAAAAAGTAGAAACAACTCAAATACCCTTCAGTTGAAAAATTCATAAGCAAAATGTTGTATATCCATACAACAGAAACAGAACGAATCTTGAAAGCATTATGCTAAGTGAACAAAGCTAGTCACCAAAGGTCACATACTGTATGATTCTATCTATGTGAAATGTCCCAGTAGGCAAATCTATGAAGAGGAAAGGTAGGTTAGTTGTTGTTTAGGGCAGTGACGAGGGGAATGGCAAGGGGCAGAGTGGGGAGTGAAGTGAAAGTCACTCATGTCTGACTCTTTGTGACCCCATGAACGATACAGTCCAGGGAATTCTCCAGGCCAGAATATTGGAGTGGGAGCCTTTCCCTTCTCCAGGGGATCTTCCCAACCGAGGGATTGAACCCAGGTCTCCCTCATTGCAGGTGGATTCTTTACCAGCTGAGCCACAAGGGATGTTCGATGGGCATACGGTTTCTTTTATGCCCATATAAAATAATAATCTCCAAAAAAAAGAGGATGTAGTGCCTATATATCCAATGGAATACTACTGAGCCATAAAAGAGAATGAAATAATGCCATTTGCAGAACATGGATGGACCTAGAGATTACCATACTAAGTGAAATAAGTCAGACAAAGAGAGACAAATACTGCATGGTATCACTTATATGTGGGATCTTATAAGTACCACACACTAGTGACTATAACAAAAAGAAGCAGACTTACAGAGAACAAACCAGCGGTTACCAGTGGGGAGGGAAAGGGTAATATAGGGAGAGGGAGTTAAAAGGTACAAACTGTCAGGCATAAAATAAGCTACAAAGATAAACTGAGTAACACAGGGAATATGGCCAGTATGTTGTAATAACTGTAAATGGAACATAACCTTTAAAAACTGTGAATCACTATATTGTATACCTGTAACTTCTATAATGTGTGTGTGTGTTAGTTGCTCAGTTATGTCCAATTCTTTGCAACCCCATGGACTATAGCCTGCCAGGCTCCTTTGCCCATGGAATTCTCCAGGCAAGACTACTATAATATCATGCAGCAACTATACTTCAATAAAAGAAACTTTTTAAAAAATAAAATGGACCAATTTACTTTCAGGTAATTAATTACATCAAGGGTCAACAATTCCTCTATTCCACTATAGGCATACCTCCTTTTATTATGTTCTGCCTTATTGTGCCTCACAGACAATGCCTTTTAAATAAATTGATGTGGAGAAGGAAATGGCAACCCACTCCAGTACTCTTGCCTAGAAAATTCCATGGATGGAGGGGCCTAGTGGGCTACAGTCCATGGGGTCGCAAAGAGTCGGACACGAGTGAGCAACTTCACTTGTTTGCAATACAGAGCTGATGGTCTGAGCCATAGGCAGCTCCAGGTCTTGTTTCTGCTGACAGTATAGATCTTCTCCATCTTCAGCTGCAAAGAATATAATCAATCTGATTTTGGTATTGACCATCTGGTGATGTCCATGTGTAGGGTCGCCTCTTGTGTTGTTGGAAGAGGGTGTTTGCTATGACGAGTGTGCTCTCTTGGGAAAACTCTGTTAACTTTTGCCCTGCTTCATTTTGAATTTAAAAGCCAAACTTGCCTATTACTCCAGGTATCTCTTACTTTCTACTTTTGCATTCCAATCCCTGATGATGAAAAGGACATCTTTTTTTGGTGCTAATTCTAGAAAGTCTTGTAGGTCTTTATAGAACCAGTCAACTTCAGCTTCTTTGGCATCAGTGGTTGGGGCATAGACTTGGATTACTGTGATGTTTAGTGGTTTCCCTTGGAAAGAAACCGAGATTATTCTGTTGTTTTTGAGACTGCACCCACGTACTGCATTCTGGACTCTTGTTGACTATGAGGGCTACTTTATTTCTTCTAAGATATTCTTGCCCACAGTAGTAGACATAATGGTCATATGAATTAAATTCACCATTCCTGTTCATTTTAGTTCACTGATTCCTAAAATGTTGATGTTCATTCTTGCCACCTCCTGCTTGACCACGTCCAATTTACCTTGATTCATGGACCTAACATTCCAGGTTCTTAGCAATATTGTTCTTTACAGCATCAGACTTTACTGTCACCAGCAGACACATCCACAACTGAGCATCTTTTCCACTTTGGCCCAGCCTCTTCATTCTTTCTGGAGCTATTTCTCCACTCTTCCCCAGTAGCATACTGGACACCTACCGGCCTGGGGTGCTCATCTTCCAGTGTCATATCTTTTTACCCTTTCATTGTGTTCATGGGGTTCTTGAGGCAAGAATACTAAAGGGGTTTGCCATTCCCTTCTCCAGTGGAGCACCTGAGACATTCATACACTTCTTTTCAGAATGAGAAATGATACAACCACTTTGGAAATATTTCTGCAGTTTCTTTGAAAGTTAAACTTGCTCCTACCATATAACTCTATCAGACCTACCAATGCCAAACAAACCACTCTGAGGTATTTATCCAAGTAACTAAAACATATATCCACTCGAAGAATTGTAACAAATGCTAATAGTAAGTTTGTAATAGCCAAAAAGCCAAAAATTGGGGGAAAAATCCAAAATGTTCATTAACAAGTGAATGCATAAACAAATTGTGGTATTTAACATAAAATGGAATTTTACTTAGCAATAAAAATAAACTATTGATATATGCCTACAGTGTGAATGGATCTTAAATAATTATGCTGAATGAAAGAAGCTAGACAAAATAAGTACATGCTGTATGAGTCTATTTATATAAAATTCAAACTATTCTGTAGTGACAGAAAGCAGATCAATGTTTGGGGACTGGGGTACGGGAGTGATGGAAAGAAAGGGTTACAAAGGAATGAGGAAACTTTGAGGGGAAGTGAGTATGTTCAATATCTTCACCATGATGATGATTTCCCAGGTATTTACATATGTCAAAACTTTTATCAAATACTTAAATATGTGCATTTAATTGTTTGTCAATAAAGCTTAAAACAATTGATTAAAAAAATAAAATAAATAAAGTGGTGGTTTATGGCAATTCTGTAACAAGCAAGTTCCATTGGTGCCATTTTTCCGACTATTTGCTTACTTTGTGTCTGTGTCACATTTTGGTAATTCTTGCAATATTTCAAACTTTCATTATCAATATATTTGTTATATTGATCTGTGATCAGTGATCCAACTTGATGTTACTATTGTAACTATTTTGGGGTGCCGCAAACTGCACCCACATTAAACAGTAAACTTAATTGACAGGGGCTGTGTGTGTTCTCACTGCTCCACTGACCAGCCGTTCCACAATCTCTTTTCCTCTCCTTAGGCCCCTCTATTCCCTGAGACACAATAATATTAAAATTAGGCCAATTAATAACCTTACAATGGCCTTCAAGTGTGCAAGTAAGAGTCACACGTCTCTTACTTCAAATTAAAAGCTAGAAATGATAAAGCTCAGTGAGGAAGACAGGTCAAAAGCTGAGACAGGCCAAGAGCTAGACCTCTTGCACCAAACACTTAGCCAAGTTGTGAATGAAAGAAAACGTACTTGAAGGAAAGATAAGTTGTGTACTGCAACTAAGACACAGCGCAGCCAAATAAATTAAAAAAAAAATTGTCACGGCCACCCCAACCTTCAGCAAACACCACCCTGATTAGTCAGCAGCTATCAACATCAGGCAACACCCTCCACCAGCAAAAAAGATGACTAAAGGATCAGATGATGGTTAGCATTTTTTGGAAAGAAAGTATTTTTATATTAAGGTATGTCTTTTAGACATAATACTATTGTACACTTAAGAGTACAGTGCAAAAATAGCTTTTATATGCACTGGGAAACACCCAAATTTGTACGACTCACTTTATTGTGATATCCGCTGTGTTGCAGTGGTCTAGAACCAAACCGGCAGTGTCTCTGAGGCATACCTGTAGTTCTCAAGATGTGCTTTGTACTGGCAGCATCTGCATCATCTTGGAACTTGTCAGAAAACCAAATTCTTCTGCCCCACCCCAATCTCCAGAATCAAAACCTCTGAAGGTAGGATCCAGCCATCTATATAATAAGTGCTCCAGGTGATTCTGAAGCACACCCACGTTTGAGAAGTGATTCAGTTCTTCCAAAAGGTAGGAGTGCCATTTGCCTGACAGTTGTCTGTGTTGAGGACACACAGAAGCAAGAGTGAGACAACTGACCTGCTTTTCTTGCCATCACCGTAGTGACGGAAAGTCATATTATAATCATGAAAAAACAAAACGAGAAAAGCGTTTGACCTGGATGATGAAGTATTGCTATAAACCCTCCTCTTCAGTGTAGCTTTACAAGGGAATTTGCTCACCTGATAATCACCCGTACCTATAGTCAGGTTGGTTTTTATAAAGATAAGCAGAAACATAATGCTCTTATTAAGAAAATTTTGGTCACTAGACTCAGAATTTGAAAAGGCTTATTACGTTGATGACAGTTCTTGCAACATTAAAGCAAATGAAAATAGCCATACTTTAGTATTTATTTGCATAATCTCAAACATATTCTGGGGCTGAAGATCCTAGCAGTAGCTCTGAATCTTCAGTAACAGAGGGGACAGAGTGGAGGATCCTGGCCTTGGGGGTAGTGAATAGTCTGAGTCCAATGACAGGGCTGAGAAGTGAATATGGGAACTTATTTCCCTCTCTGCCCACCTCTTTCTCTGACTCCCAGCACTCTTCCTCATTTTTTCCCTAGCACCCTCCCCAGGACAGGATCAGGCTGAGATAAGAGAATTTGGGGTACACAGTTAAAGGGGACATGGCATGCTCTCTCAGGTCCCTACACAGCTCCCATGCCCTAGGATCACGTGGCTTCCCTTGTCCCCTAGAGGCACCTGGAGAAGAGAGCTGCACGGGGACCTGGAAGCCACTCAGCATGCTGGACAGGAGACTCTAGGGAACCAGGTACCCAGAGATGATCTAGAAGCAGGGTACCAGCTGTAGGTGGGCATGATCCTTCTGCCTCTTTAAACCCTTGTAGGAGCAGGCCCAAGTGGAGCCCTCCAGCTTGAGTCCTTGAGAATTACACTGGTTTGGTAGAAACACACATGACAAAGAAAAGAGATGCTTCACACCCTAAAAGTAATTTGGGAAATAGGAATTCAAACAGTAGTATAGCTTGGAAGGGTTTAAGCAGGGGAGAGATGTGGTCAAAATGCTTTAGAAATTAAATAATCTGATCCTACATGTAGCATCCAATGATTTCGATTTTAGATTTTCCAACATACTGAAATAGCTAAATTATACCAACCAAAATATGTTTCGGTGCTTTCAAACCGCAGAAGAAAACAAGGATACCGAAAACCAGCACTACCATCTCGAGTGAAAGCAGGGAGTCTCTTGGAGAGCAGGAAACACACTCTTCACCTCCGGTGGCCACAGAGCTCAGCACGGCAGCTGGCTCATCCTTGCCTTTCACATGAACAAAATCAGAACAGTTCACACACAGAACAGGAAAGTTCACACACCAAGAAATGGGGCCCAGACTCAACAGAGACTCAATTGAGATCAAAGAAGATCTAAGGTCCTTGGGTTACTACACAGTGAATAGGCTGCCTTAGAGAAGTTAAAAAAAAACAACAAAAAAACCTCCTCCCCCCACCCCCGCCCAAAACACTGAAATGTGGCAGGAGCAACTAATTACTCGAGAACAAATCCTTGTCACCCGCCATAGTACAAAGTCGTCAGGAGGAAACTTCTTAGTTAGCCTCTGTGCCACAGGGATTGGAGACAGCATGTCCAAGATGGCAGAAGCACAATAAGAATGTAGCCTGGATCCTGAGTCACCTCTTGCTGGAAAGTTGCCTGACAGAGTACATGAATATTATATAAATAAGACATAAACTTCTGCTGTGTCCAGTCACTAAGATTTGAGAATCTTTTGTTATAGCAGCTAATATTACTTTCCTTGATGATATAGAAAATATGGCCAACAGGTTTTGACGAAGTGGGCACAAAAGTATCTACTTTATTCTCTACAATTTGCTACCTACTTACAATATTTCATAGTAAATAAGAAACCAGGATGCTCCATACCTTTAGAAACTATGAGAAATCCACTACAGGTCACAGTTTGGGAAAAAGAAGCAAATGGGAAGGAGAAAGTATACACAAGGGATTTCAACTATATTTAATGCTTTATTTCTTTAAAAACAAGTTGTTCTGAGATAACTTAGCCGAATACAAAAGAAAGGCTGCTTGTTCCACTAAACAACGATAAATCATATTTCTTAATTAGTTAGCTTTCTCCCCAGGGAGAATAACGTTTCATGGAAGGGATGGAGAAAGTTTATGATACCAAGGCGACCTTGGACTTGCTCTACACAACTGGACCCAAGGCAATCAGGAGTGATGTCCATGACACCGTCTGCATTGGCAAATGCTGGGGGCGGGGTTGTGGAATATCTACACTGCTGTTGGAATCTTTGATTGTACCCTCTGAAGATGAATAAATAAGGAAGGAATTTACTGTTTTTCCTTCCTTTGGCAAACAATGACATTTCACATCATGATAGTGGAAAAATACTCTTTTTGAAACAGTTGACTTTTAGCAAACTTATGTCATCTGCCTGCATGGTCAAAGTATGAACAATGGCTGGGTTACTTTCCCCTTGATCGATTTATGTAAAGCCACAGGTATAAGAGTCAAGTCCTCACAGGTTCTTTAACTACTTTTTACTATGTCCCTTCAAAAAGAGCTTTGTCCCAGAATGCCCTGCTTATTTAAACTCAGATCCACAATTATTTAAGATCTACAAACTCCTGAGATGTTCCCAAGCACCCCCAGAATAGGACTGGCTGAGACAAGGGTAAGGGGTCTCCCCTGGGAGAGGGATCAACAACATGAAAACCCACATGAGTTCCTGTGACCTCACTGCTGGTGCTGGGAGGGTGTGCCTGGGTCCATTTTCCTTCCATGATTTCACTTTTGATAGTGACAAACTTTCAGCTGCAGTGATCCATTCAAGGAAATAAAACTACTGAAGCTAAAACTACCGAACAACTGGCTTCCACCTCTGGCATCAGAGGCTTGTTTTTCCATTTAGCAAACTGATGGAGAACCCTGTAAGCAATGCTGCGGGAGTACAGAGCAGAGAGCGCAGTAGCAGAGGTGCGACCTGGATCTGCCTAAAAAAAAGGCACTAATTTGTATGGCAGGTTCCTGGGCACGTTCTTTCAGCCACGGAGTGGAATCAGAGCTGTTTTCATGGAGGAAGTGACATTTGAACCAGACCTTAGAGAAACAATCAATCTGTTCAGGAAAGGTCAAGGTTATTGAAAATCAGTAAAGTACTTACTGTGCATTGGGATTTATCTCCATTTTATGCCCCAATCATGGTATGCTTTGTGTTTTTAATGGAATATTTCAAGCAAACAGAAAGGTACAAAGAGTAATACAACAAATGTTATTGTATCTGCTTTCCTGCTTTGTCAAATCATAACATTGTTTGGTATTTGCTTTAGGTCTTAATATCACATAGAAGCTTCCTAGGTAGCCTTCTACTTTGTATTCTTCTCTTTCTCTCCAGAGATACAACACTCATTTCTCTAATTTGGATTTTGTATCCTCTGCTTCTTATTTCCTCTCCAAGATAGATGCCTTTCATGGACTCTTTGAATGAGGCTGGCTTGAAGGCTCAAGCACTCTGGCTTTGTCTCAAACTCCAACTCTTTCCAGAAGATCATGTGAGGCTTAAAACCTAAGAGGTTGAGGGAAAAAAGACCCGGATCTGATGTGCCCTTTGGCTCCTTGCTTGTCCAGAAGCTAACTGGGGCCTGATGTAGATACTAGAAATCACACCTCTAAGGAGACAAAGACCACACTAGACCAACAGTCAGAAATCCTGATTTCACACTGGAGTTCCTCCAGCTCCTAGCAATGTGACCATGAGCAGGACACTTAGCCTCTCTGAGCCCATTTATTTACCTTTAAAACAAATACACCACCTGCCCGAGCTGCAAGCCTCCTGGGGCTGAGTCTGTGTACCTTTGGTGTGCTTCCTTGGCACCTTGTACAAAGAGTCGGACATGACTGAGTGACTAACACTTGGCACCTCGTACAGCAGAAGCCCTGCTGTGTATTTCACAACTATGTACTGTGCTTTTTCATTTTGGGGTTTTTTTGTGGGTATGAAATGGTGTCTCTGTAATTTTTAAAATTGAACTATAATTGATTAGCAATATTGTGTTAGTTTTAGGTATACAACAAAATGATTCAGAATATGTGTGCATGCAAAGTTGCTTCAGTTGCATCTGACTCTTTGAGATCCCATGGACTACTGTAGCCCGCCAGGGTCCTCTGACCATGGGATTCTCCAGGCAAGAATACGGGAGTGGGTTGCCATGCCCTTCTCCAGGAGATCGTCCCAACCCAGGGATCGAACCTGCATCTCTTATGTCTCCTGCACTGGCAGGTGGGTTCTTTACCACTAGCGTCACTTGGGAAGCCCATTCATATATATATATGTGTGTGTATATATATGCACATTCTTTTTCAGATTCTTTTTTCATGATACATTATTATAAGATATTGAATATAGTTCCTGGTACTATACAGTAAATCCTTGTTGGTTATCAGTTTTATATACAGTAGTATATATCTGTTAATTTTATACTCCTAATTTATCCCTCTCCCCTTTCCCTTTTATAAACATGTTTGTTTTCTATATCTATAATATGACAGCTGAGATTACTAGTTCGTGGCTCTGAGGGAATGCCACAGCGTCAGTGAGTCTTGATATTGATCTCAAAGCCCTGGGATCTCCCCAGACTGAGGTGGCATGAGCTTGGCTTTGCCCCAGCATAGTGACCAATGCTGGAGACGCTGATGGGCTTGTCTAGTCCTCCTGGCTTTGCATGGTATACCTCCTACAATCACATGTTGAAGGACAGACCACAGGCCACGAGTGGATCTGTCCTTTCACTCCTTCACCTCCACCCTCATCCCCATTCTATCAAACTTCCTGGAATAAGTGTCCAGGACACTGGATAAGACATACAAGAACCCAGAAAGTGGTAGAGAAATGTTTACAGCTGGGAGGAATTACATGAGCAGGATTTTCTGGCACCTTGGCCTGAAGTGAGAGGGCAAATGTCAAGTATATTCTAGATTCAGTTCAGTTCAGTTGCTCAGTCATGTCTGACTCTTTGCAACCCCATGAATCACAGCACGCCTCCCTGTCCATCACCAACTCCCAGAGACCACCCAAACCCATGTCCATTGAGTCGGTGATGATGCCATCCAACCATCTTATCCTCTGTCGTCCCCTTCTCCTCCTGCCCTCAGTCTTTCCCAGCATCAGGGTCTGTTCAAATGAGTCAGCTCTTCGCATCAGGTGGCCAAAGTATTGGAGTTTCAGCTTCAACATCAGTCCTTCCAATGAACACCCAGGACTGATCTCCTTTAGAATGGACTGGTTGGATTTCCTTGCAGTCCAAGGGACTCTCAAGAGTCTTCTCCAACAGCACAGTGCAAAAGCATCAATTCTTTGGCACTCAGCTTTTTTTTTTTTCCATCTTTCATTTTTTATTTTTTTTTAAATTTATTTATTTTAATTGGAGGCTAATTTCTTTACAATATTGTATTGGTTTTGCCATACATTGACATGAATCCACCATGGGTGTATATGTGTTCCCCATCCTGAACCCCTCCCACCTCCCTCCCCATCCCATCCCTCTGGGTCATCCCAGTGCACCAGCTGCGAGCACCCTGTATCATGCATCGAACCTGGACTGGTGATTCATTTCACATATGATAATATACAAGTTTCAATGCCATTCTCCAAAATTATCCCACCCTTGCCCTCTCCTACAGAGTCCAAAAGACTGTTCTATACATCTGTGTCTCTTTTGCTGTCTCACATACAGCGTTATCATTACCATCTTTCTAAATTCCATATATATGCATTAGTATACTGTATTGATGTTTTTCTTTCTGGCTTACTTCACTCTGTATGATAGGCTCCAGTTTCATCCACTTCATTAGAACTGATTCAAATGTATTCTTTTTAATGGCTGAGTAATACTCCATTGTGTATATGTACCAAAGCTTTCTTATCCATTCATCTGCTGATGGATATCTAGGTTGCTTCCATGTCCTGGCTATTATAAACAGTGCTGTGATGAACATTGGGGTACATGTGTCTCTTTCAATTCTGGTTTCCTCAGTGTGTATGCCCAGCAGTGGGATTGCTGGGTTGTATGGCAATTCTAGTTCCAGTTTTTTAAGGAATCTCCACACTCCACTATGTTTGCCATAGTGGCTGTACTAGTTTGCATTCCCACCAACAGTGTACGAGGGTTCCCTTTTCTCCACACCCTCTCCAGCATTTACTGCTTGTAGACTTTTGGATAGCAGCCATTCTGACTGGGGTGAAATGGTACCTCATTGTGGTTTTGATTTGCATTTCTCTGATAATGAGTGATGTTGAGCATCTTTTCATGTGTTTGTTAGCCATCTGTATGTCTTCTTTGGAGAAATGTCTGTTTAGTTCTTTGGCCCATTTTTTGATTGGGTCGTTTATTTTTCTGGCATTGAGCTGCAGGAGTTGCTTGTATATTTTTGAGATTAATTCTTTGTCAGTTGCTTCATTTGCTATTATTTTCTCCCATTCTGAAGGCTGTCTTTTCACCTTGCTTATAGTCTCCTTTGTTGTGCAGAACCTTTTAATTTTAATTAGGTCCCATTTGTTTATTTTTGCTTTTATTTCCAATATTCTGGGAGGTGGGTCATAGAAAATCCTGCTGTGATTTATGTCGGAGAGTGTTTTACCTATGTTCTCCTCTAGGAGTTTTATAGTTTCTGGTCTTACGTTTAGATCTTTAATCCATTTTGAGTTTATTTTTGTGTATGGTGTTAGAAAGTGTTCTAGTTTCATTCTTTTACAAGTGGTTGACCAGTTTTCCCAGCACCACTTGTTAAAGAGATTGTCTTTTCTCCATTGTATATTCTTGCCTCCTTTGTCAAAGATAAGGTGTCCATGTGTGTGTGGATTTATCTCTGGGCTTTCTATTTTGTTCCATTGATCTATATTTCTGTCTTCGTGACAGTACCATACTGTCCTGATGACTGTGGCTTTGTAGTAGAGCCTGAAGTCAGGCAGGTTGATTCCTCCAGTTCCATTCTTCTTTCTCAAGATTGCTTTGGCTATTCGAGGTTTTTTGTATTTCCATACAAATTGTGAAATTATTTGTTCTAGTTCTGTGAAGAATACCATTGGTAACTTGATAGGGATTGCATTGAATCTATAGATTGCTTTGGGTAGCATACTCATTTTCACTATATTGATTCTTCCAATCCATGAACATGGTATATTTCTCCATCTATTTGTGTCCTCTTTGATTTCTTTCACCAGTGTTTTACAGTTTTCTATATATAGGTCTTTTGTTTCTTTCAGTTCAGTTGCTCAGTCATGTCCGACTCTTTGCGACCCCATGAATCACAGCACGCCAGGCCTCCCTGTCCATCACCAACTCCCGGAGTTCACTCAGACTCACGTCCATCGAGTCAGTGATGCCATCCAGCCATCTCATCCTCTGTTGTCCCCTTCTCCTCCTGCCCCCAATCCCTCCCAGCATCAGAGTCTTTTCCAATGAGTCAACTCTTTGCATGAGGTGGCCAAAGTACTGGAGTTTCAGCTTTAGCATCATTCCTTCCAAAGAAATCCCAGGGCTGATCTCCTTCAGAATGGACTGGTTGGATCTCCTTGCAGTCTAAGGAACTCTCAAGAGTTTTCTCCAATACCACAGTTCAAAAGCATCAATTCTTCAGCACTCAGCTTTCTTCACAGTCCAACTCTCACATCCATACATGACCACTGGAAAAACCATAGCCTTGACTAGACAGACCTTTGTTGGCAAAGTAATATCTTTGCTTTTCAATATGCTATCTAGGTTGGTCATAACTTTCCTTCCAAGGAGTAAGTGTCTTTTAATTTCATGGCTGCAATCACCATCTGCAGTGATTTTGGAGCCCCCCAAAATAAAGTCTGACACTGTTTCCACTGTTTCCCCATCTATTTCCCATGAAGTGATGGGACCAGATTTGTTTCTTTAGGTAGATATATTCCTAAGTATTTTATTTTTTTTGTTTCAATGTGAATGGAATTGTTTCCTTAATTTCTCTTTCTGTTTTCTCAGTGTTCTTTATAGTCCAACTCTCACATCCATACATGACCACTGGAAAAACCATAGCCTTGACTAGATGGACCTTTGTTGGCAAAGTAATGTCTCTGCTTTTTAATATGCTGTCTAGGTTGGCCATAACTTTCCTTCCAAGGAGTAAGCGTATTTTGATTTCATGGCTGCAGTCACCATCTGCAGTGATTTTGGAGCCCAGAAAAATAAAGTCAGCCACTGTTTCCCCATCTATTTGCCATGAATATTCTAGATTGGAAAGAGTAATAAGCAAAATGCTACTATGTGGGGAATTCCACAAACATACAGGAAATATAAGATGGTATTAAGGAAAGGATATGTAACTTAGCCATGTGTTTACCTCCAAGTCTTTAGCCTTCACACTTCAAGCACTGTCATCAGACCACTGCTCTGTTAAATAATATTTGTATTGTTCCCTGATTTCAAAAGCTCATTCCATTTATCATAATTATAAAAAGTTCACTGTAAATTCTTGAATTATTAATTCCAGAAGAATAATTAAAGAAATATAAAAACATCACTACCACAAGAGATGTCCACTGTCAACATCTTGGTAAATCTCCTTCAGTATTTTATAATTTGTACATAACTTTTTCAAACAAATTCATAACTACATTGCAGAGAACTGAATATTGTGTTTTTTTCCATTTAGACTGTGTAAATCTTATGTTATTAAGTAGACTGAAATTTTTTGAATGTTTTTACTGTAAAACAAGAAACAGGCTTCCCCGATGGCTCAGCAATAAAGAATTTGCCTGCAATACAGGAGATGTGGGAAACACGGGTTCAATCCCTGGGTCAGAAAGACCCCTTGGAGGAGGAAATGGCAACCGGTACCAGTATTCTTGCCTGGGAAACCCCAAGGACAGAGGAGCCTGGCCGGCTATAGTCCATGGCGTTGCAAAAGCATTGTATACAACTGAGTGACAGAGACAGAAAGCAAGACATGTGTACAAAAAGCTACATAACATTTATGTGCATTAAAACAATAATAAGGAAAATAAAATGAACATCTGGAATATGATTCTTGCCAACTACATAGTATTTAACCCATGGATATGTCATAATTTAATCTTTCTCTTATTAAATATTTAGAATCTAGGCTTTTTGTGCCAATCTCTGATTATTACTTTAGGATGAATTTTGGGGAGTGAACCTACACTGAGAGGAAGACTATATTACTATTTATATATTCAAACTTTTTATGTTGATATAATTGTAGATTCATATGTGGTTATAAATAAAACAATACAGAGAGGTCTCAACACTAATACAGTCAAGATACAGAACATCTCCAATTATCATAAAGATCCCATATGTTGTTCTTTCATAGCCACAGCTTTCATCCTGGCTCCATTCCATTCTGATGACTACTAATATTTTTCCTTTTTCTGTAAGTATATTATTTTAAGAATATTACACAAGCAGAATCATATAGCATGTAATCTTTTAGGACTGGCTTTATTCACCCAGAACAGCAACACTTCCTTCTTATTTATTGCAGAGTAGCATTCCATGGTATAGAGGCACCACTGTTTAACCATCCACCTTTGAGAAAGGCATCTGGGTTGTTTCCAGTTTGGAGCTACTGCAAATACAGTGGCTATGAACATTCATGTACAGGCTTCTGTGTGAACACAGTTTTCATTTCTCTGGGATAAATGTCCAGGAGTGCAATTCTCAGGTCATATGGTCATACTAATTTGTTTAAGATAACTGCCAAACTCTTCTCTGGGGTGGCTGTACCATTTTACCTTCCCACCAGCAGTGTATGAGTGACCCAGTTTCTTCACCTTTCCCCCAGCATCTGGTGTTTTCACTACTTTTTATTTTAACCATTCTGATGAGACAGCTCATTGTGATTTTAATTTGCTTTTCCCTGATGGCTAATGATGTTGAACATCATTTCATGGGTTTATTTGTCACCTATATATCTTCTTCAGTGAAATGTCTCCTTATGTCTTTTGTCTATTTTATAATTGGATTGCTTTTTTTTTAGTGCTGAGTTTTGAGAGGTGTTTTTTTTTTTTTTTTTTAATATATTCTAGTTCCAGTTCCAGTCTTTTTTGGATATAGGGTTTGAAAATACTTTCTCCCTGTTTTTAGGTTGTGTTTTCATTCTTTTAACATGATGTTAAAGTCTACTTTCTGTTATTCAGATTATACGTAATTTCCATTAGACTATTTTCCAGTTCATGGCTTCTTCCTGTCTCATCCATGCTGCTATTAAGCTCATCACTGAGTATTTTGTTTTTGTTATTGTATTCTGTAGCTTTAATTTCCATTTGCTTCTTCTTTATATCTTTATTTTTGTTGTTGAACCTTTCTCTCTAGCATGTTTGTAATTGTTCATGTATTTTGACCTTGGCTGCTTTAAATCTTATCATTATAATACTAACATCTCAGCCACCTTGCTGTTGACATATATTATCTTCTTCATTCAATCTGAGATCTTCCAAATATTTGGCATGATGAATGATTTTCAATTAATCTGAACATTTTGGATATTATATTTTGAGACTCTTAATTCTGTTTTACCTGGTTTACCCTGCTCCAGTAGTGGAGGAGGCCAGGGCTGCTTGATAATGCATGGTAAGGATGGAAATCCTGGCTCCTTCCTGACCTCTATGGACACTTCTCTGCTGGGGGAGGTAGGAGAGCCTCATTGCTGATCCCAGTGTGATCACCACCAACACCACCACTGGGAGGGGTGAACTTGTTATTCTTTGTATTAACCATGCCTTTCATTTTATGAAGCTTTGACATCAGGAGCCTTGCTGACCCAGGAGGAATGGCCCCTCCACAGCTAGGCAACCCCTAGAGAAAATAAATGACTTCCCTGTGAGAGCACCTTTCATATACAAACCAACAAATTCAGAGTCCAAACCTACAACCACCTCCTATATTGGGCTCTTATATGTTGTGACCCTGTTCCTCTGACCTAAATACCCCAGAACCAGGTATTAGGTAACTCAGGATAAGCCCTCAAGTCCAGTGAAAGTGTTAATCACTCAGTCGTGTCTGACTTTGTGATCTTATGGACTACAGTCCATCAGGCTCCTCTGGCCATGGAATTCTCCAGGTAAGAATACTGGAGTGGGTTGCCATTCCCTTCTCCAGGGGATTTTCTTGATCCAGGGGTTGAACTTGGGTCTCCTACATTGCAGGCAGATTCTTTACTGTTTGAGCCACCAGGGAAGCCCAACAGTACAGAGCTTGCTGCAGTTATTCAAACTGGTCAATCTTAGGTCTATGTACCCTGCCTCATCCATTCTTTGGCATGGAAACCACAATAAAGAGTCTTGCCAAATTTTCTCCTGCTCCTTCTGCATCTGACACACCCCAGTGATTCCCTATGTGGCCCTGAGAGGTGTGCTGTGCCTCCTGTTTCGAGAGAACTGTCATGATCAACTTCTCCCTTCATTGAGTCCTTTCTGAATCTTCATGTCTTGCCACATCTGGTTAAAATAAATCTTAGCTACCCTGAAAACACTGGTGAGCCATGATAAAAGTCTTGAACCTTCACTTGGCCTGATATGACATCAACCCAGTGGGAGAGGCGGGGCCCTTGGTTACCTCCCTAGGGAAAGTAAGTCCTAGCTCTCTCTGACACTGTTCCAGCAGAGGGGTTGAAGCGTGTTGTTACAGCCTGGTGACGGTAGATGTCTTGGTTCCCTTCTGACATTTTGCTGGCATGAGTGGGATGAACCAGTCTTTTGTGGTATTTGGCTGGAGTAGAGTGGTTATTGCTTAGAAGTTTTCTGTCTTGCTAGGCTGCCTTTTCCTGGTCTCTCAGCTAGAAAGAGTAGCCTTGCTGGGTGACTTTTCATCTGTGCCTGTTGTGTTGCAAAGTTACTGGCATCTTCAGACCCAAGTCTGGAATATAGGATGTAATACAGAAACTCAAGGAACTCTACATTGCATTCCTTCTGGGGTCCTGAGGTCTCTGCCAGTCTTCCTTCTTCTCTCTACCTTTCAGAGTCTTCTTATGTTTGTTTTATATGTAACATTCAGGCCTTTCATTTGTACTTAACAGGACAAATAGGGGAAAGTATGTCTATTCCAGTTTTCTGGAAGCAGAAGTCTCCATTTCTTTCTTTTTAAAAAAATTGGATTACAATTGGTTTACAATATTATGTTAGTTTTTGCTGTACAACGAAGTGAATCAGCCATATGTATACATATATCCCCTCCCCCTTACACATCCCTCTCACCACCCCATCCCATCCCTCTAGGTCATCACAGAGCACTGGGCTGAGCTTCCTGTGCTATACTGCAGGTTCCCAAGAGCCATTTATTTTCCACATGGTAGTGCATTTAATGCACAAACATGGCAGGACCTGTTTTGAATGCCAGTCTTCATGAGTTAACCAACTGTTTCCGGTGGGGTGTGATGAATACCAGTCCTCATGGGTTGACCCTCAAGGAGTTTTAGGGAGAGAGAAAGCTGTAAAAGGTAAGGAACCTGGATAGGAGGCACCCAGTAAATGCTTTCATGCTGAGTAAACCATTTCTGTGCAACGATTTCAAAAGCTTCATCTGAACTTCCCATAGGAATACAGAAGAAATTGCTAAGTGAAAATTGACTTCAGGAAATACATAATGTTAATATCCCTCCCATTTCCCCACTCTTTCGGACATGAACTATTAATATGTGCTTGCACTGATTTCTAAAAATGTTTTGTGGAATATAACAAATATCTAACTTGACTGAGCACACAAAGATATTTATATCCTTACACAGGCCAGAACACATGGATTCCAGGGGAGAAGCAATGGATGGCTTGCACACAAAGTTGCCTCCAGGGAGAACACTGTCACCTCTCTACTCATCCTGGCCCCAAATTACCCATTCCAACAACTTTCATCACCCACTTTTGTTAAGTTTCCATCTAAGAACTGAAAATTTAAACAACTCCCATCATAGCGGACTGAAGCTATGAGTAATGGAAACAAATCTTTTCACTGTCTTCCATCAGAAATTCTTTGCAAGGGCCCTTATAAACACTGTCATTTTTTAAAGGCCTTAAATATTTGATCACACACTTGAGACTATACAAACCAGAGCATTGTTTCATGAAGCCTGCTTTCACAGGGAACCTGCTTCCCGTAGGCCTTCAGCCTGCAAGGCAACCTTGTCAGGACCACACAGAGCTCTCTTGTGAAGGCCAAGTGCCAGGAATATTTACAGAGGAAAAAGCTTCTGAGAAGACTCATTACCTGTGACCAAGATAGGTCTTAGGATGCCTGTTTCAGAGTGTCTCCATTACCATCTCACCATCTCTCTTAGAAATCAGTATACTCCAATAGCAGGAAAAACAGCTTGATTGAGCATTCAGTAAGGAAGAAAAAGAATCTCATGTTTAAGTATGCTTACCCAACTTGTACACAAAAGGCCAAATGGCTTGCTGGGGTGAGAAAGAGGTTAGGTCTCCAAAGGAAGTTCTTTCCCCAACTTGAAAGAAAGATTTGGTTCTCTTCCAAAGGCAGGAGAACCTTTGAAAAATAAATCAATTCCTCGTTTCAAGAACAACCATGTAGAGCATGTCTGCCGGATCAAATGCCACGTCTGAGAAAATGTCACCATCAAAGCCAAATGCAGCAACTGAACTCCCCACACAGGATAAAAATCTTATCAGAATTCATAAAAAACATCTGTCTTTCTCTCTATGTTTCACTGAGTCTAACCTTCTGTACTATTTCTTGTCTAAGTAAACATACAAAGCATTTACTCCAAAAGTCAGCAAACCAGATTCTTTTAAAAAATTTTTAAAAATCAACTGGCTCCTCTCCTCCCAATTCTTATTTCTACTATACCTCACTTTTATTTAGTGGGGTTTTTCATGTGAAAACTTTAAATGTTGAAACGCTCTCTCATTCTCTTTCTCTCTCCTCATCCCTCCCACTCTCCCCTTCCTTTCTCTTTTTAATCTCTATCAACACCACCATAGCATCACCAACTCAATGGACATTAATTTGAGCGAACTCTGGGAGATAGTGGAGGACAGAGGAGCAGTCCATGGGGTCGCAAAGAGTTGGACACAATTTAGCGACTGAATAACACAAACACCACCATGACCTTAATTTCACCCTCCCCGGTCAGTAAGGAAGAAAGGAAAACAGGTCCAGAAAATACTTTTAGCACTGCTAGTAATCTGAACATGTGAATTTTATTCTTTAGTGTTTAAAATGATTTGTGGTGTTAGTATGATAAATCTGAAACTCTTTTGCTCACTGAAGGATAGAGCAAATTAGTATATATGTAGGTATTCTTGAGAATCAGAGTTGTTACTATGGAAGAAGGGGGATAAATATGAACTGAGGTGAGGTGGGGAAAATGTAGTATTAGATTTAAATTGGAGACTAATGAAGAATATGTCTAAATATATTTGCATGTGTGTGCATATGCGCATGGAGAAGGCAATGGCACCCTGCTCCAGTACTCTTGCCTGGAAAATCCCATGGACGGAGGAGCCTGGTGGGCTGCAGTCCATGGGGTCGCTAAGAGTCGGACAAGACTGAGCGACTTCACTTTCACTTTTCACTTTTCTGCATTGGAGAAGGAAATGGCAACCCACTCTGGTGTTCTTGCCTGGAGAATCCCAGGGATGGGGGAGCCTGGTGGGCTGCTGTCTATGGGGTCGCACAGAGTTGGAAACGACTGAAGCGACTTAGCAGCAGAAGCAGCAGCAGCAGTGTATATGCACGTGTGTGTATAAGTACTAGGTATGTGTGCGTATACGTGAGTGTGTGTTTGTTTTCCTAGCTCTATCTACTCAAAGTGTGAGAAGCGGATGATGACTAAATGATGAGCTCACTAAGCATCCCGATCTTGGTTTCTGACTACAATCCCCCTGTAATTGGAATCCGGGAGAGATGGCCGTGTCCAAGAGGGAATAAGAGTAGCTTGAAGGGCTTCCTGGTGGCCAATTGCCAGTATCAGAAAGAGTAATAATGATAATATATCAAAACAAAAATGAGGGGATTTTGTGATAAAATATGCATAAACATTAAATTTACCATCTTAACTTTTTAAGTGTACAGTTCAGCAGAATCAAATACATTCACCTTGTTGTGTAGCTATCATCCATCACCAGAATTTTCTCATCTTTGAAAACCAAAACTCTGTATCTATTAAACAACAACTCCTCATTCCTGCCTCCCCCTCAGCCCTGGCCAATACCATTTGACTTAATGTGTCTATGCATTTGATCACCCCATGTACCTCATATAAAGGGAATCAAACACTATTTGTATCAGTTTATTTTACTCAGCATAACATGTTCCACATTCACCTATGCTGTAGCATGTATCAGAATTCCATTCCTTTTTAAGGTGGCATGATATGCATCGAACATATACGTCACCTGTTTTAATCCACTCATCTGTAGCTGGACATGTGTGTTGTTCCCACCTTCTGGCTGCAGTGAATGATCCTGGCATGAACACACAAGTATATGTCTCTGCTTCCAGTTCTTCTGGGGATACACTCAGATGTGGAATTGCTGGGTCATATGATAATTCTGCTTAATAAGGATGGCATCACTGACTCAATGGACATAAGCAAGCTCCAGGAGCTGGTGATGGCCAGGCAAGTCTGGCATGCTGCAATCCATGGGATTGCAAAGAGTCAGATGTAACTGAGTGACTGAACTAAACTGAAAAGAGGGAGAAGCATACTTTCTATACTGAGCTACTAGTTAATAAATGGAAGAAATATGACCATTAAAAATCATTATTTTGTATTCATCTGTGAAATTGATCTTACTTGCAAAGATCACCAGTGGATACTAATAGGTGGAGAACAAAGATGTCCACACAGTGGTTAAGTATCACTCTTCAGATTACTTATTAATCTCAAGGTGAGAGACACCTTCACAATGGTGAGATCTGACAGGAACCATGCTACCCACGTGATCAAAGCTTAGCATCAACAATAGCAGGATAAACTGGGATTAAGTAGCTCTTAAAGCCATGCCCGTGGGGCAACCCAAGACAGGCGGGTCATGGTGGAGAGATTTGACAGAATGTGGTCCATTGGAGAAGGGAATGGCAAACCACTTCAGTATTCTTGCTTTGAGAACCCCATGAACAGTATGAAAAGGCAAAATGATAGGATACTGAAAGAGGAACTCCCCAGGTCAGTAGGTGCCCAATATGCTACTGGAGATCAGTGGAGAAATAACTCCAGAAAGAATGAAGGGATGGAGCCAAAGCTAAAACAATACCCAGCTGTGGATGTGACTGGTGAGAGAAGCAAGGTCCAATGCTGTAAAGAGCAATATTGCATAGGAACCTGGAATACCAGGTCCATGAATCAAGGCAAATTGGAAGTGGTCAAACAAGAGATGGCAAGAGTGAATGTCGACATTCTAGGAATCAGCAAACTGAAATGGACTGGAATGGGTGAATTTAACTCAGATAACCATTATATCTACTACTGCGGGCGAATCCCTCAGAAGAAATGGAGTGGCCATCATGGTCAACAAAAGTCTGAAATGCAGTACTTGGATGCAATCTCAAAAACGACAGAATGATCTCTGTTTGTTTCCAAGGCAAACCATTCAATATCACAGTAATCCAAGTCTATGTCCCAACCAGTAACGCTGAAGAAGCTGAAGTTGAATGGTTCTATGAAGACCTACAAGACCTTTTAGAACTAACACCCAAAAAAAGATGTCCTTTTCATTATATTCCAGTCCATGGACTGGAATGCAAAAGTAGGAAGTCAAGAAACACCTGGAGTAACAGGCAAATTTGGCCTTGGACTATGGAATGAAGCAGGGCAAAGATTAATAGAGTTTTGCCAAGAAAATGCACTGGTCATAGCAAACACCCTCTTCCAACAACACAAGAGAGACTCTATACATGGACATCACCAGATGGTCAACACCGAAATCAGATTGATTATATTCTTTGCAGCCAAAGATGGAGAAGCTCTATACAGTCAGCAAAAGCAAGACCAGGAGCTGACTGTGGCTCAGACCATGAACTCCTTATTGCCAAATTCAGACTGAAATTGAAGAAAGTAGGGAAAACCAGTAGACCATTTAGGTATGACCTAAATCAAATCCCTTATAATTATACAGTGGAAGTGAGAAATAGATTTAAGGGCCTAGATCTGATAGATAGAGTGCCTGATGAACTATGGAATGAGGTTTGCGACATTGTACAGCAGACAGGGATGAAGACCATTCCCATGGAAAAGAAATGCAAAAAAGCAAAATGGCTGTCTGGGGAGGCCTTACAAATAGCTGTGAAAAGAAGAGAAGCGAAAAGCAAAGGAGAAAAGGAAAGATATAAGCATCTGAATGCAGAGTTCCAAAGAATAGCAAGAAGAGATAAGAAAGCCTTCTTCAGTGATCAATGCAAAAAAATAGAGGAAAACAACAGAATGGGAAAGACTAGGGATCTCTTCAAGAAAATCAGAGATACCAAAGGAACATTTCATGCAAAGATGGGCTCGATAAAGGACAGAAATGGTATGGACCTAACAGAAGCAGAAGATATTAAGAAGAGGTGGCAATAATACACAGAAGAACTGCACAAAAAAGATCTTCACGACCCAGATAATAACAATGGTGTGATCACTGACCTAGAGCCAGACATCCTGGAATGTGAAGTCAAGTGGGCCTTAGAAAGCATCACTACGAACAAAGCTAGTGGAGGTGATGGAATTCCAGGTGAGCTATTTCAAATCCTGAAAGATGATGCTGTGAAAGTGCTGCACTCAATATGCCAGCAGATTTGGAAAAGTCAGCAGTGGCCACAGGACTGGAAAAGGTCAGTTTTCATTCCAATCCCAAAGAAAGGCAATGCCAAAGAATGCTCAGACTACCACACAATTGCACTCATCTCACACGCTAGTAAAGTAATGCTCAAAATTCTCCAAGCCAGGCCTCAGCAATATGTGAACCATGAACTTCCTGATGTTCAAGCTGGTTTTAGAAAAGGCAGAGGAACCAGAGATCAAATTGCCAATATCCACTGGATCATGGAGAAAGCAAGAGAGTTCCAGAAAAACATCTATTTCTGCTTTATTGACTATGCCAAAGCCTTTGACTGTGTGGATCACAATAAACTGGAAAATTCTGAAAGAGATGGGAATACCAGAACACCTGATCTGCCTCTTGAGAAATTTGTATGCAGGTCAGGAAGCAACAGTTAGAACTGGACATGGACCAACAGACTGGTTTCAAATAGCAAAAGGAGTTCATCAAGGTTGTATATTGTCACCCTGTTTATTTAACTTATATGCAGAGTACATCATGAGAAACGCTGGGCTGTAAGAAACACAAGCTGGACTCAAGATTGCCAGGAGAAATCTCAGTAACCTCAGATATGCAGATGACACCACCCTTATGGCAGAAAGTGAAGAGGAACTCAAAAGCTTCTTGATGAAAGTGAAAGTGGAGAGTGAAAAAGTTGGCTTAAAGCTCAACATTCAGAAAACGAAGATCATGGCATCCGGTCCCACCACTTCATGGGAAATAGATGGGGAAACAGTGGAAACAGTGTCAGACTTTATTTTTCTGGGCTCCAAAATCACTACAGATGGTGACTGCAGCCATGAAATTAAAAGACGCTTACTCCTTGGAAGGAAAGTTATGACCAACCTAGATAGCATATTCAAAAGCAGAGACATTACTTTGCCAACAAAGGTTCGTCTAGTCAAGGCTATGGTTTTTCCTGTGGTCATGTATGGATGTGAGAGTTGGACTGTGAAGAAGGCTGAGCACCAAAGAATTGATGCTTTTGAACTGTGGTGTGGAGAAGACTCTTAAGAGTCCCTTGGACTGCAAGGAGATCCAACCAGTCCATTCTGAAAGAGATCAGTCCTGGGATTTCTTTGGAAGGAATGATGCTAAAGCTGAAACTCCAGTACTTTGGCCACCTCATGCAAAGAGTTGACTCATTGGAAAAGACTCTGATGCTGAGAGGGATTGGGGGCAGGAGAAGGGGACGACAGAGGATGAGATGGCTGGATGGCATCACGGACTCGACAGACGTGAGTCTGAGTGAACTCCGGGAGTTGGTGATGGACAGGGAGGCCTGGCTTTCTGCGATTCATGGGGTCGCAAAGAGTTGGACACGACTGAGGGACTGATCTGATCTGATCTGATCTGAAAGTGCCCAATGGGGAGGACACATCACCACATAGTATTCTTTATTTTCTAGTAACAATTTTGTTTAGATACAATTCACATACCATACACATATCATATACAACTTAAAGTGCACAATTCAACAGTAATGTTTAGTTACATTTGCAGAATTGTGCATCCATCACTACAATTTTTAGAATATTTTAACCACCTCCAAAAGAAACCATATACCCCTTAGCAGTCACTTTCCATTTCCCCCAGTTCCCCCAGCCCTGGATAACCACAAATCTCTTCTATCTGGATTTGCCTATTCTGGAAATTTCATATGAATTGAGTTCTATAAAATATGACATTGTGTGCCTGGCTTCTTTCATGCAGCATCATGTTTTCATGCTTGTTGTAGCATGCATCAGCACCTCGTTCCTTTTTATTACCAAATGATATTCCATTGTATGGATATGCCACCTTTTATTATCCATTTGTGTTGTCCCTCCTATTACGAATAGTGCTGCTATGAACATATATTTACAGGTTTTTGTGTGAAGCTATGTTTTCAATTCTGTTGGGTATATACCTACGAGAGGAATTGCTGGGGCATATGGAACTCTCTTTTAACTTTTTGAGGAGCTGCCTGACTCTCTTTCAAAGTGACTGCATCTTTTACACTCCTACCTGTGGTGTATGGGGTTTCCTCTACATTTTTTTCTTGCCAAAATATTTAAAGCTAATGAGAAAACAAAAATATAAATCCTGATTGCAGGACATTCTATAAGGTAATTGGCCAAAACTCTTTAAACTATCAATATCACTTGAGACATAAATTAGACGATGGGGGATATTGTAATTTAAAGGAGAATAAGGATGACTGCTAAATGCAATTCCCGATTCTTTCCTAGATTAAAAATAGAGGCTCTAAAGGGCATATTGGGGGCATATGGAGACATCTGGATATGCACTTTTTTACTGAATAATATTAAAGCTACAAAGTGAACTTCCCTGGGTATGCTAAAGCGATTGTGGTTCTGTGGGAGAATGCTCTGGCTCTGAGCAGACGCTGGTTGGAGTACTTAAGGGTGACATCACAATGCCTACAGCTGACTTTTAGTTACATAAAGTGTGTGTGTGTGTGTGTGTGTGTACACATGAGCAAAAAGTACAGAGAGGGACAGGAAGGAAGGGAGAGAATCGCAAGATACCAACAACTAACAATGTACGTAAGTGTTCATTGTGCTATTCTTTCAACATTTTTTCTAGTTGTGAAATTTTTCTTTAAAAATATTGAGAGGAACAGCTACTTGAAAAGCACAAAAATAAAATAATGCCCCAATCTATATAAAGCATGAATTGAAAAATAAAGAGACAATACTTTAGAGATGCCTCTTCAATTTATGATCTTCACAACTGACAAGGTGGTTTTTCAAACCTCAGAACCTCACTCGAAGCCTCATGTTTAGATCCCTACTAGATTGACATGAAACAGAACCCTATGGGATTCTTCCCGGTCCTCACTTGCCTTAGCACAGCTTTTAATCTCTTTAGACTTCAATTACCTAAACCAAATAGAAAAGATCTTGAGTTGACCTAGAGGATACTTGAGGGTTCTTTCAAGCTCTGAAAATCCAACTCTATAATCATACTTCCTGAGTGGGATTCAGGATGAATCTCCCTTTGAATATATTCTTATTGGGTTGACACTTTAGGGCTTTTGCTTCACCAGAACTGATGAAATAAGTACTTTATTTCAATATTAGTCAAGAATGTTTAATCACATTTAAACAGATAAGCCTGAGAACAGTAAGAATATCCTTCAGTCCTTATGCCAAAGCACACTGCTCTCAGATGGGTCCTTGTCACACATTTGATTCCCAGTCAATGGCCTCTGGGCATCTCACTAAGGAGCAGCCTCCAAGATGCCCCTGGGACAGCCAGGGAGACAGAGAAGCAATGTTTCCTTTGGCCTTTTCTATATCAGGCTCCTAGGATATAATTAGGAGGTAGCTCCCAGAGCAGACAGAAGCACAAAAGTTGAAAAGTGTCCACAGAGAGAAAAGGGAGAGAATGAGCAGACATCTTGTCTGGAGATGTTCTAAGATTCAAAGATTATGTGACAGGTGATGACGGACTCCAGCCCTTGGATTCAAATATTATGTGATAAGTGATGAAGCAGCCCAGCCTTTGGGGGCCAAGGAAGAAGGTCTCAGAACCAGCCAAAGTCAGGAAGGCACCAAACTATCTCCATATTATGGGAGTTGAAACTCAAGCTCTAAGACTGCAGGGCACCAGACATTTTCTTGTCTCAAAAAGAAAAAAAAAAAAGTTTATTTTTTTAAGGCAGGAAAGAATAGAAGTTAAAAGAATTTTCCCAAGCTGACCACAACCTTATGAAATTCTAAAATGTCCTCACTGTGCTATTCTCTAGTTCTAAGATGGATCCTTCATGCCTCTACAGTTCAAAAATGTAAAGATCCATCAGACCAGTCCCTCCTTTTAAAGCAAGGAAGCAAGCTTAGGGTGGACCAGTAACTTGTCCAAATTATCCAGCTAATTAGCTGGACACAATTTCAATTCCTGCTTTGCTCCCTTACTCTTAGACCCCAACTGTGTCAAAGGGTCCATAAAGTTGGACAAAAAGCAGAAGATCCATGTTCTCTGTGCAGGTGCCCTGTGCCAGCTCACTAGGGCACTGGGAGGCAGGACTGCTCTTCACTGAGACAGAGAGCTTGGAGGTGCAGTAAGTATATGCGCTTTTGGGGGAGATGAGCGAGATCATGAGTTTCCCTGGTAGCTCAGTGGTAGAGAATCTGCCTGCAATGCAGAAGCCGCAGGAGATGTGGGTTTGATCCCTCAGTCAAGAAAATCCCCTGGAGGAGGGCATGGCAACCCACTTCAATATTCTTGCCTGGAGAATTCCATGGACAGAGGAGCCTGGTGGGCTACAGTCCATAGGAATGCAAAGAGTCAGACATGACTGAAGCAGCTTAGCACGCAGAAAGAGATCATGTTCACAGCCCTCTTCTTACTCCTCCTGTGATTTTTCCAGCTGAATTAAACTATGCTCATGAGCAGGTCTAGAGGTCTGAATAGATCGCGGTGAAATGGGTTAAAACACATAACTGCACTTGAGATGCAATCCAGGCAGAATGTCAAAGCCAAAAGGAACCCCACTTATGCCACTACCAGAATATAGTCTTCAGATTTTATTTGATCTTTCCTAACTCTCTGGCATTGGTTCGAAGGTCACTGTTATGTTTTGATTGTTCCAATTTGCAAAACAAATTTGAAATTATTTCTGGCTTGTTTACTTCTCTCATCTAGGGAAAGAAAAAAATGTATTCTCCAGGCAACCACCTCAAATCCACTTAACAGAGAGCTCACCAATCCTTAAACTTCATCCAACAGATGTACTAACATTCTGATATTTCTGACTTTTTTTTTTTAATTGCATGACCCTGTTGTGTAAATACTGATTGAGATAGCACCGACAGTTGTGTGAGCGGCTTGGATTCCAGCCAGGGGAAAAGGAATTAATGAGAGCAGCCAGGAACAGAGATTTCAAGACAGAGAATCCTCCTTTCACATCGTTTACTGCTTTCATAATTAACTGTAAATGACGACCCAGGACCTCCACTGCACATGGCCTTATATGACCATAGAGAAGTTCAAAGCATAGGGGTTAACAGCTCTGCCTGGGAAGTTGCCTAGGTTCAGCTTCAGTTCTGACACACAAAACCTGTGTGATCTTGGGGATGTCATTCAACCTCCATAAACCTAAGTTTGTGTATCTCTAAAGTGGGGGCAACTGCTAGCACCCACACTGAAGAATTGCTTAAGATAAAATGATGCGTGCTTAGTCGCTCAGTCATCCAACTCTTTGCGACCCCATGAACTGTAGTCTGCCACGCTCTTCTATCCATGGGATTCTCTAGGCAAGAATATTGGAGTGGGTTGTCATGCCCTCCTCCAGGATCTTCCCAACCCAGGGATTGAACCTGTGACTCCTGCATTCCAGATTCTTTACCACCGAGCCACCATGGAACATCTTCAACAAAGCACAGCACAGATTCACACTCATTTTAATGCCCAGAAGTATATACAGTTCTCTCCCTGAGGGAGAGAAGTATATGGGAAGACAGGGCCTCTGATACATGCTATGACACAGGCGACAAGCACTCTCCCTAGAGGGCATGTCAGCTGAGGGGCGGTCCGTCCCTCTGCTCCTTCCTCTCTTCTGTGCTGTTGGAGTCCTGCCCCTGCGGGTAAAGCCTGGGTCTCCCAGAGCTAATGATGACCCCATGGGTCAGTCTATCACATTCTGGATTCGGTATTAGAAAGGTCAGATGCTTTAGTTATGAGCCACCTTCTCTACCCTTAGCTTTAGCAATAATGAACTGATCACCTTAATTCTTTGTCTTATTTCTCAATTACTTTAGAATTTGGTTGTTGAGGGTTATTTATTGAGTCTCTCTCAAGCTCATCAAAAAGCCATTCTTCCTATGACACCGTTGTTTTTTTTTTTTTTTTTTAGCCCCGTGGGATTCTAAAACCATTGCCTGGTGATTCAGCTTGAAGAATCATCACCACTGACCCAACTCTCACAGTCGGAGTACTTTTGTAGTTCACTAAACACATCCCAAGGGCTGAATATGCCCTATCCCAAGCTTACTGCAAGGGATTTGGAGCCCCATGACTCTGCAAGCCTTTTTTGAACTATCTTGAAACTCAGAAGCAATATTTCCAATTGCTCAATATTTCTTAGAAAAAGAAAAATACGGTCTTATAGACTCTGTTCCTTTTTGCCCATTATCACAATTCCAAAGAAAATGCAAAAATCATCATGTAAAGAAAAGCTCAGTCATCATCTGAGATTGTGGATTTCACCCTATGGACAAAGCTCTCAGGAAACGTGGGGTTCATGACAACTTCACACAAGGTCTTAATGTCACTTTGCTAATAATTATTGAGCCCAAAGGGATGTAGAGATAAACAGAATATGATTTCCACTCTCAAAGATCTCCTAGACTGAAGTGGGAGAGATGCATAAATAATTACAATGTACTTTGTTAATACAACCTGCTCTGAGTGTATTGGAAAGCATGCCTCATCCCAGGGAAGATGGGAGAGGAAGGTATCAAAGAAAGTTTGCTACTATAGCGGATACCTTACTCAAGACAAATAAATGAAGTTAGCTATTTATGAGTGCAGAGGGAACGGGTGTCAGGATGCTCCAATGGATGGAGAAGATGAGCAAACAGAGAGGCATGGGATGTGCTGGAAGACATCATCCACCAGGGAGAGCAGATGAGGCTGGAAGGCTTGTCAGAGACAAGCTCAGGAAGAGGCCAGAATGTCGCCCTAAGATCACCTGGGCCAAAAGATAGGAGGTCACTTTGTTCAGAGCTGAAGGAAAGAGAGGGTAGCAGTTGAGATGCTGATGCCAAAGCCAGAATGCTTGTTAAAAAAAAAAAAAAAAAAACTTATGTGTGGGATCCTAAAAATCAGATTTCTTTGCCCCAGAAATTGGTTCTTCAGTGAATAGTTTTTTTAGCAAACTCACCTGTGTGTATGTCAGTGCTGGACTTGCAAAGGTATGTGGATGCAAAGGTATGTGGATGCACACGTATTCTTGGCCTTCATGTCTAGTGGAGACCAAGAAAGACTTGGCTAGGCAAAGAGAGGAGGGAAGAGCAAAGAAGAGCATGTGCAAAGTCCTGGACTTGAAGGAGCATCAGGACTCCTGGGGTCAAGAGACAGGA
This sequence comes from Bubalus kerabau, assembly GCF_029407905.1. NCBI lineage: Eukaryota > Metazoa > Chordata > Mammalia > Artiodactyla > Bovidae > Bubalus > Bubalus kerabau. The sequence goes on from NC_073627.1 coordinate 120,167,863, forward strand.
GGTCACTGTGTCCAGAGCTGAAGGAGAGAGAGGGTAGCAGTCGAGATGCTGATGCCAAAGCTAGGATGCTTGTTAAAAAAAAAAAAAAAAGCCTATTTGGATGATTATATTTTGTTTTTAATGCCAAAACTATGATGTAACAACAGGAGATTTCTAATACTGCCCATCTGGAATTTAAAAGGCATATTTTTGGGGGGCACCACCTTTATCTGAGAGCTGAAGGAAACAGACATGATACAGCAGCCAGACAGACAGCGCTGTAATGCTCTCAACCACTGGAAAGAGAACCACTGACAGAGGCATGGGGCAGGAGTTCCTGCAAGAGCTGCGGACAGTCACTGAGGAGATGGGGGCCACTAGGAGATCTTCACTCAGGGCACCCTGCTTCAAGGAAAGCCAGTCAATGTGAGACTCCGGAAGCCCTAGGATTCTAGGCTAGCTGTCCATTTTATCGCTTCCTGGGCCCAGCTTTTCATCAAGAAAGCACTTTTAGCTTATACATTCACTTGATTCATAAACCAAAGACACAGCAAGTGCCTACCGTTGATATGGGCTGGGTCTTCATCTCTAAGTTTCCTAGGTGGCAATGAGTATTAGGCATCATCAGCCATTCACGTTAACAATTAGTGGCAGAAATACTACCCATCTGGAAGCAGGGGTGCAAAACCAGCATAAGCAGGCTTTCATACCCAAATCGAATGGACTTTGCAATGGGATTAGGGGTGCGTGATCACCTTTACTGATAGTGAGAAAGGTCATCTCTGGCCAAATGGGAAAAATAAAAATGAACAACTCTAACTACAGTGGTGATGACTTGTCCCTGGTGGATAAGACAATGGAGAGTGTAATCAAAAGGACAAATTCCTGGTTTCCCTTGAAACAAAGCCTGCCACCTGGGTTAGAATCAGATGTGGACAGCCAGAGCCACCAACTTTCTGGTCCAACCAGGACACTTCTCTTTGAGGGAGGGAGTGAAGAAATCACCAGAAATCACATCATTTTGCCAACTACAAATTGGCACTTACCATCTCCCTCCACAAGAATTAAATCATGAGCTCATGCAGCTGATCTTCAACATCCCCTGAACCGAGTTCAGGGCAGAGATCAGGAATGATGCCTCTGTACTCTGGAAAAAACTGTCAGAACAGGTCTTCAGATACTTAGATACTTTCAGAAGATTTTGAGCCCAATTCTTGCATCTCCTCATATCTAGAAAAGCACTAACATCCTTCATGGTGACATCTGTTCCTCATGACTAGCAGCAACCTTCTGAAAAGAGGTATGTGCCTGATTGCATGCACTTCCCCTTCACCAAAATCACATATATGCTGACCTTCCACCCTGCCTCTTTGGAGCAGTTCCTCAGAGCTATCTGAAATGCTGTCTCCGGAACTATAGTCTTCATTTTGCTCCAAATAAAATTTAACTCATAACTCTCATGTTGTGGTTATTTTTTTCAGTAGACAATATGCTAAGCAAGATTCTTCTCCAATCCTTTAACCTTGTCATTTAAAATTTTTTAAGGAAATCAAGCAACTTGAAAGACACTGCATGAATCCTGCCTCATCTTTCTATCATTGTGACCCAAGATTTCTGTAAGGGACATTCTTGTCCACAGATGCTTGTTCTCATGGTGAAATGTGAGAGTAGATGCAGGAGATGCAGATAGTATATCTGAAAAGAACTCCTAGGTTATATGAAATAAAATAACTTATGCTGACACGCTGTATATAACATTATATTAATACCTGGTGTAATGTCTTATTAGGAAGTTAGTAAGATAAAATAACAACAAAAAAAAATCTTGGTGAGAAAAGTAATGTTTTTAGGACACAGAAAAATGCAATTTTTTGCTTCTGAAGGTAGGTTACTTACATGTTTAAATTTTGGACTATCACAGGGAGCCAACATAGCATTCAGTTAAGGAAGGAAATATAAAGACTGAGAGCATCGGTGACCTGTCCAAGGTTGTTGAAGATGTAGATGAGAGGCAGAGGCAAATTCAACTTTATGTCAGTCATGGTCTCATTCTAGCACACCAAGAACTAACTTGAACTTGCAAAGAAAGACTTTCTTGTTTGGGGCAATTCCTAACACTGTCAGGGCTCTACAAATGGACTGATCCAAATTATAGTGATCATGCATGATAATAATGATAAATAATGATTAACCCCCAAAGTGAAGCCTCCACACAGCTCACTAGGAAAGATAGTCCATGTCAACACAGAGCAGAGATACAGCAGGAGCTGGAGAGTTTGGGGTCTTGGGGAGGACTGGTGACCACTGGTCAATCATGATAGTCTCCCACAAGTGGCATCATTCAACCACCTGAGCTCAGAATAAATGGAAGGCAGAGTTTTGAGGCACCTAAAATACCAAATTATTCCTATTGATTTCAACCTCTTTGCAACTAGCTCCACTGTAACTATTTAAATGACTAGATTAGATGTGTTTTTTAATAAAGAGAATCTAGAAAAACTAATCAGCTTTCTATTCTTTATACACACACACATGAGAGAGTCAGTTCCTAGGCAGGTTGATAAGGAGTCTAGGGGTCCACAAGGAGAGAGGGGTCTGGAATTCTCAAGGAGGAAGAAAGGACAAACTTTTTTTCTTTCTCCACATTCCTTAGGATTATATAACAGTAATGTATCCTGCCTGAGGACAGTCTTTGGATTAAACCTTCTGGCTAATTCTGTTATCTTAAAATGTAAATTATGGGAGTAGGTCTGATGAGGTCTTTACAACCTCCAGACATTCTTTGGATTATATAACCTCATTGTTAACACTAGCAAGGGGGTACTCTTTCTGCCCCCTTCTGATGCCTATGTCAGAAGCTTTCTCTATCTACTTTATACTTTAATAAAACTTTATTACACAAAAGCTCTGAGTGATCAAGCCTCATCTCTGGCCCCGGATTAAATTCTTCTCCTCCGGGGGCCAAGAATCCCGGTGTCTTCGCATGATTCAACAACAACCTTTCACACACAAAAGCAAATAATTTTCTAACCAAATCCATAAATGGCCAACTGAAACAAATGTGCCTATATCTTTATAGCTAATTACAGATATATAAAATGCCAGAATGTTTAAAAATTTAGGGAAGATACAAAGCAATGGTAATGATGTGAAACCTATTTTACATTATTTTAGATCATACTTAATTAAATCTGACAAAGTTTTAGGTGTCAGAAACCAAGGTCAATAGAAAGTCCAGAAATAAACCCACACCCCTATGGTCAATTAATCTACAACAAAGGATGCAAGGACATATAATGGAGAAAAGACAGTCTCTTTAATAAGTAATGTGGAGAAAATTCAACAGCTACATGTAAAAAGGATGAAATTAGAACATGCTCTAATACCATATACAAAAATAAATTAAAAATTGATTAAAGATCTAAATGTAAGGCTAGATACTATAAAACTCTCAAGCAGAACACTCTGACATAAATCACTAGCAATATCTTTTTGGATCCACCTCCTAGAATAATAAAAATAAAAACAAAAATAAACAAATGGGACTTAGTTAAACTTAAAAGCTTTTGTACAGCAAAGGAAACCATAAAAAAAATGAAAAGACTATGCACAGAATGGGAGAAAATATTTGCAACAAGGGATTAATCTCCAAAATACACAAATGGATCAAAAGTAAAAAAAAAAAAAAAAAAATCAAAATTGGGCAGAAGACCTTAACAGACATGTCTCCAAAGAAGATACACAGATGGTCAAAAAGCACATGAAAAAATGCTCAACATCACTAATTATTAGAGAAATGCAAATCAAAACTATAATGAGATATCATCTCACACAAGTTAGAATGGCCATCATCAAAAAGTGTACAAACAGTAAATGCTAGAGAGGGTAGGAGAAAAGGGAACCCACCTACCCTGTTGGTGGGAATACAAATTGGTGCAACCATTATGGAGAATAGTATGGAGGCTCCTTAAAAAACTAAAAATAGAACTGCCCTATGACCCAGCAATCTGACTCCTAGGCATATACCCAGAGAAAACCGTACTGTGAAAAGTTACATGCACCCCAGTGGTCACCGCAGCATGATTTACAACAGCCAGGACATGGAAGCATCATCAGCGGAGGAATGGCTAAAGATGAGGTACATATATACAATGGAATATTACTCAACTATAAAAAAGAACAAAATAATGTCATTTGCAGCAACATGGCTGGACCTAGAGATTGTCAGAGCCGAAGATAGGCAGAGAAAGACAAGTGTCACACAGTATCACTTATATGTGGAATCTAAAAAAAAAACAAAACACAAATGAACATATTTACAAAACAAACAGACTCAGACTAAGAAAACAAACACGATTACCAAAGGGATGAAAGTGAAAGTGAAGTCACTCAGTCATGTCCGACTCTTTCCCACCCCATGGACTGTAGCCTACCAGGCTCCTCTGTCCATGGGATTTTCCATGCAAGAGTACTGGAGTGGATTGCCATTTCCTTCTCCGGGGGATCTTCCCGACCCAGGGATGGAACCCAGGTCTCCGGCATTGTAGACAGACACTTTACTGTCTGAGCCACCAGGGAGGGATAAATTAAGGGATTGGGATTAACATATACACACTGCTACGTACAAAATAGATAGTCAACAAGGAACTAGTGTATAACACAGGGATTATTAATACTCTATAATAATCTATATGGGGAAAGAATCTGAAAAGAGTGGATATATGTATAACTGAATCACCTTGCTGTACACCTGAAACACAACACTGTAAATCAACTATAATCCAATATAATATAAAAATTTAAAGAAAAAGGAAATCAAGGTGAAGTACATAAGATGCAATGTCTCAAAGCTCCCTGGAAACATCTGAGTTTCCAAAAGGATATGTCAGTAAAAAAAAAAAAAAAAAAAAAAAGCCAACTGTTTTGGCTTCTAATGAATATGCTTTTAACTCTGAAGGTAGGTTTATTGGTAAATATGCCCACTCACTCACACCTACACACACACTCATGCACACAGATACATATACACAAACCTTTAACAATTTGTTTCTGTTGATTAGTTACTGTGTCCCATTTGAGTCCCTGTCTTAATTTTTTAAAAAGCTTTTCAAAAAAAGAAAAAAATTATTTGGCTACACAGAAGTCTTAGTTGTGGCATGCAGGATCTTTATTTGAAGAACGTGGGATTCAGTTCCCCAACCAAGGACCAAACCAGGGCCCCCTGCATTGGGAAAAGCTTTTTACAGAGGATGCTTTCTAGAATGGTTTGCCTAGGATAATATTGTGGAGTTTATTAACCAGTTAATAAAAATCTACCTCTAAATTCAATAAAACCAGGTGAGCAGATGATTCTCTCGGCAGGACTCCAAAATAAACCTGAGGGTTAATTTATCTCTTGGCACATGTTTATGGCATTCATTCACAGTGAGGAAACTGGGTGATGAGAAAAGGCAGGGCTGAAAAGAGAGCAGTTCGACACATCTGTTACCTCTCTACCATCGGAAAATGAGTGTGGCTCTGCCGTGAAGAGAAAGCAAATTGTGAAGGACTTTGGATATAATTTCTTTTCCATGGGGATGGTCTTGATCCCTGTCTCCTGTACAATGTCACAAACCTCCATCCATAGTTCATCAGGCACTCTATCTATCAGATCTAGTCCCTTAAATCTATTTCTCATTTCCACTGTATAATCATAAGGGATTTGATTTAGGTCATACTTGATATAGGTCATACCTGAATGGTTCCCTACTTTCTTCAATTGAAGTCTGAATTGGCAATAAGGAGTTCATGATCTGAGCCACAGTCAGCTCCTGGTCTTGTTTTATGACTGTATAGAGCTTCTCCATCTTTGGCTGCAAAGAATATAATCAATCTGATTTCGGTGTTGACCATCTGGTGATGTCCATGTGTAGAGTCTTCTCTTGTGTTGTTGGAAGAGGGTGTTTGCTATGACCAGTGCATTCTCTTTGCAAAACTTTATTAGACTTTGCCCTGCTTCATTCGTATTCCAAGGCCAAATTTGCCTGTTACTCCAGGTGTTTCTTGACTTCCTACTTTTGCATTCCAGTCTCCTATAATGAAAAGGACATTTTGGGGGGGGGGGGCGGTGTTAGTTCTAAAAGGTCTTGTAGGTCTTCATAGAACCGTTCAACTTCAGCTCTTCAGCATCACTGGTTGGGGCATAGGCTTATATGCAGAGTACATCATGACAAACGTTGGGCTGGAAGAAGCACAAGCTGGAATCAAGATTGCCGGGAGAAATATCAATAACCTCAGATATGCAGATGACACCACCCTTATGGCAGAAAGTGAAGAGGAACTAAAAAGCCTCTTGATGAAAGTGAAAGAGGAGAGGGAAAAAGTTGGCTTAAAGTTCAACATTCAGAAAACGAAGATCGTGGCATCTGGTCCCATCACTTCATGGCAAATAGATGGGGAAACAGTGGAAACAGTGCCAGACTTTATTTTTTTGGGCTCCAAAATCACTGCAGATGGTGATTGCAGCCATGAAATTAAAAGACACTTACTCCTTGGAAGGAAAGTTATGACCAACCTGCTGCTGCTGCTAAGTCGCTTCAGTCATGTCTGACTCTGTGCGACCCCATAGACGGCAGCTCACTAGGCTCCCCCATCCCTGGGATTCTCCAGGCAAGAACACTGGAGTGGGTTGCCATTTCCTTCTCCAATTCATGAAGGTGAAAAGTGAAAGTGAAGTCGCTGAGTCGTGTCCGACTCTTAGCGACCCCATGGACTGCAGCCCACCACGCTCCTCCGCCCATTGGATTCTCCAGGCAAGAGTACTGGAGTGGGGTGCCATTGCCTTCTCTGTGACCAACCTAGATAACGTATTGAAAAGCAGAGACATTACTTTGCCAACAAAGGTCCATCTAGTCAAGGCTATGGTTTTTCCAGCGGTCATGTATGGATGTGAGAGTTGGACTGTGAAGAAAGCTGAGTGCCAAGGAATTGATGCTTTGGAACTGTGGTGTTGGAGAAGACTCTTGAGAGTCCCTTGGACTGCAAGGAGATCCAACCAGTTCATCCTAAAGGAGATCAGTCCTGGGTGTTCATTGGAAGGACTGATGTTGAAGCTGAAACTCCAATACTTTGGAGTTTCACCTGATGCGAAGAGTTGACTCACTGGAAAAGACTCTGATGCTGGGAGGGATTGGGGGCAGGAGGAGAAGGGGACGACAGGATGAGATGGCTGGATGGCATCACCGACTAGATGGACATGAGTTTGAGTAAACTCCAGGAGTTGGTGATGGACAGGGAGGCCTGGTGTGCTGCGATTCATGGGGTCACAAAGAATCGGACACGACTGAGTGACTGAACTGAACTGAACTGAACTTGGATATAATAATTTTCATGGACAAACAACGAGGTCCTACTGTATAGCACAGGGAACTATATTCAATATCCTGTGATAAATCATAATGGAAAAGAATATGAAAAAGTATGTTTTGTGAACTGAGTTACTTTGCTGTATAGCAGCAAAACACAACATAGTAAATCAACTATACTGCAATAAGATTTAAAAAAAAAAAAAAAGAATTTTACTAGCATCACCAATGATGATTCTAACTTTTGTCAAGGAGTTTTGAATTGTGAGTTTCACATGTTCCCTCTCCTTTGTATATTAAGATAGCAACAAAGTTGGGTGCAATTTAAAACATGCAAAGAAAATGTTTCACATGTATTAGATGGATGGATAGGTGTTCAAATAGCCTGATGGTCACACTAGTTCCTGGACTGTAGCTTTGTGAGATTTTCCCTTTTTACTAGATTTTTAAAAGCATTTCTTTGCATGTGGTAGGTTCATACCTAGCCTTGAGGTTAGGGAAGAAATTAACATTTCAGTGGTCCAGACTATCTCATTACTCATCACTGACCTCAAACCTTCTTCATCTCCCAGTGGGCGGCGGGTGGTCAGATTTACTTGTGATAATAATTAAGGAGAAAATCAGTTTTTTCTCATTTTTATCCTGTTCTTTCTCATTTTCCAACTTATTATATTTCAAGCTGATTAAGCAATTTTCACACTAATGTCAACATTGATTAATCAGAGAACTATTGGGATAAATGGAAAAACTCCAGCACAGGATTGGTGTGACACTGGCTAGAATTCCAAGTTTTTAGTAAGGAGAAAAATGCACCATGCCATTTTTAATATCCAATAAGACATAAGAAGAAAGAGCCTGGGTTTAACATGTGCCAGAGAACCAGTGACCCTGGGCTACAGCCGAAGTCTGAATAATGGCCTCACTATTCCCAAGAGACTCATGCAGACTCTGACTTTTCAAACTGGATAAGGAAATGGGACTGAAAAGTATATTTAAACAGACATTATAAAAGTTAGAAAATAAGGGGTCTTAATATACATCAAGCTCTGAGAAACTTTTCTATAAAGAGCCATGTAAATTGACCATTTTTACCTAACTGTGCTCGATTTCCTCACATGTGTCTTTGATAGACCCTTCTGGAAATTCAGCCTTGGTTTCTGAGAAAAGTTAAGCTGGAAGAGTTAGACATACACAGATATGAGACATGATCGGAGCTCCTTCTGATATTAGAAAACATCTCCTGCAATCCTACCCCATAAATATCAGACTTTATTGCTTAAACGTGAAGTTGGATGCTTGGTGTTTAAGTTTTATATACCTAGTGAACTGCCATCTCAATAAATAAAACTATCTATTAATAAGGAGTGAAAATATACAACTTGTAAAAAAAAAAAGAAAATATATAACTTGTATTATATAACATGTGTATATATATTGCATATACTTATATATAACCTATATATTATATATAATATATATTAACTTCCTAATAAAATGTCTCTATTTACAAAACAAAATTGTAGGGTATTTTTATTATAAAATATATCTGTACATTGCATTTGTTATCAACATAACCTGCATCTCTGAGTCTTTTCTGAATAAAAAGAAATAACTTACATGTAGCAACAATAGGAAAAGGAGGGCGAGAAGGCCCCGTAACATGACTTCCAGAGAACAAGATGCAGCTCTCCTCCTCCCGACTCCCACCCCACCCCTGGAAGCTCTCGGCAGGATGCTGTGCTAGGCTCATGCAAGACTCAAAGGAAACAAACAGAGTCTGCCCTGAATTCAAAACCTTCACCTGCAGATGCTGTCAAGTTTACCATCACCTCGTCTCACCGAAGCCCCCTCGTACTGCTGGACTAAGCAAACCTCCTCAAAGCTGGCTACACAGTTTACCTGTGGATGGAGATTAATTAGGTCAGCCCATGGAAGAGATGACCAGACGCTGCCCTTTCCTCTACAGAAAGACTGATAAAGTAGAATCCAAACTGAATGCCTCCGGAGAGTGATAAGATACATGTAGAGTATCAGTGGTTCTCAAACTTGACTGCCTAACAAGAATCACCTGGGAGGTTTCTAAAACTCAATCCAAAAGCTCTGGCTGCATGCCAAGAATGCTTAGCTCCAGCTCTCTGGTGGGTGGTACCTTGGGCAGCAACAGAAAAGCCTCCCAGGAGATGCCACTGTGCAGCCAGGGCTTGAGGGCCATTGTTTTGCTTGTTCCTGATACACCTAGCAGTCAGGAGAGGGGGCATCCTGTTCCAAAGGCCTGAAACTGAAGACACTACAGGAAACTGACAACAAAGAGGTCTGCTTACCTAAATGTAGAACCTGAAAAACTTGAAACAAAATTAGCAGAGACCTTGTGAGTTAATTGCTGCTGCTGCTAAGTCGCTTCAGTCGTGTCCGACTCTGTGCGACCCCAGGGACAGCAGCCCACCAGGCTCCCCAGTCCCTGGGATTCTCCAGGCAAGAACACTGGAGTGGGTTGCCATTCCTTCTCCAATGCATGAAAGTGAAGTCACTCAGTCGTGTCCGACTCCTAGCGACCCCATGGACTGCAGCCTACCAGGCTCCTCCATCCATGGGATTTTCCAGGCAAGAGTCCTGGAGTGGGTTGCCATTGCCTTCTCCTAGTCAATTAAACCCCCCAAATTCAGCCTTTCAAGAGCTGTGATTGGCTGGAGGGCCCAAGTCCCCTGCCTCAAGTGTGACTTGGAATCCAGCACAAGCTTCTGGTTTTGATATATGGCAAAACCAGTACAGTATTGTAAAGTTAAAAAATAAAATAAAATAAATTAATTAATTAATTTTAAAAAAAAAGGAGATAAAGATGCTTTTTGAAGGAAATTTCAGACTTCACGCTTCTAGAAACACTGAATTCCAAATTAAGTACTTGAGGCAAATGGCAGGCAAAATACTCCTCTTACTGTTCAATTATTAACTCTCCTTTTTAAAGACACTGTTTTTGTTTTTATGATGAGCCCTTGCAGTTAAATGTGTGTAAAGACCCTGATGCTGGGAAAGAGTGAAGGCAGAAGAAGGGGGCAACAGAGGATGAGATGGTTGAATGATATCACTGAATCAATGGACATGAGTTTGAGCAAACTCCAGGAGATGGTGAAGGACAGGGAAGGCTAGTGTGCTGTCCATGGGGGTGCAAAGAGTCAGGCATAACTTACCGACTGAATAACAACAAGTTACATGCACATATGATGTGACCCCAGTGAGATCCTTTAAGTGGGAGGGCAGGGAAGAACCTGGGGTCAGCTACCAAAAGAATCTGTAGCCCTTGTTCTTAAAACCAAGCATTTTTGAAAAGTCAGGCAGGGCTGTCCTTTGCCCTTGGGAAATTCTTATCTAAATCATCCAAGCAGATTCTGTAGAACCTTAAAAGGAGCTAAGATTTCCTTCACCATACTACAGGCCTAGAGTAAGAATTTCTCAAACTGTAGACACTACAAAGAGTTAAAAAAAAAAAGAAGCTTTTCTATGAAATCATCACCAGGCAACGTAAGATATAAGCTAATTCAATGTTAGGAGTCCTGACACTGAGTAAACACCTCTGTAATATTTATTCAAGAAGTCATAAATTTTAATATGTGCTCATGACACTCTTGAGAGACATTCATAAAAATTAAGGCTTATCAACAGAGTGAGCAAATACATATGAATCATTTCTTTAGGAAAAAAGGCAGGCAATGTATAAGAAAATAATCTTCAAAGCTAAATCTTAATTGAGTAAACATATTGGTTAAAAACCAAATGCTACACTGAGTTTCTGATAAATTTCCTCTCAAAAGCAGCCTGTCAAGTAACAAGCAAAGATTTTCAACAAACTGGCTGAGCCATAATCCTGCTAACATTTAAAATAAAACCCTCTAAAAGTGCTCTTAATCCTTCTCTACATATTTTTAAGAAAGTGTTTCTAGCTGTGAAAAAATCAAATAGAAATAAATATTCAGCAACAAGAAGTTAGAGGACTGAAAAGAAAAGCTAACTAGTTTTGTTCATACTCATCTTAACTAGTCAATTGTTTTAAATGAAGCAATACTTTGTAAAGAAAATAGATCATGTTTCTTAAGTAATTACTTAAACCCCTGGAGCATTAATCATTTGATCATTTTATGACCTAAGAAGGGTAATTGGTTATAGTTTCACATTTGTGATCAGGACTAGCCCACAGAGGAAATCATTCAGAAAATAATAGAGAAGAAATTGATCAAAATTTCCACATGGAAGAGGTTCCACAGCTTCCCCTAAGACTGAGTCAGCAACTCCAGTCCATGGACTCCATCCACTCCTGGCCTGTTTTGTTTGGCCCATGAGTTAAGAACAGTTTTCACATTTTGCAAACAGTTTATAAGCAAGCCTCACTCATTTTTATGCATCACTCATGCCTGGTTTTGTACAACAGCAGAGTTGAACAGTTGTAGCAGAGACTGTGTAGCCTTCAAAGCTGAAAATATTTCCTCTCTGGCCCTTTATAGAAAAAGTTTATAGACTCCCATCTGAGACCTACAAGGGAGCTATGAACAGGGCCCAGATTTGTAGGACCAATCCAGTGATTTTTTTCTACTCAACATTTTGCTCTCCTTGTTGGTCGCTCAGTCATGTCTAACTTTGCAACCTCATGGACTGTGTAGCCTGCTAGGCTCCTCTGGGATTCTCCAGGCAACAGTTTGGAGTGGATAGCCATCCCCTTCTCCAGGGAATCTTCCCAACCCAGGAATCAAACACAGGTCTCCTGTATTGCAGGTGGATTCTTTACCATCTGAGCCCACCAGGGAAGCATCTCTTTAAGCCATTTCAATACGTGGTTCACCCCTGGCATATGTTTGAGAGGTAAGAGGAAGTTGATTAAGCATGAATGCAGGTACTTGAAGTAGAAAGAAGGCATTGAGAATGGAGCCAGAGACAGCAAATGAGGAGGGGACAAAGGTACGATTAATTCACTTCCTAGTTTCACAGGTATGTTTGAAGGAGAATTCTGCTCTAGGATGGACCACATCCAGAGTCTCACCATACCTGATATAGAGGATTTAAATGATGAGACTGGAGGCCTTCTGAATTGATATTAGATCAGATTTGAGGCTTAGAGTTGCTGATGTTTTTAGGGTTAAATCTTTGGGGGATATTAGAATGGAGTGAAAGTATTTTGCTAATGGACATGACATTCATGGGAGCAAGCAGAGGTCAGGCCATACTGGGTTGAATAGTGTTGCCTTGAAATCCATGCAAACCCCAAATCTCAGAAAGTAACTTTATTGAGAAATAGAGTCTATGTAGATATATCAAGCTATGATGAGGTCACACTGAATTAGGATGGGCTCTAATCCAATGACTGCTGTCCTTATGGGAAGAGGGAGAAATGGACACACAGTGGGGAATGCCCTGTGAGCACAGAGACACAGGGGGAGAACTTTACGTGAAGACAGAGTCAGGGACTGAATGGAGGCCTCCACAAGCCAAAGGACACTGCGGATTGCCAGCAACCCCCACAAGCCAGGCAAGATGCATGGAACAGAGACTCCAGCCGGAACCAGGTCCTTGGTTTCAGACTTCAAGCCTCCAGAACTGGGAAGGAAGAAATCTGTCTCAAGCCACCCAGTTTGAGGTGCTTTGTTATGGCAGCTGGAGGGAAGTAATGCAGATGAGCAGGCAAGGGGACATGGCCTTATGGAGAAGAATTCAGATCAAGAGAACAGAAGAAAGCGGTGGAATGTCAAGCCCTGTAAAACCTTTCTATTTGAGACACAAACTTAGAGTACCTCTAGAAGACCTTGAGGGAAAACAAAACAAAAATCCAGAGACCTTGATTCCTAAATCTGATTGGATTTTTACAAACACATGTTACCAATGTAAGCAGAACTGACTCACACTTGAGTCTTCTCTTCCTAACAGGCCTGTTTACAAACCCATTCCTAAACTCCAAGCTTCTCCCAGTCACCCCACTATGACTGGGAAACAAAATGCCTTTTTACCAAAGAGGAAAGTAGATTAACTAACATCACCACGAGGATGTTCCTGACCTATCTCTTCTCTGAAATAATCTTAAATTTCCAGAGATGACCTAATTTTTAAAATAGCTTGTACAGGGTGATTTTTTTTTAAATTGCACACCATTCAAATAGATATAATGAAAATTCAAAAAATTAAAATATGCTTATAAAAAAAAAACCCAAAAAGATATAATGCACATACTCAAAGCCAACTTGTAAAGGAATCATAGTTACTTGTAGAATTTCCCAATGGTTCATGACACACCTCTCATATTACTTGGCACCAGATATTCTAAAGGTTAATTTCCACCACTACCACCACCCCCACCTGTCACACACGCACACACACACGCTTTTCAACATAACGCTGTTGAAGGCTGAAGCTGTGGGTGAGATATTATACATTCCTCCATTTCTTCAAGATTACAAGGAAACAGTAGTAAAGACACAAAGCTGTAGTCACACTATAAAGGTACGTCTAAAATTTGGTGCATGTTGAGTTTTCCTGTGTAATGCAGTCACTGAGTAATAAAAAAATTAGACTTACTGCTTTGAAACTCTGTATAATACACATAAAAACAAATGCCACAAGCTGATGATAAAGCAGTTCCTGAGGTCCATATTTAAGCCACTATTCCAGCTTTTGAGCAGCTAAATTCTTTCTAATCAATTCACAAGGGACTCATCTTGGAATTTTTCTCTTTATCATCATGTCGTGTTATAACTTGGTATGAGTTATTTTCAAGAAATTCTGTCGTCTAGATTCTTAATGAGCTCATAGTATTTTCCCATGGATTTACATTCCTATACACCCTAGAAAATATTGTCTCCTTCTCCCACCTTCCTGTCTCATTATTCTCCTATAGTCTCAAACAGATACGGATTTTAAATAACCCACAGAGAGAGGAAAGCAAATGGCAACTTGATACCATTACTTTGGGAGAGTTCCTTGCTAGTCGAGACACAAGCATTACTCTTCCTAAATTATCAGTTAGCTCCTAAGAAGGGCTAGCTTCCAAAAGAAACAAACAAAACCCACTGACTTCTCTGAGTAGTCTGCAGGACATTTATGAAAATATCTCCTAAGACTAGGAATTCTTAAAAAGTTGTCCATTGTAAACCCAAGACCACCATTGCTCAAAGCAAGAAAGTAACCAGGTATCTTAGCTAAAAGAGGAAATGTAAATATATGTCTTCCTTTTCTCAGCACTCCAAAAAAAAAAAGCACTGAAATGACTGCACACCAGGCAACACCACACCACCACTGTGCCAGAGCTTCTGCAGAAATAAGACCACAACACTGTGCCTAAATTCATCATATGCCTCTGGAGGAGCTCTACCCCAGAGTCTGAGCTCAAGAGCTTCTTCTGGCCTCTGATGCAAGCACTCAGTAAATCTTTCAGTTCAGAGACAGAGACTAACCAGAGGAGGACAGCATGGCAGTCACAAATGGCTCCAAACTTCTTAAACACGTTACCTTATTCTGCTCACACACGTACTGTATCTTCAGGGTGTCCATGGCTCTGATCATGGCTTGCATGGCAGTGAATATGTTTTGGTAAACCAGCTTCGTGAACCCCTTTCTGTCTTCGTCGCTGTAACCAGACCCATGGATGATTCTCATCTGCTTGATAAAGGTGCTTTTGCCACTTTCACCAGTTCCTAATAAGACAAATCAAGTGAAAAATGCAGTCAGCAGTCTTTAAAAGGAATGGAGTGAGAAAAAAGGACTGTGTGGCAGTGTTGGTCAATATCAGGATTAGTAAATTAACATGGGGACTTGGAAAGGGACTGCTGAATACTTATGCAGTTTATGCTGCAGAGTAGTGCCATCCTAAACCCCAGGGCCTGTGCTTTAGAGGGTCACAAATATCACACACACACAATTTATTAAGGACACATAAGTGTCCATGTCACTTGGAGTAATCTTAAGCATCAGCTCTTGTGACTAACACTGTTTAGGCCCCAGGGAATTGCTCCCCCACATCCCTTGCCCTAAGACCTTGAAACAATTGGCCACTGTGCCTGAAAGCCCTAAATATTTAAGGGTTTTCCTACTGCTAATCCCAGCCATGGCAGGGCTGGGGTGCTGCTTCAGAGGGCAGGGAGGGTCTGAGGAGCAGAAATACCTGGACAGGAGAAAAGGCTGACTTGCCAATTCCTTTCTTTCACACACATGAGTACAATGGATCCTTGTATAATAAAGCACCTTCCCAAGTTGTACCAAATGTCTATATTCCTCCCCCTCCTCATATTCCAATTTGCTGTTCAGGAGGCCCTCCAAACTCATGACACTTGTACATGGCAGCCAAGGAGAATTTTACAACATCAAACCATTCCTATCGCCATTAAATATGTACAGATGCCCAGACAACCTGTATGAAACATGATGCTGGGGCTTTACGTTAATATTAGACTGAGATATTGCTTGGACAGACAGAAAAAGTTGCAATATAAGTGGTAGACTTGAGTGATGGAATTAAAATATGTTCTAATAGTTTTTGTGATGATTTATCTATAAGATCTTATCACCATGTTTGGAACATAATGTATTTATGGTTCATTTTCAAATTCAAATATTGCTTTAAAGAAGGTTTTTTTTAACAAATTCAGGTTGATATGACCTCAATAGGGCAAAGTTTCTTCAAATTGGAATTAATGAAAAATGATCTGAGAACTAAAATGACTCAAGAAAAGATGGATATTTCAAATGGATGAATTGTAATATATACAATATATATTCAATATACTTGTTACAAAAAGTCATTTAATTCAGCATTGCTAGTAAAATGAGTTATATGAAAATCTTAATTAAAATAATATAATTAATGATTTTACTATAAAAGCCAAAAATTATAAAATAGAAAATGACTGATTAATTATAAAATATTTTATTAGTCATTCACATTTCATTGACCCAACAGAAGATCCAGACAGTTTAGTTATGGTTAAATTCAATCATCTTTGATACTTTGTTGACTATTAGTCATATTAAAAACCATAGTTTGTTCATTTTTTTTTTGACATTTGAGTTATAAAGATATGTTTGTCATGGTAAGAGGATTCAACATATTAATAATGGTTTCTTAGCTTGATTATAGCCTATAACTATTTAGACTTATGGGATGTGGGTCTTCATCTGTATTCTTGTCAAGGTCTTCTAAATATCAGGCCCCAGAGAAATATCTAGGGGACTTGTTCAATATTTCCATGTGGATGACTGAGACAACTATTTGATAAGATCATTCCTTGTAAGGAAAAAAATATATATTCTTTTGTACTGATCTTTTCAAAGCACAAACCTGCTTTTCTGTCTCCTCATCGTCAGCTCAAGACCCTCAATGGGGTCCCTGTGGCTCAGGAAGAAAGACCAAACTCCTTACTATGGCCAGCGAGGCTGTGGGGTCTGGCCCCTCCGTGTTCACCAGCCTCTGTTCCCAACACATTTTCTCCACCCTCTGTGCTCCAGCCACACTGGCCTCCTTGAGGTAGCTTTGGTTCATGCTTTGCAGATTCTGAGGATGGTCTTTCTTCATCTTGCTCATCTTTGCTCTTGGCCTGACTTTCCTGTTGCGGTCAAGTCCCTGTACTCTAGGTTCTCAAGGGACCATGAACTTCTCATTGGAGCACCTGTTCCAGCTGCACTTTTGCCCATTAATGTCGTTCTTCCTCTGACATGTCTCCCCTACTCGCCTGTAAGTTTCATAAGGGGAGACAGGGGCCATGTTTGTTTTTATCACATTGTTTCCCCTTGGGCCAGGACACGGCTGAGCAACTTTCACTTTCACTTTCCCCTTGGGCCAGGAATAATGCTGTACACTTGGCACATGCTCAATAAGCTTTTGTAAGATTATGGTTAAATACACATAACAAAATTTACTGTCTTCACTGTTTGTAGTATGCAGTTTGGAAGTGTTAAGCATATTCACACTATTATGCAACCAATCTCCAGAACTCATTTCATCCTGCAGAACTGAAACTCATCCCCTTTAAACAAGTCCCCCTCCCCCCTCCCCCCTTCCCCCAGCCCGTGGCAGCCACCTCATTACTTTCTGTGTCTAGGAGTTTAACTACTCTTGGTACCTCACATAAGTAGGATGGATCACACAGCATTTGTCTTTTGGTGACTGGCTTATTTCACTTAGATACCCTCAACGGGACTTCCCTGACAGCTCCGCAGTAAAAAATCTGCCTCCAATGCAGGTGATGCAGGTTTGACCCCTGGGTCAGGAAGCTCCCCTGGAGGAAGAAATGGCAACCCACTACAATATTCTTGCCTGAAAAATCCCATGGACAGAGGAGCCAGGCAGTCTACAGTCCATGGGGCCGCAAAGAGTTGGGCACGACTGAAGATGCACACACATACAACACAACACCCTCAAAGTTCATTCTTGAGATAGCATTTCCTTCCTTTTGAAAGCTTGGATTATATTCTAGTATTTTTGAATACATGATAGTGATAAGGAATTTACACAGTCTTGGCCACCTGCACTATCTACAAATAGGAAAATAGATAGCTCATCCTTTCTCAACCACCCAGGGTGCTATATGGGTAGCAGTGACGTCAACCATGGCAGGAACAACTATGAAAGTGGCCAAGCAGGAGCCTTATCCTGATCCTCTGTGACCCTCCCTGGTTATTCCCCTAGTCCCCACAATGGTGAATATTAGAGTCACGATGTGCCTGGTACTTTGCACACACTATGTCCTTTGATCTTCACAACCATCCTACAATATATGAATTATCATCATCATCTCTACTATACAGATGAGAAACCTGGGGCTCATTCTGTTTAGTAACCCCTGCAAGTGCCCAGGATCAGCAAGAGAGAGAGAGGGGATTTACCCAATCAGATTCGAAGGACAAAGCTTACTTTCAGAAAAGAATGTCAGGGTTATAGACTTAGTCATGCTGGTCTAATGAGGACAAATGCGAAGTTCACAGCCACGCACTGAAGCCTAAGCCCAGGCAGACCCACCGTCCTGCAGACACATGCTGCTGCTGGGGCCCAAGGAAGAGCCTCCTGACAGGTGTGTGTCCTCTAGAGCAGTCTTAACAAACCGTGGAGCAAAATGCTTGTTGCTCCACTTCCACTTCCAGAGGTGGCAAAGGTGGGTACTGTCTTCTGACATCAGAGATGAGGAAACTGCCTCTGAGTCATCCAACAGGGCAAAGCTGATGCAAATTCAGAACTGTAGCTAGAAACCAGACTGTCAATGCCTCAGCCCGGGAAAGTGAAAGTCGCTCAGTTGTGTTTGACTCTTTGCGACCCCATGGACTATACAGTCCATGGAATTCTCCAGGCCAGAATATTGGAGTGGGTAGCTCTTCTCTTCTTCAGGGGATCTTCCCACCCTCTGAAGGAACTGTCTTCCACTTCATCCCTTCAAGAGTTAGTCCTGCCCTGTATAAACTCTCAAAGTGCCTGTGGACACCCCAGTGGGGCACATCCCCTGACTGCTTGTTTGCAGATAGATCTCTTATTACACCTTTAGTCCAGGAAGGGTAGGGCTTGGGAATCACTCATTTGGGTACAACGATCATTGTGCCCACTATATAGTCAGCTCTTAAAATATAGTTAAATGGATAGAAGAAACATGAGAAGTCCTCCACAGTTCTTATATTATGGACAACTGCAGAAAGTTGAGATATGAACTAAGTATAATTGTGATGAGACCAGTTTCATGACAACTCTTGACTGTCAAGGCCCTATATGATAACTGAGGACCTGAGGGAAGACCCTGCACTGTCAGAGCTTGGTCGAGAGCCCTGGATCAGATTAGGAATCCACTCTTGCAGAATCTTGGGGTCCCTGCATCTCCTCCATCTATGATGCTGCCATGCTTGCTTCTATTCCACCCGGCAAGGTTGACCTCAGGTCCACTGCTACTTTACCCCAAGCAAAGATTCATACTTCCATGTTCTACACACCACAAAGCTGACATGACAAAGAAATTATGTAACTCTCACATAGCAAGCTGTGATTTGGGCACTCTTAAGTCAGAAAAATCACTCGACGCACCACAAAGTTCTTCACCAAGGTAGAGAAACTTAAGTTATAAGGCCATTCACTTATAAGAGGTTAAAGCCAAACCTGTCACCAGCCCCAAAAACGGAAACATTTTTTAAAAAGTCATTGATCTTGCTTTTGGACACAGAACATTTTGAAAAGAAAAGGTTAAAAATGATTTTAAAGATTAATAAAAAGATGATATAAATTTATTTGATCAACACCAATCTTTTAAAATAGTCTTCAATTCTACATTGTGGTTATTTGAAGAATTAAAAAACAAACATGGGGCAAAAATGGATAGGTTAGAGGCAAAGAGGAGACATTGAAAGACACATCACCTGGGACTGAGCAAAGATCACAGAGCAAAGAGACTCCATGGGCTGGGTAGGGGGTTGGGTGAGGAGTTGTGGGGTCAGGGTATAGATGAGGGGATTCTCTTACTCTCTTTTAAGCCTCAACACAACCCAGTTCAGTCCAGTCACTCAGTCGTGTCCGACTCTTTGCGACCCCATGAACCACAGCACGCCAGGCCTCCCTGCCCATCACCAACTCCCAGAGTCCACCCAAACCCATGTCCATTGAGCTGGTGATGCCATCCAACCATCTCATCCTCTGTCGTCCCCTTCTCCTCCTGCCCTCAGTCTTTCCCAGCGTAAGGGTCTTTTCCAATGAGTTAACTCTTCACATCAGGTGGCCAAAGTATTGGAGTCTCAGCTTCAACATCAGTCCTTTCATTAAACACTCAGGACTCTCCTTTAGGATGGACTGGTTGGATCTCCCTGCAGTCCAAGGGACTCTCAAGAGTCTTCTCCAACACCACAGTTCAAAAGCATCAGTTCTGCGCTCAGCTTTCTTTATAGTCCAACTCTCACATCCATACATAGCCACTGGAAAAACAATAGCCTTGACTAGACGGACCTTTGTTGGCAAAGTAATGTCTCTGCTTTTGAATATGCTATCTAGGTTGGTCATAACTTTCCTTCCAAGGAGTAAGTGTCTTTTAATTACATGGCTGCAATCACCATCTGCAGTGATTTTGGAGCCCCCCAAAATAAAGTCTGACACTGTTTCCCCATCTATTTCCCATGAAGTGATGGGACCAGATGCCATGATCTTAGTTTTCTGAATGTTGAGCTTTAAGCCAACTTTTTCACTCTCCTCTTTCAGTTTCATCAAGAGGCTCTTTAGTTCTTCTTCACTTTCTGCCATAAGAGTGGTGTCATCTGCATATCTGAGGTTACTGATATTTCTCCTGGCAAACTTGATTCCAGCTTGTGCTTCCTCCAGCCCAGGGTTTCTCATGAGGTACTCTGCATATAAGTTAAATAAGCAGGGTGACAAGATACGGCCTTGACGTACTCCTTTTCCTATTTGGAACCAGTCTGTTTTTCCATGACCCAGTTAGTATCCTCCATTTCCAGAAGGGAAACTGAACATCAAAAAGATTAGTTTATTTAATCTCTGTCCAAGGTGACTCAGCCTGGAAGTGATCGTTGAGTCTTGGGTCTACTTCTAGGTCTCTGTTGATGCATGCACTTCCCATGATAACACCATGTGCTAGTTTTACCCTGAGTGTTTCCCAAAATAAATGGCCAAGTTACACCCTCCTGTCATCTTGAGTACTGTCTTCACCTGGTTCAGATATTCCAACACTTGGGGCTTTATCTTTAATTCTTCAGAGTTCTGCTCTACATGAGATGGCCCCAACAGCAGCTAGGGGCTGAGGTGGCCGTGGACACGTGAGAGGTAAGTCATTCTCTGCAATGACAGCCATGACCAGGACCACAGGCACCAGTTCACTCAAGCTAAGGATCTGAACGGAGTTTCTGTCTGGATGACCTGTCCATTGATGTAAGTGGAGTGTTACAAGTCCCCTACTAGTGTTATTGTCAATTTCTCCTTTTATGTCTGTTAAATATTTGCCTTACATATTGAGGTGCTCCTATGTAGGGTATATACATTTACAACTGTTGTATCTTCTTTTTGGATTGATCCCTTGGTCATTATGTAACAGTCTTTATTTTAGTCTATTTTGTCTGATATAAGTATCGTCACACTGATTTTCTTTTGATTTCCATTTGCATGGAATGCCTTTTTCTATCCCCTCACTCCCAGTTTGTATATGGCTCTAATCTGAAGTGAGTCTCTTGCAGGCAGCATATATACAGGTCTTGGTTTTATATCATCACTTCCAAACAGAAACTCAACACTGCGACATTGAGCACAATTGTTCATTTATTTTGCACAAAAGAAAAATCTAAAGGATGTGATTTTTAGAATGAAAATTATTGGTGATTGGAAGAATAGGGCCTTAGCTTTGACATCACACCAATTGTGTATTGGAATGTGTGCCTGGGGCCAGAAGCACAAGTCCACTCTGCCTTGTTTCTCATCTCTTTGTAAGAATGTTCTCACTGACTCCTCCACAAAATCGACATGCTGATAGGCGCTTCTCCACAACCTCTGCAGATAGCAGGAGAACCAGAGACCTCAAGCAGGGAGCAACATCTTGATTCATAGGGAAGCTGAAGCCTCTGGTTGGAAGGCAAACTCTGGTACCAGGTGACCAAGAGATATAACCAGATGTGACAAGGGGGTAAGGGGGAGGAGAGCACAGTCCAGGAGGACTTTCATTCCAGGACCCAATGCTGATAAAACACAGAGCAGGGAAAGGAATAAAATTACAATTCTATCTCTAGATTCTGTCCCAAATACCAATAAGGGAAATGTCTCTTCTCTTCCACTGAAGCTTTTCCTTCACTGTTTTCACACTTGGGAGGAAAAAACCAGCTATGGGTTATAAGTACTTCAAAACTTTTATTATCATTGAGAGCCTGCTAGCTTGAGGTTCTTACTTATTGTCATCCTTTATTGCAGATGTGATCTGCAATCAAATCAGCAGGTAACTTTTGGGTAAGGTGGTCTGGCTGGTAACAGAGATTCCTCAGAGGGCCTGTGTGGGTTCCCTGCTTTTGTGCCTGGTAACCTCAGGGCAGGAGACCAGCCTGCTTCTCACTTAAGGTTTCTCATACTCTCCTGAGTCTCTCGCTGTAATGCTCTGCTGAGATCCTCTGCCACCCCCAGTCCCTTTTTAAAAAAGAATTTTATTTATTTTTGCCTGTGCTGAGCCTTTGTTGCTGTGTGGGCTTTTCTCTAATTGTGGAGAGTGGGGCTACTCCATAGTTGCAGTGAGCGGGCTTCTCACTGTGGTGGCTTCCCTTGTTGCATCTGGGAAGATCCCACACGCCATGCACAGGGTCTTCAGTGGCTGTGGTTCCCAGGCGCCAGAGCACTGGCTCAACAGTTGTGGTGCACAGGCTTAGCTGCTCTACGGCAGGTGGGATCTTCCTGAAGCAGGGACCAAACCCATGTCTCCTGCATTGGCAGACGGATTCTCTACCACTGAGCTACCAGGGAAGCCGTGCTGTAGCCTTAAATGTGAATTATTTCCTTTTTCAGAGTAGATGCTAAGTCGTTAATCCACACAAATACTCCAGCATGGTTGGCACACATGGATACCTATTCTATTTAAGCGAAAGCTCACCTCCGCAGGCTTCTTGCATCCTTGGTTGAGGGGCTTGCCTTCTGCAGGACTCGGAGCTTTCCTCCAGGATGCTTGTTCCTAGCATTCATTTACCCAGTGTTTCCCCAAACTCCATTATTTATGTACCTACCTTGTTATTTTTATCATATCCATGTACCATCTGTAGGATTATATAATATTAAAAAATTTTTTATTTAAATAAATTTGTTATGTAAGGAAACATGATTGTTATGAGTGAAAAAACAGTATCATTTTCCATGAGTAATCAAATTAAATACACTATAATAAGACTTTAGTGAGATTCTAGCTACAAACATCTGGTCTATCCCCAGTGATCTGGGTACTTCATTTTGGAAAATGATACCCATGAATTATTGTCCTCTTTATGTGAAATGTGCCCCTTTACTTTTTATCTTGAAAGAAGTTTCCCCCCTCTTTCTCTCAAGGGGCTTCTGATATTCTACCCAGGAATCTCACGCACATACAAAAAAACTGAGGGTTGAAACTCATGTAACTAAAAGGGAGCCAGAAAAATGTCTTAGTGCTAAAACTTTAAATTCTTTCTGAGATTTGAGAAAGCAATATGAGGTTCAAGTTTCAGCATAACACTCAGAAAGGATCATGGAGGAAAAAAAAAAGTTTCTTTTTAGGAGCCAGGAAAGAACAGCGGCCAAAGCAAAATAAATCCTTTTCCAAGTGATAGACCAAGGACATCTAAACAGAAAGCCAATTGTTCTCAAGTTTAACTACCATCTTTAGTCAAGACCACCTCCTGGAGAGTCAAATCGAGATGCTGATAAAGCTTCCCAGATAGACACAGCCATCTCCCATAGTCTGTGATGTCTTCTGAAACCATCTGGGAGAAGTCGTTCTGTTTTAGCTCAGTTTTACAGAAGATGATGTACTGATACGTAAACAGAACAGAAATGGGGACACAATTCTAGACATTGGTGTAAATGATCTGTGAGACCAGCAAGCAAAAGAGAGCATGGACATTCTGATGTGACTGGCAGGTTGGCTCTATGGGGACAGGGCCTTATTTCTCTTATTCTCTGGTATCTTTGGATCCTAAAACACAGCACATAAGTAAGTGAAGTCGCTCAGTCGTGTCTGACTCTTTGCGACCCCATGGACTGTAGCCTACCAGGCTCCTCTGTCCATGGGATTTTCCAGGCAATAGTACTGGAGTGGATTGCCATTTCCTTCTCCAGAGAATCTTCCCTACGCAGGGATTGAACCCGGGTCTCCTGCATTGTAGACAGACGCTTTACCGTCTGAGCCACCAGGGAAGTCCAATAAATACTCGTGCATGGGTATTTATTGACTAAGACAACCAGGATGATCACGGTTTAGGAAAGCAATAGGAAGAGGGTTTGTCTGGCCAAGAGAAAACTCAGGACTAACTGGGCAAGTCTGTTGAGTAACAAAGCATCCTCACATGGGGGCAGGCGAGCTACCATTTGCCCCTTCTGATGAGGACTCTCGGGACCCAGGGCCAGCCACACAGGGCAACTTAGGTTGTGTACTGGGTTTCCTGGTAATGGTGCACATGGTTTAAGAAAATTCCTTTTGGAATCTTTAAGCAGGAGTACTTCTCAGTAGCAAGGAGGGTGGTCCAGAGGAGAACACCTGGAATTGGGGGCACTCTGCTTGGATCCTATTACTGACCTTGGGCAGCAGCTATGCCATGTGCTGGGCATTTCTGCCCCTGTGAGTGCTACAGTCCTGGTACTTGCTATTCTAAAGATACTGATTTATGAGAGAATCTGGCTAATGCTGGGGAAAATTCCAAATGATTCTCCTACTGCTATGGTCAAATTGTTTGTGCCCCACCTCCCCCCAAAATTCGTACGTTGAAAACCTTATGCCCAAATAGATGGTATTAGGAGGGCCTTTGAAGGTGATTAAGTCATGAATGGAGCCCTCATGAGCAACATTAGTGCCCTTATATTATAAAAGAGCCCAGAGAACTCCTTTGCTCCTTCCACCACGTGAGGCCACCAGGAGACGTCTGCAACCCAGCCTTGATGGCACCCTCATTTCCAACTTCTAGCTTCACGCTGTGAGAAATACATTTTATTGTACAATAACTACCCAGTCTGTAGTATTTTATAGCAGCTCAAACAACCTAAGACATTTAACCAAGTGTAATCCAATGGAAGGAGAGATATGCAATAAAAATGCAAATTCTTGGGCTCCTCCTCAGTTAAACTCTGACTGGCCCTTTCAGGAGCCTGGCAATATGCATTTTAAACAGAGCTCCAGGGGTTCTGATGTTTCCAGTTCATGGAGTGATTGGGAAGCCCTTCTTCAGGTCTCTAAGGGGAACCTCTATTAATGTAATCTGCTTGGGGCTGGAATACTAGAGATTTTACATCATATTCAGTTTAGCTGATGGGTTTCCATACCAAGTTCCAATCTCATTTCTACATGAATAAAATATCTCCGCAGGAGCTCTGTTTTTCAGTTTCCACAGAGGAAACATTTTTAAGGTGCCATAAAGATTCACTTATTTAAATCAGTCCTGCCTGCTTCTCCCCAACCCCTTATTCACCATCACAATCATGTCAACTTCCCCAGCTCTGCTCTTGTAAAGAGAAAAGGTGCTATTTTCACCATGAAAGAAGACGTGGCAGTGTCCTAGGCAACATAGAATTGGAAACAACTGGAGACAGAGTTCATGGCTGCTCTCTCAGCATACAAGGTAAGTACAAGGCTTTTGAAACAGAAAAGCTGAAAGAACTTAAGTGATGAGGCTCAATACACAGTTTGAGATTCTTTTAAAAACCAATTAAAACAATGGAGCAGAATTCAAGATGCTGTCTCATATTTTATAGTTCTTTTATTTCATTAATCTACAAAATCATTTTTATTGCCTAACCAAGAAAAACAGCAATGCTAAGTATTTCCTGCCACTTTTTCTTCTGGGGCCTCATTTTGATCAAGATGGTATTTTCAAGTCCAAACTTGATTTCTGAGTACTTCTTATATGAAGCAAAGCCAACAGATCATGCTAACAATTTTCGATCACAAAGAATTTTTGAATAGATGTTTTGCCAATTTGAAGTATCAAAAATAATATACTTCTCATATTTGCCACAAGTGCATTTAAAAGTTCAAATGCAAGAAGATAAGGCTACTTTTTGCTCGAAATTAATTTGAGCTATCTACCTATACAGCCAAATTTCTATAATTTGCTATAAATGTGGTACTCATAAAAAAATCAATAGAAACACTCAGTTTAGCATTAACTGCTTTACGTCAGGAAACAGCTGTCATTAATTGACATGCATCTCCTGTATGTAGTCAACATGATTCAGAGATCTTCACTGTCACTAGCGAAACATTCTGCACTTCTACAAAGAGTTATACAATTTGGCTCATTCTGTATCAATAGCTCATCTGTATAAGATTTTGGAAAAGTAATAAAATATACAGAATCCTAAGAATCAAATGCTTGTTAATGGCAAAACTCTATTTTGGAAAATGACCAGGACATCAATTACTTTTCCCTAAAAATGAATAAACCACACAAAGGATAGGGAGAAAACTATTCAAATAATCTTTGTGGCTTATAGCTAAAATATTAGCAATCCTATTAGAAGTACAACTCATTTCACTTATAAGGACAGTTAAGAGATCACTTTCTAGTGTATGATTCTGACTCAAAATTGTTTCTTTTTAAAAAGACAAACTGTAAGCATTTTCATAAATGATTTTAGAATCTTCCAGTTCATGGCTCTTCCTGAAAATTGCAATTTTCTCTATTCTTACAGAAATGTTTACCAAGAAATAACACCACCTGGGCACTGATAAGACTTCAGATTCTCAATCTCTGAAAGGATATGAGGAGTCATATAAACCCAGACTAGTCAACACAGAGGTGAATCTAAAGTCAGAAACCTGTTCCTACATCAGTTATGGATTATCTATTAAGAAAAGCTTGATGTTTGCTCATGTTGAAAAATAATTGGAGAAGGAATAGAGCAACGACAAAAATTACTTAAAGGGAAAGAAAGAAGCTCTAAAAAGAGAGCTGACAAGAAGAAGGGATGGACTTAAAATCCTCAGGCCTCAATAAGAGCAGGCAAGGAGACAAGGTGTCCATTTCCAAACACCAAAGCATTTTGCTGAAACACCAGTAACTAGAGTACCTGGCCCACTGGTCTATCCATCCTCCTCCACCCCAAAGATAAATTTAGATGAAAATAAATTAAACTACACTAAAACAAAAGTAGATACTAGTGTAATTAAATGCAGGTTCGGGTTAAGAATAAAAGCATAGAGAATCCCAAAACTGCAGGTCTTTCAAAGAACAATGCACTATCGTCCACTTTGGATGGTTAAACAATCATTCTCTTGAAGTCCTGCTCACCGTTCTGGCAGAACATGAAACGAGTTTTCTTCAGATGTAAGTACAGTAGTCCACCCCCCACTTATTCACGATGTGAATTTGTGCAGTTTCATCTACCTGTGGTCAACCATGCTCTGAAAATACGAAATAGGAAATTCCAGAAATAAATAATTCTTCCGTTTTAAAATGCACACCCTTCTGAGCAGTGTGATGAAAACTTGCACTGTCTTGCTCTGTCCTGTCTGGGATGTGAGTCATTCCTTTATCCAACATAGCCCATCCATTAGTCACTCAGCAGCTATGTGTTTATCAGATTGACTGTCCAGTTATCACACTGCTCGTGTTCAAGTCACCCTCATTTTACTTAATAATAGACCCAACACGCAAGAGTAACAATGCTGGCAACTTAAATATGCCAAAGAGAAGCCATAATGTACTTTCTTTAAAAGAAAAGGTAAAAATTCTCGACTTAATCAGGAAAGGAAAAAAAAATTGTATGCTGAGGTGGCTAAGATCTATGTTAAGAATTAATCTTCTATCCATGAAGTTGTGAAGAAGGAAAAAGAAATCCATGCTAGTTTTGCTGCTATACTTCAAACTGCAAAAGTTATGGCCACAATGTGCAAGTCCTTAGCTAAGATATAAAAGGCATTAATTTATACAATATTTTCAGAGAGATACCATGTTCGCATAACTTGCATTATAGTATATTGTTAGAATTGTTCTATTTTATTATTAGTTACATTGTTAATCTCTTATTGGGCCTAATTTATAAACTTAATCATAGGTACATATATGTAGGAAAAAATACAGTATTTGTAGAATTCAGTACTGTTAATATCGTGTAGGTTCAGGTCTCTACTGGGGGTCTGAGAATACATCCTCTATGGATAAAGTTATGGCCACAGTGTGTGATTCTTTAGCTAACATGGGAAAGGGGTTAAATTTTTACAGTATTTTCAGAGAGAGACTACTATAGATATCCAAATAGGTACATGGTGTCTTTCAACACCACTGTGATCAAAATATGTGAACTGACCTTTGAAAGATCCAGTTCAAGAACACATAGGTTAAGTAGTAGGAAGACATTGGCAATGTTGTATCAACCACATAAAACTCAGCCCATGTTCTTTTCCCCCTTCCTTTCTTTAACCCAGGAGGCCTGCTGGCTCCTGGGCCAACTCATCCAGCTCATCACCCTGTACCACCCTCACTTTACCGTGAATCCCCCTGCATTCCTGAGTAGGAAGACTCATTTTCTTCTTCCTGTTCCTATCAGATCTTTACATATCACTAGTATTGTCTTGTCGTGACATTTATTTGTCTTCCTATTAGTCTGCGATTTTCCTTAGATTAGGAACTAACTCTCTTCTCTACCTAGCAGTTTGGACAATCCCTGCCTAGAGTATAGAACCATGAACCATGGAACCATGTGAAGTCGCTCAGTAGTGTCCTACTCTTTGCAACCCCATGGACTATAACCTACCAGGCTCCTCTGTCCATGGGGTTTTACAGGCAAGAATACTGGAGTGGGTTTCCATTTCCTTCTCCAGGGAATCTTCCCGATCCAGGGATTGAACCCAGGTTCCCACATTGCAGGCAGACACTTTACGATCTGAGCCACCAGGGAAGCCCTAGAGTAGTGTTCACTAAATGTCTGAATATTTGAAGAACTCCCTAATACCACTTTCCTTAGCATTCCTCATCTAATCACCACAAAACCCTGGACTCTTTCCTAAGGGCCTTCCTCAAATGTAAATGAAATAGTACTCCTGCTTTAATTCTCCTCTCAATTTCCAAAACAACAAACCAGTTTGTGCCAACTCAGAAACTTGAGTTTTCATCACATGGTCTTCATTATGGCTTCACCCTCTGAAGAAGTTTCTTTTCTGGTGTATAGGTGTGACTCAAGTAAGATCACAGTCCAATTCAGGAAGTGCTTAGAGTCATTCCAATCATTATTTATTCAGCATATACTGAGTGCTTGGGCTGGGCACTGATTCTAGGGTGTGAGTTTCAATCCAGTGGAGAAGACCAACTCCCTCATTTCCTTCCCTCCCACCCAAGAGCCATTTGAGCCTCAGTCCACTCAGAACCATGAGCTCCAGGATGACCAAAACCAAAACATTTGGTTAAGAATTGTTCAGTGTCTTACTAATATCCAAAAAAGTTACATACATAATTTCCAAGGGACAACCTAATGATTCCTGAATGATAATAATCTCTAGCCTGACTCATCAAGATCTATTTCAGGGGAGATGTTTGCAAAAACAGGCTGAACTCCTTTCTCCAGTGTGGGTTAAAATGACCAAGATGGCCATATTTTTTTTTTCATGAAATATAGTTGGTTTTTGGAGAAGGCAATGGCACCCCACTCCAGTACTCTTGCCTGGCAAATCCCATGGATGGAGGAGCCTGGTAGGCTGTAGTCCATGGGGTCGCTAAGAGTCAAACACGACGGAGCAACTTCACTTTCACTTTTCACTTTCATGCATTGGAGAAGGAAATGGCAACCCACTCCAGTGTTCTTGCCTGGAGAATCCCAGGGACGGGGGAGCCTGGTGGGCTGCCATCTATGGGGTCGCACAGAGTCGGACACGACTGAAGTGACTTAATAGTAACAGTATAGTTGGTTTATAATGTATTAATTTCTTCTGTACAGCAAAGTGATTCAGCTGTACAAATACATACATACATACATATATATATATATGTATACTCTCTTCTTTAATATTCTTTTCCATCAGAATATCGAACATAGTTCCCTGTGCTCTGCAGTAGGGCCTTATTGTTTATCCATTCTATATATATAATAGCTTGAGGATGACCACATCCTCATTGTTTAAGACCAGATCTAGTTTATACCAGTTGTCCTGAGGTACTTATTAATAATATCCTTTCTCATTCTCAAAAGTGCCCTGGTGTGGATAATGAAGTATACAGTCACTCCCAGTATAACTTTGCATATTGGGGTTGGGAGAGGTTTTACAGCCCCTTCTGGCATTGCAGCACTAATTTCCTGCTTAAACATATAGCCTAAGAGAAGAAAATCAATAATGCATCAGTTTTTTCTTTTCATAAACTTCCACCTTAACAAAAAAAAAAAAGTTTTTCAGTAAGACAATTGTGGGAGTTAGTAACATGTTTCTTCTATGGGAAGGATGCACTTTTTCACTTTGCTATAAAACCAGCTGAACAACATAATCCAAGTAGCTGCTTTGTTATAGACAGCGGGAAAGTATATGCAAAAGAGGTCACTTCAACTAAAAGAAATCTGTATATGATAGCTATTATTTGTGTTAATTATATCTCTAGTGACCTACTTATGGGGGGGGGGGGAGGAACCCTTCCCACCAAAAGCCAATTTGATGTCTCATCTAAGGCTGTAATTAAACATATAAAAGAAATTTTGTTGTTACAAAAAAAAAAAAAAAGGCAAATAAGCTCTCTCTTTTTTGTTCCATCAACACCAAGATGCCTTTGCTGGGATAATTAAGGGTTAATCCTCCAAGGTATTGGAGAAGGCAATGGCACCCCACTCCTCCAAGGTATGGGGAAGCAAAGGAGAATGACTTGATTGTTTTCATTTTACGCCAATGATACAGATAAATTCTTATCATCTTTTCTTTCTTTTGTTTCTTTTTTGTCTTTTCTTTGGAATGATGGAGAAAGCAGTATGGGAAAATCATTAAAGACGAGCAGTCCATTTGGGATTCAGTATTTTTTCTTGGAGTAAAGGGCCCATTCTTGCTGAATTCCCAAATTTTTCATATGCTAGAAAGCTGTTTGACTTTGGATGAATTACTTAAACTCTCTGAACCTCAGTTTCCTCATCAATTAAGTGGGCAGAATAATACTGTAATAGGGAAGAACAAATCTGACACCACATTAGATATAGCGCTTTTCCTGTGCGTAGTCATGCTGGCTCTGCACCTTTTGTGAAAGAGTGTCACCTGTAGCCTGAAATATACAAGATAGCCTAGTCTCAGGGCTCTGACCTTTAAGAGTTCATTCATACAGAGATGGGGCTTCCGTGGTGGCTCAGCTGGTAAAGAACCCACATGCCAGTGCAGGAGACACAAGAGACATGTGTTAGATCCCTGGGTTGGAAAGATACCCTGGAGAAGGAAATGGAAGCCCACTCCAATATTCTTACCTGGAAAATTCCATGGACAGAGGAGCCTGGCAGGACAGAGGTGACAGTCCATGGGGTCACAGAGTCGGACATAACTGAGCACCCACATAAACACACACATAGAGATAAAGATGGTCCAGTAGTTAAGAATCTGCCTGTCATTGCAGGGGACACAGGTTTGATCCCTGGTCTGGGAAGATCCCACATGCCTTGGGGCAACTAAGGCTGTGTGCCATAACTACTGAAGCCCATGAACCCTAGAGCTCTGCAACAGAAGAAGCCACTGCAGTGAGAAGCCTGAGCACCAAAACTAGAGCATAGCCCCACTCACTGCAACTAGAGAAAGCCATGTGCAACAACAAAGACCAAGCACAGCCAAAAATAAATACATAAAACCTGCTGACCAGAAAATAGCATTTGTCTTGTTGGAGGTTTGCAGGAACATGGTGACCTGACTCTCGTGGACAGATGCAAAAACAAAGGATTCCAACACTAAGAAGTCTGCAACAACAAACCACATCCCTCCCTCACCTTGTCTTTAAAAACACTTTGAGGAGTTCAAGGCTTTTGGGGCATGAGCCACCTGTCTCCTTATACGGCCCTGTAATAAACCCTTCTCTACTCGACGTTATGGTTGGTTTGGCTTCAATGCGCATTGGGCACAAGAACCTCTGTTCAGTAACAATACCATCCCCATCATCATCTGTTGTCAAAATTAAACCTGCTTTAATTCCAGAAAGTGGAATTCAAATATTAATTGTGATGATAAGTAATAAGCATGATAACTGTGGAAGAAAAGGAAGAAGGAAATGTAATAGTTTGGAAGACTGAATGCATTTGTAAGACAAGGTTAGAAGCAGGAATTATCAACATAGAGACCAGGAACTCGGTGGCATTTCTAATAACACGGAAGTTAGAAGTGGTGCCTGTATTCATTTTCTAGGCTGCTATAACAAAGTGCCACAAACTTAAAACAAGAGACATTTATTCTCTCAGAGAGGCTCTGAAAGAGTATCTGTTCCTAGCTTCTCTCCTAGCTTCTGGTGGTGGCTGACAATCCTTGATGCTACTTAGTCTGGAGCAGCATAACTCCAGTCTGCCTTTGTCCTCACATGGCCATCATTCCTGTGTATATGTGTTCAAATTTAACTCTCCTTATAAGCACACCAGTCAGAATGGATTCGGGGCCCACCCTAATCCAGAACGACCGCATCTTGACTTGACTACATCTGCAAAGACCCTACTTCCAAATAAGCTCACATTCACAGGTTCCAAATTCACCATGAATTAGGGGCACTCCAATTAACCCTGTGAAGTTCCTCTTTGGGAAAGGTGATCACAGGCTCACACTCATAAAAACTTGATATAATAATTATTCGTAGCATTTTACAGAAATGAAAAGAAAATTGGGGATTCCTCTATGTTTTCCAAACAGAGCAAATTTTTAATACTTCCAGTATGAAAGAGGAAAGGGCTTTTCATTCTACTTGTCTTAACCATCCTTTGAACTGTTTGCAGGACACTAAAAATGAGATGGGAATACCAGACCACCTGACCTGCCTCTTGAGAAACCTGTATGCAGGTCAGGAAGCAACAGTTAGAACTGGACATGGAACAACAGACTGGTTCCAAATAGGAAAAGGAGTCCATCAAGGCAGTATATTGTCACCCTGCTTATTTACCTTATATGCAGAGTACATCATGAGAAACGCTAGGCTGGATGAAGCACAAGCTGGAATCAAGATTGCCGGGAGAAATATCAATAACCTCAGATATGCAGATAACACCACCCTTATGGCAGAAAGTGAAGAAGAACTAAAGAGCCTCTTGATGAAACTGAAAGAGGAGAGTGAAAAATTTGGCTTAAAGCTCAACATTCAGAAAATAAGATCATGGCATCTGGTCCCATCATTTCATGGCAAATAGATGGGAAAACAATGGAAACAGTGAGAGACATTATTTTGGGGGGCTCCAAAATCACTGCAGATGGTGATTGCAGCCATGAAATAAAAAGACACTTACTCCTTGGAAGGAAAGTTATGACCAACCTAGACAACATATTAAAAAGCAGAGACATTACTTTGTCAACAAAGGTCTGTCAAGTCAAGCCTATGGTTTTTCCAGTAGTCATGTATGGATGTGAGAGTTGGACTATAAAGAAAGCTGAGTGCCAAAGAATTGATGCTTTTGAACTGTGGTGTTGGAGAAGACTCTTGAGAGTCCCTTGGACTGCAAGGAGATCCAACCAGTCCATCCTAAAGGAGATCAGTCCTGGGTATTCATTAGAAGGACTGATGTTGAAGCTGAAACTCCAATACTTTGGCCACCTCATGCAAAGAGCTGACTCATTTGAAAAGACCCTGATGCTGGGAAAGATTGAGGGCAGGAGGAGAAGGGGATGACAGAGGATGAGATGCTTGGATGGCATCACCAACTCAATGGACATGGGTTTGGGTAAACTCCAGGAGTTGGTGATGGACAGGGAGGCCTGGTGTGCTGCAGTTCATGGGGTTGCAAAGAGTCAGACATGACTGAGAAACTGAACTGAACTTTAAGAATTTTCACTTTACAGCTTTTCCCCTCACACTTATTTTCTACATGAAGCACCTTCTGTAACTCAAGTTACTTTATTAGGCCTAAATGTGGGTGAGCAAGTAAGCTTTTGTCTCAATGTGGCAACATCACTTTAACATCAGCAACAACCCCAGAAGCTTAGGGATCTCATACCTATTTTGTTTGGTCAGCACATTGTTCAGCATTTTTTTTTTTTTTTAATCTGAACGTCTTTTGCTGGGGCACACACTCACTAGTTAAATGCAAACACACCCACGGTTTCTCCCTAGTCCTCATTGCCTAG
Organism: Bubalus kerabau; assembly: GCF_029407905.1. Taxonomy (NCBI): domain Eukaryota; kingdom Metazoa; phylum Chordata; class Mammalia; order Artiodactyla; family Bovidae; genus Bubalus; species Bubalus kerabau. The sequence continues at coordinate 120,202,094 of NC_073627.1, forward strand.
TGTCTGGTCCAGTCCCACATTTATGATACCTGTGAGAGCTCTGGAAACACAAGTTGCCAGCTCTGATCTCCATGATCCCTAAACCCTGTGTTCCTGAAACAGGCCAGGACCTGGAACCTGGAACCCTGTACCAGACAAAGTCTCCAAGATAAAGTCTCCTTCAGTAACAGAATACCAGGAAGCTATAAGGAACTAAAATAATCATGCAAAGGCAGTTGGGGCAAATTATAAACAATAAGATACAAAAAAGCCAAAACCCAACTGCCATTTCTGAGGTGCTGGGAGCAAAAGCAGGGTACTGCACATGAACCCTGCCCACACCACCACCAAAGGGGTGAGCAGACCACCAAAGTCACCCTCCACCTGATCCATGGATCCACCCCCACCCTCACCCCATTTAAAGCATCAGCTTGCATACCCTCCAGCCGCAAGGAAATCTGTTGTTTGTTTTTGCTCCCCCTCCCAATAAAGCCTTGCCTGAATTCTGCCTGAATTCTTCCTATCAATTTCTATTGATTAAAGAGTTCAAGAAAGCAGGTTGGTAACAAAATCAGTCACATGACTTTACTCCATTTCACCCCAAATTCCCTTCCTCAACAATTAGGGGCTATCCCTTCTCCCTCATTAACCAGTTGTTTTGTAATTATTCTCAGTTTGGCTCTTATCTCCCCCACAACTCAATTAAAAATAGCTTTGTATTTCGTATCCTCCCACAATACCCAGCCTCACAATCTGCACAGAACAGACATTCAGATGCATGCTGGCTAGAAATGAAAGGGCCAGCAAAACAGCCTCCTGCAATTATTCTCATGTTCCAGAGCTCGACACACTGCCACCTTTAGAGTGGGACAAAAGAGCTTCCCCCAGCAGAAAGCCATATTCTGGGTCTTTTCCATCTCTCCTCATCCAACAGTGCCATGAGGCTCCAGGGTCAAGGACACATATCCACTTTTAGTCCGTGTCCCCAGCTTTAAGGCCATGCTCAAGGCACTTAATATCCTGGAATTTTACAACATAGGCCCTTTCCAATCCATCCTCTTGAGGGTGAATATGACATAGGTTTGCACATCCCTGGGCCTGCCAAGAGACAGGTGTCTTACAGGGGCTGTGGACAAAGCCTGGATGTGCTGGCCTGAGTGCATGCAGAGACCTTTGCACTGTGCTTGGGAAGTGGTAGTGACAAGGGACACCAGCCAGGGTCTTCCATTTGTACTCCTGCCCGGGCCCTAAAGCGCCTCCCAGTGGCTCAGTGGTAAAGAATCTGCCTGCCAATACTCAGGTTCTGTCCCTGGGTCAGGAAGATCCCCTGGAGAAAGGGAAAGGCAATCCACTCCGGGATTCTTGCCTGGAGAATTCCATGGACGGAGGTGCCTGGCAGGCTACCATCCATGGGGTTGCAAAGAGTCAGATACAACTGAGCAACAAAACAACAACGGGGCCCTAAAAACGTTAAGTGCCTCCCTGGCTCGACACACACATAGCATTGAAAGATTAAATATCAGTGGCAAAATACTCTTATTTCTCCATTTTACCAGGATATACTCTCCCAGCCTGGATATATTTTGGTATGTATCTACCCAGTACAGAAACATCTGACTTCCTGTTATTTGGTGAAAGGATGGCAGACTAAAAGAAAGAATATTTGTTTTCACCTAGAGTTTTTAAAAACTGAAGAAAACTTCAAAAGCATATAAGAATGGTTGTTATTTGCTCACTATGCTAAGATTTTTCTGAGTCAACCAGTGTTTCTGGACCAGCCATATTTCCCAGGACAACTGGGAATGATGTCATGTGATCACATTTAAATCAATATCTACCCTGAAATAATCATCCAAACATGAGCATTATCATAAAATGCATTCAAGTTAGGCAGTGCAGCATGAAGTCAATTTGACAAAACTAATTAAAAGTGCATTTAAAGTATCTTCAAAGTAGCCATCACATCACACTTTGTATCTTCTATAATGTACCCATTATCTACACTTTGAAATCCAAACAATCTAATGGGAGATGGAAATGAGGCGGCCTTGGCAGGACTTTTGCCAGGATCAGGCTGTCCGCAGGAGAAACAAGATGAGTTATAAGCTACAGTGTGCATATTGAAAGGGTCACTTTCACACTCATGCTTATACACTGAAAATTTAGTTACATTAGATCTCAAGATCAGATGTGCAATTTTCTCTGTTTAGAATATTGTGGGTCTAATTCCTGCTTTGAATCCTCTATGAAAATAAAAATTCAATTCTGATTTTCTTGATGCAAACAGTATATATTTCCAAATAGTCTGCTTTGTCTCCCCTGTTCCTGCCCCCTTTTGAACATATATGGATGATTGTTTTTCCATGAGACAATGAAGAACAAAAATTTCAACCTCTGGCAGGTTAACTAAGAATTTTCATTATACTTTTTGCAGAAATTTTGTGTCTGCAACTCAACAACCAACCAAATCAAGAATCCTTGTCTCATGTTTTTGCAGTTTGATGTACATCCTTCTAGCTGTTCATTTCTTCCTCTCCCTTCCTCATTCTTTTTCAAATTCTGAATCTTCTTGGGTTTTTGGAGGATACAATTTCTATTCATCCACTAAGTTTTTACAATCCAAATTCTGTGCTGCAGATACTTAGGGTCTTTAAATATCTTTATCCTGGTTGGGACATCCAGTTAACCATCAGCTGGCATAAGCTCACCTTTTTCCCACCCCAGCCTGCCCTCTTCCCTCATGAAGTACATCTGTGGCAGGCTTAGGATTAGTCAAAAGATCAGATCAATTACTATCTCCTCATAGTCATATACACATGGCTTACCCATTCACCTTTCCAAGTGACCCCAAATCACTAGACTATCAGATTCTGAAGTGCTGTCCCCAAACTGAAGCTGCAGCCCTCCTTCATGGGACCCTCCCCTGCTCCTAAAGTCTGGTCAGTTCCAGCTCCTCAGGAAGAAATATAGTTTTTTTAAAAGGCATTAAAGGATTAGTCTCATACCAGATCTGAGAAACATCTTTAGTGAACAAAAAAATAATAAGAAAAAGGGTTTGGTGGCATGTTCTTTATTTTTGTTAAAAGACAATTATTTTCATTTGCTTGGCATATTTGATACAAAATATGTACAGTGATTTTAGAATGATGATATTTACAACATAGCCTTAATACAAAGATATTCAGGCAGTCAACTATTCCCAAAAAGCTCTTATATAAAATAGAAAGAATCTATAATATCCAAATTCTAGGAGATTATTTATGTGTTTGCTTTTTTTGGTTTATTTTTATGGGGGGGTTAGTGGTGAAAAGTAAAGGAAATGTGGAGGCTTTTGAGAGATTGGGAAATGAGCAAATCTGAGAAAAAGATTCAGAAATGAAAATAATGTGAGAAAAGATGCTCTGAGCAATTTTAGAATCATCAAATGTTGGGTTTTGGCATACAGCAGAATTTGTTGATGACTCTTCCTAACTAGAGTTGAAATCTAACAGTCTTATACTCTGAGGTATGATAAAAGTTACATTAACTGGTAAATTAGGTTATCTTTTTTGTTATGGCCTACTATGTACAGATGTAAGAATTGGACCATAAAGAAGGCTGAGTGCCGAAGAATTGATGCCTTCAAGTTGTGGTGTTGGAGAAGACTCCTGAGAGTCCCTTGGACTGCAAGGAGATCAAACCAGTTAATCCTAAAGGATATCAACCCTGAGTATTCACAGGAAAGACTTGCTGAAGCTGAAGCTCCAGTACTTTGGCCATCTGATGTGAAAACCAGACTCAATGGAAAAGACCCTGATGTTGGGAAAGATCGAAGGCAAAAGTTGAAGGGGCTGTCAGAGCATGAGATGGTTAGATAGCATCACCGACTCAAAGGACGTGAATTTCAGCAAACTCTGGGAAACAGCAGAGGACAGAGGAACCTGGCATGCTGCAGTCCATGGGGTTGCTGCAGTCCATGGGGTCGCAAAGAGTCAGATACAACTTAGTGACTGAACAACAACGACAACACTAGTTATAATAATTACTTTCTATTCCTTTATGAATTCCAAGATGACCTCACAAAGAATGATGACTCTCTGATACAATAAAAGAAACAAATGCTACCAAAAATCCAATTTACCCAGTAAGTGCGCAGGAGTCATCTCTCCCCAGATGATCTACCACTGTAGCTCTATTTAGCCTTGATACATTAGAGAAACAAGAGCTAATTTTAAAATCATGATTATTTTACCTTAGATTTTCTTTTAATACCTCAGACATTTCAGGTGCTTGTAACCAAATTAAATTAGTCTGGTTAAGCACCAACATGCCTATAACAATGAGAATCTAATTTAGTTTCCATCTAGCATCAAGCAATGGGAACACTGCCAGACAATGAAAGTGAACCACTGTCATGCAGGCTAACAGGGGAAAAGCAAAGGTAATAACTCTATCAGGGTTTTCTAAAGCTTGCTATAGCATTATGAAAATCCAGGTAAGGACCAACTCCCATTTACCTAGTGATGATGTCACCTTCTGGAAAAACATGTCCCAAGAAAAAATGCCTATCAAGATCCCAAACTAGCTTAGTGGAAGGTAACAATTCTCAGACATCACTCAGAGGAGCATCATAAATAGTTATTGTTGACAAAATGGTAAAATCCCAATTATCAGTCTTCCTCTTATTTCCCCTGCCCCAACTCAGCTCTTGGATATGGCAAACTCCTTCCTTTGAACCTCTAAGACTATCCAAGAGACAGGGAGAGGGGGAGGCTAGCACTGTTTATGGAAACACTGTGTGCTAGGCACTCAGTTCAGTTCAGCTCAGTCGCGTCTAACTCTTTGCGACCCCATGAATTGCAGCACGCCAGGCCTCCCTGTCCATCACCAACTCCCGGAGTTTACTCAAACTCATGTCCATCGAGTCGGTGATGCCATCCAGACATCTCATCCTCTGTCGTCCCCTTCTCCTCCTGCCTTCAGTCTTTTCCAGCATCAGAGTCTTTTCCAATGAGTAAACTCTTCGCATGAGGTGGCCAAAGTATTGGAGTTTCAGCTTTAGCATCAGTCCTTCCAAAGAACACCCAGGACTGATCTCCTTTAGAATGGACTGGTTGGATCTCCTTGCAGTCCAAGGGACTCTCAAGAGTCTTCTCCAACACCACAGCTCAAAAGCATCAATTATTTGGTGCTCAGCTTTCTTCACAGTCCAACTCTCACATCCATACATGACTACTGGAAAAACCATAGCCTTGACTAGACAGACCTTTGCTGGCAAAGTAATGTCTCTGCTTTTCATTATGCTATCTAGGTGGGTCATAACTTTCCTTCCAAGGAGCAAGCGTCTTTTAATTTCATGGCTGCAATCACCATCTGCAGTGATTTTGGAGCCCAGAAAAATAAAGTCTGACATTGTTTCCACTGTTTCCCCATCTATTTGCCATGAAGTGATGGGACTGGATGCCATGATCTTAGTTTTCTGAATGTTGAGCTTTAAGCCAACTTTTTCACTCTCCTTTTTCAGTTTCATCAAGAGACTCTTTAGTTCCTCTTCACTTTCTGCCATAAGCGTGGTGTCATCTGCATATCTGAGGTTATTGATATTTCTCCTGGCAATCTTGATTCCAGCTTGTGTTTCTTCCAGCCCAGCGTTTCTCATGATGTACTCTGCATGTAAGTTAAATAAGCAGGGTGACAGTATACAGCCTTGACGTACTCCTTTTCCTATTTGGAACCAGTTTGTTGTTCCATGTCCAGTTCTAACTGTTGCTTCCTGACCTGCATACAGATTTCTCAAGAGGCAGGTCAGGTGGTCTGGTATTCCCATCTCTTGAAGAATTTTCCAGTTTATTGTGATCCACACAGTCAACAGCTTTGGCATAGTCGATAAAGCAGAAATGGATGTTTTTCTGGAACTCTCTTGCTTTTTCGATGATCCAGCGGATGTTGGCAATTTGATCTCTGGTCCCTCTGGCTTTTCTAAACCAGCTTGCACATCTGGAAGCTTGCAGTTCACGTGTTGCTAGGCACAGTTACTACCACTTTCACGAGTGGCATTAGTGGAAAAAGCCATATCTGTGTGGCATATCAAAAGCAATCTCAGATGAGTTAAAGATTTATATGCAAATATTTAAATAATCAATATGCCAAGAAAGTAAAGGTGGACATTTGTCCAATATTGCATTAGCAAAATTCAGAGTTTTAAAGTATAAACAAAATATAAAATACACCATTAAAAAACATGAAAAATCAAAGGCTTTGCTAGGCAAAAACTGTTCTAACATAACAAAGAATTTATATTCTTCACTGAAATTGAAGTTTATATTCTTCATTCTTCATTTATGCAAATTAATTTTTTAAAGACAACATCAATAGAAGAGAAAACAAGGAAAATACAAAAAAGGCAATTCAAGAAAAGAAAATACAAGTAGGCACATGAAAAATATTTGGCCTCCCTCTAATGAAAGAGTACAAATGAAAACCATGAGATACTGTATTCTGTTTATTAGAGGGGCAAATTTGAAAAAAAACTCCAGTGTTAATGGGAGTATGAGAAAAAAGACACCCATTCCATCTATTCCTGCAGTACCTGTGCAGCAATATGAAGCAACACAGTAATGTGGATCAACATCATTCAAAATGTGACATCACGCCATCCAGAAATTCCAATTCTAGGATTTCAAAAGAAACTGTAGAACAAGTAGCCATATGTAAATACAATGGGACAGTGATCACAGCATTAAACACAACAGGAAAAAAATATTCAAAGTGGTAGGTGATGCCATCAATTAGTCATGGTGAATCTATACAATAGAAATATTATATAGCTAAGAAAATCAATGTAGATGGATACCTACTGACATGAAATGATGTTTCTAGTATAGTAAATGAGAAAAAATAACACATAAAACTGGCAGAGAGTACATTAAAGGTGAAGAGGCCTCCCGGTACTCAAATTCAAGGTCTTCCAATTACCTGCTGCCTAACCTTGAACCTCAGTGACTGACTCTGCAAAATGGAGATGACATTATTACAAGCACTGAGGCCAGAGCTTAATCCTTAGCAAACACTCAACGAGTGTCAGTGTTACTTTGAGGTGAAAGTGATCTAGATTCTTCTTACGCTTCATACACACACACATACATACACACACTTCTAAGTTGGAATTATCATCAACTTTCAATCACTGGGTAGCAGAGATACAGTATTTGGTTTTATTATTATTCATAAAAAAATAAACAAAATTCTACCCACATCTGGTCATGAGTGTCCATGTTTATCATTATTAAAGTTCAAACCTTAAAGTTTTTGCTAAAATTTTTTTTTTTTTTAAGTTTTAGCATCCATTTTACTGTCACAGAGAGCAGGAACACAATCTGTTCTGCTTCCTCACTATTCTCAATATGAGGGCTTCATATCCTGTAGGCTATTCTAATATTAAAGTTAACGATTTATATGAATTTTACAGTGGTACTATTAATACATCACTGAAAAAACTTCAGATCCCCAAGATAATTGTGTCAAAATATTCTCTGACAAGATTTTTGGCTGAAAGGTCTATGTTTATAAAATGAAGAATTGAGCTACATTATATATTTTTTCCCTAAATTTTCAGAAAAAATATAAGAATCCTGATCTAAATTGCTCATAGACATGGAGCTTATTACCCTGTGCTAGAAGCCAAACTGGGATCTCATTTCTATTTTGACAATTAAAAATAAAACCTTACACTTGATTTACATGTTTTATGGCTGACTTTTCTTTTCTAAAATGCAAATGTAAAAGTTGATACTTTTCTATCCATCTAACTAGCAAAACTTAAACTGAGATAATAAAGTGTCGGTGAACCTGTGGGGAAGTTTTCATGCATTGCTGCTGGGAGCAATAAATCGGTACAGATGCTTTGGAGAGATTTTGGCAGTATTTTTTTAAATAAAAACATGTACATTCTCAATTGGTACCCTATATACTATGCAATGGTTTAATTTTCTTAGGCATGGTCACTGTATTGTGGTTGTATAAGAGAATGGCCTTGTTACTAGGATATCAGTGACAGGAATATTTAGGAGTGAGATCTAAAACTAAAAGAATCAGTTAAAAAAAAAAAACTTAAACACACACACATATATATATGCATGTGTGTGTGTGTATATATATATATATGTATATGTTTGTATCTACCTAGAGAGAAAGACAGCAAGAATGTTATAGATGGAATGTTTGTGTCCCCCCAAGATTTTTATGTTAAAACTTAATCCCCAGGGTGATGGTATTGTGAGGTGAGGCTTTTAGGAAGTGCTTAGGTCATGAGAGTTCCCACCAATATCACATGGGATTGGTGCCCTTATAAAAGAGACTGCAGAGACCAACACTTCCCCCTCCTGCCAAGTGAGGATATGGTGAAAAAATGGTAACCTATGAGAAGCATGGTGGGCTGCAGTCCATGGGGTCACAAAGAGTTGGACACAACTGAGCGACTTCACTTTCTTTCTTTCTATAGTTCCTTTTGGAGAAGGAATGGCAACCCACTCCGGTGTTCTTTCCTGGAGAATCCCATGGACAGAGAGGCCTGGTGGGCTGCAGTCTATGGGGTTGCAAAGAGTTGGACACAACTAAGCAACTAACACACACACACACACACACACACACACACACACACACACACACACGAACCAGGAAGCAGGTCTTCACCAGATACAGAATCTGCTGGCACCTTGATCTTGGACTTCCCAGCCTCCAGAACTTTGAGAAGTAAATTTTTGTTGTTCATAAGCCACCCAGTCTGTGGTATGCTGTTCTAGCAGCCCAAATGGACTGGTATAGGGGTGAAGGGAAGAAGGCTGAAAACATGTTAACAAAATTAAATACTTGGATATTTTGGTTTTAAAATAGGCTGGTGATTACCAAATGCTCTTTCAGCTTTCCTACACGTTTGAAAATTTTCAAAACAAGAGTTGGGGGAAAAAAGTAGCAAAGTTTAATATGCACAAGACCACATGCACCACTACAGGATTGTTTATTAACGTGAAGAACTGAAAACTGTCCACATGTCCAAAGAAATGTGTTTTTGTTGGATAAAATGTTTCATAGCAATGAATAGGAGTGCTTGTCATTCCACTCTAGTGGAATCTAGAGCACAACCACATAGATGGATTTAATAAAGCAGTGCCTGGTAAAAGATAAATACATCAATAAACAGGTTGCCAAACAAGTCTTGCATACGATTTATTTCAACATTCATTTTTAAGTAAACCAAAATGTACTTCACAGTTGCATAGCTATGGAATATATGGAGAATGGATTCAAAGAACCATGGTGGATCCATCCAGATGGATGCTACGGTGGGGAAGGGGAGAGGCCATGAGCTTACAGATGACATTGATAAAAGCAATCCAATTCCAAGCACCACATCTAGGGAAGGTTTTATTTTTATTATTAGTTTCTTAACCTAATGGACCAAGGTTTTAGAAAGGAAGAAAGTGGACTCATCAAAAAAACTGGACTGTTCCAGGCCACACCCAAAGCATCACAACACATCTCCATTTGCATTAGCAAACCCGAGAGAACCAGCCTTCCTCCTCTTCACAGCTGAGGCTGGTCACCACCGTATGCTCTCAGCGCCCCCACTTCTCTCTCCCAACCAGTCCCAGGTTTCTCAAATCAGAAGCTTGATTAGAAACTGCCATGTAACTAATACACTACACACACACATTCCATGGGTCCCTTTCCTTTCTCATTATGGGACTCAAGTAGGGTTTTCAAGGTCATGACCCTTTCACAGCCCTTGATTTTGACATGTGTTACAGTCAATGTAGAAATAAACTTCCCTGTGCCTGAGGCCAAGGAGGCACATGATAAAATCATATATGGAAGAGATGAACAAACGAAGTGAATAAGGAAGAATGGAGAAGGGAGAGAGAAAAAAGGATGATAGACGCATAGAAAAAGAAGCAACTGACTCAGTGGGACTATGTGTTACCACAGTCAGCCACAACTCCCAGACTTACTATACCCAAGAGTATAATCATTCTGGCCCACTTGGAAAACAACCAGAACACGATGTGTATCAGTAAAATCACAGTCAAGTTAGAGAAGACCATCGTGGCCTTCCCAGTGTTTCGTGTACCAGGGCCAAGTCCAGACATTTCGCTGAGCACTCGCACTCCATAATTACTCAAACAATGTTTCATTAAGAACAAAATATCAGTTAGCAGGGAATATGAATGGCCCACAATAGGGAGCCTTTTTGGCAGGGGATAAAACTGTCTTTTCAACGAGTAACAAAAATAAGATAGAAAAACAAGAACAGGCCTGGATAAATGGTACAAAGAAGTCAGCTAAGTTTAAAACTGTTCTTCCTCCAGTAGAACAAGGGGTACAGTGGCTAATAGATCATTATTTCATGAGAGAAAAGGCTAAGTTACCTTTCAACACTAGACAATCCCTAATTAAGAATAAGAGAGGAAAAAAACACTTTCTAAAAAAACCAGGTTATCATTTGCATAATATCTTTACATTAGCAGTTTATAATCACACTTTTGATGAGAGAATCGGAAGGGACTTTAGGGATTTTTTTACCAACCCCCCCTCAACTTGCCAATGAACTCAAAAAGCTAAATGACTTCCCTGGGGCCATATAACAATTTAGAACCGCAACCCAGGACTCCCTCTCCAAGTCTCATATTTTCCACATGGCACCATTTCATTCCTCCCTTTATAATTCTCCAACCTCTGAAATCTGTCTCAGTATTCCAGTCTCTGAGGTTTCTGTTACAAAGCTAATTTTTTTATTAAGAAAATTAAGAATATCAATCTAAATTGGATAGTCTGTAAGTGTGATTAATACTCAGGTGTGATAATGGTGTTTTGTTTCTATATAAAAATGTTCTTAACTAAAAGGCATTAGAGTTGCCATGCTATGATGTCTGCAATTAACTTTCAAATGGCTCAGCAAAACAGAAAAGATAGATATGAATATAGATGGATAGAAAGATATCACAAAATGTTTACAATTATTGAATTTAGATGGAAGAAAGGGGGTCTTTATTATACCATGGCTTTGATTATTATTTTTATAACTGTTGCAAAATAAAAATAAGGAAACGTAGATATATTTTCAAAAATCATTATTTTAAAGCATTTCCAATTTTGAGTAACAGACTTCAACTCTGTGCCCAGCTGCTCAGACATTTCACGTGACACAGCTAAGCAGGTCTTCCAGGGAAGGGGGTTTCAGGGGTTCCCAGACAGTATGTCTAAACCTAAAGACATCAAAATCATGTCAAGAAAGTGTATAGGGAGTGGTAGAAACCAGGAGAGGCTGTCCACGCAGCATAGATGGGGAGGCGTTACATCCAGATGCAATGCTTGCCACTCCTCCCATAAAAGGCTGGTGTGGGGATGGAGTCTGAGGCCTGCCTTCTACTGCAAGGCAGAAGAAGCCTATAAGAAACAGAATTCAGACACTCACTACCTTTGTTTTCCTCTGCATTCTAAAGCAGCAACTTCCCAGCATCTAAGCCCATGCTGAATCTCCCCTAGGAAGTACCATTAGTGAAAATGGAAACCCTCCCCTGAGCAGATGGGGCTGAGTACCTGGGTCTCCTCCAGTGCTGCCTGCCTTTGTTCTTTCTCTTCTCTTTGAGCCTGATTTAAGTCTTCTGCTCTTAACACTTTCACATGAACCAGAGGAAATATCGTCTCTCGGGATTCTTGGCTCTTCTCCACAAATTCCTCTGAGTCTCAATTCATATTACTCCAGAGAGCTCCCTCAGCCAGAATAATAATTCTCAAATGTTTAGTCTTCCCTCCCAGAGCTTCCACAAACACAAACTTAGATCAGAGTTCTTTTCCAGAGTTTTTACATGGAGATTTAAACAAGGCTCACAAATGTCACTTTGCACTCTTTAAAATATATGGTATCATTCCCTGTAGGCCTCCAAAGGCACCTCCATGCAGGGCCAGACAATAAGGATGGGGCTTGGTTAAGCTGATCACACCTGGTCTCAGCCGTCCCAATCTGTGGGGTCAGAATGCCTTCCCAGACCAGTTGAGCAAACTTGTTTACTGGGATGTAGAAATCCCTCTGTAAGAGGTCAAACAGAGGATAAGAAATCTTTTAAAGAGGAAGAAGGATGAGGGTGAATTAGAAAAACCACTATTACAAGGCAAGCAAGTTATGCCAATATTTCACAGCTTAACAATTGTTTATCCATCAACAGAAAAAAGGATAAACAAAATATGGTATATACATACAGTGGAATATTATTTAGCTGTAAAAAGGAAGGCTACTCCAATATATGCTACAACACAGATGAACTTTAAAAACATTATGCCAAGTGAAATAGATCTCAGACATAAAAAGGGAAAATACGTGATTCCACTTACATGAAGTACCTTGCTAGAATAGCAAATTCACAGAAACAGAATGTATCCATAGAATAAAGGTTTCCAGGGGCTGGGGCAAGAGGAATGGAGAGTTATTGTTTAATGAGTACAGATTTTCTCTTTGGGATGATGGAAAAGTTCTGTAAATGGATGGTGGTGATGGTCACCCATTTTGTAAATGTACTTAATGACTGAGTTGTACACCTTAAAATGGCTAAGATATATACAAGATGTATATAGATTTTATCACAGTAAAAAATTGTGGTGCTCACTTTGGCAGCACACATATGAATACTAAAATTGGTATATACAGAGAAGATTAGCAGGATAACATGAAATTAATGAAGCATTCCATATCTTTATAAAAGTGAATCATTACGCTATACACTTGAAACCAAAATAATATGGTAAATCAACTGTACTTCAATTTTTAAAAAGTGTTTAATACTATTTTCTATCCCTTAAGTCAATGCTTAGCACAAAACCCAGGAAGCTAAGATGTGATTCCACTCTCCTTCAGCTAGCTAGCTTATTATTATACTGCTGCTGCTGCTAAGTTGCTTAGGTCATGTCTGACTCTGTGCGACACCATAGACGGCAGCCCACCAGGCTCCCCCGTCCCTGGGATTCTCCAGGCAAGAACACTGGAGTGGGTTGCCATTGCCTTCTCCAATGTATGAAAGTGAAAAGTGAAAGTGAAGTCGCTCAGTCGTGTCGGACTCCTAGTGACCCCATGGTCTGCAGCCTACCAGGCTCCTCCATCCATGGGATTTTCCAGGCAAGAGTACTGGAGTGGGTTCTAACAAACATCAAATCTATATCTTATTTTCCTGTTGCCTAGTTTCTACCAGTCAAATAGGGCCTTACAAACAGCTTTTCTTTCTTAGGAAATCTCTCCCCTTCAGCATTGCTTCATCTTTCACTTTAGAATAAAGCTCAACATTGTATTACTTTCTTAGGAGGATTTCAAAGCCTGATGAACGAGGAAGTTTTTAATTCACAGTCAAATCTTCAGCCACCTGAATTCTCTGTATATACATATATTTAGAAATGATTCCCTCTAATGTCCTATGAGTCTTTATCTGGAATGGCTGCCTATGAGACTTTGTTAGAAAACTTATGCAGTTGTAAAAAAAGTAAAATTATAGGCTAACACTATGAATTCAATATATAAGGTTTTGGTGAAGGTAGAGTTCAATACCATGAAGCACTGATGTTGCAAAAGGCTTTTTTGTTAGTCATGAGGATCTAATGTCACCATGAAGGTATTTAGTGCTTCTCTAGATATGAGGAGATGCAAGGATTGAGATCATAAAATCTGTTCCTCAGTTCAGTTCAGTCGCACAGTCATGTCTAAGTCTGTGACCCTATGGACAGCAGCACGCCAGGCTTCCCTGTCCATCAACAACTCCCGGAGCTTACTCAAACTAATGTCCATCTAGTCAGTGATGCCATCCAACCATCGCATCCTCTGTCATCCCCTTCTCCTCCCGCCTTCAATCATTCCCAGAATCTGGGTCTTTTCAAGTGAGTCAGTTCTTCACATAAGGTAGCCAAGGTATTGGAGCTTCAGCTTCAGCATCAGGCCTTCCAATGAATATTTGAGACTGATTTCCTTTAGGATGGACTTATTGGATCTCCTTGCAGTCCAGGGGACTCTCAAGAGTCTTCTCCAACACCACAGTTCAAAAGCATCAATTCTTCAGTGCTCAGCTTTCTTTATAGTCCAACTCTCACATCCATACATGACTACTAGAAAAACCTTAGCTTTGACTAGACGGACCTTTGTTGACGAAGTAATGTCTCTGCTTTTGAATATGCTGTCTAGGTTGGTCATAGCTTTTCTTCCAAGGAGCAAATGTTTTTTTTAATTTCATGGCTGCAATCACCATCTGCAGTGATTTTGGAGCCCAAGGAAATAACGTCTCTCATTGTTTCCATTGTTTTCCCATCTATTTGCCATGAAGTGATGGGACCAGATGCCATGATCTTAGTTTTCTGAATGTTGAGTTTTAAGCCAACTTTTTCACTCTCCTCTTTCACTTTCATCAAGAGGCTCTCTAGTTCCTCTTCGCTTCTGCCATAAGGGTGGTGTCACCTGCACATCTGAGGTTATTGATATTTCTCCCGGCAATCTTGATTCCAGCTTGTGCTTCTTCCAGCCCAGGGTTTCCCATGATGTACTCTGCATATAAGATAAATAAGCAGGGTGACAATATACAGCCTTGATGGACTCCTTTCCCTATTTGGAACCAGTCTGTTGTTCCATGTCCAGTTCTAACTGTTGCTTCCTGACCTGCATATAGGTTTCTCAAGAGGCAGGTCAGGTGGTCTGGTATTCCCATCTCTTGAAGAATTTTCCACAGTTTAGTGTGATCCACACAGTCAAAGGCTTTGGCATAGTCAATAAAGCAGAAGCAGATGTTTTTCTGGAACTCTCCTGCTTTTTTGATGATCCAACAGATACTGGCAATTTGATCTCTGGCTCTGCTACCTTTTCTAAATCCAGCTTGAACATCTGGAAGTTCACAGTTCAGTTACTGTTGAAGTCTGGCTTGGAGGATTTTGAGCCTTACTTTACTAGCGTGTGAGATGAGTGCAATTGTGTGGTAGTTTGAACATTCTTTGGGATTGGAAGGAAAACTGACCTTTTCCAGTCCTGTGGCCACTGCTGAGTTTTCCAAATTTGCTGGCCTATTGAGTGCAGCACTTTCACAGCCTCATCTTTTAGGATTTGAAATAGCTCAACTGGAATTCCATCACCTCCACTAGCTTTGTTTGTAGTGATGCTTCCTAAGGCCCACTTGACTTCACATTCCAGGATGTCTGGCTCTAGGTGACTGACCACTCCATTATGGTTATCTGGATCATGAAATCTTTTTTGTATAGTTCTTCTGTATATTCTTTCTGCCTTTTCTTAATATCTTCTGTTAGGTCTATACCATTTCTGTCCTTTACTGTGCCCATCTTTGAATGAAATGGTCCCTTGGTAGCTCTAATATTTCTTGAAGAGATCTCTAGTTTTTCCCATTCTATTGTTTTCCTCTGTTTCTTTGCACTGATCACTGAGTAAGGCTTTCTTATCTCTCCTTGCTATTCTTTGGAACTCTGCGTTCAAATGGGTATATCTTTCCTTTTCTCCTTTGCCTTTAGCTTCTCTTCTTTTCTCAGCTATTTGTAAGGCCCCTTCATACAACCATTTTGCCTTTTTGCATTTCTTTTTCTTGGTGATGGTCGTGATCATTGCCTCTTGTACAATGTCATGAACCTCTGTCTATAGTTCTTTAGGTACTCTGTCTATCAGATCTAATCCCTTGAATCTATTTGTCACTTCTACTGTGACAAATTTGATTTAGGAATTTGATTTAGGTCATACCTTAATGGTCTAGCACTTTTCCCTACTTTATTCAATTTCAGTCTGAATTTGGCAATAAGGAGTTCATGATATGCGCCACAGTCAGCTCCCGGTCTTGTTTTTGCTGACTGTATGGAGCTTCTCCATCTTTGGCTGCAAGGAATATAATCAATCTGATTTTGGTATTGACTACCTGGTGATGTCCATGTGTAGAGTCTTCTCTTGTGTTGTTGGAAGAGGGTGTTTGCTGTGACCAGTGCATTCTCTTGGCAAAACTCTGTTAAGCCTTTGCCCTCCTTCGTTTTGTACTCCAAGGCCAAATTTGCCTGTTACTCCAGGTGTTTCTTGACTTCCTACTTTTGCATTCCAGTCCCCTATAATGAAAAGGACATCTTTTTCGGGTGTTAGTTCTAAAAGGTCTTGTAGGTCTTCATAGAACCATTCAACTTCAGCTTCTTCAGCGTTACTGGTTGGGGCATAGACTTGGATTACTGTGATATTGAATGGTTTGCCTTGGAAACGAACAGAGATCATTCAAGTACTGCATTTTGGACTCTTGTTTACTACGATGGCTACTCCATTTCTTCTAAGGGATTCTTGCCCACAGAAGTAGATATAATGGTCATCTGTTCCTGCTGCTGCTACTGTTGCTAAGTCGCTTCAGTCGTGTCCGACTCTTGTGCGACCCCATAGACGGAAGCCCACCAGGCTCCCCTGTCCCTGGGATTCTCCAGGCAAGAACACTGGAGTGGGTTGTCATTGGCTTCTCCAATGCATGAAAGTGAAAAGTGAAAGGGAAGTCACTCAGTCATGTCCGACTCTTAGCAACCCCATGGACTATAGCCTACCAGGCTCCTCCATCCATGGGATTTTCCAGGCAAGAGTACTGGAGTGGGGTGCCATTGCCTTCTCTACATCTGTTCCTAAAAACATCCAAATATCTGAAGACCTGTGCCACCAGATTTCCTGGAACACAGAGTGTCTCACTCTACCCTGAACTCTCTCAGGGGTTGTTGAAGGTCAACAGCTATAGCAACATGGGATTCAATCTCCTTAGAGGCAGATGGCAAATGCCTTTGTTGTTCAGTCTTTGACAACGCCCTTGGTAAGTGCCAATTTGCAGTTGACATATACTTGCAGTGTTTATATATATATATATATATATATATATAAACACTAGCATGTGGCAAAAGTGCCACATGCCAGAACATACCTATTAGCTACCAAATTCTGCTGGAAATTTTACCAAAAATAACATACTTGTGCCTACTGGGTAGGTGGCGAGTTGAGAGGTGGCATCAAAATCTACACATGCTTTTCACAGTGTGTTGTACATATACATTTTTTTAATGCCATACTTGTTTCATGCTTGATTCAAACTATATTTACAACCATTCTTGATACTAAAACCTAATTTTTAAAACTATAATATCAAATAACTTTATAATTTTTGTTTTATTTTTTAAAATGAAATTCCAGTTAAGCCACCTCACTCCCAGTATTTAATATGAAATACTGGGACTCATTCTAACTAGGCTCACTTTAAGTAGTCTTTTCCCTGAATCAACCATTTTCAGATCACGGAGCCTCCTAAAGGCTTTAACTAGTGGATTCCAACCCCAGAGTTAGAGCGCTATACCAGATTTCTAGGTTTCTGGGAGCAGACACATGTACCTGTTCTCAAATTTTCAGCAAATTCAGTCAACCAACTGGGCATTTGGATTGTTCACACAAATGCAATAGCTTGGTGGCAATGGATTAAAGTATTGATTCTCACCATGTACCACTGTTCCGCAAATGTAAACCTAGGGGCTAAACCCAAGGAAGGGAGAGATTTGTGGATCAAGGGGGCATCATCATCTCAACTTGATGTAGACCCTTGTTCTCCTCAAACCTCATGCTGTATCAATACTATCATTAGGAGGGAGGTACTGAATCAGTTTCCTTAGGATGTGAGTCTGTTTCCATGGTGACAAGAGTGTACTCCTTTAAACCACAGGACAAATGAATGGAGCATTCAGTAAATCAAGCAATTTCTGGGCATTTTCAAAGCCCTGGAACAGACAGACATTGGCTGTAAGTCTTACCAAACACTGATTTGTTTCATTTCTAAAAGTGCTGAGGAAGCCAAAGATGGATAAATATATGAGAACTGCATCCCAAACCAATATTGACCCTGGATCAAGTGTAAAATATGCCCGATTCTCAGAAGGGCTTATCTTGTCAAATGAAATTACGCTGGCTTCACCTTGGATGGCACTGACATTGTAATTGTCATGCATTCAAGCAGAACAAGCAATAGGCAACAAAATGTTAATGAGATTTTTCCTATCAGTCTAACTGAAGTGGTGCTTTCTAAATACCAAGGATGGTTAATCTCATGTTTTCAAATGGTGACGTTGAGCTCAAGAATCTAGGTAAATAATTTTTTAAGTCTACATGATCCTTTCTTTTGTGAACCACCTATTGGACAATTTTCTATGGAGTGCAACTTTGAGTCATGTCTCTATGTATGTTAGTTTGATAGAGTTCATATAGACTTGCTTTAAAGAAAGACTAGCATTACTTTTACAGACTCTTAGGCAGACTTTACTTGAAGTCGATGGCCATGGATTATGAAGAATCTTGTCAAAAACTTCAATTTTCACAAAACAATATCAAACCCATCCCTCAGCTCATTTGATGTGTTTATCTTTAAAATATGAATCTGCCCTTATTCAACAACAAAAAACCCTCATCAAAGAATATGTCTCAAGGTAACTTCCATTAGATCCTTATCAAATTCTTTTCTTAAGAAATGTCCACAGATAATCATTTAATGAACACATCTTCCACCTCTTCCTCTGAAGAAGTGGTTCTCAATCCTGACCACACTTTAGAATCATCTGAAGTGTTGAAGACAGAAAGTACCTTGAGGGATTTTGATTTAATTGGTCCAAAGTGGGGTCCAGGCAGGATATTTTTTGAAAGCCCCACCCCTGTGAGTCTAAGGTACAGCCCAGGTTGTAGACTAGCAATATCCAGAGGTTATCAGAATCTAATGAGTTCACTTTTTAAAGCACGTACTATTACACAAGTTATACATAAATATGGGCTTTCCAGGTGGCGCTAGTGGTAAAGAACCAGCCTGCCAATACAGGAGATCCCAGAGACTCAGGTTCAACTCCTGTGTGGGGAAGATGCCTTGGAGGAGGGCATGACAAGCCACTTCAGTATTCTTGCCTAGACAATCCCATGGACAGAGGAGCCTGGCGGGCTACTGTCCATAGGGCCACAAAGAGTCGGACACGACTGAAGCAACTTAGCATGCACACGCAATACATAAATACATTTCTTTTTTAAAAAGTTAACATGTGACATTTAAATTCTGCCTTGTCCCCCTCCACTTCTCCCCTCACCTCCAGTCCTCTCTCAATGATGGGCATGCTTCTAGAAAATTTTCTATTTATTTGCATATATATGTATTTTCACAGATATA
This sequence comes from Bubalus kerabau, assembly GCF_029407905.1. Classification (NCBI taxonomy): domain Eukaryota; kingdom Metazoa; phylum Chordata; class Mammalia; order Artiodactyla; family Bovidae; genus Bubalus; species Bubalus kerabau. The sequence continues at coordinate 120,221,272 of NC_073627.1, forward strand.
TTGGTGAATATACATATATATGAAAATACATGTACATTTCATTTTTCAAAATAATATTTTAACATATGTCATAGCACACATATTATTCTGCTGCTCTGTTTTCACTTAACAACATGCCTTTGAGCTCTTTCCATTGAGTACTTCTCTGTCTCATTATCTGTAACTGGTACACAGTAGGAATATGCCACAGTTACTTTGAGAAGCCATTCCTCTAAATCTCTGCCATCCAATATGGTAGCCACTAGCTACAAGTGGCTATCAAATACTTGAGTCAGGCTAGCATGAGCAGAGATGTGTCATAAAATACATGCCAGATTTTGAATACTATTAATACTAAGAAAATATATATATGTCTCATTAGTAATTTTTTCATCTTAATTGCATATTGAAAGGATAACATGTTGGATGTATTGGATCAAATAAAATATGGCATTAAAATCAATTTCACCTGTTGCCTTTTATTTATGTCAATGCAGTGGTTAAAAAAACGTAACACTACTTATATGGTTCCTATCATATTTCTATTGAATGGCTCAGTTTTAAAAGATGGGTATTTAGGATATTTGCAGTTCATTTGAAATTACAAAGGAAGTGTCCCATCCATGGTTCTCAATAGGGAGCAATTTTGCCCCCCAGGTGACATTTGACAATGTCTAGATCAGCCCTGGGATTTCTTTGGAGGGAATGATGCTGAAGCTGAAACTCCAGTACTTTGGCCACCTCATGCGAAGAGTTGACTCCTTGGAAAAGACTCTGATGCTGGGAGGGATTGGGGGCAGGAGGAGAAGGGGACGACAGAGGATGAGATGTCTGGATGGCATCACCGACTCGATGGATGTGAGTCTGAGTGAACTCCGGGAGTTGTTAACGGACAGGGAGGCCTGGTGTGCTGTGATTCATGGGGTTGCAAAGAGTCGGACATGACTGAGCGACTGAACTGAACTGAACTGAAGACACAGTTTTGGTTGTCACAACTGGGCACACCACTGGGATCTAGTGGGTAGAGGGATGCTGCTAAACATTCTATGATGAACACAGCCCCCACAATAAAGAATCATCTGGCCCAAAATATCAATAGTGCTAAGGTTGAAAAACCAAGTTATGCACGAATCATTGTCCACATGTGGGAGTTGTTTCTCAAAGGTAGACCTGAAGTCAAAAAATTGCCTGTGCTTTTAAAACATTTATGGACAGAACAAAACTGCCCTCCAGAGTGGTGATGCCAGTCAGCATATCTCAACAGAAGTGCATGAAAATACTAAAATTAATCATTAATGGACAAATAAACCTAGCCAAGAAAAGCTCAAAAGGCTTCAAAGTGTCCACTCAATATTCTGAGTTCTTACTATCATCAACAGGAATGACAACACAATTCTAAGTCCCAGAGTTTTAAGTAATATTTGGAGGTTTATCCTATTCCCATCCTTTTAAAAACTGTGTTCTTTGCTCTCAGAACACAATTCATGTGGGGTCCTGGCACAGTTAATTTGTAACTAAATCAAACAACTAGTGTATCTCTCTGCTTTCAACTATGGCTAAAATTTGAATCTTGGGAGAGTGAACTGCAAGTCTAAAATACTTTGCCAGTGTTTTAAGAATTATTTGTATTTATCTTACACCCATACCCAGAACCCCAGAGCACTGTTTTCCAAGCAGTGTTAGTCGCTCAGTCGTGTCTGACTCTTGGCAACCCCATGGTCTGTAGCCCGCCAGGCTCCTCTGACCACAGAATTCTCCAGGCAAGAATACTGGAGAGGGTTGCCATTTCTTTCTGCAGCAAATGTCACCCATAAGATGACCTCCATGTGTGGTAACTGATAATACAAGTCACGCACCATGACCAGGCATTTGTTCTCAAATGTACCATATATTTATTAGTTACAGATGATTTTGACAAAGTAGCATGTAGAAATATGTTACAGATCCCAATCTGTTCTGCAAATCCAGAGGAAATGCATTGCCCCCATACTTACATTTTACTAATCTTTTTCAGAAAGCAGGATTATTAACCTTCTCCTATTTTCAATTTCCACATTTACAAAAATGCACACCATAGCAAACACGGTTCCTGTTCCAAGTTCTCAGCATGACAAGTGTACTCTACAGCCATAAAGTTTTTTAGGAGAACTGTGACTCTTCCAAGCTTCCTCTGTTATGAACTCCTCACAAAGAACTAATTTTAACTTTCTTCCTGGAGTGAATTTGAATCATGAATTCATTCTCAGTATGAGAGTGTGCAAAATGAGACGAGTACTAGAAACAATTACAATTTGTTCTGACTTGCCACCATTTCCCTCCACAGGTTTTAAAAGGTATGTTTTGGGGAGGTGGGGGGGAAGTTTTCTGGGTAAAGTATTCAAACTGGGGCCAGCAAGAGTTCTCATGACCTTTATCACGTCTTGGTATAAATTGATATTTATTAACTTTCCTATTTGGGGCCTGAAAGATAATAGATAATAAAAGAAAAAATGAAGGGGAGGAAGAGGAGAAAGAATAAAGCTGGACTGGAAACTCCTAGAGGAAAGAGATTCATCTTTATTGTTTATCATTCCATTCACAGCTTCTAGCCCAGGTCTCAGCATAGCTAACCTAACTCAAACATGTGATTAAAGAATGCAAGATGGAATACATACTATCACATATAAAAGAGATACCCAACAAAGACCTACTGTATAGCACAGGGAACTATACTCAAGATTTTGTAATAACCTATCAGAGAAAAGAATCTAGAAAAGAATATGTATGTGTAAACACATACATATGTATAACTAAATCACTGTGCTGTGTATCTGAAACTAACAGATACAGTAAATCCTCTTGAAATCCAATTTCAAAAAAAAAAAAAATTCAAGATGGAGAAAAATAATTATCTGGATTAAAAAAGCACACAGATTAGAGTAAAATACTGATTCAGAAACACAAATGAGCACCTGGCCAAACTGGGAGTACTGGATAGGCTGGCGGGAGGTAAGTAGAGCCTCAGGCAGCACCGGGGGTACAGGAGGTGAGTAGGCACGGTAAAGCCTCCCGGGATCTGTCAGGGGGCCCTCCCTTGTTCTCCTGCTGCTCACTCTTTGCAGCCTGCTCAGAGCAAACAGGGCTGTGCCCAGCAGACCCTCTTTGGCTAGCCCAGTGGAGACGGCACAGATACAATTTAGAAATCAGAATGACTCTTCAGAAAACCTTCATGGGATTCTATTTGTAAACAGAATGTCCCATCACTTCTGAGATCAGCAGAGAACCCTCTCCTACTTGATAGTTTCAGGTTGAACTTCACATCAAACAAGTTCATCAATGCCCAGGCAGCAAGGGCCTCCTATTCAGCCGAGTCTTGATGAGAAACCTAAGTCCTATATACACACTCTGATTTCGTAACGAGCTACTGCTCCAGATACATTCTTTTTTTATTCGCTTTGTTTTTTTTTTTGCCACACCTCAAGCATGTGGAATCTTAGGCTCACACTTCTGCCCTCAGCACTGGGAGCTCATAGTCTTAACCACTGGACCACCAGGGAAGTCCTCCAGATGCATTTTAGGCTGAATATCCAGGCTCTAGTATCTCTTTTGCCTGTGTGTGTGTGTGTGTGTGTGTGTTTTTCCAAATGGGATAGAAGAAATGTTTCTTCCCCATAGAAGGTGGCTTGAATGTACTTGTGCTATAATATTAACAACATCTCAGGTGTGCTCTTATCTTGATCCTGGCAGCGAGGTAGTAACTAACATGAGGGGCTAAGAGGTTGGCACAGTGGCCCTGAGGTCACTGGTACTTTGGTGTCTAAGATGGCACAACTGGTAAACAGAAGTATACATTGCCAGATGTGGCTGGGTTTTAGCTGCTCCTCTCCTGGGCTGGAGGGGCCAGAACTGTCCCACCCAACAGGTTTCCTGAGCAGCTACTATGTCAGGTCCTGTGAAATGGCTATAAGATGGACATGGTCCCCGCTCCCAGGGAGCATAGAGAATGGTGAGGGATAGATAACGAAACAGAAGTTACACCTTTAATGTAGACAAGTAAATATGCATGCTCTTAATTCTAAAATAATGTCCCCCTCAATTTTTAGTCACTTTGAGACATATTCTACATACTATAAAGTTTATCCAATCGTTGTGTACAATTCAGTGGTTTTGTATATGTGTCAAGTTGCGCAATCACTACTTGATTGCACATAGTATCATCTTAGAACATTTCCACTATCCCAAAAGGAAATCTTGGACCCTATAGCAGAGATTCCCCAGGCCCACATCATGCCAGCTCAGGCAACCACTAACCCACTTTCTATGTTTAGAGATTTGCCTATCCTGAACACTTCAGAGTAGGATCATGTAACATGTGGCCCCAAGGAGGGGGCCTGGGTTCAATTCCTAGTCAGGGAACTAGATCCCACGTGCTGCAACTAAGAATTTGCATGCCACGACTAAGACCCAGCGCAGCCAAATAAATAAATAAACAAATAAATTTTTTAAAAAGATAAGGAGCCAATGTAGGATCTTGTAAAGAAAGAGTATAAGAAAATTGGGAGATAGCTTAAGTCAAGAATGTCAAGAAGGACAGGAGCCAGTGAGGTCAAATGCTGAGCAGGAGTGAAAACAGACCAAGAGGAGATGGGGACTTGGCCGAGGTGGAGCAGTGGTAAAGAATCGGCCTGCAATGCAAGAGACACAGGAGATTTAGGTTCGATCCCTGGGTTGGGAAGATCCCCTGGAGTAGGAAATGGCAACCCACTCCAATATTCTTGCCTGGAAAATTCCATGGACAGAGGAGCCTGGCGGGCTACAGTCCACGGGGTCACAGAGAGTCAGACACGACTGAGCACGTATGTACTTTGTCTTTGTCATACAGGCCTCAAAGAGAGCAGGATCAGCATGGTGGCTGAGCAGAAAAAAGTGGTGTTTAGCAAACATGAAGTTCTCTGAATGCTTAGAAGTGAACTGGAGAACAGGCTGTTGGTCGCTTGAAGACATAAACAGATCAAAGGAATTTCTTTTCAGCAACAAGAACCATTTAGAGGAAATCAGTCAGACAGGGGAGTGAGTCTGAAGATCAAGGCAAGAAGAAGCATCAGTGAAGGAGCAGGGTGAGAGGAGGATAAAGAGCGCTGATGGAGTCTTGGAAAAGGTAAAAAGCGCTCATGTCCACCTGAGGCTCCAAGTGATGCTCGTTCAGGCCACGGAGTTATTCTGGAGTGGTGGGCACAGTGGCTAAGGGCATGCAAGAAGGTCTGATGCTGTTGGATTGAGACCAGAAATAGTGGTGAGTGGCAGGGAGGGCCTGGTTGCCACTGGACTCTCCTATAAACACCATCTCAGGAGCGGCCCAAACACCGAAGTGACCCAGGGTTTCCCAAACTAGGTGCAAAAAAGCACCCACAGAATGTTGAAGAAGTGAAGTCTTGCTAAGAATTCAGACTGGATATGCAGAAAAGCAAAACAAAACTAGAGGAAAAGACTGGGAGACCAGGCACACACAGGCCCCAAAATACAGCACAGGGCAAAGCCATGTGCTGCTTACTTGTTACAAGCACTTAATAGTCAAATGAGAAAAAATACTTATGTTGCCATTTTTTTGTAACCCCAACAGTGTAGTCATTTGGGTAAATGGTAAGCATTATGTCAACTCACAAGTGGGAAAAGACACAGAAATATTAAAATGTAGCAACTGATTTCCTTCAACCCTTTCACTTTTCAATTCCATCATTCATTCAGTCATTCTGGTATTCCTACAACATGCTAGTTTCTGGAGGATGAGAATATGAAAAGAGTAGAATGCAGTTTACTCAACCTGACTATAAACCTTTGTCCAGAGAATTTGAATTCAATGAGTTTGAGGCCTCTGTTTATAGACAAACCAATAAAATAAGTCATTGGTCCTTTTTTTTCAGGAGCTAGAAGGTGGTCACAGATGGACTGGAGAAAGTCAGAAATCCTTGACTTTGTTGCTAGGGTGTCATATTATAGCAAATCTGTCTTCACTTGGAGTGTATTTACACTGTGGGAATATTGGTATTCTAGCAGAACTCTGATGAGCAATTCAAAGAGGCGGCTGAGATCAGAGGACTTGGTGAAAGCCCTAAGCAGCATGAACTGGAAAGTTTGTGAAAACTCCCCAGCTTAAGCAGCAAAATCGGGCCATTTGGAAAACTACAGTTGGTTTTCAATGGCAGTGAGTGATTTTTTGGCCAAAAAGTGATTGAAAAAAGGACAGTGATAGTGACAACAAATGTTTCACACACACACACACCAAAAAAAAAAAAAAGGCAGAAGAAAGAGACTTAACTTGGAGAGAGAAGGGATTATAAAATGTGTCCGTAAAAGTACTCAGGCTGGGAAATATATTAAAAAAAATTCAGACAAATCTTTCATTTTCCTCCTATCTTGGATCAGTCTTAACTTTCAGATATTTCTCTCTTTCCTCCTCCTCTCTTTCTTTCATAAAATGAGAACAAACATATATTCTTAATTCTACAGACTATGTAATGAGATAGTCATTTCAAGTACATTCCAAAAGATACCTTACAAGAGGCAGCTTTGCTTCAATATGCAATAAACTGATCTCTGACCTGGGACCCAAGGTTTTTAAAAATATTTACGTTAGAGTCACACTCTGTAATTAAAAACTGAAATTAACTAGCTACAAATAAAAAAATCAAAGTGGTTTGAATTAGCCAAGGTAATGAAGTCTATCAAAGACATTAAATATTTTAAAGCAGTCAATTAGCCTAAAAGGCATTCTATGCCTCGCAAATCTTGTAAAAACCTGCTGCCTGTGTGTCTCCTGGGGACTCTGCACATTTTAAAAATGAGGTCAAGCCAGATCCAAATAGAAGGGTGAACACAGGATGCTTCTGAATGTTTTGGGGTCATAATTTAATGAGCTATAGCAATAATTTACTAAATGTTCCATTGGTAGTTTTGTGGAGATAATATTGCAGGGAGACAAGCACAGGTCTGTAAGTGATTAGGAACTTCAGGTAGAAGCCATGAATAATAAGCCTGTTATTAACACACTGTTAGTGTTAAATGAATATTTAGTGAGTTATTTCAGCTAAAATTAGTTTATAGGTTACTTTAATACCCTGCTTGAAAATTACTTTCCTCAAACCTTGAAAACTTCAAGAGAATAATCTAGGTTAAACCTTTCTGTATAAAGAATGTTGGAGATGTAGAAAGGGGAACATTGATAGTGACGATCTAGGTTTCAGCTTCCACTGGGATGTAATCGACTTACTTTCAAGGGGTTGAATGTAAATAAGCTGGCTCCACTTCCCAGGGCACCTGCAGGCTCTGTGAGGGAGTGAAGTGGGGAGGAGGGACAGTAAAGGGATAAGCAGTAGAATGAGAAAGATCTTTCACCAAAACCTCTAAGAGACTCATATGCTTGATGTCAGGTGGAGAACCATCAAAGTTCAAAGACAGTCAGTGGCCAAAAACAACTGGACTCCTTGTCTCCTCCAGGCGTCACCATTTGTTTATTTAAACCTGAGTCTGCTTCTCTATGGTCACTAGATCAGAGGTGGGGGGAACATTTGGGTGTTGACATACTGCTAGTTTCAGCTCAGGGAGGAAGGGGATGCAACACAATCTGCCTAGTGAAAGAGTGGACCTGCAGGGAACACAGGGGACAAGGTGGCACTGAATATAAACAAGGGTTTGGTGTAAAAACTAGTCTCAGCAACAAAAGAATATGCTTGACTTTATGGGTATTTACAGTGTAAGGATAAAGGCAAAGCAAGATACATGCCATATTTCTGAACTAAAGAACCTGTTTGGTAATTTCAAGTAAAATGAAGAGGCCCTGCTCAAGCAGTAAAGAACCCATCTGCAATGCAGGAGACATGGGTTCGATCCCTGTTAGGAAGATCCCCTAGAGGTGGAAATGACAACCCACTCCAGTATTCTTGCCTGGATAATCCCATGGACAAAGGAGCCTGGCAGGTTACAGTCTATAGAGTCACAAGGAACCAGACACAACTGAGCATGCACGCATGCACACAAGCAGTTAAAGTACACAGGAGCAGTACTGCTAAGAATAATGGAAGAAACAACATTTACACAATCTGGAATCCATATATTGTATATACTGGGTTTTTTTCTTTTAATTTGAATAGATGGGAACATAAGGATTTCACACTTCATGCTGTTACTCAACATTTAGGCTTGGAGTTTTGGTCCAGGCAAGGTACAGAAAGTAGCTGCTGGAGTCCCATTTGATTTCAAATCTGGCTAAAATCCAAGTTTCTCAACTTCAAGTTCAATATCATGAAAACTAGACATTGCTTCCTTCTAGAATGTAGGGCTCCTACTGACATATCAAATTTGCCTAAACTTTCCACATGAAAAAAAAACTGAATCCAGGTCTTACTTAAGAGTGCTGTTATTTGGTAGAAACAAATACAATACTGTAAAGCAACTATCCTTCAATTAAAAATAAATTAATAAATTAAAAAAAAGAGTACTGTTGATCAACCCTTTCTACTTAGGATCACCTAGATGATTTTTTTTTAAACTAATGATGTCTGTGCCCCAACTCAGGCTACTTGAATTACAATGTTTAGAAACAAACCCAGGTAATAATTTTTTAGTTACCTGCGCAATTCTAAGAGACCATTAAGTTTAAAAATCTCTATTTTAGAAGAAAGCCACCCCATCTCATAGAAATTATCACTTGCTATTGGTTTTAATGCTAGAAAGTTTTAAGAAGTTAAATTAAAGCTCAGAACCCACCGTAGATAATCTGGTTTAATTGGTCAGAGTGGTAGGGGCTGGAAACTGGGATATTCTTCAGGTAATTCTAATGTAACACTAATAGTATAAGTACTATTTTTGGCAACACTGTTGTTGTTTAGTCACTTAGTTGTGTCTGATGCTTTGCAATCCCAGAGACCGTAGCCTGCCAGCCTCCTCTGTCCATGGAATTCTCTGGGCAAGAATACTAGAGTGGGTTGCCACTTCCTTCTGGGGATCTTCCTGAACCAGGGATCAAACCCATGTCTCTTGCGTCTCCTGCTTTGGCAGGCAGATTCTTTACCACTGAGCCACCAGGGAAGCCTTTATGGCAATACAGTCATACCTAAAGACCCTTGTCAGAGGTGGACTGACTAAAATTGGGGGCGGGGGACAGCACCAGGTGGTGCTATCCATGGTGCTGAAATGCCACTGCAAGGAATTTTTAATTGGTAATGACAAGCATTTATTTTAAACATGATGAAACAAAATCTATTATTGCATATTTTTCTTTTTTAATTTTTTATTTTTAATTGGAGGATAATTTCTTTACAATATTGTGTTGGTTTCTGCCATACATCCACACGAATCAGCCATAGGTATACATATGTCCCCTCCCTCTTGAACCTCCTTGCATATTTTAAAACTGAGAAACATAAAAGTTCTTCTAAGCACAGAACTACTGCTGTGTATTTTCAGTTCTATATTATGACTTGTTAAAGGAGAGAGATCTTGAAAGAAAGAGGATGCTTTGCTATTTTCTCAACGATCAGATAGAGTGAAGATGAAAATAATTATGACCGGTGCTCTTGGAAAACTGACATATTATTATTTGTTAGCTATAATAGTGTCCTGAATATTTTTTAATGTTCAAATTACCAGAATTTTAAAAAATATAAAGTACTTTACTTTCCATCTAAAATTCAAAAGCATAAATATTTATCGTTTTTATTTTTCTGCTTTAGAAGATCAAAGTGAAATAATTTGAAAAACAGTCTATTTTCACAGGATAACATTTACCTTATACTATTAACAGTATTTAATGATACTACCACTGAAGATTTCTAGTTGATGCATTTGTGAGCTTTATTTTTTATTTTTTTTTATTATTTAATTTTATTTTATTTTTAAACTTTACATAATTGTATTAGTTTTGAGCTTTATTTTAAAAAGGAGTTAATGTGGTGTTATAACTCCAATAATTAGACATAATGTTTCCCACCATTTTGTCCACATTCCTTATATAATGACCACAACTGAATTGCCCAGTCAGCAATTTCATATAATCTCCATGATCTAAAAACTAAAAACCTACGCTTATCCCTTCAAACTTCTATGGAGATGCCATATGTTCCATGATTCTATCCAATAACAACTCAGTAACAAAAGGATTGGATGAAAACTTTAAACCTTCCCTAATTTATGACCGTTCTCTCAAACAGAGAAAACGTTTTCCAGAGTGAATGACATTATGAAAATATGAGCCTGATATGCTAACCTGAAAATGCCAAACATCTGAATGCCACTTTATCAGCAAACAGCTCGGAAACATATTCGTCTTCTTTGCTAAATGCTAACATTTCCCATAAGGCAGTAGTATGTGCACGCATAAAACCTAATAAATCACACAGGAGTTTCCTTTGGAGCAATTACATTCCCAGCCCTCTAAACAATTGGGAACTAAGAGCTTTAAGCTAGACACCAAGGCACTTGCTAATATGATCCATGGGCTGTTTGAAGAGTTAATGAGGGGAAAATATCCCTTATCTTAAGTTTAAATCACTCAAGAACTCATAACTTGAACACCTGAATTTACCTTTTTGGGGAAAAAAAGTATGAAGCAAATACTCTTCATCTTAAACACTCTATACTTCAAAGAAAGAATTTCAGATACATCCCATTCTCCCTAAATGAACATTCAGAGCTTTGCCCATTTGGTTAGCATAGCAATAAAACAGAGTACAGTTCTCAGACCTTGAACACAGCTTATCCTTCATCTATTCAGACATTTAATGAATGGGTCTTGTAGCCACAAGGCTTTAGTGGATTCAAATCAAGGTATTTTTAAAAAGAGTCAAGTCCAACTGTATTCCAATAGTGCCCCTCCCCACTCCAAGGCTGTCAAAAGTCAGAGAAGACTTCTCTTTGCCAAAAGGGCTCTCAGGAGAGAGTTAGTTACCATCAACACAATTAGTCATTTGAGCATAGTCTCTTTAAACTACTGATATTTCCTATCTATAGATTAAACACTCTGGGAACCTATTTACTGACTACTTTCAAAGAGGGCTCTGTAGAATCCAGAAGCAGGAAGACAGAAAAAGATTTTGAAGGAGGTTCTTTGAAATTTCTGGTCACACCAGAAATCAGAGCTCCAGGGGGCTGATTTTAATGGTAAACTCATAACTTCCTCATGTTCCAATAGATTCCATTACGCCAGTGTCTGGCTCAGCTGCTTACACAGCTCTGCAGTAAATTTGTGTTTCCCATAAAATGATCTCAAAACTCTTTTCTCCAAGGAGTCATACTTTTTATGGAAGTAAACAAAGAAATCATAAATACTTCTCTCTCACCATTTTAAGCATTCCCATCACTTTAATGTGAAGACACTCATCATCAGAACTCACAAACAGAATACGGGTGATGCAGTGAAACTATGAATGATGATGGCAACAAGATGAAGTCTTGCCTCACTTTTATATGCGGACCTTTGGGACTGTTCTGCATCAGTGACTCAGTGACTCTGGTCTCTCACATAATTCCAGTAAACTGTATTATGTCTAGGGCCAATGACAGTTTTATATCATTTGAAAAACTTGTTTAGAACTTGTTCTACATTGTGTTTCCAATATGACTCAGCTGTTGGAATAAATATAACGGTAAAAAAAAATTAATCTATAACATGAAAAGAACAAGTTTGGTCACAAGTTGCTACAATCTTATAGATTAGCTACCTTAAAAGACAAAATTTCTTAAGTTGAACGAGAGTGAAAAAAATATTTTTGTGCAATTACATCTGGATTCTCAGTCTGAACAGTAATGACTGTTTTTCCAACACTTATCTCACTTAAAACCTTGCCCTCATTTAATGTTTGCCATATCATAGTTTAGTTGAAATACTTCAGTGCCTTATTTCTGCACATATTTTGACCTTATAAAGAAGTAAGTGTCCTACCGTATATAACACATGGAACTCTGCTCAATGTTATGTGGCAGCTTGGATGGGAGCGGAGTTGGAGAAGAATGGCTACATGTATATGAATGGCTCAGTCTCTTCACTCTTCACCTGAAATGATTTCAACACTGTTAATTGGCTACACCCCAATACAAAATAAAAAGATTTTTTTTTAAAAGAAATAGGTTTTAAACACAAAGAGGATTCATTACCAGAAAAGGGAATGAACCAGTTGGTCGAGAGGGGCAGAGACTATGGACTCACCTAAAATACGCTAGTAAAACTTGAAATTCATTGCTTTCATAATAATAAATCTTTCCAAATTAATTCTCATCTCAAGAAAAGCCTCTTGGGCCTAGAGAACACTGTGGCCCTTATCTCAGACTATAAGGTGACACGGGTCATGATGCCTAAGATAACTGCCGGGTCACTCTTCTGTCCTGTTCTTGGGGCATCCAGCCCTGGGAGGCTGGGAGATGGGACAGGCTGTCTCTAACCAGGATCACTAAAATCTTGTCATTAGTCTCATCCTCTGCTGTTCCTGTAAAGTTGGAATACCAAACTATGTGGCTGGCCCTGTGACACCCTGCAAAAACGAGGGGTCTTTCCTCTAAGGCTGGGTACCGCTGAGTGCAAAGGAGCAGAGCATGTGAAGCTGCTGTCTTCAGGTGAGAATACCTTGTGCCTACACGAACAACTTGCCCTCTCTCACATACTGCAACTGTTCCCCCAAACCCCAGTACCACTGGGACTAGACTCTCTAGGAAAAGGGGTGGCCCAAGCCCTGCTCTCCTCCAACAACAGAGAAGAAGAAAGGCTTAGAGTCAGAGACAAGCTGCTTGTTTTCTGTCTGCTCAGTGACCTTGGGGCGTGTATGTATGCATGCTCAAAGGTGTCTGATTCTGTGCGACCCCATGGATTATAGCCCGACAGACTCCTCTGTCCATGCAACTTTCCAGCCAAGAATACTAGAGTGAGTTGCCATTTCCTCCTCCAGGGGATCCTCTCAATCCAGAGATCAAACCTGCGTCTCTTGTGTCTCCTGCATTGGCAGATGGGTTCTTTACCACTATGCCACCTGGGAACCCCTTGGGCCATGTTCTTTCAATTTCCCAATAATCAAGTTTCCCCAGTTTTGTAAAGCAGTTTGCTCTGCAAATTCAAAGGCAATCTTGATGATGCCTGCAGTCCCTAGTCTTGGGCTTTTCTAAGACCTATTACTCCTCCTTTAGCCTTTCTACAGTAGGACATGCTGAGTGGACCCCAAGTTCTTCCCCAGGTACAGATATTTTAATGACAGTCTCAGAAACAGAGGCAAAAACAAGGTTTAATAAGTTTCCTTTGGGTCTGCTGAGTAATTTCTTCAGTTTAACAGCAAGCATTAGTTTATTCAACTGCAAAATGCTTGGACAGAAGTTACTGCTAGGAGTAGCTCCTTGGCACTTCCTAGCTCTGCCCCTTCCTTACATCTGGCTATGTACTGGGTTGGCCAAAAAATACCAACCTTTTTGGCCAACCCAATACTTCTGTCCTTCTCCACACATCTCTTAGGGATATAATGAAACCCCATCAATTAAGCACCTATTATGAACCAGATCTTTTAGAATTTGGGTTTGGGAAGTTTTTGTCTCCCTCTGGCAGATCAGAAATATCATGGGTCCACTTACAGCTCCTTCCAATTCTCAAATAATTTATAATATATCACTAGAGTGACCATATGAGGTGCTTTGCCCCAGACAGTCCTCATGTGTGCCTGTGGGGCTAGCAAAGCTATTAACAGCATCCACATTCACTCTCCGACTGTCTCAGTTTGAATGATAAATTGCATCACCCCCATACAAATACTGGAGATCCACCTGCAGTTTTCATAGGTTTGGCTGGAGTGAAGGGGGAGGAGAAGGACCCATATTACAGGGATCACAAGAAACCTTGGTTATGTGCTAGGCCGTGACAGGCTGTAGGAGGAAACCACAAACCCTGCTGTCACCTTTGAAGAAACAAGCTTAGAATCATTTCTTTGCAGACGCAGCCACATAGAGAAGATGAGCACACGGACTCCATGGCCAGATAAGCCGGCACTGCCATTTCCAGGCTATGTGCACACAGGCAAGTTATTTAACCTCTCTGTACCTCAGTTTCCTCCTGTGTGAAATGAAGGTACTAGAGAGCCCTTGCGCACTGTTGGTGGAATGTAAACTGGTATAACTTTTATGGTAAATAGATTGGAAGTTCCTCAAAAAACTGAAAATAGACCTACCATGCATGTGTGTGTGCTAAGTCGCTTGAGTCATGTTCGACTCTTGGTGACCCTATGGACTGTAGCCCACTAGGCTCCTCTGTTCATGGGATTCTTCTGGCAAGAGTACTGGAGTGGGTTCAGAACTACCATATGATACAGCAATTCCATTTCTGGATATATTTTCAAAGGAAATAAAATCAGTATCTCAAAGAGAAAAAACAATAAAGTTAGTAATAGTACCTACTTCATGAGGTGGTTGTGAATAACATGACACAATGGGCCCGTGCATACTAACTGCTGTAAAGGGTTTTCTGCCACAAAGAATTGCCCTGCACCTAGATCCTAGTCATAGTCAATGACACATTGGCAAAGCATAAACGAGGTCCACTTTCAGAGAACTGGTGCAAAAGACTTTGGTTTGGGTGACAAAAATAAACCCAATGAGATTCTCCCTTTTAGGATACAAATGCCCAATGAATAAGGGAGGTCACTGAAGTTGAATCTCAAGTAACAGGAGGCTCTCTTCCCACAGTTTGGGCCCCACAGGGGCCCTAATCCTAAGGCCCCAGGGTTCCTGAACCCCTGAAAGAAACCTTGACTCCACATTCCCGTGGACACTTGTTATATTCTCCCAGCACCCAATTTCATCTGTTGATGGGTTTCTTCTGCCATCTTAAATAAATTCAGCAGAGGGGGAGAGGCCAAGCTTAGAGGTGAAGGAAAAATCTGGGACCCCAACTGGAACCTTACACTTGTGAAATCGGAAATTCTTCACCCTACTCTCTGACCACAGCTTCAGATCAACTTGGCTCCTTGCAGCTCATCTATACCATGGCTTCCTTGAAACCCTCAGTGTTCCTCAAATTATTTTCCCTCCTGGCTTCATTTTCTTTCCTACACAGTCTGGATCACGTGTCCTACCAGTTGAACTCCTTTTCACAGGCATTTTACTTTCACCTTTCAGTGTTCCTCCAACCTGTTGGTTTTTTGGGGGGTCGGAGGGTCACGCAGCATGTGAGATCGTCATTCATAG
The DNA here is from genome assembly GCF_029407905.1 of Bubalus kerabau. Lineage (NCBI taxonomy): Eukaryota > Metazoa > Chordata > Mammalia > Artiodactyla > Bovidae > Bubalus > Bubalus kerabau. Next base: position 120,236,437 of record NC_073627.1, read on the forward strand.
TGATCAAAACCGTGCCCCTGCAGTGGAAGCACTTGAGTCCTGACCACTGGACTGCCAGGGAAGTCCCCCAACCATGGATTAATCCTACTTTGCATACGAAAGCCCCAAAGCAGCTACAGTATATGTGAGATGTGTGCTACTATTCAAATTACAGTTTACAATCGCAGCAGGCCCTCTGTGTTGCACTGTTGTCAGTCACTCGCCCACTAATATTCTCGCTTTCATCACTGCATTCTACAACTGTACCAATCTTCCCCCCTCAGCTCATGGATTTCTCTCTCCTCCACTACTTTGCATTCCAGGCATATAGACTCTGGTTTAGGAAACACTGTCCATCAGGATAAAATCCAGGGTCCTCAGTTGCTGTCCACCTGATTCTCCTGCAATCCTGTCCAGCCCCTTGGCCTTGTAGTCGGCCAACACTCAATGCCAATTTGCACATCCACTCTGTGGAAGCTGTTGTATCTATCCAAATGTCTTTTTCTTTTCCCTTGTCCACCTGACAAATATTCAACTTCTCAAACACAATCCTCTTTGCCTCATCAATTCAGCTGCCATAAAATCTAATCCTTCACTTCCCTCTTATCATGTGACACCTTCTATGTATTTCAGTGGTTGTATAAGGTAACTATGGGCTTCCCTGGTGGCTCAATGGTAAAGAATCCACCTGCCAATGCAGGAGACCTGGGTTCAATCCCTCAGTCAGGAAGATCCCCTGGAGAAGAAAACGGCAACCCACTCCAGTATTTTTGCCTGGGAAATCCCATGGACAGAGAAGCTTGGCAGGCTATAGTCCATGAGGTCACAAGAGTTGGGACGTGACTTAGCGACTAAATAAGAACAACAAAATAAGGTATATGTGGTGGCTTAAGTATCTGTCTGCATATCTTATTTGTCATAAGAAGTTGACCTCCATAAAGTCAGAGGCCTGGTCTTGATTATGACTGCATTCTCAGGATATTGAGAATTTCCAGAAGGTGCTCAAAACCAAGGATTGTATGGATAGAAACCTGGTCTGGCTGGTAGGGCTGGGTTTTCACACCTCCACTCAATTATGTCAAAGTCTCCCCACTGCTTTCTGCAGTGCTGGCATCTGAAATGTGTACTGGTCACACTGCATATAGACGATGCACAGGCTTCCCCATTAGGCCTAGGTGTCCTGGTAAAGCAAGAGCTTTACCGCTTCTCCAACAGGCCTAATTCCCAAACAATGTAAGAGACAGGAAAGCCTTTGTGTTTTTTTGTTTTTTTTTTTTAAATCTGCTCAGGAAAAGGAGGCAAGTCCTTAAAGAGTTCAAGTTTGGAGGGATGGGAAGAAAGAAAACAATCAAGGGAGACAAGAAAGCATTAAATGTAATCCTGAGGTCATTAGCCCTTCAGTGAAGAAGGCAGATAAATCACAGGCAGCTGGGAAATGTGGAAGCTTTGGCAACAACAAAAACAACAGCCCATTTGAGGGATTTGGACTCCTCGGACTCCAGATTCCAAAACAAATGCTTTCTCTGTAAGTTCATGAAATTCCAGTAAACTTCTGTTTGGGATTTTAATTATTTTTGTTTTATCTTCATTTTGGCTGAGGAGGTGAAGATTTTTAAAAATCTTTTCATGTTCGTTCTATGTGGCTCCAACTGACCCACTTTTTCAGTTTAAAAATATTTTAATTGGAAAATAGTTGATTTACAATGTTGTATGAATTTCAAGTGTACAGCACAGTGATTCAGTCATACATATATCCATTCTTTTCAGATTCCTTCCCCATATAGGTTCTCACAAAATACTGAGTATAGGCCCCTGCCCTGTACAGTAGGTTCCTGTTGTTTATCTATATTATACACAGGCATGGGTATACGGTACCCTCAGATTGCTAATTTATCCTTTCCTGCACCTACCTTTCCCCTTTGGTAAACATAAGTTTTTTTTTTCTATAACTGTGAGTCTGTTTTTGTAAATAAGTTCATTTGTATCATTTTTTAGATTCCACATATAAGTGATAACATATGGGATTTGTCTTTATGACTTAATATCAATTTATAGGTCCATCCATGTTGCTGCAAATGGCATTACTTCATTCTTTTTTATGGCTGAGTAATAGCCCAATGTATATATATACACCACACCTTTATCCCTTCATCTGTCGATGGACATTTAGGTTGTTTCCATGTCTTGGATATTGTAAATAGAGCTGCTGTGAACATTGGGGGTGCATATATCTTTCTTTTTTTTATTAATTTATTTTTTTTATTGAAGGATAATTGCTTTATAGAATTGTGTTGTTTTCTGTCAAACCTCAACATGAATCAGTCATAGGGACACATATATCCCCTCCCATTTGAACCTCCTTCCCATCTACTGCCCCATCCCACCCATCTAGATTGACACAGAGGCCCTCTTTGAGTTTCCTGAGACATATAGTAAATTCCTGTCGGCTATCTATTTTACATATGGTAATGTAAGTTTCCATGTTACTCTTCCATACATCTCACCCTCTCCTCCCCTCTCCCCATGTCCGTAAGTCTATTCTCTATGTCTGTTTCTCCATTGTTGCCCTGTAAATAAATTCTTCAGTACCGTTTTCTGGATTCCATAAATATGTGTTAGAATATGATACTTATCTTTTTCTTTCTGACTCACTTCACTCTGTATATAGGTTATAGGTTCATCCACCTCATCAGAACTGACTCAAATGTGTTCCTTTTTATGGCTGAGTAATATTCCACTGTGTATATGTACCACAAATTCTTTATCTGTTCATATGTCAATGGGTATCTGGGTTGCTTCCATGTTCTAGATATTGTAAATATTGCTGCAAGGAATAATGGGATACATGTGTCTTTTTCAATTTTGGTTTCCTCAGGGTATATGCCTAGGAGTGGGATTGCTGGGTCATATGGTAGTTTTATTCCTAGTTTTTTAAGGAATCTCCATACCATCTTCCATAGTGGCTGCATCCATTTACATTCCCACCAACAGTGCAAGAGCATTCCTTTTTCTTCACACCCTCTCCAAAAATTATTGTTTCTGGACTTTTTGACAACCATTCTGAATGGTGTGAGGTAATAACTCATTGTGATTTTGATTTGCATTTCTCTAATAATGAGTGATGTTGAGCATCTTTTCATGTGTTCATTAGCCATCTGTATGTCTTCTTTGGAGAAATGTCTGTCTAGGTCTTTTTCCCACTTTTTGATTGGGTTGTTTTTCTGGAATTGAGTTGTATGAGCTGTTTGTATATTTTGGGAATTAATCCTTTGTCAGTTGTTTCATTTGCTATTATTTTCTCCCATTCTGAGGGTTGTCTTTTCACCTTGCTTATAGTTTCCTTTGCTGTGCAAAAGCTTTTAAGTTTAATCAGGTCCCACTTGTTTACTTTTGTTTTTATTTCCATTATTCTAGGAGGAGGGTCATAGAGGATCTTGCTTTATGTCATCAAGTGCTCTGCCTATGTTTTCCTCTTAAGAGTTTTATAGCTATATAGTTTTATAGTCTTACATTTAGGTCTTTAATCGATTTTGAGTTTATCTTTATGTATGGTGTTAGAAGTATTCTAATTTCATTATTTTACATGTAGCTGTCCAGTTTTCCCAGAACCATTGATTGAAGAGGCTGTCTTTGCCCCACTATATATTCTTGCCTCCTTTGTCAAAAATAAGGTCCCCATAGGTGCATGGGTCTATTTCTGGGCTTTCTATCTTGTTCCATTGCTCTACGTTTCTGTTTTTGTGCCAGTGCTCTACTGTCTTGATGAATGCAGCTTTGTAGTATAATCTGAAGTCAGGAAGGTTGATTCCTCCAGCTCCATTCTTCCTTCTCAAGACTGGTTTGGCTATTTGGGGTCTTTTGTGTTTCCATATGAACTGTGAAATTTGTTGTTCTAGTTCTGTGAAAAAAAAATGCCATTGGTAATTTGATAAGGATCGCATTGAATCTGTAGATTGCATTTGGTAGTATAGTCATTTTCACAATATTGATTCTTCCTACCCAGGAACATGGAATATCTCTCCATTTGTTGATGTCATCTTTGATTTCTTTCATTAGTGTCTTACAAATTTCTGTGTACAGTTCTTTTGTCTCCTTAGGTAAGTTTATTCCTAGATATTTAATTCTTTGTGTTGCAATGGTGAATGGAATTGATTCCTTAATTTCTTTTTGATTTTTCATCGTTAGTATATAAAAATGCAAGTGACTTCTGTGTATTGATTTTGTATCCTGCAATTTTGCTAAATTCACTGATTAGCTCTAGTAATTTTTTGATACTATCTTTAGGGTTTGCTCTGTACAGTATCATGTCATCTGCAAACAGTGAGAGCTTTACTTCTTTTCTGATCTTTTATTTCTTTTTCTTCTCTGATTGTTGTAGCTAGGACTTGCAGGACTATGTTGAATAATAGTGGTAAAAGTGGACACCCTTGTCTTGTTCCTGATCTTAGGGGTGATGCTTTCAGTTTTTTGTCATTGAGAATAATGTTTGCTGTAGGCTTATCATATATGGCCTTTACTATGTTGAGGTAGGTTCCTTTTATGCCCATTTTTTGAAGAGTTTTCATTATAAATGAGTGCTGAATTTTGTCAAAGGTTTTTCCTGCATTTATTGAGATTATCATATGGCTTTTAGCATTCAATTTGTTAATATGGTATATCATATTGATTGATTTCTGTATATGGGAGAATCCTTGCATTCCTGGAATAAACCCAACTTGATCATGGTGTATGAGCTTTTTGATGTGTTGCTGAATTCTGTTAGCTAAAATTTTGTTAAGGATTTTTGCATCTATGTTCACCAGTGATATTGGCCTGTAGTTTTCTTTTTTGTGTTGTCTTTGTCTGGTTTTGTTATCAGGGTAATGGTGGCCTCATAGAATGAATTTGGAAGTGTCCCTTCCTCTGCAATTTTTTAAGAATTTTAGAAGGATAGGCATTAGTTCTTCTCTCAGTGTTTGATAGAATTCTCCTGTGAAGCCATCTGGTCCTGGCCTTTTCTTTTTTGGAGATTTTTGATAACAGCTTCAATTTCAGTGCTTGTAATTGGGTTGTTCATAATTTCTATTTTTTTCTGGTTCAGTCTTGGGAGACTAAACTTTTCTAAGAATCTGTCCATTTCTTCCAGGTTATCCATTTTATTGCCATATAGTTGTTCATAATACTCTCTTGTAATCCTTTGTATTTCTGCACTGTCTCTTGTAACCTCTCCTTTTTCATTTCTAATTTTGTTGATTTGATTCTTCTCTCTTTTTTTTCTTGATGAGTCTGGCTAAGGGTTTGTCAATTTTGTTTATCTTCTCAAAGAACCAGCTTTTAGTTTTATTTATCTTTACTCTTGTTTCTTTAATTTCTTTTTCATTTATTTCTGCTCAGATCTTTATGATTTCTTTCCTTCTACTAATTTCGGGGTTTTCTTGTTCTTCATTTTCCAGTTGTTTTAGGTGTAAAATTAGGTTGTTTATTCAATGTTTTTCTTGTTTCTTGAGGTAGGATTGTATTTCTATAAACTTCCCTCTTAGAACTGCTTTTGCTGCATCCCATAGGTGTTGAGTTATCATGATTTCATTGTCATTTGTTTCTAGAAATTTTTTTATTTCCCTTTTAATTTCTTCAGTAACCTGTTGGTTATTTAGAAACGTTTTGTTTCATCTCTATGTGTTTGTGTTTCTTACAGTTTTTTCTTATAATTGATGTCCAGTCTCATAGCACTGTGGTCAGAAAAGATGCTTGATATGATTTCAATTTTCTTAAATTTACTGTAGTTGTATCTGTGACCCAAGATGTGGTCTATCCTGGAGAATGTTCCATGTACACTTGAGAAGAAGGGGTATTCTTCTTCATTTGGATGGAATGTCCTGAAGATATCAATGAGATCCATCTCATCTAATGTATCATTTAAGACTTGTGTCTCCTAATTAATTTCCTGTTTTGATGATCTGTCCATTGGTGTGAGTGGAGTGTTCAAGTCTCCTACTATTATTCTGTTACTGTCAATTTCTCCTTTTATGTCTGTATTTGTCTTATGTATTAAGGTGCTCCTATGTTGGGTGAATGCTGCTGCTGCCAAGTCACTTCAGTTGTGTCCAACTCTGTGCAACCCCATAGATGGCAGCCCACCAGGCTCCCCCATCCCTGGGACTCTCCAGGCAAGAACACTGGAGTGGGTTGCCATTTCCTTCTCCAAGGCATGAAAGTGAAAAGTGAAAGTGAAGTCACTCAGTCGTGTCTGACTCTTAGCAACCCCATGGACTGCAGCCTACCAGGCTCCTCTGTCCATGGGATTTTCCAGGCAAGAGTACTGGAGTGGGGTGTCATTGCCTTCTCCATCTTGGGTGAATAGATATTTACAATTGTTATGTCTTCGTCTCGGATTGATCCCTTGATCATTAAGTAGTGTCCTTCCTTAAGTCCTGTAATCTTCTTTAAGGTCTATTTTGTCTGATATGAGGATTGCTACTCCAGCTTTCCTTTGCTTCCCATTTGCATGGAATATATTTTTCTATCCTTTCACATGCAGTCTAAATGTGTCTTTAAGTGGGTTTCTTGTAGACAGAATATATATGGTCTTATTTTTGTATCCATTCTGCCAGTCTGTGTCTTTTCATTGGAGCATTTAATCTATTTATATTTAGAGTAATTATTGATATATATGTTCCTATTGCCATTTTCTTAATTGTTTGGGGTTGATTTTTGTAGATCTTTTTTCTTCTCTTCTATTTCTTGACTATTTAAGTCCCTTTAATATTTGTTGTAAAGCTGATTTAGTGATACTGAATTCTCTTAACTTTTGTTTTTCTGAAAAGCTTTTTATTTCTCCATTAATTTTGAATGGGATCCTTGCCAGGTACAGCAATCTTGGTTGTAGATTTTTCCCTTTTGGTACTTTAAATATATCCTGCCATTCCCTTCTGGCCTGCAGAGTTTCTGCTAAAAGATCAGCTGTTAAGTGTATGGGGTTTCCCTTGTATGTTACTTGTTGCTTCTCCCTTGCTGCTTTTAATATTATTTCTTTGTGTTTAGTCTTTGTTAGTTTGATTAGTATGTGTCTTGGAGTGTTTCTCCTTGGGTTTATCCTGTATGGGACTCTTTGCACCTCTTGGACTTGATTGGCTATTTCCTTTTCCATGTTGGGGGAATTTTCAACTATAATATCTTCAAAATTTTCTCATACCCTTTCTTTTTCTCTTCTTCTGGGACCCTTATAATTCAAATGTTGGTGTGTTTGACATGGCCCCAGAGGTCTCTGAGACTATCCTCAGTTCTTTTCATTCTTTTCACTTTATTCTGCCCTTCAGAAGATATTTCCACCATTTTATCCTCCAGCTCACTGATTCATTCTTCTGCTTCAGATATTCTGCTATTAATTCCTTCTAGTGTACTTTTAATTTCAGTAACTGTGTTTTTTGTCTCCACATGTTTATTCTTAATTCTTCTAGGTCTTTATTAATTGATTCTTGCATTTTCTCCATTTTGTTTTCAAGGTTTTTGATCATCTTTACTATCATTATTCTGAATTCTTTTTCAGGTAGTTTGCCTATTTTGTCTTCATTTATTTGGACTTCTGTGTTTCTAGTTTGATCCTTCATTTGTGTAGTAACTCTCTGCCTTTTCTTTTTTTTTTTTTTAACTTATCGTGTTTGAGGTCTCCTTCTCCCAGGGTTCACAGTTGAATTCTTTCTTCCTTTTGGTTTCTGCCTTCCTAAGGTTTGTCCAGTGGTTTGTGTAAGGGTCATATAGGGTGAGATTTGTGCCGAGTTTTTATTTGTTTTTCCTCTGATGGGCAAGGCTGAGTGAGGTGGTAATCCTGTCTGCTGATGATTGTGTTTGTATTTTTGTTTTGTTTGTTGTTCAGATGAGGCATCCTGAACAGGGTGTTACTGGGTGATGCTGGGTCTTGTAGTCAAGTGGGTTCCCTTCTGTGAGTTCTCACTATTTGATACTCCCTAGGGTTAGTTCTCAGAGAAGGCAATGGCAACCTACTCCAGTACTCTTGCCTGGCAAATCCCATGAGTGGAGGAGCCTGGTAGGCTACAGCCCATGGGGTCACAAAGAGTCTGACATGACTAAGCGACTTCACTTTGACTTTTCACTTTCATGCCTTGGAGAAGGAAATGGCAACACACTCCAGTGTTCTTGCCTGGAGAGTCCCAGTGACAGCAGAGCCTGGTGGGCTGCCATCTATGGGGTCACACAGAGTCGGACACAACTGAAGCGACGTAGCAGCAGCAGCAGGATTAGTTCTCTGGTAGTCTGGGATCTTGGAGTCAGCGCTCACACACCAAGGGCTCAGGTTGATCTCTGGTTAGGAATGGAGATTCCACAAGTGGTCTGTTATGGCATTAACTGAGATTAAAACACATATCAAAAAATGAGAAGCCAAAGATGAACCCCAGAGAAATGGCAGTTATAAAATCAGGCAAATAATAATTAAAATGATGGAATACACACATATACCTATACACCCACGAGCAAAGTCAAACAGTGCAACAAAAATATAGTAGATTGACCTGATGATCAAAGGAAATAAAAAATTATATTTACCAAATAAAACAAAACTAACTAAAGCACAAACTGGAAAGCAAAACTAGAGCAAGGTGCCAAATGGGGAATAAAGCAATGAAAACAAAACGAACAAATATGTTGAGAGGAAAGTGAAGAAAGAAAAGAAAGAAATAGAAATGCAAAGTTAAATAGAGATAGATGAAGATGATTCATAAACATTAAAGATTTAACTGCAAGGGGGAAAAGAACAGTAGGAAAGGTAAAGGAATAAATGTAGAAAACATATAATAGGTTTAAAAAAATTAAAATTATAAAAATGAGAAAAAAAAAGGAAAAAGAAAGAAAAAAGGTGAAAAAAGGAAAACTTCACAGACCTGCAAAAGCCCAGTGTAGAGGCAGAGGTTTACAACAATAAAAAGTGTGACTAAATATATACATATATACACATAAGCAAAATCAAATCAGTCCAACAAAAATAAAGTACAATAGACTGACCTGGTGAACAAAGGAAACCAAAATCATATCTACCAGAAGAAAATTAACAAAGCCACAAACTGGAAAACAAAACTAAAGCGAGGTGCCAATTGGGGAATAAAGCAATGAAAACGAAACTAACAAAATGTTGAGAGGAAAGGAAAGAAAGAAAAAAAAGAAAAAATACACATGCAAAGTTAAATAGAGGTAGATAAAGATTTATATACACTAAAGATTAACTGCAAGGGGAAAAGAACAGTAGCAAAAGCAAACAAAGGAATAAATGTAGAAAAGTAATAATAGGTTCAAAAAATTAAAATTTAAAAAAGAGAAAAGAAAAAAAAAAAAAAAAAAGGGGAAACTCCACAGAACTACAAAAGCCCAATGTAGAGGCAGAGGTTTATAACCACAATAAAAAATGTGACTGAGAAAAAAAAATCTCAAAAGCGTAATTAGATTTCATAGTGCCAATAAAGTCAACTACAACAGAGGGGGAAAACAAAGAAAAAAATCCAAAAGAATCTATAGAACAAGTCAAAACATAAGAATAACAAATGTTTTTCTTGAGTCACTGCTGTCAGAGTCCTTTCCCTGGCTGCAAGTCATAGTCCACCTCACCTCCCTAGGATGCCCTCCACCACTGTGCTGATCTCTGGACCTGCTGTGGGGGCAGCTCAGACTCTGCTCTGGTCCTACTCCTGTGTGTTCTCGCCTCCAATGTCCACAGCTATCAGAGCTAGTGTATTTTCTTTTGTGGGAGCTCTCAGTGACCTTTTATATATTCCATAGACACAGAGTCTGCCTAGTTGATCATGTGGATTTAATCTGCAGCTTGGACAGCTGGTGGGAAGATTTTGGGTCTTCTTCCTTAGCCACACTGCGCCTGGGTTTCAGCTGTGGTTTTATTTCCACCTCTACAGAGGCTGCCCTGGAGAGCTTGGGTTTGCCCCTGTGAGGGCCAGGTGTGGAGGTGGTGCAGCTGCTTGGGTCACAGGGGTTCTGGCAGCACCAGGTACTCAGGGGAGTTGGCAGCTAGGGCAGTAAGTAATTTAGAGCTCTAGCAGGGTATGGCAACCAGTATTGGCCCATACACTCCAGTATTCTTGGCTAGAGAATCCCCTGACAGAGAAGCGTGGCAGGGAACAGTCTACAGGGTCACAAAGAGTTGGATACGACCGAAGCAACCCTGCATGCACAAACGCAAGAGTTTTTTTGCCTGTGGTAGCTCTGCCCCAGTGAGAGTTGAGCATGAAGGTGGTGCAGCTGCTTGGATTGCAGGGACTCTGGTGGCGCCAAGTGTGCAGGAATATCGACTGTCTCCCCCGCAGGAGTTATGGCCCTATCGGAATCTATTTTTGAGCCTCTTCTAGCTGGCAGTCAGAAGGCCTCTTTGGCCAGTCTTTCTCTGTAGCTCGGCCCATTCAGGCACTTAGAGGGCTCCCTTGCCTGGGGTCCTTATCTGCTGTTCGGTGTGTCAGGCACCTAAAGGGGCCCCTCTGGCTGGGGTCCTACTCTGTAGATTGGCACATCAGGCATTTAAAGGGGCACCCTGGGTGGGGTCCTACTCTGTAGTTCCCTGCATCAGTCTCTTAAAGGAGTACTCTGAGTGGGGTCCCGCTCTGTATTTCAGTGCGCTGGGCATTTGATGGGCCAGCCTCTCTGTTGTTCAGCTGCTAATGCTGGTGTGTGGGGAGACAGAGGCCATGGTGATGGTTCCACCCCCTACGCGTGACTCAGCAGTATCGCCTTGCTTCCATGGCTGCCTGGCTTTCCTCCACAGGCATTTCCCACCACAATCTCCTCCCTCACATCTCCTAGATCCATCTCTCTGCAGTCAACAGCAGCCCTTGCCCTGGGATTGCTCCATAATCCCTAAACTCCAGCACCCAGCCGCTGCACCTTCCAGGGGACCTCATTCCATTTAGGCTGCCACAGATCAGCTGTTTCACTCTCAGCCTTAAACGTTTCTCCTCTGACTCAGACAACTGCCCCAATATGGGGATCAGACCCCTGCTTCAGTTCCCCCACCCTCTGGGGATAGGTCCAGTTCCACTAACACTCCTGTTTTTCCCCCCTAGTTCCTTCGTCCTGCCGAGTTCTACGTGTTTCTATATATTGTTTTCCTCTGGTCAGGTACTCCTGTCGGCTCTCAGCTGGTGTTCGGCATGCACTTCTGTGTCTGAAGGTGCATTCCTGATGTATCCATGGAGAGAGAAGTACTACACATCCATCTACTCCTCCTCCATCTTGTTCTCACATGTATCTTTCTGAAGTATGGTTTTCTCCAGATACATGTCCAGCAGAGAAACTGTAGGATCATATGGTAGCTCTAATTTTAGTTTTCTAGGAACCTCCATACTGTTCTCCATTGTGGCTACACCAATTTACATTCCTATCAACAGTGTAAGATGGTTTACATTTCTCCACATCCTTTCCAGAATTTACTGTTTGTACACATTTTGATAATGGTCATTCTAACCAGTGGGTGGTGATACCTCATTATAGTCTTGATTTCATTTCTAGTGATGTTAGGCATCTTTCCATGTGCCTTTTGACTATCTACATAATCTTTGCAGAAATGGCTATTTAGGTCTTTTGCCTATTTTGTGATTTGGGTTTTTTTAATTTTAATATTGAGCTGCATTAGTTGTTTATATTTTGGGAGATTAATCCCTTCTCAGTAGCACCATTAACAAAAATTTTCTCCTATTCTGTCGGTTTTTTGTTTATGGCTTCTTTTGCTATGCAAAAACTTATGTTTGATTAGGTCCCATTTGTTTATTTCTGTTTTTATTCCCATTACACTAGGAGATGGATTCAAAAAGATATTGCTGTGATTTATGTCAGAGTGTTCCAAAAAAAAAAAAAGTGTTCTGCTTATGCTTTCTTCTAAATATTTTATAGTACCCAGTTTAACATTTACAGTTTTGAGTTTATTTTTGTACATGATATTTAAAAATGTTCTAATTTCTTTCTTTCACATGCAGTTGTCCAGGTTTCCCAGCATCACTTATTGAAGAGACTGTCTTTTCTCCAAGTACTTGCCTCCTTTGTCATAGGTTAGTTGACTATAGGTATATGGGTTTATTTCTGGTCTTTCTATCCCATTCCGTTGATCTTTGCCTCTATCCTGTACCAGTACCACACTATGGCTGCAGCTTTGTAGTATAGTCTGAAGTCAGAGAGTGGAATAACTCCAGCTCCGTTCTTCTTTCTCAAAATTGTTTCGGCTATTCGGGGACATCTGTGTTTCCATAGAGTTTTAAAATAATTTGTTCTAGTTTTGTGAAAAAATACCATTGGTAATTTGATAGGGATTGCACTGAATCTACAGACTGTCTGGGGAAGTATAGTCAACTGGCCCACATCTGAGTGTGGGTATGGGCAGAGGCTGAACATACTAACTCCTGTGTCTAGTGTTTATAAGGCTACAATGAGATCCTATTATGCTCTACATGTCTCCTGCCCTCTAAGATACCCCTGCCCACCACACACACAGATCCTTGTTTGTACCATTAATTAATGTTTCTAAAAACTCTATTTATGTTAATTTTATCTAAAAGTTCAAAATCTAAACACATACAAGTACCTACATCTCTCAGATGGCTTCCCATCAGGATGAATGAAAGAATTCCTAAGAAAAGGGTGGAAATAAAATTGTGCAAATCAGGAAGGGTTAGCAGAGGTGAACCAACTTTTTCATTCCCATTCAGCTCACTGCCATAAGCTGAGATGTGTATGTCACAGAATTTATGGAATGCATTATCTAGTTCAATTGAACTAACTGTCACAAAATGTATGAGGCTTAAATAATGCCAAGAAACTGCTAATTAGAAATGCCATTAAGAAAGTACATCTGCCAACCAAAAAGTTGGCCCAGAAGTTGAAAATTATAATAAAAATTATTTGGAATATGGGCTTATAGTCTTCTTTAATTTTGACCTTGAGAGTATACTGCATCTGGAAATAACATGAGTATATACATATACTTTTTAAGTAATAACTCCTACTTTGAAGGGTACATATGCAAATATTATTTTTCTGATGAGGTACACAATCAATGTTTGGAGACCACTGCTCTATATACTATCAGCTGGGCTCCCCTGCACATGGAATAAACATCCTGGCATCCTTTGGCCAACCCCACCCTCATCCTATCTTGTCTCTAGTGCTGCAATCCCCCCACCCTCCACTCTAACTGATGTTTCAGATGAAGTAGCTGTAAGAAAAGCCAGTGATTCCAAACTCAAGTGCCCACAACAGTCAGGAAGGGATCACAAGATCATAAAATGGAAGAGTGTTTTTAAAAAAGCTCACACACACAGTACAATGTGTTAAGTGGAAACTGATTTTGCTGCTGCTGCTAAGTCGCTTCAGTCGTGTCCGACTCTGTGCGACCCCATAGACAGCAGCCCATCAGGCTCCACTGTCCCTGGGATTCTCCAGGCAAGAACACTGGAGTGGGCTGCCATTTCCTTCTCCAATGCATGAAAGTGAAAAGTGAAAAGTGAAAGTGAAGTCGCTCAGTTGTGTCCGACTCTTAGTGACCCCATGGACTGCAGGCTACCAGGCTCCTCTATCCATGGGATTTTCCAGGCAAGAGTACTGGTGTGGGGTGCCATTGCCTTCTCCAGGAAACTGACTTTAGGTTTCAGCATTAAGAAGCAAAAGGGATTAAGAGAGAGTGGCAGCATGGAGAATGTATACCTCCTATTCTTGCTATTCTTATGGGCATGCAGACCTGGAGTGGTCAGATTTTATGATATTTCAAGGAAAAAATATATCTCAAATTTTATTGGATACTATACAATGTTTAAACAGGTGTGCATGCACACACATGCACACAGACACACACACACCTGAACTTGCCAAGATTTCAAGGCACATTTGGACCATGAGATATTAATTTGCTCTACCCACTGTGTATGTTATAAATACAGTCATAATTCATTAATAAGATTATTCATAATTAATAAAAAATCACAGAGAGGCAGGAAAAAAAGAGCAAGTTTCATAAGTCATAAAGTCAGAGTCAACACAAAATTAAAACCAGTGAAGGTGAAGGAAAAGAGAAAGAAATGACAAGAGAAGGTGATGAAGAGGCCAAGCTATTGAGAACAAAAGAGCAAAGGCAGGCATTCTTACTTGCTTCCTACTTTTTCCTACTAGGGGGTCAATAACTAACATACCTTACTTTCCCAGAGTTGTGGGCCCACTCTGTGCAGCCCTGAGAAAGTGATCATGCCCACTAATGTCTGTGTCACCATTTCTTTCTGAATAAGACTACATTTCCCAGCATTCCTCAAAGCAGGTGTATCCACGTGAATGAGTTTTAGCCTACAACTGCCTGCCGTGGTCCAAGAACACACATACACATACAGATGTTCTTTTCTCCCCTTCCCTAACTCCATGTGGAGGCAAAGGTCCAAAGGAATTTGGAGACATCTGATCCAAGAAACGAAACTCAGATCTTCCATCACAGACCTAACAGAATTGTGACGTAAGTGAGAAATAGATTTCTATTTGCTTCAGTTACTTAGATCTTGGTCTTGATCCTCCCCGTTTTGAATTCATTTATCCCAATTTACATCTTCTTGCATAGAATCTTTACTTATTCAGGTAAATATGCCAGTTCCTCTGACCATTACTCTAATGGCATGAATCCAGCCTCCTGGCCTCTCACCTTTGAACACGTTCTATTTTGCCTGTATGACCCTCAAGGTGGTGAGCACAAAACGGAGTTCCTCATCTGAAGTGGGGCATGACCAGTGCAGAACAAATACGATCATCACCTTTTCCTCCAGATGCTATGGCAGTAATGATGGAGCCTGTGATGCCTGTCCACTAAGCCTTTTTAAGTGGTGCTTGTCTTCTGCTATGTCTTCCTTATCTCATAATTACAGATTTATCTCTTGAGCTATCAGAGCTTTTAAGTCTCTATCACATTATGTTTTGTTTGCTTCTTTTCCTCAACTATTACCTACTTGTATGCCCATGGGGTCCCTTTTGCTTTTGCCTTTCTAGTACCCATCTGCCTTTCTTCTGGTAGTAGCACTTCTATTTTGTTTACAAGCAGTCCTAGTGGTACTAGACATCAAGGAAGTCTGCTTTCTTCTGACCTGGGCACTGAACATTCTTTAGGCTATACCAGTCACTCTTCCCTCTTAAATCAGGGACATAAGAACTGAAGGAAATGTGAATACATACATCATAAAAGAAATGTCTCAAATGGACTGTCTATTAATTCCTATGACCCAGAATCCCAGAGCATCTTTCCCACAACTTGGGGAAACTAAAAATCCAGTTAAAAATTGGGCAAAAGTGGATGGAAGGGGGAATTTGGGAGAAAATGGATACATGTATATATATGGCTGAGTTCCTTCTCTGTTGACCTGAAATCACCACAACATTGTTAACTGGCTGTACTCCAATACAAAATAAAAAGTTTAAAGTTTAAAAATAAAAGGTTGAGAATAAAAACAAATAGAAAATGGGCAAAGGACTTCAAGACATTTCTCCAAATAAGATATACAAATGGTCAACAAGCACATGACCACAAATGGTCAACATGCTCAATAGCATTAGTCATTGGGAAATGCAATTCAAAAACCACAGTAAGATACCATTCATTCCCATTAAGATAGCTAAATTTTTTAAGAGGACAAATGAAAGAGTAAGTATTGAGAAGGATGTAGAGAAACTGGAACACTTGGAGTTTATTGATGGGACTATAGAGTGATTCAGTTGCTAAACAGTTTGGCTGTTAAAAGTGAAACATAGAGTTACCACAAAATCCAGCAATTTCAATCCTAGGTTTACATCCAAAAGACTTGAAAACAGATACTCAAGTATACATGTGTACATGCATGTGTATAGCATCACTAGTCAGGACAGCCAAAAGGTCAAGACAGCCCAAATATTCATCAGTAGATGAATGGATAAACAAACCGTGGTACATTCACCCAATGGAATATTATTCAGGCACAAAAGATGAAGGTGAGATGGGCTATAACATGGATGAACCTCAAAACCATTCCAGTAAGTGAAGGAAGCAAGATACAAAAGGCCACATATTATATAATTCCATTTATGTGGAATACCCAGAATAGATTAATCCATACAGCAGAACCCAGATTGGTGGTTACCAGGGGAAAAGGGGGAACAGAAGTATGAGAAGCATCTCCTGAATAGGTACAAGGTTTCCTTTAGGGGTAATGGGAAGGTTTTGGAATAGACAAATTAGGGGTTGTACAACTTGGAAAATGTACTACATGTCACTGATCATTTTTAAGTGGTTAATTTTATGTATGTAAACTTCACCTCAGTAAACACACATGCACTCACAAATGTATACTCTCACAATTCTAGAGGTCAGAAGTTCTATCATCAAAAGGCTGCCAAGTCTGCCTTTCTTTTAGAGGCTCTAGAGAACAACTCATACCTGCTTTTGCCAGCTTCTAGAGTTACTGCACTCTTGACTTGTGGCCTCTTTCTGGCAATGACATCCCTCTGACCTCTGCTTTTGTCATCACATCTCCTTCTCTGACTCTGACCTTGCTGCCTCCCTCTGTAAGGACCCCGCGATTACACTGGACCCATCTGGATAATCCAGGCTGCTCTCTTCATTTCAAGATCCATAATCCACCTGCAAAGTCCCTTCTGCCATGTTAGGTAATACACTGACAGGCTTTAGGAAGTACGATATGAACAACTTTGGGAAGTTGTATCTATCACACCCCACCACCCCTTCAGTGAATTCCTTTTCTTACTTAAGTTAGTGGAGGTCTGTTGCTTGTAACCACAGAACCTCAAGCAGTAAAATGCTCTCTATTTTTCAGCATTGCATTTTGAATTAATAGGGAACATAAAAGTATCAGTAGCCAGCAGGAGTTGGATGTCTTGGCCATGAGGGGAGAATAACTAAGGAAATATGTAAGAATTGCATATTTGGTACAGTTCTTTCCCTGGAAACAAAGAGGTCAGACAAACAGATACTTAATGAATTCTGGTGGCTGAATAAATAAAAGGATGAGAATAAAATACAGAAAGTTTAACTAAAGCATTGAATCAGAGGCCATAGAAGCCAAGGGTAAGACTGCACAGTCGGGAAAATGTATGAAAATATAAAAATCCAATTTAGAGCACTGTTTCGCGCTTCCAGCGTGGAAGTTAGCCACAACCCTTCCTTGTGGGGTGACACCCTCCTACTGTCAAAGCTGAATCTGTATCAGTGATCTCCTCAGCGCCAGAAAGTCCCCTGCCATCCCCAGACAGAATGAAGGAAACGCTGTGTGCACACTGTTGAGGAAAAATCTTCAACAAAAATCCAAGTGATTTAAAGACACAGATGGTGAGAGCAATTTCTTGTTTTCTATGAGCCTCAAACTGTCCCTCCTCTCTGCTTCTCTGCTGGAGAAATGGCATGTGGACCAGATGTCCCAAGTGTTTTGTGACAGTTTGACTTCATGTGTTCTTTCCAGCTATCCCACAGGTCTCCTGAGAGTTATCCAAATACATGCATTGGTTTTCTGTCAGAATGAGGGGCAGATGTGGCATAACATGGGGTGAGAGATGTCACCTTTTAAAAGAATTTATGGGGACAAGCAAATGGAACTCCTGGGTCACGCACATTTTAAAATTTGAAATTATGCATAAACTTACGAGGAAGTTTACTTATCAATATAAACATTCTCCAAGTCAGCTCATTTTCAAAGAACTAAGAAATTACAGAACTTAGTGGAACTTTATCTTACTCACTTTCCTGATTAGAAAACTACAAAGCCAAGTATCCGAATAAGTAAGAATGATATTGTACACCTTAAGCATATTTTTTAATGTAGTCATTTTTGAAATCACTATTGTGACAGGTCGGGAGCGTGGTGAAAGTGAAAGTGTTAGTCGCTTCAGTTGTGTCTGACTCTTTATAGCCCTGTGGACTGCAGCCCACCAGGCTCCTGTGTCCACGGAGTTCCCCAGGCAAGAATACTGGAGTGGGTTGCCATTCCTTTCTCCAGAGATTCTTCCCAACCCAGGGATAGAACCTGGGTCTTCTGCAATGTGGACAGATTCTTTGGAGTGATTTTTGAAATCACTGCTCTCACAGGTTAGGAGCGTAGACTACATGCCAAACCCATCTCTGGGGTGAGAGATTCCACATTTTTCATGAAACAGGAAATGTGGGTCACAGCCTAGCAGGAATCAGTAAACTCAGTCATCTCATATATAGTGATGGACGATGAATGACAATGTCAACATGCCCTTGAAGACGGGCCTCGCCCTCCAGGAAGGCAGATGCTGCAGAGACATAATGCTCTTTCAGGACGATGATCACCTACTGTTTCTAAGGAGAACTGTACTGACTATGCTCTTCCTGTAGCCAGAGCTCTCCCTCCTATGGCAAATTGCTTCCTAACACTTTCAGCCTTTCTGGGTGAACTGATTACTGGCTGCTCCATCCTTCTGCTCAGATCTTTGATTATCTGATAAAGCGACAGGAAGACAAAGTTACCCAACTAAAGGAAATATTAGACCTCTCCTTCCCTCTCTCTAAATCTGGGTACACCAGAGAGGCTAATTATCTAGGCTTACCAATCAAACATCATTGGATTCAAATCCTGATCCCCTCCTCTTCCCTAGCTATATGACCTTGGGGGGCTCCTGGAAGCCTCCATTTGCTCATGAGTTAAGTGGACATAACTAATGGTATCTACCTCTACCTTAGCTTCTTAGGGTGAGATGGCATAATTTGTAGAAAACATGTGGCCAGTAGTATGTAACAGAGTAGGACAGTGCCTAGCTCTTTGTGATCTAATGCATCTCTGTAGTGGATCAGATTATTCTAGTATCTGGTCATTCCTTTCCCTTGCTCAAGAAACTTCGTTGGCTCCCCATTCTGAGAGGATAAGGTTCAAATTTCCTATGTGACATGTAAGGTCTCTGACCTACTTTTCAAGTAGATTTGCCACAAAGTACTCCTTGTACTCAATATTCAAGTTTCATGTGAACCACCTGAGTTTTTGTTCATGTACAACACTTCACTCTCTCTGCCTGGAGTGCTTCAGTCCATCCCCCCAAATTTAAATGTGTCTGTCTGTGTGCATGCACAAATTTACTTGCGTGGGATCTTAGCTTGTTTTTATCAGTTGTCAAAAATTAGATTTTACCTGAGTAGATTTCTGCATTCTCATAACATATACGATCTGACTACTTGGGGCCTGCGTTATCAGGCGGAAAGCACTGAATTAACTTGAGTAGCGGCCAACATTTCAAGGGAGACACAAACTTTCCAATTTAGCCCAGTCACCACCACTCCCTATAGTGTTATACCCCCACTCCCTACAGTATTACAGCAGCCTGATTTACTCATTAGCTGATCAGCTTGGAATTCCAAAGGCATTTGAGTTTGCAATTCCTGATCTAAGTTTTACCCATCCTAAGCCCTTCATAAATTCTTCCTTGATTCTACTGTATCATAAATAATTGTATTTTTTTCAACTCCCATAAGCTGTGTTTGTTAAGGCATGTCACTCCCATAACAGTAGCACTACAGAATATTGTAGTATAACACTTTATATGTTTACTTCATTGCCCTTCCTGAAGTACAAGCCCTGTGAGACACAACTCATGCCTGGACTGTGCCTGGCTTAGCATCAGATATTATAAGCAGATATTTGATTAATAATTTTAATTTAACAAAAATCAAACAAGGTCCTACTGTATAGCACAGGAACTATATTCAATATCCTATGAAAAACTATAATGGAAAAGAATATATATAACTGAATCACTTTACTATACTGCAGAAATTAATACAACTTTGTAAATCAACTATACTTAATAAAATTTTTTAAATCAAGTATTTAATCATGGGAAAGTCCACATCAAACAAGTCAAGCACACTTTTCTCCCTGGGATGGGCTAAGTTTCAGTCATCAACTATTCCTCCTAGGAACAATTATCAGGGAGCTGGAGTAGGGAAGATGGCAAGAAGTGGTGGAGGAGGCTGGGTCCACTGGGAAAGGACAGAGTCACACTTATAAGCTTGACGCCTGGTTTCAAATTTTGTCCTAGATTCATTTGCAGGAAGATATTCCTTAAACTGTTCAATAGCAGATGCGTTTTAATTCTGTATCCAGCTAGCACTTTATTTTGGAGAAGGCAATGGCACCCCACTCCAGTACTCTTTCCTGGAAAATCCCATGGATGGACGAGCCTGGTAGGCTGCAGTCCATGGGGTCGCTAAGAGTCAGACACGACTGAGCAACTTCACTTTCACTTTTCACTTTCATGTATTGGAGAAGGAAATGGCAACCCACTCCAGTGTTCTTGCCTGGAGAATCCCAGGGACAGGAGCCTGGTGGGCTGCTGTCTATGGGGTCGCACAGAGTTGAACACGACTGAAGTGACTTAGCAGCTTAGCAGTAGCACTTTATTTTATTCTGTGTATTCTCAGAAATATTATTGTGTAGAATCACACAAATCCATGAGGTCAAGGCAGGGCTATGGACTCCAATTACAGAGGTGGAAGCTGAAACCACACTGGGCACGAGCCAAATGCCCTCCCTTAGCAGCTCCTAACTGCTGAAGGTTGAAATGATTTGAAGACCTGCAGGGGTAGAGCAGTGAGTGCTTGTGTGTGTGTGTGTGAGCTGAAGACAACATGTTAGTCTTCACCATCTAAGCTCTCATCAGGGTTGTCACAACACATCCTGCAAAGAATCACAATCACTCTTTTCTACAGAGTCTCCTTTTTAACTGTTCTCTTCAACTACACACTGGCAATGCAGAGAAAAGGCAAAAGAAAAAAAATTCAGGTCAAATGGGTACATAGTTTTTTAAAGCTTGCTTAAAAGTCTGTTTTAAAAACTCTTCCCTCCTAGTGAGCAAATGAGATGGTCTGATTATGCTTTTATTCTACAGTTGTTCACCATTTAGAAAGTACTTCCTAGAACTGCTTGCTTTTTGCCTAAAATATCAGAATCTGAAAAGTCCATTCACAAGCAAGGCCTCATTTGCTAGAGTATTCTTATAAGGGGGTGAGTGGATGGGGGTGAGATTTCATCACTGTACAGACTAAACTGTAAACGGTTATAGGAATAAGGAAATACTTCAGTAGCATCATGTTGGATCCTCAAATGGGTCAGGACTGGGTAGGCCTATTCCTTGAATCTAGGCTAACATTCTTCCAGATACTCAGTTTTTCTAATTCCAGGATGATATCCTGTCTGCCCTGCAGAAAAAGGCAGGGTCTGAGTTTCAGAAGATCACCACCATTTCCAGCCCTTTCTACCTTGGCTCAGAGTAGCAGAAGGAAAAGGTATGTTTCCACAGACCATCCTATGGCTCTGGTCTCCAACTAGCACTAAATCAGGTTAACAACTAAAAACAAATTAAATAATATCCTACACCCAAAGTTTCAAGTGTCTACCGGTAGAACCCCTGGATTCTGAAGAACCCAAGCTGAGATGACATTAAGCTCTAAAGCTACAGTCGATCTTGGTAAAACCACTTCTTCCCTAGCCTTTCCACCTTGAAAAGGGTCCTGCACTCACTTTAAAACCACAAGACCTTGGCTGGTTTCTGCAATAAGTGAAAGCAACCGAAGGACTTATCAACTACCATGAGAAACCCTCTACTGAATTACAACTGAATTCGTAACTAACAGTCCTTTCTTAGAATGGAGGACACTGGGCTTGGCCTTGGCCTGGCCAAGTTTATTTAACCACAGTTATCTTCCCTACATGTGGGGGAGAACAGCAGGCTGCAAAGTCCATGCCCACTGCAAATACCTCTGGTTTTTTTTAAAGCAAGAAGATACTAATGTTTTATATTTTAAAAAATAAAAAAGAAAGAGTACTGCTGGCCCTTGGGAACGGAAATAAGTGACCAGTAATTTATGTGTAAGTATGGGGGATAAACAAAGCCTCTGTCTGAAATATATGTCCCCAGGATTTCTCCCACTCTTCAATGCCCAGCTCATATGTCACCTTTTGCAAGAAATCTCTGACTACTTCCAAACCACAATGCTTTACCTCCCTCACTTGGCACCAGAAATGCCCTGTGATGTAGCTGCTTGCCATGTGTCATGCCCCCATTAGACTGGTGGCTACTGTTGCCACATCTTCTATATTTGCATTCCCCACCCCACTTGGCATGTACACAGCTGAAGCCTGATGAACATTTGTTAAATTAACCTCTAGATTTATGCTTTGGCTTAGCTCACCAAGGATTTAAGGAGTGAAATGAATGAATTACAGATGGGACTGTGCCTTCCCTACCCAAAATGGGTCATCATCGCTCATGAGCACAGTGTGACAAATGCCTTCAGCAACTCTCCTTAGCTCTTAGCTCCTGTTAACATAACGACCATTTATCAAGGGCATACCACATGCACTGTGCTGAGCGCAACACACACACACACACACTCCTTGCAGAAGATGAAACCAGTGGCTATTTCACGTCTCTGAGCCTGAGACTTCACAGTTAGGAAGATGCAGCATTGTGATTGGCCATCAAGGCCCCTGCTCTTATGGAGCCATCCTATGAGACTCTCTTCCCAACTGTTGTTCCCAAAGCAAATGCTGATTGTGAGATTGGAAAACACCACGCCTCTCATTTCCTTTCCACTTTCTGCTGCTCTCAACTAACCCGCGCTATCACTTGACAAGCATGTGAGTGTGATAAAGTCAATCTGGACAGCACCATGGACAGGAAATGAATTTTACTGTGGTGAAATTCAAATTGCAACCATTCTGACAAGAGACAGATAGGAAAGACGCACTCAAGGCTTTTAGGGGTGTTTTCAAAAGACAAGCACCTCTTCATGGCCTGAGTGATTTTTTTTTTTTTTTTAACCAAGACAAGATATGAGTTCTTTGGAAGATGGCTCAAGCACAGGGCTTTGTTTCCCAGGACAAGGAGAATGGAAACAGCAGATCGGGGCTCAGGCAGACCTTCAGGGAGGGAGCTGTTATCTCCGCTGTGGGCCAGGGGCCATGAGCACATCACTCTGTGCGCTGCATGACAAAGTCCAGCACCATAGATGCTTCTGAACAGAAAAATTCAGAGCCACCTCATGTCCCTCTGTGCGATGACATGCTTCTCTCTGAAAGCCAGTATGCCTTAGCTCATCCTCTACAGACAGTGTTACCAAACATGATATTCACTGCACCAAGAATAAATGTAAATGGTGAGATCAATACAAAGATAGCATTTTCTTAAAAAATTAAGCTGTGGTTCAGCAAGTTGATGATAACAACCTTGGAAGGATGACTATTAATTTATTTCTCTGGAAATAAAGAAAGGGACTTGGTGCAAATCACATGGTACTGCAGAACTGGTATTCGTTGACTGATTTTACTGAGGATTAGTAATAAAGCCCTGACTGAGATATCAAAAAGGCTCCCTTTTGACCACGTTCTTGCTCTTTTCTATGCCTCCTCCCCATGCCACACCCCCAGCATCCTACAACGAGTGGTTCTGATGCTGCCGCGTGACACGCCGTGACTACAGCAGATCAAAGGCTCCTCAGGATACATTTCAGGTGGAAGCATCAGGGGAAGAAACAGGAATGAGATTGAGACAATTCCAAAATACTCCAAAAGGGAGAAAAAGGAAGTCCGGCCATTTTATTATATTGAAGCAAGTCTTGACTTTCAATCCTGGTTGAATTTGCTGAAGGCTGATTTAATAGCTACTGGCAGCACTTCAAACAGCGTTCCTGAGACAGCCTAATTCGACCCACGAGAACGGCACCATCAAAGCCGACATTTTGCCCACATTTAGGTGCCTTCTAAGATGCTGCATTTCTACCAACAGCCCAACCTTCTCTGGAGAACTGATGGACACATTTAGCAGAACCAGCTCTAAGTGGCATTGAAGTGGGCACAGTATAACTTCAAAGGCAAAATTGACTTTGAAAATAAAACCCACAACATCATATCCAGTCATGGATGAACAGCCTCTGACTCAACTTAAGACTGTTTTTGTGACATCTTTTTCAGTAAGTTTTTAAAATATTGGTCTTGCCTTGTGTTCCTGCCTCAGTGCCCTTTTTGGTAGAATCTTTCCCCATATACAGAAAGATGAGATATTTGATAAAATTCTAACTTCCTCCAACAAATTTCTTTTTAAATTAATTAATTTATTTTAATTGGAGGCTAATTGCTTTACAATATTGTGGTGGTTTTTGCCATACATTGACATGAATCAGCCATGGATGTATACTTGTCCCCGATCTTGAGCCCCCCCTCCCACCTCTCCCCATCCCATGCCACAGGGCCATCCCAGCGCACCAGCCCTGAATGCCCTGTCTCATGCATCGAACCTGGACTGGCGATCTATTTCACATATGGTAATATACATGTTTCACTGCTATTTTTAAATAAAAAAGAAAAAAAAAAACTTTGACCATGTGGAAACTCTTTCCTTTTGTTTGTACTGAAACCTGGCTGATATACTACTGAGCCCATTTAGTCAACTATCTTTTGTTAATTTGGCAATATTTCATAAGGTTGGGCAAAGAACTATATAACTTCTAGGGGCTGAACCACTTCAAAAGTTTGGACCTCATACAAGTATCGAAGAAGGTGATGACACCCCACTCCAGTACTCTTGCCTGGAAAATCTCATGGACAGAGGAGCCTGGTGGGCTGCAGTCCATGGGGTCGCGAAGAGTCGGACACAACTGAGTGACTTCACTTTCACTTTTTACTTTCATGCATTGGAGAAGGAAATGGCAACCCACTCCAGTGTTCTTGCCTGGAGAATCCCAGGGACAGGGGAGCCTGGTGGGCTGCTGTCTATGGGGTCACACAGAGTCGGAGATGACTGAAGTGACTTAGCAGCAGCAGCAATACAAGTATACTCCTGACTGAATCATTTTTGTATCTTCACAACCGAGGACAGAATGGAGCACATCAGATAAGTATTTCTCAGTTGAATGAACAAACAGAAACCATACTTATCATTCAAGATCTGGCTCAAAAATCTACTTCCACAAAGACTTTTTTGGTCACTAAAGACTGAAGTGATTTCTGAAGAGTGAACTGTTCATCACTTCATTGATTTAGCTTCCCAATAACAATGTATGTTACCTGACAGATGTGCTTCCTACTCAAAAAGACACTAACAAATGTAAGTGGTAAATGTGCCTCAAATCCAGAAAACCAAAAAATTTCTTGACATATATTCCCATTGCTTCTGAGGCTCAAGAAATCTAAAAAGCAAGGAACAGGGATAAAATACCGCTTTATAGAGTTCTTACTAATTCCTGATCCAACTACAAATGGAATGCAAAACACCAACTGTGATCCAGGCAAACAGCCAAGAGGGTTCTGGCCTCGGGCTGTCCATCCTTTGATCAAGGAGACTGCTTTAACAAGTAGTCTCCAGAAGGCCCCTATGGAAGCCGAAAGCACCATGGTGGGCACTAAGTCTGATCAGTTCATTCAACACCCTGATTCGTATTTATTTGTTGAGCACCTATTTACCTGTAAATAATAAACCATGAGCCAGGGATATAAAAATGAGTAACACTGCCTCTGATCTCAGTGGAATTCTCCCATTAGGAGAGACTGACAGGAAAAATACTTATTAAGCAATATAAGAAATATGAAAACAGATGAGCATAGCAAGTACCACAAGCATTCAGAAAAGGAAATACCTAGCTCAGCTGAGAGTCTCAGGATTTTTTTTACAGAGTAATTAATATTAGAGTTAAGTCTTGCAAAACGAATAGGAATTTTAGCAGATGTCAAGCCAGGAAACAGTATTCTGGACAACGAAAAAGTCTTGGAATATAACTGCACACCTGGAACAACCACTGCTGTTAACATCTTAATGTGAATTTATTCATTGTGTAATTAGGTCATTCAGGGAAATGAAGGCCCTGGAAGAGAAAGCCACACAACAGAGAAATCTTAAGTGGGGAAGAGGCTAGATGCCCCAAGGATGACGTGATACTGAGCATCCTTGTAAGGGACTGTGGGCAGCTCACACCCCACACAAAGGGTGATGAGCAGGCTGAATCTGGACATTGCATTTGCTCTGAGAGGTAACCCTTCCTAATGCCCACAAAGGCACTACAGAGTCAACTACAGCTCTGCCAGTTAACACAATTTGATTGCCATGCAGAAAACAGAGGAGAGTGGGGACAAATACCAACAGTTTTATCGCTGAGATAAGCCCAGCCCTGAGAACACAGGCTCTGCCAACCCCAAGGGAGTTGCCCTGGTCTATTGTGATCTATTTCCTATAACAGTCAAGTAAGGATGTGTTGGTGTGTGGACTACTGGCTGCTGGCGGCCACTGGGGCTCCTTCAATCTGAGGCATTTCTCCTGTGAAACATTCCTTTCTTACCATCATCTTCTGTCATACTGAGTAACATGAGGGTTTAAGGTCATGGGTGTCCCTTTCCCAGGACATGGGGCTACTGACAGAAATAAAGCAAATGAAAAATTTTAAACTAGCAAAACAAAGAGTGATGAGTATAGTATGCATTTACATCATGAAGTATCTCAGTATATCATGCACTTACATCATGCATTTACATCATGAAGTATCTCAATTTTAAAACAGAGGTTAAGAACACTTCTCTTCCTGTTTTATATAAGATCCAGCTATAAATGGTCTGAATCTCTTTGTATGGAGGGTTTTTCAATTCTTTAGTTTAAAAAAAGTATTGGAGGCCCAAATTTGACCATGAGGTCGAAACTCAATCTCCCTAGGAGAGAAAGAAGAGAGGAGAGCGAGAGCATGTCCCCTTTCATCTTCACAATTTAAACCAGTAAAAATTAACAATGGTCAAGTCTCTGTCCTGACATCAAGAGCTCAAGCATTCTTACCAAGAGCTTTTTACAATAAAATTGACTATTTAAACCTTTTTATTCGTAGGAATCATGATTGTCGGGAGAAATACCAATAACCTGAGATAGGCAGATAACACTACCCTTATGGCAAAAAGTGAAGAGGAACTCAAGAGCCTCTTGATGAAAGTGAAAGAGGAGAGTGAAAAAGTTGGCTTAAAACTAAACATTCAGAAAACTAAGATCATGGCATCTGGTCCCATAACTTCATGGGAAATAGATGGGGAAACAGCAGAAACAGTGCCAGTTTATTTTTTGGGGCTCCAAAATCACTGCAGATGGTGACTCCATGAAATTAAAAGATGCTTGCTCCTTAGAAGAAAAGTTATGACCAACCTAGACAGCGTATTAAAAAGCAGAGACATTACTTTGCCAGCAAAGGTCTGTCTAGTCAAAGCTATGGTTTTTCCAGTAGTCATGTATGGATGTGAGAGTTGGACTATAAAGAAAGCTGAGTGCCGAAGAATTGATGCTTTTGAACTGTGGTGTTGAAGACTCTTGAGAGTCCCTTGGACTGCAAGGAGATTCAACCAGTCCATCCTAAAGGAAATCAGTCCTGGATTTTCAGGACTGATGCTGAAGCTGAAGCTCCAATACTTTGGCCACCTGATGAAAAATACTGACTCACTGGAAAAGACCCTGATGCTGGGAAAGATTGAAGGCAGGAGGAGAAGGGGACAACAGAGGATAAGATGGTTGGATGGCATCACTGACTCAATGGAGATGAGTTTGAGCAAGCTCCAGGAGTTGCTGATGGACAGGGAAGCCTGGCGTGCCGCAGTCCATGGGGTCGCAACGAGTCAGATACAACTGAGCAACAGAACTGAACTGAACTGATTCTTAGGAAAGTTTGAGAGCAATTGATTTCTCCTTTTACTAATGCCTGGAGTACATAGGAATGTATAAGGGTTCTCCTTGACACAACTGGAAACTCATGGCCTCTAGTATCTCCTTCCCAGTCTGCCATGTAAAAACTCTGTAATGCTCGTCACCTAACACTGGGAGCTGGTAAAACATATTCAGGCAATTCCTCTTGAGAAGCAAAAGGAGTCCAGAGAGCAA
This sequence comes from Bubalus kerabau, assembly GCF_029407905.1. NCBI lineage: Eukaryota > Metazoa > Chordata > Mammalia > Artiodactyla > Bovidae > Bubalus > Bubalus kerabau. The sequence goes on from NC_073627.1 coordinate 120,264,319, forward strand.
GATGAGGAACCAGAGTGTGAAAAGCAGAGTATGAATGATGCAAAAATCTAAGGATCTTTGGCAAAAAGAGAAATCAAAGGAAGAATCTTTTTTACTCAAGATTAATCAATCACTAACATCTCTGTTGACAGACAGAACCATCATTTATTCTGATGAAATGAAACTCTCTGGTCCCGCACACCATGTTTTACAAATTAGGATTTCCAATATTTTCAAACAGGGAAAACAACACATACTCTTGTAACAAAAGTAGAAAAATATGTCTTTCTATGTAGAAAGATATGTCAACCTTAGGAGAAGATAGCTCTACACAAAGAGGAAACAGGATGAAAATGAAGTGAGATTGTCTAAAGCAATAAAAGAACTTCCTGACTAGTAATTAAACCCTAGCAGACCATGAAGGTAGCCTACAGCCTTCTTAGGGACACTGAACAACGTCAACGCTGAAAAGCAGCTCTATATACACCCAATAGAAGCCCTGTGCTTACCTCCTGCTTAACAGATACTGATTCAGTGCTTTTCTGAACCACTATAGGGTCTTCTTTTTCTCAACGACACATTCATCAGGGCTTGTAAACTGATGGCCAAGCAATTAAACCTAACCTCTGGGAGGATTCTGCTCAGTCCCCACTGGGTTCTAGAAGTATTGGATTCTGAGCATCTTTCAACGGGCCCCACACTCTCTGGTTTGCCTTAGTCACCATTGCTCCTCATTGTCCTCACAAACATACTTTCCTGCCTGCTCATATTTATGTGGCAGGTTGGCCTCTCACTCCTTTAATGGTATTGCTTGATTAAATGAGCAGTGCATTTACTTATTCCCTGTCCCAGGGCCTGAATTATGCTCACGGCCTTTAGAGTTCACTGATGCTTAAGTTTCTATCATTTAAGACATGGAAATCACCATCCATGACAATTCCCTCAATCTCTCCATACTATAGACTGAGTTTTTTTCCCAAGGTGGATAGAACAAATAGTCAAAGCTCACTCACGGTTCTCTGACCTCAAAGCATACACAATTGCCACTGAGTTTCAAAGAAAGGTGTGAAAAGGAATCTTGTAATTAATTAACCAGCCAGAATTGGTGCTTTGTGGAGGTGCTACTCTGTCCACGAGGATGTTACCATCAGTGCTTACCGCTGATCCCTGGGAGAGACCTGGTTATAACCCTGAGGCTGGATCTCCGTTTCCATTCTCAGCTGGCATCATTCTCCTCTGAGTCAGGACCACCACCTTTTTGCCCTCCACCTACAAGAAAACTGCTCCTGTGTCATTCTCATTCCCTTTTTTCTCTTGTAACTTTCCTATTTATGATCTCTTCCTTTACTTTCTAGCCACATTCAGAACTTTCCCCACTGAAGAAACTTTATCAGGGCCAGCTACATGACATGTGAGCTGTGTGATTTGCCCAGTGCTTCCCACTCAGAGGAGCCCTGGGCTTAGTTTAAAGCTCTGCTGCTGCCATCTTGACATTCTTCATCGTTTTTGCACAAGTGACTCGGCATTTTCACTTTGCACCTTCAAATTATGTAACAAGTCTTGAACATCATTTCACCTGCCACCCAAATCATAAACACCCTACATGTCCTGGATTATATTTGCTTGTCCTGGATTATATTATATTTGTTAGTTACCTGACCTGGATTATATTACCTTCGTTAAAGCAGGGCAAACATCCGGTCACGCTAGGCTCCTGACAAATCTGTGGCTGTCAAAGACTGCCTCATGAAGCTCTTCTCACAGTCGGCAGGCTCACACTGATCTGCTTTGTGGGCCCACTTATATTCTTCCATGAATGGTGACATTTATATTAAAATTAAGCATCACTTCTTACTGTTATAGAAGCAATGCCCCTCCTCCTGGACAAATGGCTGTGACGGCTTAGGAGTATAGAAAATGGAGAGTGGGTGCGTGTGACATGGTGTGGTCTGATGAGCCACTGATGCAGCCTCTCAAACCACACCCACCTGTGTTATCAGCAATAACCCCAGGTTCCCAATGTCCTGGCAAAACAGAAGAACTCGAGTACCAGCCTGGGTCTGTGCTTCTTAAACTGGGGACGAGAAACCCAAGGGCAGTCAGCAGTGTGAGTGTGCTGGGTTCACAAAGTCACAGATGAAATGTCTAGAAAGTCGTTAACACTCAATGCAATTAATCTAAAAAAAAATTTTTTTTTGTTTTTTTTTTTGTTTTTTAGTTACCTGACCAGGGATGGAACTCAGGCCATGGCAGTGAAAAGTGCCAAGTTCTAACCACTGGACTACCAGGGAAGTCTTTGAAATGTTATTTTTTAATATGGGAATGAATGTTTGAGAGCTTAATGTAAAATCTCTATTTACTTTTGTAAATATAAAACTTCAGAAGTATTTCATTCTGAGATATCCGGAACTTAGGCCCAAGTGCCCAGAGTGCTTCCTTCACTCTCCTCTGCGTCTAAGGACACTTGGGTGAAAAATTTGAGATGCTCTGTTCTCCTTATGTCCAAAACTGCAATATGACAAGGTCTCAAAGAAAGACAGTCCTGTGGTCTGTATTTAAAAGAAAGCAAATATCTGGTGGAAACAGATGTTCCTGAAATCCTATAAAAATGGCAGAGGTTGAGCTGCTCTCACTTTGGTAAAGCCCTAAGTAGAGGTCCAAAGTCACAGAGACAGGTAGAAGTCAGGGTGAATGCTATTCCTAACAGACCGCCACTAAGATAAGTCTAGTCATGTGGGCAACAGAACCAGCTGATCAACCCGACAAGGCTGCATTTCCAGATATTGTCTGAAAATATGACAAGATAAAGCCCATCTGGTTCTCACTCATCATTAACCACCTGGAAGTCCTGCAGTTCTTACCAAGGAAGTAGAATGACATGAAGCAAATATACAGGGGTGAGGTGAAAAGGTGATGGAAGAAGAGATAAGAAACCTCAGAGAATTTTCACTTGGGCTAACTCAGAGAGCAAGATGAACCGAGAAAGTACCTTAAGACTCCCTCATTTTTCTCTCTCCTTTCATGCACCAGATCTCTGTATTTGAAGGCATATAAAGTCTCTATCATTTCCCCACTGACAAGAGTCACTATCATAATTTTCTTTTCTTCAGTTTTTTTTTTTTTCCCTAAGAAGAACTAAGCAAGAATGCTTAGTGCCCATGACAGTCACTGGCAGTTAAGTGAATGCCATTTTCACCCTGCGACCTGTGTTTGGCACAAAGAAATAAATGCTCAATAAGTGTGGAAATTTTTCAAGAGGCCAAGATTCTTGTTTTCTGGTGACAAGTCTCATACATTCTTGCATCACATAGAAGGCTCAAAAAAGAATCCTTGCATGAAGTTTGCCACAGAGAGTTGCTCTTTTGTCTGTCATTTCTCACAGATGAGGATAAAATACAGCTGACAAAGACCTAGCCAATGAGAAAGGAGGCCAGTATCTTGGGTCAGAAACCACACTGAGACGGGAGCCAAGGACCCTTGGTTCTAGTTCTGATTCTTTACTAATTAGCAAAATTCTCCTCTTGGTCCCAGTAACCTCAGCTTGAAATCAAAGTTGAACTATTAAGATTTCTAAATTCCTTCCAAGTCCTAAAATCCTATTATAAGCAGCATTATTTTTCCATTCCAAAACAAAACTAGATAGAAGACTGTCAATTAGGAAAGAGCACGTCTTGATAAGTTTAATACACTCTGTTGAGAGATATCTCCCTTTCCTGTTAATGGGGTTGGGGTAGGGGGTGAGGGGCGGGGTGGCAGGAGCCATTCTAACAATGAAGTGATTCAGGAAATGTTTGCCAGAGCAAGATGAACTAGATTCTTAGGTGGGCAGCCTGTGAAATGAAACAGAAACATTGTAGATGCTTCATTATATTCCAGAAAGGAAGAAAATCTCTTTTTTTTAAGGCATTGACCCAGGAGAAGCTCTTAAGAGTCCCTTGGACGGCAAGGAGATCCAGCCAGTCCATTCTGGAGGAGATCAGTCCTGGGTGTTCTTTGGAAGGAATGATGCTAAAGCTGAAACTCCAGTACTTTGGCCACCTCATGCAAAGAGTTGACTCATTGGAAAAGACTCTGATGCTGGGAGGGATTGGGGGCAGGAGGAGAAGGGGACGACAGAGGATGAGATGGCTGGATGGCATCACCGACTGGATGGATGTGAGTTTGAGTGAACTCCAGGAGTTGGTGATGGACAGGGAGGCCTGGCGTGCTGCAATTCATGGGGTCGCAAAGAGTCGGACACGACTGAGTGACTGAACTGAACTGAACTGACCCAGGAGAAGGCATTATAATTGATCTGGATAAATTACCAGCAATTAAAAGCTATTGTTTCCTAAAAAGGAAAAAAAGGCAATCTCAAACCAAAATATTTATTATGAGAAAGTAATTTTCCTGTTATCAGGGTTAAAAAAAAAAAAAAAAAAGCCTCATTCTTACTAAATCTTTCTAGTCCAAATGTGTACAAATTTCTTTGGAGTCAACCAACATTTCTCCCTATGAACCCATGATGTTGGTTATTTTTGGAATAACTAGCTAATGAATATTATCTGTAATGATACGAAATCAGAATCTCAACCTCTTGAATTCCTTCTTCATTAATATGCATAGCTCCCCTCTTTTCAGGAGGTGGATGGCCATTATCATTAAAACAAGTATAATAAATATCAAAGCTGAGATCTCTGTCTTCGGATACCATGTCTCCTACATATTAGCATACCCACTGTGTCTTAGCAAAGCTCAAAAGAGAATTTCTGCTTGAATGCTGCCATCAGATGGGCTATAAAGGGCTTAATTAGAGTTCATGGGGGAGTCACTTTCTGAGTAGATGCTACAAAAGGAAAAATGCTGTTATAGTTCAAAATCTTCAACTTCCCTAAGCCTTCTGTTTTAGATTGAATGCTGTGTCTCCCTATGTGTCATATGTTGAATCTCTAATCCCCAATGTGACAGTTATAGGAGGTGGAAATATTTGGTAAGTATTTAGGTTTAGATGAGGCCATGAGTGTGAAGCCCCCATGATGAGACTGCATGCTTGTGTGCTCTGTCATGTATGACTCTTTGTGACCTTATGGACTATAGCCCCCAGGCTCCTCTGTCCATGGGTTTTGCCAGGCAAGAATACTGGGTTGCCATTCCCCTCTCCAGGGGATATTTCTGACCCAGGGATTGAACCCACATCTCTTGGGGGATTCTTTACTACTGGAGCCTTCAGGAAAGCCTTCATGATGGGATTAGTGCCCTTCTTAGAAGAGATACCAGAATGTCCTCTCTCTACTATGTGAGGATACAGCAAGAAGGGAGCCTTCTACCATCCAGGAACAGGGTTCTAACCAGAATTCAACCATGATCTTGGACTTCCCAGCTTCCAGAAGTAAAGAAATAAATGCTGTTATTTAAGCCACCCAGCCTATGGTATTTTGCTATAGCAGCTCAAGCTAAAACAATTTACTTTCCTTATCTAGAAAATAATTGTTTTGCATGGGATGATTTGAAATTCTTTCAAGCTGCAACCATCTATGATAATAAAAGAAAGGACAGGTTACCAGAGCAGTATAATAAGAGAATTTCAAATTAATCACTGGCTCATAAAGACAGAGATATCAAGTGACATGCTGGGAAGGCATGGTAAGAAATCAGAATAATAAGTGATTGCTGATGAAGCCTGAAAACAGAAACCACTATAAATTAATGAGCCGGGAAAGTGACTTGATAGAGCCACTATCTGAGGCATGGGAATTGAAATGTCTTAGTGAAGGCTCTTGAGGTGGGCAGAGTAGGCCAAACTGGTTCAGACATGTCTTATGCAGACTAACATCATCTGAGCCTCACACACTTGAACATACTATAAGGAATGACTGTGAAAACCAGAAGAAGGTTTCCCAGGGAGATCAACTCCATAGATCCTCACAAGCTTTTCTGACTGGGTAATGTCTTTTCAATGCCTGCTTCCTGATCTATACTCAGTTCTCAGAGCTGCCATAACAAAACACCACAGGCTTTGTGGCTTAAACAACGGGGTTAAATTTACTTCTCATGGTTCTGAAGGCTAGCAAGTCCGAGATCAAGGTGCTGGTCCATATGGCTGGCAAGAGCCCTCTTTCTACTTTGTAGATGGCAGTCTTCTCATGGTGTGCTCCCAAGGGGGAGAGAAAAAGACCAACAGGCAGACAGAGACCAAGCTATCCAGTGTCTCTATATGGGTACTAATCTCACTGGACTAGTGGCCCATTCTCATGACCTCATCCCTATTTAACCTCCCCAAGGCCCATCTCCAAATGCCATCTCATTGGGGACTATGGGTTCAACATATGAACAGGGTGGGGAAAAACACAACCATTAAGTCTATAACATGCTTCTCTACATTCACAAACTTAAATTTTAAAAAGTCATTTATTCATTAGTGCCAATACTTGCATAAGTTTGATTAAGTGCAGGCAATCAAATAAACTACTTATACATAATTCTGTTATAATATTATAGACCAGAGCAAAGAAAAATAATCATCATCTATTGAAAGTATCTGTGAGATGTTAAGATTAGACTCTTGCTTGAAAGGGACAGAGGGGATTCGCATCTGATGCTACCCATCTTCCCCTTCTCACTTGTGTAAAAAAGGATTCTGGTTTCACTCCTTAAGCTTTTTCTCCTTCTTCATCCTTTAAGGATGATTTTGCCCATGTCAAATTATAATGCACAACTAGGAGGGAAAAAGAGTAGTAGAAGAATAAGAAGTAAGTGAATTAAAGACACACTCAGAATGATCAGCATGACTCAGGGATTAGATCCAGTTACATTTGTCTCAGTCTGTCTTATTCTAAAGTGGATTTAAGGCCCAAACTCATACAGTAGCAGTCAGTCCAGCAAATAGGCATTGCGTAATGGCTGCATGCCAGGAACGTCATTTAGTCGGGGAGGGACACGGAGGCAGTCACAGTCAAGTGAATTGAGGGTCAGTGAGTACTTGTTGCGGAGAAGGTGATGGCACCCCACTCCAGTACTCTTGCCTGGAAAATCCCACGGATGGAGGAGCCTGGTGGGCTGCAGTCCATGGGGTTGCTAAGAGTCGGACACGACTGAGCGACTTCCCTTTCACTTTTCACTTTCATGCATTGGAGAAGGAAATGGCAACCCACTCCAGTGTTCTTGCCTGGAGAACCCCAGGGACGGGGGAGCCTGGTGGGCTGCCGTCTATGGGGTCGCACAGAGTCGGACACAACTGAAGTGACTTAGCAGCAGCAGCAGCAGAAGACTGGGACTACAGCGATGACTGTCAAGAACAAGAAGAGTCTGGGATTTTACCCTACTTGCAGGCTAACAAGTTAGCCTTCCGCAGTTTTCACAGATGGCAGGAGGCACAGAACTCCAGTTTCAGACAAAGGCCTTTATCACAAAGAGTATTGAAAGAAGCAAGACCTGCTTAGTCACTCAGCGGTGTCTGACTCTTTGTGACCCTGTGGACTGTAGCCCACCAGGCTCCCCTCCCCATGGGATGCTCCAGTCAAGAATACTGGAGAGGGTAGCCATTCCCTTTCCAGGGGATCTTCCCAACCCAGGCATCAAACCCGGGTCTTTTGTATTACAGGCAGATTATTTACTGTCTGAACCACCAGGGAAACTCAGCACCAGCATATTTGTATCAGTTCTCCTGCCCAATCTCAAGGATGGCTACAGATGGATATCAGAAAGCTCTGTGGTTTTACTGCAGGAGAGGAACTCTGAGTTTAGGAAACCTGAGTTGTTTAGAGTAAGCAGTGAACAGGCATGCCCTTAACTCGGGAAAATGACACCGTCTTCCAAGACTGTTATACCAACACCCTTGAAAAGAAAGTCCGAGGAAAGGACAGTGGTGCCTTTCTTTCAAGACATGCAGACAACACAGGAGACATCCCTGAGGAACTACCTCCCAACAGTGACCACAGAGGTGGAAAACAGATTTCAGAAAACGGATTTCCCTCAGTTTCAATGGTTATCCTTTGTACTGCCCCCCTTCCAGTCCTTTTCTTACACATGTGATATTCAGAGAAAATGAAGAAGGAAGCAAAGCCAAGGCAATGAAAATTATAAGTCATCTTTCTGCTACTGGTGGATCTGAGTAACTTGTACCCACCACAGCCTGCTGCTGAAGTTAAAAATGGAAAAGACTATTTTGGGTAATCCAAACAGCATTTATCCTTTAGATTTCTACACTGAGCTGCCATTATGGACACAGATCTACTCGGAATACTCTCATAATCTGGAAGTTTCTAAACTTCAGCTGCCCTCAAAATGCAAAGTACAAAAATCTATGATCGATGCTACAACTTAGAAAACATCAACATAAGAAAAAACTAGAGGGACGTCCCTCGTGGTCCAGTGGTTAAGACTCTGCCTTGCAATGCAGGGGACTAGGGTTCGATCCCTGGTTTGGGAACCAAGATCCCACATGCCAAGGAACAACTGAGCACATACACCATAGCTAGAGAGCCCACAAGCTGCAACAAAAGATCCACATGATGCAACAAACAGCTCACGAGCCTCAACTAATCCCCAACTTAGCCAATTAAATAAACAAACCACAGTGAGGTATCACCTCATATCTATTAAAAAAAAAAAAGAAAGAAAAAAAAACTAGAGAGGAAACAACAGATAATATTCTCGTGGATAATAATATCAACAAGAGTTTTTATTTAATAGACTTAATAAACCAGAAGCTATGCTATTCAGTTCAGTTCAGTAGCTCAGTCATGTCCGACTCTTTGCAACCCCATGAACCACAGCATGCCAGTCCTCCCTGTCCATCACCAACTCCCAGAGTCCACCCAAACCCATGTTCATTGAGTCAGTGATGCCATCCAACCATCTCATCCTCTGTCATCCCCTTCTCCTGCCTTCAAGCTTTCCCAGCATCAGGGTCTTTTCCAATGAGTCAGCTCTTCGCATCAGGTGGCCAAAGTATTAGAGTTTCAGCTTCAACATCAGTCCTTCCAATGAACACCCAGGACTGATCTCCTTTAGGATGGACTGGTTGGATCTCCTTGTAGTCCAAGGGACTCTCAAGAGTGTTCTCCAACACCACAGTGCAAAAGCATCAATTCTTCAGCGCTCAGCTTTCTTTATAGTCCGACTCTCATATCCATACATGACTACTGGGAAAACCATAGCCTTGACTAGACGGACCTTTGTTGGCAAAGTAATGTCTCTGCTTTTTAATATGCTGTCTAGGTTGGTCATAACTTTCCTTCCAAGGAGTAAGCATCTTTTAATTTCATGGCTGCAATCACCATCTGCAGTGATTTTGGAGCCCCCCAAAATAAAGTCAGCCACTGTTTCCCCATTTATTTGCCATGAAGTGATGGGACCATATGCCATGATCTTAGTTTTCTGCTATGCTATACATACATATATAATATATATATTACAAATAAGAAAGTAAATACAGTCCTAAAAAATTAAGTTACTAATTATGGATCCAGGCAAGAATACTGGAACGGAGTGCCATTTCCTTCTCCAGGGGATATTCCCGATCCAGGGATCAAACCTGAGTCTCCTGTATTGGGGGCAGATTCTTTACTCTCTGAGTCACTAAAGCATTCATTAGACAGTTTAAGTGACACTTGAAATACAGACATCAAAAACTAAATGCTTCCACAGCCTACCAATTTGCCTCTGACCAGAAAGAAAAAATAAGATCATGCTCATTCAAAAAGCCAAAGGCTGGCACATAGTCAAAGTGAGACAACCATGGGAAAGGTTTTCCCCCAGGATCCTGTTTCAGGCATCATTCTTAGTAACCTGGGAGGGTACGTAGCTGCAAATGCTCTCTGTATCTGGCAAACACCTTCCTGAGAACTCTCATGTTTTTTGAGGCTGAGACCAGGCAAAATGGGTAATATAAAAAGCAAATATCAAGATCTAAAATGCAAACAAATATGCAGTCACAGGGCAAAACAAGACAAAGACTCGCTCATTCATTAGTGAAACCTGTAGAACCAGAACTGGCCTCAGGAAAATTCTACAAGAATTTGGTAGGTGCTGATAATTTGCCAGCAAACTGTCCCCCATACTTTATCTCCTTTCTTGTTGCCAAAGCAACATCATTATTATAATCCTGTTGTAAACCGTATTGAATATGAGAGGAATATATTCACTAGGATTAGCAGCTGTTTCTCTCACAGTGTGAGGAAAGAAACAGCAGCTAGCAGTGTGGTTAACCGTGAGAGGAGCAGAAGGGTTACTACCGGACTTCTTGCTTGGAAACAAGAGTGTATTAGTCAGAGTAGGCTAGCTCTGCTGTAGTAACAAAAAGAAATCCCATAATCTCAATGACTTGACACAATGAAATTTTTTACTCATATATATAAAGTCTAATGTATGCATTCACGGTTAGGCAGCTTTCTTCTAAGTGGTAACTCAGATCTTGTAACCATATGCTTTCCAAGTTCAAAGATGACTATAGGAAATAAAGAGGATTGTGAAATGGGAGGTTTATTGTGGGCCAGATTTAAAGGTGCCAAATAGCTGATACTCGCCTAAGTGGAAAAAGAGAGAAAACTGTAAATAAATCTCCCGTAAGATGGATTTCCCTTTAATGACTTAAAGAAATTATCTCCTAATGTCCCAAGTAATACATGGAAATGGTGTACATCACATCCACTCACATTCCAATGACCAAAACTGGACATATGTTCCATCCATCTCATTGTCTCTGTCACCAGGGGTCAGCCAAACAACTCTGCTTCCTTCAGCTCTTGGCACATCTGGGTCAGAGGTCCACGTATTTGTGTTTGCACTGTATTTCCTCAATAAATCCTGGGGCCCCGTGCAGCTTGGTTTTGACATTGTGTCACATTCAAATAAACACCATGAGGCAACAAACGCCCATTTTATTTTCCAGTTCTTCCTCAATCTTTATAGAATGCCAAAGGGGAGGTATACTATTATTTTTCAAAATGTGTCCTCAAAATGCTCTCTCATCACTGTTCCTCTGAATATCTTCCACACAGAAAACATTCTCTGAAATTCTCCTAATCTGAAACCTCCCTGCCTCGAAAGTCCCCTGCCATCCAGTCCATGGCCTCTATCATCTTCCCCGCTTCGGTTATGTTATCCATCAACCTGGCCTGCCTCACTTCCTTAGCATTCTCTCGGCATGCCAGGGAAAGCTACTGGCTGACCTAGTAAAAAAAGAGTCTTGTCCTCAAAGAAAGAGCTGGCAGTGGTAGATTGCAAATACTCCCATAATTATAATTTACTGTAAATCCCAAAAGCATTGAAAGCAGTGGAAGCCAGCTTGCCTCCTAAATGGTTATACACTTGGGAAGACCAGGGGGGTTAAAAGTCTAATTTAACTGAAAATCCACTTATATTTGTCAATCTTACTCTTCTCTGCACCCACAGCTTTTAGCACAGAGAAAATTCCCTAATGCCTGTAGAATAAAGGCAAATGGATCTGTGGCCAAAACAAACGTGACAGAAGCACCATCATCAAACCTTGACCCAGTAAGCAACATGACGACCACTTGAGTCCATGAGGCTCCAAACTAGCCGTCAAATTTAGAGAACAAATTCTCCCAGCGCTACTCAGAAATTATCCCAAGTTAATTGGTATGTCTGGAGAGAATGGTTTTTAAGCCATCAAAGGGAAATCAATCTTAAGGACTTTTATGGTCTAGAATATGGTAATTGCCTTCTCTCTTTGTCTCCTTAGTTAAGGACCACCAGCATGGCAAGGTCCTGATCATTTCTCCTACCTCCAGGCAAACTTTCCCAAGCCCAGGCCTCAACAAACAGCACTTTCAGCTCTTTCATCACCAAGCCCTCAGGGTGTGCTTCATCCAGCTCTATCACTCCATATCTGTGTCCCCTCTCTAAGGAGATGAGATCCTCCAGTCGAGCAGGATGATCAAGGAGGAGCTGTGTCCACACTCTCCCGGTACCCAACTCCCTTCACCAACCAGTTTATCATCATACACATCTGTACTCAAAACATCCCCAAACTCAATAATGGTGGTTAGAAATGATGTAAAATTATATTACTGCATATTATATATACATATATACCCTTATATCTGTGTACATATATTTAAATTATGAGTAAAGAATTTTATCAAGTCTAAGGCTTTATTTTGCATGCAAGCCCTCAAAACACAACAGAATCACTAGCTCTTTTGCTCTTGTTTTCATTTTTAACAGAGAGAGCTCAAAGTATAAAAGATAAGGTGGAGTCAAAAGGAGATAGCATGATCTTTTCTTTTTTCATTGTATTTTTTGTTGTTGTTCAGTCGCTAAGTTGTGTCCGACTCTTTGCAACCCCATGGACTGCATCACACCAGGCTTCCCTATCCTTCACCGTCTCCTGGAGTTTGCTCAAACTCATGTCCATTGTGTCGATGATTCCATCCAACTATCTCATCCTCTGTCACCGCTTTCTCCTCCTGTCCTCAATCTTTCCCAGCATCAGGGTCTTTTCCAATGAATTGGCTCTTTGCATCAGGTGGCCAAAGTATTTGGAGTTTCAGCTTTAGCATCAGTCCTTCCAATGAATATTCAGGGTTGATTTCCTTTAGGATTGACTGGTTTGATCTCCTAGCTGTCCAAGGGACTCTCAAGAGTCTTCTCAGCACCACAGTTTGAAAGCATTAATTCTTAGGCATTCAGTCTTCTTTATGATCCAACTCTCACATCCAAACATGACTACTGGGAAAACCATAGCTTTGACTAAATGGACCTTTGTCAGCAAAGTGACTGCCTTTTAATACGCTGTCTAGGTTTGTCATAGCTTTCCTTCCAAGGAGCAAGCGTCTTTTAATTTCATGGCCGCAGTCACCGTCTGCAGTGATTTTGGAACCCAAGAAAACAAAATCTGTCACTGTTTCCACTTTTCCCCAACTATTAGCCATGGACTGATGGGACTGGATTCATTGTAGTAACTCAGATGTTTCTTGTATTAGTCTTGGAGCCAAGATTAAGTTTGATTTATGGTATAAATATGGCACCCCACTCCAGTACTTTTGCCTGGAAAATCCCATGGATGGAGGAGCCTGGTAGGCTGCAGTCCATGGGGTTGCTAGAGTAGGACACGACTGAGCAACTTCACTTTCACTTTTCACTTTCATGCATTGGAGAAGGAAATGGCAACCTACTCCAGTGTTCTTGCCTGGAGAATCCCAGGGATGGGGAAGCCTGGTGGGCTGCTGTCTATAGGGTCGCACAGAGTTGAACACGACTGAAGCGACTTAGCAGCAGCAGCAGCATGGTATAAATGTGAAGTAAAGGAATAAAGGGTCTGTCTGGAATCTCATAGTGCTTGCTCACACTGTGAGACGGGGAGTGCCATCTGTAGTATTTGTGGTAGGATGTGTGTCAAGTCCTTGCCAACCCAGACACAGGCTACCATAAAACGTGTTGCGCCATATTCACAGAATGCTAATGTAGAATGGAAACATAATTCATGCAAGAGAACAAGGACATCACCATTCTGGATTATTTGCAAGTGATTGATCCATGAAGGTGACTCTTCTTAACTTCACATGACTTGGTCATGCCCTACCCAGGGGTAGAACCAGTTACACTCAAAATATTTAACAGTGCTAATGGTGTGGCATGAGTGCTGACGAATCAGAACAGATGCTGGTTCATTCTAGTGGCTGGAATGGGGCCAAGGAAGCTAATCACTGTGTGAGGCTTTACTTACTAGTTGCCAAGTAGAGGGAGATGTGGAATATTCCAGAGGTGAGGCCCTGATGGCTAGGTTGACACCATCTAGAGGAGGGGCACTCAGGCTAATGGTTATTTACCAGTTGGTATAGGAATAGTTCAATATCAAACACCTTGTACCAGTGTGCCTGCTTACCATCTGATTACTAGTGCTGGTTACAGCTCTTTCCCAAGCACAGAACCAAAACCCTGTACCAATAAAGGGAAATACTCCTCCAGCTAAGTCATGATTCTCGGCTTTGTCACGTGTATCATTATCCAGAGCTATGCATAGTAAAGGCTTCATCCATATCCCAAGGGAAAAAAATCACCCAGTTCCCAGATGAAACAATGTACTGCCAGCTCTCTGCGTCATAGAAAAGCGCTCTCTGCAAACATCTAAGGTGAACCGGATAAACCTCTCTAGCTTCAATTTTAATCTTAACTTCTACATTCATTTAGACATCAATCTGAAAATGTCTAAAACCAAAAATATTGATTCCCTGCCCACTTCTCCCTGCTGCCCAATCTGTCTTCACCTCACCCTCAGTCATCTCAGTAAATGGCATTGCCACTGGCGTGGTGGCTCAAGCCAAAAGACCCGGGAACCTCCATCACTCCAGTGTCAATCAAGTCACCATGACAGATCACCTCAACAATTCCATACCACCCTGACTGGTCCTCCTGCTTACACCCTTACCAAATACAGTCTATTATCTGTCCTATTATCTGAGTCTTCTTTTATAAAAAACAATCAAATCTCCTCTCCCTGCTAATCACTGCTCTCCCTTGGCCTCCCAGAGCATTTAAATTGAAACTCTTCCTTCCCAGTCACGGTTCCTGTCATCTTCTCTGTTGCTCAGTTCAACACCTTCAGCTCTTCCTCAAACTAACTGAGCCCATGTTCTCCTTAGGCTCTCCCCAGCCTAGAATACTCTGTCACTCTCTGGTCCCTGTTCTCTAGGTCTTCATGCAGATTGTCCCATCTCTCAACGCCATCTCCCCTCAAAAGTCATCTCCTCACAGAAGTCTTCCTATCAACACTAGACTCACTGATCCCTCAGGACTCCATTCTCTAACCCCCTAGTCTGCTTCTTCATGGTTCTTGCTTTATCTCAAATCATCGTACACATCTATTTATTGTCACACTAAAGTGTAAGCACCAAGAGGGCAGGGGCTTTGAATCAGGTTCTCTTCTCAATCCCAGAGACCTGGAACAAGAGCTGGTCAACAGCACACTTCCAAAATTTTGTGGGAAAACAATTGAGTTTTATTATTATTATTTTACCTACTAAAGCACAATTACTTTCTGAAAATCCTTCTTTGGTACGTACACGTTATCTTGACATTACGTTGCCTTTGTGAGTCTTCAGAATTCAACAGTGAAAAAAATTCCTTATCTTAGAAGGTATTCTCCATGCTACTTAAGCAGGGAAGAAATAAGTCACCTCACAGTAAGTCGCTTAAGCAGTACAGGTGTTTCTCATCATAGATTCCTACAATTTCAGAGCAGTGCTTTTAGTGAGTATCTATCACCATGGTTTCACTTTACAGGAGCTTCCAAGGGTTCAGAGCTATGCTGTTCAGCATGGCGGCCACCAGCCACACAGGGGTACTGAACACTTAAAATATGGATACTCTGAATTGAGATGTGCTATAAGTGTAAAATATACACCGGGTTTCAAAGATTTAATATGAAGAAAAGAATATATCTTATTGATGCATTTTATTGATTACATGTTAAATGATCATATTTTGGCATATTGGATTTAACAAAATATATTATTAAAATTAATTTCACTTGTTTCTTTTTACTTTTTTTTTTTTTAAAGGTGACTACTTGAAAACTGTAAATTAGGTGTGTGGCTCACATACGCAATTCACATTCTATTCCATTAGAGACCACTGATGAGATTAGATGACCTGCCCAGAGTTGCCAATGCTCTGTAATGGAAGACCCAGAAGCAAGTGCCAGACCTCTGCCTGCACTCCAACTACCTTCCACTGCCTAGTCACAATGCCCTACAGTGATTCTTTACCAGGGGCAGGAGAGACGAGCCCGTAAGAAAAGTAAGGAATCCCTGAGTCAAACTACCTGCTCAATCAAATCCCAGTTTCACATCTAGTAAAAAAGTGACTTTCATTTAATCATTTCTTTACCCTCAGTTTCCTCATCAGTAAAATGGAAAAAAAGTATACTGCTTACTTCAATAACTTGTAAGGATCAAACGAACTCATAGATATAAAACCCTTGGAATCATTCTGACATATAAGCAATTTTATATGAGTTTACTCCCATTATTATTATTAAGTGTTCATATGCGTGCATGCTAAGTCACTTCAGTCATGTCTGACTCTTTTCAACCCCATGGACTGTCACCCACAAGACTCCTCTATGCATGGGATTCTCCAGGCAAGAATTCTGGAGTGGGTTGCCATTTCCTCCTTCGGGGTATCTTCCCAACCCAGGGATCAAACCCACATCTCTTAGGTCTCCTGCATTAGCAGGTGGGTTCTATACCACTAGTGCCACCTGCTGCTGCTACTGCTGCTAAGTCGCGTCAGTCGCGTCCGACTCTGTATGACCCCATAGACGGCAGCCCACCAGGCTTCCCCGTCCCTGGGATTCTCCAGGCAAGAACACTGGAGTGGGTTGCCATTTCCTTCTTCAATGCATCAAAGTGAAAAGTGAAAATGAAGTCGCTCAGTCGTGTCCGACCCTCAGTGACCCCATGGACTGCAGTCTTCCAGGCTCCTCCATCCACGGGATTTTCCAGGCAGGAGTTTTGGAGTGGGGTGCCATCACCTGGGAAGCCCTAAATGTTCTTATCCGTCAGTTCAGTTCAGTTGCTCAGTCGTGTCCAACTCTTTGTGACCCCATGGACTGCAGCATGACAGGCCTCCCTGTCCATCACCAACTCCCGGAGTTTACTCAAACTCATGTCCATTGAGTCAGTGATGCCATCCAACCATCTCATCTTCTGTCATCCCCTTCTCCTCCTGCCCTCAATCTTTCCCAGCATCAGGATCTTTTCAAATGAGTCAGTTTTTCACATCAGGTGGCCAAAGTATTGGAGTTTCAGCTTCAACATCAGTCCTTCCAGTGAATATTTAGGACTGATTTCCTTTAGGATGGATTGGTTGGATCTCCCTGCAGTCCAAGAGACTCTCAAGAGTCTTCTCCAACACCACAGTTCAAAAGCATCAATTCTTTGGCGCGCAGCTTTCTTTACAGTCCAACTCTGACATCCATACATGACTACTGGAAAAACCACAGCTTTGACTAGATGGACCTTTGTTGATAAAGTAATGTCTCTGCTTTTTATGTTCACATACTTTACAGTAAATTAAAGGCTAGAAAGTTTTTGACTAATGACAAATTGTGATAGTTCAGAGTCATTTTTTTTTTTTTTTTTTTTTAATTTTGGCTATGTTGGGTCCTTGTTGAAGCTCAGTAGTTGCAGCATGGGCTGTCCAGTTTCAACATGAGCTTAGTTGCCATGAGGCATGTGGGATCTTAGTTCCCCAACCAGGGATTCAACCTGCATCCCCTGCATTAGAAGGTAGATTCTTAACCTATGGACCACCAGGGAAGTCCCAGAGTCATTTTATTTACTTACCATTTATTTATTTTTGTACCCTACACACCCATGACTTATTTATTTTATGTCTAGAAGTTTATACCTTTGGACTCCTTTCACCCATTGTACCTACCCTGCCCCCAGGAATCATTTTTATGTCAATAGGTATTTCTACAAACAGAAGTTCCACTTAGATTACCAATTCGAAACATTTCTGTCCCTGAAAAACCTGTTCTGATATCCTGAGATTATCGCACATGTAAAGTCTCATGTTACTGGAAAATTCAAACACAGAGAACAAAGGAATATGAAGAATTCTTTTTCTGCCACTTGTTACCCAGAAAAACAGCAACCAGGTACTATTTCCTCAGTTATGCTGGGGGCAGGCACTAAATATACACACACACACACACTCTCAGGGTCAGTTTCTGCCCCGAGTGATCAAGGTAACACTTTCACTGAGGCTGAAGAGTTATCACGGAAACTCAGAGCTGGAAGAATTTTTAGAGACTGATTAATCCAGCCTCTTCCTTTTACCACCAAGGAGCTTCTATGCCTTTCTGACTTGCCCAAGGTCACACTCCAAAACAGAAACCATTCTTGAACCTACATCAAAGATTTCTGGCAATTCATCATAAGCATATAGACAACATCCAGCTTTTTCAGGTAGTTGAAAGTTTAAAAGTATTAAAGGGAAAAGTAATTCATTAAATAGGCAATGTATCAAATGAAGTAGAGAATGTTTAGAATTCTGGAAACATACAAATCAGAAATAATATTACTGATTACTGCTTTATCAGATAGCATAATATAAATTAAAGTATTCTTTGAGCTTTTTGAATCATAAAAACTAAAAAAAAAAAAAAAAAAAAAAACCACTTTCTGTTTTGGTCAACATGATTCTCCTTAAAGAGAAGATGACTTTAAACAGAAATTTTAGATGCTCAAAATAAACACTTTAAACAAATAAACATACTTTTGTTGGATAATAAGTTTTCTGGCCACTTCCTGGTTTGTATCAAGATACAGCTTGATACATACTGCAATGTATGCAGACAGAATTGATTTAATTCTTCTAAGGGCAAATTCAAAATGCCTTGTAAGTGCAAATTATCTGGTGGTAGTTGTGGTAGTGTGTGTATATGTGTACACATAAATTGGCTTCATAAAGGCCATGCCTAATTGATAGACACTTCCTTTAGTGTCCAGTCTTATCCAGATGAATTTATGTCAAATAAACCAAAGCCACCTCCTCTTTTCTTCCACCTGTCTATCCTTGAATAGAGACACAAATTAACTTATTAGGCAAGGCAGAAAGACTTCCTCATTACCCTAAATGAAGAGTAATTTGAAAATGGTCAGGGAAAGTTCCAGCAGTTTCCTCATGCATAAGCTACCTGTAGACAGTCTGCAGTTCCACAGTAACAAATACAAAGGCAGAGAGAAGACATGAAAGGGGTGATTAGGTCAACTTCTAGACATCTTAGATGCAGAAGCAGCGTTTAAACTCAAACACTTGCTTTAAAGGCTTACAGCTGGTGGACCTTGGATAGGCTTATGGTTTGTGACAAGGGCTTTATATTTAATTCACTCCATTTCATCTTGTTCTTTCATTCTTAAATAACAATGTTTCTATTGAAAGAGAAGAAACGTATAAATATTAGACTGATGTGTTCAAACACAGAATAACAAATGCAGAATATAGACAAGCTTTTTGGAAAAATGTATTTATTTTTAATTGGAGGATAACTGCTTTACAATATTGTACTGGTTTCTACCATACCAGACAAGCTTTAAGAAACAACCTCATATGAACGAACCTAGAGCCTGTTAAAAAGTGAAGTCAGAGAGAGAAAAATAATACTGTATACTAACACATAAATACGGAATCTAGATAGATGGTACTGATGAACTTATTTGCAGGGCAGCAATGGAGACACAAACATAAAGAACAGACTTACAGACATGGGGGTTGGGTAGGAAGGAGAGACTGGGGCAAATGGAGAAAGTAACATGGAAACACACACACTACCATATGTTAAATAGATACCCAAAGGGAACTTGCGGTATGACTCAGGTAACTCAAAGCACAGCTCTGTAAAAGCCTAAAGGGGTGGGATGTGGTGGGAGGTGGAAGGCAGGTTTAAGAGGGAGGAGACATATGTATACCTATGGCTAATTCATGCTGATATATGGCAGAAAACAACCCAATAATGTAAAGCAATTACTCTTCAATTAAAAATAAATTTAAAAAGGAACAACCTCATAGCTCATCTCTTGAATCTGAGACCTAAGTTTTTCTTCTTTAAGGTTCAGTGACAGTAAAAGAATCAGAAATGATGGACACAAGACAGCTAGAAGAGTTTATAAATTGTACAATCTCTTCAACACAAATTAGGTAGTGAAGAAACTAGTTGTCCCTGCAGGTGGGAGTGGATACAAAATGCAGTTAAAATGAGCTGGTTAAATGGAGGGTTGTGTTTTTTTAATGATAAAAATTGGAAGAAATAAGTGAGGCTTTCAACAAAATTTATGGGCTTGAAAAATTATCCTAACATTCATACTGAGATTGTAAATCTTCTCCTCTTTATTGCATCGAACTTTGAAACCCACAAAAGGTGAAGGAATAAGAAATGAATCAAATATATAGTAATAATACTCAAGTTAAATTTAAGAATAGGTATAGTAATCATGAGCAGCACTGAGGTTTTTTTGATGCTGTTATTGTTTTAAGTATTTAATCTGTAAAGTAATCTGAGTATTAGAACTATGATTAATTTATAGGAGTTAATAGTATAAATGATTATTTGATTTGATTACATGTAGGAACAGGATTTTTTATTACCTTTAGAGACAGTTTTAACTGTTTAAAAGAACAAGATTAATGTAATATATAGCTTTATTTTTATGAGATCACTGGAGACACTTAAATGCTTAGCTTTTTCTTGCCAGCTTTGTCAGGGGGTTGATATATTTGAGGATATTCAGGCTTTTTAAATGTGTAAATAGGTTTTTAACTGTCTAAGGGAAATTTCACTGAATTAATAAGTAGAGTTAACTTAGTAGTAAATTAAAAGCTAATCAAAGAATTAAGTCAAAGTCATGGCATACATATTTAAAAACTGAAATGAATGTTAAAGGTTTAGGACAACTAGGGTTTTACATTTCTCAACTTCAACAAATTCAATATCAAGTAAAACAAGTAGCTTCAAATGTTTATTTGCTTGCAAAAAAGACCCTTTCAAATACCTGAAAAGTCAACTGCAGGATAAAAGAATGTCATATAATCACCAGAATATTGGGAGAATGAGAGACCCAGATATGGTATTGACCTCCAGTCAGCCAAGATCCCATTATACTGGATATTAGATACCTCCTCCACAAACATAGGGTTTCCCAGGGAGTGCAGTGGTAAAGAATCCGCCTGCAATGCAGAAGACACCAGAAACTCAGGTTTGATCCCTGGGTTGGGAAGATCCCCTGGGCAAGAAATGGTAACCCGCTCCAGTATTCTTGCCAGAAAAATCCCATGGACAGAAGAGCCTGTCAGGCTATAGTCCATGGGGTCTCAGAGTCAGACACAACAGCACACACACACAGGAGTACGGTTGCCCCAGACATATTACATTCTGGTTTTTTTACCTTAGAATTGCATGTGATTGGGAAAGAACTCCCAGATATTAGGAATTTAAAAGCTGAGTGCAAAACAGATTGCATAATATTTTATTAGCTAGGATACCAGTTTAGCTGAAAAAGGGTGCCATCATTCCTAGCTCAGAGCTGGGATGGCACCTTCACAGTATCAGGAATACAGGCCTCTTCTACCTTGCTGCTTTTTCATCCTTAATATCCAACTTCCATCTCATGGGAAAAGATGGTTGCTCTAACTGCTACCACCAAATCAACATCCTTCTCTGGAATGGAAAAAAAGCCTCCTTTCTTTTTAAGGTAACAACTCAGAAATCACCTATATGACTACAGTTTCCATCCCATGGGCTATAAACTTAGTCAAATGACCACACCTAGCAGCAGGTAAACTGAGAAATATAGTCTTTACCTCCATGTCATGTGTCAAGATTTAAGAGACTGATAGCAGTCTTTGCTATAAATATGCCACTTTCTAAGCTAAAAAAAATTTTTTTAAACACTCAAATATTCACTTTTGTGCATAAGAAAATGTGAAAACTTAGAAAACAAATAAGACACATGCAATACATCACTGATTCCAGAACATCAGCCCACATTCCAATGTCAGTATGTAATAAAGTTTTCATTAGTCCAAAAGGGAAGTTTAATATGAACAAATATGAATTTGTTATAATGTATATTTATCCAATTAAAAGTATCATCTATTAAGAATAAGCCCTTCCCACTATTTGAAGGTAAAATATTCTTTCTTTTAAGCAATAATATTGATGCTAAATGGCAGTACATTTGTTTATTCAGCAAATGTTTCTGGAACATCCAAGCACTATACAAGATCTTCAGGATTCACTGGTTCTAATAGTATCTAAGCTCAACAAATAGAGTCTAGAGGGGGAGACGGAGAGTAAATAAAATATCAGAAATAGAGTTTTAAGCCACGATGACAACTATTTTTAAAAAGAAATGTAGACTATACCTATGGCTGATACCTGTTGACGTATGGCAGAGACCAACACTATTGTGGAGCAGTTACCTTCAATTAAAAAAATAAATTCAGAAAAAAATGTAGAATGGGCTATGGGAGAATATTCTGGGGGGGACTTATTTTGGATCAGGGAGTCAGTGAAGGCTTCCAGAAGGAAGGGATGTTTAAGATGCATTCTGAAATGAGTAGCTAGAAGACTAGGAAGGACACACATTGGAAGCAGACAATTGCTGTGTGCAGACATATAAAAAGGAAGCATGTGGCCCATGAAAGGTCCTAAAAGGAGGCTCTATGGACAGAAGCAAGTGATCGAAGGGAATAACGGCAGAGAGGTGGCAGGGGCTGGATAGAGGGTCTCAAGGTCCATGCACAGGTTTTATATTTGCATCTGAAGGCAAAGAGAAGACATAGAAAGGTTTTGAGCAGGAAAGTTCAGTTCAGTCCAGTCACTTAGTCGTGTCCGACTCTTTGCGACTCCATGGACTGCAGCACGCCAGACCTCCCTGTCCATCACCAACTCCCGGAGTCTACCCAAACTCACGTCCATCTAGTTGGTGATGCCATCCAACCATCTCATACTCTGTCGTCCCCTTCTCCTGCCCTCAATCTTTCCTAGCATCAGGGTCTTTTCAAATGAGTCAGTTCTCCGCATCAGGTGGCCAAAGTATTGGGAGTTTCAGCTTCAACATGAGTCCTTCCAATGAACACCCAGGACTGATCTCCTTTAGGATGGACTGGTTGGATCTCCTTGCAGTCCAAGGGACTCTCAAGAGTCTTCTCCAACACCACAGTTCAAAAGCATCAATTCTTCCAATTCACGTTTAAAAAGTCACTCTGGTTGCAATGTGGAGAGTGAACTCAGGGCTAAAGAGCAGTAAAGGATGAAGTAATCCAGACAAGAGTTGGGGCAAATAGGATGGCAAAAAGTGTACACAGAGAGATTTGGCCTCTTGAAGTAGATTTTGGTGAGATGTTGGCTCTAGGAAACAGAAACAGGACTGTGACTAAAAACCAGAACTCTGGAGTCAGACTGTCTGGCTTCAAACCCTGGCTCTAAGCTAGCTGGTAAACCTGGTTTTGGAGCCTCAGTTTCCTCATCTGTATAATGGGGTGGACAATAGTTAACTGTACCTACAAGCACAGCAAGAAATAAATGAGACTATTCAAGTGCCTAGAATGGTGACTGGATGTATAAATGTTTTATTATCATTATTTTATTTCTGGTGTTACATGTAGTAGAAGATCAGGAGACACAGAACTGAAGTATAGACATGGTTAGGAGGGACAAATTGTGAGAGTAGAATTGACATATATACACTACCATGTATAAAACAGACAGTTACTGAGAACCTGCTGTACAGCACAGAAAGCTCAGCTTGGTGCTCTGTGACGACTTAGATGGGTAGGGTGGGGTTGGAAGGGAGGTTCAAGAGGGAGGGGATATATGTATACATATAGGTAATTCACTCCATTGTACAGCAGAAACTAACAACATTGTAAAGCAATTATACTCCAATAACACAAGGAAAAAAAAGGAAAGACCAACAAAGACTCCCTGGACTCTGGTTTGAGCACTGGGTGGTTGGTCAGGGGTACCATCTGTTAGTAGAAATGCCATCAATCAGGGAGAGAAAAAGATAAGACCCTTCAATCTGGTTCAATGTGTTCTATTTTGGATATGTTAAGAAATGAGTTGGGAAATATGTCTAATATCACCTTTTAAGTTGCTTTTTAGATGAATATACTAGGATATTTTTAACATTCTCATTTGGTAAATTGTTGAAACGTTTAAATAACATTTTCACTTGATAAATTCTTTAAATACTCCAGTTCGATTCCTGGGTTGGGAAGAACCCCTGGAAAAGGGAATGGCTACCCACTCCAGTATTCTGGCCTGAAGAATTCCAGGGATTGTATAGTCCAAGGGGTTGCAAAGAGTCAGACACAGATCTGGTATTTCATGGAAGCCACTACAGAGAGAGAGAGAGAGAGAGAGAGAGAGAGAGAGAGAGAGAGAGAGAGAGAGAGAGAGACACATATATTTATTCAACCTCTGTTTTAGCTAGGCTCTGTGCTCAGCTTTGTGGGTTCAGTGGTGAACAAAGCCATCATGGATTTCAAGGTCTCATGTAAAGCTCTTCCTGGACTCCACCCACCACCTGGATGTGGTCCATCCACGCTGGAGCAAACGGGAGCATACATTAGTGCTCTCACATGTGGTTGCTCTTATTTGTTTCTTGCTCTTTATATTCATAACAGTCCCACTAACCCAGGAAGCAACCCTTTTCAGAGTTTCACAGAATAAGATTACTTGAACTCAGTGGGCTGATGGAAATAAAAGAGGCATATTTTCCAATCTAATTTCAGCACTTAAACTAGTTTTATGAAATTGAATTATTTGTCAATAATTGGAACAGTTTTGCGTTATTTTAAATTTGTACTATTAGAGGGAAAAAGAAATGAAACAGCCTTATATTCTTGATTCTGAGATGTACTGCCACACAAATTAACATTTTTAAGGTCAAGAGGCCTTTGCATTGATGTGTACAATACAGTAAATGAAAATCTGCTTTCAAATCAATGGCACATCTTAGAACAGATGTTACCTTAGAAATGAAGTTCACAACATGAAGACTCAGGAGTGACTAGAACTGGCTGGCAACTAAGAAACTGGCCTCCTCACTGTGGCTTACTGTCAAATAGCTACTAATCACCAAACCCTGTGAAATCTGCTGAGCCTAGTCACTCCTCTGGTCTTTTTCTATCCCATCCTTAAAAGTCTGCACTCTTGTTTCTCAAACTCTGTGGTAAGGGACCAGTTTTTAAATTTTTTCCATTCAGTTGCAGACTGTTACATCAATGAAATACAATAAAAATACCCCCTGATGCTACATCAATGTTAAATTGCTATAAAAGTTTCTAGATGCTTATTCTTGATTTCTGTATTTGTCTTACACGCACAGTGGCCCAGGACCCATGACTGCTTTTTGAGTGGCACTGACTTAGATAACCAGGATTTAGACTATGAGGAACATTAGATGATGATTCTATAAATGATTTATCACCTTCATTTGTCTGATTTTGTTTAGGAATACAATTAGCTTATATTTCCCAGTTACATAGTAGCTGAGCAACAGAAAAACATTCTGGAGATGAGTTACATAAAATGTCAAAATGAAGGTGTCATTCATGGCAGGTTCAAGAAAGCAGTGGCATAGTTCCTCTTTGGGTCTTGGACAACTAACTTACCATACAAAAAGATACCTTTCAGACAAAACAATAGAAGATAAATGTTCTCTTTTTCTCTCATTTACGACCAAGTACAAAATACCAGAATGTATCAGTTACTTGGTGGGGGGGGAACCCAAAAAACTTGACAACCAGGAATATACAGCTAATGTTCCATTTTCCTTTATCCTTATCAGTCATGTCCTGCTCTTTGTGACACCGTGGACTGTAGCCTACCAGGCTCCTCTGTCCATGGGATTTTCCAGACAAGGGTACTGGAGTGGGTTGCCATTCCCTTCTCCATGGTATCTTCCCAACCAAGGGATTGAACCCAGGTCTCCCGCATTCCAGGCACTTTACCATCTGAACCACCAGGGAAGCCCCTAGTGTTCTATAGAGGTTGAATTTTCAAAGAGCAGACTGATATTTGGTGGCTTGTACTAAAATAGGCTTTCCCTGCACCACTTAGTCCATAATAAAAAGATAATTAATTAATGATAATAGGCCATAAAACCATTACAATGTATAGGAGCACAACTTTAGGAGTTCTACATCAAAGTTCAAAGGCTCACGCAAATGCACACACTGTTGCTTTTGTAAGGACTCTTGCCAAGGTAAGATGTAGGTACATGCGTGCCTGCTTTCCTTTTTGCCCAGCAACCTGACACCTGGGGACAAAGCCTAAACAGTTCCTACAGATTACCCAGTTCACATTCTGAAGACCCTTCATCAAGTTGGTGAGAGAGACTACTTTAACATCAAAAAATAGAGCATCCCCTAGGCAGGTTGATGCCAGGGGCCTCCCAGATATCCACTGAAAGAGAAGGTACCTGTTTTAGAGCCCAGGGTGGCAATCAGAGGCTGGTCCATCCTGAGGTCCAGGCCAAGGTTATAAGACACGTTCTCGAACTTATGTGTATCAGGATCACCAGGAGATCCTATTAACATACAGCCTGCTGGCCCTACTCTAGAATTTGATTCAGAAGGCCAGCTGAGGACTGAGAGTTTACATTTCCAACAAGTTCCCAGAGGTGCTGATACTGCTGGTCCTGGGAGCACACTTTGAAAACCACTGGTATAAACCATCTGATGTCAGAATTGGAAAGACCTCAGAGTCCCTTGAACAGCAAGGAGATCAAACCAGTCAAATCTAAAGCAAATCTACCATGAATATTCATTGGAAGGACTGATGCTGAAGCTAAAGTACTTTGGAGACCTGATGCAAACAGTCGACTCATTAGAAATTTCTAATGAGCTGGGAAAGATTGAAGGCAGGAGGAGAAGAGTTGACAGAGGATGAGATGGTTGGATGGCATCACCGACTCAATGGACATGAGTTGGAGCAAACTCCGAGAGATGGTGAAGGACAGGGAAGCCTGGTGTACTGCAGTCCATGGGGTCACAAAGAGTCGGACATGACTGAGCGACTGAACAATAATAGAGGTCACCTGATCCAAAACTTTCATTTTACAGGTGAGGATCCTGGGGTTCAAAAGGGAATGTCTTGCTCATGGCCATATGTTTACTACTCAGAGGCTACCTCCATCAAAACAACAACAAAACAACAACCCCTCAGGTTCCCAGAGCCTTAAGATGCTGCTCACTTCACGATGCTGCGTTATGACTACATGGCAGGTCCATGTTCTCTGAGAAGGGACACCAGTGGAGATTTCATGTCAGACTGTCCTATCTGCATGCCCTTCTGGAAAAAACACTCTGCCTCTATCAGTAACCTTGTAACTGAGCCCAGTTACACAGTTGTAACTGAGCCCAGAAAGAGGGTTGGCAGCACAATGGGGACTATTCATTGCCTAGATTTTATTGTTTCTTATTTTTATTATTTTGTACTTTTTTACTTCACTGCACAGCATGTGGAAGCTTTGTTCCCTGACATAGGATTGAACCTGCAACCCCTGCATTAGAAGCATGGTCTTAACCACTAGATCACCTAGATTGTAAACTCACAAAGGCTGGCTCCAGAGAGCATGTTCTCACCACTACCCCATCCTACCTCTCCCCAAGCTCACTGGGCATATGTGTGCATGCTAAGTCACTTCTTCAGTCATCTCTGACCCTGTGTGACCCCATGGATTATATCCCACCTGGCTCCTCTGTCCATGGGATTCTTCAGGAAAAAATACTGGAGATGGTTTCCATGCTCTTCTCCAGGGGATCTTCCCGACCCAGGGATCGAATCCGTGGGCAAAATCAGATGGCCTGAGGTTTTGCAAAGTGACAGAAAGCTGCAAGAGATGATCACAGATGATTTGCTGCACTTGCGTGGAGGCAGGCATCCAGCACAGTGTCAGTGACTCTCAGCTCTCTGGGTGGCAAGTTTCTGGCTGTGCTCTTGGCAGCCTGGTGATTCCAGTGTCAAGACTCCCTTGGATCCTGCCCTTTCACTTAGCCTGCTCTTCAATTCCCATCAATTTTACGAGCTTCCTGTTTCCCCTCCAATAAATTATTCTTAAGTGAAATTATTCTTCTGCAACCAGGAATCCTGGCCAACATGATAAGTCATTAATTTACCCATTAGCAGAGAGCCAACTGTGGTAATGAAAGTTGGGGTTCCACACAGAGTCCTTCAGAGCACTAGTCCTCCTCTAGCACCCTGGGATTTCCGCTGGTGCGCTTCTAATTCCTTAAATTGTCTGCAGCGGCGGTGGCTACTGGCCTTATAGGACACCCAGCTTCAGGCCATGTGCATTCAGATGAAGCTATGTCTGTGCTATGGATCTCCCAGACTAAACTGAATGATTCAGGTTCACACCCTCACTCACATGGGGCCGCAGGCTCAACGACAGGGACAAGAAAGGCCCAGAGGGTTCTAGAGCATGGAAGGGAACTGAGCCAGGTCACCTTAGTGATTGTGCCCTGGGAATCTGCTTTCCTGGTTTTTACTATTTGATTCTTTTCATTTCATTAGACGCCCTGGTAAGAATCCTTCCGATAAAGTCCTCTTTTTGTGTGAATTTCAATCTGTCTTTATAACACAATAGCTTTGCTGTAAGAATCCTTCCAATAAAGTCCTCTTTTTGTGTGAATTTCAATCTGTCTCTAGTAACACAATAGCTTTGCTACACTGACTTGCTGTACACTCCTGTCTTCTCAGTCCAGCCACCTCCCTCCCTGCCACCCCACACAAGGGAGTTCTTACAAGGAAACTTTTCTCTTGTGATTCAGGTATCATAGAAAAAGAGAAAACAAAAGGCGATACAGACTAGAAGCCATTAAAAATGAAAAAAATACCCTGTGAGGACGAAGACTTTTTTACATTGTTTTTCATCTAACTTTACTGTTAGATTTTTCTCTTTTATATCTACTCATAGCATTACAACCTTAAAACTTTCATCTTCTAACTCAGAGCTTTAAAAATGTGATTTTTCAGATACTTACATACTGTTGACTAATTTGAATTAGGGGAGTTGATATCTTTGTTTCAAGTGTTTAATTATCTTCAGAAAAAAAAAATGTACAGTTTTCCACTGAAAATGATCACGGCCCAGCAGTGAAATAACTGATTTCCGGACTCAGAAGAGGGGCACAAGGTGAACCTGGAGCATGGAGTTACTCCAGAAAGCAAGGAAATGCTCCAAAAACTGATGGAGGTGTGATACGAGAACTAGTGTGCAAATTGGGTACAATTTGAGTACCAAAATAATTCAGTAATGCAATAAAAACCACCAGTAAAACTCTCACACACAAACACACACACACACACACACTCCTAGCTATATGTGAGTTTACGTGGATAATAAATAAACCAAAAAAGGGGCAGAGGAAGGCTCTTACAGCAGAATGTCTGGTGCCAACCGGTCAGTGGAGAGAAGCTGGAGCTGGAAAATAATTTTCTAGCCATTAAGCCTAAACAGACTTGCAGCCCAGGAACATGACAAATAGTTCTGAAATGGAATTTTGTTATAACCAATGCAACAAAACTTTAGGGGACTCAAATTTTTCAACTCATTAGTGTAAGAAGAGTAAGAGATTTAAAAGTCAGCTTAAGGCTCAGGAAATAATAAGGGGAGCTCCAAGCAAAACATTTTTGTTAAAGTACAACCAGGACAACTTATACAAACTGCTAGCAACCTACAACTGGTCAACTAAAATGGAAATAATACCTCACCGGTGGCTAAAAATGCTACAAAATGGGGTGATGCTAGTTGACACTTACTAGCTGACAGAGCCAAGTTAGTCTGCAGTTAAGAAAGGGTAGAACCAGAGTTTGAACTCAGGCAGTCAGACCTAAGAACCTACATTTTTAATCCCTATACCAGCATAAGTTCCAATTCCCCGGTACACATTCCAGTTCCAACATGAGGTCCACATCCAAAATCAAGACATCAGAGTTGTTAGAGACATTCAAACTGATTAACAAGCAGCACTTTTCCAAGCCTCATTTGATACCAAAAATCAATAAAAATCACATTTCTCCCCATTTCATTGCTGTTGTCCAGACACTTTCTTCCTACACTGAGTGATGTTCATCAAGGTTCTTATCAGAACTCTTTTGTCCCATGTTTATCTGAGGAACTGATGAGGAATGTCTACTCATTTTAGCCATCTCCTTTATTTCTCCCTTATCTCCTTCCACAAGAAAGTACCATGCTGACACCTTGCAAATAGCAGCCCCAAATGACAGCAAGTTTTATCTTTCCCTGTGCACACCGACCCATGCTTTTATTAAGCACAAACAGGATATGGCCCCACTGAATGTACTTTGGAAATGTCCTTAAATCACTTTGTTGCAACAGCATGCTTCCTTGTCAAGAGCTGGTGGCCTTTTGGCTCATTCCACCCTCCACACGGGATCCTCAACTTCTATTTGCAAAACAGTTTTCACCTGAGATACTCAGGCAGCGGCTCATCTAATGCACCCATTATAGCAGTTCAGGTGATTTTTATTTTCACTCAAACTGCATGACTTTAGACAAAAAAGGATTCTCTGATTTCTGTGTTTTTGGCGTCATGCCTCCTCCTCTTCTGTCTTAAGAAATGCAAGTATGCCTTGCTCCCTTACAGAGCAAACTAAACCAGAGGTTTCAAAGTCCATTCTTAGGGTTTTGGATAGTTCCATGTGGTATAGCAACTTTCTAACAAGTTCTGGGTGATTAGCACCGAGATGGCCTGCTAGTCACAGCTGAGGATGATTAAAAAGGGGTTGCTGGGAGGTCAGGCAGTGCTGAAAGGGGCAATAAGAGGGCTGGGGCAATAAGAGGGTTAGGGCAAAGGCCTGGCGGGTACAAAAACAGATTCTAGTCATCTGGATTAAGTATGACTTCCAGGGAAAACATACCTACAAACATCCCTACCCTAGTTTGATTGTAAGTAAATGCAAGCATTTTACCCCTAAACAGTCTTATCACCAATACATGTAATATGGTCAGCTTCCTGCTTAATTTTCATTTGTCAAGCTCCTGGTATATTCAGGCACTGAATTTTACACACTGACACAGATCATAAAGTATTTCACAAGGAAAGAGGACTCAGTCTGTCCTTAAAAAGAAAAAGTATGCAGTTAAAGGGCTTCCCAGGTGGCTCAGTGATAAAGAATCTGCCTGCAATGCAGGAGACACAAGTTCAATCCCTTGGTTGGAAAGATACCCTGGAGAAGGAAATGGCAACCCATTCCAGTATTCTTACCTGGGAAATTCCATGGACAGAGGAGTCTGGTGGGCTACAGTCCAAGGAGTGGGAAGGATTGGGGCTAAACAATAACAACAATGCAGCTAAAGCCAGGCCTGCCCCTAATCTTCCTGGAGCCTCAGACAGGAGGACACTGGGGGCCCACATAATTACTTTTCAGTGCTATCCACCAACAGACGGTCACAAAATCCTCCTTCCTTGGCAAATGTAGCTTTATAACAACCTGAAAGGTCAAGTACGATTAGAATTCTCAGACCCCTCAGAGTTCTGGGTCAGGCAAGAAAGGGCAGCCCACGCCAATGAACAGAATCCTTTCCCTTCCCCACCTAGGCTCCATCTCCTCCCAGAGTGGCCTCAGGCTCACCTGCAGACCTGAGCCCACACTTCCAGCACAGCTGCCTGATTAGGCACTCTTCAGGGGTGGGGCCTGCCCCACCCCAACGTGCACAGAGCAGGCTTGGGCCTTTGGGTAGGGAATTCAGTAAGGGTCTGGGATGCGGTGGGCAATGTGGACTCTGGGTGGGCAGCCCCATCCACCTGCAGACAGACTCCTCCAGTGGGGAGGGACACAGCCTGAGGAAGACCAGACACCCCACCCCCACCCCCGAAACCCAAAGAATAATTACACAGGGGTTCCCTTGTCCAGGTCTGAAGGCAATACTGAAGAAAAACTTTCTCTATTTTTTTCTAACTAGATGCACTTTTCTTTCCTTGAAAAGATTAAAGATTCTGATATAAGCAAGGATTCCTGTCCAGAACAGTTGAAAGAAAAAAGTTGAAATATTTGCAGCTATCTAGAAAGATCTGACAGCTGCTACTCTGATATGAAAGAAGGAAAAGGTAAATATTCCTTAACAGCAAACAGGCTTCTAGAAAGTCACAAGAGAAGGGATCCTGCCCTAAGGCGTACGCTGGGCAAACTTTTAACATTCTCTTTCCGTTTGTGAAAGTGAGCGTCCTACCTAGACCTGTGCGGTCGCCCAAAGAGCCCGATGAAGAACTAGCCAGAGCGGCTGGGGAACCGGAGTCCCAACCCTAGGAACGAACACAAGGTGAACTGAGCTGAGCAAGGGAGGTTTGGGCCTTTACACAAACAGGCCTCCACAGATGGAGCTCGGGGAGGCAGGCGGAGGCCGTCACAGCGGGGAGAGAGGTTAAGGCTTGGGCTGCACTCCCATGACAGACCCGGTATCTGCTTTGCCTTTTTTCAGTCTGGGCAAGTTCGCCAATTTCGCGTCCTGTTTTTAATTCTCTAAAATGGGGATATCACTTGTCCGCATCACTGGGCGGCAATGCGCATAAGAACCGAGCGCAGTTCCACACTTCGTTAGCGCTCAGACAACCTACTTAGACTCGAGAGCGCAGGGGCCAGGATGAACCCAAAATGTAGATTAAACAGCTCCCTACCACCAACCCGCAACATCCAAAATACGTCCTGCAGAGGCGGTGCGCGCTGGGGACGGAGGGGTGAGGTGAATGAGGCTTTAGGGAAAGAAGCAAACAACGGAGAAAACAGAGGTCAAATGTTACCTCTCAGCTCTGTTTGGGGTCAGGAAGGGGGTGCCTTCCAATGTCGCCCAGCTGGAGGTGCAAAGGACTGCTGCCTAAGGGCCCAACTTGCTGTCATCCGCGAGCCCCTGGGAGGAGGAGGAAGCCGCGCAGCAGCATACCGCTCGGTTCCAGGTCCTCCAGCCAGGGATCCGGGCGAGGGAAGCGGCCGGGAGCGAAACGCCCGGAGCTCAGGGGTGGGAGAGGCTCACTCACCCAGCAGCAGCAACTTGAGCTCGCGGCGAGCGTCCTTCTTGTCCCGGCGAAGCTGCCGCTCGATCTCGGCGCTGATGCGCTGCGACTCCTTCTCCTCCGCTGACAGGCAGCAGCAGCCGGCCATGGTACGCGCAGCCCCCGACAGGCCACGAAGTCTCGAGCGCCCGGACGCTCCGCCGGCAGACCCGCGACGGCACCGGAGTTCGGAGGGAAAAGACCGGGGCCGACTCGAGTTTCGGAGTAAGAGGCCGGGACCGCCTGGGTTCAATCCCCCCTGGAAGGGCGTCTCCGGGGCAGGAGCGAATCCGGAGCTCTGGGAACGCTCAAGTGCACCGCAGATCCCAACTAACCTAGCCCCACGCCGGGGTAGGTGGAAGGCGAGCCGAGGGAGAGAGTGTTGCCGGCCCCCGAAAACCAGCACGCCCCTTGGCACAGGAGCTCGACAGTCTGGGAGCGCAGATTGCTCGCCAAAAGTTGGGGCGTCGGGGAACGGGATCTCCTGGACTCGGGGATGTCCCAGGCAGGCGGCAGGCAAGGCGTGGGTTGGAGGCAGAAGTCCTAGCTGGCCCTCTCCTGCAAAGTTCTGAAAACCTCAGCAGTGACCGCAGCCTAAGAGACTGGAAAATTTCCCGGAGGCTCTTGTGGCTCGAAGTGGCCGAAGGAGGCGGAGCCTCTCGAACCCGCAGCTCTGGCGTCGGCTCGAGCTGGCCTTCGCTGCCAGCCAAGTCGATGGCGCCCGGGGGCAAGAGGGGGGAGTAGGGAGCTGGGGAGCGGAGCCCAGGCGTCTCTAGTCTCGGGGAGCAGCCCCCACACCCCTTGGCCTTGGTGTCCCGGCGCGGGGAAGGTCGAGGCTGCGGTAACCAGCGTGCCCTGATCTCCAGGCCCGGCTCCCTGTCCGGATCCTGGTCCCGACAGGTGAGTGAGGTTTGCCAACTCCCAGCCTCAACTCCTCCCAGCTGCAAAAGGAGCCGAGCGCGCCAGGGGCGAGGTTGAGTTCCGCCCAGTTGAAACTGAGGCTCTCACAACCAGCCTCAGCACCACGCACCCCGCGGTTTCCTAGACGGGATCCCTAGGCTTCCCGGACGCCCCAGCCCAGCGCGGGCTCGGGCAAAAGCCTGTGTGAGCCTCGGCTGGGCCTGAGCCGGCTGGCGCTGCTCTCAGAGAAGCCGCTGCCCCCGGGTTCTGTTCAATAGAAGTGCGAAGGAGGGGGGTAAATATTCTCCCGGCCCGTTCCTACGCCGCCGGGGATGGGGGAATGGAAAACGGCTGGCTACTTTGCATTTTATGATGGGAAAGACTCCTTCTTTGGAGAGAGGGCTGACCCGTTTGCAGCAGGTTCCCTGCCCCAGCCCTGAAGACTGACGGCCGCCTGTCTTCTGGAACGTCGGGATCACATTTGAGCTGCACTAACAAAACCTTAAACATTAAAATGCATCTCTTTGTACCCAAATGGAACGATAGAATGCGTATTATAACAACTGATTTTTGTCTTCTGTGTACATTTTGAGGCAGAAGGCAAAGAGGTTAACGGGGGAAGCAGAAAAGGGAAGGTGGAAGGAAGGGAGCCTATTGTCCATTGCAATGAAAATTGTTTTTCCTTCTCTTCAAATCAGCATGTGCCATGTAAACACTTTTTGGAGTTAGGCAATTAGTTAATGCTTCCTCTATTAAGAGCAAGCCTGAGTACCTTTCCTAGGAGTAGCATAAACTGAAAATCGCTCAGTCGTGTCCGACCCTTAGCGACCCCATGGACTATACAATCCCTGGAATTCTCCAGGCCAGAATACTGGAGTGGGTAGCCTTTCCCTTTTCCAGGGGATCTTCCCAAGCCAGGGGTCGAACCCGGGCCTCCTGCATTGCAAGCGGATTTTTTACCAGCTGACACCCAAGGGAAACCCAGTCAGTTCAAACTGAGGAACATATTGAGTGGAGAGAGTGGTATATGTCATTATATAAAGAACTTGACATTAGGATACTATCTGGCTGCCAAGGTCTTATTATTTACAATTTAGGGAATGTAGAGGAATCAGGCATTTAAAATGGATGTGCCTACATTATTATTATTATTTTTAATATTTATTTATTAGGCTACATCGGGTCTTAGTTGCTGCAGGCAGGATCTTCTTTGCGTCATGGGGAATCTCTTTTCCTGCACAGAATTTCTAGTTGTGACCTGAGGGCAAATGTGCATACATTCTTAAATGCATAACTATTTTAGTTACCTTGCAGGCATAAATTGACAGTAACAGTGACCCCTACAGGAAAGCTCCTGGACATTTCTTACTTGATCATTATCCATTTATTCATACATTTCTCTCTTAGCTCTTACAGATGCATTTACAATTTAGGGATAAGACCCCTTAGCTTCTGAAATGAATAATGGCATCATAATTATTAGTATTTTTTTCAATGATGAAAATTAGGGAAATTTTGAACTCCCAAGTTAACTGGAGTAACTGACCTGTTAGATCTAAAGTTGCTAAGATTTCAAGAAAGACTCGAAGCTTATTGCTTATGGCAAATCTGCAAAACTTTCCTGAGCTAACCAACTTGGCAGTGTGTATCAGAAGGCTTAACTTGTCTATCCCCTTTAACCAAACTAGTAATTCCCCCCTTAAGAAATAATAAGACAAGGTTTTATTTCTAATAACGACAATAATGCAAAAACAATCTAAATGCCCAACAAGGGTGAGAATAGGTCAATAAATTATAGTACATTCATACAATGAGATATATCGGTTCAGTTCAGTTCAGTCGCTCAGTCGTGTCCAACTTTTTGCGACCACATGAACTGCAGCATGCCAGGCTTCCCTGTCTATCACTAACTCCCAGAGCTTGCTCAAACTTATACCCATCGAGTTGATGATGCCATCCAAGCATCTCATCCTCTGTTGTCCCCTTCTCCTCCTGCCTTCAATCTTTCCCAGCATCAGGGTCTTTTCCAAGGAGTCAGTCCTTCGCATCAGGTAGCCAAAATATTGGAATTTCAGCATCAGTCCTTCTAGTAAATATTCAGGACTGATTTCCTTTAGGATGGACTAGTTGGATCTCCCTGCAGTCCAAGGGACTCTCAAGAATCTTTTCCAACACCACAGTTCAAAAGCATCAATTCTTCGGCACTCAGCTTTCTTTATAGTCCAACTTTCACATCCATACATGACTACTAGAAAAACCATAGCTTTGACTAGATGGACCTTTGTCAGCAAAGTAATATCTTTGCTTTTTAATATGCTGTCTAGGTTGGTCATAGCTTTTCTTCCAAGGAGCAAGCCTCTTTTAATTTCATGGCTGCAGTCACCATCTGCAATGATTTTGAAGCCCAAGAAAATAAAGTCTTTCGCTGTTTCCATTGTTTCCCTGTCTATTTGCTATGAAGTGATGGGAACAGATGCCATAATCTTAGTTTTCTGAATGTTGAGTTTTAAGCCAGCTTTTCCACTCTCCTCCTTCACTTTCATCAGGAGGCTCTTGAGTTCCTCTTTGCTTCCTGCCATAAGGGTTTTGTCATCTGCATATCTGAGGTTATTGATATTTCTCCGAGCAGTCTTGATTCCAGCTTGAGCTTCATCCAGCCTGGCATTTCACATGATGTACTCTGCATATAAGTTAAATAAGCAGGGGGACAGTATACAGCCTTGACATACTCCTTTCCCAACTTGGAACCAGTCTGTTGTTCCATGTCTGGTTCTAACTGTTGCTTCTTGACCTGCATACAGGTTTCTCAGGAGGCAGGTGAGGTGGTCTGGTATTACCATCTCTTTAAGAATTTTCCACATTTTCTTGTGATCCACACTAGTCATTAAATATGTGAATATGTAACAAATATGTGAATAAAAATGATTTAGTGGGAACACCACAAAATATGTTGAATGTAAAAGTATAATACAAATTTTATTATGGGAACGCACATATGCATCTTTAAGGGACTAAAAGAACATACACCAACAAGTTAACCTGCTCTGAGTCATAGCTTTTTGGTTGATTTTAATTCTCTGACATAAAATTATTTGGGGCAGCCTGCATAGAGTAATCTAGGCCCTAATTTCCTCAGCTGTAAAAATGAAAGGGGATGAACCAGAATAAACTCACAGAAATCTCCCGGCTCTAACATCAATTATTTCTTTGAAGATTTTCACTTATAAGGTAGTATAAAAACAATCATAAACCAAAAGTTATTGACCAGTGATAACTAGAGAGGACTGTAAAACTAATATATCAGAAGTCAATTATTTTTATATTTCTATGTTTTTTATTCACATCTCTTATTTTCCTTTAAGATCTAGGGAAGGGATGGGAATAATTTTTAAGTTACTGCTTCATTTGCAACATTGTTACTGAAATTCAGTTTATTGTACATCAGTGCCGGATTAAATCTCAGAAATAGAGGTTTGGATGAAGCAAAAAGAAATAGCTTTATTGCTTTGCTGTGGCAACCGGGCGCCACAGCAGGCTCATGCCTCAAGACTGTGTGTCTGGCCTCTGGAGGGGGTACTGAGGAGTCTTCCTGTGTGCAAGGAGCAGGACGTGATCAGCTCGTGGGCATTCTTCTGATTGGTTGGTAGTGAGATAACTAGGAGTCAGCATCATCAACCTTCTGGTTCCAACTGGTCTGGAGTCTAAGTGCAACATACAGTTAACTTCTTCCACCTGGTAGGGGTTTCAGTGTCTGCCAAACAGCTCAAAGGACATGGCTCCGAATATTATCTGCAGCCCTTGAGGAAGAACTAAAGAACCTTGACTTTGTTTAATAGCTAAAGTACTATTTTGTCTTGCTTGACTGTTTTCCTCCTTTCTCCATTTTCTCACTTCTTGATTAAATATATTCCTTGATTAAAGTTTTTCTACCGATAAAAGGCAAACAGAGGACAAAGATGGAGGTCTTTTCTGGGAAGGCTTCCCGGGGTCCTGCTCAGTTACAACATCTTTACAAGAAGGGGGTTTTTGAAAAGAGGTCTCAGTAAAAAAGAATATTTGTTTTCTTAGGTTATTCCCAAGGTGCTGCAATCCCATTTCATTCCTCTCGAAGATCAGAGCACAGCCTGAACATGACTTTTCTGATATCTGCCAAGTGCTGGGCTGCAAAGGTGAATTAATTGCCTGAATGTCCACTGAGCCCATGTCAAGGCTATTACCAGGCTCTGAAAATTCAGACACTGAGACATTCCAGACTTTCAGTGGGCTATAGATAGTAGAAAGAAATAAGACTAAGACTGTAAAATCTGAAGTCAGCCCTCCTTGCTTCCTCCCAGAGAGTGGAGCACAGAATAATCTGGGTGGTTGCCCACATCCTAACAGAGGTACACAGTGGGCCCTTCAGCTAACATCTCCCTTCCGCTAAGCCTCACCTCTCCCATCACTCCTGGAATTTCAGACAAACATAACTATGTGTTCTCCCCACCTCTATGTCTCAGTTCATGCTGTTCCCTCTTCCAGGAATGCTATATTTCACCCAAGACAAAATTAGGTACTTTCTTTCCCAAACACGTCTCTTCTGAGAAACCATCTCCACCCCTTGTCAGTCAGACACATCTTTCTCCGCTGCCTGAGCACCTCCTATGTTCCTCTCAACATCTTACTTTATTACGCCTCTTTGTTTCTTCTCCTAATTCGTTAGTTACAGGTAGAGAGTTTTTCTTTTTCATCTCGGTATTTCTAAATAAAATGTAGTTGACTGAATAAAACTGAAACCAAAAAGAATTAGCTGAGATAAGAGAGAGAAGAAACTAGAAGAACATAAAGTTAATGCGGTAGAAAATAGTAAAAAACAAAACAAACGAAAAACCTAGCACCACCCCAATAACAAAAAACCAAGCAAGTCCACAGCAAATCAATATGTGTTTAGGAAGGACTTTTTCCCTTAGAGGGAAAGAGTGCCCTGTTTCTAAGGAAATTCCAAGGACACATGCTTGTAGAGGGCTAGAAAGACATCATTCTCTTTGACAAAGGTAGTATGTTAGAATTTTAACAAATAACAGAGAATAAAATGGGCACCCTGGTGGCTCAGACAATAAAGAATCTGCCTGCAATTCAGAAGACCCCGGGTTCGGGAAGATCCCCTGGAGACAGGAATGGCCACCCACTCCAGTATTCTTGCCTGGAGAATTTCATGGACAGAGGAGTCTAGTGGGCTACAGTCCATGAGGTTGCAAGAGATGGACATGACTTAGTGACTAAAACATACACATCACACCAAATAGAATAAAAACATGACTTTGAAGTCCACAAGGCTAAAATAGCACTAATGATAATACACCT
The DNA here is from genome assembly GCF_029407905.1 of Bubalus kerabau. Taxonomy (NCBI): domain Eukaryota; kingdom Metazoa; phylum Chordata; class Mammalia; order Artiodactyla; family Bovidae; genus Bubalus; species Bubalus kerabau. The sequence goes on from NC_073627.1 coordinate 120,303,073, forward strand.
ATGATGCTTTTCAAATTGCACATATGACCCATTCTTAGGTTGTAACCAGCATTTTTTAAGAAAAAGAGTAGTATATCAATAGGAAATAACAAAAATGCAATGTGTATTTCAGTTGTAAACATAAGTATCAACTCTTAAGCAGACAAGTCATTAGTGGGGGTTTGCTTCTCCATATGCTAAGTGGGTTGGTCTAAATAATTCCCAATTTTCTAATTCATTTTTCTGAGACCAACATATTCCCAATTTTTCATTCAATTTTATAAGTTCAATGTGTTCTCTAAAATGTTGTGAGCCCTCCTCTCCCCTCTCTACACCCCTCATTCTCCACCCAGTCATTTTCAGTTTTGATGAGTGTGGAATGTAAAAGTCAATGGAGTGGTTGGTGATGGGTATTTAGACAAATAGGTAATAATTATAACTGGTGGTTGAATGTACTTAACATCCGTTTTTCTAAGACAATCAACATGTCAACATGTTTCTCCAAAATATTTTCTGCCTGAAGACCAGAAACTATTTATTATGTAACTTCTACTGAAAAGGCTAGAATCATAGACAATGAAGCCTGCCTTCAAACACACATGACTGTGAGTGGGCAGGAGTTGCTATTGTTTGTTTCTGAATCTGACTTCCTATGGGAGTTAGGTATCTGAAGAATTTAAGAAGTAGAAATCTTTAAGATGAGGAATTTGGACATTTTTATTTTGCTTTTCTTTCCCTTTTTGCTTAAATCCTCCCCTCCTCTACTTATATCGCACTTCCCCTGAATGAACAAATGTTAATAACCTATGTTTTCTTCTTTGTTATACTCCTATAATCATGTATAGACTTATAAACACTCATTAATGTAAATACACATAGACTTACAAACACTCGTTACTGTAAATCTATATACATGGACAGAGTTTGTCATCTTTAGTTTAAAAATGAGACTGTATTGTATCACATGAACTCTGTATTTTGATTTTCTCTTTTAACAGTTTCTTGTGGAAATCCAAGTAAACTCTGATTCAGTCTTTCATACATAATATTCCTCAGTGTGAAAGGACTATAGTATATTCATTTTTCCCATTTGAAGGACATTCTCTTTTATTCCTAATTTTGGCCACCAAAAACAAAGCTGTAATAGCATCTTTGTATGTAAGTCTTCATGCACTTGTGTTTTTATTTCTGTGGGATAGATTCTCAGGGAAAAAACTGCTGAACTGAAGGATGCATACATTTTTCATTTCATAGATGTGGCCAGAGTCCTTTCCAGAAAAATGAAAATAATTCACATGTCTACCCAAAATAGAAATACCCATGTCCCTACTAGCAATAAATATGACCACTTATGAATTTTTGGCTGCCTGAAGGGATTCAAATAACATTAAAGTGTTGCTTTACTTTGTATTTCTATGACTACTCGTGAATTTGTACATTTGTTCATAGCTTGTTAGTATTTGCATTCGTTACCCTGTGAATTGTCTATCCACATCCCTTGCTCATTTTTAAAAATTGGGTCATTTGTCTTTATCTTGACAATCTGTAAGAGGTCTTCGGTAGTACATACCAACTCTTTGTTATCTAAATTACAAGTTTTCAAATATACTGTTTGTTCTTTTATCATTTTAAATGGAATCTTTGCCATCAAAAGTTTTATTTTTGCATATCCAAGTATCTCTATTTTCTTGTGTAACTTCCGGAGCCCCAGTCTTTGTAAGAAGGTCTCTCCATTTTTAGATTATACATGCAACATCTTAGATTTTCTTGCAAGCACTTTTATTATTTCATTTTTAAATTTAAATATTTGATCCATCTGGTGTTTATTTTTGTAAAATATGTAAGATAGGACAGTAATTTTATTTTCTTCCAGATGGATTGCCAGTTGTACCAACATCATTTGTTGAATAGTCCATTCTTTTTCCAATGAATTAAACTTCAATCTTTGTCATGTATTACACTCTCATATTGATTGAGATCCATTTCTTTGAGTCTACACTGTTCCATTGAGCTAGCTATTTCTTTCTACATCAATACCATCCTGATTTGATTACAGGGGCTCTTTGAAACATTTTGATATCTGATAGGCCGTTGGAGAAGGAAATGGCAACCCATTCCAGTGTTCTTGCCTGGAGAATCCCAGGGATGGCGGAGCCTGGTGGGCTGCCGTCTATGGGGTCGCACAGAGTCGGACACGACTGAAGTGACTTAGCAGCATCAGCAGGCCATATCACCCTTTTAGAGTTATCAAACTCTTAGTTGTGTTCAGATATTTATTCTTTCATATGGACTATTCAAATATTCCTCAACTTATTACAGAGTTATGTCACAATAAACCCATCAAAAATTGAAAATATAATAAGCAAAAAATGCATTCAATACACCTAATCTACTGAACAATACACCTAATCCACCATTGTTAGCCTAGCCTACCTTAAAGGTGCTCAGAACACCAGCATTAGCCTACAGTTGTGCAAAATCATCTCACACAGGGTCTATTTTTATAGTAAAGTGTTGAATACCTCAGACAATTCATAGAATACTGTACTGAAAATGAGAAACAAAATGATGATATGGATACCAAGATCCTGCATTTCTAAGAGTCTCCCAGGTGATGCCAATGCTTCTGTCCGTTGACCACACTCTGCCATACAATGCCAGCCTACCACACAAGGCCTAGGAATTTCACTTTGCTCCCAGGTCTAGCACAAATTAAATCATCTTCAGAAAGGGTTCCCAGGAATCCCTGTTCTCCCCCTCCCCAGTTCAGCAGCAATCATTGTAATGACGCACACTGCAATGTGATGGGGTTGTTGTTGTTGTTTTTCTGCTGACATACTTTGTCTCCTTCAGGACAGGAGGCACATTTTCACATCTTTTTCATCCCCTCAGGAAAACCTCGGAGAGGGTGATGGCACCCCACTCCAGTACTTTTGCCTGGCAAATCCCATGGACGGAGGAGCCTGGTAGGCTGCAGTCCATGGGGTCGGGAAGAGTCAGACACGACTGAGAGACCTCACTTTCACTTTTCACTTTCATGCATTGGAGAAGGCAATCGCAACCCACTCCAGTGTTCTTGCCTGGAGAATCCCAGGGATGGAGGAGCCTGGTGGGCTGCCCTCTATGGGGTCGCACAGAGTCAGACACGACTGAAGCTACTTAGCAGGAAAACCTGGCGCCAAACATATGGAAGTACTAAAGAGAGTTGTTGAATGAACAGAACTAACAGGCAATGTGTAATTACCAGGCACCAAGAACTGTGCTAATCACTTTTTACAGCTTAAGGCGCGTCATCCTCACAACAGCCCTGTATGGCAGGTGCTGTTTTTTCCCCCACATTTTACAGATGAGGAAACTAAGGTACAAAAAAGGGTACAATTGACATGTTCACAGAACTGGAGGGTGATAGAACTGGGATTCTAATGCCAGTCTGACCTCAGAGCCCATGCTCTTATCCACTATACTATGCTACCTACAATGAACAAACACACACAGAAGTGGATCTGGTACAGGAATCACTACTATTTATTTAGAATATATTTCACTTTTTTGTTGGAGTCCATGTGCCTGAGCTGTATTGTGCATTCAAAATAAATTCACATTATCTTTCTGGGAATAATGTTGAGCTGTTTAACTTTGAATCTGCCCTGAACACTGATTCACCATTGTTATAGCAATTTTTCAGTCCAAGAAAAAGTAGATGGTCTAAGCAAAAGACATGTTTGCTTGGCATCCCTATGGGAGATAGTGTCCAGCATTATATGGAAATCCTATCTCATCCCTGAGGATTACAAGGAACTAATAAGGGTTCTTAGCCATCTGATGCAAAGAGTCAACTCATTGGAAAAGACCCTGATGCTGGGAAAGGTTGAGGGCAGGAGAAGAAGGGGGCAAGAGAGGATGAGATGGTTAGATAGCATCACCCACTCAATGGACGTAAATTTGAGCAAACTCCAAGAGATAGTGAAGGACAGGGGAGCCTGGCGTGCTGAGGTCCATGGGTTGCAGAGAGTTGGACATGACTTGCGACTGAACAACAATAATAATAAATAGGGCTTCTGGGTCCATTCACAACACATGAGCCAGGTGTGGCCTATCAGAGCACTCCATCTCCTTGATCACAGCGATTGGTTTAGAGCTGTGCACATGACCTACATGCCTGGCCAACGAGAACATTCCATCTTTTAACCAGAGATCGGTTCAGGGAATGCTAAAGGAAATCCTTCTTGAAACTTCCCAGAGCCATCTGAAAGTCTGTGTTCCCCATTCTCTAGAAGAACAAGTTTGAAAATATGAAATAATCTGATGGCCATCTTTGCAAAGATATGGGGCATTTCTCCCTGTGTATGACACCAACATAGATAGAATGTGAGCCAAGAAATGAAGAGAAAGAGAATATTCTTCTCATGATTTGAACACCTGAATTCAGATAACTAGTTACTAGGTCAATAAATTTCTTTGATTGTTTAAGCCAGGTAGATTGGATTTCTATGTCTTGCAACCAAAAGAATCATGGCTAATGTATCTGACCCATGAGAAATTAAGAGGTGGGTATTAGTTTGTAGAAAAAATTGAATACCTTGATTTCTATTACTAATTTATAGTGCCCTAATATTTCAATGCCTATTTTATTACCTTCTATAAGAAAGACTAATGGTAAATGGTCATCAAATTCTTCCTACTTTGTCATAAGAATAAGCTGGACATGGATCAGGAAGCAATCAATATAAATGAGCAAATAGGTCTTTTTAGAGTTGGCATGGGGATTGTGTTTTGGTTTGAGTTCCTACCAAATTTTCTTTCTTGATTACTGCTACTTAAGGATCTGTGGTCAGATAGGTTTTTTAAAAATGCATGTGTTAGTAAATTTTTAGGAGTGGCAAATTTACAAAAATTTCTGAATATGTAAAAGAACTAAACATTTGAACCAAATTGTATAACAAGCACTCTCTCTAATATGGTGTCAGTTGATTTTTAAAAGCCAGCTTGTCAGAAAGATCTGTACTTGTATCAAGATTACATCGTTGAATCTGAAGAAATACAAACAATAAGTGTATTGCTAGTAAGGCCAGTCAGTCTAGCACTGGTACTGTAGAATGTAGAGAGCAAAGGCGTCCTGGTAAATGATTACATAAACTAAAAGACTTCTCTTTAGTCTGAGTGCTGTTTGTTTCTGTTTGGCTGATTTATGTAAGAGTAACATGGTTTCCCTCTGGCCATTGTCTTTATTTTCTTTAGCTCTTTAACCATTATCTGTGCCAGAAGCAGCCTAGGACCCTGAGCTGCCTTAGGAACCAAATGACCTCCTGGCCAGCGCAAACACGTCTGACAGGTTCAGTGACCTCCCCGTCCCCCACTTCTCACACAAGGAGCTGAGCCAGCCAGGCATGGGCTCTTCTCCAGCGGTACGCGAACAGGTCCAGGGGTATTTCTGAGTTCAAATTCTGACTTGGGCTGCAAGGCTGTCTTCCAAACTACCCTGACAAATGCTGTCAGTCAATCCATGCCATCTTCTTCCATGCATGTTTATCCTTATGGCAGGGATCAGAGAAATGAAACTCCTGGTCTGCAGGGAGACTGGTCTAGCACTATTTTTAGCCTACCCTGAAAGTACTTAGATGTGGATCATAGGCTCCAGGATCACAAAGGAGGGGAGCTCTTTGGGAGAGAATGTTTTCTCTATTACACATATTCTCTTAATGAGTACACTAGTGTTTAACCTCCTTCCTTGGACATAGTCCTTACTCAGCATAATACTTCTTTTATAAACAATTAACTAATTCCCCTTAAGCTCTGTTACTTTTTTGGGAGTTTTGCTCATATGCCTGCTGAGGTTTCTCAGAGATGTGGACTATCCAGAGAGATTCCCCGTGCCCCAGAACAGGTTGTCATGATTTGTTCTCATCCTAAAGGTCTGGCTGGGGCAAGAGCTGAGGAGCTTGTCACCAGTGGTGGGATGAATGTTGAGGCTCTCAGGGTTCTTGATTTGCCTCCCTTTTTCCATCCAGCTCCTGCCTGCCCTCACCTCTTAACACTAAAAGACAGCAACAACACCCCCATTCGTTGTCATGAATATGTTCCAGGCACAGCATAAAATTCTGTTGGTGGATCATCTCATTTAAAGGTGCTAGGCTTATCCACCTTTATCCATCTTTAAAGACGTGAACATTGAGGTTTGTAGAGGTTAAGGTTAGGGAAGTGGTGGACCCAGAACTGTTAAACCCAGAACTATCTGCCTCTCACATCTTTACTCTTAACCATAATCATATACTGGGCTACTTTAGAGCCTCCCTTGTGAGGATGCAGGGGTGGGGGTAGGGTGGGGTGTGTGTGTGGAATTATTGTTTAGTCCACCAGGCTCCTCCATCCATGAGATTTTCCAAGCAAGAATACCGGAGTGGGTTGCCATTCCTTCTCCAGGGGATCTTCCCAACCCAGGGAGTAAACCCATGTCTCCTACTTGACAGGAGTATTCTTTACCACTGAGCCACCTGGGAAGCCCTGTGGGGGTACATGGTGGGGGGTGGTTACTCAGAATACTTCTAAATAAAATTAAAAATTAATTTCTATCTTTTTGTGCTATATAACTTTAATATGACTAAAGTTTTCCTTACTTGATATTTGGAAATTGTTCTAGTGTAGAAAAAAATTTGCAAGAATGCTATAATGAACACCAGTAAACTCTTCACCCATTGTGAACACTTCCCCCATATCTGTTTTATCTTCTCTCACTCTCTCAAAATGTATATTTGCTAAACTACTTGAAAGTAAGCTACAGACATCATGACACTTCTCCCCTTATGTAATTCAACCAATGTTGCCTGAGAATTAAGATATTTTCCTACAAAAGCTCTGTATGATGATCACACCTAAGAAATTTCACAATTTCATAATATAATGTACAGTGCATATTTAATTTTAACCAGTTGCCTCAAAAATATATTTTATAGCTTTAAAAAAAAATCTAAGATGTAATCAAAGCTTACCCACTGTAGTTGGTTTTTATCTTCTTAGTCTCTAATCTAGAGCCTTCCTTCCTCCTTTTGTTGCTTTTCATGCTATTGATTTTTTTTGACAAGTTCAGGCCACTTGTAGAATATCCCACAGCTTCAATTTATCTGAGGGTTCCTCATTATTTGATTCTAGTTAAAAAATATTGGCAAGAACAGTACAGGTCATTTGGGTAGTTCTTATTTCATTATATTTGGAGTAGGAAATAGCAACCCACTCTTCTTTTTTTTTTTTTTCCACTCCAGTATTCTTGCCTGGAAAATTCCACAGACAGAGGAGTCTGGTGGGTTACAGTCCATGGGGTCACAAAGAGTCAGACATGACTGAGCACTCACACACACACACACACACACAGTGGGAATATGATTTAAAATATTAAACTCATACATTAAAACAAACCAAAAACAAGAGAATAGTTGATTTCTTTTCTGATCGATGGATGAGAAAACCCAGTGATTGACCCCTTGCTATTCGTAGTGTGGTCGGCAGACTTCCGACATTTAAAGCCCCAGCCTCTCCCCCCTCCCCCACCCCCAGATCTACTGAATCAAAATCTGCATTTTAACAATATTCCCAGGTGATTTGCATGCACGTTAAAATTTGAGAAGGACCAATTCAAGATATTAACTAGAGGATGGACACCTGGCATACTGGCTTTTCCAAATCAAAGGTTTATTTGTGGCAGACACTCTTAGGACATAATATCCATTTCCTCTTTTTCCTGACTTAAAGGAAAAATTGTACCTAGCTAAAAAGCTATGTTTTCAATCTCTGTTGAAGTTAGAAGTTGCCATGTGACACAGTTGTGGCTGATGAGATGGAAATGAAAGTCACTGGGGGAAGGTTTTAGAAAAGAGTGAGGATTCATTAGGGGAAACTCTACCACAGTAACCGCATACATGAGTTATTTTAACAACAGGAGGTCCTGGTAAGGAATGCAGAACGAACAAGCTACCACCAACCCGAAGAATTAGGGAAAGGTCAAAAGGAGAGAGGAGATGTCAGCCCATCTGTCCTGCTAACCTCCCAGAATCATCCTCGCTGGAATCTCTGTCTCGGCTGAGTGCTGCGCAGGTTACCAGAAGGACCTCGAGTCCGAATGATTGGCTGGAAACAACCTGAGACTGTGAGCCATGTCGCGGAGCAGTTCTCCTGGGTTTCCTTACCCTGCTACTCTCCACCCAGGTGCCCCATGCCCTTAAAGCCTACTAACAAAAAAGAGTGAACCCAAGACTTGCCTTGCCCTGTGTTACAAATGTTTTTTCCTTCTCATGAGACAGTAATTCTAGCCCTTTTGGTGGCTCACTATCTCGATACATTTCCTGTGACTTTAGCGTGGAAAGGGAAATGTGTGTGTACATGTGTACACTGTGGCATATGTCTTTCCAAATTGTTATGTGTCCTGTTCCAAAAATATGTGAAATAGTTCTTATATCTCAGTTTTTATCACTGCTCAGGATTAGCCTTTGCCCAGAAAAATATTTAATCTCTAGTACTTGGCTTCTTCTCTCCTAGGTATAATTAATTCCTGCTTGGATGTAATGAGTTTTCACTCCGATTTTGAAACCCCTCCCACCCCATAATCTATTGGTAAGTCTTTTTAGTCAGTAGAAGGGTTAAATATTTGTTGAATGAGTCTATTTGTTAAACATTTATTAAGCACTCTATTTGCAAGGACTGCACCTGGCCAAAGTGGTTGGCAAACTTTTATAAAGGGCTAGATAGTAAATACTATGGCTTTATGAATCAAGAGACAAAACTGCATCTTACATTGCCACTTACGTGATTATTTAAAATATAACTTAAAAATGTTACTTCATACTTTATATTTCACATCTTCACGTACCTTACTTCACAAAACTTAACTCAAAATGAATCAAAGACTTAAAATGTAAGAGCTACAACTATAATATTTTTAGAATAAAACACAGGAGTACCACTTCATGACCGTGGATTAGGTAATGGTCTTTTAGATATAATACCAAAAAGCAAGAAAAGAAAAAAATAGATAACTTATATTTCACCAAAATTAAACATTTTTATGCATCAAAAGAAAATTATTAAGGTAAAAAGGCAACCTATGGAAGGGAAGGAAATGTTTGCAAATCATATGTCTGATAAGTGTTTAATATTCAGAATATATAATGAACTCCTGCAGTCAACACAAAAAACCAAATAACCCTTTTAAGATTTTTAAATGGGCAAAGGACTTGAATAGACATTTCTCCAAAGAAGATAAACCAAAGTTTGAAAAGATGCTTAACATCATTAGTCACTTGTTTGTGGATGCATGTTCAGTCATGTCTAACTCTTTGGGACCCCAATGGAATTGTAGCTTGCCTAGTTCCTCTGTCCATGGGATTTTCCAGGCAAGAATACTGGAGTGGGTTGCTATTTCATTCTCCAAGGGATCTTCTGGACCCAGGGATAGAACTCACATTTTTTGTACCTCCTGCCTTGGCAGGCAGATTCTTTACCACTGTGCTACCTGGGACTTAAGTAGTGACCTTAAGAATCAGTAGCTTAAAATTGGGAATGGTGGAGGAGTATTTCAACCATGGAAATCAGCACTCATTACCAGTACCACAGTCCTGCACAGCTCCCTGTTAACCATTTACCAGGATACCACTGGGTGGGTCGTCTCATATCATGAAAAGAAAGCAGGCCCCTTTTGCTAATGCTGCTCTGAGCCTGGGAACATAGCCATTGCATCTCCAGCAACTGATGTGGGCCCTGCACCTCAGATGTGCCCCAACGGCAAGTGTGGGATTCCTAAGAGGCACGGTGTCCTAGGTCAGGGGACCTCAGAGTAGACACAAACATGGTCTTATCAGTAGGTATGGGAGCTTCCTAGCAGCTATGCATACAGTGTGGAATTCCAATTGCAGACTTCTAGGGTTTGCCAAGTTTCACTTGCCATTGTTTTATCCTGGGACTCTCATCTCTAAAGATGCTTAAAATACCCACCATAGAAATATACTGGGCAAACTGAAAACAGAATGAAAGTTTCAGGGACCTTTTAAAAGTTTCAGCAGCCCATCTCAACGGGACAGGCCCATAGTCCTCTAAACTGCAAAAGTGCTCCTTCAAGGCTCCCAAAGGCCAAAGCAGTGTGGTCAAAGGCCTGTGCCAAAGGGAACCCCATCAGCTCTTTGCTACTATGGTTTGGTTTAATTACCCTCTTAATTAAAGAGGGTAAGCTGCCTTATTTTACCCATGGGTTTTTGGAACAGAAAAATATCTGGCCTTTGCATTCTTGAAGAAAACAGGAAGAGAGAAAATCAACCCAGATCAGATTTCAAGTCTTGAGGGATAAGAATTCAAAGAAAAAAAGAATCTTTTCAGAATCCCCTGTGTATCTTCTTAGATTTTAAAGAGACCCTCATTTTATAACCAAGGCCTTGTTTTGCAGGCATCTAGGAGGCTCCCTTAAAATAGACTGGGTTCAGTGCCTTGTGGCTTCCCTGGTGGCTCAGATGATAAAGAATCTGTCTGCAACATGGGAGACCTGGGTTTGATCTCTGGGTTGGGAAGATCCCCTGGAGAAGGGAATGGCAACCCACTCCAGTATTCTTGCTTGGAGAATCCCATGGACAGAGGAGCCTGGCGGGCTCCAGTCCATGGGGTCGCAAAGAGCTGGACATGACTGAGTGACTAAGCACAGCAACCGCTCTAGTATTCTGCCTGGGGAATTCCATGGACAGAGGAGCCACAGGGTCACAAAGAATCTAACTCGACTGAGTGCCTTTCACTTTTCAGTGCCTGTAATACCTGGAGCCAAACTTTAGTTAGCCTTGGCAATGAAACAAAGGTAATGCATACATAACTTAAGAGAACCTACCCTTAACCACGGCCTTTCACTCTCCAAACCTGATCAACACTTCAGTAAAGGCTTTAAATAAATACGGAGTAGCTGATGAACATGGAAATGACTCAGAATCAGACAACAAAAGAGAAAAATAAGACGCTGGCTAACTATAGAAGTTGCTCCGTATACACTGTCAAATGAACCACTGTCGTTCCTTGGGGTCAAGTTCTACTCCTGCCTCTTTGCTATGGTTGAACTGGCATTTCAAGAGGAGAAACTGCCTATCACATCCTAAGAGAAAAACGGGAGGAGGCAGGGAAGATGAAGGGCCAAGCAGAGCAGCTCTCAACAACTCTTACTGTTTCCAGGATAGGTCAGAAAAAAATCTGACTAGGCAGGCTTACTCTAGGAGTTGAAAGGTCAAGTTAAAATATTTGGCTCAAATAATATTCAGTGAGTTCCTGTTTTTTTCTGTGCGTGGAGGGGTCTTCAAGATGATGACAGAGATGGACCAAAGGTCAGGTCCTGGTAGGTCAAACCCCAGCCAGAGTGAGGAGCGCTAGAGGTACTGCTTAACATCCCTGTTTCTGGGCAGAGAGGCTGTGAGAACTATCACGCCAGGCCCGTGCTAACAATGACAGTCCCCAGCACACCATTTCCTTCATAGGAAGATACAAAGAGAAGGGGCACCACGGACTGAAAATAGTCTCTAAAACATGCAAAGGATAGCAGAGCCTTAAAACTAAAGCTTTTAAGGAAAAATGACACTTTCTTTTCAAAAATGTATGGACAGAATACAATTTTAAAAGAAAATTCCATAAGCAAGGATTGGGCTGCCAAATACAAAAACCCTATCACAAGTAGCAGGAGTCTCCTGTTCCGGTTTCACATCCCTCCATACACACCAATTTTCTGGAAAGAACTTGCCGCTATCACCCCAACTTCACAAAACTGCTAGAAAAAGAAAAGCTAGATTTCAGCTCCTCTCAAAAGCCTTGATGTATGTTTCTAAAAGTCACCGTCTTAAAGGACATCTACCTCAGGTCCTTTGGCACGTGGAGTGGACCCACGCTCCCAGGCCTGAGACAGGAAACCCTAAGCCAAGCCTCTGCCTGTGAGGCCTGCGTTCTTTCTCTGAAGAGACAGCCTAAGGGTGAAGACACGTGGCTTGTTATAAGTCTTTATTGAGCAGCTATTTAACCTTGTTTTAACAAATTGCTTGCAACCTAAATTAGGGCAAGATTTAAAAAAAAAGAAATTTGATAAATACTATCAATATAAGTGTTTCCACTAAAGAAGTTGGAAATTTCTGATTATATTCAGAAAGGAAATTCTCTTTTATTCGTTTAAAAACTACTGAACCTATCTACTTTGGGAAATGGACGTTCATCATACAGTGCTTTAGAGAAGGAACGATTGATCCCAATACTCCTTATAATGCAAAAACATTCTAGGAGAGGCTTAGGCAACTTCAAGAGAAGGAAAACTCAAGAATGAAGAATACTGTAGTACAAACTTATGGCCAAAAATACTGTATTTTTAACCAGCAAGATCATTGGGGCATTATTATACAACATTAGGTGTTTTTTTTTTGCAAAACTAGTTCCCTTCCCCAAACAATAGACAATACATGCATTTGAATGACATTTTAAGAACAGTAAATATGATTCTTTTAAATACTGCAAGTTAAAAATGTTTTCTGACAAAACTCCCTAAATACATAAGTCTAGGAAGGGTTTCCAACATGATGACAGGTGAGGAATCCAGCAAGTTGCATTTAGAGAGTTCTTTGAGGAAAAGAAATCCACCAAAAACATGTGTTTCAGTCAAAGTAACCTGAACAAAGTTACATAGTAATTTTCCATCTTTCTTTTCTAAATTTAAAAATATTCTACTGAAGAATATCTTCCTCCCTGTTTTTCTTTTTTTTTTTTCTGTCTACCAAAGCTTATATGGAAGTTAGAATTCCTTCATCCAAGTGAGATCCAATTTTACCCATAGATGTTTTCGTAACGTGTACATGTTGTTTACTATTGGGTTGTAATCATACAGGGAAATGGAGGATACATGGGAAGGGAGGTAAGAAGAAAATTAATACTTGAGCACCTACTATGTGCTAGGTGTGTATGCATACTTTGAACAGATGATTCTAGAGGCAAGAGGGTTACTGAAGAGCATTGGTAGTTGAGACAGCAAGAAATTGTTATCCTGTGAGAAAAACAAATGGCAACTTTATACTAAGTATCTACGAAGCAGCAGGTGCCTGGCTCCAAAAATCTCTAGCTAATCGTATACAACTAAGCCATTTCTTTTCCTAAATTGATGGAATCAAAATGAAATCCCAAAGACATAGTTACCAGGACAGATCTATTAATGCTACATATGCTGGAAATATGTAGAGATAGATAAAACATACAATATTACTAGTTTCAATTTTTGTGTGTTTCTAACCAAAGAAAAGTCTTTGGAAGAAAATATGTATACCAAGCACACCTTATCTGTCAATTGAGATGTTGTCAATTACCAATTAAGTGGTTTTAAACCCTTATTTAATTTTAAGAAGAGCAGCAATATACGTTACAATATTTGGGTACACTTTATTTTTATATGGGTTAACATTCTGCTATATTTCATTTCATTCATTCTTTTTGAGAAACTGAAAACAAAGGGAAATTGAGGGTAACTTGAAGATTATTTCCAACCAGTATCTGAGTCTTGCAGTATCTCATTATGCAGCCCTTTCTTCCCATTATTTTTATATATTTTTTTGCAAATAATAGTCATTTTTGACCCATATCCAGCATAAATAGCTTTTCACCCATTACTAACTTAAGACAACTAAAATTTACAATCATGTGGCAGTATAAATTTTAAAATTACAGTTCGTACACCTTGACAATCAAGATAGTCTGAAGTACAAAAAGTAAATTGTCCTTTAGCTGAATTACCTTTTTAAATATTAGACCTGCTAGCTAATCTACAAAAAATTACAAGTTTCGGTGTTCTTCAAATACCTTTTGTAGATGTCATCTGCTAGTAAACAACATATGCAGGTTTCTAGAATATTTTCTCCCCCACTCAATTCATGACATTCAACAGAGCTCTTTATATGAAAATGTATCGAAAAACAAACAACTTTGAAGGGAGTTATTTACTTTTGAATGGGTATGTTATTTCCCTTTGTTTCAGATATGAGGCACAAACTTCTGAATTTAAGCTCTGTAAGGCATAGTACAAACCTCCAATTTACAAACAAGGGATTCTCTGTGGGTTGGAACTGCCATGTCACGCAAAAAGGGCAAAATCATCTGTAAACTGGTACACTGCAATGTGTTAAGTGAGTCATGAGACGGCTGCTTGCCTTGGTCTGCGGAAGAAAGGTTTCTGTGTTTTTGTTTTTGAATAAGACATGCCCAAGTCACCACACAACTTGCCACAGGCCTCCGTTACTGAGAGCATCAACAAGAGGGGTCCAGCGGCACACGCTTAGAACGCTTGCAATCACAATAATAATATAAAGCATGAGTAAACTTTGTTTTCATACAAAACTGAAAAGAATCCCTTCCCACCCCAGCCCGTTCAGTAAAACCCCAAAGAAACAAAAAAGAAAATCCTTTAGCTTCAGTTGACTAGTGTGGATACAATCAGTTTCTATGCATCACTGTAACCAGGGTGATCAATTTTTTCCCTTCTCAAGAAAAGGGATCTTATCATGCACCCTAAGATGAACAGTGAAACCACAAACCTCAATTCTGCATAGCAATTCCATCCCAATTTCATGAAGACAAATATAACAATCTTTCCCTGTTTTGCTCAGCTTCTTGGAGCTCTGAGATCAGGTTTAATTGACTACATCTACTATAGCTCTATTAAATAGAATATCCTGATTCCCTAAAACTGTTAACACTTATGATCTTGTGATGAGGTTTTCTCTATACACACTGTAGGCCTTCAAATGTTGTTTATACTTTTTTTTTTCCTTTTTTTTTTCTCTTTTTTTTTTCTTTTTTTTTTGCTGCACCAAATTTAAGATCGCCCTTTCAGGCAAGCAGTGGTTGCTAGCTATTAAAACATTTCCTTAGTGGATCACAATAGCTTCTAAAACTGCCTTTCTAATAAAGGCCATCAGAGAGGTAATACTAAACTGTGCATTTGCCAAATAAGAATATGAATTGTATAAAAGCTCATATTCCAATCCTAGGTCAAATGGCAAAAGTTCTACAAAGTTGGTTTCCATGTTTGTATAAAAGCTCCAACTGATTTTATGTATTTTGCTATGAAATTACCTTTGGGTCTTATAATCAGTATACCTCTACTTAGGAATGTGCAAATGATTTTATATAGCACGATGCTAGTACCGCTCTGTACGATAGTAAGGTTTTTTTTTTTCTTTTTCTTTTCTAAATGGAAAAAAAAAATCCCTAGTCAGAAATAAACTGACAAATTTACATTCTCCTCTCTTAAAAAAGTAAATAAAATAACATTATTCAAAATGTGAATTAGCTATGAGACATACAATTACATAGATACATATCAATACAGCACATTCAATCTGCCAAAAAATTAATGATTACAAAGCCAGTAAAGATGATGCAATATCAAGAGAGAGATGTATGTACAATGATTAGAGCATTCATAATTGCACTATACCTATAGGCAGTCTGTTTCTTAATTAAATTACAGGTGCTTTCTGAATAAGGAGAGAAAAACCAGGTAATCTGTGTACTTTGAGGCTGGCAGAGCAAAGAATGGGAACATTCCATTATTATTGAATAACTCTGGTACTCATCTGATAAGCCATTAATTTTCTCTCTCCTTTGTTGTTCCAAAACAGTGATTTACATAAAAGTTTATAGACTCCTGCCAAATAGTACTGTAGTAAAATTAGACCAGGATCATGGCCTAATTCTACCTTCCCAGCAGGTTTAAACCATCATGATTTGTTTTCTTAAATTATATTTCAATTCAAGCTGCTTGACAGAAGATCATCAATACATGTGCTGTTTTTTTTGCATTGGTTGAAAAATTGCACATATAGAATTCTAGATTTCTCTCCTACTACGTTCAGTTACATAGATACACATTCTATAGAACAGAGAGGTTACTTAAGAGTTTCGGTCCACAAATCTTCCTTAAGTTCAACTCAATCAGTCACCAGTTTAAGATCCTAAAGATGGTAAACTAGCAGTAACTTCAGAGTCTGCAAATTAAAGGTGTCAGAGTAATACTATTGACCAGTGTTTTTGGCAGACCTACTTGACCTTAAAGAACAGAGAGAGAGTAAACTGGCTTCAAATGAAAAGATAAAAGCAGATTTCATGGGGTATCACACAAGACAGCTTTTCCACATTGCTGATTCAGACGTTCAACATGGAATGTGGACACTAAACAACGTGATTTAAGGGCAAATAAAAGGATGGACTGTAAGAATCAAATCTACAGTGACCAACAGTTTGGCAACTGGTGTTTCAGGTTCATTCTCAGCCAAACATTTTAGGCTTCACAGTCTTACTCTCTCACATTTTAAGATTCTGGCCTTCATCTTTTAAGCTCTCATTAATTTTTTTTTAAAAGCCAGCTTTGGCAACACATATCCATAGTTAAAAGTCATTTTAAAATTGTGGCCCAAACACTAAGGGGGAAAAAAAAAGAGGGAGAAGAAGTTTTAGGGGAAAAAAAAAAATTAAGAGCAACCTATGAGAAGGATCTGGGCAGCAGCCATTGGGATAATGTAGTGTCTGTTGGCATATATTTTTGGCATCTGCAATTTGAAGAAAAGAGGGTGGAGAAAAAAATGGCAAGAAACAGAGGAAGAACAATGGCACATGATATTTCAAAAGGAAGAACTTCTGTGTGTCTTGGCCCTTGCTTTACTGACTTCTATATGGTTTGCTGAGCAACCAGTTATGGCTGAAGGTAAACTTCAAAAAAAAAAACAACAAAAAACAAGACACTTAACCATTAAACGGGCATCCACTGTCCCAGCCCAAAGTGAGGCAAGACAATATATTTATATAAAAAGACCTCTATATGTGTATCCAGAGCAATACATTTAAAACCACAGTATTAATACTTATAATCCTTCAGCAAAAACCACAAACTGTTAAATTAAGCTGATGTCAATGGCTTAAATTGAATGACATTGTCCTGACTCTATCATTTGAGAGAAAAACTTGACCAAGAATGGAACTACGATAAAGACCATTGTAATGTGGGAAAAATCAAGAGGAAGGAATGGGTTGGGAAAAGGAAAATCAACTTCATTTTGCTTAATAGAAAAGAAAGAGAGAGAGAGAGAGGAAGAAACAGCTCTTATTTTTGTGAGTGCATGACTGAGAATTTAAAATACATTGAGTCACAAGATTTTGCCTAAAAAAAAGAGAGGAAATGTGCTGGGACTGTACTTCAGCATCCTGTTTTTCCTCTGAATAGTTTAAATAAAATCATAATATTTACTACAAACTCTGTGGACACGCTCACACAGAGTCCAGGACGGCAATAAATTAGTATTATGCAAATTGTTTTCCACAGAAATACAGTCCCTCTTGTTTAGCTTCACTAGCCCACCAGGGAAGGGAAGGGCGGTGTCGAGGAGGCACAATTAGACCAGATTGTACTCCTTCAGGTTCAACTGGAGGATGGTGTCCTTGACAGCAGCAAACACAAAGCGGATGTTCTCGGTGTCTGTGGCGCATGTGAAGTGCGAGTAGATGATTTTGTCACTGTCTGGGTTCAGGTCCACGAACATCTTCAGGATGAATTCTCGAGCTGCCTGGGCATCTCGCTGGGGCCCTGTTGGCCAAGAGAGAAGGGGGACATTTGTCAGCTAGCTGATCTGCTAATGCACTTGCTCCATGCTTACTGATGCTCATGAAGACCTCTTCACTGTAGATCTGATCTGTTATGAGCATCCTCCCCGACACGGCTGTGTGTCATGGCTCCTCTTTCTCACTTGAGCTGCCCATGCATCCACCTCCATCTATCCACAGAATGTGATCTTGTGAGAACAGGCAGGTAGTGTGAAGGCCAGGCTAAGTTTAGCTCTGATTCTTTGGGACATAAGGAGCTACCACAGAATCTTCAGGTAGGGATGTGATTAGCTTACTTCTGGTTGGACTGAGTTAACTATGCTGGTTTCAGCTGCATAACAAGTGTGCATATAATATAACTGCCTCAAGCTCTCTCATCAATTTGCCCCTGTGTGCTCCCCACCCAACCTGCTCCCACTTTTTTATCGATCATTTTACATTCTCCAGACTGAAATCTCTCTAAGAATAGAAAATCTGTTTCTTAACCTCTGGTCTGTCTACAACTGTCCTCTGCAGGCTCATTTCTGGTGTTTCTGAAAAAACCACATTTACGTAGAATTTAATTCACTACATGTGATGATTAAAAAAAGCTGGTTTATGTTTTCTTACATTTATCCAGGGTCTCTTATGTGCCAAGCACTGTCTTAGATGTTTTTAAAAAGGATTATGATGCATTTATCAGGATATATTATGAAGTTATTTGATAATTCTGCAATACAGTCTTAGATATGACACCAAAATCACAGGCAACAAAAAAGAAAACAGATCGATTGGACTTAATCAAAATTAAGAACTTTTGCACATCAAAGGACATTATTAAGAAAGTAAAAAGACAACATACACACTTGACTGTACAGCAGTAATTAACACATTATAATTCAACTATACTTCAATAAAAATAAATTTAAAAAAGAATGACAAAAAAAGACAACCTACAGAATGGGACAAAACATTTGCAAATCATACATCTGATAATGGATAAATATTCAGAATATACCAAGAACTCCTACAACTCAACAATAAAAAGACAACCTGATAAAAGATGGGCAAGGGATTTAAATAAACATTTCTCCCAAGAAGATATACAAATGGCCAATAAGCACATGAAAAGATGTTCATTATAAGCACATGAAAAGATAAACATTATAACTATTAGAAAATGCAAATCAAAACCACAATATGATACCACTTCACATCTACCTGAACGGCTATAATCAAATCAAGTGGAAGACAACAAGTGTTAGCAAGCATGTGGAGGAATCTGAACCCTTGTGCATTGTTGCTAGGAATGCAAAATGGAAAACAGTGTGATGGGTCCTCAAAAAGCTAAACACAGAATTACCATATGAACCAGCAATTCCATTCCTAGGTATCTACCCCAAAGAAGGAAACAACCCAAGGATCCACCAACAGAGGAATGGAAAAGCAAAGGGTAGTATATACAGACAATGGAATATTATTCAGCCATAAAAAGTAAGTTCTGACAGATGCCACAACATACATGAATCTTGAAAATATGTCAGGTAAAATAAGTCGGACACAAAACAACATATACTGCAGGATTCCACTTAGGTGAAGTATTGAAAAAGGCACATTTATAGAGATAGAAAGTAGATTAGAGTTTAACAGGGGTTAGGAAGAAGGGAAAATGGGGAGATATTAATGATTATACAATTTTGGGGGGCAATGATACAGTTTTGGAAATAGAGATGGCTGCTCTGCACTGTGTGGAGAAGGCAATGGCACCCCACTCCAGTACTCTTGCCTGGAAAATCCCATGGATGGAGGAGCCTGGTAGGCTGCAGTCCATGGGGTCACTAAGAGTCGGACACGACTGAGCAACTTCACTTTCACTTTTCACTTTCCTGCATTGGAGAAGGAAATGGCAACCCACTCCAGTGTTCTTGCCTGGAGAATCCCAGGGACGGGGGAGCCTGGTGGGCTGCCGTCTATGGGGTTGCACAGAGTCGGGCACGACTGAAGTGACTTAGCAGCAGCAGCAGCAGCTCTGCACTGTGAATGTAATTATAGTATCACTGAACTGCATGCTTAAAAATGGTTAAAATGACAAAATTTCACGTTACATATATTTTACAATAATTTATGAAACTAATGACACATACCAAAAAAAATTGAATGATATGCTTTAAATGGATGAATTATATATTGTGTGTGAATCATATCTCAGCAGAACTGTTTTAAAAACATAACAGACCCTGATAAATATGTTAATTTAAAACTTGTTGTAAATTAAAAGCAATACCAAAACATTACCACCTATCAAGGACTGAGCACTTTCTTTCTTTTTTCTTTATATAATTTATTTCATTTTCTGTCTGTTGTTCTAGAATGAGCACCTTCTTATATGCATCTTTTGGCACTATGCATCTGAATTTCTCCCATTTTCCAGTTAGCTTTATACCATGAAAGAGGGATAAGCACTATAAGCTCCATTCCTCCTCCCTCAGAAAACCCTCTTGGGATCCACAGCTTAGATTTTTTTTTTAATCAGTATTGTTATTTACTGTTTGGGATAAAGAAATCTTTGACAATTCTACTGAGGGCCTACAGATTCTAACAAAATACATGGTAAGCTTCAGAAAGTCAACTTGAAAACTTTTCAAACCAATCTTATAAGCAAATTAGCTTATATCCAACACTGCCAGACATTGGGAGGAAGAGTCATGAAAGCAGATTATTCTCACTTGTACAGGTTACAAAAGCAATGTTTGAATTCCTGACTTAGCCCAGATTTGAAATTGTCAATGATTAAGAAGACTGGCACCATACTGAATTAAAGACTGCCCCAATTAAAAATATGTGAGATATATATATATATATAAATTTAGTGTCCTAGCTTATTTAATGTACTATTTTTAACTCAATTCCATTGTTGTTATTGTTCGGTTGCTCAGTCGTGTCCAACTCTTTGCAACCCCATGGACTGCAGCACACCAGGCTTCCCTATCTTTCACCATCTCCCGGAGATGGACCTGTAGATTGTTAGAACTGATGCAGACTTCCATTTTCATAAAAGAACATTATCCTTCTGGCTTGTGAATGAAATTTTACTTGTTCTTTTTGGGAAACAAAAGTCTATTCTTTTGACTCTTTTCTTCTTTTTTTAACTCTAAAGTATATCAGAATATAACTCAAGTTCACTGAAGAGCACGTGGAGTCTGTTATGCTTTTAAGCATAATTTGTTATCTGAATAAACATAAACTACAAAGAAATCATTACGGCCATCATAGCAGGAACAAAAATCCCAGAGTCTCTATGAACAGTTTTGCAATTCAAGTCCATGTGGAAATGCTAATTCTCCTTTCTGAAGAGAAATAAAGAAATGACATTCATTATGATTAAGACCTTGTAAGTACAGAAATGTGGAAGTGTGAAATTTATAATACTATAAACATGTGTATTATAAACATGTCACTGCAGAGTGGGCCTAGAATTTTTTCTCTCAGCTCATCTTACAAGGGCCTGAAGTCTCCTGGAATGACAGCCGCATCTGCTTTAGGAATAACTATCAGCGTCTTTTATTCTTTTTCCACAGACAAGTTTCCTATATGCGTGACGTGTGTTACCAGGGAAGATGGACAGTGAAAAAAAAAACAAACTTCAGATTTAACAACATTCACAGTGGGCTCATGTTGGAAGGAAGATGCTCTTACTTATAGTGATGGGGAATTGGGAACTCACTGGACAAAGAAGATATGTAAAAAGAAGAGGAAGAAGCCACACAGAGAAGGAAGAACAGTACTCTAACACTTACTTAGGGTCTTTATCGCAGGAAAACCAACCCTGGTGTGCTGTTCTATGTGTGCTGTGTGGGTGCCCTGAGCCTCGGTGGGTCTGCTCTGTCATCCCGTAAGTATGCACATAATGAAAACATGCTGCCTACTATGCATGTGCTATGCATAGCTTGTGCTATGCTTGTGCTATGTCAGGGGGTGGTGGTCATTTCTCATTCGTGGATTTTCACCAAATTCTGAGAAAGACTAAAACAAGTCTCCCCTTCCAGCCATACGAGGCAAGCATGTGTGTTGGGTGGTAAGCCGGACGCTTCGTGCCCACCTTATTTGGGCTGGTCTCGTGTTTAAGGAGTCAGCCTGCTGCTGTGGGAGAGAACTAGTGCTAGGTTGCCTCCTTCCATGGTTTGCTCAGGAGCACTGAGGACTACAGGCTCGGGCATCTGTGACTTGGTGGCAGGCTAGTGGCCAAGTAAAAGGAGGAAAAGAGAACAGGCTAGGCAAGTATTTGTTTTTAAAGGGACCTCAAAGCACAAAGGAAAAGCTACTTGGACAGAGGATGGGAACACACTGCAGACAAAACCAGCATGATAACATCCCTACACGTTAGAATTCTATGTGCATTTGAGAAGGAACTTCAGTTCATTAACATGTAACATTTCCCTTCCAAGAGCAGCATCACACCAAACACATGTGTGATGAAAGATGAGTGAAACTCCATCCTCGATGTGTTGGCATCTTTGGGGAAAGCTATGAGGCCAAACTGAGTATTAGTTTTGAAGTAATTACCTTTCTTAAGGAGTTCCTAGAAGTACAAAAATGCTGCTGAGTTGACATACACACCAGATAGCTTATGCTGATAAAGCATTTTTTAAAAACAGCCCATTCTCTTGTTGCACCTCTAGAATAGGTACTTTGGGGTTTGTGTTCTTCTCTCTGCCAGGCACCGAGCTACGTGACTTGCATACGTGATTCCATTCAATTCTTTTTTACCCGGGAGGAAACTGAATACTTAAACGTGACTGAGGCCCCACCGCCGGTAAGTGGCTGAGCTGGTGCAGTACTGTGCGACATTCAAAGTTTGTCCTCTTACATGCTATTCACTTAGATCTGGGTTTGGCAAGCTTTCTCTGTTTAAGGACCACAGAGTAAATATTTTGAGCTTCTGGGCCACTTGAGCTCTATCACAACCACTTAGTTCTGCTGCTGTAGCATAAAAGCAGCCAGACAGCATATAAATGAGTGGGTGTGGCTGTTTCAGTAAAATTTTACTTATAAAAAGAGGCAACAGGCCATAGTTGTTTAGTCATTCAGTCATGTCTGACTCTTTTGCGACCCCATCAGGCTCCTCTGTTCATGGGCTTTCCCAGGCAAGAATCCTGGAGTGGGTTGCCATTTCCTTCTCCAGGGATCTTCCTGACCAGGGATCAGAGCTGAGTCTCCTGCTTGGCAGGTAGACTCTTTACCCCTGAGCCACCTAGGAAGCCCACAGTTAGCCACTCCTAATCTAGACTCGAGCATGTGTGGGGAGCTGAGTGTGCACCCTGCAGGCAAGTCTTACAGGGCAGTGGCTGGGACTCTTTCACCTGTTTCACAGTGGCTGGTATGGATGCATTTTGTTACCAATCTGTCAGCAAGTAATATTTCTCAGAAGGGGCTGGGTGTTGTGCTCAGTCATCCAGGATTTCAGTCTAGTTGAGGAGGCAAGATCTGTTATAAGAAGGAAGTAAATAATGCAAAGTACATAGACAGGGGTCCCAAAGTGGGTGCTACAGGCAGAGCTTAAAAGATGGGTGCCTTCTCTCAGGAAGAAAATATCTGTGTTAGGCATCATGCTGAAATCTCACACTTATGTTATCTATTACAGTCAACAAAACAAAAGTTTGGTTCTAAAGCCCAGAGCAATTCAGTTACTTGATCAAGGTTTACAAATAGGAAGTATCAGAACTGGGATTTGAAGCTGACAGATGGACTTCAGACCATGGGCTCTTGACCACAAAATTCTGTTTTCTCTCCAGAGAGAAGGAGAGGCAGACTGTTACCAAATGAAAGGGAACTCAAGAGGGAACTATAATGGTTGATACATAGTCAAAACTAGGGGATGGTTCCCTCCTCTGATATAAAAGAAAGCTTCTTATGTATTTTGAAGTAAGTGTAACTTTCATCACTGTTGGTAAGTGAAACATTTCAGGTCATTAAAAGACAGGACAAACAATGATTCATACTCCATCAACACGTGGGCTTCTGAGGCACTGATGGAGTACGGGAGTGTGTCAGCTCTGGCCCTGGTCTCAGGAGGTGGGATGTTTCCCTGGCTAACGCGCTGGCTGAAGAGTGAAGACTTACCATCGTATTCCGGGAAATAGTCAACTAGGTGGGAATACATAATTTTCTCCTCTAGAAGATCTTTCTTGTTTAAGAACAGAATAACTGAGGAGTTCTGGAACCAGGGATACGTGATAATTGTTCTAAAGAGTGCTTTGCTTTCCTCCATTCGGTTCTGAAAAAAAAAAATCAGCAGAAAAACAAGGCGTGAATTACATGATCACTCAGCCTGGGAACTGTTTGCTTTGTAAGTCCAACCCATCTTCGGTATGCATTCAATTTCTATGGCCTTGGGCTGAGCTTCCATGGCATCAGGATTTACATGCAAAAGGCTCAGCAGCTCTTTTCATTAGGCAAACTCTCAGGCTGATGAGCAGAAGAGAATAATAATAATAAATATCCACTGATAGAACTTTTAAGGTAGAAAAAGAATCATCAAAGCCTAGAGAATCAAGTTGTACCTGGCACACTGTCACAAATGCCCACCAAGAACTATTCATTCATGGCCAAATACTTAAGATCTGTATCAAAAACTAAGTACCAGGCTTCATTTTGCATTTCTTAACCTATATGTACTAGGGACTTCACAATTAGTTCTATTACATAACAGTCAAAACAAAGTTACTTTATTCTTTGCCCAAAGTGCATCAATATTTTTTAGAAGTATTATTTTTTACATACACACATACACACACACACACATTCCCTGATTAGAAAAACACATGGAAAAATATTTTTAGATCACACATTTCCTATTTATCAGAACACCCTGTCTCCCTAAGTTTCACTATAATTTTCATACACAACTGTGGACCTATACATAGTAATTAGTTGGAGATACAAATGTAATATTGCTCACCACCTTCAGTGTTTTCAACTGAAGCTATCTATCAAGTCAGTCTAGGTAACAGAAAACCTAATTCTTAAGGAATTAGTCAGCCTGCTCTTACAAATGAAGATGTTTCAAGGGTACTTCTGACTCGGGTGATCACTCACCAGCCAAAAGCTAGACAGCCTCCTCGCTTAGCCCACATCTATTCACCAACTCTTCCTTCTACAGACACATTTGCTTCTAAATCATTCCCGCCCTTGGTCACAGACCAAAGCGGCAGATTTGGAGGATCCTCCTTGGGCCTGCATTTTCTCAGACAACAGAGAACACTCTCCATCCCCCTGTCTTGGATCTATGTGTTATGACCAAGTCTGGGGCAATGGAAAAGCCTGCTGAGGATTGAGCCCATGTCTACTAACAGGTGGCTTAATGGCTTAAGCCAGAGGATCCTATTCAAAAAGTGGGTTCAATCCCTGGGTCAGGAAGATCCCTTGGAGAAGGAAATGGCAACCCACTCCAGTATTCTTCCCTGAAGAATCCCATGGACAGAGGAGCCTGGCAGGCTACAGTCCATAGGGTCACAAAGAGTCAGACATGACTTGGCAACTAAACAAATAATCCTATTCTCCTTGTACCTGGGGTGATTCAGGGCTGGGCTCTGAATCCAGGTTCCTGTCACTTGGACTACTGCTTCCCTTGTTTTTTGGTTACCAGTGTAGCCAAGCTGCTCAACCAGTCCAGTTAAACTCCAGGATTTTTGCCAAGAGCTTTGGAACAGAGAACCAGCTTTCATGAAAAAAGTGGAAGAAGCATCGTGTAGCCTTGAGCTTCCAGCAACCATTTTGAAACAGGAAGAAAAAGAAACTAGGTTTTAACTTCTTGGTCAAACCATGCCAAAACCTGGTGATGCTTCTGCATTTTTTAGTAACATCAACGAATTAAGTACTCTTTAGTTTTTAAGCTAGTTTGAACTGTTTTTTTTTCTGGATCTTATTATATCTAAAATACTTCTCAGAGAAAAACAATATATTATTTATACGCAGAATCCCCCCAAAAATGATGCAAATGAACTCATTTACAAAACAGAAACAGGCTCACAGACTTTGAAAAAGAATGCTATTTATCACTGAACCACTTTGCTGTACACCTGAAACTGTTAACACAATATTGTTAACTCTAGTTCAATATAAAATAAAAAAAAAAACTAATGCTTTTGATTGATATAGCTGGATCCATTTCATTCTCAAATTTCTAAAAGGAAGTGAATGAAAGATGTTTGAAGGATGATCTTGAAGACTAATGGTTCAAGCTGTTAACACATTCTGCTCAGCTTTTACCTTCCCGATGTAGAATGTGTCCTGAGTTTCACAGTTCAGCATTATAGAGGCCAACTACACTCTTCTGCATTACCCTTTGACTGCTGTTCCAGAAAAAGTTCTGGGAAGTTAAGCTCACCAAGCGATTTCCTATATCCTGAATATGTCTTGCTCTTTTCTTCTGTAAAGTGTTCCAATTCAAATCAAGCTGAAAAGGCCTACTGTTCAAAAGGAGACCTTTACCAAACCTGACGAAGTCCATCACCACCAATCGAAATTGAGCAGAATGCTGTGGGCTCCTGATCATGCAAGCCTTCCTCTGTCTCCCATTTCTTGTTTGTAGGAAACAGGCTTCAGCCTTCCCTGAGTTTCAAAGGGCAAACAGCTGCTAATTAGGGAAGTGAGGGATACAGCCTCAGAACAGGGTCATGGTTCCGCCTCAAGGAATACACATAACAATACCTTTGAGCTTGTCTGCAGAACTAAAACCCCCAACAAATGAAAGATATTAATTACTAGACGAAACACGCTTCATTGCAGAGAACAGGTCACAGATGGGATAACCCCCAGAATCATAGAAGCTTATCAGGAGACCACCTGAGGCCAGATGCAAGGAGTGCAGGTCTTGCACACACCCTGGTCCTCACCAGCAATCCCACCCTGAACACTGCTATAAAACTGCTCACCAAGCCCCCTGGGTAAGGACACACTGTCCTGAGGGCACGAGTCCCCTGTGGCCCCCTTTGCCTGGAAAAGCAATAAAGCTGTTCTTTTCTGTTTCATTCAAAACTGTCTCTGAGATTCGACTCGACTCTGGTGCACAGAGGCCAAGTTTGTGGCATCACAATCTCTTTACCTTTACACTTTGTGCCTACCATTAGCTAATTAAATATGGAGGGATGGGTTACTTCAAGGGACAGTGTTTATTTCGCAGCACATATTTAATATAAATAATATGAACAGCCTTTAAAAACAGAATTTTTACAATCTATATGCCTTTTACTGATTGTCATCACCAGTAACAAAATTTTAAGCCTGGAAACAATATTCACTGAGAAATGATCTCTTGTAGCCTGAGATTTTACAGGTTGAAAATTTCATGACTGAAGGAAAGCAAAGGCCCTAATAAAACGGAAAGAATTAAAGGATCTAAAGACGGTTAATTAGATAGTGACATCCCTGATGGAAGAATTAACTTTTTTTCTTATTTACAGTTGTAGCAATTCCAGAAAATCATACTGTGGCCTTCAGAGAAGCCATGTCTAAAGAGCGGGTATGTACACCTTGGCCTCAACCAGGTAGCCTCCATCTGAAAGGCTTATCACTGTGATTAGCACTCTCCAGAAGGGGTATGATGGGGTCCCCAGGGGAGGGCCCAACTGGGACCTTTTTTAGATTGAAGTCTAACGGTAAGTGGTTAGACCCGGGGTAGAGACTAGAAAGGGGAGAGGAGTGGTCCTGACTTTGAGTTCACGAACAAGGAGGCACCTGAAGTCTCTATGATTAAGTTTCAAATCAGAACTGGATCCCCCAAGCTCCAGATGGGGGGTCTACTGTAAGGGGGCCTCATACTAGGACACAGTGGAGACAGTGGACTATGCCTAGCCCTGGGTCCTTGAGATGTCTTGTGGCGGTGCCTATCCCTCTGTGCCCAGGGCTGCTGCAGCCGGGGCCACGGTGGAGGTGAGCCTGCTGACTGGCCTGGTCCCATTGAAGCTTTGTCAGTGTCTGCAGTCTGGGGTTGCTCTAGGCTGTTTTCCAACTTGGCAAATGCTGTGTGGCCTCGGCAGGAGCTTCTCACTCAGGGGAAAGCTAAAGAGCAGCAAAGTGGGTGGCTGATCAGCAGCATTAGCACCCATATACCTCCAACCAGATCTACCAAATTCAATCTCAGGGACTTGCCTGGTGATTCAGTGGTTGAGACTCCATGCCTCCAATGCAGTGGGCATGGCTTCAATCCCTGATCAGGGAGCTATGATCTTGAACGCTGTGCAGCACTGCCAAAACAACAACAACAACAACAACCAAAAACCGCCCTCAATCTTAGGGGGTGAGCCCTAGGGATCTACATTTTTAGCAGGCCCTCCAGGGGATTCTGATGTAGGGTTAACTTTGGGAAGCACTGTGATGGAGGTGGGCTTCTCCAAATTAGCATGTGTTATGAATCACCTGGGGACACGGGCTGTGACTCAGCTTGGGGTGGGACCCAGGAGCCTGCATTTCTAATAAGCTTGGAGGTGAGGCTGATGCTGCTGACATACAGCATGCACTTGGAGGTGGAAGGTGCAGAGAGCTTGCTGAGCTAGGGACCACGGCGAGAAATATGACGCCCTGTCCTGTTTTCATGATAAGAAGTGCTAGTCACACATCCAGCCCAGTGCCTGAGTTGTGCGATGAAAATCTAACCGTGCTGGCTTCCTGCTTTTTGTCTCTCCCAATTAAGATTCATCATGAGAAACGCTGGGCTGGAGGAAGCAGAAGCTGGAATCAAGACTGCTTGGGAGAAATATCAATAACCTCAGATATGCAGATGACACCACCCTTATGGCAGAAAGTGAAGAGGAACTAAAGAGCCTCTTGATGAAAGTGAAAGAGGAGAGTGAAAAAGTTGGCTTAAAGTTCAACATTCAGAAAACTAAGATCATGGCATCCAGTCCCATCACTTCATGGCAGGTAGATGGGGAAACGGTGGAAATAGTGGCTGACTTTATTTTTCTGGGCTCCAAAATCACTGCAGATGGTGACTGCAGCCATGAAATTAAAAGACGCTTACTCCTTGGAAGGAAAGTTACGACCAACCTAGATGGCATATTCAAAAGCAGAGACATTACTTTGCCAACAAACGTCTATCTAGTTAGGGCTATGGTTTTTCCTGTGGTCATGTATGGATGTGAGAGTTGGACTATAATGAAAGCTGAGCACCGAAGAATTGATGCTTTTGACTGTAGTGTTGGAGAAGACTCTTGAGAGTCCCTTGGACTGCAAGGAGATCCAACCAGTCCATCCTAAAGCATATCAGTCCTGGGTGTTCATTGGAAGGACTGATGTTGAAGCTGAAACTCCAATACTTTGGCCACCTGATGTGAAGAGCTGACTCATCTGAAAAGACCCTGATGCTGGAAAAGATTGAGGGCAGGAGGAGAAGGGGATGACAGAGGATGCGATGGTTGGATGGCATCAATGACTCAATGGACATGGGTTTGGGTGGACTCCAGGAGTTGGTGATAGACAGGGAGGCCTGGTGTGCTGCGGTTCATGGGGTCGCAAAGAGTCGGACACGACTGAGCGACTGAACTGAATTATGATTCTTACTTTATGCCGTGTAAGTTGTTTTTCACTCCACAGTGAGAATTTCTAATACTTTTATCCCCCAGGGGAATGTTTACAAATCGATATACTCCTGCTCAAAGCCCCCAGACTAAATCCTAAATGAGACTAACATCAGGTTTTTATGACGTCTTGCAAGGTGATGGACTGTGCAGAGAGGGAGGCACAATCCACTCTGCTCAGTAAAAACTCAAGTCTGTGGGGGAATGGTGTGTCCCAGGAGACTGGTGTCACTTGCTTTTTAGTAATTCTCTAGGGCCTGGAGTTGTTATTTTAAGAGAACAAAATAACAACATATGAGACACTGAATTTATCAGTCATACATGTGAGGATCTGTTCACCTCTGAAGACAAGTTTAAAAGGAGTCTCAGGCTGCTGCTGCTGCTAAGTCGCTTCAGTCGTGTCTGACTCTGTGCGACCCCACAGAGGGCAGCCCACCAGGCTCCTCCGTCCCTGGGATTCTCCAGGCAAGAACACTGGAGTGAGTTGTGATTGCCTTCTCCAATGCATGAAAGTGAAAAGTGAAAGTGAAGTTGCTCAGTCGTGTCTCTCTGTGCGACCCCATGGACTGCAGCCTACCAGTCTCCTCCGCCCATGGGATTTTCCAGGCAAGAGTACTAGAGTGGATTGCCACCGCCTTCTCCTGCAGTCTCAGGGAAGTGGTGCAATCGTATGCTCCTCCTCTTGGGGTTAAAACCAGTCAATTCAAAGAGGATGTCAATTAAGGTTTTTACTCTGTTCCAAACACTAAGGCTCTTTATTAACCAGGTGGGACTGCTTATACTTGAGGCCCAAGGAGGTTTCTGACTTGTTGTTGACCCCATATACCGCTTCTCCTGAACGGAAAGCAATGAAGGGTGGCCTGGTGAGAGAGATGGAACAGAGGGAGCAGAGATCAATGGGCCTACCTAGTCCCCACCCACAAGTCTGAGCAAACTCTGGGAGTTGGTGAAGCTGGGGGAAGGGAAGCCTGGCATGCTGCAGTCCATGGAGTTGCAAACAGTCAGACACAACTGAGCGACTGAACTGACTGAGTCCCCACCCTTAGAAACATGGAAAAAGCAAAGGGTCACAGAGGCCGAGGACAGTCTGCCCGAGAGTGAGCACAGTGGGTTGAGTGGTCTCCACGCAGTCACCCTGCCTCAAGTAAACATGGCCACAGAAATGTCAGTCTTGCCCAGACCATTTGCTGTTAACTCTGTCACTCTGACGTACATATGGTGAAATCCTTACCCCCCAATGTAAGTTTTCAAAAGCTAGGCCATCAGGAGGTAACTGGGATTAACGCCGTTTTTAAAAGAGACCTCACACCTTCTGCTATGTGAGGACACAGCAAGAGGATGGCCATCTATGAACCAGGAGGCAGGCGCTCACCAGATGCTGAAACTGCCCAAGGCTTGATCCTCCCAGCCCCAGGGCTGTGAGAAACATATACCTGTCATTTATAAGCCACCTGGTCTATGGTGTTTTGTTACCTAAGCTGAAACAGACTTAAGACAACACTGATCAGGTGAGTTGCTCCTCCCAAGCCTGTAATCAGTGAAGAGGTGGAGTGCTAATCTCTATCTTGATCTCTGGCCTGGGCTGAAGGAGAGGCTCCCTGCTCCCCATCGTGTAAATCACAAGCAGAATGGTGGAACCAAGATCATCAGAAAAGGACTGGTTCAGGCTATTGTTGAGGGGGTCTCACAACTCTAATCCTTAACATCCCATATTGATTCTCACAATTCTCACACAAATCCAACAGCAAAAACACAAATTGTGGTTAAAACATAGGCAGAGGATCTGAAGAGATGTTTTTCCAAAGAAGACATACAGATGGCCAATAGTAACTACGTGAAAAGATGCTCAACAACACTAATCATCAGCGAAATGCAAATCTAAATACTGTGAGGTATCACCTCACGCCTGTCAGAATGGTTAGCATCAAAAAGACAAAAAAAAAAAAAAAAAAAGTAGGAGCGAGGATTGGAGGAAAGGGAAGCCTTGTGGACAGTTGGTAGAACTATTAAAGTGGTGCAGCTGCTATGGAAAACAGTAAGGAAGTTCCTCAAAAAATGAAAAACAGAACTATTATATGATCTAGCAATTCCACTTTTGGGTATGTATCTGAAGGAAATAAAAACACTAACTTGAAAAGATATCTACACACCCATGTTCACTGCAACATTATTTACACTAGCTAAGACATGGAAGCAAACTGCATCATCAGCAGATGAATGGATCAAGAAAACTCATATATGTATAATATATATACATGTATATGCATAATTATTTATGTATAATGTATATATATGCATATATAGCACAGTTAATATATACACATGTCAGTTCCTTACAATGTGTATATGTATAATATATATAACACATGCACACATACATATACATGTAATGGAATATTATTCAGCCATAAAAAAGAAAATCATGCCATTTACAACAAAATAGATGAACCTTGAGGGTATTATGCTAAGTGGAATAAATCAGACAGAGAAAGACATACCATATAATCTCATTTATGTTGATTCTTAAAAATAGGGGCTTCCCTGGTGGCTCAGGGACAAAGAACTCACCTGCCAGTTTAGGAGACGTGCATTGTCTAGGAGGATTCCACATACGAGAGGCCGCAGCAACGAGAAGCCAGAGCACTGCGACTAGAGCAGCTCCTGCTTGCCACGACTAGAGAGAGTCTGTGTGCAGCAACAAAGACCCAGCACAGCCCAAACTAACTAACTTAAACAAATAAAAAGTAAAAACAAGTATAGATACAGAGAACAGATTGGTTACCAGAGGTAGGGAGGCAGAAGATGGGTGAAACAGGTAAAGGTAGTTAAAAGGTACAAACTTCCAATTATAAAATAAGTCAGTCCTGGGGATGTAATATACAGCATGATGACTACAGTTAACAAGACTGTATTATATATTTGTAAGCTGCTAAGACGTAGATCTTAAAAGTCCTCATCACAAGAAAAGAAATTAAAACTGTGAGGTGATGGATGTTATCTAGACTTATTGTGGTGATCATTTTGCAATATATACAAACACTGGGTCACTATGCTGTACACCTGGAACTAATGTTATCTGCCACCTGCATCTGCATGTGTGCTCAGTGGTGTCCGGCTTTGTGACCCCATGGACTGTAGTCCACTAGGCTCCTCTATGCAAGGAATTTTCCAGGCAAGAATATTGATGTGGGTTGCTGTTTTCTCCTCCAGGGGATCTTCCCAACCCAGGAGGGATCAAACCCGTGTCTCCTGCACTGGTAGGCAAGTTCTTTACCACTGAGCCACCAGGGAAGCACAGGTCTATGGATGAGCCCCTAAGAGTGGTTAAAAAGAGGCTGGGGTCACATACGCAGGAAAGGTTTGAGTGGGGAAGGCTTAAAAGCAATGTAGTTCTGAGTTGACTCTTGAGAGATGGAGAGAGTATGAGGAAAAAAGAAGAGCAAAAGCAAAAGGGAATTGAAATCCAGGACCGACTGGAGGGACCTGTGATGATTCTGTGTAAAACATTTTGTGGCATTCTGATCTCTGCAACTTAGGTATCAAGTAAGAAAATTTTCCATGTTGAGACTGTGAAACAATTCCTCTTCCTTTACATTTTACAGTGGGGGCTGGGAGGCATAAACACACTGGGCCCCATGAAGAATGTATGCACTCCTGCCCCCGCC
Source organism: Bubalus kerabau (assembly GCF_029407905.1). Taxonomy (NCBI): domain Eukaryota; kingdom Metazoa; phylum Chordata; class Mammalia; order Artiodactyla; family Bovidae; genus Bubalus; species Bubalus kerabau. Next base: position 120,335,900 of record NC_073627.1, read on the forward strand.
AGTCATGAAAGAAGCTGCTGGCTCCCACTGCCTGCCTGTCTCCAGGGCTGGCAGGGAGCAGAGGCCAACAGGAAGCTCTATCAGACATCTCCAGTGTGGCTTGCAGAGAGAGACACAATTACCTGCCTGGAGGTAAGCAGCCTCTGCCTTCCTTCCTTTTGGCTCTCGTACAAACCTCCCTCCTATCAAGAAAAAGGCCAGATCCTGTGGACGTGGCCCAAGACCCCTACAGGAAGTTGGCTTTCTTCAGGCTATGACTTTGCCCAAAACTCCTGCACAAAAAATTATCAACGGGCCTCAAGGGACACTAGTTCATGTCTCTAGCCCTTGTAGTCCTGCTGCCAATGACAGCATGGGTTGGCACTCTGCCAAGGTGGTACTTCCCTCCAGCAAGAACCAGCATTAAACCAGAGATCTGAACATCAGTTTTCCTAACTTTTGCAAGTCATTACTTTGCCAGTAAACACAAGTTCTCACACTTTGCAAAGAATACAATTTAAATGAGACCCTCATTCATTTCTATGATCCAAGTCACCCACCTGCCAGCCTCTCCCTGTCGCTATTTCCCCCTCATATCAGAGCCTTATTTATTTATATTCTCCGTTAGGTCTCGAACATAGCCTTTAACTAGACACAAGAAATAAGCGTGAAGACTGCTCAATCACCACTGAGGGCCTTACAGTCATCTAGGAGTTGTTCTCAGCTGCTCTCTGAGGTAGGATGCACCCCAGACACAAAGGGATGCAGCTTTTCAGGGCTCAGAGATGCAGACGATCTGAGTGATCCACAAATGGACTAACTGATGCCAGAACTTGGGTCAAGGGCCTGTGATTCTTTGCTTATAACTTGTGTTCACAATTCAGTTATTGTGCATTTCCTGAGCTTTCTTCTAAAAAAGGCCAAGTGACACACTTGATTTAAATAAGTGAGGTCCAGATACATGGACAGAGTGGTTACGTGGGCATTTTGGTAAAGTAACAGACTATTTAGCCAAAGGGAAAGATACACATTTTATCATGCCTTAAATATTCTTCAGTTACAAGTTAAGACATCTGCTGGTCATACAATCACGCTCAATTTTAACGCCTAGCTGTTTGTAAGGCTGCTTCTATATACTGTGCATGATGAAAAATGTGCTGCCAAGGTACATTCCACAAGGTACCAGTTTTATTAGCATCATTTCTGCTTCTGAAAGTGATCAGGAAAGGAGATTATTAGGATATAGGATACAGGATTATTAGGATATGCATTTTAAATACCACTCTTCACTCTTACTGCCATGACAAGCTTCACTATTTCTTCTGTCACAATTTATCAAAGAATACCTCATAAATTACTCTATTAAAGGTTATTATTTTAAAAGAGCAAAGACTAGTTGACTTTTAATGTAATGATTCATAATAATATCAAATTTGAATCAATCATTATCATTTGTAGTTTATCCAACACTGAATACTTTGAAAAACTCACATCCTTAACAAGGACTTAGGAACACACTCTCAGGTATTGATTTCATTTACATATGTCAACTGGGTAAATAAATGTACCAACTCAAAAGACAGGAACTCCAAAGCCTTTATGAAAAAAAAAATTTGCAAGCCGGGTCTGCATCTCTTTCTTTCCTTGATTATTTAGGAAAAAGCTTGATGTACTTTGTATCTCCAGTAGGATCTCATTGATATGTGTCCGAGCTGACATCAACGCACATTCAAAACACCTGGGCTGAGCTCCTGTTGCTGGGGGAAGGTGGGAGTGGGAAGGGCCAGGACTGTGAGCTCCCTTGGTTTGAAACATGACTCTTGTGACTTTGGGCAAGTGACTGCACCTCAGTTTCCTCGTATCTCCCAGGTTTGGGAGGACAGAATGGAATGCTGCATGCAAAGCGCTCAGCTGTGACCCCAGCACACAGCAGTTTTCTATAGTGTACTATCAGACTTGGCAAAATTGCTATGTAAGAACCTCCTAGTAAGGTGATCGCTGACCTCAAATCTTTAGCCAAACTATAAATCCAGTAAAATCTATTTCCTGAAATTGCACAAAGTTAATCTATCCATGGTTTCAAGTCCAGATACATCTGATTTATAAAAAACTGGAAAAATCATCCAAGTTTCTGCCAAATGCTTAGTCAGTTTCTTCCTAAGATTCTCCACATGTTAAGGGGGAGTATCTTCAAAATCTCTATAAATGGTTAATACTTATATAATTGGTCCATCCAAAATGATTGTTCTCTTGCTCTCTGTACATCCCCTGCTTGACCAGTCCCTGCTTGAAGGACACGCTACTCACATGACTGACCTTCCCTCTTAATCACAGAACCTAAACATACTTGCCCCTAAGCCTCAGCTAGTGATTGTTCTAATCTGTGGATCAGAACATCTCCACTGTGATAGTTTATCAAAGGGCCTCCAGAGAAGGGCACACCCATCTGCTTTCCCTGGTAACTGATGAGCCAACCTGATGTCAATTCCCCTTGTAATGGTTAGCCTCCCTCCACCCTTGGGTAGAGAAGACTGCTGCTTTGTCCCGCCTGCTGTCTGCCACCACAGTGGGGTTTCGCTGCAGGGCCCCTGAACTTCAGATGTGTAAGATCCCCCATCTATGAAACCATTAAGATGTCTCTGTTGCTGGCTCAGGGCTGTTGCCTAATTCTTGGGACTGGCAAATACTGGACTTGTAGGTGTGCAGCCCGACAACTCTCAACCCCAGAGTAAACCAAGAAAACAACTGATTAATATGTAAGTGGAGCATTTGGAATGAGAAATAATTAAGGACAGCTCCCTAGCCATCCCACTTCTGCTATCCAAATTGACAACAGGAAGAGAAATAATAAAGATACTAAACTTGGCCAGACAGATATCATTTCCTCTGTAATTTTCTTAGTCTTTGCAAATATTTGCAAGTGATTATTGGAGATCAAATTTGGCAAACTCTTTAGGCTTGAAGACAGGTCCTGAAGGTTTTAATAGTATAATTTCTACCCGTGCATGAACCGATGTCTTCTACCTGCACGGGATGTTTAGAGAAGCAAAGAAACACAGCACATTTGCCTGTGACCTCCAGGTCTAAGGTTTCTAGCAGAGATGAGGTCACAGAGCAGGCAGGCCCTTGTGCAATGAATTCGTGCAGACCAGAGCATGTTGTAGGACAGCAGGGAGGAGAGAAAAGGGAAGACAGAAAGATTGGAGGGACAGGGCAAGGAGAAGCAGTCACCCTCAGACCAAGGAGACCCCAGAGCCTCAACACAGGTGAGAAGAAATATGACAAATGATGTAGAAGCCCACAGTCCCATAGCTTACAGAAGATAGGACTACTTCCTTTCATATTTTCTAATATTTTACTTCAGGGCTTCTCTGGTGGCTCAGTGGTAAAGTAACAACAAGTGACCAAATAGCAACCTCCTTTCAAAGACTATTTTACAGCACATTGATCTTGCTATTGTTTAATTTCAATAGTTACAATATACCCTGTGCTCCAAGTCCTACTAATTGTATGCTTAATGCCAGTGAGCCAAAGTCTATCCTTAACTTATATATGCGAATTCCTTCTTTTTTTCCCATAGTGTTAGTTGCTCAGTCGTGTCTGACTTTTTGCGACTGCATGGATTGTAGCCCGCCAGGCTCCTCTGTCCATGGAATTCTCCAGGCAAGAATGCTGGAGTGAGTTGCCATGCCCTCCTCCAGGGGATCTTCCCAACCAGGGATTGAACCAGGTCTCCTGCATTGCAGGAAGATTCTTTACCATCTGAGCCACCAGAGAAGCCTATAAGGCTCCTCAATTACTGAGCTAGGATTCAGACAGTTAATGCCTTGAGTAGTCACACCATTGACTTTTCCATTCACTGACCTTCCCCCCATCTTTCCTGTAATCCACCCATACCTCAAACTGAAAAAGGATTCTGCAGACTGTACTAGAGCTGTAAGCAAGGAGCAAAGTGTGTTTGAGTGCCAGCTTCCTTTGTTTCACTTGTCCACTTTCTGATTCTATAGTTAATGAATAGTGACCCCGGCCAACTTGCTGGAGAAGTTGGATAAAGAGAAATAGAAACAGGCTGTCGGGATGTAGAGGTAAGAGATTAAAATGAAAACAGGCATGGACAATACAACTGAGCTTGTAAACACTGAACAGCCTGAAAAGGTCCAAGGAAGATTTGACTGATCTACACAAAGCAATCACGTACATATTAGTACATCAGATTGAATGTGAACAAATTCCTAGTGTGTTAGTAAAGTCTGGGAAAAACAGCAGTAAAATGAAATAATCTAAGCAATTAAGTAAAATATCTCCTTTGCGGACTTAAAATTTTTTCAGGGATGGGTCAAATTTGGCCCAGAAACATGTGGTTGCTTAATTCTTTGCCCAACGCAACAGGTGTTACGTAGGAATTTGGTTTGTCTTGTGTCCACAGAGATAAGCTCAAAGAACTCGTATGGACTGCATTTTTGAGCCCTATTCAATGCGGGTACTACCTGACCTGACTCATCCCTGATCACACATCAAAGGTCTTGCCATTAACTCTTGGTTCCTAAGCTTTTTCTCTCTTCTTCCACTGCAGAAGGATCAGACAATAGGTAAAAATGGAAAATTAAGACAGGAAATAAGTCTGGAATTGGAGCAGATAAAGTGAACACATAACAAAAAGTTACAGAGAAAGGAGATGTAACGTATTCTTAAAAGGAATACATATTCTAAAACTAAGCCCCTTGTAAAGTAAGTTTGGAGTATTATATTCCTAAGGCTTTTTTTTTAAACATCTTTAAACAATAAATATTTCAGACTGTGACATGTATTTTTGGCTATTTGAATATTATTTATTTTGTATAAGGTTTAATATTAATAATAACTAATATTTGTTTTAGTGTGTATATATACTAGACATTGTTCAAAGGATTTTAGTATGTGAAGGGAGTTGGCAGTCTTTTCTGTAAAGGACTAGACAGTACATATTTTAGGCTTTGCAGGACACACTGTCTCTATTGTAACAACTTAACTGCCCATGGATCAGTAAAGCATCTCTAGACAATATATAAATGTATGAGTGAGGCTAGGTTCCAATAAAACTGAGTTTTATAATCATTTTCATGTGTCACAAAATATTATTATTATTTTGACTCTTTTCCCAACCATTTACAAATGTAAAAACCAATTTTAGCTTGCAAGGTGTACATGAACAGATGGGGGGGCTGGATTTGGCCTGAGGGCCAGTCTGCTGACCCTTGGTGTAGAACAGTATTTAATTCACACACCAACCCTAAGCAGAAGGCATTGCTGTGACTCCTGTTTCCTAGGTGGGGAGACTGACACAAAGCAAGTTAAAGTGACACACCTAGTGTGTAGTTACAAAACTATCTGAATCATTAGCAAATTTATATCTATATGTTTTATATTCAATTTATGTTCAGAAAATTTATAATGTATGACAAAGCACATATATCTTTGCTGTAATATCCTTCATCTTATATTTCCCCCCTATTTACCTTTTTTTCTATAATTTTTAGTCAGATACTGAGGTTCTAATTTTATTTTCCTTTTCTTCTCCCCAGGAAAAAGTTTCCATTTTCTTTCTTTCTACAGCATGGAGGATAAAACATGAGAAAGACATTCAGTGTTTTAATTCATTTGCTTGATTTTCAGTGTCAGGGCAGTAGATCTATTTACTCAGATGTTGCACACATGTAAAAATGCCTTTCCAGTTGTTTTAACACCATACATCTGGCATTTTAAACCAATAAAGTTATTGTGAAATAGTCCTCATTTGAAGATGGGAGATATATTTTTTATATTACTTTAAGTAGCTTCTTAAAAAAGTTAATTCTACAAACATTCTTAGTTAATAAAAAAACATTATTAAGGATCTATGTGTGGATTGGCTCTGTCTCTGCTTTTACTCTTTTCTTTCAGAGGACTGAAGACAACATGGAGGAAGGGCAGAGAAAATAAACACAAAAAATTCAAACCACTCAACTTCGGTTTGTGTGTCTACAAAACACGATTATAGGATTTGAAGGTAAACTTTTGGCTAAAATTCTGTTGCATGCATTATCTGCAGTTTTCAGTGATCTGTTCGATCCTTGTTCTATTACCAGTGCTTTTATTTTGACACTGCACACTAGAATGAAGTCTTGGCACCTTTTAAAAGCAGTGTTTACTGTCTGCTAAAAAAAAATCAGTATCCTCATCTTGAGTGACTTATTTGGAGGCACAAGAAATTCACCAGATGAATTTTACCCGAGGCTGTGGGCCAATTCAAGAGATCCCTCCTTTAAAACCAATAAAGTACTCAATTATGCTTTAGACTAAAACACTTTAAGAAACAATGGGCTCTTTCCCTTTTGTAATTCCCAGCATTTTGTATAATATGCACATGACAGGAATTAACAGAAAGTACAAAGGATATATTATACAATTTATAAAGATTAACTATTATTTTTCCATCAAACAAGCATTAATTCCACCAATGAAAAACTGAAAACTGGTTGTAAATTGCTAAAGTGGAAAGTTTCAATATTCTGCCCAAGAGAAGAGTTTGCTTCTTCTCTTTGTTCTTTATTCTGACAAAAGCTTGATGAATGATTTTCAATGAAATGTTTTTTACAAAACATTTGCAATATAATCTTATTACTAAATTGTGCAATCAGACAAAAAAATTTAAAGTATCAATGTTCCACTATGTATGGAAAATCGTATTCTGCAGGTGATGGAAGGTATAAGATCTCTCCCAGAAATTAAAAACCAAGTGAGATCCGAGACAAGTCCAACAAAACACCATTTGAATAAAACTAACAGAAACCTTAAAAACATACAGAATCAACTTCTTTTACAGTGAAAGAAAAGAGGTGGGAGGTGTGGGTGAACAATTCAAGTATCATGAAGAAAGCAACTTTGAAAGACATGAAGGAAGACTTGGAAAGACGAGCACATGAGCAAACAGCAATTCTCATGGGAAAATCTGTGCCTGTGGTCACAGACACACCATTGTTAGACTCACATGGTGTTACCATGGAGATTCAGTGGGAGAGGGCACACGACTGGCACACAGCCTTGAAAGAGTACATCCAACTTAAAACCTTTGTGGTTAAGTAACTTTTCAGGTATCTGGACAATACAAAGGTGTTAAGAAATTGATGAAGCCACAATCCTATTGCGTTGGAGACTTGACGAGAGATAAAAGGAGAAACAATTAGAACTAATTCTACAGTTGAAAAGGACCAGATGAGGGAAATGGACACCACAGATCTCGAAAGTGCCAGAGGCTGAGTGAGGCAACAATAGCTCAACTTTCAGGATGGATGTGTGTTGTAAACTGGCTAACATTCGGTTGATGGTGAATGTCCACTGTGTCTGATCATCTTTTCAGATTGACTTGTGCCAAACCTGTCAAATATTCAATACATTTTTAAGGTTTTGCAAGTTTATAAGCTATAAATTTCATTCAACTCTAAGAACATCTGAAATCCCCCAATCTCTCTCTTCCAGCCCACCAATATTTTCATCTTCCTGCATACATGCTTAAATCACTTCAGCTGTGTCCAACTCTGTGTGACCCCATGGACTAGAGTCTGCCAGGCTTCTCTGTTCCTGGAATTCTCCAGGCAAGAATACTGGAGTGGGTTGCCATGCCCTCCTCCAGGGGATCTTCCAGACCCAGGGATTGAACCTGTGTCTCTTCTATCTCCTGCATTGGCAGGCGGGTTCTTTACCACTAGCACCACCTGGGAGCCCCTAAAGCCAAGTACATGAGTAAGAACTGCTATTCCTGATCTAGCTCTGCGTCCCCAGTGGAAGTTCAGAAACAAAGTAGAATGGATTTTGGGTGATAGTGACCATGTGCTCATTCATGGCTGTGATAAAAGAAGAGGTGCATAAGTCTTATACACGTATGTTTTCATGACTTTAGGAGTTTAATAAAATTAGGATCAGGGTGGATGGTGGAAATTACATGAAGTCTAATCAAAATGAAACACCAACAAAGTCTAATGAAAAAACAGAAACAAATCTAGCTGCAAATGTGTTAAGAACATATGTCAGATATGTCATGTCTGCACTGATCCAGAAAGGATGCTGAAAGTTATCATACACCTTTTCATATGTCAGGCAGGCTAAGACTCTATCAGTGCTAACTTTTCACTGAGAACAGAAGACTGGAACTGCACTGGTCCTTGCAGACGAAGAAGAACCCAGTGGAGTCAAGCTCTATAACTCATGGCTGTATAGAAACTGAGACTGGTGAGAGGAACAGCAGGGTTATGCCATTTTTATACTTCTCAAACCTGGACTCCTAACTCAGAGAACTGCCTGGAGAGGAGGCATGGAGAAGAAAGCTGCTTACTGTTTCATTATTGTAAAATATGGGCTTCCCAGGTGGCTCAGTTGTAAAGAATCTGCCTGCCAAGCAGGAGATGCAGGTTCAATCCCTGGGTCAGGAAGATCCTCTGAAGAAGGAAATAGCAACTCACTCCAGTATTCTTGCCTGGGAAATCCCATGGACAGAGGAGCCTGGCCGGCTATAGTCCATGGGGTTGCAAAAAGAGTTAGGTATGACTTAGTGACTAAACAACAATAACTGTAAAATACCTAGGAATTCCAAACCTTTGAAAAAAATTTCCAGCATGAAAGAGAAACCTAAGCAAAGAGAGAGGAAGGAAAAGAAGGAAGGAAGAAAAAGAAACCTTAGGTAAGAAATCAATGAAAAAAACTGAAAATACATTGAAAAGGGGAAAAAAAAAAAAAAAAAAAACCCTCAGAAAGACATTCCTGAAACTGCTGCTGCTGCTGCTAAGTCGCTTTAGTCGTGTCCAACTCTGTGCGACCCCATGGACTGCAGCCCACCAGGCTCCCCCGTCCCTGGGATTCTCCAGGCAAGAACACTGGAGTGGGTTGCCATTTCCTTCTCCAATGCATGAAAGTGGAAAGTGAAAGTGAAGTTGCTCAGTCATGTCTGACTCTTAGCGACCCCATGGACTGCAGCCTACCAGACTCCTCCACCCATGGGATTTTCCAGGCAAGAGTACTGGAGTGGGGTGCCATTGCCTTCTCCCTTCCTGAAACTAAAAGGATACTAAATTAAAAGGGAACATATGGAGAATAAAAAGAGCTCTGAGAGGTTTTTAAAGAAGATCTATAAAAGCTAAAATACAAACAATCAAAAAAGATAGTTTGGAAGATTACTTCAGGAAATTTGTCAGGCAGTAAAAAGAAATAAAAAGCAAAAGTAGTTCTCCATTTAGTCAAAAGAAGTTATAGCAAAAGAAAACAGAAAATTTTGATGTGAGTTCTAAGTAAAATTTCTTATAATTAAATTTCTAGGTAAAAGGGTCCCAGAAGAGCTGAGGGAAGGAGAGGTAGGAAGAGAGCTACAGCAAAACAGATCTTTCCTCTAATTCGAGAATACCTAGGAGAAGGCGATGGCACCCCACTCCAGTACTCTTGCCTGGAAAATTCCATGGACGGAGGAGCCTGATGGGCTGCAGTCCATGGGGTCGCGAAGAGTCGGATACGACTGAGTGACTTCACTTTCACTTTTCACTTTCATGCATTGGAGAAGGAAATGGTAACCCACTCCAGTGTTCTTGCCTGGAGAATCCCAGGGACGGTGGAGCCTGGTGGGCTGCCGTCTATGGGGTCGCACAGAGTCGGACACGACTGAAGTGACTTAGCAGCAGCAGCAGCAGCAGGATAAATAAAAGTTTCTAAAACCTTCCATAGGAAACAGGTTGCATGTAAAAGAATAAGGAAGCAGAAGAGCCTTGGATTTTTGAAAGGGAATACTGGCAGACAATGCAATATTTTCAGAATGGTTTCTATCTGAGAATTCTATACCCAGCCAAAAGAGCAATCAAATTTGAGGTCAGAATATGGACATTTTTAGAATGGATGGAATTTTAAAACTATCTCCCTTAGACTCTTACTCAGAAAGCTACAGGAGGATATGCCCCAGTAAAATAAGGAAATAAACCAAGAAAAAAGGCAACACTGGATCCAGAAACAAGGTACTCAACATAGGAAAGATGTTGTGAACTCCCAGGATGATGGTGAAACAAAGTTCCAGAATGATATGTGTATAGGATGTAGCTGGTCATGATTAGAAAAGGAGGACAAAGGAAACTAGAAGGAAGATCTTCAATTAAAAGAAAAAAAAAAAGGAGCTGATATGTTATCAGATAAGTTAGTGATGTTTTTGTAAGATTTCAAAGATCTGTTGATGAATTAGGAAAAAAATTAGTAACATACACAAGCACAAAGAAAATAAAAGAAAAATATAAGGCAATTATTAACTCCAAAGAAAGTTTACCACAAAGTGATTGAAACCACAATCTACTATTAATACTTAGCTCATCAATGAACACCACTTATATTGTCACACAGTGTAAACACTGAATTATACAAAAATTGTGCTCTACATATGTGGAAAGTATGGGAGAAGAAATGGGGTAGGCATGTTAAGACAGTATGATTTTTATCCACCATAACAGAAGGAAAATAAACAACAAATCAACAAATAGTGGTATAAATACAGCACTTAGAAATAGGAGGGAAATAACAAAAAACAAGAGATAAGAGTTGGCAGTAGTGTATCTGGTTATCAGACTGGTGGTGGGTTGTCAGCTGAGGAAGTGCTATTTTTAAAATTATACCCTAAGTTTTTCACCTTTGTCACCATTATTGATTTAAAAATACAAACTAATTTTTAAACTAAAAAAGAAAAAAAAAAAAAAGATGTACTGGTTCATGTGGAAAAAAAAAAGTTCTGGGAAGATGTACACTAAACTGCTTAGTATTTCTCTAAATTTAGAAATGAAGAATATTGAGTAAGAATATGAAACAATTTTTACTCTCTTCTATAGTCATCTGTATATAAAGAATTTTAAATGATGAACATGTATAACCTTTGGTTATTAAAATGGTAAAAAGTGGACTAATATACTTTAGGAAATTAACAATATAATTATTTTATATTAAAAAAGTAATATAAAAATAAAAAAGCAAGAAATCCAAGGAAAAGAGAAGCCCATTGCTAGATAAATGTCACACACAAAACCAAACCTTTTAACTTCTACTTTGCTCTTGATTACTCTGTCAAGGAGACGACTTCATATAGAAAAAGGCAAAGAGAAGATCAATAAGAAGAAAATAAGACTGGCAAGATTATGAGAGAGCACTCTAGTTTCTTTAAATGAGATCAAATCTCTAGCTGGAGAGATGACATTCTAAGGCAATACATCAATCTGGATTTAATTATTACTGTCCTCATGAATACTAGTTTATAACTTTAGCAAGACCAGCATGGAATGAGTCCAAGCTATTCAGAAAACCTTAGGTATTCTGGGGGCAACATGCAAGTCCATGCATCTATCCAGAGGACCTCCTAGACAACAGCAAGGGTAGGCGAGGTAGAATTAGAGATAACCCCCCTGATTCTATGAATGTGCCTAGAAATGGTAGTTCCCGTGCAGGAACTTATTTCCTGAGCATATGCTTTCTGCCAGGTGGTTCACATGTTACCTCAATTAATTCACAAAACCTTGTGAGATGAAATATTCATTTTTCCCACAGTACAGATGGAGAGACTTGAGGCCCAATTCTGAATTTCCCTGGCTACTGGGTCCATGCTTTTCCAATGCAGCCATGCTGGATATCAATTGGAGAAGAATTTTTAAACAGAATTCTCATTGAAAGGGCTTCCCCAGGTGGCACTAGTGGTAAAGGACCTGCCTGTCAATGCAGGAGGTATAAGAGATGCGGATTCTATCCCTAGGTCAGGAAGACCCCCTGGAGGAGGGCATGGCAACCTATTCCATTATTCTTGCCTGGAGAATCCCATGGACAGGAAGGGTAGGTGAGGAGCCCGGCAGGCTACAGTCTATGGGGTTGCAAAGAGGCGGACACCACTGAAGCAACTTAGCATGCACTCTCATGAAAAAGCAACATGTTTAAGCTGCTAGTGGACATTCCCCATGTTTCGATCTAGCCAGACACTGTGGTATAGAGACGGGTGTCAGGACAGCCAGGTCCTCAGAGCCACTTTGAGGGAAGCCCATTCACCTCTAGAGGCTCCAGTTTCCTGCTCTAGAGGCCCATCTAGCTAACATTTTAAGATGAAACAACATTCAGTTAAAGAAATACTAACAGGATAAATATTTCCAGCTTTTATTTTTAAATGGACTATTTCAATACTTAACCTTTTCTTTTAAGTCTACATCTCACTGCACTTCAAATAGTATCTTTTTGTAATGCCATCATTTCAAGGAGTGGAAAATCTAAAACCTAGGCCATGAAAGTACAGTCAATGACTGAGGCTTTCCTTAAATGCCCTGGAAAGATCAAAGGATTCACTGCCATTCTGGGAAAAGGAAACAGATGTACCTAGCATTCGCTTCTTCCCTGACACCCCTAATTAACTTTTAAGGACAAGTACAAAAAGCTTTGTAGAGCTACAGTAAGGGGCATGAATTGCCTCCCATTCAACAACTGTGAAGGGTGATGAGTGGGTCAGTTTTGGACAGCCCTGCCCAGTAGGCTGCATAGTAAAATTTACCATGACTCTAGGGCTTTGGTAGTTTTTAAAACACTGGGTAATAGACAAAGTTAACTAACCCTTCTTTGCTCAAACTCCCAACCCTTCCTAGTTTTAGAGAAAATATCAAACGTTCTTGCATAAAAAGAATTTGGAAATCAATAGCACAGTATGCACAGGACAAATGTTTAATAAGTTCCATAGTAAATATATGTGTTTGCTGCTGCTGCTGCTGCTAAGTCGCTTCAGTCGTGTCCGACTCTGTGCGACCCCATAGAGGGCAGCCCACCAGGCTCCCCCGTCCCTGGGATTCTCCAAGCAAGAACACTGGAGTGGGTTGCCATTTCCTTCTCCAATGCATGAAAGTGAAAAATGAAAGTGAAGTTGCTCAGTCGCGTCCGACTCTCAGAGACCCCATGGACCACAGCCTACCAGGCTCCTCCATCCATGGGATTTTCCAGGCAAGAGTACTGGAGTGGGTGCCACTGCCTTCTCCGATGTAAGTGTTTAGTAAGTGGTTATTGGCTCACTAGTGTGGGAATCAAGTGTACCACATGGTCCAGGCACAGTGGCTGGTGTTGTATCAGGATTGTTTCTGTTATTATAGTCAGATGCCTCCAGTTTTAAGAAGTTGAGCACAGGGATGGAGAGATTCCTCAGGGCAAGCTGGAGACAAGGTAAGCAGGGAGGAGGCCTGAGATGAGGAAGGACCCTTGGATCCTTGCTGCTGACATTTCCAAAGGCTGGAGTATCCAATGATCTTGGCTCCTCCACTCCCCTAGTTCTCAGCCTCTGCATTTGGGAAGAACAGGGGTCCTCACTCTTCACTCTGCCCCCTAGACTCTTCCTACTATGCATGGCTTTGGCATTCTTCTCCTCTCTTGCCACTGGCCTATGCCCCTTTCCTGCTTGTAGCCCAGTCAGACTGGTACCAGCCCCTTCTGGGGGAAAAGGCTCGACCATACAGGAACAATGAGCTGTTGATGCCAACTAGAACCTCACAAAGTAAGGCTCCTGGGTGTTCACCCCAGTGTACCCCTGGTCAGAATTCCCTTAACCAGGTAACAGAACATTTTCAAGAAAAATAGGCAGCAAGCTTTAAATATGTTAGCAGGTCCTTCTCATCATTCCTTTGCTCTCAGTTTCTCAGGAACATGTATGTATGGAAAGAAGCTCCTGATAAGAATGGAAGTACTTTAGAAACTTTTATATACATAAATAATAGGCTGAGTGGGTCATTATTCCTCTAGTCACTGACACCAGGCCTTAGACAGGTCTTCCAGACCAACAGTTGTGGATGTAATTCTACTTATTATGTATACAGTTGAAAGAAAGAAATAGACATTTCTCTAAAACAATGTTTTTCAAACATTATTAAGAAATTTGGTAAGAAATACAGTTTATGCAGCAATCCAGTAACAAATGCACACAGAAACCACACAATTGAAGCTGAAGTTTTACAAAACAGTATTTTTCCTTATAATATGCAATGTACTCTCCTCTACTCAATTGCATTCTGTCTTCTCTAGGCTATTCCAACCACTCGTATTTAAAAAAAAAAAAAATGCTGAACAAGATCGATTAAAGTGATTTTATACTCTGTGATGGGTCTTGATGTGCTGAAGAAAAATATTGTAGGTATTCTGTATTTCTTCACTAATTTGGACTGTTGTCTCCTCAGTCATACTACAGCAGCAAATATTTTGCACCACGGGGCTAAAAATCTCTAGCCAAATGGATACACAGGTTTGAAATCTTGCAGTAGACTTCCTGACTGGCAAAAGTATAGCTGATCAGTCACAACTAAATCATCTTTAAAAAAAAAACAAAAAAAAACTATTAAAATTTCCACTGAAAATTAGCTGCAAACATTTTCCTTTTATAAATGCCAAATTAATATTACGTTGAAGTAACCTTATAATTCTTTTCTATAAATGTGGAAAAATTCCTAATGCATAGACTAATAACTTATTGTACTGATCCTCGTACTGTTAGATTATCAAGAACAGATGTTTTGGATACTCAATCTTAAATGTAAAATAGGAAAAACATTCAAGCAAGCAAATGAACCTGCCTCTTCTCAACAGTTTAAATCCTAATGTAGCTTTACTTATGGAGAAGGGAATGGCAACCCGCTCCACTGTTCTTGCCTGGAGAATCCTGTGGATGGAGGAGCCTGGTGGGCTGCTGTCCATGGGGTCGCATAGAGCCGGACATGACAGAAGCAACTTAGCATGCATGCATGCATTGGAGAAGGAAATGGCAACCCACTCCAGTATTCTTGCCTGGAGAAACCCAGGGACGGAGGAACCTGATGGGCTGCCATCTATGGGGTCACACAGTTGAGTGTGACACGACTGAAGAGTCGGACACGACTGAAGCGACTTAGCAGCAGCAGCAGCAGCAGCAGCTTTACTTAACTAGCAAATATAAGGACTTCCTTGGTGCCCAGTGGGTAAAGAATCCGCCTTGCAATGCAGGGGACATGGGTTTAATCCCTGGTTGGGGGGCTAAGATCCCATCTGTCATGGAGCAAAGAAGCCTAATGTGCCACAACCAACTGAGCCTGTGCACTGCAACTAGAGAGCCTGCAGGCTGCAACAAAAGACCCCACAAGACGCAAGAAAGACCATATGTGCTGCAACTAAGGCCCAACATAGCCAAATAAATTAAAGAAACCAATTAGCAAATACAAATGCTGTGTTGTGCTTAGTTGTTCAGTCACGTCCGACTCTTTGTGACCCCATGGACTGTAGCCTGCCAGACTCCTCCATCCATGGGGATTCTCCAGGCAAGAACACTGGAGTGGGTTGCCATACCCTCCTCCAGGGGATCTTCCCAACCCAGCGATCAAACCCAGGTTTCCCACATTGCAGGCAGATTCTTTACCATTTAAGCCACCAGAGAAGCCCATGAATACTGGAATGGGTAGCCAATCCCTTCTCCAGGGGCTCTTCCCAATCCAGGAATCGAACTAAGGTCTCTTGCATTGCAGGCGGATTCTTAGCCAGCTGAGGTGCCAGGGAAGCCCAAATACAGATGGGGAATTAATAAAAACATTTTAAAAGTAAAGAGGCTTTTGTGATCATAAGCCCCATTGGTAATCATCAGACTATCATTAGTAGGTAACTTAGAAAAAGAAAGAATATGAATCAGTCAAGGTCATTCCCAAGATGGTATACAGAGGCTGACCCCACACACTCTAACCAAAGGCAGTGGTTCAACCTTCCCTGAATAGGCCTATATATATATATTTTTTTTTTTTGATTTATTGCCTGTATCACCACCATTCTGTCCGGAATATCTTTAATTCTTATCTCCCTCTTTTGAAAATTGCCCTATCTTCAAGTTTCAGCTTAAAACCCACCTCTTTCTTGAGGCCTCCTCATTCATCAAGCTGGAAAAAAGATCTCTGAAATCACACATGGTTTGTTAACATCACTTGTGATATCAACCCCCTTAACAAATTTCCTTACATTTATTCATGTATATGTTACATCAACGCAGACAGACCAGGAACTTCTTGGAGGGTAAAGGCTGTGTCTTACTTCTTATTTCTCGCCAAACCCAAACACTACCTCATCATGGCAGGTGAACAAGAAGTCTGTTGGGTGAGCATACATTTTGAATAGGGGTAAAAAATGGCACATACCTAAAATAGTGGCAGTAATTCATTCAACTCTAAAGTAACTGAAAACATACTCATTCATGAGTCTAATAAAGGGAGACTTGGTACTGCTTTGCCTTTCCCAGTTTTCCCCTTTCAGTGTACTCCTTTACAGATCTCTTTCCCTTCACAGTCTTAATACATCAGGCAACATGTACAGTCAGGAGAATCCCATTTAGCAATTAGAGGTGCTTAAGGGTGTGATTAGGCACTTGCTTTCAATATTATTCCAGACACGGGAATCAGTAATATTCTACTTTTCCCCCCAAACCCACTGCCTCATACCTTGATTTTGGAAGAGTCTGTCTAGCTTTCTTTGTGGTCTTACCTTGCTGAGGTCTATGGTGATTCAATAAGTGACAAGGAAGGGCTACCAAAAGAACAGAACTATTCTAGAGTGGGATGGGTGGCTTCTCTGATTGAACACTTGGCCCTGAAGGAGTCCTGTACTGAGATCTAACTCTAGGTGAGCCTGGCATGTAACCAGTAAAATGAACAAGCAGATGCTATAATCGTCACTTAAGTAACCTGAATGCACTCTGAGGTAGCTGAGTAAAGCCCAGTGAACGGAAGATATGAATACAGTGGTTAGTCTGGAAGTGGGCAGAAATTTTATAATGGGGGTGGGATGGGTGGGCGGGCAGAGGACAGAAGGGTTTAGAGAGCCTCGACCTCACTCAAAGTAATGCTGCCACCCTGTGGATACCACAAGTCAATCTGTATCTGAGTCCACAGCTCTCCCTTCTCCTGAGTAATAAACAAGGAAGACCTTCTACTTCCTGTAATTTCAGTTTGATGGCTGTTGCCAGGACAACTAGGAAAGGAGGCGAGGAACAGACAGACCTCCAAAGGGAAAAAAAAAAAAAAAAAAAAACCCCTCCAAAAAAACACGCCTTCCAAGTGAAATTATTATATTAATTCTAACAGGAACTGTAGCTTTGCCAAGAGAAATGTAAAACAGAGTGAGAAATGTAAAACGGAGTGAGAAATGTGGTGCCACGGTCCTGATATATGATGGCTGCAGGTCCGCCGTGCCTGCATTCAGGCAGTGTGAGAAACTCGTACATAAAAGAGAGCTAGTAAATGCTTCCCTTGGAAGTGGATGACCAAGTCTTACACTCTGAGAAGGAAAAGCTCATTTCAAAAAAATCTGAAGTCATCTGTAAGTTAATCACCATGGCATGTGTTTCTGTTTGCAGTTGAATTGTTAAACAGACAATAAAACAAACGGCTTGCAAAGGTCTCTCTGCAAAACTGGAATAACTGTACCTCAGTAAAAAATGGCAGGAGCATTCCAAAATACTACAGAATTTGAAAACCTGAAGATAAAGTGTTCCAATGGTTCATTAAGAGCCTTATTAAAGAGTGACATTCTTAAGACCTAGGAGTGTCTCATGCATTGATGGGTTACAGTAACTAGCACTGGATGGGTGAGCAGGTACTCAATTCGTTCAGTTCAGTTCAGTCACTCAGTCGTGTCCGACTCTTTGCGACCCCATGAATCACAGCACGCCAGGCCTCCCCGTCCATCACCATCTCCCGGAGTTCACTCAGACTCACGTCCATCGAGTCAGTGATGCCATCCAGCCATCTCATCCTCTGTCGTCCCCTTCTCCTCCTGCCCCCAATCCCTCCCAGCATCAGAGTCTTTTCCAATGAGTCAATTCTTTGCATGAGGTGGCCAAAGTATTGGAGTTTCAGCTTTACCATCAGTCCTTCCAATGAACACCCAGGACTGATCTCCTTTAGAATGGACTGGTTGGATCTCCTTGCAGTCCAAGGGACTCAAGAGTCTTCTGCAACACCACAGTTCAAAAGCATCAATTCTTCGGCGCTCAGCTTTCTTCACAGTCCAACTCTCACATCCATACATGACCACTGGAAAAACCATAGCCTTGACTAGATGGACCTTTGTTGGCAAAGTAATGTCTCTGCTTTTGAATATGCTGTCTAGTTTGGTCATAACTTTCCTTCCAAGGAGTAAGCGTCTTTTAATTTCATGGCTGCAGTCACCATCTGCAGTGATTTTGGAGCCCAAAAAAATAAAGTCTGACACTGTTTCCACTGTTTCCCCATCTATTTCCCATGAAGTGATGAGACCAGATGCCATGATCTTAGTTTTCTGAATGTTGAGCTTTAAGCAGGGAATACGGAATGAAGCAGGGCAAAGGCTAATAGAGTTTTGCCAAGAGAATGCACTGGTCATAGCAAAAACCCTCTTCCAACAACACAAGAGAAGACTCTGCACATGGACATCACCAGATGGTCAACACCGAAACAGACTGATTACATTCTTTGCAGCCAAAGATGGAGAAGCTCTATACAGTCAGCAAAAACAAGGACAGGAGCTGACTGTGGCTCAGATCATGAACTCCTTATTGCCAAATTCAATCTTAAATTGAAGAAAGTAGGGAAAACCACTAGACCATTCAGGTATGACCTAAATCAAATCCCTTATGATTATACAGTGGAAGTGAGAAATAGATTTAAGGGACTAGATCTGATAGAGTGCCTGATGAACTATGGAATGAGGTTCGTGACATTGTACAGGAGACAGGGATCAAGACCATCCCCATGGAAAAGAAGTGCAAAAAAGCAAAATGGCTGTCTGGGGAGGCCTTACAAATAGCTGTGAAAAGAAGAGAAGCGAAAAGCAAAGGAGAAAAGGAAAGATATAAGCATCTGAATGCAGAGTTCCAAAGAATAGTAAGGAGAGATAAGAAAGACTTCCTCAGTGATCAATGCAAAGAAATAGAGGTACTCAATAAATGTTTCCTAATCAATGATAGGTCAGCCTGATAAAGGTTTGATAGGACGATGTGAACGTAGCTTTACACTCCTACTCAAGCATTAAGACATAAATAGGAAGGAACACTGAGTTCATTCAGGCCCAATCTCCTCTGTTAACCACAGCTCCAACTGCAACTTGCAAGGTTGAAGAGCTGGCTCAAAAACCCACAAAGCATTTCTGGCAACACCAAGATGAGAACTGGTTTTCTCACCCTTCACTCCAAGGCTCTCTGTTTCCTTGTTCTGTTATGTAGAACAGTGTCTGTTGTTAAACCTTGTAACCCTCGTGCAAACTTGCCGGCTTTCTATAGATGTTATTCTGCCTATGATTTTTGTTTTACTTACTCCACAGTGATTTTAAATTGAGGGCAATTTCAAAATTAATGTTATTATAGATGCATTTGTTGAGGACTTTTTTTCATAAATAGGTAGAGTAGGGAATGTAAGTCCAGTTTTGGAGTGACATTGCTCAGACATATACTTGAGATACACATTCTTCAGTATGACTATTGAGAGGTGGTATACTCATTAATTTACATGTGTGTGTGTGTGTGTGTTTTGACAAAGTATTCAGGGTAGAATATGAAATAGCTACAAAAGGTATGTCTTAGTATTCACTTTTTACTAGTCTAACGTGTCTTCTTGGCTTTGATGACAGACAGTTATTTCATGAACTCAACAGTCACACTTATTGTGCCTATGGATGGCTCTGTGGCTGCCACTCCTTTCAGAATAAGGGCTAAGATTCAGAGTTTCTTTAATTAGAGCACAAATAAGCTTTCACAGATTAAAAGATGCCAGCAGATAGACTCAAATTTATATATATTTAAATTCTGCATATTTAAATATATTTTAAATTAAATATTCAATATAAATATAAAATTGTTTTGGGAGGATCCTTGAGAATATCGTATTATGATTGGGGGTGACAGGGAGAGGAAGTATATAGCTTGATAATTTACACCATTCTCATGGGGTAGATAAAAATACTTTTTTCCCCTAGAGAAGTCCAGAAATACCGATATGGTATGTAGCTGGTGATTATATTTATCATTATTTAAAATGCTTCTTAAAACTACAATTACATAATATGAATGGCAGAAAAGCCAGTGGATATTCTCCCTTGAAAAACAATACATCTGAATTAACTGCAATGTTCACGAGCCACTGGGATATTTAACAATGTTAGTCCCTGTGTGTGTGTGTGTGTGTGTATGTATATATATATATGTATATATGTTACAATGATTTACTAACTTGATTTTTTTGGGGGGGGCCACACTTCGTGGCTTGTGGGATCTTAGTTCCTCAACCAGGGATCAAACTCAGGACACAGTAGTGAAAGTGCCAAGTTCTAACCCCTGGACCCCCAGGGAATTCTGATTTCCGAATTTGAAACAGTGAAAGCAAAATCTCCCAGAACTATTATGTCCTGATGTTATCTTTATCAAACCACTTTCCTTTCTTTGTGTGTGGGGATCAACTTCACAATGCCAAAGTAAAGGTAAAAAATATCTTATGAAAGAAAAATCTCGATCTTTTTTATCCCTGTGACTCCCGATGAGTGGACTATTGAGAAGGAACACTGGAGGAATGTGGGGAGGCCAAATTAAAAAAAGGACGTTCAAGGTCTCGGAGTCTGTCTGGCAAACGCCTACCTGTTAGGCGTCAGTCCAGGCATGCTTCCCTGGGACTAGGCCCCTCCAGCCCAGGGTTGGGTGCCTTTTTGTTTCTGTCCCCACATCATCCACGTGTACTGCTATGGAAGTGCTCTGCTGTCACTCTGCACTATCGCTGCCCACTTACTTGCATGCCTCCTCTAGAGGGCTGGGAGGTGGTTAAGGACAGGGGCGATATCTTACAGACAAGAACAGCCTAAGCTTCTAGCACAGTTCCTGGATCATTCCACTCTGTAAGTATTTCCTGACATTTTATGGGTCTTATCTCCCTTAACATTCATAACAAGTTCCCAAATCATAACAGCTATTTTATTTTATTGACCCCAGTTAAAAAAAAAAAACAAAAAAAAAAACATACGAATCCTCCCAGGTTTGGATATAATAGTAGGACCTTGATGGCTGACACCATGTGATTCTGGGTTGTGGGCATGTTATGACCAGGAAAGTGATGCTCTTTGCTATCTGAGTGTCCAGCATAGGATGTGGGAATCTACAGAGTTAGTAACAGCAAAGATATTTCTAAGACTTGCCATGTATGTCAAATTAGGAAACTGACTTCAAGGGCACATTATAACCTGGATGGAAACCATGTGACATGGTTGTGGATTTCTGAAAACCAAAACTGCTGACCACACCTGACTGGGAGTCTGGTCTTCATCTATGGCAGAGACCACTCACTGTCCATCCGAACGGCTTTCTCCTTCCTCCTTTTAATAACAGAATTGTAGCCAGACAACTGACTTTCTAGCCAGACTCCATGTCCAAGCATCTCTTGAGGTTACATGTGACCATCTGACTAAATTCTTACCAACGGGATAGAACAAAGTGATGGGCGCCAGTCTGAGTCTGGGTCTTAGACCACAGATGTACTCCACATGTTGTCCTCTACTTCCTGTTGAATGAACCCTGATGGGGGCAATGACCGAGCTTCACCTGCCTACATGATAACCGTGCCCTAGGGAATGTGGAACAATGAGCTGAGAGAACTTGGGCTCCTGACTGTTCACAAGCAGCAGAACTGCTGGGCTGAACTGGGTTGCTTCCTTAGAAAAGAAATTAATGTCTATAACTCTTGAGGCCACTGTATTTTCAGGATGCTTTGTTACAGAAGCTGAGCTTTCCCCTAATAAACTAAGGAGAACATGAATTAGGAGAAGATGACGGCCTCATTTCCCTTTCACATTTCTGTGCTTTAAGTTTCCTTATCTGTGAAATAAGAAGGGTAACTGATATCCTTTCTGGCTGCAAAATTCTATGATTCATTGTTATTCTCCTTCCCATGAGACCTGCCCAAGCCTACCCTAATAAGCACTCCGCTTCCTCCAGCTTGCTTTTACTGGGACTTGTCAAGGTCTGCTCCACAGCTTTCATTTACACTGGTAACAGCTTTTTATCTCAACTTGGAGCTTGTGTCATTTACTGAGGATCAAAGCCTTAAGACTGAGTTCATATTTGAAAGTTCAGGTACCAACTTGGAATTGATGAGATTTTAGAAAGGCAAGGACTCCATGAAATTATTCTAGTGAAACAGAACCTTCAAGTTAAGGTCTGCTTGTATTAAAAACATAAACATGCTGTAAATTTGTAATAACTGTTTTCTAACAGGCTAAAATCTATCCCAAGTACTACAAACTGCATCCCCTTTGTTTATTTATTTTTAACCAGCAAAGGATCCATCCTCAAGGACCTATGATCACATAATGACTTCTGTCACTTTCGGCTACCCCAATATTTATTTACCTTCAGCAGCCCTACAAATAATCAACGTTCTTCCAGGTTAAACATCTCTTCTCCCTATTTCTATAATTACTCTTATGTCACTAAGTCATTTTCTTTCTGCCTCCTCCTTAGCTCATAAATAGTGCCTGTTAGAAAGAGAACTGCTAATATGACTTTCATATCTGTATCTCTTAGAGTCCAGTATCTGTTTTTATAGGCTTGGGCTTCCAATTCTTACTGGCACAGGAAATACTCATTACAATATTTTCTATCACTATTACCAAGCCATCAGCTATCACCTTAAAGCTCTCACTGCATCTTGGATATCAATTTGTATAAGGACCTTATCAACCAAAGCTGCATTTCTGGCTTCCACCAGCTCTGTGAGTCCATGAGCTACACAAATGTTCTTCAGTTTCACTAACTACTTACATACCTCCCACTGTACACCAATTATTTCTTCAACTTCCAGGAGTCCAATAACTAGCTCCAGGCACAACTGAAGCCCTTAGTTCTTACCAATCAACATACAGTTCCCAAGATATAAATATCACACACACTTGAATTGCTTTGAAATTTTCTAAGCCTGCTTAAATTCACCTTTGTCCCTAAGAGCTAAAAGTAAAATTCTAAAAGATACAAATATTAATCATTGCAAGTTCTTGATTAAATACTTAGTCTAAAAATATTATATAAACTTAAGTCAAATTAAAGTCTAAAAGTTTATTGGAAACCTCAAGTAAAAAGGATTATTTACCTCCAGCAGTGGTATTTGAGAATTTTATTTTTACTACCCATTTCCAAATTATCTCTTCCTTTATACAAGCTGCATGTGTTTTTTACATGATTTTCCCTAAAGTTACTGAGTGTAGGTATCAACATCTTTGAGTTAAAGCAGCAACTCAACTAAAAGCCCTGAAGACATAAACATTCAAAACACAATGTCAAGGAATACATTCAAGAAACATTTCATAAGTAAAAAGCAGAAGTATACTGAGATGGCACAAATGATATGCATGACACATCTATGTTTTAATAGTTACTACATATGAAAGTATTTGTTTCTAAACTAATTGCTTGATTTTAAAATGAAAATTACATATACACGGTAAAAAAAATTTAACATCAAAAAATAAAGAAAAGTAGGAATTCCTTCTGTTACAGATCCACAGTACCTCCCATTTTTTTCTTCTATCATTTCGGAAAAATAGTATGTACATACAAACATATAATGTGTATTACGTATTCATAATTTTTAGATAAATGGAAATATACTATATGTACTGCCTATGCTTTGGTTTTTTTCCACTTATTATATGTTTTTGAGACTATTCTATGTTAGCACATGTAAACCTAGCTTACATGTTTTTGAAAAGTTTGAGTAATTTTCTAAGTCAGTCATTTTGATGATCATTCAGTTTTTTTTCCTAGTCTTTTCATTCTCTGCACATAAGTTTTTGTACAAATGTGCACAAACAAGTAAAACTTCTGAGGCAAAGGGCATGTGTATTTGAAATTTTGAAAGATATCCAAATTGCTTTCAAAAGAGACTGCTGTATATTTGATTTAAAAAACAAATCATGGCATTTGTAAAGACTAAAAACAGCCTGTTAAAATAAATATACAGATAAAAGTAAATAAAAGAACTTAACAGCGTGTCCTTAGGATATGAACCAATCTGGATATGTATAAGCCTCTAAAGACATACTTTCTTGGAAGAATTCTATAGACTCCCCTTGAAATTACACATTTCAGATTTTATAAATCAATGTTACGTTTTATAGATCAATGTAAATAAGGTATTCAAAACAACATCATGCAAATGTTATCAGTAATCCAAACCTAATGCCATTATGTGCAGAAAAGAAATCATAATTTTACAGCTCTCTAATATCTTTACACATTTTAGTAAATCATTATCTTTTTGGCCTTTCAATGAGTAATTAGAAAATTGGGTGTTAAATGAACAGGACAAATCCAAAATCTACATTTCTGTTAAATTCAATCACAGAAAAAAGTGAACTTTCTTCATTAGGTTATTTTTCAAAGCAAAAAACAAAGATGGGATAGTCCCTTGTCAATCAGAATTTTGAGATAACATGTTTTTCTCTTTATATGCCAAATATTTAGAAGCCCCTGTTCAGCTCGGTTTCCTTAATCATCAAGTGCAGGATGTTCCTATAATTACTGCTCTCTACTGCAAATAGGAGGTAGGTCTGTGGAACAGGTCAGAGGACAGACTGACGTGTTCTCCTTCAACACGTAACCCAGGAAACCACGCCCTCAACCTTGGGACAACTTAGGAAAAGGACAGTGACACAGATACTTTCCAGATATCTAGAAGAATGAAACAAAGGAAAAGGCTAGCCACAGAAACAAAGCAGCTGGTTGGAAATTTTTAAAAATGTAAAACAAAGCTCAAGACTGCAATACTGTACTGAATAAGAGTACAGTACATGAAAGGAGAACAAGGTTTTCACCTCCCTTTGCCTTCAAGAACTATATACACTGTGATAATAATATTTTATGCACAAAGCAATTTAAATTGTTTTCTCCACATCCCTGTTTTCTGTGAGCCAATGATCTTGCCATTTGTGATTTCACTAATTGGTGTACTTTTCAAGGAGGTAATAACTCTGACTTTGGTGAGGGATTAGTATATTGTGATAGATCAAATATGAAGAGATATCACTTACATTCATTGCCAGGGTAAACAAAAACGGTTACTCTGAACATTACTGAGCTGTACAAATGTGAAGCTGAAAATGTCCTGTTTGGTGGGATGATTCTGTAAACAGACATACATGGAGTGAAAAGCAAAGCACCCTGATGATGCAGTCACAATTTACTTAGAAGACAGGTGAGAAACAGCAAGTGAAAATCTGTAAATGATTAGCAGCCTTGAGGACTGCAAGCTGCTCTGGAAAGCCCATAGAAATGTTCCACATAAGTGCTATATTTATACATCCTGCAATACGTTGCTATAAAATAGTATTATAGCATCTTGTTAGTAGTGCTGTTTTAATTGTAGGCTTACATATTACTGGTACTGTTTAGCGCCAACACTAGTAAATGTGAAAATTGCAAAAGGTTTAAAAATGGTTAGCTGGCGCCTAAATTTTCATCCAAAGCCATTAGAAAAGATAAACAGAAATTCATACCATTTTACTGTGGAAAAAGAAATATAAAGCTATGCTCTGAAACTAGAAAAAAAAGGTTAAATCAGGGAAGTATCGGGCTTCCCAGATGCTGCTAGTGGTAAAGAACCTGCCTGCCAATGCAGGAGACATATGAGATGCTGGTTTGATCCCTGAGTTGGGAAGATCCCTGGGAGGAGGGCATGGCAACCCACTCCAGTATTCTTACCTGGAGAATCCCAAGAACAGAGGGGCCTGGCAGGCTACAGTCCATGGACCGCAAAGAGTCGGACAGGACTGAAGTGATTTAGCATGCCTGCAGGGAAATAGCAGGCTTCTGGACTACATTTTTACATAACATAGAGCCTGGGGGTCATCTGCTGCTGCTGCTGCTGCTACTGCTAAGTCGCTTCAGTCGTGTCCGACTCTGTGCGACCCTATAGATGGCAGCCCACTAGGCTCCTCTGTCCCTGGGATTCTCCAGGCAAGAATACTGGAGTGGGTTGCCATTTCCTTTTACATACAGTTAATTCAATCTCTTAGTTTAATGATAAGTGTACTCAGACTGGGATATTAAGTGATTTTCCCAGGATTAATAGGTAAACTAGTGAATTCTGTTTTCTTAATCTATAGTTCAAGGATATTTCACAAGAGCAATACAGTATCTTGCTCATTTTCGTAGTTTGCTTTATGCATGGAAGAAGTTACACTAGCCTAGGTCCTAGCACCCTCCAGGACACTCTAGGAAGACTTTCTAATAGTCAGCAATGGCAATATGGGAAATTAGATTAAATATCCGATGCAGAGTAAAACCCTGGCTTTGTCGGTAACTAGCTATGACATTTGGCAAGTACTTAACCTCACTGGATCCCAATTTTCTCATTTTTAAGGAGTAGGTCAATAGAGGTAAACCCTAACTTTAAGTTCTAACATTTTATAAATGTGGTCAGTTTGTCAAAAAAGAAAAAAAAAATACCATATTTTTGTGAGGCAGCGTCTTTGTCAGGACAACTTTGGAGTTTACCTTCAGCTTTATGCAAATACTTCCCTTCTTTAGCTAGGGTACCATCTAGTGGACATTTGGTTGACTTGACAGTCAACAGCAATAAGAATTTCAATTTACAGAAGTGCTAACAAGAACTATTTAATTCACTTTCAAAATACCAAAGGACTGGAAGGACATTAAAAGATCATACTGATCATTCTCCCTGCCTTCAGAATGGGTCAAAATGACTATCATCGACATGTACGAATCCATCTTCTTATTACTAAAGTGACCGTGTGCCATTAGTAGAATGCCAGAAGAACAATGACTTCAAGAAGCTAGAATTACCTATGGAATGGGAAGGAATATGCACATCATATATCACAGAGTTTAATATCCAGACTATGTAAATAACTCTTAAAACACAACAGCATAAGAAAAAAAAACCTGATTCAGAAGAACTGAAAGACATTTCTCCATAGACCTACAAATAAACACATTAAAAGATGCTCAACATCACTAATCATTAGGGAAATCAAAATCACAGTGAGATACTACTTCATATCTATTAGGATTGCTTTTATAAAAAACAAAACAAAACCCAAAATAATAACTGTCGAGCAAGGACGTAGTAAAATTTGAATCCTTATACTTGAATAAAAATACTGAAGCCATTATGACAAACACTATGACAGTTTCTCAAAAAATTACAAATAGAAATACTATATAATCCAACAATCCACTTTGGGGAAGAAGAAAGAATTGAAAGCAGTAACTCAAAAGAGGTGAAAGCAAGAACTTGAATATTTATATATCCATTTCATACTCTGGCCATCTGATGCAAAGAGCTGACTCATAGAAAAGACCTACATGCTGGGAAAGATTGAGGGTAGGAGGAGAAGGGGACAGCAGAAGATGAGATGGTTGCTGCTGCTGCTAAGTCACTTCAGTCGTGTCCAACTCTGTGTGACCCCATAGACGGCAGCCCACCAGGCTTCCCCATCCCTGGGATTCTCCAGGCAAGAACACTGGAGTGGGTTGCCATTTCCTTCTCCAATGCATGCAAGTGAAAAAATAAAGCAAAGTCGATCAGTCGTGTCAGACTCCTAGCGACCCCATGGACTGCAGCCCACCAGGCTCCTCCGTCCATGGGATTTTCCAGGCAAGAGTACTGGAGTGGGTTTCCATTGCCTTCTCCGTGAAACGGTTGGATGGCATCATTGACTCAATGGACAAGAGTTTGAGCAAATTCCAAGAGAGGACAGGGAAGACCGGCATGCTGTAGTCCCTGGTGTTGCAAAGAGCTGGGCACAACTGAATGACTAAACAACAACAACAAACACCCAATTCATAGTAGCATTATTCAAATAGCCAAAAAGCAGAACAACCTAAATGTTTACTGATGGATGAATGGATAAATAAAATGTGGTATATACATACAGTGGCTTCCCTGGTGGCTCAGTTGGTAAAGAGTCTGCCTGCAATGTGGGAGACCTGACTTTGATCCCTGCGTTGGGAAGATCCCCTGGAGGAGGAAATGGAAACCCACTCCAGTATTCTTGCTTGGAGAATTCCATGGACAGAGGAGCCTGGTGGGTTACAGTCCAAGGGATCATACATACAGTGAAATATCATTCAGCCTCAAAATGGAAGGAAACTGTGATACATACTACATGGACAATCCTTGAAGACATTATGCTAAGCAAAATACCTGAGTCAAAAAAGGACAAATAATGTATGATTCCACTTATGAAATGGGCTTCACTGATAGCTCAGTTGGTAAAGAATCAGCCTGCAATGCAGGAGACCCCGGTTTGATTCCTGGGTTGGGAAGATACCCTGGAGAAGGGATAGGCTACCCACTTCAATATTTTTGGGCTTCCCTTGTGGCTCAGCTGGTAAAGAATCCGTCTGCAATGCGGGAGACCTGGGATCAATCCCTGGGTTGGGAAGATCCCCTGGAGAAGGGAAAGGCTACCCAATCCAGTATTCTGGTTTGGAGAAGTCCATGGACTACAGTCCATGGGGCCGCAGAGAGTCAGACACAACTGAGTGACTTTCAGTTTCACTTTCACTTATGAAATACCAAGAGTAGTCAAATTTCTAGAGACTAAAAGTAGAATAGTTGTCAGGGGCGGGATAGGGGAGGAGAAGTGGAGAGTTAATAGTTAATGGGTTCGGCTTGTTTACAAAGAAAAAATTCTGGAGAAGGATGGTGGACTGACGGCTGTACAACAGTGTGAATGTTCTTAATACCACTGAACTATACACCTAAAAAGTGGGAAATTATATGTAAAAAAAACTGGTATCAGTAAGAAGCAAAAAATTGAAGACTGTTTTTAAAGAAAAACTCGTTTCCTTAAAACTTTATTTTTAAACTCGCCTAGTTCTTTTATCATTAACTCAAAATACATACGAGAGAGTGAATTTTTCTTGATAACTGTTGGAACACTTTCAAAAGAGGAAGGTATACTTCTAAGAATTTGGGAGAAAGAAAACAACCATCATTGTCCGTTGTGAAAGTGTTAGTCGCTCAGTTGTGTCTGACTCTTTGTGACCCCAAGGACTGTAGCCTGCCAGGTTTCTCTGTCCGTGGAGTTATCCAGGCAAGAATACTAAAGAATACTAGAGTTGGTTGCCATTCCCTTCTCCAGGGGCTCCTCCTGACCCAAGGATCGAACCTGGGTCTCCAGCACTGCAGGCAGATTCTTTACCGTCTGAGCCACCAGGGAAGTCAGTCCCTTGTGATTGTTGACTAATAAATAAGGCATATTTGATGAGACTTCCGAGTGTCCCTGACTTTCTCTGAGTGTGATCCAGAAGGAAGAGGTGTTAACCGCACAAACACTCGGTTTCAGGCTGGGTTCAGCACCAGGGGCACACAAGACCATGGCACTCAGATGCCAGGGTGCTGGTTATGTGGTTTTGCTGCCATGGTCTGTGGCCCAAAGGAGGAGGGATTGTAAGCTAGCGACAGCTGAACTGCTTCTGCTGGAGCAGACCAGCACTCCATAAAGAGTGACTGCCTCTATGTGATACCCTGTGCTCTCGTTTTCAATGACGTGGCTGCATGGGGCCCATGGCAGGGGCAGTTTATAAAAAATGGCTGTCCTTAGCAAAAATTAATTAACTTTAGGTTCTGGTAAGGCCTTGCCGGAGAAGGCAATGGCACCCCACTCCAGTACTCTTGCCTGGAAAATTCCATGGACAGAGGAGCCTGGTAGGCTGCAGTCCATGGGGTCGCTAAGAGTCAGACACGACTGAGCGACTTCACTTTCACTTTTCACTTTCATGCGTTGGAGAAGGAAATGGCAACCCACTCCAGTGTTCTTGCCTGGAGAATCCCAGGGACGGGGGAGCCTGGTGGGCTGCCATCTATGGGGTCGCACAGAGTCGGACACGACTGAAGCGACTTAGCAGCAGCAGCAACAAGGCCTTTCCAGTGCCTTTCCCTTCTGAAATACTCTCTGTGCTCCTGTACTTCATCTTTCTCTACAAAATCTACCTTTGGGAAGAGATCTTGGGCAATTGACATAGCCCTAAAATATAATGCCAGGGGAAGCCTGATGTGTGTTGCCATTTTAATGAGGTCTGACACAGGCCAAATGTAGGAACCTCTAACTTTGGAATCCTTGATTCAGTGAGCTGGCAAGGGGATGAACTAGGGGAAAGGTATGGTGGTTCTCTGGGTTCCTTTAAAGCTGTGTTTTCCAACCTCAGCCCTATTGACATTTGGGGCAGGATAATTCTTCATGCTGAGGGGCTGTCCTGTGCATTACAGGATGTTGAGCAGAACCCTGACCTTTCCCACTAGACGCCAGCGGTACTCCTCCAACTGTGAGACCTAGAAACGTCTCTAACATCGGCAAATGTTCCCTGGGGAGCAAAGGGTCTCCCTCGCAACCCTGCTGTACTGCCACTGCTGTAAACGTGCCATGTAGGTGGTCAGCTGCTCTACCAATAGGCATCACGGGCTATTCTTGCCGGGGAGCTTATAAGCTCACTAAGGAATTCAGATCTACATAGAAACTATTAGAAAATGACACACACCAGGATACAGGATTAATTGCTCAAAAGTGAAACAATGACAGTAACTCTTGTCAGATTTCCACAAGGACCTACCAGTGCAATTTGATTAAATGGAATGAGAATATTAATGTCTAAGGAGAAGTCTCTCCTTTTAAGACGACAAAACTGCTTAAAGGAGAAAGAACAATATAGATCTCAAATTGGACTATTTTCATGACATCTCATGTGCAAAACCTTCTACCTTCTTCATCCCCCTTCAACCCATCGTGAATATTTAATCAAGACTACGAAGTTTTGAAGTAACAGTACCCCCTGCCCTCCATCTGGCTCCTTCTAGAAGGGAATAAGCCCTACAATATCCTCTAATGCAGATAATTCATGTTTTAATGTTTTGAGGCTGTACCTTTGTTTCAATTAATTTGGCTGCATTGGGTCTTAGTTGTGGCACACAGGCTCTTTACTATGGTGCTCAGGCTTAGCTGCCCTGTGGACTGTGGAATCGTGGTTTTCCAACCAGGGATGGAACCCACTTCCCCAGCGCTGCAAGGTGGATTTTTAATCACCAGGGAAGTCCTCAGGTTGTAGCTTTTGAAAACAAGGGCCTGTGTTGCTCTGGAAGGCAGGGAGTAAAGCTGGCCTTTGTTCCTTGTACCCCACTGTAGTAGCACCGTACATTACACCACTCAACAGGAACAAATCTGTCACACAACACAGCAAGGGGAGGGAAGAAACTGCAAACTCCCCGCAACCTTCACACAGCCATACCCCAGCAGGTGTGTGCACGCTAAGTTGCTTCAGTCGTGTCACAGGCCTAAGGTACAATAAGAATGTCTGAGTTTCTTATCTACAGAGACTGTTATACTCTCTCAAAAGAAGAACGCTAATTGTAATAATTCCAAAAAGAATTACCTTTTTTCAAAGAAACGGACTCTTAATGGAGGGTTGTATACTTGATTAATGAAACAGTGATGACCACTAGTTTTTCCCCTAGTGATGATGTATGTTGGTTACTGGAACTGAATAATGAGCAAAATGATTGGCATAACTTGAGAAATTTCAGGTTAGCTTAAGAATTTAGCATATGGTCTGGAATATTGATAAATCTATGTTGAAGCTGAAACTCCAATACTTTGGCCACCTCATGCAAAGAGCTGACTCATTTGAAAAGACCCTGTAGCTGGGAAAGATTGAAGGCAGGAGGAGCAGGGGACGACAGAGGATGAGATGGTTGGATGGCATCACCGACTCAATGGACATGGGTTTGGGTGGACTCCGGGAGTTGGTGATGGACAGCGAAGCCTAGTGTGCTGCGGTTCATGGGGTTGCAAAGAATTGGACACGACTGAGCGACTGAACTTAACTGAATGTTAATTTCAGCGTTTATTATGTATATCATTCAACAAGATTAGGTTTCAAATTTATCTTAAGGTTTAAAAGGTACTCTCAAGAGAAGAAAGACAATGATCACGTCTAACAATGAACATTCATTCACTGTCTGATCATGAATGATATCAGACAACTAGATCAGTCAACTACCCTGGAAGGCAGGCAGCAAAGATGGCCTCTGTTCCTTGTACCGCACTGGAGTAGCACCCTACATTATACCACTCAATAAGAACAAATCTGCCACACAACACAGCCAGGGGAAGGAAGAAACTGCAAACTCTCCTTGACCTTCACACAGCCATCCCCAGGCAGGCGTAAGGTCCAATAAGAATGTATGAGTTTTATTCAACTAGATGTTGGTTCATTTATAATCTGCTTGTTGCCTGGAGGATTTGTGGAAAGGCAGGTAAACACTTCACTTCACGTGCCCAGACCCCCAAAACACAATCTCAAATGACACCAGAGACCAGAGCCTGCCTGACTCAAAAAAAAAACCAGGGAACTCATTATTAGTGTCAACAACAGGCTTTTGTCAGAAAAGACCTCCTCCTCCTGGTTCTTTTCTCTGACTATCTTTCCCTTTGAAAGAGCTCACTTCTGTGTGAGGTAGCGTCTGAAATTCCAACCTGTGAATCATTGAGCTGATGGCTCAAACTGCACTAAATTCCTGCTCCAACTTCAGGAAGTTTTTGGCTTTTGGCTTTTAGGAGCTTTTCCTTTTGGTTTGACAAATTCCAGAGCAAGACCTCAGGCAAGACCTTCCTTCTCAGTAGGAAAGCAACTTAAGGCATGGAACCTCTGGTCACTGTAGTGAATCTGAATCAAAACAAAAGATTATATATGTTTTATAGCTGTGCCAATGGGACTCTTACTGGGCACTGGGCAACCTGGACATTCAATCACAAAGCAAAGGGGAAACTTTTAAGATTTTTATTTTTCAGGTTATGAAAAATAAAACATGATTCACCCGTTTCCTGTATTGTTTTTTTTTTTTTTTCACGCTCAGGAGAGGACACTGCATCTCCTCCTCATGGTTTCAGGTGCTCTACACGTTCAGAGAAACTTCTCTAGTAACAAACTATAGAAATGATCCCTGAAAGTATAGTCTTTCCTGTATTGTTTTTAATTACTGGGGGTTTTCTTGGCAGGGAAGTGTTAGCAGTGGACTGGGTCTAGCCATTAAGCTAGTTTCATGGACTATCCTAAGATGAGCCGAGAAGCACTCTGGTACATGAACACTATCTGTTAAAAACTCAGTTTAATGAATACACAGCATGTGTGAAAGACCTTTTAAATCTGATGCTGTCTCTTTCTTTTTAGTAAGTTGACAGCCTGCTTAAAGGATGCAGGGCCAGTGAAGGGATGGGGAGAAATAGGGCATACATTAAACATAAGCTTGGGCTGCAACAGATTCAAGGATTAGTTTAGCCTGAGTTCGTTGGGCATGTCAGCCTGGGACTGCTGGGGAAGTGAGGCAGGAAACCAGCTGCTGATTATGGTATGCATTAACATGCTGAAAATTAATCAAAAAGAGCATGTTTAGTGTCATTATTTTTTTTTTTAAAATGAAAACTAAGAGGCACCAGGTGAAACTAAACAGAGAATTAAAGATGTATTCCTCTTGTCAGTATCACATGCCCCGTGAGCATAAGTGAGCGGGAAGGATGTCTACAATCTTCTGGGTGGGACAAAACTGACTTGAACTACTGATCCCTCTGATTCAGTGTTTGGTGGACGGGACTGGCTATGTAATTTGCAGGGCCCAGTGCAAAACAAAAAATGTGTGGCCCACATTCAGAAACTAATATGGTGACATCAGAGCATTAAACCAAAAGTGAGGCCCTGTGTGACTGCATGTGCTTGAACAACCTGGGAAGCTGGTCCCGTCACTGGAAGAGATTCTGTAAGTTAAAACCTACAAACCAAATGGAATTTACGCTTGCAGCAGTTTCTGACAGTTTTACCTTAAACTGAGCCACAGGAAAAAATATGTCCCCAGACTCTCAAACCAAAAACAAAACCCAAACCCAACTCTGTTAACTGGGAGGTTGGGAGGCAACTATTTCCCATATGCCTACTCCAAACTTGCTGTTTTTCCTAATGGAGACGAAGATCCCAGCAACAAGCAGATCATCTTCCCACAGATGACAATGACTTGCAAGTGAAGAGCACTGTGCAATGCAGACCTGGAATCCTTCTAAACTGCAATCTAAAGTTTACATTGCACTTGGTCCAAACACACACACACACACACACACACACACACACAGATACAACAGAAATTGAAGTTTCACCAAACGATCATTCTCCTGACTGTGACATTCTTTGACAGCTTCTATACAATTTCATTTACATTTCTCTTTAAAAATAAAATGTTATTTTTTAATGAGATTGCTCAAGACTCACCATATGGAATTCACAACTCAGTAACAGTTGCAACTCATTGTACTGAAACCACAATTTGGAAGCGCTGTTACAGTGGCTACTGTTTTCCTTTTTTCCTGCCAGGTGTGTTCTCTTCCACATGCCCCAGTCTTTTGGAAATCCAATCTGCCTCTGACCACTAGGTCAGTGTATCGGACCCTCCTTCAGATTTTCAGTTCTGAGTTGGAGTGGAAACTCCATTTTCTGTTGGGTTCCTAAGCTGGGAAGATGTGATTTGGGGTTGTTTGAGGAGGAGAAAAGAGAGATTACCAACTAAATTCCTGGTTCAAGGAACTTGGAAGGCAGCTTCCCAGCTGCATTAACCACTATGTGCTTGAGTAAGTTTGTGAGAATTTCTCTCTTTAATTCCAAAGTACTAACATAAACACTACGATAAGCAAAACATGTAAGCAGATAACAAGTTATGTATATGAATAGCTGTATCTTAAAAGCATATTGACTTCAGCTCCTTTATTAATGCATATTAAAAAACCCTTTCCTTCTGTTCTTAAAGGAATTTTCTTACCAAAAAAAAAGCTTTCTTTTTTTAGCATTTGCACAAATAACACTTTTTATCTTATTGAACAAATATTAATTAGGTCTATTACTCTAGCTATAAGGCATAAATGTCAAATTAGAGCTCTTTTAAAGAACTCATCCCTACTGAATTAGCCACAGATGCTGATGTTTAGAAATGAAACTTATAACAGCATTTCTTTCACCATTAAAATTATCAATAATATGAATCATCATTTGCCAAATGGACAGCTATGTGCTCCAATTAGTCTACATATTATTTATTTTAATAATCCTCATAACACTGAGACAAACAGCATCCTTATTTTGTGCATTAAAAGGGAGGCACAGGGATACTAATATACTTTGGCTATACTTTAATATAAAATAAGAAGGTTAAAAAAATAAATAAACATTACACAGCTTGAAATGGGTGTAGCTGCAATTCAAACCAGGACACTTTTTACTTCCTACTTTCATGTTGCCTCTTAAAGGACTGTATTCTAAAGTTCCTAAAAAGAAATCTCTGTTACCTTATTCCTTTTTGAAAGTGACAATTCACATCACATGAGCTGGCAATTCAAAAAATAAAATACTGCTCTCATTCGTTTCATCACTTCATTGATAAAAACATACTAGTGATGTCACTGTAGCAGATTTAACTAAGGCAGCAGAAAAAATGTAAACAATGGTGGCTATTCTTGCCTCAGACAGAGTCTTAATCTAATCTCTTTGAAGAAAATTTCATGCAATCCGGACCTCCTATTAAATACTGAGTCTGGAGTCCCATCAAATGTGCTATTTTTCTAGAGAAAATAATCCATCACAACATTGTATATAACTGTAAATAACTGAGAACAACTAAATTATCCAAAAGTAGAAGACTGGTGAAACAAATCAGACTGCATCTTAAAAAAATACTATTTTAGATACTAAAAATGATATTATGGATGTACAATTAATACCAAATAGAAAGTTGTTCATTATATATTGATGTAAAAAATAAATTCAAAATAAAATTATTTTTTAAATAATTTTAATGATTTATTACATTTTAATTATTTTAATATTTAATGATTTAAATACATTTTTAAATACATCTGATTTTGATGATATAATACAGGTTTTATTTTTATTGATGCATACAAAATCTCTGGAAGGTTAATGTGAAACTGTTAGTGGGGATTATCTCTGAATGGTTGGATTAAGGCCAATTCTGTTTTTGTGTCATTTATTTTACTCATCTGTATTTTCTGATGTTTTCCATGAACATATATATTATGTGAATTAAGAAATGATATTTTTAAAGTTTAAGAAATCTTATTTTTTAAGCTTATGGATTAAATGTGGTTAAATTTTTTAAAAAAGCTTTTTAGTCTGCCTTTTCTTTTCCTAATTGCTTCAAGAAGCATAAAGTGGAGGTGTGAGTGAATGGGCTTCCCTGGTGACTCAGAGGTTAAAGTGTCTGCCCGCAATGCAGGAGACCTGGGTTTGATTCCTGGGTTGGGAAGATCCCCTGGAGAAGGAAATGGCAACCCACTCCAGTATTTTTGCCTGGAGAATCCCAAAGACGGAGATGAAATGGCTAGTCAAAGAAGCTTAGCCATATTAGAAAACATCCATTTTCCGTCAACTTGCTGAAAATGTCTTCAAAACTGAGACAGCCTTTAGAGATAATGCAAATTAAGGAGTTCATTGAAGTAAGGGAGAGAGTTTTATAAGGCTACGATTTATCTCAATATTTGTTTGTTCATCTTAGATGGAGCAAATGCAGACGATTTAAAGCTCAAAATAAATAAAAGCTCTACTTTTGCAGATGCTTAAAATTCTGTGAACTGGAGGAATCTGGACCACTTTAGTGGCTTCCCAGGTGGCTCAGTGGTAAAGAATCCGCCTATTAAGGTAGGAGACAAGTGTTTGACTCCTGAGTTAGGAAGATTCCATGGAGGAGGAAATGGTAACCCACTCCAGTAATCCTGCTGGAAAAATCCCATGGACAGAGAAGTCTGGCGGGCTATAGGCCTTGGGGTCACAAAGAGTCAGATACAACTGAGCCATTGAGCATGAAAGCATAAATCTCTAGCAGTAGAATTACTGGATCAAAGGGTATAACCACCTCAAAGGGTTTTACAAATTACCATACAACTGGCAGACTGTACCAGTTTATCCTTCTACCAGCAGTATAGGGCTTCCCTGGTGGTTCAGACAGTAAAGAATGTGTCTGTAACGCAAGAGACCCGGGTTTGATGCTTGTGTCAGGAAGATCCCCTGAAGAAGGGAATGGCCACTCACTGAGTAGTCTTGCCTGGAGAATTCTATGGACAGAGGAGTCTGGTGGGCTGCAGTCCATGGGGTTGCAAAGAGTTGGACATGACTGAGTGACTATCAGTTTTACCAGCAGTATATAAGAATGTCTGTTTCTCTACATCTCTTTCTTTTTAATCATTGCCATTCTAATT
The DNA here is from genome assembly GCF_029407905.1 of Bubalus kerabau. Classification (NCBI taxonomy): domain Eukaryota; kingdom Metazoa; phylum Chordata; class Mammalia; order Artiodactyla; family Bovidae; genus Bubalus; species Bubalus kerabau. Next base: position 120,373,202 of record NC_073627.1, read on the forward strand.
GGTTAAAAAAGACACTTTCACACATCAACTGTATTTCTGTGACTATAGAATGATCAAATTTACCTTTAAAAATCAATTTAGAGAAGCACATACAGAGGATGGACCAAGAACCTCCACAACTCCACCCTTCCACAAAAGAAATGAAGTGGCACACAAAGTTTTAAAATTATCAATAATTTTAAAACTTTGAAAATTAATCAAAGGCTTGCTACAATCTAAAGAGCAATTACTTAAGAAAAACTGCTGAACTGGGTGAGAACAGTGAGTTTTGTGGCATTTTAACTTGTGCTATTCCCACCCCTCTTCCCAGCTCTACGGTAGTCTTGAAAATTAACAAGTCTCCCAGCCTCAGAAGCTGTAAAAACCAGCAATAATATTAAATTTAAATGAACTAACACTCCAACAGGCATACTGGCAGAATGGGAAAAAAAATACGATCCAACCATATCCTGGCTACAAGAGATTTACTTTAGATTCAGATACAAAAGGATTAAAAATGAAAAGATAGAAAAAGACATACTACACAAAAGTAATCAAAAAAGAGTTGAGGTGACTACAGTAGTATGGGACAAAATAGATTTTAAGACAAAAAACTGTTACTAGAGACAAAATGGGACATTTTATAATCCTAAAAGTTAAATTCATCAAGAAAATCTAACAAGTATAAACACATAATGCCGAAACGTAAAGTCCCAAATACATGAAGCAAAAACTGACGAAATTGAAAGGAGAAAGACAATGGAAGAGTTTAAAAACTTCACATCTTCACTTTCAATAATGGATAGAACAACTAGGCAGAAGATCAACAAATAGAAAGGAGACTTGAAAAACACAAAAAACAACTAGAACCAACACATATGAATAGACACAACAACAGAATTCACATTCTTCTCAAACGTTCAGATGGCAATACTCTCCTGATTGAAAGACCTCTTAAACATCATCCCTATCAAATCCCAGCTGGATTGTTTTTTCAAAAAATGGATAAGCTGATCCTAAAATTTATATGGAAAGGCCCAGAAAAAGGCCTTTGCATTAAGGAAGGCCTTTCCTTAGCCATATTTAAAAATTAACTCTTATGGATCAAGAATTAAAATGTAAATGCTAAACGCTCATTTTTTTTTTGAAGAAAACAGAGGGGTAAATTTTCATAACCTTAAATTATATTTCTTAGATATAATACCTCAGCATAAGCAATTAAAGAGAAATTATTGTTTAGTTGCTAAGTTGTATCTGACCTCATGGACTGTATAGCCCACTAGGCTCCTCTGTCCATGGGATTTCCCAGGCAAGAACAGTGGAGTGTGCTGCCATTTCCTTCTTCAGGAGATCTTCCCAATCCAGGCATCAAACCCATGCTTCCTACACTGGCAGGAAGATTCTTTACCATTGGCCACCAGGGAAGCCCAAAGAGAAATTAGACTTCATTAAAATTAAAAATTTTTGTTCATCAAAGGACACTTTCAAGAAGGTGAAAAGATCATCCAGAGAATGGGAGAATATATTTGTAAATTATATTTCTGATAACAGCTTGAAAAGTTAATGTGAAAGCCATGTGCTACTCTTTGCAACCCCATGGACATGGGATTTCCCAGGCAAGCAAACTGGAGTGGGTTGCCATTTCCTTCTCCAGGGGATCTTGACCACCCAGGGATCAAACCTAGGTCTCCTGCATTCCAGGCAGATTCTTTACCATCTGAGCCACCAGGGAAGCCCAGTGAAAGCTTGGAATGTACTATAAAGAATTCTTACAACCTAACAATAAAAAGACAAAAAAGCCTATTTAAAATGGGCAAAATTTGGATAGATACTTGTCAAAAAAAGATACACAAATGGCCAGTAAACAAATAAAAATGTTATTGGTCATTGAGGACATCAAAACTACAATAAGATATCATTTTATAACCACTAGGATGGCTAAAATTTTAAAAAAGCAGACAATAACAACTGTTGGGTAGGATATGGGGAAGTTAGAACTTTAATACTGGTAAAGTAATACTGGTAAACTTTACTACTGGTAGGATTGCAAAGTGGTACAGTTACAATGAGAACAGTCTGGTAATTCTTCAAATGCAACCACAGAATTACCAAACAACCCAGAAATTTTACTTCTAGGAGTATCCAAAAGAAGTGAAAATACATATCCAAAGAAAAAAGTGTACACAAATGGTCATAGCAGCATTATTTGTAACAATAATAAGTGTATCAACCCAAATGGCCATGCAGTGGAATATTACATGGCAATGAAAAGGCACTAAAATATGGTACCACAATATATGATTTCATTTACATGATTGTTCAGAATAGGCAAATCCATAGAGACAGAAAGTAGATTAGTGGTTGCCTAAAGGTAGGGAGTGGAAGGAAGAGGGAATGACAGATGATCATGAAAGAGTTTCACTTTGGGTGATTAAAATACCCTGAAATAACAGAGTAGTGACTTCCTGTTTCTAGTCTGGCATGTAGGTAGCTCGGAAGTTGCCACTCCATCCTAACAAATAAAAAGGTGAACAAAAGTTAAGATCAACAACTCTTTTCAAATCCAACAGAGAAGGACAGACATAAAGCAAACCACTGTCCCCCAAACTGGAGAGACAGATTATGTGGGTACAGAATCATAATCTGCTAGAGGAGAGACCATGAGAAAAAATCTCTATGGGAACCACTGCTGAGGTAGGAAAACCTAAATTGTAATTGACAAATTGCTGGAGGCTCAATGTGGACAAGACCATTATGAAAAGAACAGAGCATTCTGTTCTTCTTAACAAGGGCTACCCTCAAGAGAAACTATTATACAAGAGTCTAAAGTATTTGGGTTTTATTAGAGCTTAACTAAGCTGGGGAGAGACATTACTTTGCTAACAAAGGTCCGTCTAGTCAAGGCTATGGTTTTTCCTGTGGTCATGTATGGATGTGAGAGTTGGACTGTGAAGAAGGCTGAGTGCCGAAGAATTGATGCTTTTGAACTGTGGTGTTGGAGAAGACTCTTTCGAGTCCCTTGGACTGCAAGGAGATCCAACCAGTCCATTCTGAAGGAGATCAGCCCTCGGATTTCTTTGGAGGGAATGATACTAAAGCTGAAACTCCAGTACTTTGGCCACCTCATGCGAAGAGTTGACTCATTGGAAAAGACTCTGATGCTGGGAGGGATTGGGGGCAGGAGGAGAAGGGGACGACAGAGGATGAGATGGCTGGATGGCATCACTGACTCGATGGACCTAAGTCTGAGTGAACTCCGGGAGTTGGTGATGGACAGGGAGGCCTGGCGTGCTGTGATTCATGGGGTCACAAAGAGTCAGACATGACTGAGCGACTGAACTGAACTGAACTGAAGCTGGGGAAAGGAAACGGCCACTTTCAAATAATTCGAGCCATGCTATCCCACCTAATGGGGCAGGTTTATCTGTTGAGGGGACAGGGAAGATATGAGAAGTATTTGCAAAGGTCATAACTTAGTAGCACAGATTTAATGAAAGACTGAGACCTCATCATAGGACTACAGAATGCTTCTCCTTCCCCATACCTGGCCACCACATTACTAACAGACCTACTTACAGAAGTTCCTTTCACCCAGTATATCTTGAATAGCTATCAAGAAAAAATTACAAGATACATGTAATTAGTATTAAAAGGCTAAAAGTCCATTTAAGAGAGCAAGTGTTAGAATGAGACTCGGATATGGTAGGGAATGTTGTAATTATCCAACTGGTAATTTAAAACAACTACGATTAATATGCTACAGAAGCTAATGGATAAAGCAGACAGCATGCAAGAACACATAATATAAGGAGAGAGATGGAAATTCTAAGAAAGAATAAAAAAGAAATGCTAGAGGTCAAAAACATTGTAACAGAAATGCAGAGAGCATTTGATTACTAGAAAAAACATGCTGAGGAAAGAACTGCTGAGCTTGATAATATCTCAATAGAAACTTCCAAAACTGAAAAGCAAAGAGGAAAAAGAATAAAAGCATTAAAGGAGCATAGCCGAGAACTGTGGGCAATGACAAGAGGTGTAACATAGGCATAATGGGAATAAAAGAAGGACAAAAAGTGAGAGAGAAAAAGGAACGGGAGAAATACTTGAAGCAGTAACAACTGGGTATTTCCACAAGTTAAACTCAGATACTAAGTGGGATAAATATTTTTTTAAAAAGCAAAAACAAACAGAAAAACCAAATGTAGGCATATTATATTCAAGCTGCAAAAAAGACAAAGAAAAAATCTTGGAAGAAGCCAGAGGGGAAAAAAGCTCCCATAGAGAAGCAAAGATAAGAACTGCACCTGACCCTTTCTCAGAAACCATGTAAGCAAGAAGAGAGAGCAGTGATATATTTAAAGTGTTGAGATGAAAAAAAAATAACCACCATAGAATTCTGTACCCTATGAAATTATCCCTCAGAAGTGAAGGAAAAATAACACCTTTCTCAGACAAAAAGTGAGAAAACCTATTGCCAGCAGATATGCCTTGAAAGAAAAGAAATTATTTAAAAGGAAAATGATATAGGTCAGAAATTCAGATTTACGTGGAAATAGAATAAATGAAGGTCAAATAAAAACTTTTGCTTTTCTTATTCTTAATTGATCCTAATTGTTAACCATTTGCTCAAAATAATAAGAGAATAATGTATTTGACTATGAGTGCTTATATATATGCCTATGCATTCTTACATAAGTAGGAATGAATGACAGCAATGATACAAGAGATGGAAGGGATGAATTAAGATTGTCTTGTTATAAGTTATATATACAACCTATATGCTTTCAAATAAAATATTCAATTAAACCCACAAGAGACAGAAAAGAAGACAAAACAGGATCAAAGAATAAAGGCAATGGATAGAAAACAGTATCAAATATGGCAGATACTGATCCAACCATATTAATAATCAGTTTAAATGTTATTGGTTTAAATATACTAATTTAAAAACAGAAATTATAAAAGTTGATAAAAAAATAAGACCAATTATATGTTATCTATTTCTGCTTTATTGACTATGCCAAAGCCTTTGACTGTGTGGATCACAATAAACTGTGGAATATTCTTCAAGAGATGGGAATACCAGACCACCTGACCTGCCTCTTGAGAAACCTATAGGCAGGTCAGGAAGCAACAGTTAGAACTGGACATGGAACAACAGACTGGTTCCAAATAGGAAAAGGAGTACGTCAAGGCTGTATATTGTCACCCTGCTTATTTAACTTATATGCAGAGTACATCATGAGAAACGCGGGGCTGGAAGAAGCACAAGCTGGAATCAAGATTGCCGGGAGAAATATCAATAACCTCAGATATGCAGATGACACCACCCTTATGGCAGAAAGTGAAGAGGAACTAAAAAGGCTCTTGATGAAAGTGAAAGTGGAGAGAGAAAAAGTTGGCTTAAAGCTCAACATTCAGAAAATGAAGATCATGGCATCTGGTCCCATCACTTCATGGGAAACAGATGGGGAAAAAGTGGAAACAGTGTCAGACTTTATTTTTTGGGGCTCCAAAACCACTGCAGATAGTGACTGCAGCCATGAAATTAAAAGACGCTTACTCCGTGGAAGAAAAGTTATGACCAACCTGGATAGCATATTGAAAAGCAGAGATATTACTTTGCCAACAAAGGTCCATCTAGTCAAGGCTATGGTTTTTCCAGCGGTCATGTATGGATGTGAGAGTTGGACTGTGAAGAAAGCTGAGCACCGAAGAATTGATGCTTTTGAACTGTGGTGTTGGAGAAGACTCCTGAGAGTCCCTTGGACTGCAAGGAGATCCAACCAGGTCCATTCTAAAGGAGATTAGTCCTGGGTGTTCTTTGGAAGGAATGATGCTACAGCTGAAACTCCAGTATTTGGCCACCTCATGTGAAGAGCTGACTCATTGGAAAAGACTCTGATGCTGGGAGGGTTTGGGGGCAGGAGGAAAAGGGGACGACAGAGGATGGGATGGCTGGATGGCATCGCTGACTCGATGGACGTGAGTTGAGTGAAGTCCGGGAGTTGGTGATAGACAGGGAGGCCTGGCGTGCTGTGATTCATGGGGTCGCAAAGAGTCGGACACGACTGAGCTGAATTGATATGTTATCTACAAGAAAATCACTTCAAATATTCAGACACATGTCAATTAAAGGTAAATGGATGAAGATATATACACTGCTGCTGCTGCTGCTAAGTCGCTTCAGTCGTGTCCCACTCTGTGTGACCCCATAGACGGCAGCCCACCAGGCTCCCCCGTCCCTGGGATTCTCTAGGCAAGCATACTGGAGTGGGTTGCCAATATATATACTACACTAATACTAATCTAAATAAAGCTGAAGTAGCTATATTAATTTCAGACAGAGCAGACTTCAGAGCAAGGAGAGTTATCAGGAATAAGGAAGGGCATTACATAAAGGGCTTAATTCTCCAAGAAGATATAACAATACTTTAATGTAAATGAAAGTGAAACTGAAGTCGCTCAGTTGTGTCCAACTCTTTGCAATCCCATGGACTGTAGCCTACCAGGCTTCCCCGTCCATGGGATTTTCTAGGCAAGGGTACTGGAGTGGGTTGCCATTTCCTTCTCCAGGGGATCTTCCCTATCCAGGAATCGAACCCGGGTCTCCTGCACTGCAGGCAGAGGCTTTACCCTCTGAGCCACCAGGGAAGCCCCACTTTAATGTAAACCTGCACTTAAAATTAGGGTGTCACAATATATGAGGTAAAAACTGATATAACAACATCCTTCTATCATAAACGGACAGATTCAGCAGGCAAAAAATCAGGACATAGCTGAACTCAACAGCACTATCAATCAACTGAATAAAACTGACAGCTATTGCCTACTTCATTCAAAAACAGCAGAATAGAAATTCTACTCAAACTCACACTCAACATTAATAAGACAGACCACATTTTGGGTCATAAAACACCTTAACACATATAAGAAATGATAAAATGTATGTTCTCAGACCACAAGAGAACTAGACTAGAAACCAATAACAGAAACATGACTGGACAATCTGAAAATATGTAGAGGTTAAAAAACACACAAAAGGGGAAAAAGAAATTTTAAGATAAATTTTACAATATTTTGAACTAAATAAAAAAAAATTATCACACTTTGTGGGATGCAAAGTATATAGTGCTTAGAGGGAAATTTATAGCACTGAATGCATATATTAGAAAAGATCATATAAGAGATTAGATAGAAGAAAGATAATTACATATGCTTCCACCTTAGAAAACTGGAAAAAAGGAGAAAATAAAATCCATAGTAAGCAGACAAAAATAAATAATAAATATTAGAGCAGAAGTCAATGAAACTGAAATCAGGAAATTACCTAGTTGTTTTCCACAAACTGAATCATTGAAAAGATCACATTAGATCATTAATAATAATAATAATAATAATAATAATAAATAAAATTGATATACTTCTAGCCAGGTTGAGGAAAAAAGAGAAGGTACGAATTACTGATATAAATGAAAGAAGGGACATTATTACAGATCTCAAGAACATTAAAAGGATAATAAAAGATTATAATTTCCCTAAATTTGATAATCTTCATGAAATGGATCAACTTGTTGAAAGATACTATCTGCCAAAACTTATACAAGAAGAAATAAGACAATCTAAATATCCAGTAAAGAAACTGAATCAACAGTTAATAACCTACCAAACCAGAAAACAAAAAGCCCAGATGGCTTCATTAGTGAATTTTATCAAATATTTAAGGGAGAAGTTATGCCAGTTATCTGTAATCTCTTCCAGAAGGCAGAAGCAGAAGGAATACTTTCTAACTTATTCCATGAAACTGCATTATTCAAATAGCAAAAGCAAAGACATTAAAAGAAAACTACAGACCAGTATCTCTCATGAACTTAAGATGAAAATATCCTCAACAAACATTAACAAATCAAATGCAAAAATGTATGAAAAGAATTATACACACCATGTCCAACGGGATTTATTCCATGTAGGAAAGGGTAATTTGATACCTTAAAATCAATTAATGAAATTCATCACATCAATGGGCTAAAAAAGAAAAATCACATGATCCTATTGATTGATGACGAAAAAGCATTTGACAATATCCAATACCTATTCATGATAAAAATTCTCAGCAAAACTGGAAATAAAAAGGAACTTCTTTGACTTGATAGAGAACATCTAAAAAAGTCCTACAGCTAACCTCATGCTTAACGGTGAGAAACTAGGAGTTTTCTGGCTCAGACCAGAAACAAAGCAAGAATGTCCTCTCTCAGCAATACTTTTCAACACTGTAATGGAAGGCTAACTTAATGCAGTAAGACAAGACAAAGAAATAAAGGTATATAATTTGGGAAGAAATAAAGGTTTTGTTTGTCCTAGATGACATGATAATTATACAGTATCATTTACATTAGCAGAAAAAAAAAATACATAGGTGTAAATCTAACAAAATATGTACAAGATCTAAATGAAAAGAACTACAAATTTTGATGAAAAAAATCAAAGAAGTAAATAAATGGAGAGCTATTTCATGTTCTCGGATAGGAAGACTCAGTAACACCGAGATATCAGTTTTTCCTTACTGATCTACAGATCCAACAAAATTCCAATCAAAATCATAGCTAGTTACTTTATAGATATCAACAAACTGATTCCAGGTTTATATGGATTAGTAAAAGTCCCAGAATGAACAACAGAATATTGAAGAAGAATAAAGTTGGAGGACTGACACTACCTGACTTCAAGACTTATTATAAAGCTGTCATAATCAAGATAATATTGGTGAAAGAACAAACAGAAAACCCATAAACAGACACACATAATTATAGTCAACTGATCTTTGACAAAAGAACAAAGGCAATAAAATGGAGAAAAGATAGTCTTTATAACAAATGTTGCTAGGATGACTGGATATCCATTCATTAAAAAAAAGGACTCTAAACACAGATCTTTTACAAAAATTAACTAAAAAATTCATCATAAACCTGAAAGTAAAATGCAAAACTATGAAAACATAGGATAAGATCCAGATGACTTTGGTATTGCAATGATGTTTTAAGCTATAACACCCAAGGCACAATTAATGAAAGAAATAATCGATAAACTAGACTACATTAAGATTAAAGACTACTCTGCAAAAAACAATGTAAAATAATAAGAAAAACTACAGGCTAGGAGAAAATATTTGCAAAAGATGTAACGGATAAAGAGGGTTATCTAAAATATACAAAGAACTTTTAAAATACAATAGTAAGAAAACTAACAATGAGAAAAAAAAAATGAGTGAAATATCTAAACAAACAACTCACCAAAGAAGATATGCAGATGACAAGCAAGCTTATGAAAAGATGCTCCATATCACAGGCCGTTAGGAAATGCGATTTAAAGAAATATCTCTATATACTCATTAAAACGGCCCAAATCTGGAACACTGCCAACATCCAGTGTTGGGGAGGGTGTGGAGCAACAGTTTTCATAAAATGCTACTGGAGATGCAAAATGGTGTTGCAGTTTTGGAAGACAGTTGGGTAGTGTTTTTTTTTAAAACAAAACAACATACTCTTATCATATGATCCAGTAAATTACACTCGTTGGTATTTACCCAAAGGAGATGATAACTTAGGTTCACACAAAAACCTGGACATGGATGTTGATAGCAGCCTTATCTGTAATTGCCAAAACTTGGAAGCAACTAAGATGTCCTTGTGCAGGTGAATAGATTAATACACTACAGTACATCCAAACAATGGAATAGTATTCAGCACTAAAAAGAAGCCATAAAAAGACATGGAGGAACTCTAAATGCATTTTACTAAGTAAAAGGAGCCAAAAGGATAAGTCTACATACTGTATAATCCCAACTACCCAACATTTACTGAAGACAGTGAAAAGAACAGTCGCTGCTGGCGAGCAGGCAGGAGGGAGACAGGAATGATGAAGAGGCCGAGCACAGAGGGGTTGAGACTAGTAAAATTGTCCTGTGTGACACCACAGCGGCCCTGTGTGACACCTTCTCCAGGGGATCTTCCTGACCCAGGGAACAAACCCAAGTCACCTGCATTGTAGGCAGATTCTTTACCATCTGAGCCACCAGGGAACCTCTTAATTTTTTCTACTACTTTGCAAAAGAATCTTTTCTACTTCCTATATGGCTGGACTCTGCTTCTGACATACTCTTTCCCTCCCAAGTGAGTCATCAGTTTAACAAATCTCTCTCATGCGTATAGTCTGTCCGTTGCTGCCCTCGCCCCGATGCTGCCACCAACTGGCTTCCTACTGCTCAGTCCCCACCTCTTATAAAAAAAAGACTGAGCATCTTCGGTAGACTCACCTAGGCTGAAAGAAAGGACACTAGCACTTCTGCTCTTGCGTAACTGCTTTATTTCAGCAAAGAGCATTTCTGTCATTTTCTGGATGACAATAAGGATAAATCAACAGGAAAAATAAAATTTGCAAACTTATAATGTACATAATAACAAAGTCTCAAAACATAAAAGTATGCAATTTAAAAAACAGACAAGTTTATGACCAAAGTGGGATATTAGGGGAAAGAAAAAAAACTAAGTTGGGGGAGGGGAACATACATATTATTTTTTAGATGGCTTTATTTTTTTACCCCCAAAGCGAGAAGGCATTTCTTTTCTTTTTTCCCCTTCTTTTCAGGGATTCATTTCTGTATACTTTTATGAGTCAACCAAGCTATACAAACTATATTTTTAATAACACATGATTGTGTATTATATACCAAATTACCCTACAGTATATGTAATTTTTACTTTACACATATATTTTCATTTACCTTATATATCTTAAAAGTTTAATTTATATTAAATTATTTAAATTTTCTCCAGTGTTCCCAAATTACATAAATGGGTAATTGCTATGCAAATTATTTTAATATCAAAGAAAAATCACAAGCGAGTGGTTACTTATGTTTATAACATTAAAATGCTGGTGTTAATATTAGCATTTAATTTTTAAATGAATTTAGAATTAAAAAAAGGTCCATATAGTCAAAGTTATGGTTTTTCCAATAGTCATGTATGGATGTGAGAGTTGAACCATAAAGTAGGCTGAACACTGAAGAACTGATGCTTTCAAACTGTGGTGCTGGAGAAGACTCTTGAGAGTTCCCTCAGACAGCAAGGGGATCAAACCAGTCAATCCTGAAGGAAATCAACCCTGAATATTCATTGGAAGGACTGATGCTGAAGCTGAAGCTCCAATACTTTAGCCACCTGATGCGAAGAGCTGACTCATTTGAAAAGACCCTGATGCTGGGAAAGATTGAGGGCAGGAGGAGAAGGGGACGACAGAGGATGAGATGGTTGGATGGCATCACCGACTCGATGGACATGAGTTTGGGTAAACTCTGAGAGATGAAGGGAAGGACAGGGAAGCCTGGGGTACTGCAGTCCATGGGGTCCCAGAGTAGGACATGAATAAGTGAATGAACAACAACACAGAATCAAAAAATAAAGGTGGAACTGTACAGGTAGCAATCAAAAAACAAAAACATTATAGCAAATGTCATGTTAAGAAGTCCATTTCCAAAATATACATGCTATGCACTACAATTGGGAGGAAAGATTCCTTATGGAGGATATGTAAAAGAAAAATTTTAAAGACCAATAGAATGAACCACACTAAAACACATTATTTAAGGACTTAAAAAAGCAAGTCAATGAATAGCAGAAGTTACTTGCAATACAGATAACTTACAAAGAACTTGCATTAAGAGTATAAAAAGAAAAAAAAAGAATATAAAAAGAACTCTATGTTAATGTTTTTCCAAAAAGGCAGATCAGTGTAAAACTGGCAATAGAAGTGAATAGGCTCTTCAAAAAGAGAACATACAATGGTAAAGAAATATACAGAGAACTCAAACTCATTATAATCAGGGAAATGCAAACTGACACCACAAAGAGATGCTACTACACACCTAATACAATGACTAAAGTTAAAAAGTTGACAATATCTATGCTGGCAAAGATACTGATCAACTGGAACACACATATACTGCTGTTTTCAAAGTTCAAACTGGTCGCATAAGTGGGTTGAATGGTGACCCCCTCAAAAGGTATGTCCATGTTGTATCCCTTAGAACCTGTGAAGGCAAGTTGATTTGGAAAAAGAGTCTGTGACTATAATGAAGTTAAAGATCTTGAGATCATTTTGGATTATCTACTAGGTTCTAAATCCAATGACAAGAGTCCTTATAAGACAGCAGAGAAGACACAGACACAGAAGAGAAGGCCATGTGAAGACAGGCAGAGAAAGGATGAGAAAAAGAAGGGATCCTCCCCTATAGCCTTCAGAGGGATTTCAGACTGCTGATACATTGACTTTAGACTTCTAACCTCCAGAATTACGAGCTAGTAAATGTCTCTGGTTGTAACCCACCAAATCTATGGTGATTTGTTATAGCAGCCCTAGGAAATGAATACAGGCAGTATCTAGTACAGTTGAACATACACATTCCTTGTGAATGATCAATTCTACTTTTATCCAAGAGACAATGAGGCATATATAAGACAAAATTATGAGAATAATATTCATATTACCATTATTTGCAACAGTCCCAAAGAGAAAACCACTTAGTTATCCATCAAAAATAGGATGGAAAGATAACCTGTGATATATTCATTCGACTGAATAATATACAGTAATCAAAATGAAAAACTGCAGCTACACACAACATGGATTTATCTAATAAACTTATCCTGAACACAAGAAGGTAACACAAAAGAATTTACTTTCATTTATATGAAGTTCAAAATAGGCAAAATTAATCTACAATGTTAGAAGTCAAAATAGTACCCTGGCAAAGTGGGGATGGAATGGTTTTAACATACATAATGTTAGAACTTTGCACCGCAAAATAAGAAATCACAATTTCGAGCACATATGGAACATTATAAAAATTGGCCACTTCAATGACAAAAGCAGCATTCTAAACAATAAATGGTGAGCTATACAATGTCATATTTATGGATGGTGATATTTAATAAAGTTGAGAAACAAACCTCAAATTTACCTATACGTTTATTAAAGTCCCAATCAGATTTGTGTTTTGGAATTTGATAGGCTGATCTTAAAATTCAAGTGAAAGACTAAAGGACCAAGAATACCCAAGAAAATTCTGAAGAACAATGAGATAGGCAGATTTGATGCTCTAGATATGTAAACTAGTGATTTTATAACTTTTATATTGCTACAGGAGTAGTAAATAGATCAAATAGAGGGCCCAGAGGAAGACTCAGGCCTGTAATAAAACTTGATGCACATCCCCTATGTCACTAATATCAGTGTGAAGGAGGACTATCGAAAGAGCTGACAAAAACAAAAACAAAAAACATCTGTTTAACGTCCTTGGAGAGCTACAAAGTAGTGAAGAAATACAGGTCAGGATTTGGGGAGGGACAAGTCTGGAGGAATGAGCCCAGGTTTGGGGGCTACTTTCCCAAGGAGTTATTTGCTGATTCTGGAGATGGCAGCTGAGAGACTTCAAGGGATGAGGCTCAGTGAACCATGAGGGATCTCGCAGGCTATGCACTAGGAGTGAGGGTATGTCCAATGACAGAGGCCCCTGCAGGCACTACAGCTCAGGTCTACAGCCACCAAACGCACTAACACGACAATATCAAGGGTTTGCAAAGATGGGAAGCGACAGGAACTTTCAGGCATGGCTGGTGGGACTGTAATTGGTTCATTCACTTTGGAAAATACTTATATTTTCCAAATACATTATATTATATTTATATTATACTTTATATTATATTTATAATACTTATCTACTAAAGTTGAAGATATGTATTCCCTAGGTGCCTTCAATTCTACTCCTATGTAGATAGGCAACAGAAATGCAAACCAAGGTGCACAAAGAGACTTTTACAGGAATATTCACAGTAGCATGATTTGTAATATTCCCCTATTGGAAACACACAAAAAGTCTATGCTTAGTAGAATGGATAAACAATTTGTGGTATTTTTAGGCAACAGAGTACTATTTGGCAATGTATTGATAAATGAATGAACTATATAAAATATACATACCTTACAAACATAACACTGAACAAAAGAAGCCAGATATCAAAGTTTACACAAATAGCATTTCATCTGTATAAAGGTCAAAAAACACACTATTTGACTCCCTTTGTATAAAAGTTAAACACTAGTAAAAACTGTAGTGTTCAGTGATACATACTAAAGCATTAAAACTAAAGAGAAAAGCAAAGACGGCATGACAGAACAGTGGTTACCTGCTGGGGGAGAGGCACTAGCAGGGCTGTGGTGATCTTGCAAAAAGCAATGGTCTATTTCTTGACAGGGGTGTTGGACACACAGATGCTTTGTGATAAACCAATATGCAGTACATTTTCAAAATTTGTGTACTTTTCTTTATATATATGCGTATCTTTCAATAATTAAAAAGGTAAGAAAACATCAGTGGATATGGATGATGGATTTTATCATTCCATAAGTGATACTGGATCAACTGAACAAAAATATGGCAAGAGTGTATCAAATCTTTACTTCCTATCACACACAAAAATCAACTAGAGGTGTATAAAAAACCTAGGAAAAGCAAAAATCTTTTAAATTTTACTAGAAAGTATGGGATATATCATCATATTCTATGGGATAAAGTTAATTCCTATAACATGAAGTCTAAATACACAGCTTGTATTCATCATATTCTGTGGGATAAATTATCATATTCTATGGGATAAAGTTAATTCCTGAAGAAAATACAATAATATGATCAGTAAAAGCAAAGAGTGAGTTGACCACATTATGATAAAAACTCTTCTCTAAGATAAAGTGAAAAGACAAACCACACATGGAGAATTTTACTGTATCACTGAAATAGTTTATAAAAACAAAGGTAAACAAAATCTACTTTCCTGACCATTTTTGGTTTTATTCTTACATCAAGTTATGTATTTAGACTTCATGTTACTGGCCTGTCACAAACTTTGATGTTACAACACTGACTTACACTGAGGTAAACTGGCCTTAGGAATTCTGATATTTGGTTTCCTGGAAGAGTATTATCACAGATACAATTTACCTCCTGCAGCATCTCTGTACAAAGCTGCTGGAACAGTCACTTGGAGGGCTCTGTCCCAGGAGAAACTTTTTTTTTTAAATAGACAAAGTGAACCCTGGAACAGACTATGATTACTTCCTTTTATTGGTTACTAAGAGACACTTGACTAAATCTATGGACTACCACTGGAAAGGTACCTAACTGTGTGGTTTTATTTCAATTCTCAATCTCACTCTCCAATCCTTACTGTCTTTTCAACCAGATGTTTTAGGTGATTTATTTTATCCTACTGTGTGTATGTGATTATGTACACACACACAAGCAGATATACACACAGAAAGATGCATACAATATTAATATAAAGGAAAAATCTAATATATATTTATTATATTAAAGTTTATAATTTCTGTTGATCAAAAGATATCATTAAGAGAATAAATGGCAAGCTACAGAGTAGAATAAGACGTTGGAAATACACATAACAAAAGGCTCAAACCCAAGAATATAAGCAACTTCCACAAATCAGTAAAAAAAAAAAAAAAAAGATAATTCAAAAGAAAAATGAACAAAGTTGGTAGACAGCAGAACTAAAGTTCCAATCTGATGCCTTATTTTACTTAAAAAAATTATCATTTTACTTATTTGTAATCCTATCACCTAGCAACAGTGACAGTCACTGCTTACACTTTGGTCTTGGTAGAAAATCTTCTATTTCCTTTCTTTTTTCAGGGCAAGGGGTGGATGCTAATAACCTTCTCTATATAATACTTACATATATATGCAATTTGTTGCGATTACAGAAATCAGATTATACCAAATACAGTATTTTACAATATTTTCCATTAAATTAATAAAAACCTATTTCAGAGATTATACTAATACAGTTCCATGTAAAGTCTTTAAAAGATCTGCAATATACATCCACACAAAAAGTATCCCTGTGTATCTACTTCCCCACACCCTTACCAGCACCAAGTGCAGGCTTCTGGTTCAGACTCATAAATGGTGATCAGAACACTTCCTCCTGGCTCCCTTCAAGCATTGAGAACAAAGAAATTAAGAAGGAGCAAAATAATGAGCAAACAGAGAATGAAAAGGGTGTGTGATGGCATTTAGAAAAGAAACAAGTGGCTGAAAGTGAACAAAGGAATGAGGAAATGGGAAAGGGGTTAATTTTTTTTTTAAAGTAGGACATCTTTCAGGAATATTCCTATTAATCAGGCCATGACTCAGAGATAACTATACTAATGACTGAGGAGCAAGATGTAGTTTCTGACTTCATAATTTGATTGAGAGTGGATAAAAGCGGGCTAGAACTAATCCCACCAAGATTGGATACCTTAACTTTAGCTCTTACTTTTGGAGTTTGGGTTTCTTCTCCTCAATTTTTAGTCAGTTTCCTCCCCCCAGAGGAAAATTTTATCTGAGAAAAATTCCCAAACTTCACTTGGAGTTTTTAGAGCAGAACAAAGCATGCGCTTCACACTTCCAAAGAAAATGTTCAGGCTTTGGTTGCAGTTGAATAATTTCAAAATGGCTTCATTTAAAGACTTCATATAAATATGAAAAAATTTAAAGAAATTTTTAATCTATAAAGAAAGCTGAGAGCAGAAGAATTGATGCTTTTGAACTGTGGTATTGGAGAAGACTCTTGAGAGTCCCTTGGACTGCAAGGAGATCCAACCAGTCCATTCTAAAGGAGATAGTCCTGGGTATTCATTGGAAGTACTGATGCTGAGGCTGAGACTCCAATATTTTAGCCACCTGATGTGAAGAGCTGACTCATTTGAAAAGACCCTGAGGCTGGGAAAGATTGAGAGCTGGAGGAAAAGGGGATGACAGAGGATGAGATGGTTGGATGACATCACCGACTCGATGGACATGAGTTTGGGTAGACTCTGGGAGTTGGTGATGGACAGGGAGGCCTGGTGTGCTGTGGTTCATGGGGTTGCAGAGAGTAGGACACGACTGAATGACTGAACTGAACTGAAAGACTTCACAGAGGAGAAATATCTGAAGGAAACGCACATTTTAGACTGTTTGAAGATAGTTTAAAATCACAAGAGCAATACAGAAACTGAATGATTGGTGAAGGATCTCTGGCTGATCTACTACGAGTATAACAAGAGCTTAGAGACGGAAAAGAGTGGTTTCAATGCCTTGCAGGGTCAGTATTTTCATTCTACCTCTGTGTTCCTGGCTACATTTTACAGCTCCTCTTGCTTTTTCTCTGAGCTCGTCCCTAACTTCTGGAAGACACTGTGAAGCAAGGGAAAGAAAGCTGGTCTAGAAGGGCAGGGGAATGGGACCCTGAATGATCTTGCCCATGGCCTTAATCTCTCCATTCTCAGCAAACCTGATCTCTGCACAGGAGGCCAGCCAGTGAGATCCAAATAAGTAATGGTTTAAACAAGTTTTGAACAGGCATTAAGTGCTAAGGTATTACAAATGTTTATGCTCTCCTTTTACGGTTTTTTTTTAATCAATTAAGCAATGCTAAGAATCACATTTGAAGAATAAATGTTTATGGGAACCAATATTGGGGAATCCATCTTGGTGCAAAGGAGGACCTGGGATATAGGAAACTATCTCAATATTTTAATAAAACTAAAACATAATTTATTGTGACCATTTCAAGAGGATTAATGTAATTTAGAAGCATACACACCCTGCTTATTTAACTTATATGCAGAATACATCATGAGAAACACTGGGTTGGATGAAGCACAAGCTGGAATCAAGATTGCTGGGAGAAATATCAATAACCTCAGATATGCAGATGACACCACCATTATGGCAGAAAGTCAAGAACTAAAGAGCCTCTTGAAAGTGAAAGAGGAGAGTGAAGAAGTTGGCTTAAAGCTCAACATTCAGAAAATTAAGATCATGGCATCCAGTCCCATCACTTCATGGCAAATAGATGGGGAAACAGTGGAAATAGTGGCAGACTTTATTTTTTTGAGCTCCAAAATCACTGTGGATGGTGACTGCAGCCATGAAATTAAAAGACGCTTACTCCTTCAAGGAAAGTTATGACCAACCTAGAGAGCATATTAAAAAGCAGAGACATTACTTTGCTAACAAAGGTCCGTCTAGTCAAGGCTGAGATTTTTCCAGCAGTCATGTATGGATGTGAGAGTTGAACTATAAAGTAAGCTAAGCACCGAAGAATTGATGCGTTTGAACTGTGGTGTTGGAGAAGACTCTTGAGAGTCCCTTGGACTGCAGGGAGATACAACCAGTCTATCCTAAAGGAGATCAGTCCTGGGTGTTCATTGGAAGGACTGATGTTGAAGCTGAAATTCCAATACTTTGGCCACCTGATGCGAAGAGCTGACTCATTTGAAAAGACCCTGATGCTAGGAAAGATTGAGGGCAGGAGGAGAAGGGGACGACAGAGAATGAGATGGCTGGATGGCATCACTGACTTGATGGACATGAGTTTGGGTAAACTCTGGGAGTTGGTGATGGACAGGGAGGCCTGGAGTGCTATGGTCCATGGGGTCGCAAAGAGTCAGACACGACTGAGCGACTGAACTGAACTGAGAAGCATATACTCAAAAAAGAAGTGTTGGAGAAAAAGAGTCTGAGTTTTTGTGATTCTATAAAAAGCTTGGTCTGTTAAGACAGTCCCTGAGTGAGTATCTGAAAAACAACAATGTATTAGTGCTCAGATATTCACATAACAGAGAGCCACAAAAACAGGATTAAAAGATGGAGTTTGGATACACACTGATGACCTGAACTATGTTATCCAAATGCTTTATTGTGTTTTCTGGGCTTTCATGGACACTGAAATAATGTACATGTGAAAGGATTACAGCAGAATAGCTGGCTCCATGCTGGTATGCTATCACAGGGAAACCATGACAGCAAAAGGAATATGGAAATCAACACAGCTCTACAACCCTGATTATGCTCACCCACTGTTTGACCACATATTTCCTTCTTCCGAGAAAAAAAATAAAGAAATTCATTCCCCAAACTCTTGGAAGACAGAATCTAGACAGACAAAAGCATATCTACATAAAAATTCTGAGGATGAATACATAAAGCTTTAAAATATTAAAAGCCAAAGCAATAACCTAAAATAAAATACATCCTTTCAGTGCTTTTGCTAGTGGTCTGCAATGCATTTTCCACAGTTCCCCAAGATAAAAAGGCAACTGTCAGCATCCATTCCCACTTTTTTCTCATGAATATATATCAAGGGAAGTACAACAAAGTCTGCTTTGGATTAGAGTTATGAACATCAGATTTCAAAAGAACAAAATGTTTTAGGAGTTTATTCCAGCTTTGTCTCACCAAACACTAAAAATGTGGGGAAAGTAAAATTCTACAGTTCTGAGTTTTGTTAAAGATTTAAGAAAGTAGAGAGGCAATGACATTTTCATATATTATTCTAACTGGAATATAAAAAAGAATAACAGACTACATCCTGACATTTAAAAATACTTTTGATAGTGTTTCCCAATTACCAACAGTGATGACTATGGATAACATGGATGAAGAAGTTAATGAGCAGTATTATTTTTTCTTATTATATTTAAGACCATCTCCAGTACTACCAATCAGACTTGACTTGATGTTTGAGAAAAGAACACCATAAAATTACAAGGTAGGCTTAAAAAGTATGCACAAGTGATTAGGGAGTCCTAATGAATAGTAATAGATTTATTATTTTAATTTGCAGCATAAGACATCACCACAGGAATCAAGAAACTGATATATTTTTAGATGTACATATGTACCTATACATTGAATGGCAAGTTACTGTGGAAACTTTCATTCTGTGGAAACTTTAACTGGATTTATGTGTTAGAATTAGCTGATGAGTTGCAAGTTTTGAAGTGGTGAACTCATTAGCATTAAATCACAATATATATTTCTTTATAAATATAATGCATTTATCCTATATAAAATATGTATTGGTAAACATTTGTTTTCCTCTAGCTATATGTAAATAGTGACAAAAGAAATTAAATTATGCATGCTTCTTATATCTTGTGTAGTTGAAAACATCTTAAAATTTTATTTCACTGGACAGCAAATTAAAGAAGAGAAATGACGACCTTTATAACTAAGGACTTTCTCTTCTCCTACTCTCTATACTGACAAAGGCATCTTTCTTTTAATGAGGTCCTTTAGGCCAGTGTCAATTTTTGCCCCCATTTCTGTATCTCTTTAGATACCCTGGTATCGAGCACATAGTAGAATAAGCCCTGGAAATATCTTTTGTCTTGATTCAACATTCAAATAAAAAATGTTGTCATATTCTTCCAAAATATGTAATGTCTTTAAAATATTATATCCAAAGATTATGGAATAACAAACAGATATAAAAATAAAAATACATATTGAGATATCATAGCTAAAATTCTGATGGTGACTGCTTAACTCAAAAGTGTGATAATTCTCATATATCTTATACTTTGCAGGCACTTTGTGTTACAGAAGGCAAATGGTGATTAAACCTCATTATTAAAAAGAAGTCCCTTAAATAACAAGATATACATGAAAAAGAAAAAAGTACTTCTTTGGTTCAAAGGCCATATACTTGTAACCCAGGAAACATTAGAAATTTATGAATAGGTAACTTATCTCCATATGGGATATTTGTTCATCAACTTTTTATCAATCTTATATACAAAAGAAATGCTAAGGAGGACTGGGTCTGTATTTTAATGGAAATACTAACACCTGAAGAAAAATAAAATATTTAAAAGGACCAAGAAGCCAGAATTCTTGTGCACCCCCAAAATGTACAATATCAGAAGTACATTTTAATATGCCAGATCTTATTTTAATCAGCCTTTGGGGATTTCTCACGTCCTTCTCTTTATTTTCTACCCTATTAGGATGATATTTAACATCTGCTATTGGCATGTCAGTCTGCAAACTCTGCCTCTAGCAGGAAAACAGTGATGTCTTCTCCATTTCCCCAATACACACACCGCACTCCAGATCAAAGTCACAGCTTTATATGCCCCTTAATTATTCCCCACAGTCAACTCTGACTCATGATGGCACCTTTATCATCCTAAAAATCCTTATTTATACTTGTTAGAATTTCCTGCAATAGGGAGATGACAAGCCTGAATCAGCTCTCCAGACAGTCATATCAAGGATGCTTTTTCATTCACTCAGTGCTTTGAAGAAGATAAAGTTATGCAATAGCCTCCAGAATTCTGTAAGAGCAGTGAGGCCACATCACCAGGACACTTCTTGGCTCCAGAACAAACTGATTTAGAGTCCAGCTGCAAAATCACTCACATTTGCCAAGAGAGATTTTGAGTATTCTTTGGGACCCACCCCTCACACAAACAATGATTCAAACAAAATGAAAACAAAACAAAACAGGCTGAGTCACTCTAGCACTCTCAGCTCCATCCTGTAGGAAGAAGGCTATAGAACAGTGTGAAGATTAGCCTAGGGATTTCCTGGTTATTTTCATTTTCAGAGCCTCTGTCTAGTGTAAAAAGTATCAAATAGGGTCTAATTAGACCTGAACACACAGACCTGCTCAAACATCTTATTGTTCTGAGTGGTACAACAGCGTTATTTTGGGTTATTTAAAAAATTCTCAAATCAGTACTCAAGAAAGCAATAAAGTCAGTTTACCCCAAGCCCTATCACTTATTTGTATCAGATATTAAAATGATAATCCATTGCCTGTTCACAGAACGCTTACCTCATTGTCTGACTCCACGAGAACTTGATCATATTCACTAAGTGCTACTAGAAACATGATAGAGGTGACGTTTTCAAAGCAGTGTATCCATTTTCTTCTCTCTGACCTCTGGCCCCCTACATCGACCATTCTGCAAGGTTAATAACATTCATATTAATAGCACATAAAGAAAAGCATCAATATAAATATAGCTTTACTTATAAACTTAAGAAATATGCTTTCTGAAGAGAATGGTCACCAAAGTCAATTCAATTAATATTTATTGACCATCTACTAATTTTCTTTTACCCAAAATCAAGTCAAGACATTCCACATAATAAATCATTGCGGTTACTAAACAATTACCTGGCATGTATGAAAATTATGACTTTGTTAAAAAAAAAAAAAAAGAAAAGAAAGAAATCCTGTGCTAAGCCAAGCAAAAAGGGTGTTTTATTTGACCAGGCACAGAAGAGTCAGAAATAAAATGAGTTTTATTTGTGCTCAGCTCTAATGGCAAATACTGTCTTCAGTTTCTTTTCCTATAAAATGAGAATGAAGATCTTCATGTATTTCTCAAGGAAGCTAGAAATGTTACCCAGAAGCTAGAAGTATTACCCAGAATGAATAGCAGTAGTGAAGGAGAAAGTAATAAATTTTCATTCTATTTTCCTATGTAAATTTAGGCTAGGTTAATCAAAGGCATTTAAAAGATGTAAGATGCCATACATTTCAACATGAGTGTGTAAATATTCAAGTAAATGCAAACACAACCCCACTGATCTTCAAGCGTTTGAGGCTGTTTTTTTCTTCCAATATTGACAATAATTTGTGCAATCATGCCGATAACACGGTGCAATAAGCCTTATGCACAAATCAACTTGCTATGCTGCTAGAAGTCATGAGTATAAAATTAAAATGCTGTAAGAAGCCACCATATGAATTATTTCAAGAATTTGTTTCTTACACATCAACTCTGTGCTAACTCGTTGCTCAGGAACCGACATCAATTAACTTGAATGCTAATGTACACATGAAAATATCTAGCAGAACTTAATATTGAATCTAAGTTTCTTCAAACTGTTGACTAAAATGTGCACAATGTTTACAAGATAAATATTTTCAGAAAATGAGAGTTTTAGGTACAAAAGTCTGAGAGGTGGGTTCTGAAAGTGTGTGTTGAGAACTGCAGTTGTTCTTGGTGTCTTCCTGGCTCTCAGCGTCAAACCTACATTAAGAAATCAAGGATGTTCCAGTGATTGTTTTGAAAAGTTTTCATGAAAGAGATATCTGAGGGGCAAAACAATGGGTCCAGGGAGACCTATGAACTACAGACATCAAAACTAGATTCTTAGGTCTTTATAAATATTAAAATGCTGGCTCTTCTCTGGTGTTGAGTGAATAGTATGTTCATTTATATGAAATCCTCATTCCCTGAAATCCTGTCATGCTAAGCTCTATAAGATGCTTTTGACTGTAGCAAGAAACTATTATTCTGTCATTACTTTTATTGAAGTACCAAAAAATGTTCTTTAAAAGCTAGTGCACAAAATGAAGGAAACAACCTCCCAAGATGGAATAGTGACATGGTTTCAGATTTCACTAATCATAAAGCAAAGAGGAGATGAAAATCTCCATGAAATGCTACATGTTTTCTGAAAATACTCTAGCAAGGTTAGAAGCGGATGGAAATGTGGTGTTTCAAATTAAAGATCTCTAAATGCTATGAACTCAAAACTTAATCCAGAATGCTGAAGATATAAGGAACCTTAGTGATTATCTAATGTAACCATTTTATTGATGGAAAAAATGATGCTCAGAAATTCTTTCCAAAGTGTCACCCTCTCTATGGACATGTCTAACAGAGTAGTGTATGGCAGCCAGATGCCACCGCAGGTGCTGAGACTGATTAGAATAAAACACACAGTGCTTTGCAGGTGATGATGAAGGACCCGCTTATCAGAGTAACATGGCAGAGTTACTGTAGAAGTTACATTAACTCCCACTTCACAACCCTGTGTTCTATGTAGCTGCCTTAAATGGGATGGGTTCTTCCAAGTAACTCAACTTTCTAGACCCAAAAACATATTCACACGGTTTCATTCCTCCATGTACCATGTGGCTTGTATTCTAACTAAAAGTACATCTGAGTGATTGTGTAATAAGAGGTTAAATGAAAGCAGTCTTATGTTTTCTCATCTTAAAAAAAAATTAGACTACTTCTGCTGAAGACCCAGAAAGAATAGCAGTAGTGAAGGAGAAATTAATAAATTTTCATTCTATTTTCCTATGTAAATTTAGGCTAGGTTAATCAATGCATTTTCAAAACCATGTAGTTTTAAATTTTTGAAGCAACTTATTTTGATTTCACTGATTTCTAAGTGATTTAATCTGAAATAAGAAACCTGTTCATGCATTTTTCTTCTACTTCCTCTCTCAGGGACACATTACTTCATTTGTGTATCTAATAATAATTGGTATAAAGGTATTATTGTTTTAAAGTCTATACATGATTTCAATATATATTCGCCAACGTGCTCTAGGTGTAAGAGCTCAGAAGTGGATTTTATGGACTCAGTTACTACCTGAAAATGACACTTTGTAAGTCGAAGGGGTATTCGATGATCCCTGTGGTGGGGACTCGAACTCTGAGCACATCTTGTTGCGTAGGCAGGTAGGCAGGGTCGGCAACGCGGTCCAAGTCATTAAGATAGCTGGAGGAGGGAAGACACAGTGAGAACGTCAGTGACACCATCGCACATGGCCTGCTGGTGGAGAAGGAAGGGAAACAATGCATCCTAAGAGAAAAGAAAGAGAAAATCACCAAGTGACAGATGCAGTCAACCTTCCGCAAGTCAGAGCAAGGTTGTCCATCTAGGACGATACGGATCACAGTATTTCTCATTTCTTCTCTTACAATCAAATAGAACCCAGACCAAAAGTAAAGGGGGAGAAGGAAAGAATTAAATCAGTCTCCTGCCCTCTACTTGTTTAGCAGGTCTGGTGACTGAGCAGGAGTTTTAAGCAAATAGCTTTTGAATTATTTACACAAATGTTATTTGTATAAATAAACAGATAACAGAGCGACACATAAGGTCAGGATGAAATTTTTTTTTTTTTTTTGCTTTTTTACAGAACACCAGAGTCCTTTCCTGGAATGTATTTCCTTATAAGACAAAAGTATATTATGTCCTCAACTCCATCCAAAGTTTGAGTCATTCACAATTAATGTGGAGCCATGAGATTTCTAGCTACTGAGGCATCAATATCTAAGACCAGATATTCCCAGTGTATAGAATCATCACACCTAAACTTTAAATTTATCTGCTTATATAACACTTCTCCATTAAAAAAAAAAAAAGCTTTTTCGCTGTGAAATAATTTTAGGCTCACAAGCAGCTGTGAGCTAATTTAATAATCTAATAAAATATTACAGAGAATTCTCCTGTGCCCTTATTTAATTTCCCCCAAAACATCTTATGTGACCATAGTACATTATCAAAACCAGGAATCTAACATTGATCTAATAATATTAACTAAACTACAGATGTTATTTAGATTTCATCAATTTTTACACACACACACACACACTTTTGGAGGGTATATACAACTATGAAAGTTTATTTCACATAGAGATCTGTGCCGTCACCACCACAATCAGGATACAGAATTGTTCTGCTATCAGAAAACTTCTTTGTGTTACTTATCCCAATTCTAACCCCTGGCAACCACACATATGTTCTCTATCAGTAGAATTTTGTCATTTCAAAAATGTTATGTTTTATTCTCTAAAATTACAAACATATTTGCAACTGTGAGAATCACATAACTCATAAGAAACAGGTAAATATAACTGTTCTGCATGGTATCCTCATGATTTCAAAAAGACCCTATATTCCCTTTGGCCCTGAAAGGGATGGAGCACAGATAAGATTTCAAAACATGCAACTACAAAGAATATACAGAAAGTAACTAACATGTGAATAAGATTTAAAGAAAAGGTAGAACCATTATAGACACGAAAGAGACTATATCCTCAATACCTTTATGCCCACAAACAAGACAGAGTGAGTTCTGAGACATAGAACAGGGAATGTCTGGTGTGAGGCATAACTTAGCAAGAGCAGGAATACTCAGTTGACATGACCTATCCAGGATAAAGACTTTGTCTCACCCTCTGTTATTCTTTACTACCTAAACGAGTGCCTGGCAAATAGTACTTCATGATTATTTGTGGATTGGATGGATGATTTCCTATGCTGAGAGTTAGTTTTAACATTATTCAAATATCCTTCTTACTAGTGGTGTTTCCATATCAATGATACAGTTAAATTTGAAACTGAGTAGTGAAAAAAAATACCACATTAAGTCTCTAAGATTCATGGGATCATAAAACAGTAGAGCTAGGTCTGGCTTTAACAAAGAAATAAATTAACGTCTTTTTGCAGCTGTATCAATTCTTTAAGACAAAAAAGTATTAGTCTAGAAATTTTTAATACAAAACAACTAATGAGTATTCTAGCGGCCTTACCTCAAACACATCAATGATTCTCTAGCTGGCAATTAGCTCTCTGCTGACTGATAGGAACCAGCCTGATACTTTTAATTATTACAAAAGTAGCTAGGGGACAAAAGGAGGGAGAGGCTGGGAGAATATGAGCTTGAGAGGCAGGAAAGAAGTATAAAAATGTACTGGACTCCAAATTTGAGGCAATATCTTGGCACAGTCTTGGAGGTGCCTGATGGGGTTAATGAGTCAATGTTCTGGGAGCTGGCCTGTATCTCATTCTACAGATAAACCAGCTCATCACTCCATAAATGTAAATATAACTGGTTACTCTGTATAATGGAGTATTCTGATTTACCAGGTACTAATTTGAAAAACTTGAAATGAACATACATTTTGAAATCTGCAAGATCATCATCATTTATTTAACTATCATATACAAAAATTTAATTGAGAGGAATCAGAGAACTTCCAGTTCCCATTGGCAAGCTTGTTTAGAAACAAGCTGCCCAATAAACCACTTCTACTCACTTCACCTTATCCAGAGGTCAGAACAGAAAGTGACCAAGTCTTGTACACAAGGTGTTCATGTGTTCCAGTGGGAAGAGAAATTGTGGCTTTCTGCTTCTTGAAGATGAACTCAACAGAACACGCATTGCCACTTTGTTTTTAAATGTGCATTTTGCACAGAGGGCTTCCCAGGTGGCACTAATGATAAAGAACCTGCCTGCCAACACAGGAGACATAAGAGATGTGGGTTTGATCCTTGAGTCAGGAATATCCCCTGAAGGCATGGCAAGATCCCCTGAAGGAGGGCATGGCGACCCACTCCAGTATTCTTGCCTGGAGAATCCCCATGGGCAGAGGAGCTTGGAGGACTACAGTCCATGCAGTCACAAAGAGTTGGACACGAGAGAAGTGACTTAGCATGCAGGCGCATGCACTTTGCACAGAATTGAAAGAACCAGCATATGAAGTGGGAGATTTCCTGTCACACTGCACGTGAGAACCTTGCAGGTCTCTCTTTCCAATTCAGAAGGGGAACTGAGCTCTGGAAAAACATGTTGGAGTAAGAGAGAGTCAGGATACACATCTGCGACTGAAAGCCACTGACCTGAGTTCAGAGGCTGCCCTAAAAGTACTGTCAGTGGTGTGTCTTCCTGAACCTCGGGCGCTACTGAGATAGTAGCTAAATATCTGAAGCATTCACACTTGCAAGAATATTTTCCCCCTTCATCTTTCTTTTGCTACCTTTCAATATAAGCATAGTTCAGAGAGTAACAACATCAACCTAACAATTAGCCTATACTGGGCACTTGCTGCTTGCTAGGCTCTATTCTGTCCATTCATTGCCCAGGTTTCAAAATATTTCAAGGCAAGGAAATGGTCATTAAAGATTCTCATACATTTCCAATTAGCTGGAAAGCAAACTGCACTTCTTGTCTGACATTCTTGTTGTCTTGCTTCAGTTGGATGGTGGAAAGAAAGGTCCAGTTCACTGATGTAGTCCAACAAAAGAAAAAAAAAAAAAAAAAAAAACACAAAAGGAACTGGTATCAAGGTCTGCTAGTTGCAGCATACATTATCTAGAACCGGGACCAAGTCAAACAAAATTCAACCTAGAACACCCCAAAACAAGACTAGAAAACCAGAACAACAACAAACCCTCCAACCAAACAAAAGACATATGAACTCTCTTCTCCTACAGGAAGATCTGGGTGGCTCAGAAGCTACACCAGGACTGAAGACCTGTTGCAGATAATTGGAGGAACTGGCAAAACGTGCCTAGATGAGCATCTTTCACTGCCAAAGAGAGGCCAATGTGGACAGCTTCTACCTGCATTAGCCTCAATCCCATGTGGCCCTCTCATCCCGGGCTTCAGGACTTGGGAGGGACTCACAGCGCCTCCTGCATTTCACATTTGCTTAGGGAAAAAAGCCACTCTATTCCTTTAGAAATGGAATTCTAGCACGATAAGACTAGTGCATGCTCATTTGTTGATTCTCGTCTCATTCTGAGAAGAGGTAACAATGGAATAATCTCTTAACTGAATTGTACTTTCCACTGAAGCACCTCCTATTTGGGGGGAAAATTTTGGTGGAATATGGGAGGGATGGGTTCATGCTGGATTATTCCATTCATTTAACCTGTAACAGAGAAACACTGAGGTCTGGACAAACCTATATTGCAGAGTAAATTCGGAGAGTTAATTATAGCTATAATTTGTTTTGTAGGAATGATTTTGAGTGGCTGCTGAGGTCATTCTTGGGGTGTTGCTATGGTGACAGGTACAAGGTACATTTCCAAGGCAATGTGTATGTAACAAGTGGCTGGTAGTAGCTCTTTCCTGATGTCAGAGAGAGAAAACTCCATGGTTCACATGGGGCTTATTTAACTGTCTAGGAGTGAACACTTATTTAGGATTGTGCTAGAAAATGGGACATTTAATCGATTAAACTCATTTTACTCCAATCCATTCATGGGGATTTAATCACTTGTCATTGCTTTGAGACACTTAATAATTGAAAACTTCATAACTGCTTTAAAAAAAAAAAAAAAAACTCAACATTTTCCCCACAGATGATTGCCCATTTAGGGTTCTCAAACTCCATGGAGTCAGGGACCATGACTCCCTTTGTCTGTGGCTGGTCAGCAATACTCCACCAAGGGACTGGAACATTGCAGTTGCTCAACATGTGACCCAAATTAAAACTATTTTATAGAAAACACTGTAGTGGTTAGAAAGGTAGGTTATACCTTCTAGGAGAAAACAAAAGAGGATGGGGGTTGTTAGGTACCCATCTTCATGTAACTACCTCTCTGGGTTATTACGGGCCTGCATTGTGCAAGAACCAAATTCTGAATTAACATGCCTCTGATGAATGTAAAGACAACACAGAAAGGAAAGGCAGCATCCATTTAACTTCATTGAGTTGATGTGCTTCCTGATATTCTTTTTGGGCCTGGCCACTGAATGATATAATTGGTATATCTGTTTTATGCCTATCAGTATCAAGCTTTCAGGCCCTGGAATTCACTCTAATCCAGGGCAGACAGAGGGAGTGGTCCCTTCTTAACAGATGATTGTGACACAATATCTTTAATGGAAGAAACAGGCTTCTGATAGTTTTCAGTGAAAAGCAAGACAACAAAGAGACTCGTGTTTGTAAAAGTTCCATGGTTCCTTTCCTACCATGAAAAAATGCAAGGTCATTCTGAAATTCAACAACTATCTTGATGGGAGCTGAGGAAATGAAGGTCCCCAGGATATGATTCCTGCCTAAAAGGAGTTTACCAACTTGTGGGAAGAAAAGGGTTATATGAAGAGGAGGAACAGGGAAGTTTATCAGGAAAGGAAAGAATGTGTATATTGGAAAGAGTCATTTTCTGGGAAACTTTTTGATCTGTCTCTAATCCTTGGGGATTATCCACGAAACATCCTTCTCTTGCATGACTGATTTATATGAAAGACTTAAGAAAATGATGCCCATTTGTTTATAATTATACTTTGTAATTGCTAAATTCCTTTTACACTTAACTTCAGGATCCCATCTCTGGTTGCAGAACAATAATAAATTCATAAACAGGATATAATCCATTACTTTAAATGATTAAAAATATACGGGATAAACTTGAATGTCACTAAAATAATATGCTCCAAATTAAATATGGTATCTCTCTTCTGAATATTTTTAAAAGAGATTCCTTATTTTTTGACAAATTTGTCAGTAACAGTTTTGAAAATGTTCGTTGCTCAGTCATGTCCGACTCTTTGAGACCCCATTGACTGCAAACTGTCAGGGCCCTCTGTCCATGGGATTCTCTAGGCAGGAATACTGTTTTGAGTTGACCTTCAAATTTAATTTATGCTCCAATCTGACATGTAATGAGAACTTTTTTAAAGTAAAAAGAAAAAGCCCTACTCTACTACCTATGACTAGAAGGATAATTGAAATCTAAGCCAAGAATAGCATAGAAATTAGAAATTCAAGTGGTTTTTTTTTTTTTTTTTTAAGGGAAAGAAACATGAATAAAATTTTGAGATGACTCAGTGAGTAAACTGTACCATATTACAGCCGGGGTTAAAAAAGTTAACACAAGTATTAGGCATACAAGCCTTATCAGTTATACCAAAAGGGGGAAGGAACCTGTGGGTGGGAAGTAGAAAAAGAAATCTCTGACACTGGGTCTAAATCCAACCAAACACAGTAAGATAACTGAATATCGCACCTTGGAGCATTTAATGTAACAACACTATGGCCCATGTATTGGGGTTCTTTAACTCCTATGTAAGAGCCTCCTACCAACGCTGTATTAATAAGAGATTTGCAGTTCAAGTCAGATATTAAGATGAAGCCCTGGCACAGAAAATGATTCTGGGTAGAATTTTACATTTTTAATTATTGAAAAGAAGGTTAGAAAAACTAGGTCGACTTCATTAAAAAATAAAAAAACTAAGACCTCATTGTAAGAGGAACAGTTTCAGGGTACTTGAAAGCTGGATCATGCCTGAGATCTTGTCTGACACTGTCTAAAGCAGGGAAGCTAAGAAACTAGAAACACACAGTCACTGTGCAGTTGCAATGTGATTACAGGATTCAAAGGAAAACAGTAAAAGAAACTGTCAAAGTGAACTTTTTTTTTAAAAAAAAAGAAAGGAACCATTCTGCAAAACTGCCATCCTGAGGGGATGGTCAAGCACAGGTTTTGGTGCCAAGACCCACCTATGTGCCCCCTTCTCCTTTGGTAGATCCTGCTGTTCAGAAGAGCCTGGCTGGTAATCTGGTTAGGTGGCTTAGCTGCACAGGATTTCTGATTACTCATTACACAAACACTTTTATCTTCTCAAGAGCTCAACTTTCCTTTTTCCTCTTTAACATCTGGTATACCATGATCAGAGTTCAAGGAGGTACAGCAGAGGATTTGTTCATAAGAAATTATTTGTTTTAAATACAAAATTCCAGATTTAAAACAAGATCACCTAGTGGTAGCAGGGGGCTACGATCTCACAGTTTATGAACGCTACTTAAGGGAAAATATTCTGTGGGATAAAACAGGAAAGACCATGTATTTCAATCTTTCTTTGCCAAAAAACTAAACCAACTCAGAAAATCAGATTTTTTTGAAAGTAAATTAAATAGCTCATAAAAAGATACTATATCACTACATTTATAAACAGTTTCAGAATGTTATATATGGATAGTTGATCTCAATGTCAACCATAAAGAGACTGACTACTGGTGTCAAGTGGGGAAGGAGCTGGCAGCTATATGTGATTCAGGCAGGCTCTAGGACCAGGCCTAGGTCAGAGCAAAAGATTCCTAACTAAGTCTGTTGCTCAAACAAATTGACCTTGTAATTAAAAGAGCAAGAAAACAAACAACAATGGTGGGGGAAGGAATAAATCAGGAGCTTGGAATAAATATACAGACACAACTATATATAAAATAGATGACCAGCAAGGACCTACTCTATAGCACAGGGGACTCTACTTAAGGTTCTACGATAAGCTATGTGAGAAAAGAATCTGAAAAAGAATGAATGTATGTACATGTATAACTGAATCAATTTGCTGTGTACTGAAACTAACACTGTAAATCAACTATGTGGTGTGCTGGTGGTTTAGTTACTAAGCTGGGTCTGACTCTGGGGACCCCATGGACTGTGGCCCACCAGGCTCCTCTGTCCATGGTATTTCCCAGGCAAGAATACTGGAGTGGGTTGACATTTCCTTCTCCAGGGGATCTTCCTGACCCAGGGATTGAACATGCATCATCTGCATTGCAGGCGGATTCTTTACCACGGAGCTACCATGGAGTCCCAAATCAACTATACAACAACAACACAATCAACAGAAGAGAGAGTGAAAGAGAGATACAGAAAGAGAAGAGGACGGGGAAAGAGGCCTTTTCAATTTGCCTGTTTGGCTTTCTTAATTTATTCATCTTTTATATGACAATTTTCAAAGCTGTTGACTAATTATGACACAATTTTTTTTTTAATTTTATTTTATTTTTAAACTTTACATAACTGTATTAGATTTGCCAAATATCAAAATGAATCCGCCACAGGTTTACATGTGTTCCCCATCCTGAACCCTCCTCCCTCCTCCCTCCCCATTCCATCCCTCTGGGTCGTCCCAGTGCACCAGCCCCAAGCATCCAGTATCGTGCATCGAACCTGGACTGGCAACTCATTTCATACATGATATTTTACATGTTTCAATGCCATTCTCCCAAATCTTCCCACCCTCTCCCTCTCCCACAGAGTCCATAAGACTGTTCTATACATCAGTGTCTCTTTTGCTGTATGACACAATTTTTATACTTCTAAGATGTATCAAGCATCAGAAGGCTACTTTTTATTCTAGTCTGCCTCTCTTGAACTGTAATGACAGTGCTTAATTCATTTTTCAGTTAATTTACACATATTTATTGAAAATCTGTTCTTTGTCAAATTCAAATCACTGTGTGTGTTGGAGGACTGGGGCTCGCACAGGGAGCTGGTAAAAAATACTTATATGTGTGTGTATATATATGTGTGTATATGTATGTATATATATGTGTATATATATGTATATATATATATATACACACACACACATACTTATATGTGTGTGTGTATATATATATATACACACACATATTCTTTGCCTGTAGGGACATCAGGTTACCTGGGAAGTAAAGACAGCACAGATGAATCAATTAAGAAATAATTAAGTGCCAAATTGTGAGGTGCTAACTATGAATGCATTAAGAAGGGAGAGATGATTATGAACTGGTCACTGGAGAATTGCATAGAAAAGTGGAGGATGAGTTACACGGTGCAGACCTAAGGGGACTAGAACAGGCTAAAGAGGAAAGAGAAGAGAGATGGGAAGAAATCAGCAGACACATAAATTACTTACTCTTTTATCATTCAATAACTTTCCCTGAAAGCCTATATTGAAGGCTAGGCACTGTGCACAGCCCTGGGTGGGAGCCACAAAGAAAAAAAAAAGATGTGAATCTTGTCCTCAAGGAGCTTGTGTTCTAGCAATAGAGATGAACATGCCAGCTAACAGCCATCTTACAGTGCAGATAAGATGTGGCTCATAAGAGAGCTTCCAGTGATGGTAGACAGAGATGGCCATGAGCAAAAGGTTGTTGACTAAAGCGGGTCTCTCATGGTCATGTCTCCGTAACTTGGATACTGGTTCTGTAGAATCAAAACTTTCATTTTAACAAGGATGTCTGGGTTTGAGGAGCTGGTCATATTAAGCTAGTTAAACTAATTATAGATCAAAATTCTTTAAATCAAGAAGCCCTTGTGCTCATGAAGAAGAACATCAGGGTAAGCCCATCAGAGTTCAAAGAGGGCTTGGCAGGTGAGGACTCAAAATAAAGGAACGGGCCAGATGGAGAAAGCAACGGTCCTGGGCTCCCCTGAGACTGGACATGGGGTTACCTCCCAGTCAGGCACATGTTATGTTAGGCCCCTTTCAGAAGCAGGTCAGCCCTACCTTTGGTTACACTGACTGTTAAATCACATCACACCCTCCTAAACCAGCTGTACCAGGTACCACATGGAGCCAAAGCCAAGACACATGAGACACAATCCTTGTTCTCAAAGCCAAATCTACTCAGTCAACATTTCTGGTCATTTATTCCATCATTAGTACTGGACATCCTTTGCATGGTATTTAGAGGTAGTGCCAGGGAATACAATCTAGCGCTCTCTGAAGCTCACTTCCTATCTGAGGTTTTGTTGGGCAAAGCAAGTTTACTGATGGAGTACTGCTGAAGGACAGCAGGCCATCCTTTCTCCGTTCTCAAAAACGAATCTCCAGGTTGATTTTGAGCATCCCAGGCATAAGCTAGGGTCTCTCTACATGGCAGAAATGGAAAAAGAATATTAGCTGCCTTTTAATATTCAGTCTTCTTCCATGGAGGAAGAAGTTGCAACTTTTTTCTTTTCTTTTGTGGGGTTGGGATTGGGGCTGAAATAAGATAGTAAGTATTTTAGGCTCTGTGTGCCATTCAGCTTCTGTTGCAATGATTCAGACTCTGCCACTGGGCACAAAACGAGCTTTGGACAATACATAAACAAATGGGCTTGGCGATGTTCTAATAAAACTTAATTTAGAAAGACAGGCAGCAGGCAGAGTTTGGCCTACAGGTTTTCCAATCCTGTTCTGTAGTAACAGCGCCCCTGTTTTCATCTGGGTACCATGTCACCCTGAGTGGATTGTGGTAAGGGCTATAAAGAAGAGGTCAAGCAACTGAACGTGCAAACACTCTGCCAAAACACGAGCAAGCAGCAAAGTGAGAGAGTGAAGCGTGTCTCCCGTGTCCAGTCTACTCTTCAAGCAGAGTGAATGAATGATCAGCAGGTATCGAGGTAAGCCCTTTCCCTATCACATCTCTGTAATAAAGGTTAGAAAGAAGTTAGTCTTATCTAAGTCTTACCATCTCCAGCAGCTCCATGCATTTTGAAAAAGCAATACTAGAGACCAAGTCTTAGAATCTGATGGATTCTTCACTGTGGAAGACAAATTACAGGATGCGTGCATGCTCAGTTGTGTCCAACTCTTTGAGATTCCATGGACTGTGTAGCCCGCCATGCTCCTCTGTCCATGGGATTCTCCAGGCAAGAATACTGGAGTGGGTTACCATTTCCTCCTCCAGGGGATCTTCCCAACCCAGGGATCAAACCAGAGTCTCCTATATTTCCTGCATTGGCAGGCAGATTCTTTACCATTGAGCCAACTGAGAGCCCAAATTACAGGGTATATTTTGTTTCATTCTTGTGAAAGGTTATTAGGAGATATGGCTCATTAGATAAAAGAAAACAAAAATAGAAGTAAATATGTCACTCAGGTGAAAAAAGGTCCATTCCATGTTATTACTGTCACTCTTTGGGGGGAAAAAAAAAGCAAACATATTCAAGATCAATTATCCTCTTCTCAGCTCAAAATAGCATTTTGAGTAATTTAACTATGTAGAGAATAATCTCTCTGCCTATACATTTCCAGGTAAATTTGGGGAGGAGTGCCAGGTTTTCACTTGACTGCATAGGATAATGGTTTCTCAGATAACTGCAATCTACTGTTACAGAATCAAAGGATTTCAGAATTTACAAGGGAGTTTAGAGATTACAGAGCACATACCACTATCGGAGGAAAATGAAACTTACAGAGCCAAAGTCCCACAGGTGAGGAGAGGCAGATGTACTTCCACTAAATGCTAGACTTTGACTCAATGGTCTCACCATATGATGTCTCATCTGCCTCTAAAAGCCTGCAGTAGGCTTACATTTCTTTTTAACCATCAGAAAAAGAGTAAAGTTATAATGGCTCCAAGAGTCAGAGCCTACACACTCTTGGGTTCAAGTGTTTGGCACATGAGTCAATTAACAAGGTACTTCCTCAAGGATTCAGCCTGAAATCAGGTAGATATGCTAATCTACCTCCAAACACTCATTTTGCACTTAAAATCCAACATTCGAATTCCTTGTGCATTTTTAAATTAAAAATTTAAACATGAAGTTAGAAGTAAACTCCAAACCTGACTTATGCTCAAAAGTCAATTATTATGTACTTTGGATTTATGGGCTGTGAAACATGTGGAAATTTCAAAAAGGTTTCTGATTTACTGACAACCTTGGAGGGCACTTCAGGAAAGCAAGATTAGGGATTACTTGGTCCCTTATGGTCAACATACGGTGTAGAGTCCATGGGGTCACAAAGAGTCAGACACGACTGAGTGACTTTCACTTCCACTTCACAGCGAACATGGACAGAGCAGCCTTTTGCCAAGCGCCTGCAGTGTGAAGACTTCACACTGCATGACAAGTTGATTGAGATTCGTGTTCTCTAGCTAATGTCGGGGGCTTTTGGTACTGTAGGCAGTGAACTCATTTGACCTGATGTCTCACTATATTAAGGCAGGTGGTGAACCACAGCAAAAAAAGGGGGGAAAAAAGTAAACCTACAGCCATCTGTTTATTGTGCTCTTTACCTAAAGATAGTCAGAGTCCTCAGACTTTTTTTAAAAAAATCAATAACAAAAAAGGTAATAAGGGAATCCACAAAACTCTCCTGCATCTTAGAATGCTTTTTTAGTCTTTCATTAAATAGAACTGGAGGAAATGCTAAATGAAAGCCAACTGCAAGTTTTTCCTAAACTGCTCATCTAGAATTTCCCATCTCTTTGCTTCTACCAGTATTGCCTGTCCTTTGAGCCATCTGATTGTTTTATTATGATCAGCAAGTTGGCTAATCAAAGTAGAAAAAGGAAAGCTCAAATTATTTTAGTGTTTTTATGGCTCTAGTTTGACTCCAGTAAAAAGTTATTGGATGAAATATGGGAAAAAAAGGTTAAAACTCTAGACTAAAATAAAGAAACAGTATTTCTCAATTATTTGTGACTTATATCTTCCATGTTGTATGAACAACTGATATATTGTTAAACATATTTAGGTAAAGAGCTTCCCAGGTGGCACAGTTAAATTTTCTGGATGATAATCATAACCCTTGTGGGTGTATTTCCCAGGAAATTCTACTTAATTTTCCCATTGATCTTACACATATAGAACTACATACAGGCAACAATATAGTGCTCATACTCAGTCATGCCTGACTCCTTGCAACCCCAAGGACTGTAGACTGCCAGGTTCCCCTGTCCATGGAATTTTCCAGGCAAGAATATTGGAGTGGGTTACCATTTCCTACTCCAGGGGATCTTCTCGACCCAGGGACTAAACGCATGTTTCTGGCATCTCCTGCATCGACAGGCAGGTTCATTACCATTGTACCACCTGGCACTGCAATAACATTATGAAGATTAATAAATTATTTGCATCTTTCATGGTGAGTGATTTTAAACTCATAGGTATTTATCTACTGGCTTCCCTGGTGCCTCAGTGGTAAAGAATCTTCCTGCCAATGCAGGAGACATGGGTTTGATTCCTGGGTGGGATCCCTGGAGAAGGAAATGGCAACCCACTCCAGTATTCTTTCCTGGGAAATCCCATGGACAGAGAACCCTGGTGGGCTACAGTCCACCAGGGGTTGCAAAAGAGTTGGACATGAATCAGGGACTAAGCAAACAAAAAATTTATCTATTAGTCCATCATTAATATACCTGTCAATTATCAATCAATCAATCTCTTATTCATTCCTTCAACTCTCTATCTATCCATCCAACTCTCTATCTATCCTCCTTTGTGAGGGCAGGTTTCAGTGATTAAAAACTTGGGCTCCGGAGGCAGCAAATCTGACTTTAGTTCTTACTTCTATCACTTACTAATTGTGTGACCTTGAACAAGTTACTCAGCCCCTCTGAGACCCTATGTTCTCCTCTGTTTCATGGAGATAATAAGAAATATCTACAGCTTTGCATGTAAACAACTGCACAGAATCTAACACATAGAAGTATTCAGCAAATAAAAAAAAGAAAGTGTTCAAGCTCTTTTGGTAATAGCTTTTCAAGGATGCCAGACCTTCAAAAATGGCAGGAAAAAAGAGACTTAAATGCCTGTAGCTCTGGCACATCATAGTTCATTTATAACAGCCAAAGACAGATAGTGCCTACATCATGGTCACTGAAACTGTGGAAATTATCTAAGTGTGATTTCAAGGAACAATCATTTGCAAAGGCCAAACGTGAGCACCCAATGTTAAGCACTATGGGCAGAGGGGAGAGACACTTCAGTAAATATGATAACAGATACAAAAGAGATTTGTACAAGTATTAAGATACAGGGCAGGGCTTCCCAGATGGCTCAGTGGCAAAGAATCTGCCTGCCAATGGAGGAGCATTGGCTCAATCCCTGGTCTGGGAGGACCCTACATGCCACAGAGCAACTGAGCCCGTGTGTCACAACTATTGAGCCTGAGCTCCAGAGCCTGGGAACTGCAACTTCTGAAGCCTGTGTGCCCGAGAGCCCACGCTTGGCAACAAGAGAAACCACCACAATGAGGAGCCTATGCACCACAACTAGAGGGACATCTCTGCTTGCTGCAACTAAAAAAAGCCCACGAAGCAACGAAGAGCCAGCACAGCCATTAAAAAAAAAAGATACATGGCAGACTGACACATCACCTCTGGTATTGGGCAAGACTTTCAGAGGCTGTGACTCCTGGATTGGGTCTTGAAGGATAAATAGGAGTTCACCAGAGAGAAAAGAAGGAGAGAGGCATGCTTGGGCTCTGTTCTCAGTATTCCTGGCAAGTGGCCTGCCCTGACTCTCACAACCAGCAGGTTTCTGGAGAAAACTGCTGTTAAGCTGCAAACTTTAAGCAGATATGCATGGCAGGCACCAATTCTCACACTGCTAGAGATCAGATATTAATATCTACATGTTCCCCAAATCTAAACTGAAGAGCCGCAAGAGAGACGGTCAGTACTCAGGAAGGCTGGTCTTAAATTCTGTAAGGTGGTGATACTGTCTAAGAAATTAGATCCAGAATATCAACAAAGTTTTAAAATTTTTATCATAAAGATAGAGCAACATAGAAGCCCCCACATGAAGCAAAGATGCAGGATAAAATACTAAAGATATATCAGTGGAAAGTACACAAAAGTCAGAAAGGAAACGGTTAACAACTATCTCGAATTCAGAGAAAGGAATTGTGTTGAGTCAGCCTGTGAAAATGAATTCAGTATTGGGAATGAGTGATGCTCCAGACAGGTGAGCTACAGCCTCATCAGCACTATTCCCGAACTTCAGGGGACCTTCCCTGGACCACAATGGAATGACATGTGGAATATACAAGCAAATGGGGGAATCCAAAGAGCCATTGGTCTTCTCTGTGTGCTGGGAGGGTTTTCCTGGCTAAGAAAAGGAAAGTGCCCAGGACTAAGATGGGGAAGAATAAAGACACTCCAATACTTCGCCTCCTGGCACAATGGAATTAAAGGCAGGCCAGCTAGGTATCTTGGGCACTGAGCTATAATACAAAGAGTGCCAAAATATCCTATGAAGATAACAGAAACATGGGGCCAGCTAACTCAGGTTTCCACACACAATTTCCATAATTGGCAGGAAGTGATTGGTTCTAATCCCTGAAAGTAAACAAGAGTCTTCTAGAGAAAACAAAGGGGAAAATGAAACCTCCCTAGGTTTCATTTAGCTAAGATGATCAAATATTCCTGCTTGACTAGGAGATTTCCAGTTTACACCTGCTATTTCACTATAATTATTAATAGTAACCCTTTCCTTCACAAAATGTCCTGATTTTGATGATAAATTATACAGTCACCAGCTATTTAGTCTATGTCACAAATTACTGTAACAAAAAGATTGAAACATATACTTTTTGGCAGAAAATGTATTTCAGGATAATCAAATAGCATCAAGAGAAGAAAACCTTGTACTTCACAGAAGAATGCCAACGTAGACCAACCGATAAAATTTGGAATTCTTATATCAGACAAGACTTAATGATGAGAATTAAAACATCAGGTGAAGAGTCTATGGGGAACTGGAGACTACACAATGACAAAGTCACACCACACAGATTGTTTTTGGTGGCAGGAGGAAAAAAATACAGGTTGATCACAGAGGCTGTCAGTGCCCAAACACTGTGATGAAACTTAACTTACCAGTGACAGATAAACCAGTGCACGAGATCACTTAGAGTGTGTTCTGCTCACTGGTGAACCTTAACTTACCAATGATAAGTAAACCAGTGCAGGAGATCACTTAGAGTATGTTCTACTCATTGGTGAACATTAACTTACCAATGACGTGTAAACCAGTGCAAAAAATCTTGTGTGTTCTACTCACAGTGTTTAACTGGAATCTAACCAAGCCTTTAAATGTGACTGAATTTCAGTTTGTAGAAAATCCAAGAGGCAGCGGAGAAAGTTAAATCATGCAATGAGGCGGCAGTCAGACCCAATCCAGGCCAGTCTTTTTGACATGCCAGTGAAACGCAAAACAGGCTTCTGCTAGATTAAGAGACTTAAGGGACATAAAAACCAAATGCAGCGTGTTGTCCTAAAATCAACTGACTCTACAGAACATTTTGGAAGAATTTGGGAAATATGAAAATGAACTGGATATAGAATGATAAAAAGGACTGATGATTAGTTTTTAGGTATAATATGGTATTACTTATTATGTAAGAAAATGTCCATTTTTTTTAAAGATGCACACTGAAATGTGGATATAGGGACATGTTGTTACAATGTACTTTATTACTTTTGCATAAATATATGCAAAATGAAATAGGTGTA
This sequence comes from Bubalus kerabau, assembly GCF_029407905.1. Lineage (NCBI taxonomy): Eukaryota > Metazoa > Chordata > Mammalia > Artiodactyla > Bovidae > Bubalus > Bubalus kerabau. The sequence goes on from NC_073627.1 coordinate 120,413,615, forward strand.
TGTGCATACATACATATATCCACATGTTTAGAAAATAGAGTTCTCCCTATCCCCACCAAGGGAAACTAGAACTGTTTAAACAGTCATCATTTGCAAGGATTGATATCAGCCCATCCCAGGTGCTCCCACATCTTGAGCTCTAACATGAGGGATGTGCCTACAGAGTGAGCATGTTTTTATGGCAGATGCAGCCCATGTGACCGAGGTCTAAGATGGTGGCTTTCCCCAGCATCACAGTGCTAACATGGGCCTGGAGTAACTGTTGCGGATAACTCTTAGCCTTAAAGCAAATCATGGGGTACCTGTCTAGGAATCCACAAATCTGAGCTGAAGTAATGTCACCAGACATGTGGTGGAGCTTTGTCTCAAGAATACAGCTGCAGCAGCTGACCCAGGTGTCCTCAGGGCAAACAGGAATCTCTTAGAGAGCCTATTTGAGGAGCAGGAGGCAAATCGTTTCCTAACGGGAAGCCCTAACTTGGTAAGCACATCATTATCAGACACTGGTGCTCTGATGCCCTAGTCATAGGACTTCTCTGTAGGGAGAAGAGATCTGGGGGACAGGTAGAGACTAGAACAGGTGAGGAGGAGGAGAGACCAGGATTTACGCTAAAGTAAAAAGAAAGGGATTTAGAAATGATGGGAGGCAAGAGGATTTCTTGGTGAATGTAACTTTTTAATGGAGGAGTTCTTCATTGGTAGGGGCCAGGAGAGGCATCACTGTAGTGAATCGAGAAGTGGAGGAGTTAAAGGAGGACCAGAGCTGAGGGTGGATGAGGAAACCAGCAGACAGGGGAAGGCACAGTGAGCAGGGACAAGGACAAGGGGTAAAACACAGCAGCAACGTGGGGAGATGGATGAGAGCCGAAATGGCAAAGGAAACAGAAGGACAGAGGGGGCAGCATGGAAAAGGAAGACAGCTGGTCAAAGGTTGAGGGGGCAGAATTTGGAACAAAAAAGAGCTAAATGCATCTTCTCATCTCTGTACTTACAGAAACTTACACAGTTGGAACTCGGGGAGGGGAGAGGAGAGAGGGAGAGAGGAAGGGGGCGGGGCGAAGGAAGGCAAGCAGACACAGAAGAGGAAGACAGGCAGCGTGCAAGGAGGACAAAGGAAGCCAGGAATGAGGAAGCACGCATTTCAGAGACATACAGGGTGGGTACTGGCTTAAACATGACAGACACGGTCTCCTGAGCATTTCATGTCACTTTTCAGAATGACGTAATTCAGATTTACCTTGGGAATCCAAGTACTGTTTTGGCCAGGCAATATTTCTGTGGCTGACCTGAATCATAACTTATCTTAAACAAAGGCCTAGAACTAGGGTAAAAGCGTGATCTACTTTACCGCAAAAACAGAGCCCAACTGCTCTTGGATCTTCCCTGCACAGTTAAGTGATATCAATCTGCACGTAGGGCTCCTTATTTCCCCTATAGTCCGGCCCTCATTCAGAGGGTCATTTCAACATACAAACTGGCCTAAGGCTGCTGAATACTTTCCACCCTTTCTTCTGTCTGCCCAGAACCAATAGAAGAGGCAAATGCTGGGTTAATATAATGGAGACAGAAATCTGAAAAAAACACTAAAAAAAACACAAAATTCCATTTTTCAGGCGCCTGATTATCTACATTGCTGACCACATTGATTACATTTATCCAATGATTGCCAAATCTTTACTTTTCTTTTTATTAGGCAAGATTTAATCTAGAGAATTAACAAATCTCTCTAGGATGCAAATCCCTCCTAGGACACATGATTGTGATCGACAGCTCACAAAATAATTCTGGAATGCATGCAAAATTAGACTCACACACAATTTCCATGCAAAAGCAAACCTATCCATCAACAAAACAGTGGGTCCCAGAAAGCAGTCAAGGTCCTGTGTCTGGAAACCAGGAAGTCTGATGTTTGAGAAGCCATAATTAAGTGTATTTATTAGAGGTTCTTCTGTGTAGGTGCTTTCCAACACATGAATAAGATCAGAAACTTGCATTAAAATTGATTATTATCAGATTTCAAATCACAATGAAGTACATGTTTGAGAATCACTGGTTTACAATTTGGGGGAAGAGATGGGTTAGTGAACGCAGATTCCTAGAGTCTTCAGTTGGTTTTCAAACAGAAAACAATAAAAGAAATACTCTCCCTGACTCACGATGCCAATCCCTTACACAGAGTCTAAATTTATAAAGCTGGCACAAATTTAATAACTATACTTCCTAACTGTGCAGTCAGAATCAGATACGATACACAGGACCGAGACGGTCTCATTGCAGAAAACCATAAAAGAAAGAGGAAGATGCAAAGGGCCTCCTGGAGGAATACTCACTATTTGGTAGAGTCAGATAACTGATATTCTCGTCGTCTGTCATAGCATTCCTGGATTCCAGGATCATTCCATAAACTCTTTATTGCATCTACATATGGATTCTCAAATGCAGATACCTTCTCCACATCAACTTCTCGAACTAACTGTGCATGAGCCTGTTTAAAGAAAAAAAAAAGCAGTTTTAATCTCCTTCCCATCGAAGAAAACTGCCTTGGCTTGCACACTGCATTATGGTCTTTCCTCATATACTGGTTTTCAAACTGGTTTGTAATAACGTAATGCTGCTTCTTTTTTCTTTTCCTTAGATAAAACCCAGTCCCAAATCTTTTCCTGCAGAGTAAATGCTGAAGCTACCTAAAGATAACAAGAGAAAAGCAGACTGTTCAGCTCCCACAGGAACAATGAGGATGGTATGCTACAAATAATGACTTTTCAGGTGATGATCATAATCCTAAAACCGTTCATATTATTAAAGGGAAAAAGACTGGGTTATTTATCCCCTCTATGTTTATAGTTTATTATAATCAAACACATAATGTACCCAGCCCATGAGTGTTATATCTTAGCAGAAACTCAATCAGACTCAACTAATCAGCATTAGTTTCTATGATTCACTGTGAAGATTAGGGTGTAAAACTACTAGAAGAACAGTTAATAGTAATGATTTGATTTTCACAATAGTGACCATGCCCCCTCTACTCCCACACAATCAAATTTTCAATATTTACTTTATATCTACCTCATATCTTATCAGATTGAAGAGTCTATTCAATTTTTTTTTAAACACAGAAAAAGGACTTTGTTATGTTCATTATACGCAACATTTAGTAGGAAAGAGGTAAAAAGACTTTTAAAAAATTTTCAACAAGATTAAAATCAAAATGTGTGGTCAACCTCCAAATTAACCAGCATACACGACTGCCTAACAATCTCAACAAAATAGATTTCATAGGTGTAGTATACATGTAAATTATACAGTATATAAATGTGCAAATCAACAGATATAATAACTAATTATCTTGAAAACTGCAGACAGATGGCAACTAATTTATTAAAACAGTCTTGATTTTGTACAGATATACAAACTTCTGAACTAGGTTAGTGAATGGCTATCTTGATTACATGATGACCTAATTATTCCTTCCATAGAGTTTCAAGCAGATAGAATTTAATAAATTTAAACTTGTGATTAGGCATGTCTGGTTCCCAATCTTTCTCTCATCCCATAAGACGGAAGGGAATCCATGTCGTTAGACTAATCTTTACTTAAACAAGGTTTTACAAAGCCTAACGTGCCGAGATTGAAGAAACTACCTTTCTTGCTGGTTCTACGTTGACTGTGACCGTCAGATCTGGTAAGTGAGAAGCCCTATAGCTCTGCCTTGCACCCCAATATTGGAAGATGAATCCCTAAAATTGTTTTATGTACCTAGTCCCTGCCCAGACAATCTGTCCTATCCCAGCAATCCGACTATTCTGAAGTCCTGTTTCCAAGTGTCACTCCAGGTGGGCCTAGGCCAATCATAGCTTTCCATGAAACGCCCTCTTTGAAAATATGTCACTGGTTCCCCAATGAATCCCCAGTGCTATGCTCTGCCTGGCTCTGTGGCACCCGTTGCTCTATGTCAATACCAAAGACTGTCCTGGTCCCACCTGCTCAAGTGGACATCCTCCAAGCACAAAACATTGGGTATGGGGCATGCTCCACTCTGCCCAGCAGGTATGTCTCATACCTTATACCTTAAGGTCAAGCTTTGGGCCCTGTCCTTCTGCCCTTGCTCACTGAATACAAACAAGTTCTAATTCTTTGTGTCCTGAGAGATGACAATGATCATGCATGGTATAATCCTAAATTTGATTTCCTGGCTACATCTGATTTACAGGGTTCTCTGGAGGATTCTGTGGAAGTTAGAAGGCAGATGCAAGGCAGAAACAGGCATGCACAGGATGGTCTCCTACTGGACACACTCTAAAGACATGGTTTTCATCGGACTCTGCTTCCTCTTTTGACACTGGATAAGTTGCTTAATCTTTCCAAATGTTATCTCTGGTGGGCAACATCTTGTCCCACCAAGTCCATGTGGTTTATTACTGTGCTACACTACAGTAGGTGAGTGGTTCTCAAAAGGCGGTCCATACACCAGCAGGATTACTTGGGAATTTGATAAAAATGCAATCCTTTAATCCTACATCAAACTTTCTGGATGAGAAACTGATTAACAATCTGTTTCAAGAGGCCCTCTGGATGATTCAGATGCATGACAAAGTTTGAGAACCACTGCAAGCTATCAAGTATCACGTAGACACTCGATGTTGTGGTCATAATTAACTGTCTGGCTGGCCATGAAATTGTTACTGGAAACTAAAGAGAAGAGGCCCAGAAAGGCAACAGCACTCGAAAACAAGGGGCATTATAAGGTCCAGGAAGCCACAGAAATGAGTGAAACGGGCTGGATGTAGGTAATAGTGAGTGATGAGAGCGACAGCACACTGAGAAACACAGACCCTGAAGAAAGAGGACAGCTGCTAATTAGCTCCAGCTAAGTGTTGCCACTGGGATACAAGCTGAGTGTTGCCAGATTTTCTGAGTTATCAAGGGAAGCCAAAAATCTAGATCTTTCCATGAAATATCCCTAATTTTTATTCTTGGCAACGCTATAAAAGATAAAGTGTATCTGTGGCTGAGTTGGATCAGGTACCAATCATTTGCTTCTCCGTGGACTTCCCTAGTAAGATTGACCAATAACACCATGTCTTACACAGAACCTGCGATACAGCAGCTGGCCACTTAACACATGCTAATGGGGAAGTAATTCTGCAGCACTTTCCTACAATAATATTTAGACAAACTATTATACTATCCATAGGGAGAAATGGCCGAGACTTCTTTGAATTGGGTAAAAGCTACATGATGACACAGAACAGTGTAGGCAATATTTAAAAACTGAATTTGACACTCATTACAACGGGCCAACCATGTCATATGGAAGGAGTTCTATTTCTGTTTCTAAGGTAGGGAACTTAGAGAAAACAGTTTCAACAGAGCAGACACTTTTCAAGATGATGATTAAATGTTTATTGAACTCCAAAGAAATGCTAGGTAATACAGAATTAAAGACTTAGACACAGTTCCTATGAGGTGCAGGGGTAGGGTTGGGGTGGGGGAACAGTCCATAGACACAGTTCCTATGAGGTGCAGGGGTAGGCTGGCGGTAGGGGGAACAGTCCATATAGCTGGCAACCAAAGCACAGGATTATGTGCTCCAGGAGGAGAAACAAGAGGGAACATTTGCATTTCCATCTTTAATTTCAGTTGACTGAAATAGACAACATTCTCAACAGTTGTATAACTGCAAAGTCTTCCTGTAAAATGAGATTACTTTTTACTGTTGGAAAACTCCTCCAATTTCCTCTCTTGATATACCTCAATGTGCTTTTTCTTACATCTGGAAGACCTTCTCTATTCCCTTCCATACCTCTTTTAGCTTTTGTTCAGGCACCATATCCTATGTTCTCTCTTACAGGAAGATATTCCCAATGTTCCTCCTCTCCCCTAAAATGTGATCTTTGTGTCTTCTGAACCATGGAACTTCTACATTTCTTGACTTACCGTCTTCTAGACCATACACTGAAGGCAGGGGCTGTAGCTCCTGGCTTTCGTTTCTTTTGGGGCCCAGCACAGAGTGAGCAGACAACAAATATTTGTCAGATTTAAAAGTCATACATAAACCCAACTTCCTACAAGCCAAAGTCGAGTTTGTTAAGGAAATCTTCCACCCATTACCTACTCTCTCAGAACCACATAATCCTTAACAGCACTTACGTCAGTAGCTAGTGTATATCTATCCGGATGATATTTGTTAGTATCCTTCTCCCTAATCACAGTACAAGTTCTGAAACAAACTCAGTGTCGCGGTATCAGGGTCTAGCAGAGTGCCTGTCACTGATGCTCAATAAATATTTGTTGAATGAAGAATACAGGAAGGAACAGTAGAAATTATACTGAGCTGGAAACAGGGACACGTAAATACTAGGCCTGGCTTTACACCTAACACAAGCAATAACCCTTAGAAGAAATTATTTACTTCTTTACAACTTCATTGTCCTGGTCTATAAGGTTATGCAATTGAAACAAATCATTTCCCTATGGCTTCACCTAGACATATACTCCACGATCATAAATAAATACATCTAGAATACACGGAGCACCAAGGACTTATGATCCTGTCCCTCAAGGAGCACATAATATTATCGTTTATTGCAACAAAACCTCACTATTTCAAAAGTGCCTGAGAATACAGGGCAGAACATGATGAAGTCTGTATGAGTGATGGTATATTGGGACTGAACAAGAAGAACTCAGTATAGCCAGACAAGGTGTCAGAGAGAAGACAGGAGTTAGCTGGCAGGTGGAGATAAAGATGTGTGACGAGAGGAGGAGGAATAGATGAACAAAGGTTTGGTAGACAAAATAAACATGGCACTCTCTTAACTGTGGGAAAAACAGTCTAGTGAGGAAACTTCATGCTGACCCTTAATGCAAATTAACCTCCACAGTGAAAGCTATAATATTACCCTCACCTGTGAACCATAACTAATATCCACTTAAGTCAAATCCTGTATGAATCTGAAGTAGAGGTAACGAATAGATTCAAGGGACTAGATCTAGTTAGCAGTGTGCCTGAAGAACCATGGACAGAAGTCTGTAATACAGGAGGCGGTGAACAAAACCATCCCAAAGAAAAAGAAAAGCAAGAAGGCAAAGCGGTTATCTGAGAAGGCTTTACAAATAGCAGAAGAATGAAGAGAAGTGAAAAGCAAGGGAGAGAGGGAAAAGTACATCCAATTAAACACAGAGTTCCAAAGAACAGCTTAAAGAGACAGAAGGCCTTTTTCAATGAACAGTGCTTAATAATAGAAAACAACAAAAGGGGAACGACTGGAGATCTCTTCAGGAAAACTGGAAACATCAAGGGAGCATTCCGCCCAAAGAAGGGCACAATAAAGGATAAAAATGGTAGAGACCTAGTAGATGTTTAAGACATCAAGAAGAGATGGAAAGAATACATGGAAGAACTATATAAAAAAAGATCTTTATGAACTGGATTACTAGATGGTGTGGTTAGTCACCCTGAGCCAGACATTCTGGAGTGCAAAGTCAAGTGGCCCTTAAGAAGCACTGCTATTAATAAAGCTAGTGGATGCGATGATATTCCAGTAGAACTATTCAAATTCCTAAAGGATGATGCCATCAAGGTTTTGCTTTCATTATGTCAGAAAACCTGGAAGACCCAGCAGTGGCCAGAGGACTGGAAAAGGTCAATCCTCACCCCAATTCCCAAGAAGGGTAGTACCAAAGAATGTGCTAACCATCAGACAATTGCACTCATCTCCCATGCTAGTAACCACCAGCAAAGTTGCTCAGTCGTGTCTGACTCTTTGTGATCCCATGGACTGTATCCTCCATCCATGGAATTTTCCAGGCAAGAATATTGGAGTAGGTTGCCATTTCCTTCTCCAGGGGATCTTCCAGACCCAGGGATCAAACCCAGGTCTCCCGCATTGCAGGCAGACGTTTTACTGTCTGAGCTACCAGGGAAGCCCTCCATGCTAGTAAGGTCATGCTTAAAACCTTGCATGCTAGGCTTCAGCATTATGGGAGCCAAGAACTTCCAGATGTTCAAGCTGGGTTTAGAAAAGGAAGAGGAACTAGGGATCAAACTGCCAACATTTGCTGGATTATAAAGCAAAGGAATTTCAGAACAACATCTATCTGGGTTTCATCAACTACACTAATGCCTTTGACTGTGTCAGTCAGTCAGTTCAGTCGCTCAGTCGTGTCCGACTCTTTGCGATCCCATGAATCGCAGCACGCCAGGCCTCCCTGTCCATCACCAACTCCCGGAGTTCACCCAAACTCTTGTCCATCGAGTCGGTGATGCCATCCAGGTATCTCATCCTCTGTCATCCCCTTCTCCTCCTGCCCTCAATCCCCACCAGCATCAGGGTCTTTTCCAATGAGTCAACTCTTCGCATGAGGTGGCCAAAGTATTGGTAGATCATGACAAACTGTGGAAAGCTCTAAGAGATGGTAACACCAGACCATCTTACTTGTCTCCTGAGAAACCTATGTGTGGGTCAAGAAGCAAGAGTTAGAACCCTGTATGGAACAACTGATTGGTTCAAGAAAGGAGTACAACAGGGCTGTCTGCTGTCACCCTGTTTGTTTAACCTATACACTGAGCACATCAAGAGAAATGCTAGGCTGGATGAGTTTTAAGCTGGAATCAAGATAGGTGAGAGAAACATCAACAACCTCAGATATGCAGATGGTACCACTCTAATGGCAGAAAGTAAAGAGGAATTAAGAGCCTCTTAATGAGGGTGAAGGAGAGAGAAAGAGCCATATTAAGACTAAATATTAAAAAAACTAAGACCATGGCCTCCAGTCCCATTACTGCATGGCAAATAAAGGGGAAAAGGTGGAAGTATGACAGATTTCCTCTTCTTGGTCTCCAAAATCACTGTGGACGGTGACTGCAGCCATGAAATCAGATGATTGCTTCTTGGCAGAAAAGTGATGACAAACCTAGACAGTGTGCTAAAAAGCAGAGACATCACCCTGCTGACAAAGGTCTGTATAGTCAAGGCTATGGTCTTCCTAGTGGTCATGTATGATTGTGAGAGCCGGACCGTAAAGAAGGCAGAACAACAAAAAACTGATGCCTTCAAACTGTGGTGCTGGTAAAGACTCCTGAACGTCCCCTGCACAGCAAGATCAAACCAGTCAATTTTAAGGGAGATCAACCCTGAATATTCACTGGAAGGACTGATGCTGAGGCTGAAGCTCCAGTATTTTAGTCATCTGATGTGAACAGACGACTCACTGGAAAAGTCCCTGATGCTGGGAAAGATCAAAGGCAGAAGGTGAAGAGAGTGTCAGAGGATGAGATGGCTGGGCAGCATCACTGATGCTATGAATGTGAACTCCCACCAACTCTGGGAGACAGTGAGGCCTGGCATGCCGCGGTCAACGGAGCTGCAAAGAGTCGGACCCGACTAAGTGACTGAACAACAACAATGAACCATAACCAATGCCTACCATCTATGAAAGTATATTGGCCTCAAAAAATGCAAAGATCACTACTCTGCCTTCATCCAGGTCTGAATTTCTAAGTCACTTTTATTGCCTTCTTAGCTTTGTTTTTTAATTCTATCCTTGCTGTTTTGTAAAATGACATTCAAATATAATCTACTGTAATTTGCATTTATGTAAGAGCTTTCACCTGAAGTTCTCAAGTTATTTAAAACTATGACAGCATTTTACAAAATACACAGAATTTCAAAAATGCCTATATAAATGTCCTCAACAAAAGTGCAATTCTCTCTCTTTTTTTTGGTAAAAAATATTCTGTCTGAGAAAAGAATATTTTTCAGTGTGTTAGAGTAGGAAGATAAATTAGACCCTTTTCTATTTTTCCAAATATCAAATGTGAAGTAGTAAAAATCACAAGTAATTATGCAAAATTAAACCACTTACTAATGAAATAGGCTATGATGAAAAGGAAAGAAGTCATTTCTAATAATACAAATAACAATTAAAATTGACTACCCTTTTTATTTTGAACATCGTACATATAAAAGCAAAACAGGTATGAGTTAATTAATCATATAAACCAAATGCAAAATATAATTCTATTTCAAGTTACAGTTGAACACACTGGATGGAAATATTTAATAATGAATGTGAGCTTTCAGCATTCTTAGCAAGCTGGTGGCAAGCCTCAGAGGGAACATTGTGAGAACCAAGTAACTACTCTTAGGAACTCTGGCAGAATTCTAGGGAAAGACCACATGGAAACCACAGGATGTGCCAATGTGGTAATGTCTTGTTTTTGCGATTCGGTGGTCATAAAATTCAGGTAAATCTTAGGTCTGTTGATATTTCCAAGACTGCTTCAGCAAAAGGAAGGAAGAACTGAGTTCCCACCACAGTGAGTCTTACCCTGCCCACAGAAGGCCAAGTCTTCAGATGAAATAAAAAAGATCTTATAGTCACTTTGGAAGGATTTTCAAAAACTCATTAACAGCTCAGGGCAGCTTTAGGCTGGAATGTCACACCTATTCCGGTTCCTACACTCCAGAAGTAGAAAACCAAATGGTAATTTCCACATTTGTTGAAGCTCTTAGACACAAATATTCAGCTCATTAGGGCAGCTCTATTTGAAAAGATGCCCAGCACAGACAGAGGGCCTCTGATTTAGTAAAATCCTGAACTTCTGTCTGAGTATGTTTCAATCCTGAACTGAGAAGCACATTTTCTTCCCCCCACTCTCAGTGCTTATTTCCATTTTGGCATTTGATTCTAAATTATGGGGGAAAAAAGAAACAGAAAAATCTCAGGCTTTTTTTTGTTTTCTTCTCAAAGGAAATACAGAGATGGGATCAAATCTCTGCGTTGCAATACCACCTCCAGCCAGAACTGGTTGAACATGACCTTGAACAAGCTATTTAACATTTGTAAACCTTTATTTCCTAATCTATTCGATGTTTGGCAAAACTAATACAATATTGTAAAGTTAAAAAATAAAATAAAATTACACTAGGAAAAATAAATAAATAAATGCAGTAACACCAGCACTGACTTTGATGGTTAAATGACCTAATGGATGTAAAACATTTAAAGACAGCGTCTAACGCCCAAAGCTGCTAACTGTTTAGAAAGCAAAAGAAAAGGAAAATAGCACTGAAAGTGCAAAAGGCTTGGTATATGCACTTTTGAGCTCTGAGACTTTGGGCAAACTGCCCACATTTGCTCAAAGTGAAAGAACATTCTAGAGATCATCCTGGATAATGGATATCAATGAGTCCTCAAATTTGCAAATACTCCATAAAATTTCCTACCAAAAACTTGGGCAAGAACTGTCATTTCTTAGACCATTCCACCTTCTCTGGCTTCATCAGTGTACACTTCTCGTGTGCGGAGCACTGTACACAGTGACAGCTGTTGCGGCATTTTCTTATGGGCATGGCTGCAAAACTGACAAAGAATAGCAAAGTCACACTGAGCTACTGCTGGCTGGGCTCTCGAAGCCAGTGACTCATTCCTATAGTACAGCCTCTCCACACTTATGATTCAACTCATGGCTCAGCAAAATTACAAATTACTACATGACACAGCCTTTTGAAGTCTCTGATGAAAATTTTGAATCCTGTATGTAATCTTTCAGTGTTAGGGATCTACTGATTCTCCTTTGTTACAGCACCCATGTCCCTCTGCACGCAGTATCAGAACAGAGTAGGTATGTGCAGATGCTCAAGACCCTTATAAAAATGTCTTGGTATTTGTATATAAGCTATGCATCCGCCTGTATATTTAAAATCATCTCTAGATTACTTATATTACTTAATACAACATAAATGCTATGCTAGTTGTTGCCAGGGTACAACAAATTCAAGCATTGATTTTTGGAGCTTTCTGGAATTACTTCCCCCTAACAATATTTTTCATCCTTAGTTGGTTGACTTTGCTGATATCTAGGGTCAACTGTACGGAATCTCTCTCTCACTGAGTAACCCAGAGAACCAAAGTAGGAAAGAGGAAGTCCAGGAACAATAGCTTGAGAACCAACCAGACTTCAGCACATTTCAGCCCTGTGTCTTCAGGCTGGTCTCTCAAGTTTCCTGAACCTCAGCTACCTTATCTATGAAACAAAAGAAAAAAACAATTTGTTTTAGGGTAGTTAGGAAAGTTATAAGAATTGTTAACAAAATACATAAAATACAAGTACTATAATTGCTATGAAATCTTGTGGTATTTCAAAATTATCATTAATAAATATTAATTATTTCAACAAACACAGTACTTATCTACTATGTGTCAGGCAATATACTAGATACTAATGAAGTGAATCTGTGTTAAGTAAAATGTCCCAGAGAGCAAAATATTCAATAATATTTTATTAAACTGCTGCACATTGTTCTACTTCAAGATTTTACAAATTGATTCTCATGACTCGATTTGCTTTTCTATGGTGAGAGGTTTTCCCCCTGACAAATGCCTTTTTTCCCTCCAGCATTATTTACCTATTTATGGCTGTGCTGGATCCTCACTGCTGTGCAAGGTTTTCTCTAGCTGCGGCACGTGGAGGCTACTTTCTAGTTGCAGCGTATGGGCTTCTCGTTGCGGCAACTTCTCTTGCCGTAGCTCCGCAACACGTGGAATCTTTCTGGACCAGGGATCGAACCTATGTCCCTTACATTGGCAGGCAGACTCTTAACCACTGGACCACCAGGGAAGTCCTAGAGTTTTATTTTTAATCTTTACTGTGGCATTCACCAAGGTAATCAATGACTATAAGGCACACTGCTTTCCCCCAAGACACCTCTCTTTTTGGTTTTGTTTCACTAAAAGGTACATTTGCTTATTCTAACATATATTGGATTCCTTCCTTGCTGGAGAAAATACTCCTTTATTATTTAAGATGTTCTTTTTCTTTTAAAGAACTCCATCTCTTCCTTGGCTCTACCACTATACCTTTCACACACAAATATTCTTCTATTTCGTCCTCTGCTTATCATTTCCCCTTTTCATGTCTGCAGGCCACATCATAATTATCAGGATCAGCAACATCTGTAGGTCAGAGCTTGATGCACTATGGCATCACACACTCCAAGCAGTTCCTAAGAGTCTGTTGACTGATGTAATTACATGGTTCCATTATGAAGAATTGTGCCCTCAGGTCTGCAAAATCTTGGGATGAAATAAAAAACTGTGCACTCTTTGAAATGCTACTTATTACCTTCATGATTATGATGGTAATACACATGAATACATTATCAATGCTACAAAAGTTTATTTTCAAAGAGTTTAATCAAAGTCATAGTGACAAAAAATAAATTAGAAGATTCTTTTAAAGTTATACATGTTTACTAAGATTAAAAAGAATCAGGTATACTTGTATGGCTGCTGCCAAAGAATATTTGAGGACCATTAGTTACTTGGGATTTTAATGGCTGTTTGAAAAGTGGGTTCTATAGTCAAAGTCAAATAACTGTACCGTGAAAGTCGCTCAGTCATGTCTGACTCTTTTCGACCCCATGGACTATACAGTCCATGGAATTCTCCAGGGCTGAATACTGGAGTGGGAAGCCTTTCCCTTCTCCAAGGTATCTTCCCAACCCAGGAACTGAACCCAGGTCTCCCTCGTTGTAGGCAGATTCTTTACCAGCTGAGCCACAAGGGAAGCCCAACTGTAGAGAATAATATTTATAAAAAGTTAAACAGATGGTTCCTACTACAGGACTCAGTACCTTTAATGAGATAATGCTGCTAGGAATCCATGAGTACGGGGTAAGGGTGGAGACATCACGGTATGACCATGGCAGCATGTTCCCCCTCAAATCAGTTGATGAGACTAGTGTTCTCTGAATCACACTTTGTAAAACAGTGACTGAACAAACACTGAGACTCCCAATAACCAAGTGGGGACTGGTTTTACACAAGCAAAACAACTGATTCTCCCCCCACACTGGCATAATAGGCTAATGCCTGCTTTATAGATTCACATCATCCTCATTGTTGAGTTCACATTTTGCATGTGGTTCATTTCCTGATATTACATCTCAGAAAAAAACATAATTATTTTAGCCCTTTGCAATGTCTGGGCTCCTACAATCTTATTAGCCAGAGGAGTGTGCTGCTGGTTTGGAATTTTATTTTGTTTGACAATAGGAAAAACAGATCAAGAAGATTTCCTTGCCCAGCTTGACAGACATTCAGACAAAGATAGAAAATATAATGGAAAGGACAAGCTTCTCAATGAAGGGAGGCCCAGGTGTCCCCAGAAATTTCAGGATCCTACAGTCTTTCTGGGACGCCCACTACAAAACTGGATCACTGCGGCTTCAGAAACTGTGTTCAAGAAAACTGAAAGTAAAAGGCTCCTAGCCTCAGAATTTTGTAGAAGAAAAGAAATTCCCTAGAACACATATCTAAAGGTCTCTTTAATTCAGAGACCAAGAAGTTGTTCCAACAGTAAGATTGTAAAGAGAATCAACAGCACTTATGCTTACTTGTCCAATGAAGAAGGGTAATGAACATCTAGAATCTGAATAGGAAGAAAGGAAGAGAAATAAGAGAATCCTATCTCACTACGCACTCTTGGGGGGCAAATAGTAATAGATATAATTTGTCACCTTGAGGAAGGACCCAATTTCAGGACGATTATGGATAAGAATCAATTGTAAAATGTTACTATTTGGACCAGTGTTGAGAAATTGTTAACATTCTAATGAGACTATAATATAGTTTATAGTCTATCTATAACACTTTTGAATATGAAAAAGACTAATAAAAATAGTTAATGCTATGTATCGTTGAAATATTATTTGTTGACCAATATATCAGGTATATTCAGTTCAGTTCAGTCGCTCAGTCGTGTCCGACTCTTTGCGACCCCATGAATTGCAGCACGCCAGGCCTCCCTGTCCATTAACCAACTCCCGGAGTTCACTCACACTCACGTCCATTGAGTCAGTGATGCCAATCCAGCCATCTCATCCTCTGTCGTCCCCTTGTCCTCCTGCCCCCAATCCCTCCCAGCAGCAGAGTCTTTTCCAATGAGTCAACTCTTCGCATGAGGTGGCCAAAGTTCTGGAGTTCCAGCTTTAGCATCATTCCTTCCAAAGAAATCCCAGGGCTGATCTCCTTCAGAATGGACTGGTTGGATCTCCTTGCAGTCCAAGGGACTCTCAAAGAGTCTTCTCCAACACCACAGTTCAAAAGCATCAATTCTTCAGCACTCAGCTTTCTTCACAGTCCAACTCTCACATCCATACATGACCACTGGAAAAACCATAGCCTTGACTAGACGGACCTTTGTTGGCAAAGTAATGTCTCTGCTTTTGAATATGCTATCTAGGTTGGACATAACTTTCCTTCCAAGGAGTAAGCGTCTTTTAATTTCATGGCTGCAGTCACCATCTGCAGTGATCTTGGAGCCCCCCAAAATAAAGTCTGACACTGTTTCCACTGTTTCCCCATCTATTTCCCATCCCAAAGAAAGGCAATGCCAAAGAATGCTCAAACTACCGCACAATTGCACTCATCTCACACGCTAGTAAAGTAATGATCAAAATTCTCCAAGCCAGACTTCAGCAATATGTGAACCGTGAAATTCCAAATGTTCAAGCTGGTTTTAGAAAAGACAGAGGAACCAGAGATCAAATTGCCAACATCCTCTGGATCATGGAAAAAGCAAGAGAGTTTCAGAAAAACATCTATTTCTGCTTTATTGACTATGCCAAAGCCTTTGACTGTGTGGATCACAATAAACTGTGGGAAATTCTGAAAGACATGGGAATACCAGACCACCTGACCTGCCTCTTGAGAAATCTGTATGCAGGTCAGGAAGCAACAGTTAGAACTGGACATGGAACAACAGACTGCTTCCAAATAGGAAAAGGAGTACTTTAGGGCCGTATATTGTCACCCTGCTTATTTAACTTATATGCAGAGTACATCATGAGAAACGCTGGGCTGGAAGAAACACAAGCTGGAATCAAGATTGCCAGGAGAAATATCAATAACCTCAGATATGCAGATGACACCACGCTTATGGCAGAGAGTGAAGAGGAACTAAAAAGCCTCTTGATGAAAGTGAAAGTGGAGAGTAAAAAAGTTGGCTTAAAGCTCAACATTCAGAAAATGAAGATCATGGCATTCAGTCCCAACAGGTATATGATATAGGTATTATTACAATATTTTCAAACATAAAGTAATATCTAAAAGAATAAAACTTTCATATATCCATATAAAGTTAAAAAAAGACTTTATTCAATATGGATATATTATATATTTAACTTTCATAAAATTACCTGAAATATTCTTAAAAATTTCATTAACCATTTTAGGTTAATAAATTTTAAAATATAACATTTTCAATTGGGTCCTACTCTACAGACCTTAATATTTTTAATTGAAAAATATTCTCTCTTAGGGGCTGAAGAACCTGGTAAGCACAAAACAAATTCTGCTACATGATGGATATTCTTAACTCTATAATTTTGTCAAATGCAAATTTGTACACATTTCAGATCAAATATTTTCATAAGAAGTATCTCCCTTATCAATTCATAATATTATTCTTTCACAGATACTTTGAGGAAACAAAACTCAAGATTGGTAGATTATCACAGCTTGTCTGAACACAAGTATGATTTGTGTGTGAGTCATAGCTAATTGCAAGTACATTTCTGCTCCATAGGCTTAATTTAATAATTGTTTTACCATGACACTCTGCACCACCAAACACTATATTCTTATCACTACCATGAAATATTTTTATCTTCAACAGTTTTTAAAAAGCAAAAACACTTATAGTATTCAAAATAATAATAGGTATTTCACTTTATCCAAATTAACTATCAAAAGCTGCACCCTGATTCCGCGAATTAAAAAAGGGAGAACACCAAATTATTGTTTGCAAAGATTTCCTTCTACTAAGGGAGTTAACAGATGAATAGTTATTGCCTCATTTTTTTGCACCTGCAGAAGAAAACTTGGAATAAAAAATGAACTAAATTAACTTTGAAGGAAAGTCACTTCATTTAAATGAAAAGTCATGCTTCACACAGTAATATAAAAATGCATTTTCTGCAGCTGACTATGCTAAAATGTCATCTTTGGGCACAATCTACTGAATATAAAGCTAACTTTTGAAGTAGATGCTGATATTTTTTTCAGAAGGTCTGTGTCTTTCAAACTTTTTGTGGTTGATGATATCATTTCGGCAGTAATGGTGGATGCTAAATATCAACAAGCTGTTTTGTATAAGTTATACATTACCATTCATTTTCTTGAGGAGCAAAAATTCAGTACTAAATTTTGTTACCTATGCATTTTCAGGGTTAAAAAAACTTATTGTGGCCAAAAGAATTTATTACAAAATAAAAGCATTATCAAACAACAAAACAAACACCAAAAACAAATGATAAAACCATGGAAGCAAAAGCTATCAGACCACCATAGCAAGACTGCTCAACCTTGATTTTACACATACACCTAACAATTTCCCACTGATTCTGCTCATTGAAGATCTGGTGTGTTACTGGACCTTGTAGCTTATAGACCAGAGCACAGCATGACTGGCTAATGACAGAAGGTTGATAAAGGCAGCAACAGCATATCCTTCACTACTACCCTAGACACTGGAAGGAAGTGGCTATCCATGGTCACTCTTGTCCACACTTATTCCATTATTAGCGGTGAGTGCCCACATGCTGTCTTTGAAAAAAAAAAGATGTAGTTACACTGCATCTGGAAAGGATTTGGAAAAGAGCTGGAACATCTTTCAGATTTAAGCAAGTGCTAAAGTTGAGAAATCTGTTCAACTGCATGGGCAGGGGTTGGAAATACTAAGTGAAAGTCTATCAAATCCATCTTGGATTATTTTAATGCATCTAATAATAAGAATGCACCATTAAAAATGGGGGTGGGGGACTTCCCTGGTAGTCCAGTGGTTAAGAATCTGCCTTGCAATGCAGGGGACCAGGGTTCGATCTCTGGTCTGGGAACTAATATCCCACGTGCCGAGGAGTAACTAAGACTGCACACCTCAACTACTGAGCCTGCACCCTGCAACTAGAGTTGGTATGCCACAATGAAAGATCTTGCACGACACAATGAAGATCCTGCATGCCACAACTAAGACCTAATGTGGTCAAGTAAATAAATAAATAATAGTATTTATTTTTGAAAAAACAGGAAACTAGAACAAATGCTCAACAACTGGGATGCTGGGACAAGAGGTATAAACTACAAATGCCTCAGGCAAATTGGGACTCAGGGGTGACCTCTGTGTGGGGAAGACTTGGGGCTGAAGGTCAAGAAAACTAGAAGTGAGCTGATGGTCTGCAGACCTGCTTGGTCTTGTACAAATGACTTTTTTTGAAAGCCATTAACATCTAAAATTGAGAACTTTTCCATTAGACAGATAAAACAGATTCCCTACTTCTCTTGATAAACTGTAAGATCCAGCAACACTGCCCATGTTCCAAGAAGACAAGAGGCCACAGTCAGAAAGCTACTATCTGCCTCTCACTATTGTCAATAATTATAAGAAAGAGCATAATTATTTCTGGAAGTAAAGAATATCCTCTGTCCTGTTAAGGCCAAAACTACCTAATTACCTGAGTTGTGTCAACAGAATCTGAGCAGCTTCACAATACCTGCATGCTGCTGCTGCTGCTGAGTCGCTTCAGCCGTATCTGACTCTGTGTGACCCCACAGACAGCAGCCCACCAGACTCCTCCGTGCCTGGGATTCTCCAGGCAAGAATACTGGAGTGGGTTGCCATTTCCTTCTCCACAATACCTGCATGGTCCTGAAGAAATCTGATTTTACTCTCTACCTTCCACCCTCAACTCCCACACGGTTTCTATAATTTGTGCATCCTTAGTGTGATAAGGAGGCTTATACATCTGCATAAGAGGAACTGAGAATCACATCGCATTTGATTCCTACCAGTGAGCATTTTCTCAGTGTTCTGGTCACGATCCATTAACAAATGCTGTGCATCTGTGATTGTCCAGTATTTTCCCCTCATCATCCCCTTAAGTTGTATCCTGAAGCCGTGGTTACAGTGAACTGTGAATGTCTGTATTATCAGTTCCCACCCACTCTGGTTTAATCAAGGGAACCAGGGCTTGTGTTAGGTAGGAAATGGTAACAGTGGAAAAGCCACTGTGTGGCTTGAATTGTTTCAAGTGGTCAGGACCATCACAAGGTGTAGCTAAGGCAGGGTCTGTAGCTTTGGAGCCCTTTCACCCATGCTTCTATTTACTTGCTCTGGGGCTTCTCCAAGCTTCAATTTCCTTATCCCTAAATTGAGATAACGATACTTTCATTACAGCACTGTCATAAAGCCTGAAGGTAATACTATACCTGAAACAGCACAGTAAAAAGCACACACTGACGTCTCAGTAGATAGAAGCAGCCTTTAATTTGTACTGCAGATATGATCCAAGGGGAATTATGGTGAAATACCTTCTACCCAGCCTTTTTCTTACATTTAGTGAACGAACGCTTCGGGGGTTCAACTTTGGGGAATCTATTTCAAAAATATAATTTCCATGATTCCTAACAAATACGCTACATCTCCAATAGTCTAATAACTTAAGGAAATGCTATGTTAAACTCTTACTTAAATTATGGATTATATACAGTATTTAGAGTGACAATGGTGATTATTTTACAGTTAAAATTGTTTTTCCAAATAGCAGCACATTTTTATTCACATACAAATTTTCTCATCTCCACAGGTAAACCCAAATCTCATTACACTGTATTCATCTCAATGTTGAGTTTTCAAAACATGCAAAGGTTGTAACTTGACTGAAACTTTTTCTTAGACACCCAAATCGATGTGCATGAAGACTTTATCAGATACTTTATATCCAGATGTTCTCTTTCCCTTAAATTCTGATGAGCTTCCCATGACTGGCTGATTGGTAAGGTAGTACATGGGTCATGAAATAAAAATCAAACCAAATTCACCTTTATATAACTCAAAAAGACTTAGCATTTTCACTGCTTTTTTTTTTAAATAAAAATGCATATTGCCTTTTTTATATGTTCTTAGCTATATATCTATTTTGAAACGTTTTCATGTAATTTCTAAATTTAGCTCCTACTTCCTTTTTCTGTACCATCTGAGCTATAATCCATCTCTGATAACATTGTGATCTTTACTCCAAAGAACCTCCATAGAAACAGACTCTCAAAAAGAAGGCTGACTTACACTAACCTCTTCTTGCACGTAGTACAAGCTGACCACTTTCTTCCCTCGGCAGTTTCTGTGGGCATCATCCACATATATTTTAAAATTACCTTCACTTGGTGGTAGGAAATATTAACTGTTCTAGAATATCAACATCTTTTATCAGAATGACCTCTTACTAGGAAAATGAGTTAAAGGAAGAAATTCACCTCTTTTAAACCTAAAGCAGATGAATAGGTTAAAAACAATGGCACACATGTAGTTAGGGATTTGAGACTAATTTATCTAGATTAATTATCATTCTATGAAAATGTTCTTCTCTTTTTATTTTCCACTCATTAATATCATATTTAATACCTTGAATTATATAGATAACAAAACTTTGGTAGGAGGAGGTAACTTCTAGCAATACAGTCATCCCTCATTATCTGCAGTAGACTGGTTCCAGGAGCCCCTAGAATACCAACTCTGTGGATGCACAAGTCACTGATATAAAATGGTGTGGTACAATCAATACAGCTGGCCCTCTATGGATTCAACTGCAGATATGGTGGGTTGACTGCAGGCAGAAACAATCTGAGTGTGTAGCCAGTAAACGGAAGCATAGGAGCCTTGCATTTATGAAGGAAATCACTGGTCCTAAGGAGCCTGCAGTCCTTAATTAAAAAGGTAACCTTCAGATCTGGTGAAGAAAGGATACAGAGTGAGGACTCAGTCTTCCAAGAATCTTATCCATCCTTCCACTTAAGCTTTTCTTAATTATTCCTATTTCCTGGTGCATTTATAGTCTTCATAAAACACTTGGGGGGCACCAAAATACATACCATCTGGCACTGCTAATATTTAAGTGTTCCATGTTTATATGTATAGAATTTCCAACAATTCTCATTACTTCAGGGTACGGACTGCCTAATATTTATTATATTTTAGCACAATGCTAGGGCTACTCAATAAATATTCTACTATGGAAATGAACTGTCTTCCTTTCTTATGTATTTGTCCAGAAATGAGATTTAACAAGACTGAGGATAAGAAGACTTAAATTGAAGAAAGTAGGGAAAACCACTAGACCATTCAGGTATGACCTAAATCAAATCCCTTATGATTATACAGTGGAAGTGAGTAATAGATTTAAGGGACTAGACCTGATAGATAGAGTGCCTGATGAACTATGGACGGAGGTTTGTGACATTGTATAGGATTCAGGGATCAAGACCATTCCCATGGAAAAGAAAAGCAAAAAAGCAAAATGGCTGTCTGGGGAGGCCTTACAAATAGCTGTGAAAAGAAGAGAAGCAAAAAGCAAAGGAGAAAAAGAAAGATATACCCATTTGAATGCAGATTCCAAAGAATAGCAAGGAGAGATAAGAAAGCCTTCCTCAGCGATCAATGCAAAGAAATAGAGGAAAACAACAGAATGGGAAAGACTAGAGATCTCTTCAAGAAAATTAAAGATACCAAGGGAACATTTCATGGAAAGATGGGCTCGATAAAGGACAGAAATGGTATGGACCTAACAGAAGCAGAAGATATTAAGAAGAGGTGGCAAGAATACAAAGAAGAACTGTACAAACAAGATCTTCACCACCAAGATAATCACGATGGTGTGATCACTCACCTAGAGCCAGACATCCTGGAATGGGAAGTCAAGTGGGCCTTAGAAAGGATCACTATGAACAAAGCTAGTGGAGGTGATGGAATTCCAGTTGAGCTATTCCAAATCCTGGAAGATGATGCTGTGAAAGTGCTGCACTCAATATGCCAGCAAATTTGGAAAACTCAGCAGTGGCCACAGGACTGGAAAAGGTCACTTTTCATTCCAATCCCAAAGAAAGGCAATGCCAAAGAATGCTCAAACTACCGCACAATTGCACTCATCTCACACACTAGTAAAGTAATGCTCAAAATTCTCCAAGCCAGACTTCAGCAATACGTGAACCGTGAACTTCCAGATGTTCAAGCCGGCTTTAGAAAAGGCAGAGGAACCAGAGATCAATTTGTCAACATCCACTGGACCATCGAAAAAGCAAGCGAGTTCCAGAAAAACATCTATTTCTGCTTTATTGACTATGCCAAAGCCTTTGACTGTGTGGATCACAATAAACTGTGGAAAATTCTGGAAGAGATGGGAATACCAGACCACCTGACCTGCCTCTTGAAAAACCTATATGCAGGTCAGGAAGCAACAGTTAGAACTGGACATGGAACAACAGACTGGTGCCAAATAGGACAAGGAGTACGTCAAGGCCGTATATTGTCACCCTGCTTATTTAACTTATATGCAGAGTACATCATGAGAAACGCTGGGCTGGAAGAAGCACAAGCTGGAATCAAGATTGCCGGGAGAAATATCAATAACCTCAGATATGCAGATGGCACCACCCTTATGGCAGAAAGTGAAGAGGAACTAAAAAGCCTCTTGATGAAAGTGAAAGAGGAAAGTGAAAAAGTTGGCTTAAAGCTCAACATTCAGAAAACGAAGATCATGGCATCTGGTCCCATCACTTCACAGCAAATAGATGAGGAAACAGTGGAAACAGTGTCAGACTTTATTTCTCTGGGCTCCAAAATCACTGCAGATGGTGATTGCAGCCATGAAATTAAAAGACGCTTACTCCTTAGAAGGAAAGTTATGACCAACCTAGATAGCATATTCAAAAGCAGAGACATTAAGGTTCGTCTGGTCAAGGCTATGGTTTTTCCAGTGGTCATGTATGGATGTGAGAGTTGGACTGTGAAGAAAGCTGAGCGCCGAAGAATTGACGCTTTTGAACTGTGGTGTTGGAGAAGACTTGAGTGTCCCTTGGACTGCAAGGAGATCCAACCAGTCCATCCTAAAGGAGATCAGTTCTGGGTGTTCTTTGAAAGGATTGATGCTAAAGCTGAAGCTCCAATACTTTGGCCACCTCATGCGAAGAGTTGACTCATTGGAAAAGACTCTGATGCTGGGAGGGATTGGGGGCAGGAGGAGAAGGGGACGACAGAGGATGAGATGGCTGGATGGCATCACAGAGTTTGGGTGACCTCTGAGAGTTGGTGATGGACAGGGAGGCCTGGCGTAGTGCAATTCATGGGGTCGCAAAGAGTCGGACACGACTGAGCAACTCAACTGAACTGAGGATAAGAAGAAAAAAATGACCAATACAGAACAGAGGAAACAGTTCTGCCCAAGAAGTTGGGAGGTCTGGCTGGGGCTCTGGAACGATGTTAGACTAGTTTATTTTATTTTATTTTTTTAACATTAGTTTCTTAACCTGTATAGGTTAAGTACTGACTTCTGTAAATAAGTTATTGGACTAGAGAATGGCAGAAATGCCGTGCCCTTGTGATATACATTCAAACTAAGTTAGGATGAAATTATTCATCCAATGGTATTGCACGGACCCTAAGTCAAACAGAACAGAGCAGGGCTCTGGACTTCCGTTGCCATGCCACACATCAACCTTTTAGCTTCTGGACTGTGAAGTGGTCAAGAAGGTCTCAGGTGCTGTAGTCACTGAAGTAACTTGGAGCAGTGGCTATAATAGAAATTTTAATAATTTTAATGCTGGTACAATGGATAACAGGTAAGGGCTGGATACCAGCTCTATAAGTAATGTCTTTTGAGTGATAGATGTGATTTTATTCAAAACTTATTACTCATCTGATGGTGCACGACTACCTAAGAGCTGACAATAAAATGAAAACAAATTCCCACCAATACTAAGAATAATGAATCTTCTTGTTTCCATTCCTCCCCATACTTCTAACTCAATCTTTTTTTTTTTTTTTTTTTTAAGGTAGCCATTCTACAACTTCTGGCTTTCCTTCATGAGCATGAGTCCACCAGTATTCTTGCCTGGAGAATCCCATGGACAGAGAAGCCTTGCAGGCTAGAGTCCGTAGAGTCACAGGGAGTTGGACACGACCTAAGTGACTTAGCACACAAACAAGCATCTTGCAATGAGGAGCCCAAACAATGCTCCATGTCCTGCTTTGCTAAATAAATAAAGCATAGCATCCAAGAACAGACCTAACTACAACCTTGGCTTCACAGATGAAGAAAGTGCTATTCTCTGTTCACAATAAAATTGTCTGTGACGTGTGACAGCAGTTATGTTTCCATCTAGGGATTTGAGGCCCCTCTGGACACACTGCAGCTCATGCATACCAGCGGCCCCGAGAGCCAAGAAGATGAAAAGGAGAAGTGGGGAGGGCTGATGTAACCCTTGCACAAAGTAGTACTAAGTATTAGTGTCACTGAGTTTTAGCACTTCGAGTGAACACTGGAATCACCTGGGGAACTTTACACACACACACACACACACACACACACACACGTCTAGGTCCCACCCTTGGAGATTCTTAGATTCTGTTCATAACAGCTTTATTTAATTTTTTTAAACTTTTTATTTTACATTGGAATATAGCCGATTAACAATGCTGTGTCAGTTTCAGGTGCACAGCAAAGGGGCTCAGCCATACATACACATGTATCTATTCTCCCCCGAACTCCCCTCTCATCCAGGCTGCCACATAACAGTGAACAGAGTTCCCTGTGCTGTACAGTAGGTCCTTGTGGGTTATCCATTTAAAATATAGCATGTGCACATTCTGATTTGGGTTTTCCAGGTAGCTCAGCGGTCAAAGAATCTACCTGGCAATGCAGGAGATATGGGTTCAATCCCTGGGTTGGGAAGATCTCCTGGAGAAGGAAATGGCAACTCACTCCAGTATTCTTGCCTGGGAAATTCCATGGATAGAGGACCGTGGAGGGCTATGGTCCATGGGGTTGCAAAGAGTTGGACATGACTCAGCAACTACAACAATAGCATTTTGATTTAATTGGTTTGGGAAGTGGTCAAGGTTTTATACCACTTTCCAGGCCGTCTAACGTACAGCCAGAGCAGAGAAACACTGGTGGACACCTTGGTCTCCCGAGTATCGGGCACATAACTAACCACTGGGTACAGGAAGGCGCTATCAAAACCTGTGTGTTTAATATGAAAAGGAGAAAGAGATGAAGTTGTCCTGTATTTAACAGATGGCATAACGACGGTACCCTCCGATGTCCGATGGCCGTGTACTGTGTGAATCCTGAGAGAAAGGCAGGAAGTTCCCAGGGAGTCTTCAGTCCTTTGTGCATTTTCCATGCGCTGCTACACACCCCCATTAGTATGTCCCCAGTGGCTGATGTACAGATTCTAGTATCTTAAAGCGAAGAACACTGACAATTTATAAGGAGAAGGGAAATAATCAGGAAGACATTTTGAGCCATGGGAGGTTTCCTGATTACGTGATGGCAAACCACTGACAAGAACTGTAGAACTCAAAGAAGAGTTCCACATTCTTCTTTTATAAAGTGACAAGTGTTCCAAATATTTATTTTTCTTTTTCATGACAAGGGGGATGAAGAAGCAGTTTTTTTTGGCTGATACTTTTATAAAAATAAATATATTTAAACTATCTCTTCAAGGCCAAAGAGCATTTTAAAAATGAATGAGAGAGAAACTGCTAGGAAACTTGCACTGTGGAAATGGATATTTGGAAATGTTCTCACCGTGATGTGATTTTGCTGTTAAAATCAACATAAGGTGTGATACCAGGTGGGGAAAAAAAAAAACAAAACTATCTTATGTGTAAACTTTAAAAGCTTGAGTAAACCATATTTTAAAGAAAGAGTTTTAGTGGGGAGTTTTAGAAAGAGTTTTAGTTTTATCCCATTTGTTAAAGATGAATAATGTAACACTCTTCAGCTGGTTTGAAAAAAGGGCTGACTGATACCCAGTAAGATGGAAATTCACTAGCAAAATTACAATGAAAAACTTTCACATAATTGGTGAATGGGGTTTAAAACGAGCAGTGGGATTTCATAAGCACAGCCAACGATGGAGCTCCTTCCATTGACAGGTACATATCTTGTGTGATATCTTTTTATTTATAAGACACTAAAATAAGTACTGACTTCAACTGAACTTAGAACCAGACCACTGAATCACTATCACACAGAATTAATCAATTTTTTGCAACATTTAAATGTTTTACACCACAAAGAACTAAAAAACATCATCAAACATAACTTCAACAAAAGTCAAAATAATTTTTATCAATGGGGTATGTGATTCCAAAAAGTGTGGACCATTTAACAGACCCTGGGCATTCACTCAGCCACTCCAAGATCTGATGTGCAGCGAGGAGAGAGGAGGTGCACACTGCTACCTGTGGGTTGGTAGTGTAGAATAGTAAACACTAGAAATCCTATGCCAGAGAGTGAGCCATGAAGAAACTCTGCTAAAGACTGGCTTAGAAATCAAGCATAATTGCTTCAGCAGATAGGTATACATTTCACTAGTTCAATGAACCTGTGGAGGGACTGTGCCCCCTATTTTCATTGTCTCAGCATCTTGTATGATGATTTTATATGGTAGGTGAGCAAGAGATGTGATTGACAAAAACAATAACTTTTGGTGAAAAAAAAAACTGTACCTTTTCAGTATATTGGTGGGGTCCATTTCTACTAATGGAACACAAAATCACCATTCTTATCAATGGATAACTTGTTCTGAATCAATATCTACAATGGTCAGCCACTGGGAAGTAGAAAAATTATTAACTGGTCTCCTTGAATTATAAAAAGCCTCTGTTAAATATAGTACAGTGGAAAACTACGAGACAGTGTTCTGAGCCCCAGAAGACACCCACTTTCAATGTGTCAGAATTATCTATTTCACACTCCATGTATTAATGTTTGCTTTAGCTGCTAAAATCACTAAAACATCTTGTTCTTTAAAAATGCTCATACTGTTATATAGAGATTACATCTTATATGATCACAGAAACACTGTCTCTGCTTTTGTGAAATCTTGCCCTGAAAAGCAAATCTTTATGCAAATGTATTAGGTACAAGCAATAAGTATTCATGAACAGTTTTATATATTCCATATAACCTTGCCTTTGGTTCCTTTACAATGCCAGGGTCTCTCATGACCTAAACTAGTTGCATGCAACTGTCCTCACCAGCTCGCCTCTCAGAACACACTAATGAGCAGGAGAATCCTCCACTGGCTTGGGACCACGTGCTTCTCTCACCTGAGGTGCCCCTGCTCTGGGTAACTGAGGATATAGCACATGTAGGTCAAAGACATACTTTGTAAAGATTTAAATCCATCCCCAACCTCAGGCAGCATTTAGAGCATCCCTCCGACCTTCCACTGCTTTTCTATTTTTCAATATGGGGCACAAAAATCTGAATTTTAGTAAGACAAAACCCTCACGCTCCTTATGGTTCTCCACCAAGTATCCAACACATACAACTGCTATACTCCTTTTGTTTTTTGCTCCCTGCTTGCTGATTCATGAGGAAGAAGAGACGGAAAAGGAACAAAGTAAATCCAGTCTAGGCTTCACCCACCAGGACATTTTGTTTTTCCTTAAACCTAGATGTTCAATAACACAGCTCTTGCTCTAATTATTCACAATGGCTACTTGGTTTGAAAGTTAGGATAGAGACTAGATATCCAGCTCTGTAGACCTATATATAATACACTATATATAATGAGGTGCCAACCTAGTGGGTGGAAAGAAATGGGTGGGGTACACCTGGTAGAAGATTCAGGGTGCCTGGAGTCAAAGTTTATGGGAACAAAATTTTACTTGGATAAGTGAGACTTCACAGCATCCATACTGTTAAAATGCATCTTTAGAAAAGCACCAAGGAAACCCCAAAACGTGAATTTGGGAGTACTCAAGTCCATGACAACAGGTACTTTCTGTTCCCCTTTTTGGGGAAGGCTGACTGAATGGGTATTTCCCAGTCCTTCTGGACTCTCTTTTATTTGCTACTAATCCACCTATCATTTACAGGGAGTGACATGGGAAATACTTTATCCCATTTACTGTCTAAGCACCTACTTGGTGCCCAGCACTGCGGTAGGCACTTCAGGACAGACACAGGTGCACGTGGTTAGAAAGACAGCTATAAAGACAAATAATAAAAGGAAGCTGGAAAAGAATCCGGGCACGGAAGGGTTCAATTAAGAGGCATCCCTGAAGTGCACATTCTGGGGAAATATGCAGATCCTCCTGGGAGCTCTTCCCAGGTTTACCCCACACTAAAATCTGGGATGCCCCCGGGGGAGCACGCTGAGCGAGCAGGTTGCCTCGCGCAGTCATGTGATTTGTTGCACGTGGTCCTGAGCCAAGGGGGCAGTGGGAACCGAAGCCTTGCCCATGTGCTGCTGGCCAGGCACACGGGGTCCACTCCCAGGAAGGCCTTTTCCATGTCACACAAAGGCACTGCCCTGATAAGGGCACACCTGCAGGAGAGGCAGCAACCTTATAGCCCATAGAGACTTCTCTTTTTGCCTCCAGGTAGCATTTACGGCATGTGCTAATTGCTATTCTCATTTTTATATTTTTAAATATCATCTCCCTAGCTAGACTTCACTTGGGTGGCATGTCCCTCCGTTGTGTGAGTCATTCCTTCAGGGGGTTGCCTTAGTTGGTTCTGAATGTCTCTGTTTCAAGAACCTGTTTGGATCAGAAGTGCAAAGTAAACAACTGTGCTTTGTACCCAGCCACTGAAGGTTAATGACAATTACACAGGGTGTGTGGTAAATCATGTTCATTGCCTTCCACGGCTTTCTGGTTCACACCTTTGTCCCTGGCCATGAATAGACCTGAAGCCATTCTTGAAAATATGTATCCAGGCTTAAAGTTTAGTTTCCACTTCCTCACATGCTCCTGCTGAAGAACAACTGGAAACTGAGAAGTTTTTCTAAGAATGTCCCTCGCATGATACAGCAATGGCTTTGAAGAGTGAGGAAGCAAGATCCATTTCCTCTTTAGGCAGTGAGTCTGGTCATAGACGCAACTATTTTTAATCCAACATTCTACTGCTAAGGAGGCAATTTGCTCAATAAGGCAAACTGCAAAAGTTTTATGTAAATCCTACAGTTGCCACTCTTTCTTTTGTAGAAACAGGCTCTTCACAAGGAGAAGCTGATCCAATGGTTAAAGTATGAAAGGCTTGGCTGTTGTAGAAAAAATATTTTCTTTTAACATCTAGGCAAAGACAATGTCCAAAATTCCTACAGTCTGATAAAATTAAAACCACATGCTGAATGGTGTTGAGTTGGTTTTTCTTTTTCCTTTTTTTTTTTAACATGGAGAAAAATATGTAATCATACATTTAGAAACTGAGTACTGGATACTAATGAAGAGTATCAGTTTTTGAAACTGAGTGTTGAAATTCTCAGTGTTAAAAAAGAAGGTAAAAAAGAAAGCCATTGTGCAATAATGGGTCCTGTCACACTACAACTATACATTTGTAACTGCTGAGTGAAAAGAGGTTAAGATTTTTGTCTTAGCCCTCAAACACATAGCAGGTGAGTTTTGATGGCAGGAGTTGTTATAATAATTTCTACTTCCTCATCTTGCTTCCCTGTAGTTTACAATCATCTAGGGGGCACACTGACTATTTGAGAGATCAATTACGACACACATTCAGTCAGTTCAGTTCAGTCGCTCAGTCGTGTCCGACTCTTTGCAACCCCATGAATCGCAGCACACCAGACCTCCCTGTCCATCACCAACTCCCAGAGTTCACTCAGACTCACGTCCATCAAGTTGGTGATGCCATCCAGCCATCTCATCCTCTGTCGTCCCCTTTTCCTCCTGCCCCCAATCCCTCCCAACATCAGAGTCTTTTCCAATGAGTCAACTCTTTGCATGAGGTGGCCAAAGTACTGGAGTTTCAGCTTTAGCATCATTCCCTCCAAGGAACACCCAGGACTGATCTCCTTTAGAATGGACGGGTGGATCTCCTTGCAGTGCAAGGGACTCTCAAGAGTCTTCTCCAACACCACAGTTCAAAAGCATCAATTCTTCAGCGCTCAGCTTTCTGCACAGTCCAACTCTCACATCCATACATGACTTCTGCAAAAACCACGGCCTTGACTAGATGGACCTTTGTTGGCAAAGTAATGTCTCTGCTTTTGAATATGCTATCTAGGTTGGTCATAACTTTCCTTCCAAGGAGTAAGTGTCTTTTAATTTCATGGCTCCAATCACCATCTGCAGTGATTTTGGAGCCCCAAAAAATAAAATCTGACACTGTTTCCACTGTTTCCTCATCTATTTGCCATGAAGTGATGGGACCAGATGCCATGATCTTCATTTTCTTAATGTTGAGCTTTAAGCCAATTTTTTCACTCTCCTCTTTCACTTTCATCAAGAGGCTTTTTAGTTCCTCTTCACTTTCTGCCATAAGGGTGGTGTCATCTGACATAAATTATGAACTGTTAAATAACAGTGCTTTTTTATTCGGCTGTTTAAGGTCTGTAGTTCTTAGCAGATATGACTTTATAACTTTAGGCTGCCCACAATTGAGATTTCAGGGCTTACATGAATTTTGGTAAAGAATTTTAAAATTGGGGACTGTTCTTTCACATATACTATGACTCCACCTATTTTCAACAGAACACTGCCAAGATATACATCATTAGCCAAATTTAATGTACCACATTCTGCAACTCTGGCTGATTTTAGAAAGAATTGCAAATCTTATTTTGAGAACAAAGCCTGGCCCACATTTGCCTAAAGTGTCCCAAGGCAATTGGATTCCTGGCATGGATGCTGGCAGAGAAGCCGCCTGCAAGTACTGGAAAGGTAGTGACTTCTGGCACCTGGTAGGAAGTATCTTTGGAATGAACAAGAAAGCTTGACCGACCTCCAATCTGCTCTTTAAAAAAATTTTTTTTAATGCCTAGGAAGATAGGAATAGTGAAGATCTACTTTCAGGTCCTTGAACTGGAGTTTTAAAAGAACTATGGCTTCTCAGGTGGCGCTACTGGTAAAGAACCTGTCTGCCAAAGCAGGAGACCTAACAGACGCGGGTTCGATACCTGGGTCGGGAAGATCCCCTGGAGGAGGGCATGGCAACCCACTCCAGTATTCTTGCTTGGAGAATCCAATAGACAGAGAAGCCTGGCGGGCTACGGTTCATAGGGTTGCAAAGAGTTGGACATAAGTGAAGCGACTTAGCACGCATACTACAGGCAACTTCTTATTGGTTGAGTTTTCAACTTCAGATTAGCAAAAGAACACATTACTGGGAGAAACCCATATATGGCAACCCACTCCGGTATTCTTGCCTGGAGAATCCCAAGGACAGAGGAGCCTGGCAGGCTACAATCCATGGGTCGCAGAGAGTCGAACACAACTGAAGTAACTGTGCATGATACACACTCATTACTAACTTTAGAGCAGAACTGACTAGGGAGGAGATGAAATCTAATACTTTAAATCTAATGACAAAGTACTGGGACAGGAGAATAACTTCTATAGTATCATTTTGAACCAAAGAAGGGAAAAATTTTTATACTGAAAAATTATGTATAACCATAGATAGTAAGGACAGAAAAATGTCAATCTTTGAACACTTACTGTGTGCTAGGCAGACACGGTTCTAAGAGCTATAATATAGAATATGCATTTAATCTTTACAACAACCACAGAAGCTAGGTACTATTCTTAGCTCTACTCATTGGGGTGGGAATGGAGGAATTGTTAACTAACTTGCCCACGGTCACTCATATAAATGGCAGAATAAACATTCAACCTTATAAAGCTGGTTCCAGAATGCCTGTATCATAATGATACACTAATAATGGAGAAAGAGCAAAAGTAACTTGTCTTTATAATTTAGATAATCTGAAGATAGTAATTCCAAGTTGTTGATACAGTGGAAATGTTTCCAAAAGTGACTATGAGATGGGCTTCCTATAAGATGATTTTAAGATATTAAAGGAAAAAAAGAAAAGAAAAAAACTGAGGTCTGAACATTCAGCATTATATACTTAGGCCAAAACAACCAATCTAAGCAGCTATATTTGGGGAACTACGGTTGAAGACACAGGAGTGGATGGAAGCCACCAGGTGAAGTAAATTAGACCTGCAAACTTTTTCCAACACTTTTCTTCAAATACACTCATTTCCTGATTTCCATGATTACAGGCCACCGGGATCTACCAAAGCTCTCTTTTCTAACTCCAAGGGATTCCAATATATTGGATACCCCATGACTACACTAGTTGGTCAAATTCTTGGAATTAGGGGGAATTATGAAAGTGATAGGAAGAAAATGCTCATGCAGATTACTACGAGCAGAAAAAAACACCATTGTTTAGGCAGTGTTAGATTTTAAATAATCATTTTCATTTCTTCTTTTATATTATATAGCAAACCTCTAGACAGAAAAATCAAGCCCGATTCAAGGGGGGAAAAGAAAAATCTTCCTGACCTCAGTCTTCTCCATCGTAATTATCAATGCCAGGAATACTAGAGCAATGTCTACAAATTGAGGAGGGTACTCAACAAGATTTTCTGAAGACAATAAGACTGGGAATATAGTACTCATCCTAAAATAAAAATTAATAATACAAACAAAAAGTAAATAGTAAAATAAAAACAGAATCTGAAACAATAAAAACAAAACTACAAGATGTTTAAATTCATTGAACTTGAGAAAAGAATTAGTAGTAACTCCTGTATCTAGTAAGCCTACCACTAAAATTAAATTGTGGAAATTATGTTTACATTTAGCTTGACAATGTAAAAATAAGATAATAACCTTCACATACTGAAAGATGGGTGAAGGAGAAGTAGGTAACAGAATTTTTCTAATTTCCTATCTTTCAATGGCAGCAAGTAAACAGAAAAGGTATATATTAAATGTACAGCTTTGAAAACTATTTCAAAGTTATGATGTTTCTATTATCTTCTACTTTTATCAGGAGAAACTCTTAGGAACTAATTTTCTCTATGATGAAATGTATATCTGAAATTCAGTGATTTTTTTTCAGTGTCTCAGTTTCTTTCTACTACTTCTGAGTTGAAGTAAAATTAAATAATTAATATACAATATTTATGTAGAAAGATATAATAAAGTCAATCAGTTTTTCTATTCATTTGGAATGATGTTCACCAAATGCTGATGACAGCTATTTCTCAAGGGTGGAATTCTGAGTATCCTTTTAAAGTTGTTTCTTCATAGTGATTGACTTAAAAAAACAGTGTATTATTTTTCAAAAGAGGAATAAAATCATTACCCTTAAAAAAGCATCAAATGTATATTAACTGACATGAAAAGGTGCTAAAAATATAATACTGGAACTAAATGATAGATTGTACAACAGTAAAATGTCATTTTTAGTTTTGAAATCTATATACATGAAATAAATTTACACACACAAAAATAGAGCAAATGTATAAGGATGGTTAATTTCTAAACTGATCTTCATCAGCATTTGCTGATTTGTCTACAAAGAATTACATTACTCGTGCAATTTAAGATAAACATACACATTCTAAATAGTAACTTGAAAATTTTTACTGGGGTGTAATTTCTAATGGATACTCTGAAGAGAGTAAGATAGCACCTGTGAGTCTAATGGGGGGGGGCGGGGATTTTGTGGACTGAACATAAATGGAGCCATCTTTACAATCGTCATCTTTGAGGTCCATGCTGGCTGAGATGGAGACTCCCCTTCTCTCTCCTTTTGTTGCTCCAAAACTTCCATTTCTGGTTCTTAGGCTCCATCTCTTTTCCCTTTGGGTCTCCTGGTTGACTACACTATATTATTAGCAAGTGAATAACCAAAGGGCTTCCCAGAGGCACAGTGGTAAAGAATCTGCCTGCAATGCACAAGATGCAAGTGATGAGGGTTCGATCCCTGGGTCAGGAAGATTCCCTGGGAGGAGGACATGGCAACCCACTCCAATATTCTTGCCTGTAAAACTCCACTGGCAGAGGAGCCTGGCGGGCTACATTCCATGGGGTTGCAGAGTCAGTAAGACACAAGACTGAGCATGCATGCAAACAAAAACCAAATCTTTTTCTGAGCTATGTTAACCCAAACTGGAGTCAGATTTGATTGGTCAAGACCAGAAGACCTCATCAAGAATCTTGATTTTTAAAGTGAAAGGAGATAGTTGTTCAAATATTGAGAATCCTCCAATAGCTTACCCGGGACTAAGATAATTAAAGGAGGACTGATAGGATAATTTCCGAAGGACTGGAATCTACTCTCCATAAATCATTATACCTCTCAACTTGATTCAGCGGGTCTGTGAGCTACAAGGTACCCAAAGTCCTGGCTGACCACGTGGGAGAAAAGAGGGTGGGGAATCTGACACTTCCAAATTATAGCCTTCATACTCAGGCCAGAGTTGGCTTAGGATTCCTCAATTGATTTAACTACAGGCGTCCTGAAAAAGGGCACTTTCCAGCATGTGCTGCCCTGTGATTACTGAAATCAGCCAGGGGTTGCCAGGGTCATCCAGGGGCTCATGTGCTACCTAGCCTTAAACCTCTCATGTGCCACGACCTAAAGACCCTCTATGGATGGGAGAGAACCAGGCGGGCAGGTAAGTGCAGTCCTGATGGCAAGAGTTAATTCTACTTTCCTTGGAGAAAACATGTGATTAGATTTGGATAATGGGCAAAGTTTTCTATTATGAAATAGCATCTTACTCCACATAGTGGGTTAGAAACATGAATGTTATCCTCACCTTTCTGATAAGAGTGTTGAAAAACACACAAGAACTTTGAATTTAATTAGTACATTAACTTAGCAATACTCTAGCATTCTTGTGCCCAATTTATGATGACAGGGAGCTTTGTTTTTTAACACTGCTGAGATTTCTGAGAGGGCCAAGTTCAACTTTTGACTGTCTGTTTTATTTTCTTCACCAGCAACTGGAGACCTTTCCAAATGACTCAGTGATTCATCTTTAATTAATTTTTCCTGACTGGGAACCTGGACATTTCTCTCTGCAAATGTTCAAGAAGGACATGTTTCATTTTTTAAAGAAAATGTTGCAGCTCTTCCTTTGCCATTCTGGATACACAGTGCACTTAGTCAATGGTTGATTGAATACTTTTTAAAAAATACATAAGTCTGGTGCTATGAAAAAAATGCATGTACTTCTAAATAGAACATTTCCTTCTGTGTAAAAAAAAAAAAAAAAAAAGAATGGATTAGCATGTAGATAGGTGCAAATTATCTCAGTTCTCATTCCTGGATTGGGTGTTTGGTGCAAATATGTGCAGTTTATTATGTTTGTAACATTTTAGGTAGAGTCTTATGTCTTAATCAAATATTTTAAAACAAAAAAGTGAATGGGAAAATGATCAGTCTTCCATCATTAATGTTCAAGTCTAGGTCATGTCACTGTGCCAGTCTCAGGGAAGGGGTGAGAGGAAATGAGGTGCTCATGGACTTAAGTTGGCAGCGGCAGTTCCTTTTTCTTGGAGCCCAAGGTCACAAGTCAGATTCCTCCTTTCCCTTCAGGGACAGCACTGGAGGCAGCACGGGAACAAGGTAGCAGGCAAGGAGAACAGATCAGACTTGGCTACACCTGATTACTAGAAAGGCCTCTCAACTGCGGAGAGACACAGTAGGAGTAATACCACTCCTGCAGTGGTTGCCTAGTCCTTCCTGGTCTAGATCTCCCAGATCTTATGCCTCATGCATTCATTTAAAAAAAAAAAACTCATCCCAGCCAAAATGGACTGAAGCACAGACCCACACATAAAAATTTTTCAATAATATTTTCTGTCTCCTATGGGAGTTTATGCTGACCTATAAAAGAAAAAACTCTCTGTACACATAACACACGTATTAGAGAACCTTTCTTAACTGCTTTCTGGTGAGAGATTGGCATTAAAAATAGACATTGGAAGCATTTAAATAAAAAATTATCCAGCATCTCAAATTGAAGTCAAATTTTGCATTGATATATCCTGCAAGGGCAAACGGGAGGGGAAAAAAAGGCCAAATCTTTCAGCATATATTTAAAACAGCATGGCCACAAAGAAATGATTGACAAAGGAACAATCATCATTCTGCAATTTTCACACAATAAATTGGGGAAAAATCACTGCAATTTTGGTATAAATGTCCCTTTCAGGTGTATTTCTCAGAGTAGCCATTATATTTTATTCCAATTTTTTTCCCCCTTCTTGCCTTTGACTTAGTTGCATTCTAGAATTTTCATTCGAAACAAATCTACAATAATCATTATTACTTTGTTCCAGATATATGAAGGGTTATTACACCAAATTATTAGTAAGTAATTAAACACAAAAAATCAGTTAGTAAAACAAAATCATATGTAATTTACACCAGCTTTTAGAATGATAGCTTGGCACTAATAAAAGTCCTCTGACAAAGAATGACTTCATTATAAGAATGACTCTGATTAGGCATCACCCTTCACACTGAGATTACATTTTTACTTATTTAAAAATTTTATTTGTTTATTTTTGGTCACATGGTACAGCATATGAGATCCTAGTTCCCCAACCAGGAATTGAACCCACATCCCCTGCCTTGGAAGGGCTGAGTCTTAACCACTGGACCGTCACAGAAATCCCTGACACTGTTTTGAAAAACAACTTCATTTTTAAAAAACAATGAGAAACTGAGGCAGAGGTAAACTTTTACCACGGGTGCCCAGTAGTTGAGGTTGAGGTAAAAAAATTTTGGTTTGTATATTAAAGTTGGGAGTGCCTTTCAAAACCATGGCTTTAGTTATGTTATTCAGGAGGCTCTGTGTGACATATAACAAAATCTTTTAAAAGATAACAATAGCCCTTTTACTCATCCATAGATATATAGCTTAGAGAGCATTCAATGACTATTTGACTTGCAAGTTTCATTTTCAATAAATCAAACCCTCCTGCTGCTGCTGCTAAGTCGCTTCAGTCATGTCCGACTCTGTGCAACCCCAGAGATGGCAGCCCATGAGGCTCCCCCCGTACCTAGGATTCTCCAGGCAAGAATACTGGAGTGGGTTGCCATTTCCTTCTCCAATGAATGAAAGTGAAAAGTGAAAGTGAAGTCGCTCAGTCATGTCCGACTCTTAGCGACCCCATGGACTGCAGCCCACTAGGCTCCTCCATCCATGGGATTTTCCAGGCAAGAGTACTGGAGTGGGGTGCCATTGCCTTCTCCGCAAACCCTCCTAGGAGGGCTCATATGCCAGAAGAAATGATATGAAATTGAACTTCTTGAGGATCTTTCCCCTGACAGGCAGATGTCACAATTCAGCAATGTCCCCCAGCCCCTATCCTGGCTTCCAGTTCTAACCTCTCCTGTTCTGAGGAGGCGTGGGAGTATCTGCTGCTGACCTTGAACTGGGATTGGAAGCTACAACCCAATCTCCAGTGCTCTAACCAAAGTGAGGAAAGCTGGATTGAAACTATCAAATGCGTTCCCTCTTTATGGCCTGATCAATCCCGACAGTACAGTATGAACAGAAGGGCATAGACTCAACAACAACATTCCTTGGCTGAGAATATGAACTCAATATTCATCAAAACCAGTTTCAGCATGTTACTGGGTAAAATGTAGAAAGAAGCCTGGTGAATATTTGGGGATGGAAAACAACTATGTTTTGAAGAAATGAGAGTTTTCTTAATTCTGATATCTATTTGTTATGTTTTGAAGATGTTTCATTGAAGACTGCCTAGAGAGGTAGGAA
Organism: Bubalus kerabau; assembly: GCF_029407905.1. Taxonomy (NCBI): domain Eukaryota; kingdom Metazoa; phylum Chordata; class Mammalia; order Artiodactyla; family Bovidae; genus Bubalus; species Bubalus kerabau. The sequence goes on from NC_073627.1 coordinate 120,451,251, forward strand.
AGTTGAAAGATCATGCTGACGATACCTTACAAGGCTGGGGATGTTGGGACCCTGAGACATCTGCCTGCTACCCCACATGCTGCTGACCCTGGACCTTGGGATTCTCTCAGTCTTGGCAGGAGAGCCCCTCCACTTCCTCAGAGACCAGGTGTGTGGCTCAACCAAGCTGAGCTGGCGTCAGTTTCCAGGGATGCTCTGATGAGTATATGCACTGTGAGGCTCTAACGGATATGTGCCCCTCTGCCAGGCTCCCAGAATTCTGTAGGTAACCTCATTGCAAGGATAGTCATTATGAGCGGCACCACATTGACCCACAACTTCTATTACACAGCAATGCCTACGGTATGAAAGAGAATAACAACCCCAAGTTCCAGTAGGTTATGGTATATAATGGGCTCCCCTTAAGCCTTTCTTGAGCAGGAAACAATGAGACGTACCAAGAGTTTCACCTCTAAAATAATGATTGCACTCCTGGGCAAGAGGACAAGGAGGCAGAAAAGGGTTCCTCATCCTTTTCCTTAACCACCCCGTGCACTCTGACTCTTCCCCCATTAAAATAAAGTCTAGGGAGAAAAAGATCCGTTCAGCTGACTCAATGGATGTTTATGTTATCCTTTATATTATTTTTCCAGGGACATGTGTGTTTTGACCAGAGATAAATACAGAGAAACAGAAGAAACCATCCGGATAAATTCTAATTGGAACATTTCAGGCTTCAGCTGCTAAGTGTAGGATAGACCCCTCACATTCTGAAAATCAGAAATTATAGGAAGAAATTAAAAATGGAAGGTGAATATTTGAATCATCTCTCTGTGTGCCCTTGGGCAAGTCATATCATAACTCTGAATCCAGTTATTTTTAATGTATAAAATAAAATTAGAAATCTTTTCAAAAACTATTTTATCTACCTCATCATAAAAGTACAGGATGAGGTGAGATCCTAAAGAATGTTTGAACCTCTGTGTGATACTCTAGCATCAGCTTATTTTTTAGTACGTCAAGGTTGTGACTCGTTGGGATTATAACTCAAAGGCTAAAGTTGTTAAAACAATCCATTTTTACATTGGTTCTTGGTGCCATCTTGTTAGAAAATCTAAAATTATATTCCATTTCACTTCCCCTAGTAATAATGTCTACGGTTCGCTCCTTGTAAATAAATCAGTGGCAAGTGTCAAAAGCAACTGTGGGAACGTAAGCTGGGGCTGAGTCTTCCCTTTTAAACACAATTTTCTGGTGGTGAATTCCTTCAGTGTATACACTTACATTATAAACTTGAGGTGGAATCATGGAAATTCCTTACAATCCATCTGGCACCAAGAACAGATGTAGATTAAATTGGTATGTTCACACAGGGAACAACAGAAAAATCTACCCAATTCCTTTGTGGACATTATTTTTAAAAAGTAGCTTCACCTGAGCAGGGGTTATATCCTCACATAAACCCCTAAAAAGTCACTCCCGGGAAATAATTTCAAGTTCACCACATAATTGTAAGGCTTGTATCCACTCTCTGCAATCCATCTCTCACTGTCTCACAGGCATCTCTTTATAAAAATAAAAAGATGATCTCCTACCCAGGAACAGGAAAAGAAGAAAACATCCTTACTGTAAACTTTTACATGGTGTAAACAATTAGGAATAGATGAACAGTGATGGGTATAAGAAGTCATCCCACTAGAAAGAGTGGTTCCTTGGAGTGTCAACCACAGAAAAACCTAGGATTAGAAGGGTCTAGGCAGTGCAGAGAAGGCGATGGCACCCCACTCCAGCACTCTTGCCTGGAAAATCCCATGGATGGAGGAGCCTGGTGGGCTGCAGTCCATGGGGTCACTAAGAGTCAGACAAGACACAGAGACTTCACTTTCACTCATTGGAGAAGGAAATGGCAACCCACTCCAGTGTTCTTGCCTGGAGAATCCCAGGGACAGGGGAGCCTCATGGGCTGCCGTCTATGGGGTTGCACAGAGTTGGACACAACTGAAGCGACTTAGCAGCAGGCAGTGTAGACAAAAGATCCCAAGAGAATGTCATCATCCACTAAAGAAAGAGTTGCTTGCCTGGAGTGGGAGCTATATTACAGTAGATTGTAGAGAGACACAGCCAAGGGAGGCTGTAGACAGGCAGAGGCAGAAAAGGAAGCTGCTGCTGCTGCTGCTGCTAAGTCACATCAGTCATGTCCGACTCTGTGCGACCCCATAGACAGCAGCCCACCAGGCTCCTCCGTCCCTGAGATTCTCCAGACAAGAACACTGGAGTGGGTTGTCATTTCCTTCTCCAATGCATGAAAGTGAAAAGTGAAAGTGAAGTCGCTCAGTCGTGTCCGACTCCTCGTGCCCCCATGGACTGTAGCCCACCAGGTTCCTCTGTCCATGGGATTTCCCAGGCAAGAATACTGGAGTGGGTTGCCATTGCCTTCTCCAAAAGGAGGCTGATGGTCTAGCTAAGTATTGCATCATATGTACCATCCAAAACGTGCTCGAACACCTAAGAAGGTCACACATCAGGAGCTCCATAGTGAAGCACGGCTCACAAATGTGTTGTTCGGGTACACTCTGTTTATTCGCAGATTACTAAAAACACAGTGACGGCCATAAAAAAGAATGAAACACTGCCATTTGTAGCAGTGTGGATGGACCTAGAGCATAGAATACTAAGTAAATAAGTCAGACAATGACAAATATTGTATTATATCACTTATATGTGGAATCTAAAAAAGATACAAATGAATCCATGTAGAAAAACAGAAACAGACTCAGACATAGAAAACAAATTTATGGTTACAAAATGGGGGAAGGAGAAAGAAATTAGGAGTATGGGATTAACAGATACACACTCCTATATATAAAATAGACAACAAGGATTTACTGTATAGCACAGGAAACTATATTCAATATTTTGTAATAAGCTATAATGAAATAAAACCTGAAAAAATAACAATCACTCTGCTGCACACCTTAAACACAAATTATAAATCAACTATACTTTAATAAAAAATAGTGAAGTAGATCCTAGTATTAAAAATTAGAAAATTTCACATAAAACTCGGGATTTCTTGAAAATTCTGGAGACGAGTGAGTCAGAGGCTGAGCTGCCTAACGCCGAGTGCAGCCACCCCTCCCTGCAATGGACACGCACCCTGGCCCGCTGCTACCCCCACCACCCCTCTCAGCCTGTCTCAGCCTGCTCTGTTACTTAGTTCACAGGCACACACGCAGCTAGGATAACAAGCTGGCCGGGAGAGGCTGATCACGACAGAAAAGAGAGGACTGCAGGGGTGAGATCTTCTTGGGTGGGGAATGGGTCTAAAGTGGCATGGGCAATCCTGGGTAGACCAATAGAGAACAAGTTGGGAGGGCACAGTAGTCACTGAGGGGGCAAGGAGGTGGCTGAAATGTGGATCTTCTTATTTTCCACTTTAAATAGGGAGAAAACAAAGATAAAGTACATATCCACTTTGACCTAAGTGTAAGGTGTAAGGGTCTCTCCTTGGTTAGTCTGCTTGTGGACAGCAGTCTCTTTAGAGGGTAATATAAACCACATTGTTACAATGCTTTAGGATTAGTAAAGCACTGTTACGTATATGTTCTTTAATATGTCCCAAACTATAATTCTGTGAGCTGGACTAGGCAAACAGTATTACTGTGTATCACAGATACACACACAGTGGAGAAAACAGGCTGAGGAACTCTGATGGGATTCAGACCAGGCGTTTGTCACCACAGCCCACAGACTTGCCAGTCCTTGGCAAAGACCTATCTGAGACCAGGAGGAACACTGGGCCACTTCAACCGGCCCAGACAAAGGTTGCTCAGACACAAGAGTGGCCAGTGACTTAGAGGAGGTTTCTCCCTTACTAGGATGATCTTCCCCTGAGCCGATTCGCCCCCACCCCCAAACTCAGACCGTCAGGAGTTCACTTAGCCTGCAAGGCAGTGGTCATTTGTGTCTAGAAACATCCCTTATTTGTTCAAGAAAGGCCTGCAAATATTTTGGCAAATAAATTCAGAAAGCCGGAAACGCTAATTATTAGGCAGAGACAAACCCACGGTAATAACATAAACAACAAAGTGCCTTTTCAGCGCTGCTATTCAATGTGCCTTCCTGTGGCTGGTGCCACAAAAAACACGCCGGGAATGGCCTGGAGGGGATGGAAAGGGAAACGGCTGCTTCCAAGACCTCGTCCCATGGGCAGGCTGCGGCCCTCCCCTTTGCTACAGCAGATTCAGAGAGGAAGGGCAGCAGGGGTATGTGCAGGCAGAGAAAAATGGCTCGAAGAATGAGTTCCTTAAGAATGCTTGAAAGGTGGGACATGCATAACTCTTTAAAGGATGAACTTTTTTTTTTTTTAGGTTACAAATAAAAGGAGTGGGGAGATAAAGATTTTGCTCAACTGGTTGCAAATGCATGAAAACCAGTCCTTTGTCAAGACAGATGCCCATCTCAGTTGTTCACATATGGTTGTGTTTGTGTTGTGCCCTGTGTAAAAGTGAACACTCAGTTGGGTCAACCCGGGGCCTGAAACTCTTCCGCCATTCTGCCCACCCAGCTGTGTGCCTCGTTGAGCCAGGAAGAAACACCTTCTTGTAAGTAGACGCCTGTCTTCATTTGCACAAAGGCTCTCGCTGTGCAAGCAGCAGCCCCGACCTGGGTGGAGGTCTGCGCATGTCAGCTTCTGGCCCTTTGAGCCTGTGTCATTTTAAGCAACAGAGTCACGTTGGATGTCCTGAACTTGAGTACCAGCCACATAGAGCCTTACACAAACCAGGTAAGAGCGCTCTTTTGCTTGACTTTCTCCAGCCAGAGCAGTGAGAACAGCCCCATTTGCCCATCTCCTCAGGGCCACTGTGAAGCCAATGCCAAAAGGCTAATCCTATTTCTCTCTCCAACGTGTCCAGAAATGTCTTCCACTGAGCTTTCCCGCAAATTAACTTCACATTCCCCTTCTTCATTTACATTCCAAGGAAATAAAAGAAGAAAGAATGTAACTTCCATGATGTGCTATGTGGCCAGGGACCACTGGCCCATTTTAATAGGACAACTTCCATTTCCCAAGCAAATCATACTCGTTCTTGAGGCTAAATTCCAACCACGGCCACAGATCTTCAAGTCATTTCACTAGAACCTCACGGTGCAACTTTCCTAAGCAACGCCATGGCTGACATCTCTGAGGCTGCAAATCAAATGCCAAATTGGCTTGCTTCCCCACAGACTGCTGGGACACAGGCTCCTGACCAATTGCAAGAGAGCTGGCTGGTCAAGACTGCTTCCAGAGTTGGCCTGGCCAGGGTGACACTAGAACAACTAGTCTCACTGCCTTCTGAGACGGCCGTTAATTAGTGTGCGGGGAACGAGGAGCTACCTCTCCAAGGAGCCGGGCCTCTGCTGTTTCCTTCTGAGGGATGTGGCACTGGCCTCTAGTTGGAGCCCGCGTCTGCATCATAAGATGCACTGGGGAGGTTTCTGGGCCCCTGTGAAGCAGCCTGGGGGGGCTGCTTCACAGGATAGAAGACCTTCCAAGGAGTTCTTTGCTCAGGAACAAGAAAGATGAAAGAACTCCAGGATCACTGAAAATTCAACTTAGAACCAGAGATAAACATTTGGCAGCAAAATGCAGTATGTTAGAGGCTACATCATTCTAGACATAATAAAGGGAAAAAAGGACAAATGTTTCATTGAGAAGTGCCTCTGCTGCTGCTGCTAAGTCGCTTCAGTCGTGTCTGACTCCGTGCGACCCCATAGACGGCAGTCCATCAGGCTCCCCCGTCCCTGGGATTCTCCAGGCAAGAACACTGGAGTGGGTTGCCATTTCCTTCTCCGAGAAGTGCCTCAGAGCATGCATAAGGAATGTGTGGTGACAGGAATCCAGCCCATTGAGGAAAATCCGAGCTCAGTGACAAGGTCCTCAGCAGGCTTTATTAGGCACTTGCACCAAGCACACAGCTCAACACGCCGTGAACGAGAACGCATGAGTCACAGGATGGCATCCCCCTGACTTGAGTTGACAGCAAAGGACATCACTTATTTAACTGTGGGAGAGGATGACTGATGACTCTCAAGGGCTTTCTAGAAAGGAACATAGTATCTCATCGCACAGATGGGTGAATTAAAACATGACTCTCAAAACAAGCATCCTAAAACTATTTTTAAAATATAATCATTTAGAAATAATGAAAAGTCTTTTATGAAAGGCTGTATATGCTTCATAGTGCACCAAAATTCCTAAGCTATAGGCAAAGCCTTGACACTGGGGTGGGGCTGGCAGTTCAATTAATGGTCATGTAGAATCTAAAATTTGCTCTTGGTTTAACCATGAGCCCGAGATCCCCCATCTTCCAGTTCCCTCTGTCCCTTCCCCCAGCCAAAATGAATTACAATGGTCACCAGAACTGGCATTTCAACCTGTCCCCAGCCCACCAGCTCCAAGCCTGCTGGAACGTACCTTCCACTTCCTCACCACTGCACCAGCCAAGATGATCAAATCTGAGGGGCCCTTTTCAGTTCTTGTCTTTTTTTCAATATTTGATAATACTGACTGCTCTATCTCAAACCGTATTCTGTGATTTTTCTGATACTACATTAGCATCGAAATGTAGAAATGCCAGTAGCAGCTGCTATTTTTTTTCCAGAACACCAATAGCACCCTGTCTTCCTAGCAGAACTTCCAAACATCTGCAAGGCACTCTACTTGATGTTCTTAGTCACCATCTACCCCAATATGTCCTCCAAATACTTCCTGTTCATGTCCCAACCCCCCCAAAGCAAGTCTTGTTTATCTGTCACAGGTAATGGCATTCTCATTCACCCAATCACCTCAGTTAGAAACTCCGGACAGTTCTGGCTCCTTTCTGCGTCCTGAACTTCATACTCTCAGTCACTAAGTATTACTCAAGTCTACCACCTACCCACCTGTTGAGCTGTGTCCCTCCTTTCCACCTCCTCATCCACTGCCTTGGGTCAGGAGGTCATTCTGCTCTGTGTGGACCACAGCAGCAGCTTTGTCCTCTCTTCCTGCACTGGGGGAGCTCTCTTTGCAATCCATCTTCCACTCCACTATCCAAGAGTTTCTCGTGAACATACACTCACTCATGTTCTCATCTACTCAAAATCCTCCACCTCCCATCCCAGTTTCCCACTCTCTACAGGACAGAATTTCCAATGTAAACCCCGAAGAACCTCCTGGTCACCTCAGCTCCCACTCTGCACTATTAATCTTAGCCAAGAGGACCCCTCTCATTTCCCTGGCAAGCCTATTCGTATCACCATGCTTCTCTCTCGACAATCCCCCTGTTCAGCCTTCAAAACTGCTACTTGTCCTTCACTACCTAAATCAAATGGCTCCTTTTCTCTGAAGTCTTTCCTGCCCCTTACCATGCCCACTCCCAGGCAGTCACTCCTGTCTCTTTACTCCTTCAGTAAATGTGCATCTTCACCTGGTCAGTCTCACAGAGGATCTAGGCTGGCCTGAGGACAGAGACCACCACTTCTCTTTCCTCTTCTTCTCTCTAGCTCCTAAAGTGATCAGCACCTTTTAAACTATAAATAAACACTTATTATAAAAAAGAGAAGATGCTGCCCATCTTAGAGCTTCATGGGTGTATGTAAATTTATATCCTTTCTCTCTCCATCCAAACCTGTGATGGAAATACACACACACATGTTCATTTCACTCAACAAACACAAGTCTAAGATGGGGAAGGAGCGGCAAAGTTGTACGGTTAACCTAACATCTAGAAGGCAAAGACTCAGAAACCCAGATTTTCAGATAAAAGATCTGCTTTTTTCCTTTATGACTGACAAAAAGTTTCTACAATAAAACTCCCTAGAAACAAAACTGGAAACATTCAGTGATAAGTCTTCTGAAATGTATCCTTACCTAGGTATTTGGGCATCACCATGTGAGGGGTTGAGATCTCTGGTCCCATGGAGAGTATACACAACACATGCTCGAAGGTCATTTTTGTCCTTACTAGAGGTCACTGAAAAGGACCCAAATTCAATGGGACGGGTAGATTACATCGTGTGCATGCTCAGTCATTTCAGTTGTGTCTGACTCTTTGCAACCCTATGGACTGTAGCCTGCCCAGGCCCCTCTGTCCATGGGATTCTCCAGGGAAGAAAACTGGAGTGGGCTGCCATTTCCTTCTCCAGGGATCTTCCTGACCCAGGGATCGAACCCTCAACTCTTACACCTCCTGTATTGGTAGGTGGGTTCTTTACCACTAGTGCCACCTGGGAAGATTACATTAAGCCAACTTAATTAACAGCCAGTTAACTGTTCTAACTGTTCTGCTTTTGTTTCTATCTGCAGGCTGTGTCCCTGTGTGGTCCCTCTTGTCAGTCTCCAACTTGATTACCCCCTCTCCCACCAACACTACCCTGCTTGGTTTGGGGGAGGTGATCACAAGTGCTGGTGGCAGCACGTAGTGGGACAGTGGGATGCTTGCTCTACCTCCTTTAATTGCTGCTTCCCTCCTTCTATTTGTTAAAAGTTCCCTTTACTCTCCTCTCTCCATCATTTTTCAGTCTCATGTAGCCACACAGCCCGTATACCAAATGACCTGGCATCTCCCCTTCAATGTAAAGCTTCAGAAGAAGGTGTTTCCCCCCCACCGCTGACTTATGAGGCTTTCTCTTTCAGCCCTGGGTGGAAATCAGCACAGATTCCTGTTCTTATCAACTGAGTGCTTAAGTAAACAGAGCAGGTGCCAGAGTCAATAGGATATGGAAAACGAGATTTTGCTGAAGATTATTTGTAATGGGTTTCCCTTGCTAACACACAATCAGGAGTTCACACTTGGTGAGAAAGCATGACAGGGGAAAAGGGCCAGAACTTCACGAAGGGGACAGGCTTGGTTTGCCTGGATCTAACTGGCCAGGTAAAGGTCCATGCTTTTGTAAACTTGGACAGAATTTCCTCCTCTCGCTGAAAGAACACTCTCGTCTGTATATGCAGACAAGAAATACACCATTCTGCCCCACCCTCATTTCAACAGACTGTCCCTTAGGCCACCTGACCACTTTTCCCACTTATGGCAGTACCTGCTTTGCCTGGACTCTGGGTTCAGAGGTACAAGAGCTTTGGCAGAGTGCTAAGGAAAAGGGAAATACTGTCGCTGTACAGAGCAAGTATAGCCATGGCAACCATGGTTTGGCAAACTGTTCTGCCTTGCTAAGGTCTGGGAGTCCCGTGCCCACTGCTCCTGGTTCTCACACCCTCCACTAGCAGCAGGACTCAAACAGTTGGCTCTTCTAGTCCACCTACAGCATGAATTTACCTCCTCTTTCCAGGTATCCATTTATCATCTCTAGAAGTATTACTGCTCAGCTGTGGGGCTTTGGGAAGACTCCTGGCACAGTGCCCTTGGTCCCAACTCTTTTCTTTTGTCCTTCAAAACACAGTACCTTTTGCAGGCAGCTCAGGTATCTTAATATCTGAGGAGGAAACCTCAGGTACTTGTTCTAATGTTTGCAATTATATCCCTGGCCTTGTATTTACAATTATACTTTTTCTAAAGAGCTGAAAGAAGATGACATCAATCCCTTCAAGTCAGCACAGAGATGACTTGATTTCCATGTTACCAGTGGGGAAACTGAGACAAGGCTGATGGATTTGTATCCCGGTAGTCAGTGGTAAGGCTGTCAAAATAGAGGCTCTTTTAGCATATACCTTCAGGCACTCACAAATGGAGAAAAGACGTTCCAGTAGGCCACATATTTTTTCTTTTCTCTTTCTATGAAAATTGAAGGCATTTTATAAAAACAAAAGAGAGACAAAGATAGAGAAGCACTGTTATCAACTAAATGATGCCAACAGGAAGAAAATTTTAGAAGGGCATACTACAGGTCACTTTCTTTAACCCAGAAAAACAGAGAATCTGTTGGTAGCAGTCAGGAGTCCGATACGACCTGGAGTCGTATGACTGTATGGCTCTGCCAGCAAATTTTAAACTTCTTAGCTTCTCATCTGAAAATAAGGATGGGGTAGTTACCTTACAGGGATGATATGTACATAAAATGATGTATGTAGATAGTGCTAACAACCTAGTCCAAGGCAAACCGTTAATAAAATTAGTTCTTATTATTATTTATACCACTGCGGGCATAACAGATCCTGACTTCAGTAACAGTGAACATAATATTTTGTTTTCAAAACCATAACCATGGAAACCATTCTCTCGACCAAGTACTTGACAGCCTTTCTAATAGTACAGACAGATTAGAAGGGTCACCATCATGCTAGATTTTACGTCATACCCTGAGAAATCTTGATCAATTGGCAGTTTGAAAAATGGACCTGTGTACTCATAACCATAAGTCACAGATACAGACATGCTGGGTATAATACAGAATAGCATACAATGGCTACACTCGAGTGCCCTATTATTCCACTAAATTTCAATTTAGGATCTTTGTAAAACTACGACAAAAAAACGACAGCACTATTTCATTAGAAAAAAGCAATTATCTTATTATATTCAGCCTGCCCCATTTCTAAGAATCTTTCCACTATTACATAAACCACCTAAATGAATTTTGGAGCACCTCCAGGCAAGAGGACAGAGCTTGCTGCAGATCTGTGGATATGATAACGACAAGTTATTGCTATAGGAAAAACTGAGTTAGGGGCTCAAACTATTTTTGAGCCTAAATTAGAAAAATCTCTTTCTGATTTTCACCCTGCCACCCAAATACAAATATTTCATACAGATCACACATCTCCCTTGCATGCTTTATATTTTTGTAACTTTAAAATGTAGACTCATACACAGTATAAGTGTATTGAATCCCTTTCTGGAAAAGGACTCTGATTTGTTTTTGTTTTAATCACTTTTAGCCCAGAGATGAATGTATTTAAGATTATTAAAAAATGCAATAGTTGAAAAACACTATCTCATGAGAAATAATTTATCAACTTTGAGGTTAGATGTAATATAATTTATAGTCTCTACTTCCTTCTTAGAAATTATAGGTTACATCAATTTCAAAATTAAAATTCTGGAAATGTTCATAAGAAAACAGAGGGACTTCCTTGGTGGTCTAGCGGTTAAGTCTGCCTTGCAGGGGATGTGGATTTGATGCCTGGTTAGGGAACTAAGATCCCACATACCACACAGTGAGGCCAAAAAAAGAAAAAGAAAGAAATGAAAATAGGTAATATTCGTCATGTGGCCAGACTAAAACACAGGTGAAGAGTCAGTAGTATGAACGGTGGGGTAATGACCTGTTCATTCACTACTTCAGGTTTCATTTGTTAATGCTTACTCTTTCTTTTTAAATGGCCCCAAAAGCCGGACACAAAGCAGGAAGATGTGAAAATGTCCTATTTTCTCTGCCCTGGTCTGTTCTACTCATTCATGAATAAATGTCGAGTGCCTTTTAAGGAGACGAGGCCAAGGCAGGCGTTTTCCTTCTCTCTACACTAAACTAGCACATCCTATACCTCAGTTGGAAAGGTGCACCTATGCAATCTCTAGGGACAAAGATGTAGCTGGTATAATGCACAGGTTGGCATGGTCTGTATGCCAACATTGATTCTGCTTTCCCACTGAGAAAGTACAATTACAACATGTAAGATTTGCTCAAAAAGCAGAGGAAGATCAAATTGCCAACATCCGCTGGATCATGGAAAAAGCAAGAGAGTTCCAGAAAAACATCTATTTCTGCTTTATTGACTATGCCAAAGCCTTTGACTATGTGGATCACAATAAAAAATGGAAAATTCTGAAAGAGATGGCAATACCAGACCACCTGATCTGCCTTTTGCGAAATTTGTATGCAGGTCAGGAAGCAACAGTTAGAACTGGACATGGAACAACAGACTGGTTCCAAATAGGAAAAGGAGTACATCAAGGCTGTATATTGTCATCCTGCTTATTTAACTTATATGCAGAGTACATAATGAGAAACGCTGGGCTGGAAGAAGCACAAGCTGGAATCAAGATTGCTGGGAGAAATATCAATAACCTCAGATATGCAGATGACACCACCCTTATGGCAGAAAGTGAAGAGGAACTAAAAAGCCTCTTGATGAAAGTGAAAGTGGAGAGTGAAAAAGTTGGCTTAAAGCTCAACATTCAGAAAATGAAGATCATGGCATCTGGTCCCATCACTTCATGGGAAATAGATGGGGAAATAGTGGAAACAGTGTCAGACTTTATTTTTCTGGGCTCCAAAATCACTGCAGATGGTGACTGCAGCCATGAAATTAAAAGACGCTTACTCCTTGGAAGGAAAGTTATGACCAACCTAGATAGCATATTCAAAAGCAGAGGCATTACTTTGCCAACAAAGGTCTGTCTGGTCAAGGCTATGGTTTTTCCTGTGGTCATGTATGGATGCGAGAGTTGGACTGTGAAGAAGGCTGAGCACCGAAGAATTGATACTTTTGAACTGTGGTGTTGGAGAAGACTCTTGAGAGTCCCTTGGACTGCAAGGAGATCCAGCCAGTCCATTCTGAAGGAGATCAGCCCTCGGATTTCTTTGGAAGGAATGATGCTGAAGCTGAAACTCCAGTACTTTGGCCACCTCATGTGAAGAGTTGACTCATTGGAAAAGACTCTGATGCTGGGAGGGATTGGGGGCAGGAGGAGAAGGGGACGACAGAGGATGAGATGGCTGGATGGCATCACTGACTCGATGGACGTGAGTCTGAGTGAACTCCGGGAGTTTGTGATGGACAGGGAGGCCTGGCGTGCTGCAATTCATGAGGTCGCAAAGAGTCGGACACGACTGAGTGACTGATCTGATCTGATCTGAAGATTTGCTCACCTAGAAGTTCAATGTTTTGTGTGGAATAGAAAAGTCTAGTGTAACTGAGAAAAAAAAAAATCCAACCCTGTATTTTCAAAGAACAAATAACCAGGCACTTTAAAACTAGGAAATGAGAGAATTTGATAAAGTTCTGCAAATAGTTTATTGGTTACTGTCTTTTGCCCCAAAAATGGTTTCAATGGAGTGATATGAAAGAGTACCTTGTGCCCTTGTCCCAGACCCAAAGAAATTACATAGAACTGCTTCTTAAGAATGGCCAGATGGCATCTTAGTAAAAAAATTTCTCTGAAAACACAAATGGAAATATAGAAGGAAAACAAGAAGAGACAGGAAACTTGGTATAATGGTGCAGGAAAAATTAGGATTAAGCCAGCAAAAGTAATTGCAGAGGATACAAATAATTAAAGAGACCAGAGAACATTGTCAAAGACTTTAAAAAGTTTTTTTTTTCCCCTCCCACAAAAAGTTCCCTTTCATAAAAAAAATAGGAATGAATAAAAGCAAACTAAAGCATCTTCTTAGCTAGAGAAGTAAGCTATGTTTTAAATCATGGCCCCTAAAGAATGATTGTCCAGGTTTACATTTTGATGATGCCTGGTATATCCATGAAACTAGTTCATTATCTCACCTCTTTTCTTCTTTGTTGGCTGAAATGAGATCTATTTTGCATGAAAATATGGGATATATCCATCATTAGAATGAAAATTCCATGATTAAACATGCAGAAACAAATACGATTACTCACAGCAAGAAACAAATGCCGTCACTGGTAATGGTAATTTAGTAAAACACTCAAGGGCAAAGATGCTGAGTTTTAATTTCCTAGTGAAAGTTCCACTACCTCCAATAATAATTTTAAAAATGCAATAAAATGAACTATAAAGAGAAGCCCTCTGCCATTTGCTATACATGTCATAACCATCTATGAGAACAAAAAAAGAAGTGAATCTATCAGATGCATCTATTGATATTTTATAACTGCATTAAACATAGGAAAGCATTTGATTCTTATAATTAGTTCTTTTATTTACTATAGACTTTAATCAAAGTATACATTCAGTAAACCCAGTCAAAGGAATATGAAAATAACACAAACTATAGCTAAATTCCTGGCATAGGGGTTGGTTCACAGGTTTTGTTTATTAAATACTTGTTGAATGAATAAATAATCTAAGTATCATTTATATTTGCTTTCTTTTTTGGCATGGAAAGTGCTTGCATTTCAATGAAAGGTACTCCTGGGCCCACACAACTATTTTCATTCCCTGACTGCTGTGGGCAGAGGCTGTGATTTAAGGATATGGTTTTACCCTACTGTGAACCACTACCTCTGGAGGAACTGAAGAGAATGTCTAGGTTCTTAGTCTTTTCACTTCAGCCTCAGCTTTTCCCTATGAAAGCCAAGTGTGATAGCCTAGAACAGAGGAGGTGTACATTTTATATTCATATATATATATGTGTTGTATATATAAAGAACAGAAAGATTTAGAAACATGTATGTATTGCTTAGGAATGAAAGGTAGGTATATATGTATTCTATATATAAACTTATTAAACTATTACATAAACTATTAAACTGTTACTAACAATTAAGCAGATTATCTCAATCTTTAAACAAACTGGAAACTAGAAACTTTTTCTAGAGTAATTGATTATAATCAGCATTTCAGACATGAATAATTTACCTTTGGCAGCATGTAACATCTAAGTGACTCTTTTCTGATGGAGAACACCTTAAAGAGGATGAAATTTACCCCAAACTTCCACTTATATGATATCCTAATTAAACTTCCAACATGATGGTGGCAGAGAAGGGAAAGGACAAAGAAAGATTATCAAAACTAAGATAACTTTTTTTCATCTTTTTTTAACCATTTAAAAAAAATTAAAGTATAGTTAATTTATAGTGTTGTATGAGTTTCAGGTGTACAGCAAGATGACTTCTTTAGATAATTACTTTAAAGTTATTTTTATGGTCTATACTCTACATGCATCCTCAGTTGCTCAGTCATGTCTGACTTTTGCGACCCCATGGACTGTAGCCCACCAGGCTCCTCTGGCCATGGAATTTTTCAGGCAAGAATACTGGAGTGGGTTGCTATTTCCCACTCCAGGGGATCTTTCCGACCCAGGGATCCAACCCCATGTCTCCTGAATTGGCCAGTGGATTCTTTACCACTGAGCCACCTGGGAAGCCCCTATATATGTACTCTCGGCATCCTCTAAATGGGTCTGCTTAGTAAGCAATTAAAAATTATTCTTAGAATAGTAAGGCTGGGTATTAAGCCTTTGTTACTTTTCAATTATTTTACCTTGAAAATCAACAACATGAAATACAGAAGGGATTTAAAGATGACCTCTTATTGGCAGTTCTTTTAAACATTTATTAAAATGAAAGGGAATTTTGTGAAGAGGATGGAAATAATTCATGAAATCAAGAGGTATTATTACCATCTGGATCCATAGCTCTTTCAAATTCTCTCTCTCACTGAGCTCTCCCTTCCATTATGGAAAAAAGGAAAGTGGACCCTCTATGTAATGGAATAACCACCTTCTCTAAAACTGCAGAAAAGTTGAGAAGCCAAGTGAGGCAATTAGGGAAGGCAAGGGAGGGAAATTCAGACCCAAGCTGATGCACATGTGGCGGAAAACCCAAACATGGAATTGACTGGGTTCTTTATCACTGTTGGCCTTAGCATGTCGCTACCTCGGGCTCTTTGCTTTACCACACATGGAATTCTCTATTGTAAAATTCAATTATTTTCAACAGGCATCTAAAGCTTGACCTACATCTCTCAGTTTTGTGAGATTAGTGGTGTACCATTCTCTGAAATGCCATTTTTTAACAATATCATGCTTCTTATCTAGATCTCTGTCTAACCTGCAGGGATCCAGACCCTGTGTGGTACCCACTGCATTATAATCCACAGGACAAGGCGGGAGGGAGAGAGGCTGCTGCTGCTAAGGCGCGTCTGACTCTGTGCAACCCCATAGACAGCAGCCCACCAGGCTCCCCCGTCCCTGGGATTCTCCAGGCAAGAACACCAGAGCGGGTTGCCATTTCCTTCTCCAATGCATGAAAGTGAAAAGTGAAAGTGAAGTTGCTCAGTCGTCTCCGACTCTTTGCGACCCCATGGACTGCAACCTACCAGGCTCCTCCGCCCATGGGGTTTTCCAGGCAAGAGCACTGGAGTGGGTTGCCATCACCTTCTCCTAGGGAGAGAGGAATCTACCTAAATTCCTGCCCTGAATGGTAATGCCTGTTAATAATAAAAGGAGAAAGCTTCCTGTTTTTTGTAAAAGGCCATTTTCTTTTCTGCTGTTTAACCTAATGGAAAAACAAAAACAATAGGTAAAGCATGTTGAAAAGGCAATAACGGCTCTTTCTTTTCTGTTTTGAATTTAGGTTACATGTTTCACATAGCATTAGGCTTCTTTTAATTTCCTTACAAACTCCCCCAAAGCTTTTTTAAACAGAGCGGTCAGTTCTGTTTGTTCCAGTCTCTGATTTACAAAGAGCCGTGGATGGGAGCGAGCACCCATTCGAGAGTTGCTGCTGCATTTCCACTACGATCCCGCTTGTGAACTAAGAGTAGGAATTGACCCTTCTTGCTTTCCACAGTGATGCTCCCAGCTCACCCCCAGTACAAGCTGGAGCCAAGATGGGATGCGGAAGGGGATGGTTTTCTGCCCTGGCTCCACCATGGCACTAAGTCCCCAGATGGGACAGTAGTATAGGTTCTGTGTTTCATTCTCTAGCACTGGGATGCTCATTCGGAGACTTGGAACCCAGACCGTGGAAACTGGGAGAGCTTCTCAACATAGCACACAGCCAACCCCACATCCCCCACACAGAACCACAGCACCACATCCACAGCAAGGAGCGAATCAAAGATAGAGGAGGGTTTGGATGCTACCACTTGGTCCCCCTCAGATAACTGGAGTGACCACTGATATCTTTATTTCCCTGCCAGGCCAAGGGTTGGTGCATCACTTCTCACTATTCCTTAATTCCTCTCTCTCAATCAATCTTTCACTCTCAATGGGCAGCCAACATAAGTCTCCAAAGATCTACCTGCACCCTGCCTCAGTCTTCATTCTCTTCCATAATACCTGACACCATTAGTCACCTCCTCCTTCTTGAAACTACCGGCTGGTTCTCAGCCACCCCTGTAGCTCCACATGTTTACTCTCTGGCCACTTTCTCTCCTCTGGCTGACCCCCAGATGCAATCATTCCTCCAGAATTTTGTGCTGAGCCCACTATTTTTCTCTCTCTCTTTGACTGTCCTGGCTGTCCCCTGAGCTGCAGCTATCAACACCCACGTCTCTGGCTTCACCACCCACTCATCCTTCAAAGCTCCGGGTCCTGCTTGGTGACAGCCTGCCAGCATTTCTACTGTTCTAAGTCGGTGAGGGCTGTGTGTACCTCAGGTCAATTAACTCCTTCCCTGGGCCTTCTCTGTTTCTCTAACTGTCATTCCCTCTTTATACTTAGGGCCCAACACACCAGCTACAAATCTCAGTTTTTTGATCTGTTTTTGTGGCTCTGCCCTACACACCAAACCACAGTAGCAGCATCCTGCCTGTTCCTCCCCAGAATGGTCCCCCTGTGCTAACATCCCCAAGTTCACATCAGCTGCATGAGTGTCTACACCTCCTTAAAAACTAACTCTTGGAAGATGTCTTCTCCAGTACCCTTCGAACACAAGGCCTCTCTTCTAAGGATTACTATCTGTAGTACAATTGTGACACTGATGAATTACTAGTAAGTAACAACAAAATGAAACTCATAAGCTAAGAGTCAAGGAAGGTTTTTCCTTACAGTAGAGTCAGAAAAGTTAACCTATTCGTTCCCCGAATGGGTTGGTTGGTTTTGCTTTCACTACAGAAACAGGATAATGAGAAATAATGATACATATAATAATTTCAATAAATCAATCCCACACCTATGATCCATCTCTGTTTGGTCACACTGTGTATAATAAAAAGCAGATTAAGCTGATTATCTCATTAGTATGAAACTTGAAAACATGATGTAGAAATTCTCTCCATTTGTGTAACTTGGAATCTTTGTTTTAACATAAAGAAGCAGCAGTTGCTTTGTTTAACATAAAAATATCAACTCTAAGCCCTGGCAACCATAAGTTCCACAATTATAATGGGATCCAAAGTTCAAGAAAATTTTGAACTCAGTGGGAGAAGGCAAAAGTGGGATGACCTGAGAGAAAAGCTGAAACATATACCTTGCTGCTGCTGCTGCTGCTGCTATGTCATGTCAGTCGTGTCCGACTGTGCAACCCCGTAGACGGCAGCCCACTAGGCTCCCCCATCCCTGGGATTCTCCAGGTAAGAACACTGGAGTGGGTTGCCCTTTCCTTCTCCAATGCATGAAACTGAAAAGTGAAAGTGAAGTCGCTCAGTCGTGTCCGACTCCCAGTGACCCCATGGCCTGCAGCCCTCCAGGCTCCTCCGTCCATGGGATTTTCCAGGCAAGAGTATTGGAGTGGGGTGCCATTGCCTTCTCCACAGTTACCTTACCATATGTAAAATAGATGACCAGTGTAAGTTTGATGCATGAAGCAGGAAGGATACCTAAAGCTGGTGCTCTGGGACAACCCAGAGGGATAGGGTAGGGAGGAAGTGGGAGGAGGATTCAGGATGTGGGGGACACATGTATACCTGCGGCCAATTCATGTTGATGTATGGCAAAAACTATAACAATATTGTAGCGTAATTATCCTCTAATTAAAATAAATAAATTTGGGGAAAAAAACAACCCAAGTTAAGAAAACTAGGTACGGTCAAGATGCTCACGTGTTTATAGATGTGGACAAGCTATATATAACAGTATTTTTTCAAGAGAAGACAAGATTTTAAAATGCTATTTTAAAGTACTGCTAAGCTGACACCTGCCATACAGAATGCAGAGAAGTATAAGGCCAACTGTGCAGGATGAAGAGTAACTGCGTTGAACCTACCCTGCAGCTATTCTGAATCCGAAGAGAGTGAAGCTCCCAATGGCCCCAGCAAGCCACTTGTGAGTGAGCAAAATTATAACTTTTTATGCTGAATTTAGTAAATTATGTAGTGGTAGAAATATTCAACTGTTTGAGCAAAGAAAAAAAAAAAATCCCTAGGCACAGATATGTATAATTTATCCTCTATATTAGGAAGGTCAGGAAAGAAATGAAGTGTGACTTCATCCAAATATTCTTATTCCACATGTAACAGAAGCCAAAAAATACTCGTAGGTTGAGATTTCACATCAAGGTTGCACAGAAGCCGAATGGGTATTTCTCAGTAGAGGAGCCCATGGCCCACAGGGCATCTGCTGGCCAGTGAGGGCAGGGAGCCAAGGGAGATCAACTGGTGTCTCATCCCCAGGGCTTTCTCAGACCTGAGGCTCAGACTGCCCACCCTCCTGACTGGGTTTTCTGCCAGACTATGCACAGGTGTTATTACTAGTGACACAAGTGACCTGGAGAAGTGGATATTATCTTTGATTTACAGATGAGGAAACTAAATCCAGGAGAACGGAAGTCATATGCCTTTACTGGGGAGACTGGTGTGCCTCTAAATACTAATACTACCCTTTTCACCTCCAGTGGTTCTCAATGAAGGCTGACCGCCTCCCCCTACCCTCCGCCAGGCATTTTGGTTGCTACAACTGTGGGACCCTACTGGTATTGAGTGGGTGCAGACAACAAATTTTACATGTTCTGTAACACACTGGACAGTCCTCACTTAAGGAAGAAAGGGGACTTCCCTGGTGGTCTAGTGATTAAGACTCTGCATTTTGAAAGCAGGGGTGTCAATTCGACCCCTGGTTGGGGAACTAAGATCCCACACATCGTGAGGCACACTCGGGGCGGGGGGAAGAACTGTCTTGCCCCACATGCAACAGCTCCCCATCAAGAAACACTCTGCCATTAAGCTCCTGGAGACTGAAGGGAGAGAAACTGCTTTGAGAGGCCTCATCAATTACTGTTCTCAGTAGGCTTGGGGTGGCCTGGGGGCAGCAGGGAATGTCCACTAACACTGGTGTCTAAATGAACACACATGAACCTTTTCTTAATTAACAGCATGCAGCTAACACTAGAAGGAACTATTTAAAGAAGACTTTACTATAAATACTTGCAGATAACAAAAGGGAAGCAAATATTGGCTGAACTACAAAACTAAATGATACAGCTTCTCCCATCATCCTAACTCCTCTGCTGGGTGATGGGCACTTCATTAGCAATGACTGCACAATAACTATGCTTGCTTGCTTGCTTAGTTGCTCAGTCATGTCCAACTCTTTGCAACCCCGTGGACTGTAGACCACCAGGCTCCTCTGTCCATGGGATTCTCCAGGCAAAAATACTGGAGTGAGTTGCCATGCCCTTCTCCAGGGGATCTTCCCGACCCAGAGAGCAAACCCAGGTCTCCCACCTTGCAGGCGGATTCTTTACCATCTGAGCCACCAGGGAAGCCCAGGAATATTGGAGTGGGTAGCCTAACTCTTCTCCAAGGGATCTTCCTGACCCAGGAATTGAATCGGGTCTCCTGCACTGCAGACAGATTCTTTACCAATTGAGCTACCAGGCAAGCACAAAAACTATACTGAGGCAGAAAGTCTTCCAGAAGTCAAGACCTAGAATGCCTACAGTTCCTTTGTGGGACAGGTTCAGTTTGACCCTTCTGGTCCCTCCTTCTCCCTTGCCTCCCTGTATGGAGTACACTACATCAACAGCGTGCCTACACCTTCTGGTTTTCAGATGGGTTCAGCCAATGGCGAGCTCTGGCAGGAGGCTTGAAGGCGCAGCATTTACTTCCCTGGCTTTTTTCTACAAGGTTACCTTAGGCTAGATGGATTCCTGACTGAAGTTCACAGCTTGCTGAAGCTAACAAACTCTATGCACCTTTCACTTTTTGTGGTAGGCAGAATAATATGCCCCCCATCAATACCCATGTCCTAGTTCCCAGGATCTGTTAATATATTATCTTACATGACAAAAGGAATTAAGGTAGCAAATGAAATTAAAGTTAATTACATGATCTTAAATAGGGAAATTATCTTGGATTACCCTGGGTGAAAATATAATCACAGGAGTCCTTAAACATTTAAAGGGGTGGCAGAAGAGGTCAGAGGGGTGCTATGTGAGAAGGACTTGACCCACTGCTGCTGGCTGTGAAAATGGAGGAAGGAACAGTGGCCATGGAATGCAAAAGACCTCTACAAGCCAGAAAGCTAAGAAAATGATTCTCTCCTAGAGCCTCTAGAAAGGAAAGTAGCCCAGCTGATACAATGATTTTTGGCCCATAAAACCCACTTCAGACTTCTGACCTCCAGAAGTCTTGTTTTAAAAGCCACTGACTTCGTGGTAATTTGTTACAGCTGCAACAGGAAACTAATACACTCTTTTCAGGTTCTGGGCCACTCATTCTCCTTTCCGGCCTAGGTCACTGACTCTCCTTGGTGGTTCCCATTTGTACCTTTGCAGAGAGCTTCTTTAAATAAACCATACTCTACCCATTTTGATTGCACTTCTGTTGGGACCCAGAGTAAACAGACCTACCTTATCATTAGGCTTTTTCCCACTAAAAAAAGATCAAACCAGCCAATACTAAAGGAACTCAACCCTGAACACTCACTGGAATGACTGAAGCTGAAACTCTAATACTTTGGCCACCTGATGTGAAGAGCTGACTCACTGGAAAAAGCCCTGATGCTTGGAAAGATTGAGGGCAGGGGGAGAAGGAGGCCACAGAGGATGAGATAGTTGGATGGCATCACTGACTCAATGGAGATGAGTTTGAGCAAACTCCAGGAGATAGTGAAGGACAGGGAGGCCTGGTATGCAGCAGTCCCTGGGGTCACAAAGAGTCAGACACGACTTAGTGACTGAACAACACTAAAAGAAAATAAATCCAGTTTCACTCTAAACTCCAAATGGAGCCAAATTAAAACCCAGGCCTCTTCTATATTTGTCAGTAACTGGTTAATTTATTTCTCTTAACAAACAACTCACGGTGCTATTTCATGTTTCCTTCCCTACCTGAATGGTCACTAGGCCAACCATCATAGGCCAACTCAGCTCAAACTAATGACATCTGACACAAATTATTTCAAGAAACTGCATGTAGTTTATAATATGATAATAAGAGTGTCCTTCTCCCAACCTTATCTATGCATTTTTGTGAAATTACTGAACTTACAAGAGCAAGAAAGCTCTTTGCTTCATATAATCTGTATTCTGGAACTTCTGGAACTTTCTGGCTCTATTAGATGTCAGCTTTGGTTTGAAAAATGTTACTTCAGGATAATCCAGTTAGACACTGTAAATACCAGGGAGCAAAGTCCTTGGAGCTATACGTGTAGAAAGCAGCATTACCAACTATGTATAACATTGAACTGTTGGGGAGAAACGACTGAGTAGTCAGTGGGCAGTGGCAAGGAGTGTAATGGGAACATGGTCTGACCACGCGGCACCCAGAGTTCTACGCCTAACTCTGCCAGTCACAGGCTCTGTGTCCTTCACAGGTCAATGTTTTCTCTGGATCTCAGCTTTTCCCCATTCATAATAAAAGGAATTAGATCACCTTTAATAATCACTCCAGCTTTCATGTGCTATATATGAAATACTGAGTTGGAAAGTGCTACAAAATGCTAATGAAGAGGTGAGTAATGATTATAATCAGCTTTAGCATTGCTCATTCACTCATTCAGTAGTCAAAGAAGATAACTGTGCCATGTACTATTTCAGGTGCTGGAACTAAAATGATGATCAAGATACCTATCCCTACCCATGCAGAACTTCTTATTTTGAAGAGGATTACATATTAAATTGTTAACATTGTTATATTAGAACTTTACATATGGTTTAAAGGGGACACAGACAATAGTGTTAGATTCTAATGTTCCTGGAAGTGGAGGGAACAACCATGCTTGATAATACTTTAATTATTTACCACTAGCTGGTAAAATAAAGACAAGCAGTGGTTAAAAACAATCAACAACAAAATAAAACTAGATCATCACAGCCAAAATTGTTTGTTGTGTTATCTTGTCAATCTGTACTGATTGCCAAGGCTGAGCAAATTATCACATTACCAGTTGGTATATATTAACCATATGGTATATATGAACCACATTGATGGACAAAATAATCCAGTCAAGAGAACTTCTCTAGCAATGTCACACAATAACTTTATAGTTGCATACAACAATGAGTTATAAAAGGTACATAAAAATAACAACTGAGGAATTCTTAAATTAAGCATCACTATCATTGAGTTAAGGGCTTCCCTGGTAGCCCAGATGTAAAGAATTCACCTGCAATGCGGGAGACCTGTATTCTATCCCTGGGATGGGAAGATCCCCCTGGAGGAGGGCATGGCAACCCACTCTAGTATTCTTGCCTGGAGAATCCCCATGGGCAGAGGAGCCTGGTGGGCTACAGCCCAAGGGGTCGCAAAGAGTCAGACATGACTGAACCGACTTAGCACAGCACACACATCGTGAATTAAAATACATACAGGCTTAGAAAGTAGCTGATAAAAAATTTAGTCAAATATTTTGTCTAAATTAAAATAAAAACTTAAAAATGGTAGCATATAAAAGCTATCTTTTTTACTGAAATAGTCTAGAATTTATTAACATTGTCTTAAAGAAATATATTCATGCTTTGCATCTTAAACTGAGAATTAAAAGATATGCTCCACATTAGATTTTAAAACAGTAGTTACTGAGCTCAAAGAACATACCAGGTGACATCAGAGTTCCTTTAGTAAGATGGAGTACATTCTGAACATCCTTTCTGTATCTCTCATCTGTGCAGACAACAACTTTTATCAGCTGCCACCCTGCCCCACCCTGTGCTCCATTTCAAGACCCAGCTCAAATGCCCCCTCTTCTTGCCTGAGCATCTGATTTCTCTAGGAACTCTACGCTCAGATTGACTGCCTGTGCCACCCATTTGGGCCCCTCAATGTGTAATGACAGTTCTGTTGTTGCTTTAACTATTCCTTTGTATCCTCTCAACTGAAGCTTCCACAGAAACTAACACCAGGTTCCAAAGTTTCTTGAATCACAAATACTGTTTTCCATTTTTCAACTACTTTCAATTTCTGTTATTTTGCTCTTTGGATCAAGGCTGAGTATAAACAAAAGAAATAAAGGATCCCCCAATAAGGGCCAGAACAGTGTCCTAGATATGGTAGGGGCTTATGCCCATGGTGTGAATGCATCTCCAGTAGTGTGGCCCTCAGGAGGACAAAGGCACCTTCTCCTGTTAATGGGAGGAAGAGTGACAATAACTGGGTGTGACAGCATCACCTGAAAGAGCACAAATTCAGAAAAATAATCATGATTTTAAAGTGCAATCCTTTCTATGAATTAAAGTTGTTTGTGATTGAGAACTGGCTTAATCCCATCTGAATTATGGAGGAGGACTGGAGACAGGTCTGAAGACACTCAGGAATAAACAGAGCCTTTCAGACATCTCAACATCATTAAGTCCCATTGAAAGAACTCAAGTAGGCTATGGGCACAAATCACTAATCAACCTGGACCAAAAAGTAGCTTTACAATATGAACCAGTCCCCAAACTACCAGCTCACAGGCACAAATATCAGCCCTCTCAGATCTCAACAGGGCTAATTTTGCTTACAGGCAGTCAACAGATGTGAATTACCAAGACTCTGATCTCTAGTCACAGATGCAGTAAAAGAAGCACCAGCATATATTACAAAATACAGTCCTCCTTCAGTATCCCTGGGGATTGGTTCCAGGCCCCCCCTCCCTCGGATACCAAAATCCAGGTATGCTCAAGCCCCTTATATAAAATGGCATAGTATCTGCATATGACCTATGTATTTCCTCCAGTATACTTTAAATAATCTCTAGATTACTTATAATACCTAACACTTTGTAAATAGTTGCAAATACAATGTAAATCTACATAAATAGTTGCCAGTATGCAGTGAATTCAATTTTTACTTTCTGGAATTTTCTGGGATTTCCTTTTTTCCAAATATTTTTGATCCATGGCTGGTTGAATCCACAAATGCAGAAACTGCTGCTACAGAAGGCCAACTATACCTTCATCTTTGTAAATATGTATCATAGGATATAGTGTATGAATGTGTGTTACTTAGTAATAGAAATACTAGCAAATTGTATTACTAGACCAATTTAATCTGGGCTTTCCTGGTGGTTTAGCTGGTAAAGAATCCACCTGCAATGTGGGAGACCTGGGTTTGATCCCTGGGTTGGGAAGATCCCCTGAGAAGAGAAAGGCTACCCACTCCAGTATTCTGGCCTGGAGAATCCCATGGTCTGCACAGTTCACGGGGTCACAAAGAGTTGGACAAGACTGAATGACTTTCACAAACCAATTTAATTTAAGGACAGCTCTACGGTTATACTTCAAAATAACACACTCCACCAATTTTTGGTTTTGGTGTTGATGGTCACCTGTTTTTTCCAACTGCAATAATGTTTTTCAAATAAAAAGTCAACCTTCACTGAAACAGACCAACCTTTATGAATTATGAATCAGAAGATACTTAATGATTTATAGCATTGTTTAGTTAATAGGCTTATTTTTAATAAGAAAAGTTTATCAAGTTTCTTCTTAAATGATGACATTTCCCCAAATTAACTTTAAATATACAATTTAACTCTTCAAGAAATATGAATGCTAAATGGTAGGAGATAAGTTGTATTTATTGACCTAGTCTATATATTTATTATCAACAATATTATTTTCAACTATTTCCCCACTGACTGCCTTTGTTAATGCTTACTGACATAAAATTTTAATTTCTAAATACACTAATCATGTAAACTCTTCTTTCTTCCATTATTTTGATTGGAAAAAAAAAACACAAAGAATTCACATCCAAGAGAGGAAATTTAGTTGTGTAATTTGTAGGACAAACCTGATTAAATGAAGTCAGAAAATTTTATTTTCTACTCCTCAATATTAAGCCATTTTCTTTAAGTGGAAATAATAAGCCTCAACCAAAAGTGCTCTAGGAGAAAATGCTGGACAAAGAATGAGAAAACTAACAGGTCATGGTTGCCTGTGTTTACCATATTCCAGGGATATATACAATATTTATAGAAGACCGGTTATATAGGAACATAATTTTTGGGTCAAAAAGGTTAAACCAGGATAATCAGATTAAGGACAAATCTGAATTATCCCCTCTTGGGATAATTTACTTAGCTAAATTGGTAAACAACCATATCTGTTACATAAAAATGTAGAGAATAAAACAGGAATTAAATCTTCTTAAATACTACCTTAATGACATCACTGTCTTGCTGAAAAATTCATAACTACTTTCAAATGCTTCTAGGATAAAATCCAAACCTCCCTGTGCAGCCTATAAAATGGTCCTTAATTTGGTCACTTCCTAAGTATATAATTTTATGAACCAATACCCTTCAACAGGGCCATGACTCACTCTCCTCTCATGGGACTTTACTGCCTGCTCTATGCTCAGCACCATCCCCTTCCTGGAAGCCCTCCACACTTACCATCACTCAAGGCCTGACACAGGGTCTCCCCACTTTGCCACTAAGCTCTTCCAAACACTCAAGCCACAGAAAATGCTGAAAATATTTAGAATTTCTAATTAGACAGATAGATGTGAAATTTTTAATTTATATATCTAAATGTATATATAGATTCTAAGAAGGGTCATGATAGTGGGGACTTTGAGATCTTTGAAACATCTGCAATAAGAAACACTGCTGAACAGGATAAATAACTGCTTCCCTTCATCACTTGGTTCAATAACTTTTGAAGGTAATATGCTGATATGACAGTTTTTAAGACGAGGATAAAAAAATTATCTTCTGGGTCAAGAAGGCTATGAGCTTAATTAGCTAATGGAAAATTTTTAAATAGTCACCTTTGGGGATGATTTAGTTATGTGATATTGATAAATACATTTGTGACATATAAATGAGGTTAGAGCAAGCAGTTTGAGAAGTATGTTTGAAATGCCAGATAAAAGTTTGATGCCATTTTTAGATGTTAGTTTTTTATCCACCAACGGCACATACTTTACCCCAGTTGTAAAACTTCAAACTGTATCCTTGAAATAGGCACATTTTATCAAATGAGAAATATATCTCAAATTTAAATTTTTTAAAAAAAATCTTAGTTATGATTCTGCCTACAACACATATAATAGGCTACACATGGTTGCTAAAAAAACTATAGATTAGTTGACAAAAGACAATTCAGTTTCTTCTTTCTTATGATAATATTGTTTAAAGACATATCTTCTGGGTTCATGGGAAAAGAATGATAGCCTTTCATTCAGCACTGTCCTCTTCCCAAATCACAACCACTATTCATTCCCAGTACTACACTCAGGAACCAGGAACAAGCAGCCAGAACAGTGGTCTGCTCAGAGGAGACGGGTTAAACATACTGCTCAGAAAAGTCATCTCAAAACACTTAGACTGGCTTATATTTCTCCTTGCTTCTCTAAAGCACAGAGTTTTCGGGTTTGGGGGGCATTGGAAGGGTAGAGGGATATCTCTTAGGAAATCTCAGAGGGGGTCTTCAAGAGCCAAGGGCTTAGCTGACCCAATGTCTTCTTCAAAGGCAAGTATTCCAGAGCTGTTCTTTGGTGACCTCCTCCCTCCATACCCTCACCTTGCTTTACTTCTGATGTCTGATTCCATGGTGAGCTCCCAGATGGAGTGGTAAAGATCTGTCAGTAACTCAAAGTGTGCTACAAAGATATCACTCTCCTCTGATCTGTAACGGAACTGTAGAATTTTATTACCTGAGTGGACAAATGTGAAACCTGTGGGTCTTTATTATCAGAGACCAGCTGTCATAAGAGGAAAAAGTACTCCCGTAGGACAACTTGAGATTTTTTAATTATTGGAGCAACTTTCCCCAGGGTGTGGGTGTTCACAAAAATCGCTACAGTACAGGGAAGGGGCAAGAATGGAGGCCAAAATTTTAGACAAAACACTGCTGTGCCCTAAATTACATCTCAAGTAGGCTGAATCTAAATGTTTACTTTATTCCAGGGATAATAGAGAATGGGTTTTAATAGTTCCTCCAAACCAAATACTAGGAAGCATGAACATCCAAACTTTCCTGAAGGACAAATGCTATTGCTTGTTTGTCAAAGTCTTAGAACTTCCTACTATATTATAGTATTATTTAGTATTTTCTAGGCATTCACTCTGGAGAAGGCAGTGGCACCCCACTCCAGTACTCTTGCCTGGAAAATCCCATGGGCGGAGGAGTCTGGTAGGCTGCAGTCCATGGGGTCACTAAGAGTCAGACACGACTGAGTGACTTCTCTTTCACTTTTCACTTTCATGCGTTGGAGAAGGAAATGGCAACCCACTCCAGTGTTCTTGCCTGGAGAATCCCAGGGACAGGGGAGCCTGGTGGGCTGCCGTCCATGGGGTCGCACAGAGTCGGACATGACTAAAGTGACTTAGCAGCAGCAGCAGCAGGCATTCACTCAGCACTGAGCTAAGTAATGCAAACTATGTGAAGTAAAATGCAAACACACTATGGCTTGGTTGTAAAGTCTGCACTTGAAGTAAAAATTATATATGGTCAAAATTACCCATGAAAATCCCTAAAATCACTGTCAAATCATCCTTAACTTACTAGTGAATTCTTGAACACTTAAAAGACAAAAATGATTTCTTTTGGTTTTTTTTTAGCATGTCAGCTGTCGCTTTCTACAGCTAGGGCAATGGAAGCCAAGGTTAGCTTCAGGGGGCACTTCTAAGTAAGGTGACTTTGGCAACTGCTAAATGTGTATATGATACAGCTCCACTGGGTTGAGAAGCTGTTTCTGATTTTAGTAAACTCACACTACAAATATGTATTTCATGAGGTGCAGATTACAAGGTACATTTAAACTCACTTCAGCAAACTGAGTTCTCGACCACACACTTGTGGGTCTGGTGTTGAAGAAACGACCCTCCATTTCACAGATGGGGATGCTGAAGCCCAGTGAAATGGAGATACACACAAGGTCCCACACGCAAGGACTCCCGGCGGTTCTGACCTCTGGTCCTCTGCTGTTACACCACACCAGCCTCTGCATACACACCATCCCGTGGAGGCAGGAGAGGGGCTCCCATACACACAGTAAGCAACACAACAGCCCCCTGAGGTTGGGCAAACTGACAGCACACTCTTCCAGGGGTAAGGACTAATGCAAAAGGAACATCCAAAGTAGAATCTGGCAGAAGGAAGGCCTGGCTGAGAAGACAGTGACAGGATATTCCAGGCCATGAGAATGTGACCACAAAAGGCAATGGAGGGAGGGAACATGGAGCACATTTGCCTCAATGGAAGGAAGAACGTACTGGAAGGTACCATAGGATGGTGAGGTTTTGTGTTCCTCCCTTGGGGTCTAACCCTGAGGATGTCACAATACTCAAACACCCCACACAGCTGAAGCTGGTTGAAGAAAAGAAATGGAATGGCAGTAACAGTGAGCAGATGCTTGCCCACACAAAGAAACAGCTTTATCGGTTTTCATATGCAAAGTAGAACAGCTGATACCTACTCGTGGTTGGGCACAAATAGGAAATAAACCTTATTATACCTATCATCCTTTCTGAGGCTGGACTTTGCCCCAAGGAAGTAAATGCTCATGTGTTCCCTAACAGGGCTAAAGGCAGAGATGCCTCTTTATTTTACATTTATTTGCAGTGTTCCCAGGAGTTAAAAAATACCCCCCACCTCCGGCCAAATGAAAGCATATGCAGGAATCAAATCACCAAGCTGCTCTTCTTTTACTGCAAATAAAGCCATTTAGGGATTCGTCAGCAGGTGTTTCCACAAGAAGGGTAAGGAAGAGATGGGAAGGGCCAGGAGGAAGGAGCCAGTCAAGAAGAAATGCTGCATGGAGAAGACAAAGAAAGGCAGCCGCTGACCTGGGCCCGGGGGCAAGACGAGACGAAATACCCCAAAGCAGCTGTGTGCCAGGGCACTGACCAAGCTCAGGACAGAAACACAACATCTCTTGCATTTATGTTCAGACTTCATGAGCGCGGGTGGTTTACACAAACGCATCTAAAGCCTTCCAACCATTTCTTTTTCTTAAGCAGAGAAAAGACCAGGCACCTCACACAGGATATTAGGCTCTGACCTGCCTTGTGTAAATCCATAAAGAAGGTGAAATGAGTCTGTCTCACTTACCCTCTCGGGAACTTTCTACCTATTTCCGGACAAGGTATGAACTCTTGGGACAGTGACCCAGGTTCCAAGATGCTCTTCCTTCCACCTCCTCGTACTGCCCACCCGATTTCAATCTATCCCTGTAACCCAGGAGTCCAGACAAAGCTAGTTAACAGCAGCCTCAAGAGAAAGGAACTGGTCATGTCAAGGCTGGAGGCAGCCTCTGGAGCAGGCGGCTTTCCCCATAGTTCTCAGAGCCCCCTGGACTCAGTTGTTTGGTTGCTAAGTCATGCCCGACTCTTTTGCGACTCCATGGACTGCAGCCCAACCATTTCTACTTACATTCAGCGTAGCCTGGCAAGGTAAGCCATCGAAAATTTCAAGTTTAGTGTGATTTATCTGACCCACTGAGATCACTGAAAAACAAATTCTCAGGTTAGGTCTGAGTGAATAGCAAAGGAGAGGTTAAGAGACGACTTTATCATTGCTTCAGATAACCAACACACTTCAAATTTTAAAAAGGGCAGCTGGATAACCTACATCCCAGAACTACTTCCACTTGTGTTAGAAATTAAATACTCTACACAGCCTATGTGAATCTCTCCAGTCAAAGGGCAGGCGGTTACATTAGCCCACATCTTTGCAGTTAGTAGGGCTTCCCTTGCGGCTCAGTTGATAAAGAATCCGCTCACAATAAGGGAGACCTGGGTTCAATCCCTAGGTCAGGAAGATCCCCTGGAGATGGGATAGGCTACCCACTCCAGTACTCTGGCCTGGAGAATTCCATGGACTATATAGTTGGACACGACTCAGTGACTTTCACTTGCTATTTGCTTGCAGTTAGAACAGTAAACATAAGTATAATTTAACTTTGTATTAGGCTCAACAACAATCATCTGTGCTAACCATCCCCCAAAGGAAGGAAGGAACCACCAGTCAGGCCAACAAGCTACTAGGCTGAGAGTCTGACCATCACTACAGACGGGTCCATCTGCTGATTGGATTTGCTTCCCGCAACTACATCTCCATGGAGCTCTTGGGAATGGGGAAATGTCTTGGAAAATGCCCACTTCCATAGATCAGAGCCAATTTTAATGCCAATAAAGAGCCTCAGAAGCTGAGCTCATCACCCTTTTCCTGGCAATGAGGAGACTCACAGAAGCCACAATGCGGAGGCATCACTTTACATTTCAGTCATGCAGACGATGGGAACCTCTCAGAGTGAGTGACAGAAAGACCATGCTCCACTGCAGAATTCAGGAAAGCCAAACTGGAAAAGGGGGAGGTTAACCACTCCAGTATTCTTGGGCTTCCCTGGTGGCTCAGATGGTAAAGAATCCACCGGCAATGCAGCAGACCTGGGTTTGATCCCTGGGTTGGGAAGATCCCCTGGATGAGGGCATGGCAACCTGCTCCAGTATTCTTGCCTGCCTGGCGGGCTGCAGTGCATGGGGTTACAAAGAGTTGGACACGACTGAGCATCTAAGTACACAAACAAAGAACCTTGGGATTTCCCTGGCAGACCAGTGGTTATGACTCTGTGATCCCAATGCAGGGGATGCAGGTTCAATCCCTGGGCAGGGAACTAAGATCCCACATGCCTAGTGCCATGGTCAGTCAATTAATAAACTAAGAACCTAACCCCAAGCCACCCTCTATTCACATGACAATTGGGCTGACTTAACTCACTGCTGTTATTTTTTGGGGTGCAGGGGGAAAGGAGAGTTTGGTTGAAAAGAGGAAGACAATGGAGAGAGAGACCTACACAAAGTGATGTGCATGCCAGGCAGCAGTTTCCCCAATCCAGTCACCCTCATATTCCACCAAAGCATTTTCTGCCATATCTGCATACCACCAGGATTATTTCATCATCTTTTAAAAGACACTTTAGATCATAGTTAAAGTGAAAAAACAAATATCACATTCTCTGTAACCCTCCCCATTCACACAAAGTCTAATTGCTGACTTTTTAAAAGGTGTCTATTACAGTTGCTCCTGCTGCTGTTTTAACTCTAAAACAAGGACAGGCAAACACAGCTCCAGTAAGAACTGCCCTAAAGTCTTTGTTTTCAGCTAAGGTTTATGAAGGGATTGCTTACTGGGTGCCAGGCATTATGCTAAGCACAGAACTTTAATGCTCATTTGATCCTTATCTCTCTCTAGCCTCCCAATAACCCTATAAGGTAAGTAGGCCTATTCTACAGAAGAAAGAAGTGGGACTTGCCCCTGGTTATCCGGTAATAAATCAGTGAGCTGGCTTCCACTCTGGTCTCTGTGAAAGCAATTAAAAACTGGAGAACTGCAGGAGCATAAACTCTACGACAGCACTACCCTCCACTTGACATTCATTACCTCCTAACCACAAAATACAGCCTTAAAAGGCCAAAATCCTCCATACAGAGCAACTGAGGAAAAATCAATTAAAACAGATGTTCATGTCTATTATATTACAAATTAAATGTAATAAATCCTTTCAACTAAATTTATTTTCAATATACTAGCCAAAAAACCCATACTTGGAAACACTTGAGATGAACCATTTTTAATACTGACATTCCCAAGATGGATGAGAAAGTCCTATGAATGAATGGGTCACCGTAATTATCCTGTAACATTATTCTCTGATAATGCGTCTAATGCTTGTCTTGCAGACCAACTCTCTCCAAAGAATACTGGGGTAGCTATTCAAATATTCTGCACTCTCATATAACTTGTTTACATTCCCTGTTTCATTTCAGAGACTGTCATTACAAAGGTTAGGATTACTATAGGTTTTTCATGAGATTTGAATACTCACTGCATGGCCTCAGTAACAGCTCCTCAAACATTGGATGTAACGATGAGAGTGGGTAAAAACCCATCAGTTCTTTTCAAAGGACACTTGAAATAGATTCAAGTTTCAGCGAAGTGGAACTGATAGCTGACAAGTTAATACATTTTCAAGCACAGATTCTATACATTTGTTGAGAGACTGCTTGCTGTATTATTTTTTTAAATTGGGAACTCTGCCAAGTGGGAAGAAACACAGGTGGGTAATAAATGTCCATGCTCCCGAAATGAAGGTTGTTATTTGAGGAGAGATGTGATACAACTGAAGTATTCTGCTTTAACCAAAAAATTTTCATATGAAACTATTATGATCCTATTTTCTACTCAAACAATCTAACAGGAATAAAACATTTTCACTGAGCCAGGGCAGGAGGAAATGGGTTTAAACTGCCCTGCGCACGACAGAGTCCCTCTGCCATGACCACTTACCTCCGTCATCCTAATTCTTATTTATTGCCCCGAGGTTCAAGTTCTATCAGCTCCGGTAAGTGAGTCATTCCCCTACCCCACCCCCACAATGTCCACTGCATTCAGTCTGGTCCACTGACTAAAGCTCACTTTTTTCTCGGCAGGGGGGTGGGTGCGGGGGGCACTCTACATGGCATATGGGATCTTAATTCCCCAACCAGGGATCGAATGCATGCCCCCTGCAGTAGAAGCGTGGAGTCTTAACCACCGTACTGCCAGGGAAGTCTCAAAGCTTACCTTTTAACTCTCCCACACACCAACTGCTTCCCCATTCGACCTGGTCATCACACTTGGAATGACCGCATCCCTCCCCCGGTGGTGTGCTCCATGAGGACGGAAGTGAAGAGTCTCATTCTCCCCTTGAACCCCAGCACCTAGCACAGTTTTCATAATTTGATGTCATGATTAATAAATTTGTTGAATGAATTACTGCTTTTGTTTAGTATCTACCTTGACTGCCAGTATACACAGGAATATTAGATGGATAAAGTTCTGGCTCTCTGGTAGGAATCATGCCAAAGCAGTGTAGGGAAAAAAAAAAACTTTTTTTCAGAAGCCCCTCCAAATATAAAAATGCTACTCAAAATTTTTATATTCAGTCTGGAAAAAATGGTCCAGGGTAATGCCATAAAGGGAAGGAGAAAGAAGACTGGAAGACTATGTGCTTTAAATTCAGAATGGCTGAGGTCCACATGCACCTTTGTGTCTTATAGGTTATATGACTTGGGCAGTTTAATCTTTGTGGGCTGGGTTCTTCGTCCCTAAAACAGGGTGTCTGAGGGACTTAAAGGTGTAGCATATAAAACATGTGCACACTTCCTGGGCCATAAAACACACCAAGTATGTTGGCTTTCTTGTGTTTCTCAGGGCTACCTTTCAATCTCTAATCATTTGACAAAGAAATCATGATAAATACTCTCCTAGGGTATTAATTCGGAGAAGGCAATGGCAACCCACTCCAGTATTCTTGCCTGGAGAATCCCAGGGACAGAGGAGCCTAGTGGGCTGCCGTCTATGGGGTCGCACAGAGTTGGACACGACTGAAGCGACTTAGCAGCAGCAGCAGGGTATTAATTAAGTGGGGAGGAGTAAAAATTAAGTTCAGTCACAGTGCTATTTGGGGTGCCCAGGTGGCGCTAGTGGTAAAGAAAACACCTGTCAATGCAGGAGTTGAAGGTTCTATCCTTGGGGGGTGAAGATTCCCTGGAAAAGGAAATGGCAACCCATTCCAGAATTCTTTCCTAGAAAATTCCATATGCAGAGGAGCCTGGTGGGCTACAGTCCATGGGGTTGCAAAGAGTCAGACACAACTGAGCAACTGAGCATAGAGATATTAAGTAAACTATTTAAGACAGAAATTTTGAAGTTTATAAGAGATTTTGAGTAATATTTTAAAATGAATAAAATGATGAGTCTGAAAAGTAATAAAAAGGAGCATGTGAAAAATGTGGAAAAGATACAGGAAAAGACTGCAGTTTTAACTGTAATTCTACAATGCCTATTTTTCTGTGGCAAGTCATTCTTAAACTGTTCTTCCTAGAGATGGATTACTCTTATTGAACAAAACACCTTTGAGTAATATCTAATACAGACTTATTACAATGGCAAATTCTAGCTCTGATGATTATATTCTTGACAACCACCACTCAATATCTAATAGGTATTATACACAATGGCTTTATTGATGACAAAACCATATTCTTACAATGTTACCACTCAAGGGACAGATTTGACAGAGTGAGCTTCAACAGAAAGATCTGAGCTGTATCTATAAACAAATCAGACCAGAACAGAACAATCTCATCTAATCAGTTCACTAAGGTGGAACTTAATTTTACCCCTTGGGTTCTGCTGTGTTGCTGGGTTTGAAAAATCCTGGTTAGATGAATTTTACCAGCTCCATCTGGTTTTCATGATGTGTGTAGCACATTTTCTTTCAAGGAAAATAGAGTTCAGTAATTTGTTTATAGTTTCCAAGCATGCCACACAGCACATTAATGAGTAGAAATCGATTATCAGTTCAAGGAACGGTGAGAGGAAATTATCTCATAATTGATGTTATTTGGAAATGTATTTATCAATCAGTCCTTTTGATGAACAAGGAAGTGTGAAGGAAATGGAAACACACAGGCCCTGGGAGAGATCCACGGAGGGAGGAAATGCAGGTCTCTTGTGAATCTGGCTCACAGCAACTCAGCGGTGAGTTCATGCCAGCTTGGGAACAAGTCCTGCAACTGCCTGTACCTCAGTTTCCCCACTGTAAAATGGGGCAAGCTGAGAAAGATGCCCTGGCTGATTCTTTTGGGTTTAGGGTTTCAAAATCACCTATACAGTCCACTGAATTCCAAATGGGATTATTTATACCCTTTCTCATGCAATTTAGATGTTACCAATAAGCCTAAATATTTCACTAGACTATATTTCATTTCAGAAAGCCTAGTTCATGAATTTCATGGCATCCTATATTTTATTTAGCTCATGAGGGGAAAGAATTCTCATTCATTGTAGACAGCTTCTGGTTCCTTCTGGGCCCAATTTCTTTTCCATTCGTTTACCCGGCTGACCCAGGTACACACAGAGGATGTTCTGTTCTTTTCTACATGAAAAAGATAGGCTTCCCAGGGCCTGCCCCAGCATGACGGGCCTGGCTGCTCAAGGCTGTCCTCCAGATGACCATAAGCAAGGCAGGTACTGGGGCTGAGTACATTCTGGAATGGTGTGCCTGGGTATGCAACAACTCTTCAGCCCTTGCAGTCCTGGCCCATGGCACGTCCCTGCCAGGTATAGGTCGGCATACTCCATCCTTCTCTCCTACACATTTGTTGGCCCAAATGTCAGCGTCTCACTGAGGCCAACATCTTCCTTCATTCTGTACATTGTGGCCCATCCTCCTTACACTACCGTCTATTTTGCTCTTGTGACACTGATATCTTCTCACACACTACTCAAACTACTGCACACCACCTCCCCCTGTATGCTACCACGTCAGCTGCACAGGTACAGGAGCTGCTCACTGGTTTGCTCCAAGCACCCAGAAAGGTTCATAGGAGGGGCTCAAAATCTCTTTGGTGAATTAATGAATGGTGACCCTCTAATTTTTTTTAGTCAGATGAAAGAGTTGATTGACCCTGTCAGTCACAACCTGTTTTCTGCCCAATTATTGTCTTTCATGGAGTTTTATGGACACCAACCAAGGGTGTATAGAGGATTCCTACTCTAAGTGCTGTTGACTCAGTCAGCTGAGATTTTAAACAATATTATGAATGCACTGCCAAGACTTCAGCTTTGAGAAAAATAGGCCCACTTAACAAAGGAGTCCATTTGAACTTCTTTTCTCTTTCCCCAGATGAAATACAAAATAGAAAAGTAACACACAAAATGAGAGAGGAGAAATGCTGTTTGAAATCTTATATTTAAGTGATCTAAACTGAACACAGAATCCCAGAAAAATAAGCCCTCCTGGAGGGGGATGTCACAGAAGCTTGGGAATGAGCAAATAACACTTCCAGGAATTTATCTGAAAGTTGCAATCGAGTGAGTGTAAAAGTTTTTCAAGAATTTCACTGCAGCATTGCTTGTATTAGTGAACAGCTAGAAACAGTCTAAATATCCCACAATCTCAGTGGATTACACAAGCTATTTATAAGTCATACAACAGGAATCTGCATAGTTACCAACACAGGGCTAGAAAAGATGGTCAAATAACATAAGAAGGCATTCACAATGAGGTTCAAGTTTTTGAACCTCAAAAACAGGTCCAAAAACAGGCTGAGTTCCAGTTTTTGATAAGAGAGAAAAAGAGGAAAAGCAAGAGAAAAAAAGATGAGGATATATTCCACAAGTATTCATGATAAGGCTATTTGATAGAAATTTTTTCTTTTCATTTATCTGTATTTTCTAATTATTTTTGTAATGGAGAAAAATTATTTTAAAGTATCCATGTGCAGAAGAGATACCTAAGAACATGATACTGATTCAGAGTGAAACATTGAGTTTAGCTCTGTTAATGATTTCCACTCCACCAAGTCTGTTGTTCTCAGCATACACATATACCAAAGGCATGCTTAACAGACTCAGCGCCCTTCTATGGAAAAAGCAAATTCTTGAAATCACAATGCAAACATTTCAGTTCATAGCTTTTTAACTCCCAAGAAACTCTCTTATAAGAGAAACAAAGTGATGAGTAAAATCAATTATGATATTGAGGTGACTGGGAAAATATAGTATAATAGCTGGAGATATAAAGGAACAATGTTTTCCCCATCTGAATTCCATCAGTTAACTGAAATCAAATTCATACCCCCATCTACTCATCTCCCAGTATAAAAACACAGGTTTTAGCCCAACTCTCCACAGCATGCTTCAGCCTCCCCTCTCCCAGCGCCTGGGGAAGTGACATCACACGACATATGGAGTCAGAGAACTGTTTCGGCAGCATCTCAGACACCCCGATGTTTCACTCACCTGAACGCTCACTGCCCCTTTCACAGAGAAGAAACAAAGAAACAGGCTAAGGGCGCTTTTCTAGGCAGCCAGAGGATCAGTAAGTGATTCCTTCTCACAGGAAAAAGGGGCTGGGTTTTTTTTTTTTTTTTCCAAGGCTTGGATTTCAACATACTTGCCTCCCTGGTAAGTCCATGGATCACTTGTGAACCAGGGTATGAACAGTCTTCATTTTCTGAGGAAAATTTCCTCCCTTTCAGGCTGTCACACCTTCGTCAGTGCTGTTGACTCACCCCCATCCCAAACTGCCCAATTCCTGCTCCCTGCCGACCCCCACCCAAAATAATAGTTGGTGAAGTAGAAACTACCAAGTTCATCTAACACTGCCACAGACTTTCAAATTCTCAAGATTTTGGTGTTTCAGGAAAAATGAGTTTATCTGAGAACAAAGTATGTCTTGCCTTACCCAGTATGCTCCCTAAACAGACATGGAGGGAGACTTCCCTGAAGATAGACTGAATTCCTGAATGGGTGGCTGCTCTAAGTGCGAAAAAAGTCGTGCAAAACTGCCAGAAGCAACAGCCAGCCCAAGAACACGCTCAAAGCTACTAACATTTCTTAACTTCAGAAATACCCTCGGGTTTGGAAATGGGGGGAGAAAAAGATATATTATACATTCCCTGCGTTAAGTTGTGTAGGTGAGTCTTCCTGCACTTGCTCCGGCAAGTTCCTACGGGGGTGTGAAGCCTTTCTCCTCCAGTCTGCCTGGAGCACCAGCTGCCTTTCAGGACGCTCCGTACTGGCTGGCTCTAGTCGGCACACTGACCATTTTGCCCAAAGTCTCTATTCTGCTGTATTTCAGAGCAAGAGCAAAGGCAAACGATTATGAAATCAAAGGGGGTTTATATGAAATAGGGAAAAAAATTAAAGCATCAAAGAACACAATGAATGAAGCAAGCTGCAACAAAAGCAAAACTTTCCATAATGATGAATAAGGAGTTAGGAATCTCGGTTCTTCCCAGAGGCAAAGAATGCAGATGCCTAGAGAATACGTTGTCTGTCACACCTCCCCCCCTCAAACTGAGGTCAGAACTCCAGCCTATACATTGTGCCTTTGATCACTGCCCTTAGGAAAGCTCATCTGTTCCCAGAGAGGGCAGGCTGTGGCTGTTCAGTTTTGAGGTCTAGTTGGCACACTAGTGTCCTGCTAATATACCCTACATTTCATTCCTTTTACTAGGGAAGGGCCACTGTCCCAAGGACACTGTGGATTAAGAAACTTGCCAGAAATCAGTAATATGTAGCTTAACAAGGGTCAGGGTTTAGAGACGGAGACTTTGAGGAGGAAGTACTCTTCTCTCCTTTCAATTTTGTGTTACAGTTTAGCCCTTAAATGACAATTCACTGTGAAGCTTCTTCCAAAAGAAAGCCAGAAGCGTTCACTGTCTCCTAGTACTGGCTACCGCTGACCCTCTCTCTCCTTGGTTCTGTTTTCTTTAAGGGCAAAAGATTGCAGTTCATTTCTCTTTCCTAAACTGTTCAGACAGCCAAAGTTGTGGCAGCTGTTTCCATGAAGGGAAAAAAGGTTGTAAAATGGGAGAAGTTCAATAAACCCATCTGTCCAGGCTTCCTGGACCCATCTTCCTACTCTTAAATCTGGTCTCTAAGGATGTGCACTTTAATACCAAACTGCAAGTGACCTTGTTTTGGAGAAGTGGCAGGTATTTTACAATTAGGACATTCATTTATTTGCAAAGATAAAATGTTGTGTGTGCAATAGTAAAAGACAAAAGCAACACGTTCAAAACTTCAATTGTGAAGACTGACCCTTTACCCATGCTCATGTCTTGCAAGGAGCCACAGTGCTGACAGAAGGAAAGTGCCCACTGTCTGCTGCAGCAGCTCAGAACCCTGGGTCTATATCAGAATCACCTGAAGGGCTTATTTAAACAGATTCCTGGGTCCCACTCCTCCCATGTTCCTGATTCAGTGGATCTGGGGTAGGACCTGAGAATCTACATTTCCAACAAGTTCCCAAGAGATGATGATGGTTCTGGTCTGGGGACCATAATTTGAGAATCACTGCTCTGGTGCAATTTTTTAAAACGCTGGGTCCCTCTAGCTAACCCATAGGCCATCAAAGTGGTCCTGGCAAGAAACAAACTCAAGCACTTGGTACTTATTCTATCCAGAATATGGTCACTGACTTCCAGTCCCTAACAGCTTGTCAAAGCTCCATTATTGTTCATCCATGCCTCCTTGCATGTCACCTTGGATCCAGAAAGACAGATGTTTTATGGACAGCTGCAACCCAGAATCACAGAAGCTGATGAGAGGAGTTTGTCCCTCCCATTCCTTCTCCTCCTTTCTCAACCAAGCCTTCATAAGTTAGGATCCCTTAGGGGTATTTAAGAGTGAAAGCTCTGTTAAGAGATTTTGATTCAAAAATTTCCTTACCATTTACTAGTGGCTGTTTCTTAAACAAGTTTATTATCTCTGAGCCTCAATTTCCTTGTCTACAAAACCAAACTAATAATATTTACATCATAAGACTCTGCACAAAGTGCCTAGCAGTTTGCAGGCCATAGAGTTAAGCCCTCAATAAAAATGGTGGCCAATGACCTTCCCCTTTTTAGGAAGCAGCAGGCAGAGTGGAGAAAAGTAATTGTATCAGATGATCACGGCTTGAAATCCCAGCTCTACGACTCCAGAGTTCTGTAACTTTGGGAATATCCAGTGACTTGTCAAAGCCTTATATGTAAAATGGAGAAAACAGTTGTGTCTACCTGCTAAATTTCTAAAGGTTAAATAAGACACAGATTCCTGGTCCATAACAAGCTATTCAAAGTTAGGGATTATTACTGTTCCTATAATAGCAGGGCTGGGATGGACTTTAGAGATCTCTTAGTCCTGCATCTTCATTTTACAACTAAGAAAATTGGAGTTCAGGGAAAAGAAGAGATGTGCTCAAGGTCTTGGCTTTTTGGGAACCTCAGACACATAAGTACACAGACCTGTAAGTTCTGCTCATTCTCAGGAAATCAGCATGCTCACAAGAGCTAATAATGCCAAACAAGCCAGATACAAAGCAAAATAAAGATGAAGATGAAAACAAGAGTCCCAAAACAAATTGGAATTGTAAGAGGGCTTTGCTGAACACTGTGGGCTCTGTAGGTTTTAATGAACTCGTTTATTTCTATTGGTAAGGGGAAAGAAAAGGAAAAAAAAAAAAAAAAAACACACACCAAAAAGGTCTATCCCTGACCCGTACAGCTCTCCTGAGGGTTAACTGTGTTTTAGTAACTGAGTTTGGGAAGACAGAAAAATCACACACAAAAAATAAATTAGAAATATATAAATTAGATTTATAATTAGATTTAAATAACAGTATAAATTAGATTTAAATGATACTATAAATTCGATTTTTTTTAACTTTCTCAGAAGCTATTCTAGATTTACAACTCACAAAAATGATCTTTTGTCTTTATGATTTTGAAATTACCAGCCCCCAAATCTACAGTTATTGTCTCACTAGAGATGGAAAAGTCCCTTTTCAAACTCACTAAATCATTCATGATTGTGCATAACCTGTATTTCCCTAAAACTGATTTTTTTAAAATGACAGTGAAAGAGGGAACCTCCAGGATGAGAGAGAAAAAGAAAAGGATGAGGACTGTGATTGCTGTGATTTATAATAAAAAATATATATTTGGTATTCATCCCCATACCTGGTAAAGAGTTCCTAAAACTTCTGGAATTTCTTAAGTGACACTTTTCATTAAGGTGAAAGGAGAGTCTTCTGTTATCTATAACAAGCCCTTTCCAAACACAAGAGAGTTTATGGTAATGAGTGATTTTTGGAAAGCCTCTATGATGGGGGTTGGTTGCTCTGGGGAAAGTAACCACAGGATTAGAGAGACCCTGCTTCCCTGGTAGCTCAGATGGTAAAGAGTCTTCCTCCAATGCAGGAGACCTGGGTTTGATTCCTGGGCTGGAAAGATCACCTGGAGAAGGAAATGGCAACCCACTCCAGCATTCTTGTCTGGAAAATCCAATGGACGGAGGAGCCTGGCAGGCTACATACAGTTCATGGGATCACAAAGAATCCGACACAACTGAGCAACTAACACTTTCACTTCTCAATTGAATCAGTCACCAACAGCCAATGATTTAGTCAACCATGCCTATATCATTAAGCCTCTATAAAAATCCCTGAAGTAGGAGGTTTGAAGACCTCCTCCCACACAGGTTGGGCAGGCTGGGGGGGTGGTATACCTCCTATGGAAAGGACAAGGTAGCACCATGCCCTTCCACATTCCTTGCTCTGTGCATCTCCTCTTTCTAGCTGTTTCTGGGTTATGTATGTGCTCATCCACTCAGTCATATCCAACTCTCTGCGGCCCCATGGACTGCAGCCCGCCAGGTTCCTCTGTCCATGGGATTCTCCAGGCAAAAATACTGGAGTGGGTTGCCATGCCCTCCTCCAGGGGATCTTCCCAATTCAAGGACTGAACCTGTGTGTCTT
The DNA here is from genome assembly GCF_029407905.1 of Bubalus kerabau. Taxonomy (NCBI): domain Eukaryota; kingdom Metazoa; phylum Chordata; class Mammalia; order Artiodactyla; family Bovidae; genus Bubalus; species Bubalus kerabau. Next base: position 120,493,463 of record NC_073627.1, read on the forward strand.
GCATCTCCTGCATTGGCAGCAGGATTCTTTACCACTACCACCACCTGGGAAGCCCAAATAAATTTATTAGTTGTGGCATGTAGGGTTTAGTTTTCTGACCAGGGATCAAACCCAGGCCCCCTGCCTTGGGAGCATGGAGTCTCAGCCACTGAACCACCTAGGAAGCCCTTCCTGGGTTATAGTCCTTTATAAAAGACCAGTATTCTAATAAGTAAACTGTATTCTGAGTTCTTTGAGCTACTCTAGCAAATTGCCAAACCCAAGGAGAGGGCTGGGGAAAGCTCTGATTTATAGCTGGCTGGTCAGAAGCCCATGGAATAACTAGGATTTGAGACCAGCACCAGAAGTGCGGTTAGGGGGCAGGCTTGTGATACTGAACCTTTTGCCTGTGGGGTCTGAAACAAACTACAGGTAAAGAAGTGTCAGAATTGAACTGTAGGACATTAGCTGGTGTCATAGACGTGCTTGGTGTGGGGGTGACCCCTCACATTTGGTGACCAGGAATACTGAGTATAAGCAGAGCACAGAGAAGAGGAATAAGAGCTTTACCTTTAAGGACAAGAAAAGTGGTATCATCTTGACAATATGTCTTTTGTTGAAAGCAGATTCAAATTCAATAAATGCTGATGTTAAAAGAACATAAAAATCTTCCCCTTAAGGTTTCAACTTTTAATATGATTTAGTGACCTATTAAAATGCTCTAATATACTGTTCTCAGCATTTAAAAAGAAAGGCAGTGCCATTTTTAATTTTGAAAAATTAAATAAAACTGGAGAAACCTGTCAGAAAAATATATTAACACAACTTACCTAAACTGAAATTTTAGCAGTGACTATGAGTTTCAGGAAAAAAGAAGCATCTTAGTATCTAATTTCTCACATTTGAACCATTTCTCCTAGAAAGTCAGAGCATTATGAGTTGCTACAGTGCAGAAAGAATGCCCCTGAGAATCCTAGAATGAATTCTCAATTTTTTTAAAAAATGGATTCCACTGGCTCAAAACAAAGGTTAGCAGGAAAGATTTTGGTTGGTGAGACATTCAAACTTATATTATCTAATAATAGGGTGTTTAGAAAACAAATGAAGGAATAAGGAATGTAAAATAAACTTTATTAAGACTGAAATATCAGTGGCTGTATAGTCAATCAAAAAGAAAGAAAGAAAGAAAATGCTGTGGACAAGCTACTTGTATCTGCTCTCCTAAAGTTACAGTAAAGCTTAGCACAGCTACCACTTCAGCAACTCCCCCAACACAGAAAAGCAGCTGCCTAGAAAAGCTGAGTGGGGTCTCCCACGTTTGTCAAAGAGCTCTGTGCTTGCTTTGACTGATGATATAACAAATGAATGAAGCACAATTTCTGAACACTGGCAGATACATTTAATGTTGCTAAAAACTGAAGACACATATCCTGCATTTAAAGGTAAAGATCTTAAAGCAAATTTACCTGTTCTTTCAGGTTATAATTTTAAATCAAAATAGATTTAATACCTTTTTTTGCCTTTATCAAAGAAAATAAACAGTTTTTAGGGCTCAGTCAAAGACTAATTATTAGGCTTAAAACAAATCATCAGATCGTTTCCTGTCCGACTGCTTTACTCCCTAATTTTCTATCTTCCCCAAAGACAAGACTAGTTTTGCTGCTTCATATGTAGTTTGATGCTCATGCACACAGGTAAGGAATGCCAGTTACACGGGGAACATTTGCTGAGGGTGCACAATTCGTCTGTTCTAGCTGTCACAGCCGGAGATTCAGAGAAACTTGGAGTATATGCAATCCTACCAGATGAAGCAAAATGTTCATATTATTAGCCTTAATATTAAATACATAGACTCTTAATATATTATATGAATGCTATACATGTTATAAGATGTTACTATATAATTAGTATATATAATCATATAATTAATATACATACACTTAATGTTCTGTTGTACTTTTACTGAATGTCATATTATTAGTATTATTTCATCCTTATACTTTAAAATATGCATTTATTAAACACTCATTATGAGCTAACTATTAGCTCTTTTAATAATTCTATTTCTTAGCAATTAGCAATCTGGATGAGCAGTTCTCTCACAGTATGATCTGGCTACCCCTGGGATTGCTAAGATCCCTGAAGAAGGTCTGAGGGGTTTAATTGCTTTCAGGGGAAACAGTAAGACATGTTGTGCTTTTATTGTTCACATTTTCTCCTGATGGTACAGTGGAGTCTTCCAGAGGCGACAAAACATGTGATGATGCCTGTCGCTCTGACAATTAATGACATGTGTGCTTGTATATGTTTGTGTTTTGACAGTGTCTCGATTTTAATTTCTCATAGGGTAAATATCAGTAGACCTCATCCATATAAACAAAAGTCCATGCTAGAGTCCACAACAATTTTTAAGAATGTAAAGAGGTACTGAGACTAAAAGGCTTGAGAATCTCATTCTAGATAACTAGCATTAATTCCTCCTGTAACTATACATATTTCAAGGTAGTAATTCTTGGATGACTTCTGGAACTCTTATCTTTCAAAATGAGTGTTCCCAGAGAAAATATCCAATTAAGAAAGGATAGCAATAACAGCCCAGCTAAACAACTTTACTGGGTATGGTGTAGAGAGGCAGGAGGGAGGCCACTGGTTAGCTGCAAGAGCGAAAGCAGTTGAAACGTCTGTTAACTGTCCCCGGTCCCCTAATGCCTCAGTGTGAGGTCACTCTTAAAATACCTATTTGGGGTTAGCTTGTGGTTGGAGTTCTGCTTGCCTCGAAAGAAAAAAGAAAGAAAGTACCTGAATCTAAAACACTCAACATTTAGTCTGTTTCTTCTGCACATGGGACTCTGGTTGAGAAGACTGTCTGCTTTTGGAAAACAGTCTTTGGCATGGGTTTACGAGAAAGATAAGGAAGATGATCGTTCCTGTAAATCAGAAGAGCAGAGTGGGAGCCTCCAGATGACTCATTAGCAATTAGCCCAGCAAAGTCCCTTAAGTGTCTGATGCAACAGAGCACTAAAGCCATGTGCCCCTAAGAGAGGAGAGAATGGGAGGGGCCATAGAAGACATTGTATTTGCAACACGAAGAATTAAATTAGAAAACCAGAAAAATCTAATATTCTACTTATAAGCCTGAATTCCCCTTTGTCACTGTCATTTTTTAGACCCAGTTTCCCTTGAAACAATATGTATCATCTTTTTAACTAAACCCCTCAAAACAGTTTTTAATTTATTCCCCTATTTAGTCAAAATATACATACTGAATTGAATATTTCAAAAATTAATTGTATCTAATCTTGGATAAGAATGTTTATTAATTTCTGACCTGTTTCTAGCATCTTGCCTTTGTCTGTAAATATGGCATTCCAGGCGTTTTTCAGGATATTTTCAAAGAAGGATCATTACCCCAATGCTGACACAGTGTTGATTGCTCCTCGTTCCATGTCCTGTTGCAAGGTCATTTTCAATTTGCTGTCTCACTAGACGCTTGATATGAGGCAAAATCATTCCATGCTTTTCTCTCTTCCCTTTATTATCATAGTCTCTAATGAGTTCTGCTCGCTGTATTCAATTAGTTTGTTTCTCTTTGTCAAACTAAATCACTGTTTATTCTTATCTAATACACTGCCATCTATCAATTCTTTTGTTATGTTTCCCCAGAATCTTAAGTTACCATAGCCTAGAAATTTTAATAAATTGCCAACTCATTCCGGTTTGGAGCTTTTGTCTTGATCTTTAGAATAATTTTCCAGTTATGAGATAATGTTTCTGTCAAAGTCAATTTGTATTAATTTCATATGCAGAAATTCTGTAACACACTAAATCATACACAGTAAACTTAAAACTACAATTTAGTTGTTCCTTTTATCTATTTACTAACAAAACACATAAAAACGAATCCTCCAAACACACAATGACTTATTTGCTTGACACACTTTATACTTTATCCTTTAGCATTTTAGTAAAATTTTTATTCAAAATATTTTTTTCTCCTCAACACCACATTCTCATGGAAATAATGTATCTTAATTCTCTTCTAGTTTTAATTTCCTCTTTGTACATATCTTTGCATTGGTTATTTGGGCAGGTAGAACAGCATGATCCTAGAATCCCCCACAGTCTCTGTCAAACCCCAAACAAATATTTGATTTGACTGTAAAAACTTCATAAGTTTACCCAAGCAACCCAGCATTGCCTAAGCTGTGCATAAGGCAGTTTCGACAGTAGTCATTTCCTAACTTCCTAAGAGAAATAGGAGAATCAGAAACGTGTTAAAAAAATGTCTAACACAAATGCAACAGAGGAGAGGTGATGCGGATACCCACGCTGAGTGTTCCACAAAGAGCTGACATCTTTGTGCTGGAATCATTTGGCCAGAGACTCGTCAAGTGAGAGCATCTCATTTAAAGTCACAGTATTAAAAGAAAATGCTTTCATTTCCATAATCTGTTTTTCAAAAAACTGTCCTTATTTCAGACCTTCTTTAACTTTCTAATTCATAAACATTCAAAGATAAAACGCACTTCAGCAAAACTAAAGCAGCTTTAGTGTTCTTTACTCAGGCTTTTTTTTTTTTAACAGCATCCATTTTGCCATTTTTTAAATCCTCATACATACTCTCAACTATTCTTATCATGCCTAATCTCACTGACCAAACCATTACACATACTCCCTATCTCTAGCTTTTCTAACAGCATTCTTATCTTTCCTCTGAAAGTTTCAATAGTTTTTGCATATTGTCGTTGGATGCTTTCCCTTGTGCAAAATAGGGTGGTGTTTTGTTTTGTTTTGCCGTGTTTGGGGCAGGGGGCAAAAGATAGGGAAGTGCTTATTTTAAATCTTAAAAATCTAGCAATTTACTCATCTTGCCCCTATACATATATTCAGAGAAAATTTAGTGTCCAAGTTCATTTTGCAAAGCTCAGCACACACTGCCATTGTTGTGTCTTTCTATGTGAATGATGCCTAATACCTTCATAAGTGCTCCAGCTTTGGGGCCTTGCCTTTGCCGGTGAGTGAGGTCACTCAAGTATAGGAAGGAAGAAGATGGCTCTCCTTCCACCTTGCCGGCCCTACTGGAAACATGCGGTCACAACTTTGCAAAGCACACTATTTCTTAAAACAGAGGCCTCCATGCCAGGCATACAGGACATGCTAATACGTGCAGTGCTGTTCTTTCAGTGTGACATGGTTAGAGCATATTCCAAAAATCCCTTCCTCTCATTTCTCAGTTGGTATTTCCCCCCTCCTTTAAGCCCATTTTAAACTGTTAAAGCAATGGATCCTTGTGGACAGACCCCTTTGAACTAGAGCTTTGAAGCCAGGTCATTGCCTTAGGCATGAAACAGGATGATAAATAAGTCTTCAATTACTAACTTCACCAAACTCTGCCTTTTTCAGAAGCCAAGGTTTATATCCAGAAAGTCTCCTTTTTCAGCTTTCCAACAGATTGAGAGCACCGAATTTGTTTCTTAAAAACTTAACGGATTCTAATTTCACTTGTCCTTCTTAGCATCTAGGGAATCTTAAATTCAGTCTTATAAATAGATCTCAGGTCCACTGAGTTGTGTCCAATGTTATCCGACCCACTCGACGCCTCTGTCCTCACCTCATTTTTATAGTCAGGCCTTCCAGCCAATGGTCAGTCCCCACCCCTCCGCTCTCCCCCCATCCCTCTGTAGCGCTCCACTCATCACAAACACCTTCTTCCATTCCTTAGACCATGCACATTCATTCAGGAGGTTTGAAGCTCTCCTTCAACTTTTACTACTGATCATCAAATGCAAAATAAACAGAAAGGAGGACATGATCTTAAACTAATAGATTCAATGTTGGCTACCACTTACGTCCACACTGACTTCTTCTAGGTCAATGCCCATTTTCATGTAAGCATTTAGAGGGAGATGATGTTTTCATTTTACAAGACTGAATTTTGTAATCACAGCCCATTCAATGATACAAAGTCCCTCAGTGTTGCAGAGAGTGATTTTTAACAATAGCCATGAGCAATGCTTTGTTAAAAACTGAAGCTGAAGAGCACTATTGACTATCAACATGACCTGGGTTTTATTCTATGGCATTATTGGTGTGGAAATTAAATATATGCTGGCCATTCTTATATGAATAATGCTTCATTTATGCAACATAGATAAGAATCTCTGAGTAGATTCTTGAACAATCCCTTCTGGAAATAATACAGCTATTTAGTTAATAACACAGATTTTGAAAAGAAAGAAAAATCTTTTGTCATATCTTGCAAAGCTTTTGCTTAACCTCTGGCATAGGAGAAAAATTAAGGAGAAGTGGATAGAATACACTCATCTTTGAATTTAGTAAAAGGAGAATTCCACTGAAATGTCACATGGTTTTATTCTTCCGTCCAATTCCTGACTTTCTGAGGGTAAACTGTCCGTTTCATAGGCTAACTATGAGGTTTAGAAACCTCAGTCTGCCCCAGCTGGGTCATGAAAAGGTGAACTAGGAGGTCATATGAATATTTCTAGTACAAGTTTTGGTGAATGTAGAGGTTCTTGTCTGTTAGGCACCTTGAGAAGAATTCAAGAAAAGCAGGTTCTTGGATTTGGGCCATTAGATTCTGCAGCCTCAGCATCAGCCAGGGTGCAGCAGGTCTTCCCACAGGGGCTACCAGTCCTGTATGTCACCTCCCCTGCCCACATTCTGAGCAAGTACATTGTGCTAAGCTGCCATAACCTTGGACACATCTGCAGAGTGACTCTCACAAACCGGGAACTCTGTGAGGGCTTCGGGGCTCTCCTTACCCCCACCATGGACCTCCCCGCAGGCCTCAGGTTCCCATTTCAGAGTTGAGGGAGATGTGGCCTTGAGAAATTATCCAAAAGGGCAATAAGAAAAAAAACTAGCATTCCAATTCAGATGTCTGGTTTCTATACTCTTTTTCTTTCTAGAATGGCATGTCATCCATGCTATTTCTTTATATTAACTGTACCCCATAGAAAAGGGTGCTACTAAATCCTCAAAATATCAATTTTAAGTCACTAACAGTAAAAAACAGTATTGCTAGTAACACACTGACTGAACAGAATTATTCTGTACTTTGTGATAAGATGGGGAGACTAAATAACAAATTACTTTTTTCATCAATCATATAAGCATTATTTCCCAAAAATGTTTTTTATATAAGAAAACCTAAGAATGGTAAAAATATTTATGAGTATTTATTCTATGAAAAGCACTCTAGTAGTTACTTTATATATTTATTTCATTTAATCATCACCTCATGAGCTAACTATTTATTATCATCACTTTAACCAAGGAAAAAACTGAAGCACAGGGAACGCAATTGATTGGCCCAGGATCACAGCTAATAAGTGGCGGTGGTGACACCCAAATCGTGGTGTTAGGGGATCTGATCCCTGGGCAATACTGTCACATTCAGGGAACTCACCCTGGTTACGTGACAGATACAGGAGGCCTCAGACGTGAGCAGTGAGGTGGAGGCACTCCCAGGAGACCCTCCCTTTGGTCCCAGCCCCCAGAAAGGCAGGGGCAGGCCAGCATAACCTTTTGGTGGGAGTAGAGCTCTTGACACTCTCCCTTCCTTCTTGTGACAGTTGACAAGGAACAGAGAGGGCTAGGCAAAAAGCAAGATGGAAAATTCTTAAGTTAGAAAATACTAAATGTAGGCGATTCAGTAGAGAATGGTCGGAGGTATGATGAGGTAGTGAGGTATCCTGGGGGGAAACCTGGTCATATGTTTTACATACAAATCTTGAGGGTGAGGGTGGGGATTAGCATTTATTTAGTTAATCCATCATCCCCATTTTAAAATGTAGGAATTTACAACCAAAGAAGTTGAAATGGAACATTTTGTAAATTACTTAACAAAATACAATAGCTATTTCCTTCTAAAGAACTTACATCTCAGTCACCTTCAGTTCAGTTGCTCAGTCGTGTCTAACTCTGTGACCACATGGATTGCAGCACATCAGGCTTCCCTGTCCATCACCAACTCCCAGGGCTTACTCAAACTCAGTCATCTTAAGGCACCACGATTCAAACATACATAAAAGTCTGAGGAGGGGTCAAATGAATCCCCATAACCCAGTAACCCAACCGCATAACCCAACAATCATCCAAACTTTGCCAGACTGTACTATCTGCTTCACCACTCCACCCTTTATAATTTTTCTGCTCAAGCATTTCAGAGTAAATGGCATTTGTCCTAAAGTGGTCATTTACCCCTCCAGGTTTCAGAATATATTCATTACACAGAACACAGTCTGAATAATCATTGGTATCAGGCCTGGTCCACTTTTAAATTCCACTGTTTATCTAAGAATTACTTTCTTTTTAAACTTGTTTTGTTCAAATCAGGATATCCAAACAAAGAATATTTACTGCATTTCATTTCTTTAGTTCCTTTTAATATATAACAGCCCCTCCTGAACTTCCCTTTTTTAATCAGGCTATCAACTTAAGGGAGAAACTAGCCCAATTATAATCATTTTTAGTCACTTCATGTCCCTGATCATTTACTATGCGCCTCAGAACATAGTGGACCTGCCTGGGACTTTCCAGCCTCACTTTTGGTTTTCAGTTCTTCGGTTTTTCTTTTCCCTCACTTTTTGTCTTTAAAGTGGAAAACAACTACATATGACACACCATAGGGGCAGCTGTGTTTTGTCTTCCAGAAGTGATCCACATTATGAAGGACTAGGCATGTCTGTTATTACAGTGATACTTAATTACAATGGGAAGCACACTGAAGTCCTCCTTGAGAGACTGGTAGGAACCCAGCCAACTCACCCCTTTGCCCCATTACAAAGAAGAAATCAGAGCCAAACCTGGGTAATTCTCTTAAGAACAGAGCTGCCCATTGTTAAATCTGGAGCTTGGGGAATTAGTAGGCCAACAGACGACTGTGGTGCAGGGGAAAATCAGTTTGCTGTATTACAGGATGTACTGGGCTCATTTTCTTTGTCAGAGGTTTTTAATTATTTAGGATGAAGCTCCAGTGCATGTTTTGTAATAATAATGAAGTCTGAGGAACACAAAACCTCGCTGCAGCAGGACATGGCTATTAAATCTTTGCTGAGAGCAGGATGAGAGGGTCAGGGCTTCTGACTAGCTTTTAGGGACTGGTAATGCCCATCAGGTCTGTAAACAAAAAAGGGAGAATTAGCCAACTCTGAATGGCAAATCCGATTATGTCATGGAAGCCACCAGAGGCCAAGTGACTCTGGAATGGCGTTTTGTGGGGGTGGCTCTCTCCTCTCTGCCCTCATACAGCTCGCCCTGCAGCAATGGGCTGGAGCCAGGGGTTGACGAGCCTGACAGAGGCCCTGAGTAAAGCTTCCTGTGGGATTGTCCCCAGAGACTCTCATCAAGGGCGCCCTATTTACAACTTGTGGATTATATGCTACGAAACAAAACACCAAAAAAGGCATATGTTGAGGGCAGTGAGGCCATCCAGGATCTGGGCGCTGCTGCAAGTGGTCCTTGATACGAGGCTAGAAGGCACTGGCTCCCCCTCCCACTCCCTGGCACACCACAGATACTCATTCAAACCAATTATTTTATTTCAGAAATTACCATGATTAAAAAGAAATTAGTGAACAATTAAAAAGACTTTCTCTGGGAGGGGGAAAAAAAGGGCAATCCAAGACATGCTTCATTAGACTAAAGCAACTGAATAAGAAAGGCTAAGGAGGCCTGAAGGGAAGCATGACTCAGGAGTGTCATGGACCCTGAATCCATGGGGGAGTGACATCTTTATAGACAATGACACACAGCCCTCTTTTTTTTTTTTTTTTTTGCCCTCTTAACTACACAGGGGCCAACTGTTCTGTGACTGGATCATCCAGGTTATTCTCCCTCTTTCTTGACAATCTGAGGCCATTAGCTCACGTGGTAAACAGTTTGGCTACTAAGTGCTAAAAAAAGGCACTCACTCTCCAAAAGCTTATGGGTTTCTGGGGGACACGGAATATGTTGAAATAAGCCCAGAGGTTTGCACAGAGTAGGCACTCAAAAAATAAAAGCTTGAGCAAAAAAGTCTTAGGGAGCCTCTCTGTGCTCCTCACCCATCCAGACCATTGCCAGTCCAAGGTATGCTATAGTTTCTCCCATTATAACACTTATACTAAATTGGCCATGTACTTGCTTGTGGTCCCAGCCAGTAGTTTAGCAACCCAAGAGCAGCTTGTTATTAGTTAAATACAAAATGCTTAGCACAGTGCCTGGCACATATCTTAAATGAACTAATGAATGAAGAGGGCAGAGAATGAAGTTTATAGTCAAAAAAAGCTACATTTTTTTTTTTCAAATAAATTACATACAGAAGAACTGAAAGTGGAGCTTTGATTCCACAACTCAAAAATGAACCTATTAAGAGCTCACTGTGTATCCATCTAGTCTTTTTCTCATTCATCTACAATATATACATTTGGGGGGTTTTATTTTTTATTAAAAAAGATTACACTATGCATAACAGTTTGCAATTTGCTTTTTAAAGAATACAATAATAAATATGTCACATATGACTTCCCAGATTTAGTGTATACAATTCCTCTCACTGTTTATTTCAGCTGCATTAAATTTCAGTGACTATAGCATAATTTACCTATTTCTTTGTTGAGATATCTGGGTCATTTCCAAGTGTTCACTATTATAAATAATGCTGTAGAGAAGCTCACTTTTAGTGTGTGCATGTGTCTGTGTGCACACATGTATTTGACTCTGTGCCAAGCACTGTGTAAGCCAGGCCTTGGGATATAATGGTGAACAGATACCATCTTGCTCTCAGGAAGATCAGGGCTTGATGAGAGAGAGAGACATTATTTAGAGAATCACATTAACACATAAACAATCACCAAATGGACTAAATGCTCAGAAAGCAAAGGATACAATCATATGAAAGCACCTCATCAAAGAATCTAGAGGAATGGGGAGGCAGGTGGCATATGCAAAGGCCCAGTACAGGAGGGACCATAGCAGAAGTACAGAAGTGATGGATGATCTGGCTGGATGTCAGAGAACAGTGGTGGAGAATGGTGTCTTTGCACTCTTTGATAAGAGCTCCAGTCACACATTTTTGTAACAAATAGGTACTGAGCATGTATTACATGCATGGAACTGGCTCGGCACTTCCAACTCAGCATGAACAAACAGACACGACCCCTGCCATCTCAGAGCTTTCCTTCTCGCAGAGCAAATACTGCACAGAGCAAGGGCTAGCTAAAAGAGACTATATACTTTAAATTTTGTTACATGCTGCCCAACTGCTGCTCTCTTTGGGCAGGGTCCATTTGTTCACTGGGTTACTAGACTCCTCAAAGCTATTCCTTGACTGAATCCGGTTCCTTAGAACCACAAAGTTCTTTACTAAGTCAATCAATGATCCTGGGGTCACTGGGCTGTCACGGGCCAGAGGGATTCCATATCCTGACAGAACCACACATACAAATATGGTCAAAAAAAGATGCTTCTGACACGAAGACATTTTGCAAAAGAAGCTTAATACTTGATGAGATGTTGGGACCCCCTGGATATTTAAATTATTCATGATATACCTGTTCTCATTTATCATGGAAAATTGAGGGATGACTGTATGGAGTCTGGCTAACCAGTAGGGCAAGCCGATAACATCCAGGCATGGTTAGATATAAGGCGCATGGTAATTCATGTCAGGTTCACTTTCTTTCGCTAATTACCAATTACCTGCAAGAGATATTTTCCTTCATTTTCCCCAGAATCCTGACTGCTCCCCCAACCTCCCCGAGCTTTACTCGCGCCCATCTTTCTGAGCAGATGATCCTACCTATCAGTTCTGATGAAACTGATTAGGACGTCTGGTAAAAGCTGCCTTCTTCTCTGCCTTGAATTTCCTAACTTTGCCAGTTCTCTTCACTTCTAACAGTTTTCAAGCAATGCTTCACGGCTTTGTTTTACTTTCTGTTCTCCATATTGTCAACAGTTGCCCTCTTTACCAGCCATCTTCCCCTGACCTATACACACCCTCAGTTCTCTTCTTACGCTAAAAAAACAAACAAAATAACTTGTTTAGATCCTGCTTCTGGGTCCCCGCTCAAGCTGCCATTTCAACCCAATGCCCATCCCTTTCATCCTGGTTACGATTCGAATCACCCCGTTTCCAATTACCTGCAAGAGATATTTTCCTTCATTTTCCCCAGAATCCTGACTGCTCCCCCAACCTCCTCGAGCTTTACTCGCGCCCATCTTTCTGAGCAGATGATCCTACCTATCAGTTCTGATGAAACTGATTAGGCGTTCCTCCAGTTTCTAGACACTGCCATCTGGCACACTTTCAGCCACCTGAACTCTGAAAACATAGACTCCCGTCACCTCCTTTTTCTACCCCTGGCTCTCGGCAGCCCTGGGGCAGGAAAAATCAGTCTCAGGAGTATGGAAGTTGAGGCTCCTCACAATCTGACTCCCTTCTATCTTTCAAGCTTGAACTCCCACCACAAAGCCTGCCCATCCTGCTGTCTTTGTCCCTCAAGTCACTCAAGCTGCCCCAGAACTGCCCTGTGCTTTCCTGTTCTGTATCTTTGCTCCTCACCTCCCCACCACTCCCATTCATCTGTTAGAATTCTCTCCATCTTTCAGCAACCACTGCAAATGTCACCTGGCAGAGCTTCCCTGGTACCACCCGCCCACCCTGCCCCCCTCACCCATGAGAGCTCTTCTCTTCAACTTCACCCATTCCATGTCTCTCACCGAGCAGCACACTCACCCCTGTGTTCCTCACACTGCTGGCCTAGGATCCTCATCATGAATCCATCTTTTGTGCACTTTTGCAACTTCAGCCTTGTTACTTAAGCTCTTTATCGGTCACTGGGGTTATTAAAAATACCCATCTTTTTAGGATTAAATTTAAATTATATTTATTGTAACCCACTGGGTGAAGCAAAATGAAATCCTCTCAGAATTTCTGTATACATAAGGGAAGCTCCTTTATATCAATAACCTCAGATATGCAGATGACACCACCCTTATGGCAGAAAGGGAAGAAGAAATAAAGAGCCTCTTGATGAAAGTAAAAGAGGAGAGTAAAAAAGTTGGCTTGAAACTCAACATTCAGAAAACAAAGATCACAGCATCCGGTCCCAACACTTCATGGCAAATAGATGGGGAAACAGTGTCTGACTTTATCTGGACTCCACAATCACTGCAGATGGCGATTGCAGCCATGAAATTAAAAGATGCTTACTCCTTGGAAGAAAATTATGACCAACCTAGACAGCATATTAAAAAGCAGAGACATCACTTTGCCAACAAAGGTCCATCTAGTCAAGGCTATGGTTTTTCCAGTGGTCATGTATGGATGTGAGAGTTGGACTATAAAGAAAGCTGAGCGCCGAAGAATTGATGCTTCTGAATTATGGTGTTGGAGAAGACTCTTGAAAGTCCCTTGAACTGAAAGGAGATCCAACCAGTCCATCCTAAAGAAAATCAGTCCTGAATATTCATTGGAAGGACTGATGTTGAAGCTGAAACTCCAATACTTAGGCCACCTGATGTGAAGAACTGACTCATCTGAAAAGACCCTGATGCTGGGAAAGATTGAAGGTGGGAGGAGAAGGGGACGACCGAGGATGAGATGGTTGGATGGCATCACTGACTCAATGGGCATGAGTCTGAGTAACCTCTGGGAGTTGGTGATGGACAGGGAGGCCTGGCGTGCTACAGTCCATGGGGTCGCAAACAGTCGGACACGACTGAGCGACTGAACTGAACTGAACCAAAGGGAGGCTTTGAATATAGAGAAGATATGTCCAGTTTACTTTCTACTTGCTGTTATCACAATTCATTTCAAAATAATATAGTTAATCTGATGAAAAATACCTTTTTCTCTGTTTCATCAAACATGCTAGTCAATAATATTACTTTGACTATTAGAATTAGCATCTTCCTTAATTAAAATCTCATCCTTTTTGCAGACATCCATGATTAAAAAACAAAAGTAAAAAACCTTGCTGTGCAAGATATACCTTAACAGGTTATGATAGTAACAGATGAGACACTTGGTCTGACATGGCACATCAGCTGAAATGTTTAAGTTCCAAAAAAAACGGTAAGCAAAAATGTTAAAAATAATAAAGGAAAGGAAATCTATTTTTTTTTAAATCAAGAATCCACAAAATGTTATCAATGACAATGATATGTAATCATCTGAGACTTAAGAACAGGGTTTACAGAAACTAAACTGGGGTAGAAAAATGAACATGAATTTATTTTTGGATAAAACGGTAAATTTAAGTGGAGACTGTGAATTTTCACCAAGGTTTTCTGTGGTGGCCCCAGAGTGTATACAAATCCTTCCCAATTAGTCAGCCTGGCTTCTTACCATGAGCCATGGTAACTGAGTTAACTTATTTCACAGTTCTCTTTTACTTCACTCACCAGCTCAACATGCAATCTTGGAGTTTCTGTTTTAATTATTTTGCAATTTGGCCCAGACTTCGGTATCACATACAGTTCATAACCATAAGAGGAAGTAAAATTCATAGCTGTCACCAGTCTCCAGGCAGACATCATGGCCTCTTAGGTGGTGATAGAACCAAGGCCTGGGAGGAGTGGCCAGCATCTCAGCTAGTCAGAACAAGGGCTGGAAGGTACCACGAGCAATGTGGGTCAGAGGTCATAGGAAGGAGATCAACTCAGGGTGGTACATCAGGCACCTATGGATGAAAGGCAGACTGGACATAAAAGATTAAGCTTTGAGGCACCCCAGGTCCCAGCCCATCCGACCAGGCTCAGTCACAGACACAAGATTAGGGAAGTGAGCAAGGATGGAGCCTGATGGCTGAGGTGGCCTGACAAAGACCTGCGCCACGGAGCCAGGTGGTGTGGGTGTTACACCCATCGAGAGATGCCACATATTCACTTTGTAGCCTTGAATATTATCTTACCTCATAAAGCCTTGGTTTTCTTATTATAGAGGGAGAATACAGTAAGTAGCAGAAAGTGTGAGGAATAAAGTGGGACACTTCGAGGAAGCTCCTAAGACCTCTGGCACCTGTCTGGTATTGGACAAACAGACAAGATAAAAGTAAAGCTCTTATTAAATGATAATTCCCTTCCCTTTCCCAAGAGGTTACCGGTGACTCTCCACTCAGCCTCTCTCTGGTTTACAGGTAGGCAAGTGACCCACTCTGTGAGACTGCAAAGGGTAAGGAAGCAAAATAATCTGACACTGGTCATTCTAGTCCAAACCCATCACTACAGGTAAATCTACCTTACTTTCAAAAGAAGAGAGAAAAAACAATGTCCAAAAGTAAATTGTCAGTTTTCAAAATGCAACTCCAGGGTTGTATGACTCTGGGGAGGCCACATGTGTGCCTCTGTTCCTCACACCTAACAGCCAGGCTACATGTATTGTCCATGTTTGAGAGAAATGCAAAACCAAACCAAAACTCCTGTCGAATCATTTTAAAATTGAATGCAAAATGTAAATGCCCTTGGGTGTCCCAGGTGTTGCTAGGGGTAAAGAACCTGCCTGCCAATGTAGGAGACATAAGAGATGTGGGTTCAATCCCTGGCTAGGGAGGATCCCCTGGAGGAGGGCATGGCTACCCACTCCAGTATTCTTGTCTGGAGAATCCCATGGACAGAGGAGCCTGGCAGGCTATAGTCCATAGCATCGCAAAGAGACGGACACAACTGAAGTGACTTAGCACGCACGCATGTAAATGCCCTTACAAGGACAGTGAAGGGATGACGTTTGACTTTTCATATCTATTTGGGTAATCTGGCAAGCCAGATCAGATTTGCTGATCTGAGCGAATGCAGAGCCCCCTTTCCTGCAACGCTGAACACTTGCAGTGCAGAGGCAATCAACGATAACCCTGCTCCCACTGGGACTCTCCTATCAGTCGGACTTACCTTTGCTTTTCATGGAGTCAAAAGCTGACTGTGGGGACCATAAATCATGAGTTTTCAGGACACAAAGGGATCTGGGTGATTAAGCAGATGGGAGTTCACACATCTGCTTATGTTTTTAAGAACAAGGTTCACAAAATAATTAGTCCTTGGGTCACATAATTAGCAGTATCCTGAGCTGACCCAAATTAACGTGGTGTAGGCTAACACCCTTTTATGTTTCTTAGCTCCAGAGTGCTGACCTGCACGGTCATGTTGGAAAATGATACAAATGATTTATCTATTGTTCACAAACATGCTTGCAACAAGATCCCCAAGGAAGCCACTAGATTCCACACAGGCTCATTTCAAAACAGAAAAATAAAGAAAGTTATACATACACAAACTGTAAGGAAATGAAATGCAAACTTAATTACAGAAGAGTCAGATCACGTCAACAGGAAAATTTCTAGTTTGCTTCTAGTATCCTATTGCTCAGCTTAGAAAACTAATCCCTTTACAAAAATTTCTTTATCATAAAAAACTGCTGCATGTATTTGTTTTGTCTGTGTTTAAAACTTAAGAATGGTCCTTATTTCAAGTACTTATTTTCTATTACCAAGGAATAAAACTCCACCAGATATTAAGGATGGTGAATCCAAAACTGCCTCATTCATTTATATGAGACTTTGACTAATACTGAATTATCACATACATCTAAGACATTCCTAAGAGTGCCATTAACAAGAATTTTTATGATCATCTTTACTACCATTATAATAACAATACCTCAATTAAAAGTATAAAATCACTTCTGTGATTACTACCATTGTTGTTATAACCTGATTAAACTCAGAACTGAGCTATTTTTCTCAAGGCAGTCTAAGACCTGCAGGGTTCAATCTCTAGTGCTTGACCTCAGGTACCTGCATGGTAATTAAACTCCCCAGGTGATTCCAGACCTGGTTACCAACATCTAAGAACCACTGTTTCAGATTTAGGGGAAATCTTTTCAGACCCTACAGAATGAAAGGATAAAACTTCAGAACTCCTCTTTTAGAGTAAGTGTGGCTGTACTATCTTACAGCTGTCAGAAAACCAAATGAGTAAGTGCACAGGGCCTGAGGGCACAGTCTTACTCATTCTTACCTAAAAGTTGATGATATGCTTAAAGAGATTTCAAACCAAACACTTCAGGTGTGAATGCCATTCAATACCACTTCTGTATTCAGGAAATTTCTGTCCAAATGATCCTTGAAAGAGTCCTCACAGTTGGCACAACCATACTTGTCCAGGTTAAAAGAACCAAGGGGACACTATGATGAACCACACTGGAGAATGAGCCAGCCAGGGATTAAACACAGCTTGCTGACACCAACAGAGACACTGGTTCTACATCACCACTCACTTTTAAATGAAACAACCACTGCAAGTGATCATACCTGATATACATAGCATCTCCAAAAACATGAGGTGATAGTCTCAGTTTAATGACTTGAAAATGTCCCAACCTCTGCAATCTATAAGAAAGTCTACAGGCAAACACTTATGAAAAGAACTACAGGGACTTCCCTGGCGGTCCAAGCAGCTGGGGATAAGGGTTCAGTTCCTGGTTGGGGAACTGAGGTCCAGCATGCCACCATGCATAATCCCCCCTCCCACACAAAAGAACTACATCTTTAGTACTGAAAAGGTAAAGTATTGCTTTAGTCTATTAGATTGGCAAGATTTAAAACATCAATAAAATGCAGAATTTGCAACGATGTAGAAAATTACAGGCATGTTCAGACCCTACAGTGAAACTTGGTATGATCTTTCAGGATGGCTCCCAGGTGGTGCTACTGGTAAAGAACTCACCTGCCAATTCAGGAGACGCAAGAGATGCAGGTTTGATCCCTGGGTCGGGAAGATCCCCTGGAAGAGGAAATGGCAACCCACTCCTTGCCTGGGAAATACCATTCATGCCTGGGAAATTCCATGGGCAGAGGAGCCTAGTAGGCCACAGTCCATGGGGTCACTAACAGTTAGACATGACTGAGTGACAGCATGCATGCACTTCAGGATGGCAATTAAGCAAGCTTTATCAAAACTCTTAAAAATATGTACACATTTTGACCCAGCAACTCCATTTCTAATAATTTATCCTGTAAGAATGCTCAATATGGCACAAGTGAGAAAGCAAGTCAGAAAAAAATATTTGTGGTGTACAAATAAAAACAATTATTATAATTGCCAATAAAATTAATAAATTTTAATTTTAATAATTAATAATAATAATTAATAAAATATTTAGTATAATAAGCCAATAAAAACAATTAGTATTTATATACAGGTCTACACTCCCGTATCTAAAATCTGAATTCTCAAAAGTTCCAAGAACTGAAAGATATTTTTTTATGATGCATTTATAGGAAAATGTGACTTACTACAAGAATATTAAGAGTCTTTATACCCTTAATTATAAATACTTTGCTACCGAAACATTAATGTATTTGATTACAGGGACTTATTCCATACCTTGATGGTGGTTTTACAAAATACATATTTCTCAGGTTATCTTCCAAAAATCTAAAAAGAGAAAAATCTTTGAATTCAGAAACAATCTGGACTACAAAGTTTTGGATAAAGGATAGTGATCCTACATTTATACGTGTATAGTTGAATTTTAGTATGTCTGCCCATAATAATATTCACAGTGACTTTCTCACATGGTAATACAAGCGATCTTTACTTTCTTTCTTTGCTTTCAGATGTCGTCTAAACTTTCTTTTCATGGGCTTCCCTTGTGGTTCAGCTGGTAAAGAATTCGCCTGCAATGTGGGAGACCTGGGTTCGATCCCTGGGTTGGGAAGATCCCCTGTAGAAGGCAAAGGCTATCCACTCCAGTATTCTGGCCTGGAGAATCCCATGGACTGTATAGTCCATGGGGTCGCAAAGAGCCAGACATGACTGAGTGACTTTCACTTTCACCCTTTGCTTTCAGATGTGAAATTTCATAATGAGCACATTTATCTTCATTCTTATAAAATTCAGTGTTAGAAAAAGAGGTGGGGGAAAAATCTGGTCCTTATGAAAACACTTAATCAAATTTCTTAATTTCACATATTATAGCTCTGTTCACATAACTATGTGTTTTGTAATTAAGAGTCAAGTGATTTTTCTGCTGAGTAAGCATTCCAATCACTTTCTTGATTTGTGATCAAGCTCACACCATGTAGCAAGACGGACTGGCAGCCCAGGAGTGCAGCAGCTGAGACACCTTCCCTGGATCCCATAAGAGATATCTCCTTGGGCAATTGTGAGAAAATAGACAGACGCCCAACAGTGCCACATGTATCACCACATGTACCACCAGACAGACAGGAAGGAGGACAAAAGAAGGGGAAATCACAAAAGGAAGAAAAACATAAGTTTTCATGTAGAAATCCTTGTCTTGACTGAAAATTAGAGAATTTAAAAATTTTGTTGGGTATCTTATCTCTCTCTTTCTAATGAGACTCCAAGTCCCCGAAGCAAAATACATGTCTCATATTTCCTTCAGCCCTAAGGCAATGAAAAACACTTAGTTCTTTAAAATTAACTAGCTGTTAAATGGGCTTCCCTGGTGGCTTAGATGGTAAAGGATCCGCCTGCAACTCAGGAGACCGGGGTTCAATCCCTAGGTCAGGAAGGTTCCCTGGAGAAGGGCATGGCAACCCACTCCAGTATTCTTGCCTGGAGAATCCCCATGGACAGAGAAGCCTGGCAGGCTAGAGTCAGACACGACTGAGCGACTAAGCACAGCACAGCTGTGAAACAAATAACCATGCTATTAACTGAAAATCTGTGTGTGCTCAGTCATGTCAGACTCTGTGACCCCATGGACTGTAGCCCACCAACCTCCTCTGTCCATAGGATCCTCCAGGCAAGAATACTGGAGTGGGTTGCCAGTTCCTACTCCATCTAAGCCACCAGGGGAGCCCCCAGGAGTTATAGTCAGGAAGCAGCAGTCAGATGGATGATTATAAGAATGAAGAGCTTAAAAGGCTCACAATCACACAACCAGCTTTGTTCGATTAGATTTGGTTCCTTCATTCTGCTTGGACATTTACTGCTCCTGAATGTGTATCAGGCAGAGTGCTAGGTTCTGAGACACAGCAGTGAGCAGTGCAGTCTTTTCTCCAGCCGTGAGGGGTATGGTAGGTGGACAGCTGCAGTGGCTGCAGAGAACTCCACTCGCTCTCTCATAAGGAATTTATGTGTGTGTGTCCTGGTACCAAAGGTGTGCACGGAGTCAAGCACAGTGCTGCCTTTTGGAAATTATTAAGCCCAACTCTAGTTTTAAAATCCAGCCCCATAAACTTAGAAACGGAGATTGGAGACATATATTTTAAACACTTTTTTTATTAGTGAAATTAGAATCCTACCTACATCTCACACTTTTGAGCATGTGTGCTCAGACATGGTGCTCAAGTCTGTTTGTTCGGCTGGTTGGTTGGCTATTTCTGTCCCTTTTCTTTCCCCGACACCCTCTTCCACTTTCTTCACTGGACTGGCTGCCCCCTCTTACTTGCAAACACCCTGGAGTCAGGATGAGATACTTTGACCACCAGGAAAGGGTCAGTGTCCCTTGACCCCAGCAGCAACATCAACCATGAACCTCTTCTGAGTCCCTGCTGTTACTTATACTCTAGACCAGCTGTCCTAGGTTTTACCAGGGGCCAGGCCACTACTTCCTGGAGACCACTGGTACATTTGATAATGGGGAACTCACATTTCATTGTTGTGTCATAGCCTCTTCAACATTTTCAAACATTAGCAGTTTCTCCTCACACATTCTGTGCTTTATCCAAGGGCCCATATGTTTTCCCTGTCCCAAAACTTTCTGGGAAGAATTTGACACCAACCATCCAGTGAACACTTACTATACTGATGTTACTATCCTTAAAGTTTTGTATCTATATTCTCTTAATAATGCCCACATCGACTATAGGAAGTGGGTAACATTATCATTCTCACTTTTCAGATGAGGAAGGCATAGCTTAGAAAGTCTGTAACCTGCTGAATGTCCTTAACTGAAATCCTATGGATCTATCAGTCCTGGGATCTTTACTCAAAGAAGTCCACTGATGATTTCACACTGCCTCTGGTGGTTGTCAGTTATTTCAAAGATAACTCTACTACAGGCAACTTCAGTATCACCTGGGAGCTTGTGAGGAAGTAGAATCTTGAATCTTCCCAGATACACTGAAATACCACCCACATTTTAGCTAGATCTCCACTTGGTTCACATACATTGACATTTGAGAAGCACTGTTTTAAGAATATAAAATTGTCATTTCCAACCTCATATTCAGTTAGGATGACCCAAAGCTGCTATTGGACTATATGGCACCTATATGCAAATTACAAGGCATCTCATCTTCATATAGCATTTGTCAAAAAGTGTCACTGTTCAAAGAAAAAGAACTCTTCCTTCAGGCCACCCTTCTCCCCCAAAGCTGGGCACACATTCCATGATATCTACACAGGCCATCAGCAAAGTATACGGTATTGGCCATTTTATGTCTATATCACCAACACTGCACTTAGCTTTGCTAAAGCCAAAATTCCTAAAACTCTGACAACCACTGTTAACACTAAATTTTCCATGACAATATGGAATAAAAGATGAAGGTCAAGTGAAGGGCAACTGAATTTACAAATATTTTAATACCCAACTTCAGTGAGAGTTTGGCTGCAGTGTAATGTGACCACATAGTGACACACTGACGCCTTTGCCATGAGTATAGCCTGAGAGTGAAGACAGGGCTAACACCTGCAGTACACATAAGGAAAACGATGACCTCAACAGCCAGACTCCTACCACAGAACCAGTGACTTCAAGAACTGTTCACTACCTCCCAGACAGACTCGTGCCTACTACAGTCAGCACAGCCTTCTTTTTTGCTCAGAACCATTATCCTTTTTACCACAGAGGATGTGTGTACATTGAACGAAGAGATAACCCACCAACCAGTCTATAATCATACACATCTTGACACAGTCATGGTGTCAAGTTTCTTGATATATGCCGTGAATGCCAGTCCTTTCTAAGTTATTTTACATTTTTAACAACTAACACAAGACTGTAAGAAAACTGCGTAATCATCTTACAAAGTAGTGGCGGTGACATAAAATCAGGAAAATAAATGTGTTCGAAGTATAGGTTTGCAATGAATCAGTCAAAACTAGTGATCATAGCTTTAAATGGAGCATTTCTTTTTTATCCTTTGAAAGCAAAGTGTCACATATAATGTGACACGAAAATTGTCATTATTCTCTTAGGGTACATTTCCTTGAGGATATTCATGTTTGGATACATGCATATATTCATGAAAATTACAGTAGAATGACAATATGCTATTTAAAAGCACAACTATGTAGTATAAGTGATTTATGGTAAACAATACAAATAAGAATAGAGTACAAGAAACAAGATTTTAGCCTTTGATATATGTGGCCATGCTGCCTTTTTTGCTAAATCCTAAGGAAGTCTCACCTTAAATGTCAACAACAGCAAAAAGTAAGTTCAGAGCTGAAATTGTTTCTTTAGTGGTATGAGAATGAAGAGGAAAAACGCTAGCATTTCTCATACTCTCACTCACGCTCTGAGATCCCAAGGGCTATAGCCTGCCAGGCTCCTCTGCCCATGGGATTCTCCAGGCAAGAATACTGGAGTGGGTTGTCATTCCCTTCTCTAGGGAGTCTTCCTGACCAAGGGATTGAACCCAGGTTTCCTGCATTGCAGGTGGCTTCTTTACTATCTGAGCTACAGGGCAGCCCCATACTCTCACTAGATCACTTCAAACTCCATTAGGCATTCACTTTCTTTGGTTCCAACAAACAGATTCTGACTCTCTAACTGGAAATAGATGCATTGTTTTAAAATTAAAGGGGAAAGTCATGCATTACTTGGTTTAAAAGAATAAGGAAAATATTTATGTGATGCTTTGCCAGGAGTTAACTAAGAACAGCCTAATGACCAGATTCACAACTTCCTACTAAAATGTGTTAAACTATGCCACATGTATTTTATATGGTGGCTGTCAGTCCCCGAACATCCAAGGTCTGAGCAGCTGAAAGGGATTTAGAGGGAGACTGCTTAAACAGAGTTCTTGCGTGTGTTTGGACAAGTCGGTAATGTTCCTTAGAGCACTTGCTTTTTTCCTTTTTAAAAACAGCCAAATTGGTTTACGTTGATTTTCACATAGGAAATTTTACTAAATATTTGAATGTTGAATGACAAAGTAAAAGATGACAGACACTGCATTGCACTGGGCAAAGGATGGTCTTTCCAATAAGTGAACTAATTATATATCCATAGGCAAAAAATAAAACCTGATCCCCAACTCCACCTCACACCATATAATACAATCCATCTGAAATAGATTTTTAGATCCAGATGTAAAAAGCGAAACAACGAAGAATTTAGAAGAAAAATCTGCAGATTATCTACACAACCTTAAAATAGGCAAAGATTACTTCAAAAGGATACAAAAACACAAGTCAAAAGGGTAAAAAAATATATATAATAAACTGGACTATATTACAGTTAAGAACTTCTTTTCACTTAAAGAACTATGAAGAAAATAAAAAACCACAAAGTAGTGACAATATTTGAAATACATTTACTCAACTGAGATTCCTTAATGTATGGAGAACTCCTACAAAATAAGAAACCAGACAATCCAATAGGAAAGAAAAAGGTATAAAGTATTTTTAAAAAGATAACCAAATGGCTGATATATAAAAAAGTTGCTCAACATGTCTACTTATCAAAGAAATACAACAATGTGACACCACTATACAGTCACCAGAATAGTAATACCAAGTGTTGCCAAGGATACAGGGCAAAGAGAACTCTCACAGATAAGAAACACATGCTTATGTTCACCAAAAGACAGGTACAGGAATGCTTATAATGGCATTATTTATAATAGCGAGAAACTCCAACAAATTTCTATGATAGGATATGTAAGCAACTGTAGTATATTCATAAAATGGAATATTATACAACTGTGCTATCTGATACAGTAGCCATTAGTCATGTGTAAAAATAAATTTAAAAGATTAAGTGAAGTAAAAAAAATTTAGTACCTAAGTCACACTGGCCACGTTTCACGGGCTCAAAAGTCACATGTGGCTAACAGCTACCATATTGTACAGCACAGACATAAACCACTTTCATAAAGTTCTATGGGGCATTGCTATTAAACACCAATGAGAATTCCACAAATGTAATGTTGGGTTAAACAAACCAGACACAAAGGAGTCTATATGTATGCTTCTATTCATATAAAGTTCAAAAACTAACAAAACTAATCTATGTTATTAGAAGGCAGGATAGTGGTCCCCCTTGGGGGTTGGGCATATTTTGAAGAAAGCTTGAGGAGGCTTCTGAATTTCTGGTCATGTTAATCTGGATGAACAGATCTGTATGCAAATGTGTTCATATGGAAAAAATACATGAACAACACGAATGATGTGTGCACTTTTCTGTATACAAAAATTACCAAAATAAGAAAAGAAATCAGCCTCAGTCTATTGCTCAAGTCTTCTTTGCTTCAGAGTTCTCCTCTGATGAACATGAGCTCAAGATAACTCATCCTGCATAAATGATATGGCATGCCTTGGGATTACGGATTAATTTTGGCCAAGGAAGGGGGAATTACAAAATCTCATATTCATTTTCTATTTTTATATGACTGCCATGGGTGTAAAATGAATAAAGAACTACAGTGGAACAAGGACAGAGTGAGGAAAAAATTCGGCTAGGACGTATTTGCAAGATATTAAAAGTGAAGGTATACAAAGGGATTTTGAAAGCAGATATAGGTAGTAGAGAATCCATGTTGATCAACTCCCCAACATGAGTCCTTAGAGAGAAATGAAAAAGTGGTAAATGAGCCTCAGAAAAAAAATGTGGTTGACAGATCAAGTTGGCCATGAAAAGTCTCTAGATTCCTTTACACTCTTTATCAGAAAGAAAACTCTCAAAAATTTGTAGATGCAGGAGTTGAAAGTTGCCCTGTGAAAAATTACAGGCTGTCTTTGGTGGCCAGTAGCCAACGACCCAATTAAAATAACTATCACTACTAATACCCACAAAACCTGCATGTGATTTTGAACTTTGAACACTGTTTAAAAAAAACTTACATAGATATAAATATTATAATCACTTATGGGACTGAGTGGAGAAGGAAATGGCGACCCCCTCAGGTATTCTTGTCTAGAGAATCATGTGGACAGAGGAGCCTGGTGGGCTGCTGTCCATTAGGGTCGCACAGAGTCGGACACAACTGAAGTGACTTAGCACGCATGCATGCATTGGAGAAGGAAATGGCAACCCACTCCAGTATCCTTGCCTGGAGAATCCCAGGGACAGAGGAGCCTGCTGGGCTGCCATCTACTGGGTTGCAGAGTCGGACACGACTGAAGTGACTTGGCAGCAGCAGCAACACAGGACTGAGATTCAAAGAAAGAAAAATCTCCATTTCACTACAGACCACTATCAAAACAAATCTGTTTTTAATTGTCTTTTTTTGTTCCCTTAAATTTTCATAGTACTTTGGAATGGACAATGTTCAAAAAAGGTAGGAGCTTTAAATTATAATAAAGTAACTTTAACAACAGTTCATCTCTTTGCTAAAGTCCTGGAATCAGAGAATCAGCATAGGAAAAAAAAAAAAAAATTGTGTTGGAAAGCATTTGAGAGGTTGTCCAGTCCATCCCTGGTCTTATTTCAGCAAAATTGCCCTAAAGTATTTCACATGTTAAAAATACATTCTATTTTTGAACACATCCAGATAAGGAGATTTCTGTACCTCCCTTGGTATCCCATTTCAATGACTGTCACTCTGAGGAAAGTTTTCTTTAGATACCTCCTAAATCTGGTTGTACTGTTTAAATTATTTTCAGTTTGCTTTAGTCTTAATAAAGATGGAAGATGAGTAGCATTCATTCTCTCCATGATAACCAATTCATCTTATAATAGTTGACAAACTATTCTTTTTATCATTTGCAAGACACTTTCACATAGATTATCTATTAAGCCCTTCAAATAATCCTATTATCATCTGTACCATAAAACAGATGAGGACACTCAGGCTAAAGAGAGTAAAGAAATTCATGTGTAGGGAGGAAATGTGACAATCCCAAGGTTATGCAGTTATTCAGTGTGTGGGCCCAAGCTCAGTTACTCACTTATAACTGTTGCTATGCCGCTAACCCCTCCACTGCCCCCACATCCTACAACAGGCTTAGTAAATGTGGAGCGCAACTGGAGGGCCTGCACTGATGGAGAATCCGTGTGTCATTGTATTTTTTAAATTGCTGGCATGATTTTTGCCGTGGTTAACTGTGATTTGTGCCAGCATCATTCCTCTTCTACTAACTGTACCCAGATTTCCCTCAGGGACTGTCAATCAAATTGCCCAGCCTCATCCAGACAGCTAGCACAGAAGCCAGGCTGGATGAATCCAGCAAGTTTTCCCAGGAATTTGAATCCTGAGTGGGGTGACAAAGACTGAAAATGGTCAGAGTTCATGCTTCTCCGGATGAGTTCCACAGACCTGTCCTGGTTTCCAGGAGTTGGTCCTTTTGCTTCTCTTCAATTCTCTGAGTGACCTCATAGGCCCATCAATTCTTTTTCTACTTAAATTAATTAAATGCTGGTGTTGGCTTCTGTTGCTTGCAAGCAGAGAACACTTACTGACAACTCTTCAGAGGGATAGATACCGAAATATACTGATTAAGGTCTGCCTTTATCATGTTCTTATCATAGAAATGACAAATCTTAAATTGAAATCAGTCGCTAAGTCGACTTGAAATCAGTCGACTTAGTACAGTAATTTCTTATTCAACTGATCAAAGGCAGGCAGAAATAAGTTGGCAAATCTTCCAGAATCTTGGCTACATTTTTCTTTTGAAAAATAGCTTCTGGAAGCTTAGATTTCTCAGGGATTAGAGAAAATTCAGAAAGCTGTAAATGTGTTTAACCAGGTACTTTCCCTATGACAAGCCCTTTCTTAGAAAGGTTCTGGGAGGACAAGAGGTACTACAGTAACATGTCCCTTCAACCTCTCCACCCTGGAAACTTTCTGGCTGGCTGGTCAAAGGCAGCTGCAGCCTAGGTGCCAAGAGAGCCCTGGTCATCAGGACTTTCGAATCTAACAGTAGAAACTACAACAGAAGAGGGCCATGTCTACCCAACATCAGCACATGGCTGAGTTCTACTCATAACTATCTTGAGTTCACTGCATGAAGACTCATCAGATTCTTTTCTCTTCCTGGGATTGGCAACGTGAGCAAAGGCCTACCAATACTTTAAAACTGCTGTAAGAATACCTGGATTTCACAGAAATCATAAGCCAACAGTAAAGGGATACCAGAACCCACTAGCCAGAGTAATTTGTTCAGGGTACAAAAGCTCCTATAACATTCCTGGCATGCTGTGTGGGAGACAACAAGACGCTTCCTCATTGTAAGGTAATCGGCAACCAACTAAGAAAATAAGGCACATGCATGTCAAACAACAACAACAGGCAAAGCAGCAAGAATGCCAACTGCCAGGGACACACAGTAAGCACACACAAATCAAGAGTTCAAAACCTTGGGATCTGCCCCCTTGAGCTGTAACTCAATACATATCTTAGCCATGTTAACAAAGAAATTTTATTGAGCTGATTTCAAGGCTCAACTAAAGAATAATCAGAAGAGCACGCCTGTGCTCAACAGGAAAGCATAAAATAATAGGGATGAAAACATCCTTTCTTTTGGAAAGTAAGAAATGACAGAGTAATCTATTTCACTGTTGAATGCCTTGCATCCAGTGGAGTCTTAAATGGATCTTTTGATTTGACTAAGCAATAAATAGTTAGTCCCTTTCAGCATTAACTATTAACACTTGTGTTTAAGGAAAAGGCAAACTAATATTTAGAAATAATAAACTCAAGTTCAAGTATTCAGAAGTCCTCAAACATGCTCTCTTACTTGGGCTGAGTCCAACCAGCTCACCTATAAATATTACTTGTTTGGCAAAAAACGTCCAAGAACAGGATAGTGGAAACACAACCAGGGAAGAATTAATCTATTTTTGGTAAAAGTTTTCAATTTATTACAAGCTCCCCTGGAACTGAAGATCCCTGGAGCACTCAGCAAGGGCTGTGAAGAGACTTGCAATGTCACGCCATCACCTGGGCAGAGGTTGCGGCCTGGACTCCCTCTGACCACTGTGCCAGCCCCTAGCTAACCAATAAGACTCTCCATTCAGTGAAGT
This sequence comes from Bubalus kerabau, assembly GCF_029407905.1. NCBI lineage: Eukaryota > Metazoa > Chordata > Mammalia > Artiodactyla > Bovidae > Bubalus > Bubalus kerabau. Next base: position 120,521,607 of record NC_073627.1, read on the forward strand.
AACACACAGGAGCAAAACAAATTCTAATATTTTGGCACAACAGTCCCCTAGACTACACCAATTTCACAGTAAAAAAAAACAAAATACAGTGAACAATTTCTCAGTTAAGAATGGGCCACATCATTTGTAAGCTACATTTTGCTTTACAAAATATATGAACTCAGAAGCAAGAACAAAATTAGGCTGGACAATATTGGAAAATGTTTGTTTTTATTTATGCTGCTGCCATAGACTAAAGAAGCTTTTTAATAAATCAATCAGTTATATATTTTATATCTTTAGGGCCACAAAATAATACAAATCACAAGGCATGGCCTCCAAGTAATTGCTAGTAAAATGCACACTAACCATTAAAATATTTACAAAATATTAGAGCACGCTGTAACCAGAAACTTTTGTAGAAAATTCTAACCAAAACACAAATTATGATTATTATTAAGTAAGTATCATAAATAGAGGAAAATAAAATTCAAACTTCTTAGCCTGGCCAAGGCGTCGGTGTTACAGTGGTTAGCATAGCTGCCTTCCAAACTTCTCAGCCTGGATTCAAAACCTTTCAGAAGCACATTTTAAGCCTTTTGTTTATTTTGTTCTTATTTCTCCAGTTATCTTCTAAAGGAATTCTGTTCAAGTTAAACTGGCCAGTTTACACATTGCATACACATCCCTTTCTCTGAACATTTACGCCAGCCATTCCTCCTCTCTAAACTGCCTCTCCCTCAGCTCTGCCCTTGTATCTTTCTGGACTGCAAATTTCTGCCTAGGCCTGGTTGACCTTCTCTGCTTCCCTGGCAGCCCACTGCATTTATTCCCTTATGCATCAACAGCTATCTACTGATCTGAATAATCACTTCAACAATGGGGCGGGGTAGGGGGGGTGGTGGTGGTGGTGTCAGGGCAGAAGAGGAGGCTTTCAGTTGTTTATACTTACAAATGATTTACTTACTCATAAAGCAAGTATTTTTATGAACACTATTGTGTACAAGATACTATGCCAGGGTCAATGAAGAATGCCAAGATAGAACTTGCCAAGAATGCCAAGATTTACTTTCAAAGAGCCTAGAAGCTAGTCAGGAAAATAAGATTAATACCCAAATCATCATAATTAATACAAGCTAGGCAATTATCAATACTCCACTGTAGGTTCCGCTAAAGGGGGTGGGATCACTTAGTGCTACATAGGGAGCAGAGAAGAACTCTGGGAGGAAGCGGCAGCTGGGTGGAAAAGCAAGGAGACAGACAACATTATTTCCTTAATAAGCTTTAACAAAGGCAAGGAGGGGCAGAGCTCAGGAAGTTAATGGAGGAAGTTAAGGGGTGATACTTTAAAACTCATGTGTGTTGTAGAGAAATGGAGCAAATGTGAGAGTGATTTTTGTTATGAACTGAAAAGAATTAAACATTTTAAGGAATTCAGGGGTCAGCACACTCTACTATCACTGTATTAGGTAGTATGTTAAGTAACCAAGAGACATGGGAAAATTTCATAGGCTAATTATGATCTCTGAGAAAAACTTGTATTATTACAATAATGTTTTATGATGTTGATTTTTAACTGAATGGTATCCAACACAGTAAAGCCTACTTAACTAGAAGTGATAAAAAGAGCTCAAATAACATACATTGAGCATTCTTCTATGTGTTCTATGATTAAGGCATAAATTTCACATCATCTTCTACATCTATATGACTGTACAATGTCTTCATGTGAAAATCTAACATCAAGGCGAGATCCTGAAGGAGTCTTCTGGAGCACCAAGAAAAATGGTTTAGAGGTATAATTAAGCAGTTGGTATTGTACTTTAATGTGTAGAAAGAAAGAAAGAAAGAAAGAAAGAAAGTGAAGTCGCTCAGTCATGTCCGACTCCTGGTGACCCCATGGACTGTAGCCTACCAGGCTTCTCTGTCCATGGTATTCTCCAAGCAAGAATACTGGAGTGGGTTACCATTTCCTTCACCAGGGAATCTTGCCGACCTAGGGACTGAACCAGGGTCTCCCGCATTGGAGGCAGACGCTTTAACCTCTGAGCCACCAGGGACTGGCACTATGTATGTGTATTATGTATTGATAAGACAGATATACACACATCAATTACACCACACATGTGATAACTAGAATTCATCAGATCATCATATTATCAACCAACTGTAGTCATAGGTATTTAAAGAAAAAAAAAATTTCTTCAACAGAATACTCACAACTGCAACAAAACAAGCATGCCACCTATTTTAGAAACCCACTACACTAAGATTTCTGAGGGGGGAATGTCCTGATCCTTTTAAAGTCAGACTACTTCCGTATCCAGACAGCTTCCTGTGATTCAGGTACCATATTTCCATGAACCTACTCAGATCTTTCCATTCTTGAGAGGAGAAGCTAGGAGGACTATTTGTGGAAGGTCTCACTGTTATTTGTGGAGAGACTCTCACTGCCATCGGAAAATGAAGTGTGAAGGTATCAATTAGATAAGAAACAGCCAGTTCATTTTAAGGAACCACCTCCAAAAAAAGAAATGCCTGATTTGAAAATGATCTGTATATTTAGAAGCTTCTAAATAGTAAAAGAAGTGGAGGTACACAGAACTGCTTTATTTTACCAATGATTCATGTTTGTGAGTTACATCTCAGCTTATGAGTCATACTGGGCATGCAGACTTCTTGTTAGTACCCATTGATCCTGGTATATGAAAATATCCTCAAGAGCAGACTATCACGAGTACTAGGAGAATGAAAATGAATGCTTTGATTGAAGGTCCTCAAACAACTGCAGGTACAAATGTAGTGTTTTGTCAACAAAAGGTTAAGGTTTTACCAACTTACAAGATCAGCACCTACATGTTGTAAGGAATGAAGACTGCATCCACCCTTAGACATTCTGATTGATTAACAGGAAGGGAAGATGTTTCTACAATTCTGCTTCCCTCATAAAGTCCCAGCATAAACTCAAACCTGAGGACACCCTCAGATGCACCACACTTGTGAGGGATCACGTAGTTATAGTATTTGGAAGGTAAGCAATGACAGCATTTGTTTTCACCTGAAGAAAAAAATCTGGCTTTCTATTTCAATTAAGAAATAATGCTGAATATTGGGAAAGTTTGCTTGGTTTTTAAAAAGCTAAAAATTTAGATTTTTTTCCCCTAACCCTTTCTCAAGTGGTTTTAGAACTTTTCATTATTTTAACACAACTGCAGGGAAACGTGTTTGAAAGGTTACTGGAAGTGACAGATGGGCTTATTTTGAAATAAAATTAAGCCTGTGGTACTACTGAAAGGAAGTCACGAAATCCAAAATTAAACTGGACAGAATGGTCTGAAGCTGTTTTGTTCTTTGTTCAAGGAAGCACAAAGAGTGGGAGGCTGAGGCAAGGCCACCACTTCTCATTTGAATCCCCTCACTTGGGTCAATTTGTCTTGAACTGATAAAACTCTCTTCTTAATGTAACATGCGCCCCCACATTTTAAACATCCATACACCTACTGTCAAATATCCAGACATGTCCTTCACTGATATCATTAAGAATACAACTCTAATCTTTTATAGCTGTGACTTTATAAAGACTTAAGGAGGAAAAAACATTTATCAACAACTGTGCTGAGCTATTAAAAACCCCATTTTAGGATGAAATGGAAAATGCCCATTTAAAAAAGTGTGCATCCCAGACATGTGAAGAGACCATTCGCCCTGGGATGGCTCTGCCAGCCGTTCTCAGGAGGAGCCACACCTACCTTATTGTGCTCGTACTTGTAGGGGATCTTGAGCGTGTCCATGGCTCTGATCATAGCCTGCATGGCCGTGAAGATGTTCTGATACACCAGCTTGGTGAAGCCCCTTTTGTCTTCATCAGAGTAGCCCGACCCATGGATGATTCTCATCTGCTTGATAAATGTACTCTTGCCACTCTCTCCTGTCCCTGCAAGAGAAACGACAGCAGCTCATCAGACCATGAGACCTTCTCACAGTCTTCCAGACAACTACACTATTAATAGGAACAGGCCTTGGATGTGGCATCCTGAGGGCCTGCTGAGAGGAGCATCACAGGAGAGCAGCATTACCAGAGGGGGAAGTGCCACCGAGGGTGAACACTCAGCAAGATGAGAGGAGTGAGACTCCAGCTCAGAGGCAGAGTTTAAAAAAATAAATAAACAACTGTCACCTTTTTGGAAGCCACTCAGCATGGAATTTTGATAGTGATTTGTAACCATGTATCTTATAAGAAACACAACGAAAGCTGCATGGTTTGAACAGAATAAACACTTGATAAAGCTCTCTTCCCTGCAGTATGTCTGAAATGCTTCCAGCAGACTGGGATGTTTAGCCAGGATCTGGATCTGGAGATGACAATGCACTCATACAAATGCTGTTCAGACATCAGTAGGACAACACGCCGGAAAATTTCTAGACACTTTCTCTTACTTTAAAATGGGGTATATGGAGAGCACAGTATCCAGGTAAGAATCCAGATCCTTCAGGATAGCAAGTAGCAACTGTATTTATTTCCAGGCTTGGCTGAGTTATGTCAAGGAATCACTCAATTCAGGAAAGATACAGGAACTCTCCTTCTTTCTGCCCACTCTTAACTATGACACAGAAATTCACTGTTACTGAATTTTTTTCTTCTGTGTTCTCATTTTCCCCTTTTTCAGTATTCCTTTTTGGTCACCATGAGCCTGCAGAGAATTCATAACAAAGCTACAATGCCCGTTGGGGAGGAGGAAAGACAGAAAGATGAGAAGATCATTTCACTGAATGACAACACATTTCTTCTACGGTGAATCTGAAACTATAAATCTAAAAACTTCATTTTTTAAAACGTAAGTTGTTTTGGTGGGCGTGCAACTTCATTTCTGAATATCTCTCACTCACTTTCAAATCTCCTTGAAATTTTCAAAATAATAAATGTCCTCCCCTAACGATGTGGGGAAAAAAATAAAAGTTTTTAGGATAGTAAGCAAAGCAGAATATAATAATAATAATAATACTCAGGATGACTGCAGCACCCTTGTTGCCATTTCCTATCAACAAGACATTTAAAAAAAAAAAAAGGCGGAAAAGGAGAACTGAAAACTAGCAATACGACATCTGTCCTAATTTTGTTTGCTTTTTCTGGTGGTTGGATTTCATTACTATCTTTATAAACAACCATGAAAAATTCAAATAAGTATTACAGTTTTCATAGAAGCATTCTTAAACGACTACAGATGTCTTGGTAAACACAGAAGCCTCACATAATTACAAAGATGACTTCTAGCCCCATAGTCCTGTGGTCGCCAATTCTTTATCCTTTTCATATGACCTTTAATAAAGTGATCTGGAATTTCTTGAAATATTAAGTTAACACTTCCTTTATCATTTTCATATGATTTTAATAAAGTGATTCAGAATTCCTTGAAGTATAAAGTATATGAAAAACACATATTCATAGCAATATGAATGCGATCAACACATTTTAACAAGATTAATGAAAGGAGTTAAAAATGAACATATAATTCCATCCATGAATACTTCCGTGGGGGTGGAGTCGGGGGGTAATATCTAAAGAGAAGTATCCCTAATGGAAATAAAGCTAGGAAATTGTTTCTCATTAGCAATCAACAATTTATAGGAAGAAATCAGTATCTTTACTTTTCTGAGCAATTCAAAGTATGGAAGAAAAAGATCCAAATTGCTTCTCTGTTTATTATCCTTATCCCAGATATCCTTATCTTTATCCTTGCTCTGAGGGCCCAACTAAAGACATAATCATCAAATCAGAACCTCTGCCAGTTTTTTCCACACCAAAAACAGAAAGAAACCTTAATATGTGAGGTTACCTGATCTGCGTCTTGAGAAACCTATTTGCAGGTCAGGAAGCAACAGTTATAATTGGACATGAAACAACAGACTGGTTCCAAATAGGAAAAGGAGTACGTCAAGGCTGTATATTGTTACCCTGCTTATTTAACTTATATGCAGAGTACATCATGAGAAACGCTGGGCTGGAAGAACCACAAGCTGGAATCAAGATTGCCGGGAGAAATATCAATAACCTCAGATATGCAGATGATACCACCCTTATGGCAGAAAGTGAAGAGGAACTCAAAAGCCTCTTGATGAAAGTGAGAGCAGAGTGAAAAAGTTGGCTTAAAGCTCAACATTCAGAAAACTAAGATCATGGCATCCAGTCCCATCACTTCATGGGAAACAGATGGGGAAACAGTGGAAACAGTGGCTGACTTTATTTTTCTGGGCTCCAAAATCACTGCAGATGGTGACTGCAGCCATGAAATTAAAAGACACTTACTCCTTGGAAGGAAAGTTAGGACCAACCTAGATGGCATATTCAAAAGCAGAGGCATTACTTTGCCAACAAAGGTCCGTCTAGTCAAGGCTATGGTTTTTCCAGTGGTCATGTATGGGTGTGAGAGTTAGACTGTGAAAAAGGCTGAGCACTGAAGAATTGATGCTTTTGAACTGTGGTGTTGGAGAAGACTCTTGAGAATCCCTTGGACTGCAAGGAGATCCAACCAGTCTACTCTAAAGGAGATCAGTCCTGGGTGTTCTTTGGGAGGACTGATGCTAATGCTGAAACTCCAATTCTTTGGCCACCTCATGCCAAGAGTTGACTCATTGGAAAAAGCTCTGATGCTGGGAAGGACTGGGGGCAGGAGAAGGGGACAACAGAAGATGAGATGGCTGGATGGCATTACCAACTCAATGGACGTGAGTCTGAGTGAACTCCAGGAGTTAGTGATGGACACGGAGGCCTGGCGTGCTGGAGCTCATGGGGTCGCAAAGAGTCGGACACGACTGAGCGACTGAACCGAACTGAACTGAACTGAACGACATGAAAAGAAAAGGAAAGAGAGTCAGGCAAGAAGCCGCTTTCTCCTAGCTGAAGGCTTTTATGTACTCCCCCCACACCCAAATAAAATCAAGAAAGTAAAGAGAAGACATCTAAGTCATGCTGGCTGGTTTCAATTAAGTCATGTTGGGCAAGAGCAGTCAACACCTGGCCGCTCTTGGGATCTACACTAAGCTCCGGGGCATCATACTAATGAAGACTCCAAATACAGGTGGTACACAGGACCCATGAATGAATGGAATGGGGAAAGAGGAAAGGAGAAAAGAGTCCAAAACCTAACTCCAAGGTTAAGATATTTTCCTGTTGCCCTGGACACACCCCGGGATCCTCTCTCTCCATTATATCATCTTGCTTGGTGCCCCAGGAGGCTGGCTGGGAAGGTTTTCACATTAACAGCTCTCTTGGCTTCAGTCTTCTTGGGTTTAATCCATAGGAGACACCAGGAAGAGACCACAGAGCAGGAGGATGAGAAAGGGGCATCAATTTCCCCAGTTTGCTTCCTACAAGGGCCCCACAGACACGCTGTGTCCCCTTCAAGAGTCTACAGCTCCTGCCAGGTGGCCCTCTCTGGGTTCCTGTAGCTCCCTTGCCTTGCTGGCCCCTGGTTACTGCACTCATTAGCTCTTACTGGTTGCCTACACTGGATTAATACCTTGTAAACAGTCCCTGAACAAAACTCTGCTCAGTCACCTAGCTGGAGTGGACCATTTGTTTCCTGCTGAGACCCTGACAGATGTAAATACCCAATGGAGAGCAGGGGCAGCTTAATAAATGAACGAATAAGAAGGCAAGGGGGGGGTGCCTTTTCTTCTTCTGCCCTTTCTCTATAAATCTTATTTATAAGGTGCTCTCTTGTTTACAAAGTACTTTCTTTTTTCTAGTCACTAATTCACTCTTTTAACACTCTTCTGGAAGCCAATCATGATGATAGAGCCCAAACTAGAATCCAGGGCTCCTGACTCATCTTCAAAAGTGCTAATAAATCTAGTACTTGTCCCCCAGAGCATGTACACTTGAGCCCACCTGCCCCACAGCGACACACACTTCAAGACTAATCTCTAATCTGACAGGGCAAATGGTGGTCTTCACTCCCTGAATATCCTGTCTCTTGTAAAGGAAACTAAAGACATTTGTGTTCAAGGCATGTGGACACAGAGCAGGAGGGGGAGGGTGAAATGAATCGGGAGAGTAGCGCTGACACATATAGACAATATCCTGTGTAAACAGCTAGCTGGCGGAAGCTGCCGTACAGCACAGGGAGCTCAGCTTGGTGCTCTGTGATGACCTAGAGAGGTGGGATGGGCGGGCAGGGAGGTTCAAGAAGCGGGAGATGTATGTATACATATATTTAACAGCCGATTCACTTCGTTGTACAGCAAAAACTGATATTGTAAATCAATTATATTCCAATAAAAAATATAAAGAATAAATCCGTGTTCAACCCTTTATATTCTGCCACTGTGAAATACACTGACACTATCCTCTCAAAACTCTGAGATAGATGACTTTTCCCTCATTCCATGGAAAAGAAAAGGCCTTGGAGAGGTGAAGCATCCAGGCAAAGATGACAAGGCTGGTAAGTGCCAGCACAAGGGCTCGAGCCCAGCCTGCACCTGCCCAGCCTGGGTTGGGCGATACTTTCACAATCATGGCTGTGCAAATCCAAGATAACTAACTTCTACTGCCTGTAGTCCAAAAATGTCTCCACGTGGTCCTGACTACATTCAACTTTCATCCATCTAACTGAATCCTGAATTTCCAAATATTACTTCAATTAATAGTATTTTGAATCTTGGTGGCATCTTCCAAGACTGGCCATCCCTCCCAGGTAAATTTCACATACAAATTTAATACTAACTCACGCTTTGATCGGAGAAGGCAATGGCAACCCACTCCAGTACTCTTGCCTGGAAAATCCCATGGATGGAGGACCCTGGTAGGCTGCAGTCCATGGGGTCGCTAAGGGTCGGTACCACTGAGCAACTTCACTTTCACTTTTCATTTTCACGAATTGGAGAAGGAAATGGCAACCCACTTCAGTGTTCTTGCCTGGAGAATCCCAGGGATGGGAGAGCCTGATGGGCTGCCATCTATGGGGTTGCACAGAGTCGGACATGACTGAAGCGACTTAGCCGTAGCACGTTTTGATGCTATTGTATAACTGCTGCAAATTAAAAGCGAATACAACGCTTCATTTAAGAGAAAATCTGTGTAACACAAATGCTACAGGTACAATGATAAAAGTAGTCAAATAAAGTATTATTCTGTACTATGGAATAAAACATCACCCAAGCAAAAAACTCAGCTTCTTTGTTCCAGGAAGAGTTCTATCATGGGAGATAAATGAACTATTCTTCACAAATGTGTAAACCAAATTTCATGTTTTTCTCCTATTTTCATAAACTTATACAATATTCTTGGGGTTTGAAATGGACATTTAAAAAATCTACTCTGGATTAGAATTTATAAAATCTGTTTAAAAACAAACAAACAAAAACACCCAGCTGTTCCAGATTATAAAAATGACTTTGTTTCCTAAGGCCACATGGAAAACATAATGAGAGACTTCACAATTCTTTATCTCTGAATGAACGAAAGCACACTTCTACTGGTAGGTTGGTCTGTGAATCCGGTGCTAGCTAATCTCTTTTCACAGCACTGAGCAGAAGCAACTTTTGACCTACCTCAAGAAATGCAAATCTACTGTTTCCAACGCCACTGATGAAATAAAATCTAGCAAGGAGCCCTTATATTAAATCTGGGGGTGGGAGCTCCATCTTTGCTAATTTGAATATATCTCCAATCATATTATATAATAACAAGTATATCAAGATATACAAGGAAGGATGTGAGTCTAGAAAAATTTTGCTTTTCATCTTCATTAGTCTCTATAAATGTGGCTGAAAAATTTCACCAAAAGTTATTTGCACCTTTTATCAAGTACTATGCCTTTTCTTATCTCAGCCCATCAAAATACCCAGAAATAAGACTATTTAAGAATCATGCTATGGACTTCCCTTGCAGTCCAGTGGTTAAGACTTCCAATGCAGGGGACACATTTCAATCCCTGGTCAGGGAATGAAATCCCACAAGCTGCACGGTGTGTCCAAAAAAAACAAAGGAATCATGCTGTTTAAAAAGGCCACTTCATCTAGCAAGTACAATTGGTTTTGAGGGATACTGTTTTTCTTCCCTACCCACTGGATCAGGATAAGGCACAGAGGGCCACCCCAGTTCATTTCACATGTCTTTCCATCAGGACAAACATAATATATAAATTTAATATCCTACTGTGGACTGCATCACTTTGTAAGGTATTAGAATACAGCATGTTCGGTGTACAGACTCTCTCTCAAATACACAATCTGACACTTTAGGCTTTGCCAAGATCTTTTCAACACAAGAGTATTCCTGTATACAGCTGCTGCCACAAATCCATATTTACTCTATGTATCCTACTCATACTAAGCCTCTATACCTTTACACTGACTACTCTGCCCATTCTCAAGATGCAGACTGCAGTCAGTTCCATCCAATTCTAAAAGCAGGCCAGTTTTTCTTTCTTGGGGCTTCTTGCTCAGCATAATCTTTTAAAATTTAATTTACTGAAGTATTAATATGCCTTACTGTTTGGTCGCTAGGTCGTATTTGAATCTTGTGCGACCCCATGGACTACAGCCTGCCAGGCTCCTCTGTCATGGGATTTCCCAGGCAAGAATACTGGAGTGGGTTGTCATGCCCTTCTTTGTCTGCAGGGGAGCTTCTCGACCCAGGGATCAAATCCCCAACTCCTGCATTGGCAGGCATATTCCTTACCACTGAACTACCAGGGAAGCCTTTACTAAAGTATGCTGCTGCTGCTGCTAAGTTGCTTCAGTCATGTCCGACTCTTGTGCGACCCCCAAGGACAGCAGCCCACCAGGCTCCACTGTCCCTGGGATTCTCCAGGCAAGAACACTGGAGTGGGTTGCCATTTCCTTCTCCAATGCATGAAAGTGAAAAGTGAAAGTGAAGCCGCTCAGTCGTGTCCAACTCTAAGCGACCCCATGGACTGCAGCCTACCAGGCTCCTCTGTCCATGGGATTTTCCAGGCAAGAATATACTTTAGCTCTACTAAAGTATAGCTGACATATAATGTGTTAATGTCTACTGCACAGCAAAGTGATTCAGTTATGTATATGTGTATGTATATACACATTCTTTTTCATATTCTTTTCCATTATGGTTCATCACAGGATACTGAACATAGCTCTCTGTGCTTTACAATAGAGCCTTATTGTTTAGAAGACAGTTTTTCTTATCCCATACCCTGACAGTTCTAAATCCAATAACATATTACCTTCTTAATGGTTTCATGAATTGTCATTTGTAATTGAAAGCAATCAAGGACTCAATGGTTCCTTCTTTCTCATGGAAGTTGGCTTCCTGGGCTACATTTTATCAAAATCCACACATACACAAGAATTGCTCAGTGTCCTAAAAATGTCAGTTACAACTGTCACTGTCTGAGGAACACGCTGTGCCCCGTTTCCCCTGGAAAACAATCACTGACCACTGCCCGTGCAGGAGCTGCAGGGCTTGTTTCTTTTATTCTACAAGTCAGAAAACAGACCTTCTCAGGGCCTCTTATAGGCTCAGTGAGACCCACACCACTGCCACTTTTTCTAGGCTCCCAGGAAAAAGAAGAAATGCCAAAACAGAGCTCTAAAAACTGTGGTATTTAAAGTTGTACAGTGAATATATCCGTTTTATCCTTCCAGTGCCTTTCATGACTGTATTTGGAGATATTGTCAAACCATCAGAAGTCTACATCTAAAGCCTTTAATTAATGTGAAAGCTCAGGCCAAATGCCCCTGCCCTGCCCTCTTGATTGGCCAGCACCCAGATAAAGAGCTGCTAAGAACAAACCCAAGTCTCATGGAGCTCAATTGTAATCCAAGTATCTGCACTTAAGGTCCATTGGTTTAGGCCAAGAGTCTAAAATATGGAATCTCAGCACCACCAAAGCTGAACTTGGGCTACTTCCACATAAACTTGGATAAAGCAGAACTAGAAATTTCAAGGAGGAATTTTCTACCCACAAGCACATCATCAACCCACACCTGCAAAGACTTAATAGGGCTGAGATAAAAGTGATTTAATAACACTGAGTCAAAATGCAATCCATGTGCTGTCCACATTCTGGCTTATGTACTTTAAAATACACATATTCTGCCTCCCACTCATTTTCCTCCACTTATACTGGAAGCCTGCTAGTGAAACTGAGCAGCTCTAATACCACAATCACCATGACTTCCTCTCCTTAAAGACTGTCCTTGGAGAGCAAGGGCTGGTAATACTTAACTCTTTATCCCCAGCAAGGCTGAAGAAGGTAGTGGATAAGGTACTGGATAGTTTTTTAAATGTAGCATGGAAATTAACTGAATTGAAAATCACCCACTGTAAATAGAAACTGAAGAGATGAATAAGTTAGTAGTAACCAGAACTGTTAATAAAAACTCACCCAGTCACGTTATTTTTAAAAGACAGGCAAAAATGCATTGAGAATGCAATTTATTGAAAATGTTTTGGAAGAGGGAGATTACCTAGTCTTTCGGTTGGGAAGATGCCCTGGAGGAGAAAATGGCAACTCACTCTAGTATTCGTGCCCAGAGAATCCCATGGACACAGGAGCCTGGCAGCTACAGTCCACAGGGTCTCAGAGTTGGACACAACTGAGAAACTTTCACTTTCACTTCCAGGCTTCTTAAAATAGAAAATCCTCCTGAAAAAGGTGCTTCCAAGGTTACTCAAAGATACAAGAGTATTTTCTTAGAATGTCCATTTTACCAGAACATGTTCACGGTAAACATCCATGTATTAAAAACTATCATCAGTTGACTATTAAAATGTACAGTTTAAAATGATGAACTTTATGGTATGTACACTTCGTACTAATTTAAGAAAATTTAAACTAACATCAGTATGATGTTAGAGATGTAAGAGACAAGCGTTCGATCCCTTGGTCAGGAAGATCTCTGGAGAATGAAATGGTAACCCACTCCAGTATTCTTGCCTGGAGAACCCCATGGACTAAGGAGCCTGGCAGGCTACAGTCCATAGGGTTGCGAAGGGTCGGACACGACTGAAGAGACTTAGCTTGTATGCACACAGTATAGTTTGGAGAACAGGAGGTTTATACAAATATTCAGGCTAAAACTTTTTCAAGTTTCTTTGAGCCAACATGCCCAACCTACCCTGCACTCCCAGCCCTCTCCTCTAGGAAAGCTTGTTCACTCTCTTCTGCCTCTGGATATATTTCAGAGAAAAAGTTTAAGAAGCTCCAAACTCGCTTATTTTACAAAAGAGGGAAGCAAAGTGACTTGTTCAAGGATTTTTCTGGTTGAAAACTAATTAGGAAGAAGATGGACTATAATCTACCAAGGCCTCCTGTTTGTCCAGGGCTCTTGATCTTAAGTCCTTGTAAACTTTCTTTTTATTAAACATTTTTCCAACTTAAAAAGTTACAATTATTTATTATAGAGAATTCAGAAAAACAAAAGAGTTGTCCAAGTTCCTAAAATCTGAATATTGTGGTATATTTCTTTCCAGACTCCTTTTCTGAGCAAGGGCTTCCCCTGTGGCTCAGCTGGTAAAGAATCCGCCAGCAATGTGGGAGACCTGGGTTCGATCCTGGGTTGGGAAGATCCCCTGGAGAAGGGAAAGGCTACCCACTCCAGTATTCTGGCCTGGAGAAATCCATGGACTGTATAGTTCATGGGGTAACAAAGAGTTGGACACGACTGAGCAACTTTCACTTCACAAATGTTCCTTTTTCTGTTCATTTTCTAAACTAAAAATGGAATAATCCTGTATACTGTTATTTTTCACTTAACATATTTTGCTAATTATTCCAAGATACTAATTATTCTTCAGAAACAGCTCATGATTGTCTAAAAGGCCATCATATGAATGTGTGATAACTGAACAATTCTCCTGTCGTAACACCTTTTGAATACTTCTAATTTTTCAGTTTTATAAATAATTTTGTGATAAACACCCCTGAAGGAAGGCATCAAAGAAATCCAATTAGGTGAAAACAGATGTAACGGCTCTGGCCAGCCTATATGTATTATCAGCTGACACATCCATCAGACCTTTCTTTACCTCACTTTTTAAAAAAGCAACACCTTTGATATACGGTTTTATAATATATATTTGGGCTCCATCTCAGTTTTTGGCACAAGGCTCCTAAAACCCCTGGAATTTCTTAAGGGAAGAGAGCAAAAGGGTGTTTTTGTTATGTTAATAAGGTGACTTTTGGAAAGAGCCTAAGGAATGGCTCTGCTTGTCCCAGGAACCAGCCTCCAACAGAGAAGGAGAACTTTTAGTCTCACCCCCTGACCTGTGGGGAAGGGAGAAGGGATCAACAATTTGACTTCAGTCGCCAAAGGCCAGATGGGGCTCAGTTCAGTTCAGTCACTCAGTTGTGTCCGATTCTTTGCGACCCCATGGACTGCAGCACTCCAGGCTTCCCTCTCCTTCACCAACTTCCAGAGCTTGCTCAAACTCATGTCCATTGAATCGGTGATACCATTCAACCATCTTGTCCTCTGTTGTCCCCCTTTTTCTGCCTTCAATCTTTCCCAGCATCACGGTCTTTTCCAATGAGTCAGTTCTTCGAATCAGGTAGCGAAAGTACTGGAGCTTCACCTTCAGCATCAGCCCTTCCAATGAATGTTAAGGGCTGACTTCCTTTAGGATTGGCTAGTTTGATCTCCTTGCAGTCCCAGGGTCTCTCAAGAATCTCTGACATCACAGTTCAAATGCATCAATTCTTCTGCGCTCAGCTTTCTTTATGGTCCAACTCTCACCTCCATATATGACTACTGGAAAAACCATAGCTTTGACTAAACAGACCTCTGTTGCAAAAGTAATGTCTCTGCTTTTTATTGTGCTGTCTAGGTTGGTCACAGCTTTTCTTCCAAGAACCAAGTGTCTTTTAATTTCATGGCTGCAGTCACCATCTGCAGGGATTTTGGAGCACCCCAAAATAAACTCTCTCACTGTTTCCATTGTTTTCCCATCTATTTGCCCATGAAGTGATGAGACCAAATGCCATGATCTTCGTTTTTTGAATGTTGAGTTTTAAGCCAGCCTTTTCACTCTCCTCTTTCACTTTCATCAAGAGGCTCTTGAGTTCCTCTTTGTTTTCTGCCATAAAGGTGGTGGTATCTGCATATCTGAGATTATTGACATTTCTCCCAACAATCTTGATTCCTGTTGTGCTTCATCCAGCCCAGCATTTTGCATGATGCACTCTGCATAGAAGTTAAATAAGCAGGGTGACAATATACAGCCTTGACGTACTCCTTTCCCTATTTGGAACCAATCCGTTGTTCCACATCAGGTTCTAACTGTTGCTTCTTGACCTGTATACAGGTTTTGGAGAAGGCAGGTAAGGTGGTCTAGTATTCCCATCTCTTGAAGAATTTTCCACAGTTTGTTGTGATCAAAAGTCAAAGGCTTTGGCATAGTCAATAAAACGGCAGATGTTTTTCTGAAACTTTCTTGCTTTTTCTATGATCCAACGTATGTTGGCAACTTGATTTCTGGTTCTTCTGCTTTTTCTAAATCCAGCTTGAACATCTGGGAGTTCTTGATTCACGTACTGTTGAGGTCTAGCTTGTAGAATTTTGAACATTACTTTGCTTGTATGCGAGACGAGCAAAATTGTGTAGTAGTTTGAGCATTCTTTGGCATTGCCTTTCTTTGAGATTGGAATGAAAACTGACCTTTTCCAGTCCTGTGGCCACTGCTAAGGTTTCCAAATTTGCTGGCATATTGAGTGCAGCACTTTCGCAGCATCATCTTTCAGGATTTGAAATAGCTCAACTGGAATTCTATCACCTCCACTAGCTTTGTTCGTAGTGATGCTTCCAAAGGCCCACTTGACTTTGCCCTCCAGGATGTCTGGCTCTAGGTGAGTGATCACACCATCATGGTTATCTGGGTCATGAAGATCTTTTTTGTATAGTTCTTCTGTGTATTCTTGCCACCTCTGCTTCTGTTAGGGTCATATCATTTCTGTCCTTTATTGAGCCCATCTTTGCATGAAATGTCCCCTTGCTATCTCTAAATTTTTTGAAGGATCTCTAGTCTTTCCCATTCTATTGTTTTCCTCTATATCTTTGCATTGATTACTGAGGAAGCCTTTCTTATCTCTCCTTGCTATTCTTTGGAACTCTGCATTCAGATGGGTAAATCTTTCCTTTTCTCCTTTGCCATTCACTTCTCTTCTCAGCTGTTTGCAAGGCCTCCTCAGACAACCATTTTGCCTTTTTGCATTTCTTTTTCTTGGGAATGGTTTTGATCACTGACTCCTGTACCATGTCACGAACCTCCGTCCATAGTTCTTCAGACACTCTTGTCTATCAGATCTAATCCCTTGAATCCATCAGGAAGCTTCCAGGTGGCACCAGTGGTAGAGAATCTGCCTGTCAATGCAGGAGACGCAAGATACTCGGGTTCGATCCCTGAGTCAGGAAGATCCCTTGGAATAGTAAATGATATCCCACTCCAGTATTTTTGCCTGGAAAATTCCATGGGCAGAGAAGCCTGGCAGGCTACGGTCCACAGGGTTACAAAGAGTCAGAAACGACTGAGCAACTGAGCACGCACCCACAAACACCAAAGGCTGATGATTTAATCACTCATACTTATATGATGAAACCTCCATAAAAACCCAAAAGGACAGGGTTCAGAGAGCTTACAAGGAGATTTGATTTGGGGTGAACACACACTCTGGAGAGGACGTGCAATCTCTGTGCCCTTTCCCACTTACTTTACCCTATGCATTTCTTCCATGAGGCTGGTCCTGAGTTAGACTCTTTTATAACAAACCTACAAGCTAGTAAGAAAAATGTTTTCCTGAGTTCTGTGAGCTGCTCAAGCAAATTACCCCAACCCAGGGGGTGGGAGGTGGGGTGGGAGTTGGTCCTGGAAATATTTGATTTCTAGCCCTTCTATCAGAAGCATAGGTAATAGCCTGGTCTTGAGACTGACATCTAAAGTGAAGAACAGTTCTGTAGGATTGAATTTTTAATCTATGGGATCTGATCCTATCTCCAGGTAGAGAGATCCCAATCTACTCAGAAATCTGTTTCTATCCATATGATATATTCTGCATAAGCTGCCTATCCTGGTTCCTCTTCACAGCACTGAGACCTTGGGGAAAGTACGTGGCCTCTCGAAGCCCATTTCCTCATCTGTAAATACCACTACCTACTGCTTTGCTGTGAGTTTTCAGTGAGTTAATCCAAGTAAAAGCACAGTGTCTGATACACAGTAAGGACTCAATAAATTCTAGCTATAATTTACAGTGTAAAATCAAATGGGAAAATGAGAGAACAGTCTGATACAGGCAGAGCTGGGGGAAAAGACAAAAACTAAATAATCGAGAGAATAGTTTAATGCAGTATTTTTCAAAGTGGAAATGAATGCCTCCCAAATCCATGATGAACAAAATAACACAAATTTAAATAAGGATACTTTATTTATAATAAAACACAGTGCTGCCCTGTGCCAGACTGATATCTGAGAAGCTGCTTTAAATTTTGTATTCAAGGCAAGTACTTTATTCACCTTATTCTAGTCTCGGCCCTGATCCTAATTCTCCACTCCCCAAAATAACTGAGATAATCATCCCCAGTATCTCAATATTTGAAGTCACATTACTCAGAGACTTTTAGTTTGAATCCTTTATTCACAACTTTATTGGGTGTAAGCTGCATGCCATGCAGTCTTATAGGCATCAGAATCCAAGATACACAGTCCTTGTTTTAACAAAGAGAACACCCAAGTGTGACTGGCAGATGACACACAGAAGATGAATTAAAAAAAAAAAACCTGATGGAGACAGGTGATATGCATTGAAGAATTAAAGAAAAATGAAGTACAGAGTGACTTGGGAGGGATTTTGATTTGGGAAGTCAGGGACAGCCTTTCTAAAAAGGTACATTGAATGCTGATATCTGAATATTCAAGATCTAGCCACTCACACACACATAAAAAAAATTAGAGCAGCAAAAACTGAAACACCATTCCAGGAAGTAAACCAGCTGACGCAGAGGTCAAGGTGAGAACAAGCTTGGCCAGTACACCGGAGGCACAAGAGGGTCAATGTGGCCGAGGTGTAGTAGTCACTGGGGAAGGAGGGAGGAGAGAATACTGACGCGTCAGCTACAAATACAGAGGCCAAGGCACACAGGGTGCTGTATTTCAGGACACATGCCTGAATTTCATTCTAAGTGCACTAGCCAGCCCTCGTTGGAGAATTTTAACCAGGGAAGTGATATGGTTTGACTTATGCTAAGTAAGGGCTTCCTAAGTGGTGCTAGTGGTAAAGAATCTGCCTGCCAATGCAGGAAATGCAAGAAATCCAGGTTAGATCCTAACCTGGAAGGTCAGGAAGATTCCCCTGGAGGAGGCAACCCAGTCCAGTATTCTTTCCTGGAAAGTTCTATGGACAGAGGAGCCTGGTAGGCTACAGGCCATGGAGTCGCAAAGAGTTGGACACTGAGTGAGTACGCGTGCATGCACGCACACGCACACACACACGGTAAGTAAAGAATGGAGTGTAAGAACAAGCAAGTAGGGTATTTCAGTAATCCAAGCAAAAGAATAGTAGTTCAGACTAGGATGGCAGCAGACATGATGGAGAAAAGTGGAACAATTCAGGATTAAGTCTGGAGTTGGATGAAAAGTGGATGGTGAAGGAAGGAGATAAAACAGAGAGAACTCCAACTAGATTTTTGGCCTAAGTAACTAGATGGATGAACACTCTAGATTCTTAGTTACAGAAGCCTGAACGGGAAAAGATATGGGTAGAAAGAAGTATGTTCAGTTTGAAATGCTTACTCACTCTAACAATAACCACTTTTGTACACTTACAAGGTTTGCCACACTGATGTAGGCAATACACATGAAATAAAAAATTCTGCTTCTGTCCTACATTCTCTGGAACTTCAACAAAAGCAAGGACACAGCCATGACTGAGGTCTTTACGCTAATGGATGAGTCAGACCAGACTGCAATACTGAGGCTACAATTTCATTTCCTGTGAGATAAAGCTCCTTATGTTAAAAAAAAAAAAAAAAAAAAAAATGAGACTTTTTAAGGTTTAAGTTATACACACACACACATACTTTCTAGGCTTCTATTTATATTGCTACATGCACACCTCTTTAGAGAAGACTGGGAATTCAAGGAATATTATTTGGATGCGTGAAGATACCATAAAAATACCAAGTCATCATCATAACAACATTTTAAGAAGTAGGAACCAGTCAGAATACCTACCCACAGATGTTTAGCATTGATTACTTCAGGCCATAAAAAACGTGAATGTAAGTGGCCCAGACTTTCAGGTTACACTCAGTCATAAACTGCATACTTTAAAAATGCATGAGTTGGAAAATGACCAGACACCACGCTCTGGAAAGCGCTGTGAAGGCCTCATCAAACCAGTAAATTCCTGCTCGGGATAGAATGGCTCACGTGGCCTTCCCTCAAGGAAAGCAACAAATGAAAACGGCAGTGGAGGAAAAGGCCCAGGACAGATCTGAAATGCCATTTTCTGCCTCGTTTCATATTTCTCATGAGATGATCTACAGGCAGGTGTGTGGAAAGAGCGTCCACCCAGGCTGGCCACATGGTCAGCAGTGACCCTCAAGTGCTCACTCGGCTATAGAGGAGGGGAACATGCCTGGAAGGCCTCAAGGGCTCCCTTCAGCTTTTGGACTTGATGATTATGTTCCTTCTCTGCATATGGTACAACATTAAAAATCATTCATTATATTTCTCATGAGGCAGGGGAAAAAAACTGACCTATTATTTTCACTATGTTTTCAAATATTAATTCAAGTGACTTGACTAAAAACTACAGTAGCCTTCTTTCAAGGTTAATATGTCAAGATTTTTTTTCCTTCGACTCATGTGGTTCTTCACTTTGAGCTTCTAAAACTAATTATCTTTTGAGGTAGGGGAATTAAGGTGCTGGAGGGAGCGAGCATTGCTCCAATTAAGAGAAGCAATGATCTGGGCTGTCTCACAAGATACATGGGTATTCAGATTGCATGTTTTTGAATTCGGATCACTCCAGTATTTCAATTAGGAGAAGGAAATGGCAACCCACTCCAGTGTTCTTGCCTGGAGAATCCCAGGGACGGGGGAGCCTGGTGGGCTGCCATCTATGGGGTCGCATAGAGTCGGACACGACTGAAGCGACTTAGCAGCAGCAGCAGCATTTCAATTAGTGACACCAGGAATACTAAGAAAGGCTTCTATATGTTCCAAGTCTGCCTAGTAAGCAAAAAAACTAGGAAAGGACATTGAAGAGACTATACTATGGAAAACAAGAGTTAGTGAATCTGCTTACTCGTGTAGAGTGTGGTTCCCAAGGAAGGAGAGACTTTCAAAAGTTCATGAATCATCTGAAATTTAATTAAAATGAAAACTAAACTTGAGGAAAAAGAACATGATTTTAAAATGTATAAAAGTGAGCCAAATCTATGCACTATTCACAATTTTAAAGTTCTCTCTGGGTGGGGGGCAGGGATGATGATGTCGATCAAAAACCATAGTACCTGCTGGGGGTGCCATTATTAGCATGGACACCACGCAGCTTAAGACTTAAGGGTTTCCCTGGTGGCTCAGATGGTAAAGACTCTGCCTCTAATGCAGGAGACCTGGGTTTGATTCCCAGGTTGGGAAGATACCCTGCAGAAGGGAATGGCCACCCACTCCAGTATTCTTGCCTAGAGAATTCCATGAACAGAGGAGCCTGGTGGGCTACAGTTCACGGGGTCGCAAAGAGGGACTAACATGACTGAGGGATTAACGCTTTCACTTTCACTAAAGACTTAAAATTAATCATTTCCAAATGGTTACTTGGGAGGACTCAAAAACCACACCATGGAGAGAGAAATTAATCATTCGAGTTCTCCATTCCCCAAGAAGCATAAAACAACAACAACAAAAAATTTAAGATTCCACTTTTTTAAAAAAGCTGGCTCATTTACCAACAAAGGGGGGAAAATGGCATCTTTGCAGTTAATGCTCAGGGAGTTCTGAAGACAGGAACACGAAATGCTCACTCTTTTAGATTTGAATTACTCCAAAGTGAACAGCAATAGTCACAGGACTGGAAAAGGTCAGTTTGCATTGTAATCCAAAAGAAGGGCAATGCCAAAGAAAGTTCAAACTACTGCACAGTTGCACTCATCTCACCCACTAGCAAAGTAATGCTCAAAATTCTCCAAGCTAGACTTCAACAGTACATGAACCAAGAACTCCCAGATGTCCAAGCTGAATTGAGAAAAGGCAGAAGAACCAGAAATCACATTGCCAACATCTGCTGGATCACAGAAAAAGCTAGAGAATTCCAGAAAAACACCTACTTCTGCTTCACTGACTATGCTAAAGCCTTTGACTGTGGATCACAACAAACTGTGAAAAATTCTGAAAGAGATGGGAATACCAGACCACCCTACCTGCTTCCTCCAAAACCTGTATGCAGGTCAAGAAGCAACAGTTAGAACTAGACATGGAACAATGGACTGGTTCCGAATAGGGCAAGGAGTACGTCAAGGCTATATATTGTCATCCTGCTTATTTAACTTATATGGAGAGTACATCATGAGAAACGCTGGGCTGGAGGAAGCACAAGCTGGAATTAAGACTGCCGGGAGAAATATCAATAACCTCAGATATGCAGATACCACCACACTTATGGCAGAAAATGAAGAGGAACTCAAGAGCCTCTTGATGAAAGTGAAAGAGGAGAGTGAAAAAGCTGGCTTAAAACTCAACATTCAGAAAATGAATTATCATGGCATTTGGTCCCATTACTTCAAGGCAAATAGGTGGAGAAACAATGGAAACAGTGAGAGACTTTATTTTGGGGGGCTCCAAAATCACTGCAGATGGTGACTGCAGCCATGAAATTAAAAGACACTTGGTCCCTGGAAGAAAAACTATGACAAACCTAGACAGCATATTAAAAAGCCCAGAGACATTACTTTGCCGATCTGTCTAGTCAAAGCTATGGTTTTTCCAGTAGTTGTGTATGGATGTGAGAGTTGCACCATAAAGAAAGCTGAGCGCTGAAGAACTGATGCTTTTGAACTGTGGTGTTGGGGAAGACTCTTGAAGAGTCCCTTGGAGACTGCAAGGAGATCAAGTCACTCAATCCTAAAGGAGATTAACCCTAAATATTCACTGGAAGGACTGATGGTGAAGCTAAAGCATCAACACTTTGGCCGCCTGATGCAAAGAGCCAACTCATAGGTCGCAAAGAGTGAGACACTACTGAGCGACTGAAGAACAATAGCTGCATCTTGGACATTCGTGTCACCCAAAGAAAAGGTGGCAACATCTGGTGCCACCAACTGATGGCAAGATAATTTCCCCAGTCCATTAAAGAGTTGTCCTATGATTTGTTTCATTAATTTAAAATTTATCCTCTAATTTACTTTGCCTGATGGCCATATGTTTCTCCACTGTTCAAGCCAGTGACAATAACAGACATGCAGCAGAATAGTAATGGAGCAGGTCCCTTCCTCCTGCTTTTTTCTCCTCCTGGCTTTTTCAAAAACAGCAATGGTCAACCTGAGTCTTGAACAAGAAAGGCCTTTTTCCATACTCTTTAGTAAGTTGTATGCAGAAATATGTCTTTTTCCTGAAAGGAGACAATGACACACTCTTTGCTCAAAAGGATCACACCTAGAAACGTAAAAATCAGTGGGCAGGAAAAAGGAAAGGGCAGACTTAAAACTACATTTGCTCCGTGAGGAAGTAAAAGTAGAGAGAAGCACACTGGTACAATTTACTAAGGTTTAGTAAGGCTTGCACATATGATGACTTCTTACCATTTGACTGATAAAGGAGGAAGTGAAACTAATTATTCTCTTGATTTAAATTGAGTCTCTCCTCTTACTACACAGTCCATGGGACTGTTCCAAGAAACAAAAGTGAGAGTTAAATGGAAAGAGACTCATAATCCAAGATAATGTGTAAACTCACTAAACTCTTGGTTTAAGACCCCATGATCCAACAAATTTTGTCCAAATTATATTAGTATATACTTATAGGTGATTTCTTATAAATTGACCCAGTAATACATTAATATAACATTGTCGTTGTATAATAATAGCTTGAGTAAAAATGAAACAACCAGAAACTGACCATCTTAGGTGCAGTCTTTTCTCTTTCATTACATACACACAGAGTTGGGGCAGAGCTTGAAAATCCAAATGCTTTAGCTTAATGCTAATCCTATAATCACTTGCTTATCTTGTGATCTACATACAGCTTTCTCAAGTATACTCACCATTGATTATTTAAGCCTGTTAATATACTACATACTAAATGAAGTGACTATTACAATATTTTGGATACTCTACACAGTTAAGAATATAGGTGGGAAATGTTCCCTTATCATGTTTATCATTCTTCTTAATAAATATTTCTAAGGTGATTAAGTCGTTGCTTACTGTTTGTATTGTACTATAACAGATGCCACTGCTGCTGCTGCTAAGTCGCTTCAGTCGTGTCCGACTCTGTGCGACCCCAGAGACAGCAGCCCACCAAGCTCCCCCGTCCCTTGGATTCTCCAGGCAAGAATAATGGAGTAGGTTGCCATTTCCTGAAAAGTGAAAGTGAAGTTGCTCAGTCGTGTCCGACTCTTAGCGACCCCATGGACTGCAGCCTACCAGGCTCCTCTGTCCATGGGATTTGCCAGGCAAGAGTACTGGAGTGGGTTGCCATTGCCTTCTCCAACTAGAATCCTATAAAGTATGGCAAACAAATTTTTTAGTAGCAGTTTTACTGAGACATAATTCATATAACCTTCCATTCATACAGCTGAAGTGTAGAATTCAATGATCTTTAAAGATTCACCACCACCACAATCAACTCTAGAACATTTTCATCTTGGGTAATAAAACTTCAATGAGCTGCCAAATATCTAACTTGCCAAAATATCCGACTACTTATTAGAAGAGCTTGCTGCTAAATGCATTCCCTCCTCTCTGAAAGCACCTATAGATTTGGGTTTTGTTGTAGCTGTTTTGTTCTTTTTCTGCTTAGCACATGCTGAAGAGTCTGATTCAACAGCCTATAAGGAATCACTGAAAATTTCTGAGGTGGTTTGAACTCCATCCTAGGAATCCACTAAGAAGACAGGGGCATGGCGTGATAGATGGCTCAGATTTTGCATTTTGTAGGGAAGAAACAAGACAATGAAATGAGACCAAAGGAAGTTATTGCAAAAGTCCAGACAGGAGGTCTGAGCCTTAACTTCTGTAGTGAAAATAGGCAACATGGAAGAACGTGAACATTACTGAAAAGGCAGAACGGACAGGTGTGACTCCAGTCTGTGGTGGAGGGAGAGAAAAAGGGAGTCACAGAGGGCACTGAGGCTCACGGAGGGAGAGTGGGGAAACTGGGGCACCTTTAACACAAAAGGGGAACCCAGGAGGAAACACTCATTTCAGGGGGAAGCTGATCAGCCACTTTTAGATGTGTGATGTTGACAAATGCATTTCCAGGGCATGGTAGAGACTAGAAAGTGTAATTGCCAAAAATCATCTGGTTGGGCTTATGGAAGGGAAAGGATGCTCAGTGTTGTGCACAGCTGAATCTATGAGACAGGGGACAAAAGTGTCTCCTACAATTCTGATGGGGTGGAGAGAGCAGTGGGAACCAGGCAGATGGGACTGAAATGACCCACAGTCTCTCTGTATGCACATGGCTACACAGAGAAGAAAGAGGGGTGCAGAGAAGGGCTGGGTCTGAAATCCTGCCTAGGATACCCCGGAAGAGGACAAATCGAGCCAATCAGTGTCACCTCTTTCTCATTATTGCTCCAGTATCAGGCATGTCCCCACATGTCTTCCTAATGGCAGCATACGGACTGAGGAGTGAGGAAGGTTCTAGAAATGCTGAATATACACACACATTTAGATATGTATTCCCTTCTGGCAATGGCCACTGGAGGCCACCTCAGAAGCTCCACTGCTGTTGGCTGCTGCTGCTGCTAAATCGCTTCAGTCGTGTCTGACTCTGTGTGACCCCATAGACGGCAGCCCACCAGACTCCCCCGTCCCTGGGATTCTCCAGGTAAGAACACTGGAGTGGGTTGCCATTTCCTTCTCCAATGCATGAAAGTGAAAAGTGAAAGTGAAGTCGCTCAGTCATGTCCGACTCTTAGCGACCCCATGGACTGCAGCCTACCAGGCTCCTCCATCCATGTGATTTGCCATAGTAAATTTCTGAATCCTATTAACGCATCCAACACTGGGCTTCAGCCACATGCCTTCACAGTTTGATCAGAAAATGGTGATCCTGCCTCACAAAGAACTGTATATGTTTCTTCAAACCTGTTCAGGAACATTTCAGTCACCTTATTAAAAGTTCACTTACAAACTCTGGACTGGGACCTTCACTGCCTTACACTAGAGAGGAAGTCAGGATAGCAGCTCGCATCAGATAGCTTGTGCCCTTTTATAGGTAATGCCTTATTATGTGATCACAAGAGAAAAGAGAAGACCAACTCCAGGCTGAATGATTGATCGAGTCATTTTATATTTTTAAGTTATAAAAATATTAATAATGAAATGGTCTCTAAGAAATAGGAGACCTCATGAAAGTGAAAGTGAAGTCGCTCAGTCGTGTCCGACTCTTTGCAACCCCATGGACTATAGCCTACCAGGCTCCTCTGTCCATGGGATTTTTCTAGGCCAATAGTACTGGAGTGGATTGCCATTTCCTTCTCCAGGGGATCTTCCCAAACCAGGGACTGAACCCGGGTCCCCCGCATTTGTAGACAGACACTTTACCGTCTGAGCCACCAGGGAAGTCTTAGGAGACCTCATAAACTTAATGGTAGCTCATGCCTTGGAATCAATTCTACAAAGGGTCTGAACTCTCGTTAACACACAGTGCATTGAAAATAGGATCTAATACACTGGGACAAACTATCTGCAACACTGCAGTTTATACTAAACCGCATAAAACCCTAGCAAATCCTATTTTAAAATCTCCCAATGAAGAGAAGTTAGGGGGGGAAACCCTTTAATCAATTAAAAGCAATTTAGCCTCATCTAGTGTTAAAAAAAAATCACAAATTCAAATGACAATGATATAATTAATATTCATTTATTAAATTGGTAAACATTGTTGAAAATGAGAATATGCAGGGCTCAGAAATCTAGGCGAAAGTTGGCATTCCACACTTCTAGAGGAAATAAAAATAGCTATAGGCAAATTCAGCAATAGCTCTCATGCCTTGTAATATTCCATGTATTCTGTTCCAGTGACTCCATTCTTAGGGACTTTTCCCATGGAAATAATTACAAATTGTGCACATATTAGCTATATAGGATATGAATCCTATAATTGGTTAAAAACAACAAAAATTAATCTAAACATTCACCAGGAAAGGATGGGTAAAATAAACGATGTGATACACATGCAGCCGTGAAAAATGGTATTTTATTACATTATTAAGTATGAAAATGTTCATGATAAATGAAGATGGAAATGGAAAACACGGAATACAAATCCATATGTAAACAACATACCAGTTCTTGAAAACTTAATTATACACAACCAGAATCACTGCAGATGATGACTGTAGCCGTGAAGTTAGAAATCGCTTATTCCTCAGAAGGAAAGCTTTGACAAACTCAGAAATGTATTAAAAAGCAGGAACATCACTTTGCAGACAAAGGTCCATATATTCAAAGCTATGGTTTTTCCAGTAGTTATGTACAACTGTGAGAGCTGGACCATAAAGAAGGCTGAGCACTGAAGAACTGATGCTTTTGAATTGTGGTGCTGATGAAGACTCTTCAGAGTCCCTTGTAATGCAAGGGGATAAAACCACTCAATACTAAAAGAAGTCAACCCTAAATATTAAGGAAAAACTGATACTGAACCTGAAGCTCCAATACTCTGGCCACCTGATGTGAAGAACCAACTCGTTGGAAAAGACCCTGATGCTGGGAAAGATTGAAGGGAGGAGAAGAGGACGACAGAGGATGAGATGGTTAGATAGCATCACCAACTCAATGGACAAGAATTTGAACAAACTCCGGGAGATACTGAAGGACAGGGGAGCCTGGTGTGCTGCAGTCCGTGGGGTCAAAAAGAGTCGGATATGATTTAGCAACTAAACAACAACAACAGAAACATTCTCTCTCTCTCTCTCTCTCTCTCTCTCTCACACACACACACACACACACACACACACATCTATACACAGAAAAAGGTAGGGTAGAAAGATTTATAATAATGTGTTACAAGTGGTTACCTGTGTGGTGGATGAGCAACTTTTCTTTTTACTAATGTATTTTCACAATTTAATGCACCGAACAGGTATCATTTTGTTAAAGAAAAATTATTAAACTGAAAATATATATTCTACCCCTTTACAGAGGGCTTTACATCACAGATGGAGCAGCATCAGTGAAAGAGCTGAAAGACTGAGAGAGCTCTCAGTCAGAAGTAAAAAAAAAAAAAAAAAATGAGGTGGGTTAGAGCTCTATTTGGACTTCCCCAAGACCCAGTCTTGTGAGGATAAAAATGAGATAAAACACATAAGAAAATCTTAACAGGAAGTCAAGTATCGTATAAGAAATGATTTCAGTGGATGGTCTGCCACTAAACGTGGGCTGTGCTGTTTTCTTATTAATTGCACAGTGATCCAACACTCCACTTTATGAGCATTGTGATGAATTTGCACATGGTTTATGAGAGTATAAAGTGAATTGGCGCTGGACTAAAACTATAACCTCACTTCACTAGCCCCTGTTCTAAACAAAGGAAGAAAAAAAATATGTAAGACAGTCACAACAGGTTTCCTAAGGAACTCACTCAAATATAGGAAATGAATCAATTTCCACTAAATACATTAGTAGAAGTCCCTGCTTTTAGGACCTTGAACACAGTAGAGGTTCAAACAAAAAAAAGGTTGATCAATAATTATTAAAAAAAAAAAAATTCAGGCATACAACATTATCAAAAGTAAACAAACACTGAAATTTACGAAAATGGTACTAATAGCTGTTTGACAGCTATGAGAATACAGGTGATATTATTTTTTTCTATTTTATAAATTTCAAATGATCATTTATTAAATTAAATTTTAAACAGTCTTTGCAAGTCCCAGGAATCTACTGCACTTGAGCCCAATGGTTATATGACTGTGAACAAGTTGATTTACCTACCCAGGTTTCATGTTCTTCAAATTAAATCTAGGAAAGAGCTGAGATACACGTAATTGCTGACTGAAGACATTTAAAGTGTCTAGTATAAAGGACACACTGCTTTAAGAGTGATGCCTGTTTAATGGATAGGAACAGTATCCATGAATAAAATATTATTTTTTATTATTATTTATTGTAGTTTCACTAATTCCAGGTTAGCATATAAGGCAAATAACCTCAAAAGGCAAGTACCAGGCAGTGTAGAATCCATTTCTGGCCTCTAAAGCTCTCAAGTCAAAACAGATCTGAAGATTTTTTTAACCTATAGAACCAAAAAAAATGGGCTCCCCTCGGAGGCTTTGGATTGTGGGCCAAATTTAAATCTCAGGATCATTTTAAAGCCAACCTACAAACCACAGAAGAAACCCAGAGATATTCACTACAGTATATGCTGTCACATGTTCCACTCTGTCTTGAGAAAAGGAAGGTATGGTGTATTTGTCAAGTGTTATGTGATATAGTGGACAAAGAACACCAGGAATGCTAGTCCCTTTTTTGCCATTAAAGATATTTGACTTTGAGCAGTCACATAAATAATATGGGCCATAATTCCCTTATATATATATACAATAAGAGAGTCAGACTAAATAAATTCAAAAGCTCCTTCTATTTCTATCATGATATAAATCTCTAGGACCCACATTCATACAAGGCTATCTTTAATTAAAGCTGGGTTTTCCCTACAATGCAAACTGGGTTTTTTACTCAAGTACCTTTGTCACGAGTGACTAACGTCTTATTTTAAGGTTATCCCACATCATGTTAGGCAACTATAAAAGTAAAGCTTTAGAAATATTTAATAGTGAGAGAGTACATTCATTATCTATTAGGGGAGAAGGTAGGCAGTATGAACACATGATACCTGTTCAAAATCTACTGAAGCATATAAAACAGACACATAACAATAACAACACAACATCTGCTTGGTGGCAACACAAGTGATGTTTGCTACTTATTTTGTATTTTCTAAATTCGGTAGACTATTTTTACAATCAGAATCTAATAATAAAGCATATTTTAGAACTATTTTAAAAGGGCTCAAAAATTTTCAGTCGTATAAGGTAATCTGGCTCCATTCGTCTTCTTTCTAAGGTAATTCAGAAGCCGAAGAGGTGAACAATAGAGGCTGTTTTGTAAAGCTTAGCATAAGATGCAGGTTATCACCAGGCTTCTATGCACCAGGAAACTGCCTCTCTCCAGACCAGACACCGAACCACTCATCTACCCTCTCCCCATTACACTTAACCATTGGTCAAACAACATATTCTCTGAGGGCCCTCTGGTTGGGCCCGTGGGGAAGATGTTTGGGGGCAAGTGGAGCTTCATGGGGCCTTCATGTCAACTGCCATTTCTCCTGTATGGTATTGCTCCAACCTCGGTCACTCACTGTAGTGGGGTCACTACAGTGGTCACCGTATTGGCACAGAGTGGGATTAACCAGATGAGTGCTCTCAAACAATCAATGGACATAATATGACACATTGCCTCTCTACAGCAGCTGTGATCCCATAATTACCTCCTCATGACTGGAGTGACAAGAACATCTAAATAATTCAGGTACTCAATGTCTAAATACTCCAAGATGCACGGGGGGGGGGGGGGGGGGGCGGCATAAATCCAAAGACGCTGCAGGAAAAAAGAGCCATTCAGCTTGGGAGGATGTTTGACCCCAGAACGCGGAGGGTCTTGGCCCAGCACAGACAACAACTCAGCCAATTATCTGGGAAGGAGAGGTCTACCTGTCAGCGTTCCAGTTCCTTCTGAGTCTATCTTCAGAGTGGGACTTCCTTCTTTGCTGGAAGTGGTGTAAATTCTCAGAAGATCAGGCACACCCATGCTCAAATCTAAGTACAAAAACACACTGCAAAGCCAAATACAAAGGGTTCCTTCACTGTTAATTGGAGGCCATCCATCAGATAAGGCTGATTTTCTTCTACGTGTTTAATATGGCACCTTCACAAGAGATAAGAACACTTAATGAAAATCTACTTGCCAACTTTAAAAAGTTAGCACTCAAAACACAGATGAAGTGACTGTAAAGCTGCTTTACACAAAAAGAAGGAAAGTAAGCAGTAAACAGAAAACAGATTTTCTTAAATTCCACACTGCTTTGTTACCACTCTACCAAATATACTGCCTAAGGTCACAAAACGTATGCCAGAATTGCTCTCCATATTTTATTCATGTGGCTTTTCAAGAAAATGTAAGATGATCTTTATGTTTATTAAGAAGGTAGAAAAAGCTTTTCTACTTTGTAAAATTCTTAATTACCTAGGTTAAAGGTAAGCCGCATACTCAAATGAAAAATAGATCCTCTTAGGAAAAAAACATGGTTGTCCTAATTATACACGGATGATCTAATTAAACTGTCATTCACAATTCATTACAGCTATTAATAAAATGTACATGAGAAAATGGTTATTACAGTTAAATTTACAGGAGTGTTAAACCCTCTTAAACATAAAGACAGCTAAGAACTGGTGGTGAAATTTCATTAGAAGTACATGAATGTTAGACCTCCTTAGAGATCTTTAAAGGCCTCTTCTAAAGACCCTAGACCTGCCTCCTCGTTTATAAATGAGGAAATTGAGGTCTATTGAAGTTAAGTGAATTGTACAAGTTCACAACCACTAACTAACTTTCCCACCACTTACATGCTTGCCACATTTCCTGAACTGCATGTATTTCTTGGTTCTAAACAGATAATGCTAACATGCCCTGCTGCTGTCAGAGCCAAGGAGGGTAAGTATTCCCAGAGCAGTTCACAGAGCAAAATACTAGAAGGAAAGTTAATTGATGCAGAGGAGAGAGGACCAAATGCTGAGGTGGTAACATCATCAAGTACAGGAGAACCACCACGCTGTTAGCTGATGGTACATCAAGGCAGAAGCAGCAGAAACTAAAGAAAACAGAAAGTCCTTATTAAATCTGCTGTGTCTAGAAAGAGAGAGTTCCTATGAATTTCAAGGTGAATAAAATATCCCTATTACTACTCTACCTATTGACAGAAGAAAGTTTTGCACTTAAAACAAGATAGTACGACACTATCGACCACAACAGCAGAATCACCACTATGTCCAAAAAGGATTTAAAGAATAAACAGAACACACTTCTTTTCCAGCTCGAGGAATCTCGTGTTTTCTTCTTCTTAAGATTCTACATTTTAAAGACTGCTCCAAACTATCTAGGCAAAGGAAACCCCAAAGATAGGTCATGCTGCAGTGGTAGTAAGTGCCTGAACCCCAGCCCTTGCATACAAACCCTGGGCATATGAACCCACACACTCTACCACTGGAAAACTAGTCTCTCAAAATGACCCAGAATCAAACAACAGCAACAAAAATAAAACGTGTTCTGTATTGGTGTTAACTGTATTCACTTTAAACATAGTAGTATATTTATGATGACTTTCAAAGTACTTGCTGCTAAACAGACTGCTGGCCCCACATTGGAAGCACACTGACTAAAGCCCAGGTTCAGATCCAGACACCATGATTAGCTATGTGGCCTCAGGGCAAGTTACCTAATCTCTGCTGTAACTTTTCCTCATCTGCAAAATGAAGATAATGAAGCTTATCTCACCAAAGGCAATTCTGCAGATGAAATTCATGTAAAGCTCTTAGCAGACTGACTGCCACAGAGTAATATTCCATAGCTATATTATGGTTAATAAACCCTACAGCCATTCACTGTGCAGCCTCATCTCCCATCTTTGCCCACACACTGGCCATGCTCCAGCCACACGCAACTCCCCTCAACCCGCAACAGGCAATGCTCTTCAGTCCCCTATTCCCTTTGTTCCATATGCCCTTCTCCATCTGGCAAAAGTCTCCCTCATTCTTGTTCTTGAAGTTGGCCAACACCCCCGAGGCAGGTTAGCTGCCCGTTATGTGATTACATTAGGATTATAATTACTCATGTAACAAGAAAAAAGTTTCTTTACTAGAATGAGGCAAGGGAGGGGAAAAAGGAGCACAGGAAGGCTACTGTGGCAAGGGGCCAGGCTACACTTCCTAGAGACAAGAGGCTTTAAAAAGGGTCTGTCTCAACAGGAAAGCAGAGATGACAAAATGCAAAAAGCCACACATGAGATGTGACTGCCTTGTTATTAAATCTCACAAAAAGCAGTCACAGATTTTATTTTCTCAGGCTCCAAAATCACTGCAGACAGTGATTACAGTCATGAAATTGAAAGACACTTACTCCTTGGAAGAAAAGCTATGACAAACCTAGGCAGTGTATTAAAAAGCAGAGACATCGCTTAGCAGACAAAGGTCCTTACAGTCAAAGCTATGGTTTTCCCAGTAGTCATGTATGGATGTGAGAGTTGGACCTTAAAGAAGACTGAGTGCCGAAGAACTGATGCTTTCAAACTGTGGTGCTGGAGAAGACTCATGGGAGTCCCTTGGACAGCAAGGAGATCAAACCAGTCAATCCAAAAGGAAATCATCCCTGAATATTCATTGGAAGGACTGAGCTGAAGCTCT
The DNA here is from genome assembly GCF_029407905.1 of Bubalus kerabau. Taxonomy (NCBI): domain Eukaryota; kingdom Metazoa; phylum Chordata; class Mammalia; order Artiodactyla; family Bovidae; genus Bubalus; species Bubalus kerabau. Next base: position 120,554,246 of record NC_073627.1, read on the forward strand.
AATACTTTGGCCACCTAACGCAAAGAGCCGACTCATTGGAAAAGATGAGTGATGCTGGGAAAGATTGAAGGCAAAAGAAGTGGGCAGCAGAGGATGAAATTGTTAGATAGCATCACTGACTCAATGGACATGAATCTGAGCCAACTCCAGGAAATAGTGGAGGACAGAGAAGACTGGGGTGCTGCAGTCCACAGGGTCACAAAGAGTCGAACACGACTCAGCAACTGAACAGCAACAACAATATGTGTGTATGCATGTGAACAGAGAAAGACAAGAGGCACAAGTGTGTCCACAAGGATGTCTGGGAAAGGTTCTGAAATGCCCGAAGCACTACATTCGCATTCAGGCTAAGTTTTAGTCAAGTGTCTAAAGGGCAGAAAGTTATCATGTACCATGAGTTATAAATGTTTATATGCCCATTTGCCAGCTTACACTGTTCCACCACTATCAAATGCTCATGGCTGGAGAAAGGTAACACAGAGTGCTGGAGCAGTGATTCTCGAGCTTGACTGTGCATTTCAGCCCAGTCTGAAAATATTACTAAAATGCCATGTTCTGCTTCCAGGATGCTGGGGTAGAACCCGATATTCTGCTTGTCTAACCAGCTCCCAGGTGATGTGACATTGAGGCACCACTTTAGCAGCAAGACCTCAGAGCAGATACTAAAACTAGGCTGCCTGTGTTCACAGCCTGGCTCTGCTACTTAATAGCTGTGTGACCTTGAGCAAGTTAGTTAGGCTCTCTGAGTCTCTTTTTCCCTTCATCTGTACATAAGAGAAAACTTCATAAGGTAGCTATTGACGATTCATGAGTGAACATGCCCGGAAGAGTACCTGGCACAGAAAAAGTACTAGATTAATGCTACCATTTTTCTTATTAACATTCATCTCTTAATATCTCCTGTACCTATCATAATAGTAGAAATTTTAAAAAGCAGAAATTAATGTTTTTGAACGAAATGCTATTTTTGAATAACACTAACATGTTTATCAGACAGCATGAACAATAAATAAAACAGTGTATGTGTGTTTTAAAGTCCCCAGGAACTGTAGCTAGCCAGGCTCCTCTGTCCATGAATTCTCCAGGCAAGAATACTGGAGTGGGTTGCCATTCCATTCTCCAGGGATCTTCCTGACCGAGATCAAACCTGGGTCTCTTGCATTGCAGGCAGTAACTACATTAAAATCGCCAGAGGACAGGACTGTAATAAAACAGTGACAAGATTTAAGACTACTTAATTTTAAACTGGGGGCTTCCCTGGTGGCTCAGATGGTAAAGAATCCACCAGCAATTCAGAAGACCTAGGTTCAATTTCTGGATTGGAAAGATTCCTTGGAGAAGGGAATGGCTACCCACTCCAGTTTTCTTGCCTGGAGAATTCCATAGGCAGAGGAGCCCGGTGAGCTACAGTCTATGGGGTTGCAAAGAGCTGGACACGACTGAGCCACTAACACCCACACATCTTTAAACTGATAAGAAGTTGCATCCATATCCTCTACATCTCAAGATCTTTGACTGCTTCAGCTCACTACCCCAACTCCAGGATACAAACTGTAGGTACTTGTTGGCCTTTTACCCTTTTCCCAGGTACAGAAGGGAGGCTGAGACCTGACATGGGGCTACGGGGGAATATGGGGGCCAGACAGGTGGGGATGAAGAGGACTGAAGGTCTGGAGTGGACTGCAGCTGACGTGGGGGTGAGCCAGCTGGGCAGCCTAAGCTCCCTGGGCTAGAGCAAGTGCTAAGTGATGATCCAGGCTCCCAGGGATGCAAGAACTAGCATAGAGCCCTAACAAGAGGGCAGAGTAAAGAAGAATGATGGCCACTGCCATGGACTGGTTATCCATGATGTTTCAGGCTCCGTTTGTCCCATTCATCCTTACAGTGACGCTGTGAAGTTAAGTTTGATCACTTCCAGCGTGCAGAGTAGGAGGCCTCCCAGTGCTGTTTGATCCATCCTCAAAATGAATAATCCCACAGCCACTGGCCCTGGAACCTCGGGACAAAAGAGAGCAGAAGTCTGACCCCAAACCCATGGCTCTTCTAAGGCAGTTGCTCTTGACACTTTCAATCTGGGGTTCCTGTTGGAAACTGACATTTGCTTCTCTGCTCACGTGTTTTGATAAAGATGGCACACCTCTCCCGTCCGACAGTGATCTCTTCAAGGTGCCCCAGGATCTCTCCCAAGAGAATTTCACACATGCCTCGAAGCCTTAAATGAAATCCTCCACATTTTAAATCAATCCCTCCACGTCTACCTCTAGCAGCCATTTTCTTAGGATGAGATCACATACATGCAAACAGAAATTCTTACTATTAAAACAAAATGACGGCACTGATGCTGAGAAGATAAGTCACTTCCCTGAACCCATAGAAACACCACGTGCAAAGCTGGTCCCAGAACCCAGGTGTGCTAGACCTCGGCACAGGCACTTGTGCCACCAGGCCACAGAGCAACAGCCACACTCAGGAGCCTGGAAGTCAAGACCTGAAGAGAACAGTCACAGAGAGTTTCACCCAGACATGGAGATGAAGTTCAAGGGTAGGACAGAAACAAGAAAGGAGGAGTGCAACAGGACCACAGGACTCACGGGCCGCTGGAGAGGGAGGCAGGTTGTCATGGCAGTGGCTCACTGCAGGAACCAATCAGAAATCAAGTCCTGAAACTCGACAGTGGTTCAGATCAGGTGAGTCTCCCAGCAGAAAACTCAGGGAGTAAGGCAGGAGCCCGAGATCGGGATGGAGCATACCACAGGTCAGCAGCAATGAGCGCCTCTGGGTTTTTGTTTTTTTACTTTTTATTTTACATTGGAGTATACTTGATTAACAATATTGTGTTAGTTTGAGGTATATGACAAAGTGATTCAGTTATACGTATCTATTCTTTTTCAAATTTCCTTCCCCAATTAGGTTGTTACAGGATATTAAGCAGAGTTCCCTGTGCTATACAGTAGGGTCCTTGTTAGTTATCTCTTTTGTATATAGCAATATATACATGTCAGTCTCAAACTTCCTAACTACCCCCTCATTCCCTCCATTCCCGCAACCCTAAATTCATTCACAATGAAGGCCTTAAAGCAGTTGGCTGGGATAAGTGGGTGAATGACAGCAGCTGGGGCGGGGCACACCAATATCTCACACCACCCGCCCCCCCCAATCACATCTCTGGGAGGTGGGTTTTGGAGAGCTACAGGAGGGGACACTTACTGCTCCATCAGTAGAGAACGTGGGGCTAATGCCAAATCCAGCAGAGCTGGGTGCGTCACTATATATCAAAAGAAAAACATTAAGAGACTTGTATGTAAATTCTCCTGTGAGCAGGAAGCTTTTCCATATTTTTTATATCTTTATTCATATTCAAACTGAGAGGAAACTATGGCTTAGTTCAGAATCCTCTTCTCCAGTTCCTTGGAATCTGGTTTTGGTATTGAACCCAAGGAAGGAACTACCCTCAGAAGATTCCTCATTCATGTGGCCAAGACTTACCCAATCTGGTGTAAAACAACCCCGCTCCCCACCACTGTTTCTTCCTATACTTTATTTCTTACAGATGTACCTCCTTATTTATCCCGACTCTTCTCCCTTACTAAAAACCTCATCATATCTGGTTTAAACTACTTACTGTAATGCTCTCACCAGATTCCCTTCCTGAAATGATGCTCCTCTGGAGGCTATTATAAATAATTCCATTAAGCTTCCATCCATGTGTTGGTCAGCTCTAAAATCATCACCAAATCCTCAGTTCCCAACAAAGGAAATATTCCACTTCAGGCAATAACATCATTCCCTGTCTACAGTAGGTTAAGCTTGCTCATTTCTTCTCTGTGCTGATTCTTTCTTGATTTGTTTCTGCACCTCCACTCTAAATGGTTGTCACTACGTGATTCAGGAAATCGCATTATAACATATTTAAATTCCATCTCAGAATCCACACCAGCAGCCATTTGCTCCAGCAAGCTTTCCTGTGAGGCCCACAACTATACTTTCAGGCTCATCTCTGCACCCCAATTGTGCATCCACTCCAAACCTTCGTTATTCTAATATCTGACTTCTTGTGTATTAAAAACCAAAAACATTTGACAGATAAAGAAGAAAATATTTAGAATTGGTTACCCTCCCTCTAGGGAGGGACTAGGAAAAGGGAGGGCAGTTTTCCCCATCATTTTATACATCCCTGTGCTATGTGAAATTTCTTAATAAATACTTATTATGAAAGACCCAGTTGAGTGAATATATATATATATTATGTAGAACTGATTCACTTTGCTGTACACTTGAAACAGAACATTGTAAATCTAGTATACTTCAATTAAAAAAAATTTTTTTTAAAGAACCAGTAGAAAAATATATGTACAGGGATAGTCACTGCCCTGTCATTATGTCTAGAAAAAAAGTAAGGATAGATAATAACAGGTAAAAACCAGAAACACCTGACTCAGTCACTAAATAGGGTGTCAGTGCAATAAGTCAGATTACATCTATAAAAGACAATACTGCACTGTGCTTAGTCGCTCAGTCGTATCTGACAATTTGTGACCCCACTGACTGTAGCCTGCCAGCCTCCTCTGTCCATGGGGATTCTCCAATGCAAGAATACTGGAGTGGGCCATGTCCTCCTCCAGGGGATCTTCCCAACCCAGGGATCGAACCCAGGTCTCCCACATTGCAGGCAGATTCTTTACCATCAAATGACAATACTAGGCAGCTCCTAAAAATACTATATTGTCATTGAAAACAACTATAATGTATTAAAAGCAGGTTATGAAATAACACATATCTTATTTTTTAAATCTCCATCTTTAATAAGATGAAAAGCATCATGAAGGCAAGATTTACATTCTATACCTACCTTCACCCCAGTGTGCTTTAAGACGCATCGATAAAATATGAATGCTGAACATTGTCAACTTTTACCAGAATGATCTTCATTGACATATTTTAATCAGTCAACCATTGCTAAATACGCATGTGGACTCATCTTTCACAATTACCTTCACAGTCAGTTTACAGATTACGCAAGACAAACAAAGTCTCTCAGCTTTACAGTTTGATTTATGTCAAATGTTTTCTTCTAGATGGGCAACTTCTTTGTATAAAGCCCAATCTTTTCTCAGTCCATGGTTGGAATGAGCCCTCACTTGGATACTAGACAGGAAAAGAGTTCCTTAAAGGAGCAAGGGCTACAAAGTTGAACTCCAAGGTCCTTTCAACTCTCAAACTTAAGACTCTCCATACTCAATTAGTAGGAAAGACCATTAAGGGGATCATCTTGATGAGTCACCAAATCCAAGAGTTCTGAATGATCTCAAAGAAAGTTTACATTTCAGAATTTAATATCTGTATTTTGTATTTCTCTATCCCTCTCAATAAAGTGAAAAAATATGCCAAACTAGGCTGATTCAAAATAGGAAATATAATCATTTTTGTATTGAAGAGGTAGTTTTTGTGTTACTGTTGTTCTAAAAGTAACATTAGGGTAGAACACGACCAAGCAGTTCTACAAAACAGTGGAAAATAAAGCAAGCACTCAAACTGAACTTTTCTTGCATATGCCAAACCCAACATAAAAATGAAAACAACACAGAGGATATTTGTTTTACAAGAAATTCTCTTTTCTATCTCCTAACTTTAAACTGGACATGGAACAACAGACTGGTTACAAATAGGAAAAGGAGTATGTCAACGCTGTATATTGTCATCCTGCTTATTTAATTTATATGCAGAGTACATCATGAGAAACACTGGGCTGGAAGAAGCACAAGCTGGAATCAAGATTGCCAGGAAAATATCAATAACCTCAGATATGCAGATGACACCACCCTTATGGCAGAAAGTGAAGAGGAACTAAAAAGCCTCTTGATGAAAGTGAAAGTGGAGAGTGAAAAAGTTGGCTTAAAACTCAACATTCAGAAGACGAAGATTATGGCATCTGGTCCCATCACTTCATGGGAAGTAGATGGGAAACAGTGGAAACAGTGGCAGACTTTATTTTTTTGGGCTCCAAAATCACTGCAGATGGTGACTGCAGCCATGAAATTAAAAGACGCTTACCCCTTGGAAGGGAAGTTATGACCAACCTAGATAGCATATTCAAAAGCAGAGACATTACTTTGCCAACAAAGGTCCGTCTAGTCAAGGCTATGGTTTTTCCAGTAGTCATGTATGGATGTGAGAGTTGGACTGTGCAGAAAGCTGAGCGCCGAAGAATTGATGCTTTTGAACTGTGGTGTTGGAGAAGGCTCTTGAGGGTCCCTTGGACTGCAAGGAGATCCAACCAGTCCATCCTAAAGGAGATCAGTCCTGGGTGTTCTTTGGAAGGAATGATGCTAAAGCTGAAACTCCAGTACTTTGGCCACCTCATGCAGAGTTGACTCATTAGAAAAGACCCTAATGCTGGGAGGGATTGGCGGCAGGAGGAGAAGGGGACGACAGAGGATGAGATGGCTGGATGGCATCACCGACTCGATGGACGTTAGTTTGAGTGAACTCCGGGAGTTGGTGATGGACAGGGAGGCCTGGTGTGCTGCAATTCATGGGGTCGCAAAGAGTCAGACACGACTGAGTGACTGAACTGAACTGAACTTTTAGTTATTCTACCACAAAAATAGAGTGATGGAACACAAACAATAGGAAAGAAAAAAGTATATTAGCAGTATATACTACTATAACGTACTGTGCCTTTATTCCAAAGGACTCTTAAGTTAATTATACATTTTTAAAGGATTAACTTAAAACAGGAAATGAAAAATGAAGACTGTAGGAAAATTAAGTTTCAGCTTTTATAAAGTTATTCTTTAAGCTGTTTACCAAATTTCAACACAAAATGCCCATTACACACAAACTCAGTTTACCATGCTAAATCAGAAATATGTCACTTGGCCACTAAACTCAACATTCGTTTCATTCCATCTAATGCTTAATAATTCATAGGTAAATGCCTAAGAATTGTTCATCAATAAATAATGAACAAAAACAAAATATCAGATGTCATGCTGGTGATTCAAACCAAAAGACAAGATTGAGACTGGGAAAACATGAAGAACACTTCCCACAGAGAGAACAGAGAAATATAAAATGTATCTTTAAGAACCCTATCAAAATGAGCAGTTCTCTATAATTCACTACTCAGAGGTTTTAATAAACATAAAAAAATTTTTAACTTAGACATGGACAAAATCACATTCTCCAATAACAGCTGCACGTACCATGTTGCGTGGTCAAGTCCATTATCTCCAATACTAGAAAGAAATCATGCGAACAATGTGGAGGCGAGGTTAGAGAAGGCAGAGTGCTCCTAATGCTGCTCTTGGAGTCACTCCCTCCTATCTAAGTGTGTTCCCAGTGGGGCCGGTCCCTGGAGGTGTGGGGTCAGGTGTATTTTGGCAAGGACTTGAATTGCTTCTGATGTGCATCAAAGTGCAAGATCCCTTGGGTATTCCCTGCTGTCTCTCAACAAAATCATTTGTGGGTGTTTATTGTGATTCCCATGTTTATTATATAAAAAATAATAATTTGTATGCTGTAAAAATAGTTCAGTGTTTTTAAGGTAATAACCAAAAGGTGGTGTCCATTAGACTAAAAAACTGCATGAAGGAGAGGTGCAGTCTTCCCTTGGCCCTTTCCCAGAACGAAATCTAAAGGAGGCTGGCCTGGCAGTGTGCCCATTTGAAAGGGGTGAAAATCAGAAACTGCTTCAAGGGCCCATCTCCCAACTGGCCCTACCCTGCAGTGAATCTCTGTGCTCTTAAACCCAGTGGCAAGCCTTCTTTTCCTTTTTTAACAAAAATAAAATATTTGAGCAGATAGTTCATGTGTGACTGCTTTGTTAAGTAAAATAATCCTCTTTTGGTGTTTAATCTGCCTATGTTTGAACAGATAATAAGTGCCGTGCCTCAAAACTAAGGAAGTAAATCGAATACAGCTGGCTGGCAATGAAATAGACCCAAACAACAATTACAATGAACTCTTGCACCAGTGACCTCGTTTAATACCTGCTGTGGCGTGGCCTGCCCTGAAAAATCAAACTCGGCCCTTGGGATTTCTCCTCCCTCAACACGAACTCACTGTTAAAGAACAACTGATTAAACTGTTATCACTCAACATCACAATACTTAAGTCTCTATTCTCATCAAACTCCAAAGTCTGGCCACAAATATTTTGTATCCCACTTAACTGAATGGCAGAAAACATGCTTTCTTCCAGAAAAAAAAAAATTTAAGATGTCTTTGAAACTACATAATGAAAGCTGTTTCGTTTTCTCATCACCTGAGTTTTTCATGCTTTGGTTGCATCTGATACTGACAAATGGTCATATCATCATGGAGACTGAATCCCCCTGGGTTGCAATGAAGAGGCACTGAAACTAGATTTGCATCCTCTCTAGAATATTCTGTCTTCTTCGCAATTCACCCACCATACACCAAGTGGTTTTAGAGAATTCCAGTTAATAGGAAGTCATATTCCTTTCATTAAATCGGTGTCAAAGCAAAGTGTGTCGAATGCATCGTCAGCCTGGTCATGGTGCTGCCATAGTGGGTCTTAAGGAACAGAACTGAGAGTACTTGCATTTTCAGACTGGTGTTTCAGAAGCACCCTCAAGGTTGATAAAAGAGGCGAATGATAGCAAGAATTGGGCTCAGTGACACTGTTGAGTGTACCAGCTGGGTGACTTTCCACTGTGTCTCAAAATTTCCTGGATGGTTTACCATCAAATCCTAATTAACTCAGGTCAGTATTCAAGGCTTATCATATTTCAAAGAACATTAGAGCTAAAGAGATACAAAATTAGGATCCCAGTATTGCCAAAGGGCCTTCAAGATCCTCCACCTCGAACCCTCATTTATTGCAGATCTATAAACTGAGGCACAGAGCTATTAAAAGTTCAGACTAAATTCAGATCAGGCTAATAACAAAACCAGGTCTAGCAACAAGGTCTCTTGACTTTTGCTACAGTGCTATTCAGCTGACAGAATGTCCTCAGTCATTCCTGTGTTAACCACCAGCACAATAACAAAGCCCTTCTAAGGAAGGCAATCCAGATAAAATGCTATATTAGCAGTCTGGGTAACATGCTCAATTTTCATTAAATTTGTCCCGACCATTACATGATTTCTGTTAAACCAGGTCTCTCTTGCATAACCACAGAATAATAAAGCTAGCCACAAAATAAGCCTGAAATAGTTTAAGAAGATGCAGGTATGCCACCCGTTGTACTATCCACTTTGAAAATGTTCAAAATCTACAGCAATTACTCCAAGATACATATGGGTCAGGGGGAGGTACACTTTCTAGAATCTTTACTTCTTACTGAAGTCATCAAAGAAAAGTATTTGTTACATTTTGTTTCTCCATATGCAAAGCAATTTATATGAATAATACATAAGAGAAAGTTCTATTAAGCAAAGGTGGCAAACCAAGATGTTTGGTCAATAATTCTCAAAAAGCTTAAATCAATTTGTTAAAAGTTTGACTAGAATAAACATGAAAAAATTAAAGCAGGTATTTAATCTGCCTACTTCAATTCACTTAGTAGATTAATTTTATGGATTAATCCTAACTCTTTTTATAGGCATTATAGACCTTTAGATTTAGAGGGTCATTAAATTTAACACTTGAGATTTACAGTACATAAACGAAGTGCTCTCTACTAATCACTTTGCCTACAACATTCACTTTTTTGATTTAGATTTGTACAAAATCACCAGCACATAAAATTGTCTGACACACGGCTGACAGGTGATCACTGTTTGCACGCAAAACCAACATGTTTCCTTTCTTCCATTCTTCTTCAGTGAGTCCATGAATAAGCCACGTCCATGATAAACAACTTCGTGCGAAATGGTTTTGATTTCTCTTTTTCTTTACCAAAGAGTCATTTTTCATTATTAAATAGTAACACCAATATGGGTGTTGAGCACTTGTTCCTTACCAGGCTTTGTTCTAACCTCCTCTACCTTTGTCAACTAATTTAACCTTTCTAACAACCTTATAAAAGGTAGATAATATTACTATTTTTACATTGAAACCCAGCATCAGCCCATCTAAATGGACTGGCATGACTCACTAGACCCCATACTGAGGGAGAAATGCATAGCCCCCCCAAACAGGGAATCTGAAGGTAACCACTAGTAAAATAATTGGTGATTTCTTACGCAAATGTAAATCCCTAGCCACCTTGCTAAGGCCCTGTCATGATCCTTGCCAGGTTTCCTTTCTCATATCCTCAGAATGTGGGAAGGGTTGAGAAAATGGTTTCAAACTCCAGAAGATCACGTTTTCCATTTAATACAGTATATTCCTTACTTTTGAAGCCATGTATCCTGAGAAGATCAATTTCTAAGGCAAACACTACAACACTTTTAGATTAGAACTGCTCAATCACAGAATCACTTCTTGACATTCTAAATTCTAGTTTTCAACCTCTCCCAATCCAGTGGCGAATACAGAGTCCCACAAAAGGTGACAAAGGATGACACCCCTCATCCCTACTCTCAGCCAAAAGAAGAGAAAATACATAAACTAACCACAGTTTTGGAGGTGGAAGAGACCACACCTCAGCAATGCAACATGTATTCACTATACTCCACATTTCAGGAGGGCCCCTCCATGCCTAATGCTGGGCACCTGGAATACACTGCCGCCCTCCTCAAAGACAGCAGGTGAGGGAGTTAGAGAGCACCTAACTCATAAAACAGCAACTGAACGAAACAGAAGAAAGGTGTAGAGTCACATAGGGCAGCATCACTTACTCTGGCTTTTGAAATAGGAAGAAGTGTGTCCCAAGTGCTTGGGCAGATGGGCAAAAGAAATAGTAAGGGTACAGCTCATGCACAGGTAAGATAAAGCCCTGATGCAGTACTCTGAATGGAGATGACAGCTGACCAAGTAACCTCATTTCAAAGGACCGTTGGTGACGGTAAGATTGAAATAAATGTTGGCAGTGTAAAAATAAAATAATAATCTCCACAACAGATAAGGCCCCTGTCCCTGGAGGCATGCAGCATGTCACCATTTGCACTACACTCGGGAAGGAACAGAGTCACGCTTGCATGGGAAGCAGTTAATGAGAAGTGACTGCTCCAAGGGCAGTGGAGAGCATGGGGAATTTGCCTTTTCTTTGCGAACTAGGTCAGATTCACAGAGACGATGGGATTTCATGAGTAACTTAAATGAAAGGAAGGTCAGGCATCTGAAGGAAGGAGGAGGTTGCAGGCATCAGGGAGCCCACCTTCTGGCATTAGGGTGGACCCTCCATTACAGGATGAAGGAGGGATAGGTTTGCACCTGCTAAAGGGAGCAAACTGTGGGAGCCCCAGGGGCAAAGTCCAATCCAAACGGGATTTGTTTAAGCAAGCAGCTGGTGCCACCAAGACACTTCTGCTGGCCACACTGTCTCTGTGATATGTCAACTGTGTGGGTTTACATGTAATACAGTCCTAAAAAAAAAAAAACACATATTAAATGGTAGGCGCATTCTTATAAGATCAAATACCATATTATTAGTCTATGGTTAACAATGGAAAAGGTGACAGCCTTTGTATTTTCTTGGGCTACAAAAATCACTGCAGTTGGTGACTGCAGCCATGAAATTAAAAGACGCTTGCTCCTTGGAAGAAAAGCTATGACAAACCTAGACAACGTATTAAAAAGCAGAGACATTATTTAACAGACAAAGGTTCATATAGTCAAAGTTATGGCTTTTCCAGTAGTCACGTATGGATGTGAGAGTTGGACCATAAAGAAGGCTGAGCACTGACGAATTGATGCTTTTAAAATGTGGTGCTGGAGAAGACTCTTGAGAGTCCCTTGGACTACAAGAAGATCAAACCAGTCCATCCTAAAGGAAATCAACCCTGGGTATTCACTGGAAGGACTGATGCTGAAGCTCCAATACTTGGGCCACCAGACACGAAGGGCCTACTCATTAGAAAAGACTCTGATGCTGGGAAAGATAGAAGGCAGGAAGAGAAGGGAACAGAGGACGAGATGGTCAGGTGGCATCATCACCAACTCAACGGACATGCGTCTGAGCAAGCTCCAGGAGATGGCGAAAGACAGGGAAGCCTGGCATGCTGCAGTCCACTGGGTCACAAAGAGTCAGACACAAATGAGTGACTGAACAACAACAAATTAAATTCACAAACATATTTTTTAAAACACAAATTTTGTCTTTATAAATGAAATGTGAGCAACTTGATGTTTCTAAATATCACTTTCTTCACATTTATAAAAGCAACAATAGCACAGCTATTAACTGATAAACTTGTTGGGAGGATTAAAAAATACAAATAATGGTGTTCAGCTTAGCACCTGGACCATAGTAAGTTTTCAGTAAATGCTGCTGGTTATTCTCCATTGTTTTTTAAACAAGGCCCTTCAAGGCCTAGAATTTACTCTTTCCATGATCAGTCATGGGCTATGTATCTTCTATATCCTACTGTTAATACAAAGAGAATAATGATTATTTTTAACAATTGATCAAGTAAAATGTATTTTTAAAGTACAGCTATAGCCCTAAGCCATAAAATACACTGCTAAAAAAATGATTTTCAAATTTTGCATTATTATGGGTTACTCTGGTCTGCATTAGGCCAAAATTTTAAAACTTCCTTTGGAGGTTATGAAATTGACCAAATGTAAGAATGATTATATGCAAGACTGATTATGTATTTACAGAACCAACTAAGGTTAAATTATGTGCTAAAGTTTTTAACTGGGCCAAGATGTCTGTGACTAAGTGACTCTAAGGTCAGTAACAATCTAACGTCATTAACAATGAGCCAGGTGAGGGACATGCAGGACGCGGGAGTGCAGGGCAACAGGAAGTAGTAGAGTCTGTGGCCAAGCAGACGGCATAGCCTGTTTAAAGTCACTCAAAATGTAAAGAAGGGTGAGAGGTGAGGAGACCGCCATGTACAAAAAACAAAATACACCTGGAGGCTGATTTCAACCCAGAGACTAGCATATTGCAACCCCTGATAAACTCAGTTCTCTGATGATTTCCCTTTTCCCAACTCAAAGTGAAAGTAGGAGTATTAGTAGCCCTGTGACCCCTGTAGCCCACCAGGCTCTTCTGTCCATAGGATTTCCCAGGCAAGAATGCTGGAATGGGTAGCCATTCCCTTCTCCAGGGGATTTTCCTGACCCAGGGTTTGAATCCGGGTCTCCTGCATTGCAGCCAGATTATTTACCATCTGAGTCACCAGGGAAGCCCCTCAAAGGTACTCCACAAATTACATGTACTTATGAAAAGAGAACTAAAGAAACAAATGAAAGAAATAAGGAGAAATAAAGACTTCATTATGCATACAATATAAGCCTCAATATCACTCTTTTTCCAAAGAGTGGTGTACAAATACCTACATCCGAATCATGCTGGGAGAGTGTCCTGCATTTTTAACAAGTTTCCTGGGGTGATCATTCACACGCTGGAGAGAACCCTCTTCTCCCTATAATAATTCTTTTATTTTGTAAAATTTCCCTTTCCTATTCACATAGTTAGTTGCGTTCTGTCACTCCAAAGTCTCTAGTTTCATTTAAATTTTCCAACTTTCACTCTATAATAAATTTTCTTTTCTCATATACTATACATTGAAGAACTATTAGTTTGTAATCATTTATTTAATCTCATTTACTATATGTAATTTTTATTTTTGTAGGTCTTATTACCTCTTTCTACTTGGAGATAATGTGAAATGTGTAAATATTAAGTGTGTGATATTGAAAATCTCCATAAAATACAAAAGGATCTTTAAATAAAAAGAGACTGCCATCACAAATCAGGATTTTATAAAAATAGTTCTTTGAATAAATCTTTATACTAATACTTGCAAATATTAATCTACCTCAAAGTATGCTTTTAAGGAAATCACAGTTTTGAATGTTTACGAAAACATTATAGCACAGCATATAATGAACATCCAGTGAGTATCCTTTCAGTTCAGTTCAGTCGCTCAGTCGTGTCCGATTCTTTGTGACCCCATGAACTGCAGCAGGCCAGGCTTCCCTGTCCATCACCAACTCCCGGAGTCCACCCAAACCCATGTCCATTGAGTTGGTGATGCCATCTAATCATCTCATCCTCTGTTGTCCCCTTCTCCTCCTGCCCTCCATCTTTCCCAGCATCAAGGTCTTTTCAAACGAGTCAGCTCTTCGCATCAGGTGGCCAAAGTATTGGAGTTTCAGCTTCAACATCAGTCCTTCCAATGAACACCCAGGACTGATCTCCTTTACTCACTGTTTTATTCCCTCACTTATTTTTTTATTTCTATAATTACTAAGAATCTTTTTTTTTTTTTAGTTTTAGAATCTTTAGAATCTAAAGTTTTAGAATCTTTAGAATTAAAGAATCTTTAATTCATTTATAATTACTTTTTCCTTTCTACTCCCCACAATATTTACACTATGATTATAAATATTCAAAGTAAAGTTTTTAAAAGTCAGGGAAATCTCTGCTTTCCAAATACCTGCTGACAAATAATGAAATCAGTCTCCTACAGTAATATTCTCTGAAACTAAGAATGTCAACACTCAGACCCAAAGAAAAAGGGGCCCCACAGTTCTGGGAATCCTGTATGTTCAGCCTGGGGCTCTCTTGTGGGGCCTCAGGGCCTGCAGGGGGAAGGTGAATGGGACCTGCTGTGTCGCCACCACACCGCTTTGCACGGCAAAGGTAAATGGATCCCTTGCCTCTCATTCAATGCCAGTTCTTTACTTGTTACTCACATAAGGATAACCCTGAACTAAGCGTGACAACTATCATTAGTCTTCTGGGTACCGCGGCTTCCCAGGTGGGTCAGTGGTAAAGAATCCACCTGTCAGTGCAGGAGATGCAGGTTCGATCCCTGAGTTGGGAAGATCTCCTTGTGAAGGAAATGGCTAGCAACTTGCCTGGAAAATCCATGGACAAAGAAGCCTGGCAGACTACAGTCGATGGGGTCGCAAAGTCAAACACAACTCAGCCACTGAGCATGCACGCACACTTCTGGGTATCAGAGAAGAAAACGGGTGCAACTTCGGGTTTGTTTTTTATTAGAGGTAAAGAAGCTATATAATTCTACTTAAAATGCTCTACTGAATCATTCTGCCCTTTCTTTTCAAATCTTTCCATTCTTTCATTTTCTCTACTCTCTTCATTTTCTTCTCTCCTAACCCCCTCAAAATCAAAGATTGGGGAAATAGTTGAAATTGGTTGGTTATGATAGGAATCTCTTTTTCAAGCCCTATCTTTATTTTAATATGTTTGGCTTACTCTATGAATTTTAATAGATTTGAAAAAAATTTCCAAATGGTATAAAATGTACCCTGGGTTTTATTTTTATTCAGATACAGTGAGGCCAACAGATCAGGAAGACAATTGCCATTGAAAACACAGTTTGTTGCTCACAGTTCCCAAGAATGGACATCTCACACCACATGGGGCCTAAAGGGGAAGCACCAGGGCCAGGCAGGAGACAGTGAGGGGAAGTGTGGGCCAGAGTCCTCACTGCGGTTTTCACAGGAAGAAACAGGCCAGCAGATGGGATGGGCTAGTCTGAACTATCTCCAGGGCTCTGGTGTGGAGGAACTGCCCCTAGTTGTTTAATACCAAGTCCTGGGGTGATGTTAGGGCAGCAGGATGATGGCTCACCTATGAGAGAGAGCTCTAAATGTGATAGGGGTAGGTGTGGGCTCAGGACTGGCTGGTTTGCATATGAAAAGTATGCTCACAGGAAAGTCAGTTGCTATCTCTAGGAATTAGCCAGCCCTGAGAGGAGCAGTCTTTCCAGAATCAGCAAAGCCCTAGATGCAAGATGGTCAAGAATATATGGCTACCACAAAATACCATTTGAAAAAGATATGATAACCGATTTAAACTAACACCACAGAGAATCCAAAGGATCATTTTAGCATATTACATCAACTGTCCCTGCACTAAAACAAGTTTAAAAGTTCATTTTCTGGGCTTTCCTGGTGGCTCAGTGGTAAAGAACACGCCTGCCAATGCTGGAGACACGAGTTCAATCCCTGGTCCAGGAAGATCCTACATGCCGAGGAGCAACTAAGCCCATGCATCACAACTACTGAGCCCTGTGCTCTAGAGTCCAGTCGCTCCAACTACTGAAACCTGTGGGCCCTGGATCCCGTGCTCTGCAACAAGAGAAGCCATCGCAATGAGGAGCCCTCACAGCGCAACTAGAGAGCAGTCCCCTCACACCACAACTAGAGAAAAGTTCATGCAGCAACGAAGAACCAACAGCCAAAAACAAATAAACAACCACATGTTTCTGGGCTTTTTTAAGAGTGATGGCTTTAAAAAAAAAGTTCACTTTCTTTCCTTCATTTTTTTAATGCCAATTTTTTTTTTTAAACGTAGGACTAATGGGTACAGAAAGCCTGGAAATTATTTTGTACAAGCAACCATTTCATAAAAGATGTATGATATCATTCTCTGTATGAGATATCTTTAATACATTTCATTTTTTGAAACACACATTTAGGGATCCAACAAACAAAACTGTCAAAAATTCTCTTCCCTAAGCACACCTAACAGAAGTAAACAAAATATTCTTTCCTTTAAAAATAATAGTTGGTAATATTCTTACATACAAAATTAAAGTAACAAAGATAAATGCTTTCAGAACCTAACTGATTACAACAGACTGTGAATGTATATTCATTATTAAAAACAAACAATGGGAAACAACTAGAAAATCAAATAAAATATACAAAATGATTATTTTAAGATACTGAGTAATAGGCAATACAGGAATACTAGTAAGGTAAATCCTATGGTTGCCCTCAGATAACTGCCTGAATGCAGTTTCTACACAACAACATGTCAAGGATAGAGGTGAGAGTTCAGGTAAGCTGAGGATGCTAAAATCTGCATGATAGCATGTTGCAGAGAGAGATGAGTAGAAAGAAAGCTCTGGAGATGGGAAGAGGCACATTCTTGAATCTCTGACTCAAAAATGATCTAAGAATGAGTGGGGTAACATTCCATGAGGCTTGGAAAAGAAGCACTAGAAAGCATAATCCAAACAATCTCCAAAGTTCACACATGTTCACATTCCCACCAGTCAGACAGAATAATACACGGGTCATTGAATCATCAGAAGTTAAGTTTACGTAACCACAGAATAAAGACTGCTCTAAGCTCACCCGGAAAGTAAAAGAAAATGAAAGTGTTAGTCGCTCAGTTCTTTCCAACTCTTTGCGACCCTATGGACTATAGCCCGCCAGGCTCTTCTTTCCATGGAAATCTCCAGGCAAGAATACTAGAGTGGTTTGCCACGCCCTCCTCCAGAGGCTCTTCCTGAACCAGGGATCAACCCAGTCTTCTGCGTTGTAGGCAGATCCTTTATCATCTGAGCCACCAGGGAAGTCCAAAACTCACCCTCAGTTCAGTTCAGTTCAGTCGCTCAGTCATGTCCGACTCTTTGCAACCCCATGAATTGCAGCACGCCAGGCCTCTCTGTCCATCACCAACTTCCGGAGTTCACTCAAACTCACATCCATCGAGTCGGTGATGCCATCCAGCCATCTCATCCTCTGTCGTCCCCTTCTCCTCCTGCCCCCAATCCTTACCAGCATCAGGGTCTTTTCCAATGAGTCAACTCTTTGCATGAGGTGGCCAAAGGACTGGAGTTTCAGCTTTAGCATCATTCCTTCCAATGAACACCCAGGACTGATCTCCTTTAGAATGGACTGGTTGGATCTCCTTGCAGTCCAAGGGACTCTCAAGAGTCTTCTCCAACACCACAGTTCAGAAGCATCAATTCTTTGGCGCTCAGCTTTTTTCACAGTCCAACTCGCACATCCATACGTGACTACTGGAAAAACCACAGCCTTGACTAGACAGACCTTTGTTGGCAAAGTAATGTCTCTGCTTTTGAATATGCTATCTAGGTTAGTCATAACTTTCCTTCCAAGGAGTAAGCGTCTTTTAATTTCATGGCTGCAATAAAAGTCTGCAGTGACTTTGGAGCCCAAAAAAATAAAGTCTGACACTATTTCCACTGTTTCCCCAGCTATTTCCCATGAAGTGATAGGACCAGATGCCATGATCTTCGTTTTCTGAATGTTGAGCTTAAAGCCAACTTTTTTACTCTCCTCTTTCACTTTCATCAAGAGGCTTTTTAGTTCCTCTTCATTTTCTGCCATAAGAGTGGTGTCATCTGCATATCTGAGGTGATTGATATTTCTCCCAGCAATCTTGATTACAGCTTGTGCTTCATCCAGCCCAGTGTTTCCTATGATGTACTCTGCATATAAGTTAAATAAGCAGAGTGACAATATACAGCCTTGACGTACTCCTTTTCCTATCTGGAACCAGTCTGTTGTTCCATGTCCAGTTCTAACTGTTGCTTCCTGACCTGCATACAGGTGTCTCCAGAGGCAGGTCAGGTGGTCTGGTATTCCCATCTCTTTCAGAATTTTCCACAGTTTATTGTGATCCACACAGTCAAAGGCTTTGGCATAGTCAATAAAGCAGAAATAGATATTTTTCTGGAACTCTCTTGCTTTTTCGATGATCCAGTGGATGTTGGCAATTTGATCAAAACTCACCCTACCAAAGCCTAAAAGCAAGTCTAAAAACTATCAAACTAATTCCAAGTGATTTAGCTACATGACAGAATTAAGTCCACCACTATTTAAAGGACTCCCCCAAACCCAGCAACCAACAGTGTAAGATTCACAATGTCTGGCATCTAATCCAAAACTATTAGGTAAATAAAGAAACAAGAAAAGATGATGTAGAAGTAGAAGAAAATCAATAAAATTATATCAGAAAAGATAAGCACATTGGAATTAGCAGACAAGAATATATTTTCAAAAAGCTATACTAATTCTGTTCCACAAGCTTAAAAAGCAGAAGAAAACATAACCATAATGAAGAAAGAAAGGAATACAGAAGAAAATCCAAAGGGAACTTCCAGTGATTAAAAGCACAATATCTAAGATGAAAAATACAAAAGAAGAAAGTAATAGCAGATAATAAACCAAAAAGAAAATATAAGTAAATCTGAAGAAAAAGTGAGAGAAATCATAAAAAATGAAGCACAGAGATACAAAAACTGGAAAGAAATTAACAGACTCAGTGATGTGTGGAACAATATCAAGTTACTGATATTGTTCTAATTCTAACATACTTAGAATCTGAGTCCTAGAAGGGGAGAAGAGTGAAGTAGGAACATTAAAACAAATTTTTTTTAAGAAACAGGAAAAAAGACACATTACATATAAGACTCAGTTATTCATTGCTTTCAAGAAACACTTCAAAGATAAAGATAAAAATGGTTTAAAATTAAAAGAAGGGAAAATATACCATGCTAACACAAGTCAAAATGATAGTAGGTACAGTAAAAATAGACAAAGCAGACTTTAAAGAAAATAACAAAATTTATTTCATAATGAGAGAAGTGTTAACTTATGGAAAAGACATATCAATCCTAAATGTTTATGTACCAAATAACAAAGCTTGAAAATATAAGAAGCATATGACAGAACTGCAGAGAGAAATAAACAACTCTACAGTTATATTTAGTGGTTTCAATACATTTTCTCAAAAATTAATACAACAAATAGAAAAGCATGAAATATAAAGAGGACTTGAACAATACTAATACCCAATTTATCTAACATACAGTTATAGAACACTTTCCCCAGCAACAACGGGGAAAAAAAAAAAAAAACACTTTCAAGTACATACAACCATTTATTAAGACAGACCATACTCTGAGCTATAAAACTAGTCTTAAATTTTGTAAGATTCCTACAAAAAAAAAAAAAAAAAAAAAAGATTCATAGAAAATATGTTCTCTAAGTATAATGGAATTTTTAAAAAACTTATTGTGGTAATCATTTCATGAGTATGTAATTCAAATCATTATGCTATACATTTTAAACTTATACGGTGCTTTATATCAATTATATCCCAATAAAACTGGACGAAAATACAAATTTAACAATAAAAACTTTAAAAATAACACAAAGATATCTACAGAAAAACTAAGAAGCCCATTTTTAAACAACAGATTAAAAACCAAAAGAGAAATAAGAAAGCATTTAAAAAAAAATGAAAAAGAAAACACAAAATGTCAAAAGTGAAATGCCACTATAGTGGTACTTAGAAACTAACAGTACCAAATACGTATATTTAGAAAGACAAAAAAATCCACCTTTAAAAGATCAATTTAAAAAAAAGAGCAAATTAAACCCAAAAATACATAGAAGAAAGGAAAACTAAAGATCAGAAGAGAAATGCATTAAGTAGTTCACCACTTAACAAACTAAAGAAGCATTTGAAAAAAAAATCCCACAACCATTCCTTATAAAAATTCTCAGCAAACTAGGAATAGCAGGGAATGTCCTGTACCTGATAAACAGAATCTATGAAAAACCTAGAGCTCACATCACTCTCACTGGGAAGATTGCTTTCACCAGAAGATCAAGAATAAGACAAAGATGTCCTCTCTTACCACTTCTACTCGCAATGTTCTGAAAGTTCTAGTCACTGCAATAAGAAAAGAAATACAAGGCATCCAGATAGAAAAAGTCCTTATGCACAGATAACATAACCTCAGATCAATATTCAAAAATCAATCTCTTTTTATATACTACCAGCAAATGAATATTAAATTAAAAAAAAATACCATTTACAATACAATCAAAACTATGATAAACTATGACAACAGATGTGCAAGAATGTACAGAACATTGCTAAAAGAATTTTTTAAACCCTCATAAACAGGAAATATGCTGTTTTTCTTCAGAATTATTAAGGTGTCAGTTCTCCCTATACTGATCTGCAGAGTTAATCCTTTGTCAAAATCCCAGAGGTCTCTACCATAGAAACTGACAAGTTGATAGCAAAATTCATATGAAAATACAAGGACTTAAAAGACCCAAAACAAAAGTGAAAAAGAACAAAGCTGGAGGGCTAATATTTGATTTGAAGACATTAAAAAGCTACACTAATCAGGACTCTGGTATTGGCATCAAGGAAAACAAATATTAGATCAAAGGAACATACAGGCCACACACACACACACACAAACATTATTGACAAAGGTGCAAAGGCAATTCAGGAGAGAAAAGATAATCTTCAACAGATGGTGCTGGAACCACTGGATAGCCATATGCATAAAAAATAAAATTTGATCCATACCTCATGCCATCTATAAAAATTAACTTAAAAGATGTTCTCCTATGTTTTCTTATAGAAGTGTTACAGGTTTTACATTAGATCTAGAAGGATACATAGGAGAAAATTTGTGACCTTGGGTTAAGCAAAGATTTCTTAGCTATGATACCAACTGCATAGTTGATAAAAGAAAATATTTGATAGAATGGATTTCATTAAAATAAAAAAGTACTTTTCAAAAGGACACCATTAGAATAAAAAGACAAGCCATAAACAAAAAGAAAATACTTACAAAGCATATATCTGAACTTGAACCCAAGAAATATTAAGAACTCTCAAAACTCAATAAGAAAACAACTAATCCAAACCAAAAAAATGGGCAAAAGATGTGCATACTTCACCAAAGAAGTTATACAGATGGCAAATCACATGAAAAACTACTTGGCAACATCAGTCATTAGGAAAATGTAAGGTAAAAACCACACTGAAATACTACTTCACACCTACTGACATGACAAAGATGTAAAGAACTGGCTATGCCCAACGCTGACAAGAATGTAGAGCAATGGGAGCTCATGCATGGCTACTGGGAATGTAAAATGTCATAACCACCCTGAAAAACAACTTGATCAGTTTTTAAAAAGTTAAAACCATACCATGTGTTCCAGCCATGTATACCTATGGCTGATTCATTTTGATGCCTAACAGAAAACAATAAAATTCTGTAAAGCGATTATCCTTCAATTAAAAAATAAATAAACTAAAAAAAAAAAGGGGAAGAAAGCCTATGTCCATACAAGGACCTATATGCTCACAGCAGCTTTACCTGTGGTAGCCAAAACCTAGAAACAATCAAAATATTCACTAATAGGTGATGGATAAAGAAAATGTTGTAAATCTATACAATAGACTATGTTGCAGGTCAAAAAGGAGCAAATGATAGATACATGCAACACTATAGATAAATCTCAAAGTAATTTCACTGAATGGGGAAAAAAAGACAAAGTGAACATACTACATAATCATGTATTTATTAAACTCTAAGCAGAGACATTACTTTGTCAACAAAGGTCCATCTAGTCAAGGCTATGGTTTTTCCAGTGGTCATGTATGGATGTGAGAGTTGTACTATAAAGAAAGCTGAGCACCGAAGAATTGATGCTTCTGAATTGTAGTGTTGGAGAAGACTCTTCAGAGTCCCTTGGACTGCAAAGAGGTCCAACCAGTCCGTCCTAAAGGAGATCAGTCCTGGGTGTTCATTGGAAGGACTGACGTTGAAGCTGAAACTCCAATATTTTGACCACCTGATGCAAAGAGTTGACTCATTTGAAAAGATCCTGATGCAGGGAAAGACTGAAGGCAGGAGGAGAAGGGGACGACAAAGGATGAGATGGTTAGATGGCATCACTGACTCGACGGACATGAGTTTGGGTACACTCCGGGAGTTGGTGATGGACAGGGAAGCCTGGCGTGCTGTGGTTCATGGGGTCGCAGAGAGTCGGACACGACTGAGCGACTGAACTGAATTAAACTGAATAAAAGCAAATTAGTCTGTAGTAACAGGAATCAGATTAGTTGTTATCCCAGGGGGAGAGGGGTTGGGAGAGTTGGAAACAGACAACTTTGGGTTTGATGAATATGTTCTTTACCTTGATGGCAGTGATGTATATAAATGACAAAATTTATCAAAATTTACATGTTAAATATTTTCAGTTTACTGTTTATCAATTATATCTCAAAAAAGTTGTTATAAAATATTATTATAACAGACTATAAGAGCTTATCTGAATTATATTTTACAGAGATTACATACAAACAGAAATTTTGCTATTTATGTTTTTCTTTGTAATAGCATTTCACTACCTTGCAAAGCACAGTTTTACCTTTTTTTAAAGTAATTATGATACACTGAAGGAATAAAATTTATTTTCCTTAGGTGAGGTACTGCTGCTGCTAAGTCGCTTCAGTCGTCTCCGATTCTGTGTGACCCCATAGACGGCAGCCCACCAGGCTCCGCCGTTCCTGGGATTCTCCAGGCAAGAATACTGGAGTGGGTTGCCATTTCCTTATCCAATGGATGAAAGTGAAAAGTGAAAGTGAAGTCGCTCAGTCGTGTCTGACTCTTAGCGACCCCATGGACTCACAGCACAACTCAATTTGGATTTGCCATATTTCAAGTGCTCATTTCAATTAACTACATATGGTTACCATACAGGACGACAGAGCTTCAGAAGACAGCACTTCCAGATTAGAGACACCGAATACTGATGTAAGGCCAGAGCTACTGTCCAGCAGTATGTGACCAGAGTACTAAACAATGAACATGTAACACAGAGTCCGCACCAAATCCCCAAACTGCTTACCTACAAACTATGTAACATTCTAAGATTTTTGTTTTTTCAACACAGAAATGTATCAAAGGCAAAAGCTTCAATGGAAGAAAAAAAACAAAACTACAGAGCTGTTCCTCAGTCAAAATTATACTTTTGTAGTCTTCTCTGTTGCAAGAAGCCTTCAAAATCTTTTTTGGCATAACCACTCTTTCATACTTACACATATGCAAATGTAGAACTGTCCCACAGCCATGCCAACTAAGTAACCAGGGCAATCTACCTACCTGTGGCTCAGTCAGCAGCAATCAATGTTTTAAACTTTCTGTTGAGTATGCAGCTTTGGAGTTAAGGTCATAAAATGATCAATTCAAATCAAACTCTAACCAAGAATTCTCTCCCACGGCTTTTTAACCAACCAATGTGTCAATAGTGTAAGATATAATTCCAGATTTGCAAAAAAATAAAGAAATGTAAAATAGCACAGCCAAGTGACCTACTAAGTTTAACAACATACTATTAGTTTTATATCAAAAAAATATTAATATAAACAAACCCAGAAGCAATTAATATCAGACTACTTTTCTTATCTAATACAGCCATAACAACACTTGCATTAACCACTGCAAGATAGATATCATTCTACGTCCAAATAAACAAGTACTTAGTATATAAAGAGATAAATAAAGGATGATATTAATGTGAATTTGTAAATTTTCAAAAAATTTTAAAAGGGTCCTCTTGCCTTACCTGACACTGATGTACATCTACTTCCAAGAAAACTGCCTGTGGATACTTACTACTCATAGAAGTGAATGCTGGGGCAATCCTTAAACACGGTCCACACCCCCGCATGGTGAGGTACACTACACAACACGCTAAAGCAGACGCAAAACTTCACTCAAGGGAAAGAAAACAGGACATTAATAAACAAGAAAACAAAGTTTATTCATCAAAAAGTCAGGAAATCGCAAGCTAAGAGACTCACGTAGGGGAAGAAACAATTGAGTTTGGGGAAAATAATGACAGTCAGTGTGTAACTGCAAACTTGCCTCTTGAAATGTCAGTTTTCCAATAATAATCCTTAGCATGAATGAGGGACCA
Organism: Bubalus kerabau; assembly: GCF_029407905.1. Taxonomy (NCBI): domain Eukaryota; kingdom Metazoa; phylum Chordata; class Mammalia; order Artiodactyla; family Bovidae; genus Bubalus; species Bubalus kerabau. Next base: position 120,578,807 of record NC_073627.1, read on the forward strand.
CGAATCTCATCATTCTCCAATACTCTGTGTTCCTTCCCAGTGCCCAGACATGCTTTCTCAGCAGAGGTCAAAGGTTTTGCCCTCCTCGCATGATGCCTGACTTGCCCTCTGCCATGGTCAACACTAATTCCTATCCTGGGTCCTTCTTTGGCCTGGGTTTGGTCGGTCATCCACCAGTTGCCATTTCCTTCCCTCTTTCGCGGCCTCTTTCGGATTCATTCTGCATTATTCTCCCTATGGGCTTTTTTGGTTTTTTTTCCCAGTTTTTTTTTTTAAATTTCACTTGCTTTTCAAAACTTTTACCTTCAAGAAAAATCTAAAATAAAGGTGAGAAACCTTTTTTAACCCTAAATGCCTCTTGAGACTAGGACAAAACACAGGAAATGCAGAGCAGGAAGCTAACCTTGTCCTGAATACATTGGCACCCCTGGTGACCAAACATCAGCTTCTCATGTGGAGGGGTGGGTGGGGGGGATTCTATTCTCTAGGTCAAAGCCAACCATGCATTACACCACCAAGGGTCCATGTCCCTAGGCTGTAGTTTTTTGTAGTTGAATGTCACTCACACAACTATCAGGCTTCAGCCACCGGCTGTGCCTAGAATCAGCCCCTCTTCATCTCACTGGCAGATGCTCACTCCACACTTCACCATGCTCAGAGTGCCTCCCTGTTACCCCATTTCAGCCACCATAAAAAGCTGAGAAGTATTGGTTACTTGCTACGACAAGGATAAACCTTAAAAACATGGCAAGTGAACAAAGGTACAGACAAAAGGCCACACACTATACGATGCCATGTATATGAGAAGTCCAGAATAGGCAAATCCATAGGCATGTAATGTAGACTAGCAGTGACCTGGGGCTGGGGGAGAGGGGCAGGGAGAGTGACTGAGGGCTGGGCAGGGAGAGTGACTGAGGGCTGGACAGGTTCCTTGCGGGAGGGTGGGGGGGGGCGCGGGGCGGGGGGGTGATGACATATTCTGGAATTGGATGGCGGCAATGGTTTTACAACCATTGAATATTCTCTGAATATTCTAAAAACCACTGAATTGTATACTTACAATGGTGAATTTTATGCAAATTATACCTTAATTTAAAAAAAAAAGATATCTAAAGAACTAAAACTGTACAAAGAGTGAAACAAAGATACCTAGGATTCCATTTCCTTAGTATAAAGTATTTAGGGCCACTTCTGATAAAATTAAGTCCCTACAAGCTAAATGAACCTCTACATTCAGAGTGGATTATTTTCCTCTTTTTCTCTGCAGAAAATCAAAAACTAAAGATTTCTTTTAGCTGTTTTCTAATTCTTAGACCAACAATAACAAATGAATCAAGATACCTAAGCACTCATTTACCAAGTTTCCTTCCTCTTGGGCTCTGAAGTCTATCTCGAACAACCTAATGCAACAGTACAGGAAAAAGTCATTTCAATTAGGCTATTAGACAAGGCAGTGGCATTTGATACATTTAATGTATTTCCCAGACACCATCTCAAATGCTTTCCATTTTCCAATCAACAACACTGCTCTGTTCTAATAGATCTGGCCATCAGATGTAATTGCCCTTCAATTACATTTCATTCCAAATTAATCTTCACAAGTGTGGCAAACCAAAGAAAAGACGGTGCTGTTTGCATTGCACTAATATGCCGGGCCTCTTAAAGAGAACTCAGGGAGAAAACCAGAGCTAGGGTTCACTGTGTGAGTAATTACTAAGTGTGGGGATTTTACAGGAAATCACATCCTGTGGGAAAGTTCATTCCTCTCACAGAGGCCAGGGGAAGAGATGCCACCGGTGTCTGCATCTGTGTGAGGTCGGTATCCTTCCCAGTGATGCACGATTGCAGGGTGCAAGAGTTTACTCCAAATAAAAACTAATTTGGACAAATCATGATAGCATAGTACTTTTTCACTGAAGAAATTTAAATACATGTCTGGTCTGAGGCTCCCTTAGTGTGCCCAGGTCTGCTATTTCTAAGCACTGGGAGATAGAATAATTCCTTCCAAAAGTGGCCAAGCAGCCCATTCAGCCTCATTCCATCCCTAAATGCTCCCTCTGGCCTTGCCACCTGCAGGTGGGAAATACCGCTGTGGCTCCCTTCATGATTTCACACCCCTGCGACTCCCCATAATTTCCTAACACACCCGAATGACTATCCTGGATCCTAAAGCAGCAATGTAAGAATTTCTGCTGGCCTGAAAGTTAATGCAACCATCAAAGCTTTCAACTTAAACTCGGGAATGAGCTTGCTTACTGCCCAAGATGTTGCCTCCCCTGTACAATTAGTCCAACATGACGGTTCAACACTGAAGAATAAAACTAAGCCCAATGTGAAAACAGAAAGTCATAAAACGGAGAGGACCACGTGAGGCAATAAATAACTTAGATGTCCAATCCTTTATCTGGTGAAGGAGAAAACCAGTAGAGGAGAGATTATAAATATGTATGTGTGTTAGTACATATCACAGGTTTTACTAACATACGAAGGATTTAAATACCATACGGCGAAATGTTTTCTGAGGTTTTAGCAGCACTGAAACCAACCTGGCTTACTTACTAGCCACATCACCAGTTCAATCCTATGGATTTTCCAGGAAATCTGGGGCAGTTCTGTGTTTAAACACATGAAGGCACATTTATTTACTGAGCATCTACTAAACAGAAGGCAAAAGTAGTGTTTTCTCTCTCAAGCATGTGTTTGAGAGATACAGAGGACCAGCATCCCTGTTTCCCCAATTCACTGGCAAGTTCTTCATGAGCAACTCATGCTAAAGGTTTGAAGTCTGTGATGAAAGCTGACATCGTTACCAACCTCTCCTCTTCCAACGTGGGCTCAGTTACACATTGTCAACCTGTATCACCTCCACTCTGGACATGAGTTTGCTTCCCCGGTTCCATTCCCCATGCAGCTATGAGAAGGCCCAAGTGCACACACCGCTCAGAGAGCACCTGGAGCCTCTCAAAGGCAGCATCTGTGGGCCACGGTCAAAACTGGGGGCGCTGGTAGGGATTCGTCCTGCTCCCATCCTGTGGGGTTTATGTGTATATGGTAGGAAAAGAAATCCATCACCTTCACTTTTCTCAGAAAAACAGATGAAAGAAGAAGCACTTTCCTGTTCTGGATGTTCCACATTCGGATCCATCCAAACCACAGTGGACACATCTCCTAGAACAACCTTATCCCCATCCCAGCAGACAGCTAAAAACATAACAGGTGATCAAGAATTCTTCTCTAAATTTTGGACTTAGCAGGTTTGCCCTGTTTCTTAAACAAGCAAGCTTTCCAGAGCTATCATTTTAAGTCTAGAACATAAAAGACCAACAAAATTGCCAAACAGAGCTTAAAAAAAAAATCCTATACTCATGATTTTTCAGATTTCAGTGATTCTATCTTTGATAAATAGAATTTTCTTCAATGATACAAATGTTCTTTATCCATCTGGTCTTTACGTTCCACAATAGTGACTATCTAAACGTGCCTATTGAGCACTTGAAACATAGTGTAATTAAGGGACTGAATTTTTTATTTTTATTTAACTTCAGTTAATTTTAAGTTAAATTGCCATGTGTGGCTAATGGCTACATTTTGGCGCAGGTTTAGACAGACAGGGTCCATGATATAGGAATGAGAATCATGGCAACAGACCCTGGTCCAAATTCCAACTCTGCTACTTCCTAACAAACTTAAGCAAGCTATTCAAACTTTCTTGTTACTCCCCAAGTGTAAAGCAGCATGTTAGTGGGAGAAATGTCTGAAGTAAGGAAAGAACTTTTCCATCAGAGTTACTTTCCCTGCTGTTATTATCTGCCCCCCAATTTATGCTCCTGCAGAGAAAACACACAACCAGGCAAAGCCTGGAAGGATAGATACTGAACCAAAAATGGTTTGATCTTTGAGTCTGGAACATCCCCTGGAGAAGGGAATCGCTAACCATTCCAGTATTCTTGCCTGAAAAATCCCATGGACAGAGGAGTCTGGCAGGCTACAGTCCAAAGGGTCACAAAAAATCAGATACAACTGAGCGTGCATGATACATACACTGTGTTAAATAATATTAAGAAAAAATAAATCAAAGGCTGCCATTGGTGTCAGTTTTATAGATGAGTTCTGGCAAGCTATTATGGATTGACATGATTTAAATTCTATTAAAGCCAAAAAAAGTGGTATTTTTAACATCTATTTATTGGGCTAGCATAAAAAAAATACTGAAGGAATTCTAATTTCTTAAGACATAAGATCATTAAAAATAGCAAATTAAATTCAGTAATATGTTAGAACAGGGATTATTCTAGTAATTCAACAATACTTTAATAATAGCACTATAAAGAGGGAGAAATAAATTATCACATAATTCAAAAGTGGACAATCTAATAATCACCTCAATATATGTGTACTGACTCTATTCCTATTCTTAAAAAAAAAACAAAACTCTAGTAAACTAGGAAGAGAAATAAATATCTTTAATGTAACTTAAACAAAAATCTTCCTCAAACTCCCAATAGTAAAACACTAAAGATATTCCCATTAAATTCAGGACCAAAAATGAAGCCTACCATGGTGACTGTCACTGGATACTGCACAGGGAAGTCTAGCAAAATACTAAGACAAGAATTAAAACGAAAGAAGCAAGTCCTAGAAAGGAAGGAGACAAAATTATTACTATTTAGGAATAATATAATTGCTTTTCTTGTAAAAGACAAGAGAAACAACTGAAAAATTCTGTAACAATGGAATTAAGGAAGTTAAGAAGCAGTCCACAAATACTGAGTATGGATCACAATAAATCCTGAGGTAGATGCTAGGGATACAGCAGTGAATAAAACTAGAGATCCCAGGTACCTTTTTGAATCTTAACAGAGAATAAAATAAAAATACATGTTCCTCATGCTCTTTTCCTGTGTTCATGAACAGAACACATGTAGACAACATCATTTCCCATTTTCAGGCAATTCAGAAAATGGGCTTTGGAAACCCACTTACAAATGTACAAAATCAACAGCTCTTCTATAATCAGCAAACATCAGTTGCAAGATATAATTTAAGAACAGCCTATTCGCTACAGCAATCAAAAGCAATTTAAAATACCTAGAAATAAATTTAACAGGAAATGTGTAGGACCTATATAAATAAAAGTACAAGTTTTCACTTACTGAGGTAAAAAAGGAGAAGGCATTTTTTAAGCAGGAGGAGGCATACCATGCCATGTTCCTGGATTGTAAAAGTATAAATTTTCCCCTAAATTAATCTATATATTTAGCGCAATCACACTTAAAATTACCAGTGGGATTTTTTTTTTAAGAAGTTGACAAAACGATTCTAAATTTCATTTGAAGAATGTGTGAGAACGTTCAAATTTTTTTCTTAAGAGAAAACATGAAGTGCTCCAAAAGAGATGTCATGACATCATACACAAATTTTCAGACACAAGTGGGCTGAGAGCTCGGCTCTGCTGCGTGTGCAGCTCTAAAGGCTGGTGTGCATTTTTATATGCAGCCAGTGTACTGCTTTATCTCTAGATAACCCCTGTGGCAGAGCAGCACCCCCAAAAAGGAGGCCTCAGAAGCCAGATGTGTGCAAGGCTGTTAATATGTATGAGACAGTTCTGCCAGCACAAAGAACACACCTCCAGTAGGTAGGATTCTAATGCACACAGAAATTCAAGTCAATTCCTTGTAAAAGAGGGGTGGCGGTGGTTGTGGCTTAGTTGCTAAGTCGGGTCTGACTCTTTTGCGACCCATGGACTGTAACTTGCCAGGCTCCTCTGTTCATGAGGGTGGGGGAAACCTGGTGAATGTATATTCTGGGTCTTCATGTTCAATATTAAAGATTTCCAGGAAACACAAAAATTGAGCAATCAATAAAAAGCCTTTATTTGGCAATTATAAGGAAAAATTTAATTTCTTCACTCGATAAATACTTTATATTTGGATTCCTATGAAAACCTAAAATTAAATCAATAATATTTAGTAGTTACATTTACATCTCCTTTCGTTTTTAGTAGCATTTTACAGTATAATTCATTCACCCACCCTCTTCTCAACCATTACCTCCTCCCAATGCTTTCCAAGTGGATGGAAACTCAGTACAGTTGATCAAGAGTACGAAGTTAGGCCATTTTACAGACACAGATAAGAAACTTTCAGAGCCTTAAGAATGTGTTATGTATCACAGAACAAGTGAGCTGCAGCTGAGACTGGGGTTGAGGTTTTAGTTTCTGAGTCTGAAATAGGGCCCCTCCAAACTACCCCCCGACCAGCCATCGTCTGTTTCCACAATCACGGAGCTAATGAGGTCCAGAGTACCGTAAAGTTATGAGTTTCTATCCTCCTGTGCTCAGGCAGCTGTATTCTGTTCTGAAACTATAGGCTGCATGCCCAAGCCTGACCAAACAGCAGTCTTTAAAATTTTAATATTGATTGTTCCAAGAGGGACCCATGATAATAGCTAACACATGTTGTGCTTACTGTTTGCCAGACCCTGTTCTAAGCACTTCAAAGATACTTACTCGTGTAAATCTGTACAGCACTCCTTATGAAAGACTAGTACAATCATACCTCAATTAGAGATGAAGAAACTGAGGCACAGAGAGTGCGCCTAACTTCCCTAAGATCTCAGGGGCTCTGCTCCAGGGCCTGTGCTTTGGATCTGGGCGCCAGGCTGCCATGAGTCACGTCTGCTAACAGATTTCCATCTCTCTGCATACCCCAAAGCCAGCTAACAGCAGTCTCTGCAGTGATAAAAGATGAGTATGATGGCCCAACCTAATTACCTGTGATAAGGTTTAATTATTACTAATTGCAAAGCATAGCTAATTGCTGTTGTTCCACTCTCTCCTCTAATGATGCATACAAAAATACTCAGGTAAGTCCTCATTGTACTTTTTATATAGCTGAAAATATTCTTGTACAGTGTTTAGAATTATTCAAACTATAAAAATCTAGCTCCAAAATAATACAGTCAGTCACTCTGTGTGAAATCTTACTCTGGTTTAAGTCCACGGTGACCATCCCTCTCTGAATGGCTGGGATGGTCCTTGGCACAGCCTGTCTTGTACTGTTTGTATACACTCATCTTGTTAACCATAATACAAACTCCCTGAGTGTCTATTACTAGGGGCCACCCCATAGAACCTTACAAAATACTCTGTACATGGGTACTTAACACATTATTGGTGGCCAGGGATAAAGTGGAACAAATTTGTGTGTGTGTGTGTGTGTGTGTGCAGCAAACAAACCAAAATATCTAAGCTCTGTAAATGCATCTTGGATAGCCACATTTTATCATTTTGACAATTAACTTCCCACTATCAGCAATTTTTTCACCCAATCACACAGACAGAACACTTACTGGGTGCCAGGAACTACAATGAGTGCTATATTCAAACTAAGCCAGTTCAGCCACACAACTGCCCTATGACAGTGAGTCCATTATATAAACATTTCCATTTTACAGATGAAGAAACTGAGGTTTAGGAAAAGAAAGCAACTTATCCAAGGTCCCACCACTAATCATGGATTATGTTAGATTTCAAACCCAGGCTCTCTACTTTCAGAAGCTGGACTCTTTCTTAACTGCCTGTCTCCCTAACCATTTTAGGTTTATCTCCACCCTGGCTCCCCACTAGCTTAAGGGAGACCAACAGAACGCTTTTTTCCTACAGTTCAGTCCTCCTCAAGATTTCATCTCCTAAATCACACTTTAGCGTAAAATGCTACCAGCTTTTTAGTGAAGGCAACAGAAAGAACAGTTCTACAAAACTTACCCTACTAAGAGGGTCTGGGCTCTCATATGATTCAGCAAGTTCCTTTGAAGACCCTGATCTCAGCTTCAATGAAAGCCATGCTTCTATTCAACAACTTGTTTCAAAGACACTACAAACTGTATATCTGATAAGACTTCTCTGTTAAGCAAGCTGCCCAATCTGTGCTTCACTGAAATGCTTATATATGTGCACAAATAATTTCATTCTGATTCCATTTATATTCTGTTCTCACTTTTTCACCTACTTCTAACTTATCTTATGCAGAATCGAGTATCTTTAAATTGCTTTGAGGACAAGATGGAATGAAAGCAAAGTGCCCAGGAGATGTACAGCTTGTTTTGGACTATCAAGGCAGAACAACTGGGAGAGAGGATTTAGAGTCCTAACCAGAGGAAAGCACTGATGGGCCATGGACGTTATCCACCCAACACGCTTGTTTTTAAAACTCTAGACAGTAGTTTTCATTTTGTAAAATTAGGTGGCAACATTTAACGTCTAAGAGATGACACATACATATCTAGATTCCTTGTTTTTCTTGAAAAACTGGAAGCTCTGGAAGCCCTAAGCCTGTTCTCTATACATGACAACACTGGAAGCTCAACAAAGGGTTCAACGAACCATGAGATTTTAGTATACCAGAGTCCCCACCCTGATGGTGCTACGCATTTAAAACCACATGCTATGGCATTTGACTTTGCAGCCCTGGATTAAATCAACAGCAAATCAATTCCTGACAGAGAAATCTGCAACTATAATTAGGCAGGATATTCCACCTGCTGGGGGAACCTCAGAGTATACCCTCTTTTATCTCCTCTTATCTCAAAAAGGTGGGGGTTATTTAGAAATTTGGTTGGAAAGAGGCAAAAAGGGACTAGATAAAGGCACCTATTTACACATTCTCCTAAGCCAGGGCGCATCCTTGAGCTGTTGGCACGAACTCCCTGGTTTAAGCTCCTTCATCAGACTCCATTCCCCACCCAAACCCCATTACTGTTCCGCTGATCCCAAGACACACAGACTAAAGCTAAAAGCAAAACTGGCACAACCAAGTTACCATTCTCCCAGGCCTTCTACCTCAGCAAGACCTTCCCTGACCGCCCACCTGGAGGCGCCATGAACACAACAATCCACACTTAGGGTGAAAACAAAACCAAGCCCCTGCTTGAAAAACAATGCTGCAGCCATTGTTCAATCCACAGGCGTTTGGAAGGTTCACGCAGAAAAGTCAAGAAATTTCCCCTCGCAGGAAGTTCCTGGAAGGAAGTCGGTGCCCAGAAGCTCAGCCACTCCTCAGACCAGAGAAAACAAAGGCAATGCCGGCCTCTATTCTCCAGAATGACTACAGCATTCTAGAAAAGGAAGCAGGATCTTGAGACTGCAGGAGCCTTATTAGCACAGGTGCTGGGCTTTCCGGGCAGGCTTTGATCAGAAAAGCCGTCCACGTTGCATCTTGGAGGAAGGGTGGTGGGTTTTCCGCCCCATTTTGATCAGGAACCAACCATGGAAACAGCTGACTACTTGAAAGGGGTTGTGAGTGTACATTACTTGTCGCCTCACCCCGCTTAACCACTGCCCAGTTCTTTGGAAACTAGAGCCTCCACCGCTGGCAAGAGCAGTCCCTAGGAGCCTAGTGGTGGTAGTGATGTCACAGAACGCATGGAAAGTTATTCCTGACACCGTACATCCACAACTGTTGAAATTCTTCCTTTTCCTTAAATTATTCTAAAAGTAACACAAATGCAGCTAAATTCTTCCAAACAGAACTAGATGGTAATAAATGTGTTAAGTGTCTCTGGACCCATATTCCCCATGTCTACTCCCTTCCATTACTACTGTTCTTACTGTCCTGTGGTTATCCGCTTAACTAAATAGGTGTGTATCTCGTCTTGATTTGTCAACTTCAGACAAAATCTACTGACTTACTGCCTGCCTTCCTCCTATCTTCTACATTCACACTTCCTTCACCTCTAATTCTTTCCTAGTTCTCTTGATTGTGCTATTTTTAGTTCTTCAATTGGTTAGCTGTCTCTTGTTTCAACAGCATTACGCAGTATTTCTGGACATCCCACCATGAAAGAGAAGGAAATTAGCATCTGACATATCCCCTGTCACCTCTCTTTCCCTCCTACCATCTAGCCAGCCACAAATTCTGTCAAGTCTTTCACTCTTTTTTGCACTGTCAGGTTTTTAAATCTTGGGTTTAGATTTTTTCCCCCTTGTACTTATCTTCTTTATCTTGTGTAGAGATGAACCACCCAACTATTTACCTGCATTTACAACATTATGATTATGCAAATGCTACTTCCTGCAGAACCAATAACAGTACTCAACTCCTGAAGAGGGAAATAGAATCCTTAGTCAGTGAAGCTGGCTAGACCTCAGGGTCAAACGAGTTCTCTTTTCTTATACTATTAAGACAATAAAAAGCATCCCTGAGGCCTAAAGACTCCAAGGTATATGTCCAAGGGGAGAGATGACACCAGGTGAAGAGATGACTCACTTAGCATGGCTAATTTGTCTTTCTTTTTTTTTTTTCCCCTCTGCGTGCAGGTTGGCTTATGTGATCAGCTTCTTGGCTACCTAATTTTTTTTTATTATTTGCTTTAAAAAAAAAAAAAAAGATAATAAAAAACATGCATAATCTTAAATTATATACTTAGCAACATTACAAAACAGAAAATAGGTCATAACATCTAGCAGAGAGAAAATTGCTTGCTCCAGAAGACAAATTAATTTCTGAACTAGGTAAAAGTTACAGGAGAAGCAATGTTGCATAGTAGAAAGAACAGTTTAGGGGTAGGACAAAGTTGGGTTTAAATCCTAGATAAAGGCTTTCTTTGTAGTCTTGGGACATTTACTGAAGCTCTCTGAACTTCTGATTCCAAATCTATGAACAGGCCAAACACACTTCTTTCTCAAGGGTACTATGAAGACAAAACAGGATTACGTGTATAATTCAACCAGGAGAGTCTGTGCACTTGCTAATCAGCTAATCAGTGCTTACTAACACTAGACCTTACATGCCCAGGAGCAACTATCTCTCAAATGAGCTATAATATACCAGACTGGGCAGCGAGTTATATTTATTAAGGTCCTAGGAAGAAACAGGAGAGTGAGGTGGCAGGCAAGTAATATTAAGAATCTAGTCATAAAACTAAAGGAAATGTACAAAATGAAGAAAGACATATAATACTAGACACACACACACACAAAGTTACTACAAAATTGTTTTGCAATTAGACTCGGGAAGATTTTTTTTAAAGACCATTCTTTGATTATAATTCTGAACTACACTTATGACAATGTTTCATAGGCAACATATACCTTACACCATCGACAATTAAGAAATCACCCCAAAAGACACCACTTTACCAGCAAAAAAGGAAAAAAAAAATTCATAATTCAAAATTTAAACAAATGTATGGTTTAAAGAGAGAGAGAGAGAGGCTTTGTATGAATCACTTCAAGTTGATCACAAAATTATGAATTCTCAAACTCTGGCTGATGAATACTCCCACACACTGTACGTATGTAAGAATCATGCAAAAAAATGTGGTGTCACTAAAACTTCTCCAAAACCACGGCAATATTTCAAGCTCCACCTCTCACAGTTATACTGATTTTAGATCTGAAATCTAAAGTCTCTTCTTTAATTTGCTTGCACTTGCTTAATCCATGCTGTATCAGTGATGTAAACTTAAAATTATTTCAAGCCAAAATCATATTACTAGACTCCTACATGCTTACAAAAATAACTTCTGTTTGAAAGTGAGTGGTGAGGTGTTAAGATCTGGACCACCATCTCAATGCATGAACTTATCCATATTTAATTATATTAGTATGTAGTATTATTAGCCAGCCTTTTCTTTCATTATTTCTTGGCCTTCCACTGTTTCTCCAAAAGGTTAACGTTAAATCTACTTTCCATTTCTCCTCACTGCCAATATTCTGCCATGTAACCGTGTTTCTTTTAATCAGCCAAGACAGAAGAAAAATGGCGAATACTTAAAATGTTCTCCCTCTTACTCATCAAAAGAAGGGAAGAGGTAAAGAAAATAAGAAAGATACCTGTGTTCATGAAGGTGATACTTTCAACTATCTCAGAAATTCACTTCATCACAGAACTTCTTTGTACTCCCTCTGTAGAAGGCAACTGACAAGATGCTGTCCTACAGGAAGGCAACAGCCAGGAGCCCTGGTGCAGAAGGTAAGAATATCCACTGTACTCCGGGGCAGGTCAGAACATGGTAGATGGAAATGAAGAGGCACAAAAATAACCCTTCCTGTGAATCAAGTAAATTCATGCGTGGTTGCCCACTCTTAGGTTTGTATATTCAATTTTGCAGCCAACTAAAAGCCCAGCAGCAGAAGTGGTTTTAAAATACTCATCCCTTTGGCTAACCTTATCTTAAATCTCATTTCATATTTCAAGGTTATTACTCATAGCCCAAATCTTAAAGAAGAGCTATTAGGTAGTTAACAAGAATTGAATCTCCATGTTTTCATCATTACTCCAGAACTCTTTTTTTCTTATGGCTCAGAAACCAGAAAGCTGCTGGATTTTTACTCTGCTGCTCAATTTTACCTTGATTATAATATCACGTCATTTCCATCTCGCTTGTTAACTGCCTAACAATCCACAAGAGTTAACAAATGATGGAATTATAAATCTAACAATTAACTGATTTGGTAGCTTTGAGGAGAGTGTTCTGCTTCTGTATTCAGCCTCCTGAGGTGGAAATGTTTCTTGGAATTTGATTCAGGTTCCTATCTGAAGGCAGGGCCACATCTAAAGCATCCAAGGCAGATGTTTTAAGAACCTACTGTTCACTCCAGGCACAAAACAATTACACAGTCTTTGCAAAGGGTGACTACCATTATTGGTAACATTTCATACACACTCATCCTGTTTGTCTACGTGCTTATGAAAAGTCTTTTCTACAGAACATTTTTAGCAAAGCAGAATCACTATTCTCAGAAAGAATTTTATAAAAAGGAAATGATTCTGGTCTTCGTGAGGAGGCGTGGGCTCAGATTCCACTCCTGACACACACTGTTTAAACAAAAAAAAAAAGGGGGAACCTTTTGACCACTGATGCCGGAAAAATGCGTGCACACACACACACACACAAGTGAATCCTTTTATCTAAGGACGTGAGGGGGTCAAAGATTCATCAATTATGATAATAGCATTATGGACTACAGAAACCATAAAGGTATTTTTCACACAGAAACTCTAATAAATCGTTTCATGGGACTGACAAGAATACACGAGACAGATGTACGTAACATGGGGGAAAGGGAAACTGCAGTCATGTCCTCAAATTAAACAAACATGAGCCTTTTCTGAGAAGTAACGTGAAGTTACTGAAAAGCTTTTGTAAAGGTATTAATGTTTCAAAGTAACAAAAATGCCATCAAATATTCACTGCACAGTAGCAAAAAATCCATTTTCATTAGTGAATCCTCTACCTGGATCCAGTATTCGATTCTATGTCTAAAAAAAAAAAAAAAGTCAATGCCAACATAAGCATTACCAAGATAAATGTTTTTGCTTTTGTTTTAAGTTTTGGTTATGCTGGGTCTTTGTTGCTGTGCCAGTTTTTCTTGAGTTGCAGCGTGTGGGCTTCTCACTGCGGGGGCTTCTCTGTTGAAGCGTGCTAGCTCTAGAGCACATGGGCTTCAGTAGCTGCAGCTCTGAGACTCTTGAGCACAGGTTCAATAGTCGTGATGAATGCACTTAGCTGTCCCGTGGTATGTGGGACCTTCCCAGACCAGGGATCAAACCTGTGTCTCCTGCAGTGGCAAGCAGATTCTTTACCACTGAGCCACCAGGGAGGCCCCAAGTTAAATGTTTTTTATCTTTATGAGAAGCCTCATAAAGATAATACATAAAAGGGTCCCTAACTGGTGCCTCTATAATGTACCGGTGCTTGACTTCATCAGATACTTACACTCCAGCACTCATCTGTCCTGATGTATAAAAAACTGAAGAAACCGTGCAAACACTTCCTTCGTAGAAACAGATTTCGTTTTTAACTTAGCAGCTAGTTCTCTTTAATAGCATGATCTCACATATGGTGATAACATTCACGTGGTATATATCCACAGACTGCCAAATAGCAACAAAAAGCAACTTCATTGTTTTCTAAAGGTTCTCATATAATAGAGCCGATGTTATAGTAGCCAATTTGTGCTTCAAAAAATCTGATAGAGATTGTGTGGATGTGGCTCTTTTGTTGTTGTTGTTCAGTTGCTAACTCATGTCTGACTCTGAGACCCCATGGACTGCAGCAGGCCAGCTTCCTCTGTCCTCCACTATCTCCCAGAGTTTGCTCAAACTCATGTCTGTTGAGTCAGTGATGACATCCAACTATCTCATCCTCTATCGTCCCCTTCTCCTCCTGTCTTTCTTTCTTTCTCCTCTCAATCTCTTCCAGCATCAAGGTCTTTTCCAATGAGTCTGCTCTTCGCATCAGGTGGCCAAAGTACTGGAGCTTCAGCATCAGTCCTTTCAATGAATATTCAGGACTGACTTCCTTTAGGATTGACTGGTTTGATCTCCTTGCAGTCCAGGGACTCTCAAGAGTCTTCTCTAGCACAACTCAAAAGCATCAATTCTTCAGTGCTCAGCCTTCTTTACGGTCCAACTCTCACATCTGTACATGACTACTGGAAAAAGTATATGGATATTTGTCAGCAAAGTGATGTCTCTTGCTTTTTAATATGCTGTCTAGGTTTGTCATAGCTTTTCTTCCAAGGAGTAAGCATCTTTTAATTTCATGGCTGCAGTCACCGTCCACAGTTATTGTGGAGCACAGGATAATAAAATCTGTCACTGCTTCCACTTTTTCCCCTTCTATTTGACACGAAGTGATGGGATCAGATGCCACGAACTTCATTTTTTGAATGTTGAGTTTCAAGCCAACTTCTTAATTCCCTTCCAAATTCCTCTCCAGGTGGCCTCCAGGCATCTCTACCACGTTTGGAACACTCCCCCGAAGCCCTTTCTCCCGCCGCTGAGAGAAGTGCTGTGGCCTTGGGCCTTTCTGAAGAGCCATCATTCCTCCTAGCGGGTGGCTGTGTGCTGTGCTATTCTCTCTCAAGGCCCTCCTGTCTGTGGCACTGGCTTGGGCGGATTTACGAGCACCTGGTCCGTGCTCATTTTCTGATATTTTACAGAAATGCAATAAATGTACCAGCAACCTATGCAGGTATAATCCACATCACTGGCATGTCTGGCCTTGGCTGTGGCATCATCAGGAGGAGACTCTGGGGACTCCAATGACCATTCACTCAACTGCACTCTCTCAGCAGAGGAGATCTTTCCCTGAGAAGTCACAGTTGGAACTCACTGTGTCCAAGAGAAAGTCCACGCCCAGACATCTCAGGGAGTGGAGGACTGACCGGGAATTCCGCTACCTTACCAGGCATTTTGCTCAGTACTGGGGGATACGGAACTAAGAGACCCAATTTTTTTATCCTTTTATCCAAAGACTATTTTCCGCTCCTTCAAAAATCATACTGGATCATTACCATATATGCAAATAGAATTGAGGAAGAAAATTTTCAAAAAACCAGTAGACCAAGTGGTCAGGTAGCCAAGCAGGCTACCAACAGGAAATGGCTGATTCTCAGGTGAGCTACCTATAGAACTGTGATTATTAATATTATAAAGTATCATACAGAGTTGATGTGATAATTAATCAAGTCCTCAGAATATATGAGATTCCTAAAAAGATAAATTCATTTTATTTTTGTTTTCTTTAGAAACCTTACACAAATTATTATGCCTTCATTGTCTTAAAATATCTTTTTTTAAGCATCATGAAAAAAATTCCCCTTCTTTACAGCATCACTTCTCTACAAGTTGGCTCATGGAGAACAGGCAGGTAAATCATAAGATCTACTCTGAAAAGAATCTGGTCAAAATTTGAAAAGAACCAGCTGTGAGTAACATTTTAGATAATATTTATAAGTATAGACTAGAGCTCTGGAGTGGACTTGTTTAAGCTTCTGATGCTCTCTGCCACCATAGAATTATCACAATAATGTTCAAATGTGTGGGATGAAGTCATGATAATTACACAGTCCTAAGAACTTGTGGGCACCAAGCTACAACATGAACCCTTATTTGGATCCTTGAGTTTTGTATTCGGGAGAATACAATATATGCAGGGATCTGCAGTTTTAGCACGGGCGGCCAGGAGGTTCTGGTGAAGATGCTCTGGTGCAGGTGCTCCTTCCACACATTGGGAAACCCTGCTGTGGAGGGCACAGAGCAGAGCCAGAGAGACAGAAACTCTCTGACCTATTGCTGTAGGTCAGCAACGGGACCAAGTTCCAGGGTCAGCACTGAAGCAATTCTCAATCATGTTTCAGTACTTAAGAGCTGAGAGAAGGCAGAGAATTACATAACTAACGGGAACTACCATTTGATGACCTCAATGCTATGGCAGAGAAACGGCCATTCTACGGCATGGACATAAACCACTTGCTCTGAAAGCAGTTTGTGGAGTTTTGGTGAGGTTTGGTTTTCCTCCTATCGAAACCCAAGTCACACTACATCATGGAGCAGACTCAAGAATCCATCGTTAGCGCTCATTTCTGCAGAAATTCCTATCCCACAGAGTAAAGGACAGTTTTGTCAGTTACAATATACCATACTGTTAACACGTACAAGGGGTTCACCCTTACATGGTGCAAAACACTGCAAGCAACTGGCTCTTGCTAGATTAGTACAAATACAATTTTTTCCAACCAGCTGTCATTCAATCCAAATTTAAATGAACTTTGATCTTCCTAACAAGACAAAAACATGAAGACTTTTTCCTATTTATTTATTTAGCTGAAGAATTTAACTTTATACAAACCTTATATTTGAAGCACACAGATACCTTACTGCTGCTGTTACTTCCTTGAATTTCCTAGCATTGCCATGGTTTAAAGTCCCACATCAATATTTGCTTATTCTTCGACCATGTCAATTATAGCCGCCACCGCCCTTTCCCTTGTCACATAGCCGCTGCCTAGATATCCTGGTCACACATGCTGTTTGCACACAATCTCTCCCTCTAACAGAATCCTGTTGCTCTAAGCAACATAACCAACCTCCTGTAAATAGCCATTCTTCCTAAGTAACCTTTGAATCTCACAGAACTTCCCAATACTATGTACTCTGTTACAGGGACCTAATATGCAAGGCTCACTGTGACTGTTGCTAGTGAAACAACAAAATAATCTCTTTAAAACTGGACTCTCACACCCACTCAAAGGTCAAAGCTTAAGTTTCTAGGCGAGATCCACCCCAGCCCTTCCACCATCACTCCCTAACTCTGTTTTTGTTCTTTCTCTCCCGAGTTTTGATCACGGTTTATTAGTTATTTACTTACGGGTATACTGGTTATATATCTGTTTTCCCTACTTTTTTTGAGAAGTTCCATTGAGAACAGGGATTTTGTTTTCTAGGGGTTTTTTTGGCCAAGTGGCATGTGGAACTCTCTGACCAAGGATAGAACCTGTGCACTCTGCAGTGGAAGCACAGAGTCTTAACCATCTGACCACCAGGGAAAGAGGACAGGGATCTTGTAACATTATTTATTCATACCACTATAGTCCTAGCACTTAACACAGTTTCTGGTAGCACAGTTCCTGGTGAAAGAAACATTTTTTAAATAATAGAAACTACTCAAGATACCATAAGTACAAAGGCCTCATCTGTCAAAGCTGGTGACCACCACTGCCATATGTATCTCCAGTCTGGTCTGGAATGGGAGGGGCATCTGTTTTCCTTCCTCGCTGAACATGTTGGTTAACCTGACTTAGTGCTCTCTTCTTTACCTGTCATCATGCTATTGGGGTAGCAAAAACAGTACTACTTCCATATGAAGTCCTGCCTTCATTTGGCTTATCATCTGCAGGCAGCACCATGCAAACTACAGAAATGTCAGTATCATCTTAAGTGTCTCTTCGTCGGCAGAATCATTGGCACATGGAAGTATCAGGGTGACTGTCTTCAAGGCTTCCAAATGCTCAAAGTCAGTTAGGCTGGATAAGTTTTTATGCAGTTGAGAATTAACATCTAGGTCCCATGCTTGGAGGAATATCAAGAGTAAAATATGCTGAGTGAAATCAGATACTCTGATTCACTCTTGGTGACAGAAAAGGACTAGATACTGCTAACCTGGTAGAAACATTTAAAGGAGGTTTTCCAATTAAGTAACACCACGTCCTTGTGAGTATCTCTCAGCAGTCCACCTGCTTGATCACAGCCAGAGATCTAATCTATGGACAAATCACCCAACTCATTCAATTGGGCAACAACATTTACAAAGATGGCACCCTGTACCAGGCTCCCTTCTCAGCACTGGGAGTCTAGCAATATACAAAACAGATAAAACCTCGCATAGGGAAAGAGAGACATCAATCAACATACAGGATGTAAACTACTGAAAATACTTAAGAAGAAAAGAAAGAAAAACAAGGATTAGGGGTTGCCATGGAGAGTGGTGATGAGGTGCTCACAGAGATGACTAAGTGAAAACCTGAAAGAGAGGAAGGGATGAGCTATGCTGATTCCTGCTGCAAGAGCAGTCCAGGATAGACACACCTCAAAGCAAAGTCCCAGAAAGAAGGCTGATAGGTTGAGGGGTAGCAAGGAGAATGGAGCAAGGAGCAGAGCCAGAGGAGGAAGGGAAGAGGAGGAGGAGGTGAAATGAGAGAGTGGAGGGAGCAGGGACAGGGAAGGTGGACAACCAGCAGATCCTCCACAACGTCAGCTTCTTCTACTCAGGGTGGGACAGGAGGCCCTGGACAGTTCTCAGCAGATCAGACACAACTGCTTTGTGCTTTAACAGGATAACTGACTCTCTGGGAAGAGTAAACTGGGAGGGAGGCAGGGCCAGAGAGCTTCCTTGAATACCTGCCACACTGGCCAGAGTACAGCTCTGTTCTATGCTGTGACTGAAAGGCATCTTGGAGCATATTGATTAACCTGCTGAAGGGTTAGACCTAGCATCTTTCCATCAATGGAGAACAGAACTTCTGCTTTCTCATCTTGCTTCTTTTGAAGAAGTAGGATACATCAGAAACACGGGATTTAGGACCAGACAGACCTGGTTTTGAATCCTACCTGCTCCAGTTGTAGGATGGGGAGCATGTGCAAGGTTATGTTTTCTCCTTTGGAAGAAAATAAATGGTGAACATACTACCTGTCAAGCATGGGGCCTGGCAGAGCATGCACATGATGAATAAAGAATGGCTGTGACCATTAACCTCTGTAGGAATACTGATCAGAGATCTCAAGGCTTTTACAAAACCCCACAAGCTGCAGAAGGTCAATGAAGACATAGTAACACCTTCCTCATTTATGCATCTCATCTGAAAGACTCTCTTTAAAGTACAGTACTAGGGATTTTTTCTAAAGCAAGTGCAAGTCTAAATACTTACACTTCATTGAGAAATTAACTCATGAGATTCAGGGAGGATAGCAAT
Organism: Bubalus kerabau; assembly: GCF_029407905.1. NCBI lineage: Eukaryota > Metazoa > Chordata > Mammalia > Artiodactyla > Bovidae > Bubalus > Bubalus kerabau. The sequence continues at coordinate 120,598,065 of NC_073627.1, forward strand.
GATCCTAAGAAGATCAAAGATGAGGGACAGCTATGGACTTAGAACTCCATTATTCTTGGTGATGGAGACAAAATGATGATTGATCCTAACCTTATGCCAGATGCTACATAGGAATTCTTGGATAACTGCTCAAGTGGGGAAGTTTTTTAAAAATAAATTCTTACTTTTTGGCAGAATGTGTCTTTTCTTTACAAAAATAGATTGTTGTTTTCTAAAAGTAACCCAGACAGCTAAAGTTTCATTTGATAGACACATTTCATAATCTTTCCAAAATTCCATTCTTTCCCATCATTTTCTGTTTACAAAGGCAGATACCTCTGGTTGCCAACCCAACATCCACTCCCCCTTAACTCTTGCTGCTGCTGCTGCTGCTGCTAAGTCGCTTCAGTCGTGTCTGACTCTGTTAGAACATCCGCTCCTTCCTCACACACCTCAAAAGATGGTGGGTGGCCCTGCCCTCAGTTCTGAGTCCCACGCAGGACCATGGGTGCATCCAAGGTCCAGTTTGATGTGCAAGTGGAGTGAGCTGACCTTGCAAGACAGGTCTGACTCTGAGACTGAGGGAAGGGCTGAAAACCAATAGTGGCCGCGGCTTTATTGGAGGGAGCTTGGGGAAGTTTGCCTTGCTTCCAAGAAGGAAACACCAGAAGAAAGAGATCTTTCTGTCTCTAGATCTGCTGCATCTGGATATGGAGCTAGAAGCCTCATGGCTGGCCTGCTAAGCACCTATGAATCCCAGAGACACCAGTGCTGGAGCCAGAGCCCCCAGCTGTGACATCTGAAGCCTTCCCTACCTCTGGACCGCTTGTTACGAGAAAAAACTAATTTCCTCCTTGCTGAGGCCAATTAGAATCAGCTGTTTCTGCTGCCATCAATCTGCTAACACAGTGGTTTAATAAACAATTACTAATTTTCTTTTAATACAGTATTATTACTGAAAATTCATTTTGGTAAATGACATCACACTTGTACAAATGAATAAACAGATCACTTTTTCCTCTTTCTTCTTTATAAGTATAATGTAATCCCCTTCTGAAAAGCATTTTTAAATCTCATAAAAGAACTGAGTAAAGTCTGAGTTGTTTGTTTTTTTTTAATTGTCTTCACTTTTATGAAACTTACCTTCTGGTTTATTTACAAAAGCTAATGATAACTCTGTATCCATATATGCTCATGGTATTCTCATAATTATAAGGCTGGAAAGATTTACTACAACCTCTGAGTTGTGCTTTTTTTCTATAGGTATTCAGTGCCTCATGGAATTACAGGGTTTTTGTTGAAAATTAGTCTCTTTTGGGCCTTTACCTGAGTCCTTCCTAAAGGTCTCAGACTTCTGACACTTATCCCTGCATCAGTGTCTCAAGAATTCCATGGGATATAAGTGTGCATGCACGTGTGGGTGCATGTACACATACAAGGCATGCGTGAATCTACATTATCAGACGTTTCTGTCCTTGGAGACAACCGGAGTTGGAATCCAAAATTTTGCCTCATCATTTCACTAGATGACGACTTTCCTACAAAATGGATTCACAGAAGCCAAGTATGGTTACAGTATGCTAATAAACATCATTTCCTTCCTTTCATACACAGAGAAGATATTTATTTGCTTGCTCTCTTAGACACACATGACCTAAGAATGCATTCCTTGCATAACTCCAAATAGATCTTTCTTATATGTAGAAAAGAAAATCTCCACTGGAGCCACTTATCTCAATGCCAAATGAATTTCCTTCGACATGTTCCTAGTAGAGAGTCCTGTGAATTTCAGATTTCAAAGCAGTGTACATATTTAAAGTATAGGAATTGCTTTCAAGTATCCACAATAGAAACTGCATAAAGTGAAACAAAAAAATTTTGGCAATAAAACTGCTTTTACACTGGTTAGAGAATAGCCCTATTGACATAGCACTGTTCACCATTTACAGCTGACATATCACTTGCTTAGAGAACTCTTCATAGCAAAGCAGGTGGTTTTCAATGGAATGTGGACGTGCAGGTGGCTGAAGCAGTGGCTCTTCAAGCTAACCTGGTAGCTTCTTGAGAGGTACACCAAAAGTTTGCTGATGCCTGCCTGCATTCTCTTCTTTTTTCAGTGATGTTTCTCACCATAGCATTAAGAATATACTAAAGGTTAGAGGCTACAGTAGAATTGAAATGGCCTGAAATACCAGAGAAGTCTTAAATTCAGTCACATTTCAACACTAACCACTACAGTACTTAACTGGGACCAGCACTCCAGCCAGCAGCAGAAGACAGGATCACAGCGACAATCAGCTTTTTAATTTCTATCCTCACATCTCCACTGCATTTCACATCTTCACTACATTTTCAACTCCTTTCAGAATTTATTTCCCTCCTGGTTTACCTCTCTCCTCATTTTGTGTCTATCATTTTCCTCTGCAATGTAAAATCATGCAAGAAACATTTAAAATTGGCCAATAACTGTCATTTCCATCAGAAAGTTAAAGTTTTCCACTGGGCTTTTGGCATTTATGCCACATCCAAGTTAGCCACGAACTACAAAGACTAAGGTCACCAAATACTATATTGCCTTGTAGGCATGAGTTTTATTCTAAAAAGGAAGAATAATAAACCCTAAAATTTACTGGGGTTTTTTTTTACCTTTTTTTTAAGACTCTCAGACTTCTGAGGGACAGGACAGTGATCTGGCCAAAGTCCAAAAATATATGAAAAATTTCTAAACAATTAAGATGAAAATTCTTGATTCAACAAACCATTACAAAAGGAATAGAAATAATTTATTCTGTCTGTAACTTTTCAAAAGCTAGCAGATTTGAAGCAAAAGAGGAAATAGGTAGACTGTAGCTCAACTTATATTTTATAATTTTCCTGTTCTAATCAAAACATTTCTTATCCTCTAACAAGACACATTCTAATATTGCTACCTTAAATATCCAGCTACCTTAATGGCTTCATATAAAATATGGTGACTTTATTTGCATTAGAAGCTCATTAAATTCAATACAAGTCAACTTAATTTAGCTCATACTCTAAAGGTCTAAACCACAGAATTTATAGTTTGCCTTATCTCTAATGCAAAAATATGCTTTGATATCCAATTTTTAATTAGTTGTGAGAAAATACTAATAATCATTATATAAGTAGACTGTGTCAGCTATAATTGCATTAGTCTTTAGCAAAGCAAATAACAAAGGAATATAAACACACTATTGATTTTTGCATGTATTGCTCTGAGGAAAAAAGTACATTAAAGTCAGGTAGACTTATCATTTATTATAAAGTATCCATTCATGTTTACAGTATTACCTGAAGCATTCCTTTGACAGAAAAAATAATATTTCAAGACTAGTTTAGCTACATGGACTTCTAACTGTAAAAGATCCTTTTGAAATGATCTATATAAAATTAAAATTAGTTACTAATATCACATTTTAAACTAATAAAGGATGAAAAACAACTACAATAAAATTATGAAGTAAGGAGGCATTTATAATATTCCCAGTGGTCATGTATGGATGTGAGAGTTGGACTGTGAAGAAAGCTGAGTGCCGAAGAATTGATGCTTTTGAACTGTGGTGTTGGAGAAGACTCCTGAGAGTCCCTTGGACTGCAAGGAGATCCAACCAGTCCATTCTAAAGGAGATCAGCTCTGAGTGTTCCTTGGAAGGAATGACGCTAAAGCTGAAACTCCAGTACTTTGGCCACCTCATGCGAAGAGTTGACTCATTGGAAAAGACTCTGATGCTGGGAGGGATTGGGGGCAGGAGGAAAACGGGACAACAGAGGATGAGATGGCTGGATGGCATCCAACGACTCGATGGATGTGAGTTTGAGTGAACTCCAGGAGATGGTGATGGACAGGGAGGCCTGGCGTGCTGCGATTCATGGGGTCGCAAAGAGTCAGACACGACTGAGCGACTGAACTGAACTGAACTGAACTGAACGAAGCTGCTCTGTAAATTCAACTATGTTGAGTTCGTTTTAGACATGGCATATCTGGAGTTATTTCTGAACACCAGGTATATGTTAATATTCTTTAGGGCTTAATTAGCCCTATTATTACGCTTGCTTCACTTTATGATAAGATGTTTACAAATGTTACTATTTCTTCAGAGCTGAAGTGGACACTTTAACCATCCTCCTGAATGAACTACCATTATCTCAGATTCATTTATTTCCTGATGTGTTACTGGCTTCTAGGGCCCACTTTATTTTTACTAATTCCTACTCCTATATGCACTTACAATACACCTCCACCACTAATACCACTTCCCAGTCAAGTCATCTCTTCCCAAACTCAAAATGAACCACAATTCCATTCTCATCTAGGCTGAATTACTTCTGTTTTCCTGCATTTTAGCTTATTTTTATTACTTCTCTCCCCCTTTTCAAAAATCATTTAGTGTACCTCCTGTAAGGGCTTTCATAAAACTCCACCTGAAAAATCCATTCTCATACCATAAGTACATCTTTAAGTACCTTCTTGATTCTAGGTTTAAATGAGGACCATATACAACCAAATCCTAGTTACACAGTTACATATGAAATTTTTCCTCAAGGTAGCTATTCTAACATTTGAATGTTCTTATTAATAATGAGTATTACTTGGTTTGATAGGTCCTCATTAACTAAGAAATTCCATTGAAAATACATGAGAAATAAGCTCCTACTTTTGTTACAGCAGATCATATTACTCTATTATAATACTCTAAAATAAAAGTTAACAGGTAGTGCCTACCTTGTGCCAGACTAAGATAAGTACTCATTACACAAAAACTCATATTATTTAATCCTCACAGCAGTGATAGTACAGATGAGCTAAAACTGTTGTTAATACCCCCATTTATAAATGAATAAATTAGGACAAAAAGAACCCTTGCAAATGTCCAAAATGCTATAACTATTAAGCAGGAGATCCAGATGCAAACTCAGTTCTATAGCTGTAGAATCCATGCCTTAACTACTGTGTGATATGTTATGTTATTCAAATTTGTAGAATTCAAAGGAACATTAATACAACCAATGATGTCCATCAAGAGATGAATGGATAAAGATGTGATATATATGTGCAATGGAATATTACTCAGCCATAAAAAATAAAAACCTGCCATTTGCAATGACATGGATGAACCTAGAGGGTATTATAATAAATAAGACAGACGCAGAATGACAAATACTATGTGATTTTACTTATATGTGGAATCTAAAAAACAAAACGAGTGAACAGACATAACAAAACAGAAACAGAGCTATAGATACAGAGAATAAACAGGTGGCTGCCAGAGAGGAAGGAAAGAGGTGAAGGAGGAAAGAAACAGGTGAGGAAGATTAAGAGGTACACATTCAGTTAAAAAATAAAGGAGTCATTGGGTATGAAATGTACAGTGTGGGGAATGTAGTAACTATGTAATCTCTTCATATGGTGATAGTAACTAGACTTATTATGGTGATCATTATGAAATGCATAGATATACGGATTCACTATGTTGTACAACTGAAACTAACATAGTTCTGTAGGTGACTTATACTTCAACAACAAACAAACTCACAGAAAAAGTGATCAGATTTATGATTATCAAAGGCAAAAGGGAGAGGAGGGGGTGCTGGATGAAGCCAGTCAACAGGTACAAACTTCCCGGTATAAGATAAGTAAATACTAAGGATATAATGTACAACATAATAAATATAATTAACATTGCTGTATGTTATATATGAAAGTTATTAAAATAAAAAAGCCTAAGACTTCTCATCACAAAGAAAACTTTTTTCTATTTCTTTAATTTTGTTATCTATATGAGATGAGGGATGTTTATTAAACTTATCATGACAATCATTTCATGATGTAAGTCAAATCATTATGTTGTATACCTTAAACTTATACAGTGCTGTCTGTCAATTATATCTCAATAAAACTGGAATAAAAATAATATGACCAATAATGGCACAACTGGGATGAAGTAATACAGGTTGGAGGACAGCATCATCAAGAAATTTTCAGGGTATAAAATTAAGGTGGGAAGGTAGAAGCATAAGGATATCATTAACACAATATTCTTACATGAAGACCTAAAGTTATATATCATGGGGAATTTTCATTTCTGGAATTCATTAGAGACTTAGTTTCAAAAACTGACATTTTCATTTAAGAAACAGGGTTTGATAAATTTAATTCTTTAAAAGTAAAGAAAAAAAAAACCTGTAAGGCATGTATGTGACTAGTCTTTGCCCCACTTTCTATTTGCATACAGAAATAAGAATGAAGAATTTATTACTTATAAAGAAGGTGTCACCTCAGTTGCATCTAGCAATTCCTCTATCTACCAGAACATAATCAAGAATTAACATGAAACAGCATTCATCAGAGAAGTGGAGCACAGTATAGGGCCTAAGAGGCTGCAGCCTAACAATAATCAGGACCCAAGAGTTCCTCAATACGTACCTAAAAATACTCCCAGGCCTATCTCCTACCTCCTTCTCTTGAATTAACTGGGACTTGCAGTGATTAAGGGCTTTCTTTTCATTTTACCCTATTTACTAGTTAAGTTTACAACTTGAGAGAAAATGCACTGATTTTCACTGCACACACGACAAGCACAAATACTGACACTGAAGTCATACGTACCCAGCTATCAGAAAAAAGCCATGGCTAGATAAATTAAGATTTTAACATATCTTTCCTTTGCTGACACACATAAAACTTAATTTCATAATCTATTTCACACAAAAAAATCCAGACTCAAGGCTACACCTTGTTCTGATCTCATTAAATTAGAAAATAATTAATGTGTTTCCTACAGTCACTAACTTTCTTTCTTCTAGGAACCTGAGTCAGATATAGATCAACAAGGGCTGCATAGTAATAATAACAACAGCTAACTTTTGTTGAGGATTTATTATTGCTAAGCCCTATACACTATAGCTAACACATATCATATCTCATTTATTCTTCACAGTAATCGTTGTGATTATGCCCCATTTTACAGAGGAGGCAACTGAGACTCAGAAAGAGAAAGCAACTTTTAATTCTTTATCACACAGGTAACAAATGTTGGAGTCACAATTCAAACCCAGGCAGGGTTTGAATGTCACCCCTACCTTTAGCTTCCACACTTTGTTCATCTTAAAAGATGGCTTGGGAGCTGTCTCATCAAAACAGGTGACAGTAAGACAGAAAGAACCTGTTTGGGTTCCCCAAGGTCTCCAGATTATACAGTCACCCTTTTCTATAAAATGTAAATCAAAAGGGCTTGAGCCCGCCTCCCAAATTCCACCTGCATGCCCACGTTGGCCTTTCACGTCTCCAGAAGCTTCTCAGGGCTTAGGTGCTCTGGAACCTCCAGCTCCAACTTCCTGCTCCCACCGGATTCTCCTCCAGGCTGCCTCTTACCTTGCTGAGCTCCTCCCCCAGCAAAGCTTGGCATCTCACCAGGTGACAGAACTCAGCCTGGGATCCCCCTCCTGTGGCTAAGAGCTGCACCTGATGCCCAGAACAAGGCCTCAAGTAGGAGGCTGAACCACCAAATCAATAAATGCATGACCTGACGGAGGAGGCTGCAGCTCCAGGCTAGAACTGGCCTACATCCTCACTCAAGACCTAGATTCACGGTGTAATCATGCCAAGCCATTCATCACGGGGACCCCGGGAACAGGGGCTGTCCCCAGGCCCCACTGTATCTCATCCCAAAGGGCATCTCAAGAGGAATCTGAAGAGGCTCCCAAAAGTGATCGTTAAACCGCTGATGCATATGGTAAGTGACTTCCTTAGAAAGAAGATGACCCACATCAGGACTTATGCCAAGGAACTAGCCAAAGGGAAGGATCTGCTGTATCTCCTTCAATGAAGGCATTCACAACAGCCTCAAAATCAAATAAGCGCGTGCTCTCTCTCTCTCTCTCTCTCTCTCTCTCTCTCTCTCTCTCTCTGAGGCCAGGGTCCAGAATCAGAACCCCCAGCCCTCCCTCCAATGCCTGTGGAAGGGCGAGTGGCCCGTTTACTCAGCAGGAAGGGCAGGGTCAGGCCGCTAGCTTCCTGTTGCAGGCGGCCCCAGGCGTTCCCACTGATACTGAGAACACACTCAGCTCATGGGCAGCACACGCCAAGGAAAAACGGCACCCGGCTTCTCTCATGGCATTTTTAAAATAATTTACAAAGTACATACTTTCAAAACAGATTTGAAGTTAGAACCTGGTTTCTATGAAATACTCCCAACATGAATTGCATAAACTGTAGATTCATGCTGACTATTACGCTGCAATCCTTAGTAAATCTACGCTCCAGCTCCTAGCCGTTAAAACAGTGACAACAGCATCCCTGTTTTCTACATTCCTTCTGCTTTCTGCATGTGGGCTGTCACGGGCAACAGCTCCCTGTCACGTCAGGCCAAAGCACTGGATGTGACTCTGACTTCAGAGGAAATACGCATATACCACTATCTCTAAGGAGGTACTCAAACTCTGATGACTATGTAGGAGTCACTTAGAAATTATTTCCTGGTATATCAACATATACAAATCAAAAAGAGTATACCACATACAATAAAATAAATCATGAAACTACTACTGGATAAAATTATCCGTATTACTTTGTACTGTGTGAAACCAAAGACAAAAGTGTTTACTAACTGTATTTAAGAACCACCACCATAAAGACTTGAAGAAAAAGATGAATTTGTAACAGAGGCCATCAGTCTGGCACAACTGCAGACTACCTGTGGATGTTTAGAATTATCCTTCTCCTCAAATGCAAACCAAACTGGCAAGCAAATAATGTTAGCTTACAATATCCAATTCCAATCATCTAAAAAAGAATTTGCTCTAGACGGGAAGTCAGGGCCAGCCTGGATGGCTAGGAAGAATACGAAATAGAAAGCAAATTTTTTCTGATTTAAATATTTTCCCCCTACTTCTGCTAAACAATCTCTTAAGCTTGACAGACAAATGTTTCTGCGTTCTTTCAAACCCAAATTCAGTATTTCCACAGCTGATACAGAGATTCATTTACCCAGAAGAATCTGCTGCCACAGAAAACATTCTCCATTCATGAAAAGATCAGATCATGCCAATCTGCAGAACAACTAAGGAATTAGGCCTCCAAAGACAGAATCAATACAAAGACCTCATTTTCTTGCCAGGTGACTAAACAAAAGAAAGACTTTAAGCAAGCCTCTGGAGAACTGTTTATTACAACAAATATTTATCTGTCTACTGTGGGCCTACACATGTGGGCCCTGAGCTAAGAGCTCAGGAGACATGGACAAAAAGAAATAACAAAAAATGATTTGTTCTTTTAGAAGCTCTAAGCCAACTCTAAAATCAAATTTCATAGACTACCCTACCGAAATCACAAAATATGGAAAATGTGAAGTCAACACAAATAAACAAAGAACAACTTCCCATAATTAGGTTAGTTCCCTAGCTGGAAAACAGAATAATGTTAGTGAAGCTCTAATATAAGGTAACATTTAGTAAATGAATTATCTAGGCTTCCCTGAACCAAAGAGACTGCTCCCTCATCAGTTTTAGATTATAACTTAAGAAAAGAGTAAGTTAGCATGCTTAGACAATGTGAGAAGCACACATTAATGAAGGAATTTTGCTTGTAGAACAAACTGAGCAAGGCACTTCTGTTTCAGAAAGCCATCTAATAACAGTTCATATATTAGAGAAAACAAACTATTAGTAACCAAAATCTAACGTATCACATCAAATTACAATTGAGAGAAGTAAAAAGAGGGTAATTCATTTTCTTTCCTGCATTGAAAACTATGAAATGATTCAGACCGATGAAAACTAGGCCCACAATTACATACCAGTAGAATTCAGAGAAACCTGTCAGTCCACTGGTATATCTGCTTAATGATCCAACAGTTCACACACAGAAACAAAAGGAGCTTTAAGGTGTCTCTATACATATCATTAGAAAAGATTACGTAGCAGATGCTATATCACATTTATGTCTCAGGAAAGGCCACATGACCCAGAGATGAGAAAGTGTTTCTGTCAATTCAAGTGAAAGTGGTTGCCACTAAAATAACCACAACTATTATAAAGAAAGCTTGTTTGATGATACATGCAGAAGACGAAGAGTAAGCAAAATGAATATATAATTACAATGTGTCACCTCGCTGACATGGATTATACCAACAGGCATAATAATTTGCCAAGATTACAGACTGATAATTAGCCTTCCAACGTGGGACTGATAATACATAGTTCTATTAGCATTAACTCAAGAGTATTTTGGAAAAATAACTATCAGTGCTTGCTCAGATAAAGTCATAAACAGGAAACTAGCAAATTCTTAAGATTCATCTTTTAATTTAGTAGAATTTACTAAAATAAACTTTTCTTTTAAAAGATATATTCTAAAGCCCTACATAAGAAAAATGTTTAAGAGCATGTAACACCCAGTTAAATTCAAAATATTTAATAAACCAACAGTAACACACCTACCAATCAGAACAAACACATCAACCCCATTAGAACAAAGACACAAACCAATCAGAACAAAGGCATCAACCAAACAGAAGAGACACACTATCCATAAGAATGAATGCAGGGTTTAAAAAAAAAATTAGAAGCTTAAAGAGAGGAGAAGAAAAAGAGACATTTACAGAGATCCCCATGGGGGCACGAAGAGTTGGCACGACTGAGCAACTTCCGTTTCACTTTCACGTGTTCAGTCTTATCATTTTATCTACTGTTTTTCATAAAACACATAGAAGATATTATTATCCTTAGTTTACAAGTAAAACAGCTCCAAGGCCTTATGAACTTATGCAAAGTTATAAAACTATAAGTAGTAGGACTAAGCTTCAGACCTGGAGGACTCTACTCCACAAGGTCACAATCTTTCCAGGCCATTCATGATGGGGACTATGTGTGTATTTCATCAAAATGCTCTATTTTTCAAATGAAATCACTCATGTTGAAGGGCTTCAGTCGTGTCCTACTCTTTGCGACCCCATGGACTGTAGCCCACCAGACTCCTCTGTCCGTGGGATTCTCCAGGTAAGAATACCAAAGTGGGCTGCCATTTCCTTCTCCATCATAAAGTATAATGGTTATATACTTATCCAGACAACAGGATTTGTCAATATGGAAAAACTTGATTTCATTTTTAGTGTTTTGTACTTTTTTCTTTGTATTCTTTTAACTTTTAGCAGTCAACCCAATTGTATTTAGTAAGTGATGAGAATGAACCAGAGGAAGGCAAGTTTCCTCCCCTAACACACTAACTGAGAAACAACTCTCATCACTTCCTCCTTCCTCTAAGTCACCTTATAGAAGGCACCCGTGGAAAGAGATTATACCAGCTGTCAAAGGCCAAAAGGACCAAAGTGAACAGGATTATGAATTGAGTATTTAAAATATTTATGGACTCAAAGAAAGAACACAGAAAAGATAAAGCTGAAAAAGAATCAAGAATCCTGATTTGTTTGCTGGTTTCATTACAAGAGAGAGGCACCTGCCATAACTTTAGGCCCCATCTGGACACCAAACCAGACCTCGGGTTTTGAGGTAAACAGGGCTGCATGTCCTTGATCTCCTTCCAGTCTCTTCTATACTGGCCCACTTTCCAAAGATGAACCAGAATACTGTTCATTGTTTGTTTTACTCCCTCGTCACACCAGCTTACCATTCCACCTGCAGATAAATTTCAGTATTTACAGGATTATACCTTTCAACTATGAATTTGAATCCACAATTTACACAATCTGAAAACAAAATGAAATATATGAAATCAGGATTGAATGGAAAAAAAAACAAATCAAAGATATACAGCCCTAAACACTTACTGTGGACAGCCCTAAACACTTACTGTGTTTTCTGTCATATTCATATTGACTTTTATCCCTATTTAAATTATTATTGAGGGCCAAGAGAAGAAAGTCTTATACTTCCTTTCAACCAACCATAGAACCATAGGTGGTTCTAACCAACCAGATACATAGGTGGTCTTAAATAAATATTTAGTGGTTATTAAACATCAGAAATGGAGAAGGCAATGGCACCCCACTCCAGTACTCTTGCTTGGAAAATCCTATGGATGGAGGAGCCTGGTGGGCTGCAGTCCATGGGGTCGCTAGGAGTCGGACACGACTGAGCGACTTCACTTTTATGCATTGGAGAAGGAAATGGCAACCCACTCCAGTGTTCTTGCCTGGAGAATCCCAAGGACAGGGGAGCCTGGTGGGCTGCCGTCTATGGGGTCGCACAGAGTTGGACACGACTGAAGAGACTTAGCAGCAGCAGCAGCAAACATCAGAAAAACTCCACATCATACAAAGTTATTTAAATGCTGGGCTTTATGTGTCACTAGAAAAATGAAATTTGGGAAAGGACATTCAAAAGAAAAAAGAGCTTTAACAATTCAGAGGAAATTTAGCAACCAGATCAAATATTTGACTTAACTTTTATGATAAGAAAACCAAAATTTTGTCCCTCATCTAGGAAATCCAAATATGAAGCAACACAGAAAACAAAAGAACAGAAATCCCTGAAGGAATAAAGAGGAGAGTGCCTTCAAGAGGGAAAACTCAATAAGGCAGCGCCAACTAAAAAGCTCCGCACCAAAATTCTTCTCGAGCCATTTGCTATTTCCATCTTAAAATTGCTTTAGAAATCCTGAAGAGGCAATTTTTGCTTTCTTCCAGGGCTATCTCCTCTCTTGTATCTATTAACCCTGGCCCACAAGCAACAGGTCACTGTTGCCTTCAGAGATCTAGGCCCAGAAAGGATGCTCTGATAGATCTTTATCTTAGACCCTGAGATTAGGAAGGTAAAACTAGAGTTTTCACTGGGCTGGACTGTCAACTGCACTTGTAATACCTGATCAAGGTAGAGAGCAGCAGCAGTCCACTCATTCACTGGGCAAATACAAAACCATAATGTGTGCTGGATGTTGCCAGGAAAGTAGATGAATTACAGATCCTACCGTCAGGGATCTGAGAGTCTGGCATGGAGGACAAGAAATGCATAAATAATCATAGTTACAAGACAGAGCAGACTCTGAACCATCTAAGCAGATTTCCAACTGCAGAGACCTCAGATATTTGCACCCTCTTTGCCTGAGGGCTTTCTCTCCAAGCCAGGGACAGCAACTTGACAGGCCACAGGTAGCAAAGAGTCCCCAACTAATGACCACTAGAGCTGATACATAAATACTCCAGCTCCCTCACTCTTCAGGTGGACAACTTTATAGCATCACTGTTTTCCAAAATGGGGCCTGTGGACCCATGCCAGCAGCATCACTACCACCTAGGATCTTGTGTGAAATACAGATTCTCAGATCTCACTCCAGGTGAGAGTCTGCCTCCACTTTGTAATCAGACCTCCAGGTGAGTCTCATAACAAAGTGTAAGAAGCCCTGCTTGACACCACCAACCAGAGCTTCTTCCCAGGCTTGAGCTCTGACTGCCCACTGTGGTGGCTGATTTAATAATGCACCTTTCCTGGCTGCCTTCCTCAACTACCGCACTTCTTCTGTCCCCCGCCAATGCTTCCTGCACATACCCAATAAATGCAGACACATGGCAAAGATAAAACGTCATGAGAGCTCAAAATAGACTCTGACCAGCAGAGATCAGAGCTGTTGAGGAAGAGGCAGCAGCTGAGACAGGCTTTTGCACAGGCAGAGGAGGAGGTTGGGTAGAGGAGGGAGGCGGGGAACAGAGGAGGGCCAAAGGAAGGATAATGACAAAGATGTGAAAATGGAGAAAGGAAGGAAAAGTATTAATGCCCAAGAGTTCAGTGAGAGTGTCAGGTGCATGAAGGCAAGCAGGAAAAAATAAGGAAGGAAGGGTAGGATCAGATGAATCCGACCAGCAGATGAAGATCTGGTCTTTATTTTGCAACTCATGGTAAGTACTTAATAGTTTGAACAGAAGAGGACCATAATCAATACAGTTGAAAAGTCACTAAGAGCAACGTGGAAATGGACAGAGTGTGGGCAGTCCTTATCTAAAACATCCCCATTATCTATCATTCTTGTAGGGCCAGCGCACTGGGAAAGTTGGTATCTGCCTGGTCTAGTTTGGAGAAAGAGGCCTAATACTATCTGAAGGGTAGATAAGTGAGCATTCTACATGCATATAATTTTTCAGAGACCAAAATGGATTATGAAAGAAGGAAAATAATAATCCTATCACCGTGCATGTGTCTGGGTGATGATTTGGTGCTTTCAGGAGTGTACACAAACACCATCCCACACAGGGCAGCCCCTGGTCCATAGGTCAGACTGCAGTGTGAACCCCTGCCCCAGGTACTCACATTAACCAAGCTGAGACCCTCAGGAGTTGATGACAGAGTCTGTGTCAGGGGTCCTCAAGACCAGCCCCAGGTCTGATGGCTCACTCAGTGGATTCACAGGACTCAGCATGCAGTCACACTCATGGCCGTGATTTATCACAGCAAAGCAAGATCAGCAAAGGCAAAAAGGTGCATGGAGCAAAGTTTGAAAGAAACCAAGCCCAGGCTTCGGATGGTCCTCTCTCAGTGGAGTCACACAGGATGCACTTAATCCCCCCAGCCCCAGTAGTGACAGGACCGGGAAATGCCACTCACCAGGGGAGTTCGCCTGAGCCTGGGAGTTCAGGGTATTTGTCGGAAGGTCAGTCACGTAGGCACCATCAGCCTAGCACCTGCCAAAATTCCAAACTCCCAAAAGGAAAAGCAGGTGTTCAACATAAACCACACTGTTCATATAAACAGTTCAGGTACCGTGAGCCACTCTAATCAGTTCTGAGAGTGGTGGGAACTCTCTGGAAATCGAAGTTTGCAGACATCCAGTCAAGGGCCAATCCTGTCCTTTCAAAGGACAGCAGCCAGACTTGCTCTGTGAACTCTTTCCTATACAGGGTCACAACACACTCTTGGAGCTTGAGTTCTAATCCTGTTATTGATTTAAAGTCCTGGCTACTTAAGCGGAAGCAAACTTCACATGTAGGTTTTTAGGGGAAACTTGGGGAGGTTGAGTAGTGAAATACAAGGATGTAGGTAGATATGCCAGTTTTACCTGCATAAATTTGTTCTAACCTGTCGGCTAATTTCAGGAAGTAGTAGGATATAAAACAAATTAATCATGTGTGTATAATAAGAAATGTAATTACACATTTCCATCTGGCTACAATTTAAAAGAAACATATAGCCCCTGACCTGTAAGATCCCAATTAATTAGGACTGTCTTCTTCCACTGAAATATGGAACCAGCGGCCCCCCTCCAAAAGAGCATCAACACACACAAAAAATCTTAGAGGAAAAAAAACTCTACCAGACACTGAGAAGTAAACCTAGTATTGCTTTCCCCACGCTGTTCTCAGCCTATGTCTCATTAGTACTGCCAAAAAAACCAATAATCTGAAATCTTAGGACTTAAACATTCTTAAGTATCATTTAAACTTAAAGATAGTGCTTTTTCCCTTTAGTTTTATCACGCTTTCAGAAACAATGCTTATCTGCAATTCTCCTAAAATTTCTCTTTTGTAAATTTACTACAAAGTGATGAAGGAAGTTCAGATGTTTACATATGTGTGCTAACTTAAAACTCTCTAAAGTAACAAATAAAGGCAGGTTTGAGACTTTCCTTCCAACTCACAAGGCGATTTTGCAATGTAACACACAATTTTCCTAACCTTGGAGCTATGGCCTTAGCTGGATGGGGTAAAAGATCACATGAGGTGACTGGATGAGTTTCTTGGCATGCCAGGAGTAAATTTCAGTTTTCTGCTAGTACAGTTTAGGACAGTGTGTGATGTTATTTCTCATGCAAACAAGAGAGGAGCAAAGAATTTTCTGCAACCTGGATCATATGGTTTTGCCCGAGTCTTTCACCAGTGCAGATTCTCCCCATTGACAGAAAGGACTGAGTTCACACTCAGAGGCCAGACAGCATTTGTACCTCAAAAGCACTGACACAGAACCTAAGTCTTTATAGTTTCAAGATAACCTATTCATCACCCAGAGACTAAGAGGAAAGGAATAACTGTAAAGGAAAAAACATTCAATGAAATGAAATTAGCACTAATAGTTGTCCCTTATCTTTCCATTTCAGCTGGAAAAGAACACTTGAAAGCAGAGTAAGGAGCTATCTAAAAGATTATTTGTGGGGGAGAGGGGGACAAAGGACATTTGCAAAAATGAAAAATAGACCAAAAGATTTAATTTTTAATAAAAAATAAAATAATAGTATAAATACAGATTCTGATGCTGATAAATTTATTCATTGCATTCCCTCATTTAGGCAAGCCACCCACTGGAAAATAGGGAAGATGGGGGGGGGGGGGAATCAAACAGCCTCTGCACCATCTGATTTACCATGAGTCCTAAGAATTTATATGCAAGAACATACAAAAAGGATTGGAAAAGGCATGGCTTGTGGAGCCATGCATTATTAATTTCAATTTCAACAGATACAAACTATACTTCGTTTGCTCAAAGCAAATGTCAGCACAACCACATTTTTTTTTCCCTCTTATAAGGAACCTGGATCATTGAAATTATACAAGAAGCACACTTACAACGAGGGCAGCTCCTAAAAGAGCACTTTGGTGAATCAGGGTCACTTCCACGTGCAGTCCTTACCTTGTGAGATCCCGCCCATCTTGGAACGCAGCCGTAACTGATCTGTACACACTCAGCATTATTTTAAAACTCAGGTTTGGGTTCCAAGGCTGATATCTCCCGAAAGGTATATAGTATCTTGTTAACTATAATTGGATTTAGGACAGTGTGTCCTGTTGTAAACCCAGGTATAGAACACTTTTAAAACATTGGTATGAAGGCCAAATTCTTTTTAGAATAATCCTCATGGGGAAGAGAGAAGGAAACAAAAATGACATCAGGCATTTCAACAAGTTACAACAATCAGGACTAGAATAGAATACATTCTGGTAAATTACCAAATTAATAAAGAAATAAACTTACTCCTGATAGCACTGCTTACAAGGAACAAGCCCTTGTAAGCCTTTTTCAGTAAGGCGAGAATCAAAACAATGATATTAAGGTGTATTTGAGCAGCATACACACACATGGGCAGGGAGAAAGATTGCCCCATGAAAAGTGACAAGATCAAACTGTCACACAGTCATCTTTTCGGTTAAAAGTTCTAGAAAAAGGGCTCCCCACTACCTCAAAATCAATATCCGCCCACCGTGAAGAAGAGCCTTCAACCTATGGTTGGGAGCCACATGGGCAAAGGCCAGACTCAAGAGACTGGGGTAAGGAAGGACAAGATCTCGTCTCAGTTTTTGCTAAAGAAACAGAATAATTTACTATCAGCTTCTCTCCCACCATGACCACCACCATCCATCTGGAAGGACTGAGTTTATTTCATATTAAACAATTACACATTCACATACACACATCAGGGCCATGAACAGAGGAGCCTGGCAGGCTACAGTCCGTGGGGTCGCCAAGAGTCAGACACGACCAACTGACTGACACAACACAGCATACACATATCAGGCTTCCCCAGTGGCTCAAAGGTAAAGAACCCTCTTATAACACAGGGGAAACAGATTCATTCCCCGGGTCAGGCTGATCCCCTGGAGAAGGGCACGGCAACCCACTCCAGTATTCTTGCCTGGAGAATCCCATGGACAGAGGAGCCTGGTGGGCTACAGTCCACAGGGTCACAAAAAGTCAGACACGACTAAAGCAACTGAGCATGCATGCATACATACACACATTCATACACCCACACACACAAACACACTCACACTGAATAAAACAACTTACACTCAATCATCGAATTTCCTACATGAGAAAATTTAACGCAACTGCTAAAAATGTGAACATGATGTCAAGTTCTATAAAACAAAGTACACAGAATTGTAAGTTGATTTCTGTCTTTAAGAACTACTTGCCTTATGGGAAGAAAAAAAGCAATTAAACCAATTTGGCTGTAAAGAAAATAGGTACCAAATGAAATCTGTTTCTCCAAAAATATTCCTTTTCTTCTACATTAAAATTAGAATCCAAAGAGGTCAAGGAATTAGAAAATGCTCCTTAGCTCCTTAATGATCGTGTCCCTTATAAACTGAATGGCTACCTAAACTTTAGGAGGAGAGATTAAAACTGGCCAGTCACAATGTGCAGAGTCAGGGGTGCTACCACTTTACACACTCGCCCCATCCACCCAAAGGCAGGAACTGTGAGTTCCACTGAAGCAGGGCAACCGGACTGCCTGCCAGGATGGGAGACCAGGCCATAGTCAAGGAAGAGAAAGCAGATGTACTTTTCTTGATTTCTCGATTTCCTTTTATACCAACACAAATTAAATACTGAGGTCAAATTCAGGTAGTATCCTTTGGGTTCTATTTAGGTTAGGGATGCAAACAACAAAGTAAAACCAAATCAACTGGACGTTTGAATGATGGGCGCTTCCCTGGTGGCTCAGAAGGCAAAGAATCCACCTGTAATGCAGGAGATCCTGGTTCAATCCCTGGGTTGGGAAAATCCCCTGGAGAAGGGAATGGCTACCCCCTCTAGTATTCTTGCCTGGAGAATTCCATGAACAGAGAAGCCTGGCAGGCTACAATCCATGGGGTTGCACAGAGGTGGACAGGACTCAGCAACTAGCACTTTCACTTTCACACTCTGAATGACAGACTGTGGGGACCTGATCTGAAATCTAATACCTTCCACATCTTTACTGACTGTATTAACAAAAACACTTGTCTTTTTTTTTTTTTTTTTAAAAAACACTTGTCTTAATGTAATTCTTAATAAATCTTATTATGATAGGTTCATCTACTTTTCTCTGAGAATGAACTAGGAAGGATTAGAAATACTAGATGTTGAAAAAAAGTTGAAATGATCTTGGCCTTGGAAAGATGCTCCCAACAGAAACAGAATGAAATTCAATAGAAAGAAGTGCTCTCAGCAACTGGTAGGGGATGGGGTGGGAGCCATATGCAAATATATTATAAATGCAAAAATGCAGAGGATTGTATGCAGATCATAGATGACCACAAGTCAAAAACAGAGCTACAAATAAATAGTTCTGTACTGAAGAAAAATTATAAGAATCATCACGGTATTGGTAGAGGAAAGTTACAGATGCCCTCTATACTCAAAATTGCTTTTTCTTGGGATGATTTGCTTAGACAAAAGACAAAGATTTCTGAATTCACATGTGTCTCAGTTCGGGAAAAGATACTACTCTGACTTCATAAAAACATACCTCAGGTGCTAGGTTCCACTTGGGTTTTTTGTTTTTCTTTTTTAAGAAAACAACTAGAATGATAAAGGGCAAGATGTTATTCCTGCCTTATGAGAAATGATAGAAAGAACTCACAATGTTAAACATAAAGAAGAAAGCAAACCCCAGGTGTGTCATGAGGACAACTTCAATTATTTGGAAAAGTAGATGTGTTCCAGGGGCTTTGAGAGTCCCTGTGTCTTCAAGGGATTGATGAAACTAGTTTCAAGATAGTTTTCAGCCCAGTATGCGAATATTTTCTAAGCAACACAGATAACGGAAGAGAAGTTATTCCTCTTGGGGGGATGATGTTCCTACCACTGAACACAGAAGAGAACAAAATAACAATAAATTGGGAGATCTTACAGAGGTGACTCAAGTATGGGCTGCAAGCTTGGACTTTAAAGCATATAAGAGATACTATAATTATAACTCTCTATGAAAGACTTCACATGTGTTAATTATAGTCATTGAGACTCATAAAGCAGACTTCCTGGAAAGAAGGCAAAGTGCTCTTAAAAACAACAACAACAACTTCCTTTCCATCCCTCAAAATGTACAAAAAGGAAAAAAGTAGAGAATAAATCTCATCTTGCTCATCTCATTTGCTATTATTAATGATAGCAAAGGACTTATCAACCAGGCTACAAATCTGCTGGGGTCTATGCACAGCTCTTCTGCTGGTAAAACAGTGTAGTTTGAGGGAATCAAGTAGCCGAGGTTCCGAAAGACTTCCTGGTATCCCTCAACTTGCAGGAGTAAGTAACATCCTACTGAAACTCACCTCTCCTAGCAGAGGGGCTAAAGAGACACCGTACAGCCAAGCAATCCCAATCTCTCCCTCTGACCTGGCAGTGCTGTGGGCTGAAAGCAGGCGTCCTGTGCAAAGTGGTCTAAGAATAAGGAGAAATATACCCAACAGATGCACAGAACAAAAATCCCACAAACAGCAAGGCATCATCTTTCATCAAATGAGAATAATTTCTCATCAAAATGGTGCCACACCCAAAAGGAAAAGGAAAATGGAACTGGTTGTAAAATACAACAAAATTAAGAAGCAAAGCCCACAGATTGAAGCTGCCTGATGCCACAGACCCCACCACGACCTCACTCCAACAACTGAATGGCTAAAAATAGAATATATACTATCATCTTCCAGCCTGCCAGCTCAAGTGCTAAGAGAAAGACACACACAGACCCAAGACAAATAGGGAAGGAAGTCAATGAGATTCCACCCACACTATTTTTGGACAAACAGTGGGGCCAGACAAAATTTGGAGCATTCCTAAGAAAAAATGAAGACAAGGCACAGAACGTGCAGAAAGAAAAGAAAGAGAACACTCTAGAAGACTTACTCTAGGAAACAGAAGAAAAAACTAAGAATATAACTATTCTCTGCTATTAAGAAAATTGAAGGAAATGTGAAGTGTTTGAAATAGGATATTAAAGAAATAACATAGAAAGAAATTGTCAGAGGCTTTAAAAAAGGAAATAAGGAGGAAAAAATAATATTGAAGAACTTAAAATTAAATCAGAACATCAAATATGTATACATCAAATATGTATATTTGATGTAATACATCAAATATGTATATTTGATGTATTACATCAAATATGTATTCAGTCATTCAAAACGTACTTACTGACACTTGACATTTATATGCCAACCACACTGCCAAATCAGTGTTGCTGACAAGAAACTTAAAATCACACAAGAATGGAGAAATGAAGCCAAATATAAGCAGTAAAATTAAATAACACAACATATTTCTTTTATTTTATATATATAATATATACATGTATCCATAGAACAAAAATTGACTATATATTGGGCTATAATAAACTTCAAAAAGTAAAAACAATACAGACCACAATCTGTTATCAAAATGATGTAAGACAAGGAATAAATAACAAAGGCTAAAAAGAATCACAACCACTTGGAAAATTTTAAACTGTCTCAATCCTGGTTCAAAGATAAAAATCATAAATTTAGAATGTCTATAAAAGAATGATATGAACACTAGGTAGTAACAAGCAGAAAAATTCAAAGCTTTAAACACTTCAAATTTAAATCAATAAAATGTTAAAATAATCTAAGAATTTCAAGAAAATTTTAAAAGTGCAACCAAATAAACCTATACTAATTGTAAGAAAGTAATAAAAATAAGGCAAAAATAAATTAATAAGGGTATCAAGACTATATAATGGAAAAAGAATGTCTTTTCAACAAATGATGCTGTTACAACTACATACCCACTTACAGAAGAATGAAATCATAATCCTACCTCACACCATATACAAAAATCAACTCAATGTGGATCAAAGACCTAAATGTAAAATCTAAAACTATACAACTCTTGGGGCTTCCCTGGTAGCGCTACTTGTTAAAAAACCTGCCTGCCAATGCAGGAGACATAAGAGACGTGGGTTCGATCCCTGGGTCCAGAAGATTCCCTGGAGGAGGGCATGGCATAGTCTTCTTGCCTAGAGAATCCCATATACTGAGAAGCCTGGCAGGTTACAGGCCATAGGGTTGCAAAGAGTCAGACACGGTTGAAGCGACTTAGCATGCACACACGCATACAACTCTTAGAAGAAAACATGGAGGTAAATCTTTGTAACCTTGGATTTAGCAATATGTAACACAAAAAGCATCAGCAACAAAAGAAAAAATATAAACTGGACTTCATTACAAGTAAAAGCTTCTGTATTACGGTACAATTTTGCACACAGCCAAACCTCATCAGTTCTATTTTCTTTTTCCCTTGGAGATATTCATCCTAGGGCACTCCATTCTTCCATAGATAAAAAGGTCAATTTTCTAGAAATATCTCAGTTATTAAAGTTGGAGCTAAAAGTGGTTTAAAAAATCTAACTAAACCTAAAGTAAACCTGAAACCTAAACTAAATAACAGATAGAGGCACCTGTTAGTTATTTTTGTAAATAAGCAGTTTAGAAAAGAAATTGAAGGCTTTATAACAGAAATTCAATAAATGCAAGAATTTTTTTGCCCATCAGATTAATAAAAAATCTAATGATAATAAGATGTGCCAAAACAGTTAATAACATAAACTAGAGGTGGGAAATAAATCAACACAACCTTTCTAAAAGGCAGAGGGTGGTAATGTGTATCAAAATGTTAAAGAAGCCTATCATTGAACTAATGATACAACTTTGAGGAACTTATCTGAACATATAAATGTACAAAGATGGATCCCCTACAATATCAAGCAGTGATTATGAAAAAAATTTAATGGCCTCAAACTAAATATATATTAACAAGGGGTCAGATATGCTGGCATACAGGGGTGGTGTGCTGGCAAATTTTTAACTAGTTTTGCAGGCGTGGGTAAGGGAGAGCTCTTATTCGTAATATTAGCCTATTTCTGTGGTATGAATACCCCAATCATGGCTATTTCAAGCTACCAAAATGAAGTCAGTGAATGCAGAGTTGAGAAGAAATGTATAAAACTGGCTTTGATGAGCAGGTGCAAGCTAGCCACAGCGCACCACTGAATGTTTCCTAATGCACTGGACCAGTAACAAAAAAACACACCGCAACACTAAAAAGCCATAAATATGATACAAACGATTTATATTAAATGGCAAGATATCCATTACATGTTACTAGATGAAAAGAGCCGAGCACATACAGAACAACTTATGCTGTACAACCTGAGATGCTGTAAATTTATGTGTATGCATTTCATTTTCATTTTGAAAGAAAAAGAACCATACAACAGTGATGTGTAAACAGTATATTCAATCGAGTTTCATCCATAACAAGAACAGCAAATCTGATTTTTGTGGAGTATCTAAACCAGATTAAGATTTTTATTTTAAAAAAGAATAGTAAAAGATCACCAGATGTGGCTTCAAAGTAATTAAAAACTTCTGTATTAAATAATACAAAACAAAGTAAAAGAAAAACAACAGACGGGGATTAAGTTATTTGCAGTAAACATGAAAAAGGCTAATTTCATTGTAAGCTCAGAGTTCACAAACAGGCAAAGGAAATGAAGAGACAACTTACAAACTAAGGAATTCAACTAGAAACAAACATACAGGAAATGGTCAGTCTTACCAGTGATCAAATAAGCGCACGTTTTAAGTGCATGCCTACCAATTTATTATAATCTTATTATAATGTTCATGATGTTGCAAATTATACACAGTCATTTCAGAATATGTTTAAGATGTACGTAATCAAGAATTATAAAATTTCTCATATCCTCTAACTTAGAAGTAACAGTTCTATTTATCTATTCTAACAAAAGTGTGCAACTGTGTGTGTTTTAAAAAAATGCGATCTATGCCAAGAACTTTATTACAGTGTTACTGGAAAATTGAAACACTGGGAGAAACCTAAATGCTAAAAAAGAAAAAAAGAGTAAGCAAGCAAATTAATATATACCCTCTAACAGAATATTATACACCAATTCTATTAATATGAAGTTTATATAGGCACACAGAAAATGCTTATAACATGTTAAATTGTACAGTATGATTACATCCATACAAGAAACATAAAAATAAAACAGTCTATAAAGGAATATACAAAAAACAAAAAAATCATGTTTTTTTGCATCAGAATGGTACATTTAGTTAAATTTATGAATAAACTTTAAAACATTTTCCATATTTTGTCTAATAAACTACTGCATTATTCATAAAATTTCAAAAACACTGAAAAACACAACAAAAAAATATTATGAACAGTCATTTCAAAGGCCATGAAAATAACAAAATGTAATTCTTAATCATGTAAGAAAATTCTTATTTGAAAGAAAAGTACTCCTTGACTCAAACTTTGACTGTATATTCAATACAATAGTTTGTTTATTAAAGTTTGTTTATAGTAAGTTTAATATATAATAGTTTGTTTACAGTAAGTTTATTAAACCTTAAGCAACCATACCATCAGAGGATATATCTCTCAAATGCTTTTCATTATTTCATTTTAAAAGGAGAATAAAAAGCAATATAAATTCAGGTAGTAGCATACTGCTTGAAGATATATAAAGAAAGAATATTTGTTAATAGAAAAAATAAATGATTGTGTGATGATGTAATTCTGTATTAGTGGTGCATAACACTTTAATTCTGGGAAGGATACATTGTAATTTGAGTAGCAATTCACAGATAGACCCTAGGGATTTAGAAAAACCCTAGACAAGAATCCCTGTTCCCATCATAAGCATGGTCTGGAGTGGAAAGCCCTACAGAAAATGTGTTTCTCAAACGACGTATCTGGTGACTTCTGTGAAAATGTATTTGGAGTCAAGGTTTCCCTGAAGTCTAATGACTTCCTCCATTAAAATGCAATCCTTTGTCAAGAATCATATGGATGGGGAAATACAAATTATTTATCTGAAACTGATCAAGCAAGATACAGGTATCTCCTCTGACCAGAAGATGGGAAACCAAGGAGACCCCTTATTACAAGAGTTGACATGTGCCCCAAATGTTCTAGTCATTTCTAAGGTGCTTCAGACAACATCTTAGATGGTGACTCAACATGTAACGGGATGTGCAGAGGTTATCCCATTCATTACTTTTGAACACATCAATGCCCTGCCACCTCTAGAATCCATGTCTGGCCCAAGGTTGGCTCGAGAGAAGCCAATACTATGTTAATTCATTAGCTCTTAATCCATAGGGAATGATTAGATCAGCCTCTAATAAAAAATAGAGGCTGATTTCAAGTATCTTTTCAGCATTCATTAGCTCTGCTCTCAAATTATTCAAAATTATTCAAATTATTCAAAATATATTTGCCTACATTTTGAATTAAGAAATCCACTTAATTATATTATGGACAAATGAAGCCCATTTTGCATGATGGTTGTAAACAGACTTTAGGGACCCTGAATGATCTACTCCCTGGACTTGGATATGACAGCCCAGAATGTGAACAGCTCCTAAGAGAACACAACCAACACACAGGTGCCCTTCTCAGCTAAAAATTACAAATGACTTTTATATTACATCATTCCACCCAAGCAAGAATCCACTGGCAAGAATATCTCGTGATACAATTTATCTTACTGCCTCGGGCAACTGAAAAGGCACTCTACTGTAGGAGAAGCAAGCCACTGGGAAAGCAGATTTCCTGAGCAAGAGACATCCTAATAACCCATTACCAGATTAGCAAAGTTCTCGATACAGTAATAGATGTATTTCTATCACCTTAACGGAGAAGGCAATGGCACCCCACTCCAGTACTCTTGCTTGGAAAATCCCATGGACGGAGGAGCCTGGTAGGCTGCAGTCCATGGGGTCGAGAAGAGTCGGACACGACTGAGCGACTTCACTTTCACTTTTCACTTTCATGCACTGGAGAAGGAAATGGCAGCCCACTCCAGTGTTCTTGCCTGGAGAATCCCAGGGATACGGGAGCCTGGTGGGCTGCCGTCTATGGGGTCGCACAGAGTCAGACACGACTGAAGTGACCTAGCATAGCATAGCAACCAGCTAACAGGGAAAAAACAACAACAACAAAAAAATACTTGGAGGAGTCTGGTTGTAACTCTTCCTTTTGATGTGTGAATGGTTTTCCTCAGGACACAGTCTGACCTCAGCTATCTAACCACCTCTGGGAGCAAAAGGACGCAAAGAGTGCATGCAACAAAAATGGCTCCCATGCAACCCAGACTTCTACACATGCTCATCTCCCAACCCATGATCTGGGAGAGGAAGGGCATGGTAGATGTGACGACAGTGCAGAAACTCGGTAGGGAGCTGAGTGAGTGGAGCTGAGAAGTGAAAGCTGCCTTGGTCGGGCTTGGCCTGCCGGTGTGGCCAAGTCAAGGCACAGCACAGAGCTCCTCTTCTCTGCTCTCCTCCCTTTCCTCCATAGCTTAAGGAACACCTAGCTACCCCACCCCTACAAGCAGCATTATCCTCTGCCCTGCCAAGCCCCTCAATATCCCCATCACTCTCCCTCACCTGCAGCTGTTCTCCTGTTTCCCTGCACCTGTCCCATTCCAAATCTGAAATCAAGAAAGTGAGCCTGGAGCTGATAAGATAATGAGACAGCCGTAGGCCAGGAGGAAAGTAGGGTCAAGGAATGCAAAGAGCCTGCCTGGCACCTCCAGTGGGTCTGGGCTCTTGTAACAATGTTTCTCCAAAGCTAGGATTTGAGTCCAGGTGTTCCTTCTTCGGTCACAGAGCCCTTTCTTCAGATTGCAGACAAAGTAGACAAAGGACACAGGAAGTTTCTCTGATCATGGTCATGACAATTATGTGCAGTTCAGAGGCCACAGAAATATGTGTGTGTGTGTGTGTGTGTGTGTGTATACACACATACAAATACATTTTTAAAAAATATGAAATGTCTTACTTCATAGTACGAATGTGTCAACCCTTATCTATTCTTCTGGTTTCAATGAAAGCCCCAAGGAAAAAACAGACACCATAATGGAAGAAGAAAAGGACACAGGTGGTCGGTCCATCCAAGGGTTAACTCTAAATCTTTCCTAGAAAGCCCTAGAAAAAGGACCCACTGGTTCCAAATACAAAGCATCCCCCAATGTGCTCCATTAAGGTGTGTGAGGCACTCCCAGCGCTCAGGGTCAAAAAGGCAACCTGCCGTCACTGAAAAATGGCAGAAATGCACTTGGGCAGCAGAGATTCCTTGCAAGCAAATGAAAGGCATTACTTAAACGTCAGTGGAGAAGGAGAAGGAGGAGGAGGAGTGAGTCCAAGGTAGCTGCCTAAGAGTATCTAAGAAAACACACACAGGCCTGAGTAGGGCTGCTCAGGAGCACTGAGCCTCCGTGTCTCCTAGGATGTCACCCTTCCTACAGGAAGCAAGAGACCCATGCTGATATGACAGGAGGCTTTTGATACCACTCCCTGAGAAGGCAGTGAAACTATCAGCAGTGTGCCAGGCAGCACGAGAGCAGCTCCAGGCAGACTCGCTAACGCCGCCTCACAGCTCTGGCCCAGAACTCTCCAAGCCGTCTGTGCCTGCCTGTGGAGAAGAGAGAGGAGAGTGAGAGTGCCCAGGGGGAGTCCACCTGACCTGGCTATGCCTCCCATGGTGGCTGATCACTCCTGGGAGGCGGAGTCTCAGGTGCCTTGTCCAGGGGTAAGAGAGGGGCTGCAAAGTGGCTGAGATGCCAAAGCTCCAGAGGGCAAGCAAAGAAAACTTCCAAGTTCAAACAGCCCTTAGATATGGTCCAATCTCTGCATTCTGTGGGTTTCTATAGAAACAGTAAAGGAACAAAGGAACAAAACACCCTTGGGTTAGTTCAGAGTGGTAGGGTAGGAGTTCTCGATGGCCTTTCAGTTACGGGCTTTAGAAAAGATACTCGTGACTACAGCAACGTGCAGAGCCATAGGAGTATTTCATGGTTTGCTCAAATAAACTCTTACAAAGCCAGGGTGCCATTGTTTTTGCATTATTTACTGGTATTCAACAAGAGTCAGAGAGAAAAGAGAGTTAAACTCTTAACAAGTACCTCAGCATTCTTTTAAGGGCAAACCAGGAACAAGAATTAAAGTCATCCTATATTATTAGAACAAGTCAAAGGAAATGGGTCAGCTCTTTAGGACAAGAGGAAAATTGCATTTGCAATCTGCAGAAAGAACCTATAATATAACGAACGAGCTCTGAAAAGTGTAGATCTTAAAATATCAGTTCACATGGCAAGAAAATTTCATTGCATCTCTACCTTAAAAAATAAATAAAACCAAAAAACCTACTCAGACTGAATGGGTATAATGAAAGCAAAGGCTGCTGCTCAAGCCACTGTCCCTATGGGGAAAGAAACACAGAAAGAGATGTTTTAAAGCTCTCAAGTAAGTGAGGTGAAGACATTCAAATCAACAAATGCAGAAGATGCACTATTACCCAACAGAGGACCCCAGCTCCTTCTCCCCTTCTAGCACACGCACTGCATCCTATTTTGAAACCGGGTGGCCTGTGATAGATGATCCAGCTTGGGATCGCTAGCTTTCTGTTGGTAACCACGCACCAATCTCAAGTTCCCGCCCTCTGGAAATGGAAGGAGAATTTTACATTTTGTTTGATAACGGCTTTTGTTTTGCAGACCACAGCGTTGCTGCAGAAAGTTAATCATCTCCCAGAAGCATATTCACAAGTGTCTTTTAATGCATTAAAGCACCCAACTTCCCCTCTCACCAGCTCACAGCCACATGATGTTTAAAAGAAGCACCAACTTGGAAGTTCCCTAAATCTTAAAGAAATGCACCCACCAGAGAATCTAAGGAATCCCTCCTTGCATTTGGTTAAGGACACTGCGATTAGAGTAAATGGGTGGGTGGGATACCATGGAAGGGTCTTTCGGGGGGCCTGCAGCAAAAAGCTGGAAGACTGAGTAATGGGTGGATGAGACTGCTTCATTTCTCTCTAGAAACAACTGCTCAGCAGCAGTCACCAGGAAATACATGGAAAAAGCCACCAATCACCCCACCACCTCTTCACCAGATAGAAATGTAAAAGACATAAAGTAAAAATGAAAACCATGAAAAAAAAATTCTTTAAAACCATAAAAGAAGCAAAAGAAAAACGCTCCTTCAAGTATTTACTAAGTGATGATGATTGAAAAAAAAAAAGGGGCGGGGTGTGAAATTTTGGAAAGAGGCAATTAATTCATGATTTCAGTTCTCCAAAGGGGGAAAAAACATGAGGCTATCTCTCAGAAATATACATGAACATGTTTCTAAACATCACTATCTACTTCCTGCAACAGAGACAAAAAGTCTAACTATTTTTCTTTAATTTGTGGATCAATTATTGTTCCCTTCTGTGAGGTTTCAGAAATATAATAGCATTAAAAACATTCTGGTTCTGACCACACCACAATCCATCACACACTTCCTTGAAAAAACTATTTTGTTTTCAAAGCAGTCAAACCACTCACAATCCAAAATTAATCCTGTAATAAAGGTGTGTAGAATCTTCAAATTTCAAAGGACCTGTGTAACAGTTTTCCATTCAAATTGCTGGATAAACTACGATCGACTTTTCAACCTGCAACAATTATGAAAATGTTCAACTGAATCATTTTCCCAAGACAATGAATGAGAAGCAGGCATAGAGACAAAAATGACTTTGCTTTTAAAACAGAAATTCTTTTACCATGCCCCAAGTGGCCCACAAAAGGACAAAGAGGTGTGGTAAATGGAGAACAAATCAATGATACCCATTAGAAGAAAGCAAGATGTTTAAATTCACTCCCTCCAATTGCTCTCTGCTTGCTTCTGGGAACCCAGCTGCCCACCCTGCCCCCATCATCCTACATCCACAAGTTCCCAGATACTGAGTCCCCAGTTATACCAGAATGACTGTAAACTGAGCAAGAGAAAGTGCTTCGCAGAGTTACCAAGAAACAAGGGCCACTATCTTTGTCCTCATGTAGCTTCCCTGGTGGCTTAGATGTTAAAGGACCTGGCTGCAACACAGGAGACCAGGTTAGATCCCTGGGTCGGGAAGATCCCGAGGAAGGAAATGGCTGTCCACTCCAGTATTCTTGCCTGGAGAATTCCATGGACAGAGGAGCTACATGAGTAGCCCCATGGACTGGGGCTACAGTTCATGGGGTCACAAAGAGTCGGACACAACTGAGCAACTAACAAACACATACAGCTTCCACTTGAGTTAGAAACACAGGGCAAATGGTCACTAACAGTTTCTCACAGTTAAAGGCAAAAAAAAAAAAAGATACACCGGCTCCGAGGAAATACTATATATCACTAAGGAGTTCAAATTCTCAAGACCATCTGCTTCCCCAGTTGTGTAATCCCCGGGAAGCTTCTAGAATGGCCTTCAGATTATTTTGTCTTTTTCTTTGTATTAAGAGCCAATCAAAAAGCCAGCCCCAGGAAGGATAACACCCAGAAGGACATGTCAGGCTGAGGGCGTCAACTGTAAAACAACAAGAACTGTGAAAATTGCTTGTAGTCTTTCCTGCCGGCAAATAAGAAACAAGGGTGTGTCTCACACAGCACATTACTTTATACACAGTAGGGGCTCTAATATCTGTTCATTTGACCAACATTCCGTATGCAACTGTTCTTTCTTATGGTACATCTGGTTTAAAAAAAAAGAAATTTTAGAGGAAATGTTTGTTTTCCCAAAACTGGCAAGTGTTTGTTAAATAAATGAATTTGAAGATCCTGATAACTCTATTTTTAAATAATACTAATTTTGTTCTTCAAAGTGAAATGTTAGGCTCTTAACAAAATATTCTGCACTGATTTCAGAAATTATGGCTAGGTATAAAGGTCAACCCCAGAGCTATTTAGCAAATTCAGTCTTTGGTTCTCAACACTGATATGGATGTTTATTTTGTTTATAAAGCCCAGATTCATGACGACCTAAGATTTATGAACTCATTTATGACAGAATATTTAGGTCCTTTTTTTCCTTTTTATTACATGGCAGATAAGAAATCAGACAGGTTCTTTACATATCAGTAAGGAAACAAATCATAGGTGATTTTCAAACAACTGCCTATAATTTTATTAGTAACAGCTGTTCACACAAAATAATGTTTGGGTCTGAGAATAGCTCTTTCTTTAATGGTACTCCATCCGGCAGAACAAGAAAACACTCACTGTTTACTGTAGTCACTTAGTGCCACAGATTTAATTATCAACAATCACACATTTTTCCTTCTATTACTATTTCACACTTCCCTAGGATTAATTCTGCAGAGATCATAACATTGCTTTAAAGCCATTATAAAAGTTTCCCTTTGAAAAGTCACTGCCCTCCCCCTTCAACCAGAAAACGAGACTTAAAATTTGTTGTTACAAATACTTGCATTTCCCTCAACCCAAAACAGAGAGTCTGGAGAAAACAGATTCTCTCCACCTTCTCAGGGAGAAAGCAATCTTAACCTTCTTAAAATGGCTTCTCTCTCTTTCAAATGTACCCTTTGAGCTCTCTTATTTTTCCTCTGTAACCCTCAATCCACACTTCCATTAATACCAAAAGAACTAATAACCTCCCCTTAAAGAAAAACTAATATGAATGCTGGAATCAAAATCATGCTTGGCAAATCTTGTTCATTTCTTTTCAAGTATAAGTTTGCCTGGAGCATGAAGAAAAATGTGTTCCTTTTTACTGCTAAGTTTAGCATAGCACGCAGCCTCACAACTGCAAAAGCTGTTTAAGGTCCTTAAAAATTCATCTGTAATAAAAATCATAACTTTATTTAATAGGCATCTCTGAAAACTGAACATAAGCCATCTCGTATAAAGTGCAGCTGGGTTGTTTGATTTTTTTAATGAAAAAGAGGCTATAAAATTTATTTGTAACAAAATGGCTACTAAATTATTCTTCTGATTCTCCTTCCTAAGTTTACCTAAAAATATTTGAATAGATATATACTAGATAGCTTCATTGTTCAGTAGGGTTGTAATTTGCCCCCAAATTCCCATATGAAGAAACAATACATTAATACATAAGTACGAGATTGGCAGTTATATGGCAGATCCAGACAATGAACCTACATGGTTCAAAGCAAAAATCTTACTCTGAAGGCTTTGTTATTTGGTCAGAGCTCCAGTTTTGATTTTTATGAGGGAGGCTGCCACTTCACTCTTCGGATACAAACTATAAATACTTTGTTTCCAAAAAAAAAAATAAAATAAGGAAAGAAAAAAAAAGAGGAAATGCATTCAAACAAATCCTGACATTTAGAAACATATTCAACACTTGGAAACTAAAAGAGTAGCAAAAATAAAATTAGTTGATCTTAAAGCAGCCTCATAATCACCATATTATGGTATTTCCAGGGAGATTCTGTTATTAGGGGGGCTTAGAAGGAAGCTTTCATTCTGCAGTTCTGAGTAGCCATCCTAGATAGCCACTAACCTCTAGGTTAACTTGGGCAATCAACACCCCCATCCTTGCGCCAGTAAACTCTACAGGGGGGTGGGTGGGGTGGGTGTTTTTACCCAGACCTGTATGAATGAACTCTCCACATACGCTAAATTTGTCAGAACACTCCCAACCTTCCAGGTACCTTCCTGCTCTGTAACTGTTCGCTCTTCAGTACAAATGTATATTGCTCAAATTAAAATCATTCTTTCTACAATTCCTAAAAGTTAACCACTGTGGTTCTTCTCATGTAATTATATATAGGCAAATTGTAAAAATCTCTTCAGTCACCACCTGTGCGCTAGAGAACTTAAAAATTCACTCTGCTGAGTGTGTTATGGAGAAAAGTAGATGGCAAAAAGATGAGAGGGTTAAGCTAGCTTCTACACACAAAAAAAGTAACCAAGACATGGTATGATTTCTTTTTTTTTTTCCTTTAAACTTTCATATTTTAAACATGATTGTTATCATTCCCAAATGCAACCAGCACAGAACTGTAATACACTGGTTCACTATGCGATAAAACATCTTACATTAACACTTCCTATCCCAAAACTAATTTGTAATCAATTGGCTCAAAGAGTTACACATAGTTATTTTCAAAGGTCATGATTTCCTCTACCCAGAATAAAAACTTTACATTTCTCCATGTCTCTATAATGTCTTCATTGTTTTATGGTCCCAATTTCTATTAGGTTATAAAGAAGCTTACTTATTCAATAAATACTTTCTGAGAGCACTCTATGAGTTAGAGATCGTGCTAGAAGCTGGGATTTTATAGTGTGCAACAGGGAATCTGTCCCTACCCTCCTAATAAGCTTCCAGTCTAGAACAGGAAGAAAATTTTCAACCACATTTGTAATTCAGTTAGAAGAGCAAGAACATATATTCTTTCATCTAAAACTGGACTAAACTTTGCCTCTTCAGTAAGTGGAATCCAATCAATAAAAAAAACAGCAAAATCTTTCTTGCTAAATCTTTCTATTTGATGACTAAGATCTGAAGAGTAAAGAGTTTAAAACATGTAAAAGAAGAACATGTTAAAGGGGAGAAAAAAATGTATCTTTAAGAAGCCGAAATTTTCAGAAAAATATAGTTGACCAGAAGCAGGTATTCAATGGCACTTGTTTTATAAAGACTTAAACACAGATTATATTAAATAGTGACCTATGTACCACCAAAGATATATTTAGTTAATATTTATAAATATTAATTAATTAAAGGAAGTAATGTATATTACATCTAAGAAGTATATAAAAACTTCAGATTAAAATATTCTCATGTATATCTGTGTAGACTACAGTTTTCTTTGAGTTGTCTAAGAAAATAAATACTAACATGAATTCTAAAATACTAAATGAATTCAGAAAATGAATAAAGAAAACAATTCAAAATTTAATATATTTTATAACAGGTTTCTGAGTTCACTTTTTAAAAAATAAGCATCAAAATAAGTACGTATCATAGAATCTGAAACATATTGGCATAATTGCTGGATATGTATCAAGGCAGCCCAAATTTCACTGCCAAGTCATCTAGGCAGGTAACCACTATTTTCTCTTGTTAATTTCTTCACAATATAAAATTAGCTAATTATGTGAACAAGGGTCTCCTGCCAAATACACCCATTTTCCTTAAAATGGCGTCATGCTTTGAACTAAAATTTACTTTGAAAATAATTTTACATTGAATTTCATTTAAATACAATGGTGATCCCTTAATTTAAATAAAGTAGTTAAAAATATTGGTGAATCTTTTGAAGGGCCTCATTTACATGAATGAAGATTCAGTGCACTTATCAAAGCAGCACATCCGGCATCCCTCAAAAGGAACTCCTTCTGATACCTTTCCCTGATTCAAATCAACCATCACTCCTCTTCCAGATTCAAAAATCACGAGCACACACACAAACCTACAGTGAGTATACAGCACTGACTACAAAGTATAGGTACTGCAGTAGTTATGTTACAAAAGCAACATACCCAAACATGGAGCTGTAGTAAACCTTACGTGATGTCTAGGGATTGGGTTTCTAACAAAAAGTTGTACACTTTTAAAGTGCTAATAAATGTAGGTGCTAAACCGATGTTCTATTTTTCTACCACTTCTAATAGGCCATATCAGGGGGCTGGGGTGAGGCTGTATTAAACCTTAGTCAAAAATCTAATAAGAAGGGGAGAATAAAAGTTCTCCACACTACCACTTCAGTGGTAAAATTGTTTTACTTTAATTTTTGTCCTTATAAAATTATCTCCAAGTTCACTTTTTAAAGCATAATATGCTACTTAAGTCCACAGTATGTAACTAAGTGTCCATCTATGGGTATTTCCCCAAGTCCTCCTTCTAGACATTCAAACCTAGGCCCTCAGACAGACAAATTCCCTGAGCTCTAAAATTCAGCTACTAGGAACCCAGGGCTGCCACATTTCAGGCAATGGGGTTGGCCTGAGAGACCTCAAATGCCCTATTCACAGCCAAACAAACAAATAAAGACTCTACACAGGGCAAAAGAAAAAGAAAAACCATCCTCAAGTCTTTCTAAAATACATGCTTTTCCCCTTAATCATGCACTTAAACTCCATTCTTGTCTCCTACCCACTCTAGTTTCTTCTCAATCTTGAGAATTCAGAAAACATTGAACTACACCTTTTCAGCCATGAGATGTAGCTCAAAATGAGAATAAACATAAAAAATAAAAAGATCTTCCTTTTGCAATTGCAGTTTTCCCCTTCCCTGGCTTCATTCCCTAAAGCCCGCCCCTTTTATCCAGGGTTTGCCTTCTGTTCTTTATAAACGTGCACATTTATCTAATCTGGTTTCAAAATGAAGACATTAAGCATGGCATGTGAATTAACCATTTGTAACTATTCGTGATCATTATGTTTTGTTCCTTCTTGTAAACGATCCAGTACATAAGCAGTTCCCTCCCAAAGGCAATTGGTTCCTTGAACCAGGAGACAGAATGCTCAAGATAAGAAGGAAAATGCATGCTTCTCAAATCAGAATTGACAATATTCTCCTCCAGAAATGTCTGAGAAACCTATTTATTACACACGCAAATATCCAGAACACGAGTGCAGACATTTTTCAGGCCTGTTACTGCAAAGCTGTTCTTCCTAACACAATAGCTCAGAGTTATGTCGCGCTGGCCTGAACGTTGATTCTGAACATTCTCCCAGAGATAATAATCAATAAAATTCCTAGTGGAGAAATGGCATTTTCTTGCTAACTTAATGTGAAGGCAGAATAGTGGGTTATTTTTTAGAGATTAAAGGGTCATTTTTTGGTGTTCACTTCCCGTTTTCCTTCTAGCCCAGATTCCAAAGATATTAAATGCTGTCCGTTTTAAACAAAAGGTTTCTATTTGTTCCCATTGCCAGTAATTGAGAGGCTGTACTGGCAACTATTGTGAATTCAAGCCTACATCTGGGTTGCCACATTAAACAAAAGATACCCATCGCTGTCAACAACCACACAGCACAACCCTCCCGTATCCCTCATCTTTATCTGGAAGGGATGGTGGAGACAAGAAACACGCCTGTCACCATTAAGAAACTCTTCTGGGTCCCTCCTTTCGGTGGTCTGGTGGCTAGAAAACAGCACTCGTGTGACACATATATATGCTCACCTCCCCGCTCCCGGAATATGTTAGCCCCCTTTCTTCAGAGAGCCAACCACTCGGCTCCCTCATCATCACTCCTTGGAGAATCCAGTCGCGAGTCTGTCCACCGTTCCACCATTCGCTCCCGACCCCTAAAAGCACTGATAAAAGATGCACACAGGCCACCCCACAGCACGCCCTGGCTCCTCTTGACACCTAAGGCCACACGCACACACAGTTCTCCGCTCCACCACCCCACCGGGCGCCGCGGCCACGACACTGGAAGTTCAACCCTCCTGCCCACCTTCCCACCCGCGCTTCTCCCCGAAGCGATTTGCCATTCAGCAGATGCACAGCAGACAAACGCGCACCCCGAGTGCACAACCCTCAGGGCTACCGAAAGGGACAAGCCGAGGCCCGGGGCAGAGCAGCCGCGACCCCTCTGCGCGTGCCTGTGTCTGCACGCGCGCGCGCGCCCTTCAGGGTGCGGGTAGTGGCCGGGACCGCGCCCGGGGAGGGCTGGGGCAAGCCGCCCGCGCCCGGGGGCCGGGGCCGCAGTACGGGGACTGGGGGTGGTGGGCGGGGGGGCGCAGAGGTCCGGCGGGAGGGCCCGCTGCGTACGGCCACGGCGGTACTCACCGAGCAGCAGCAGCTTGAGCTCCCGCCGGGCGTCCCTCTTGTCCCTGCGGAGCTGCCGCTCAATCTCGTCGTTGATCCGCCGGGCTTCCTTGGCCTCCTCGCTCAGGCAGCACGCCATGATGGACTCCAGAGTCATTCTTTCAAAGTGCCTCGCTGCAGCCCCGCCGGCACCCCCTGCTCACACGCGCGCACACACACCCTCCCGCCCTCGCTCCCCCGAGGCAGCGGTGGCCGCCGAGCCCCCGCCGCCCGGGCGCGCGTCCGGGACGAGCTCGGGGAACCGCCGCGGGGACCGCGGCCAGGGCCGGGGCCACCAGGTGGGCCGGGGGTGCGGCGGCTGGTGGTGGCTCGGGCTGCCGGGAGGAGCGAGGCCGGCGCGGGAGGCGGCCGCGGGCGCTGGCTCGGGGGGCGCGCTAGGGAAGGCCGCCGCGCCCGGCCTCGCTCAGACGCCCGCGCCTCCTTCCCCGGGAACAGGCGGCCCGCCTGGCCCCCCGCGCCGCCGCCGCCGCCGCCGCCGCCGAGGCTCCCCTAAGCCGTGCGCCCGGCGGCGAGAGCACATCCACCGGGGCGTCCCCGCAGCGAGCGGTCGCCGACGGCTCCCCGCGCCTGGCGCGCCGGCTCCTAGCTGCCGCCTGACACGGCTCCCGGGCGCCCTCGGCCCTGCCCGCGCCCACCGCCCGGCTCGCGCGCAAACCCGGCTCGCCGGCCCGCCCGCCCGGCCGTCGCGCGCTCCTCCGCCTCCGCCAGACGCCCACCCCCGGCCCCGATTGCCAGGCGCAGAGCGGCTGCTCAGTGCTCGCCCTCCCCCTCGCCACACACACACATTTTCTTCTTTCTCTGAACTGGAGCACAGATCCGGGAGGGAGGCGGCGGCGGCAGAGGGAGGAGGTGGAGGGAGGGGACGGGCGCGGGAGGAGGGGAGCGGGAGGCGGTGCCGCCCGGCCCCTCCTGGAAGGCTTTCCTGGGCTCGCAGCCGCCGCGGCGCGCCTCCCAGTGCGGCTTTCGCTTCGCTCGCGCCGCTCCCTGGCTGAGCCGGCCCCCTCGGGCTCTGCGGGCGCCTCCCCCTCCCGCGCCCTCGGTCGGGCCCGCGGGCTCAGCGGTCACGGCCGCCCCCGGCGGGAGGCGGGGCCGGGTCGCCGAGGCGCAGCCGGGGCCGCCGCCAACCTGCCGCTGCCGCCCCGCCGCCCGGGCGTGGTAAACCGGGAATATGGCGGCCTCCGCCAGCCGGCTGCCCAGTGCCTCCGGAGCACAGCCGCGGCTTCTCTGGGAAGGCGGGGATCTCGGCCCCGTAAGCCCCCAGCACCGACCGCCCCGCGAACACCCGCCCGGTTCCCCCAAAGGCAGCCTCGGCGCTGGCGCCTCCCGCCTGCCGCTCTGCAGCGCTGAGCAGACCCGTGGGGCGGCTCTTCGCCTAGTTCAGTGTTCTTTCCCGTTCCTATTTCTAAAACGCCATTCGGTTAGAAAGTATGTGCCGTCACCTCTGATCCAAGTTGAGTCGTAGAAAATATACACTCAACCGTGCAGTGCGGCTGGGGAGGACACGGGATTGTCACTGTCTCGCAGAGGGGCAAGGGAGACTTAATAGGTGAAACTATCCACAAAGTTCCTGGAGACAGAAATCTAAATCCCGAGCAGAAAAATAAAGCGGCCCAGTTTCCAAGAGCCTCCTTGCTAGCTTCCAACTTTTCATGCCATTGGAGTTGTTTTTGTTTTCTTCTTACAAGCTCTCCTCTCGTTTTTGAAAAAGGCACACGATATTTAACAGCCAAGTAAATCGACTTCACCATTCTAGACCGAGATGAAATTATGACTTATAAGAAAATGCAAAATAATGTGAAATAAGGATAAAGGAAAGAATGAAAGAAAAATGGGAAAACCAGGATCACCACAGCAAAATTCCATTCTGGTATTTTGTTTTTCCACTTTCGATTGAGCTGGTTTACTTTAAAATGTGGTTTGCTTATATTTTGTTGTAACATGTGACAGCCCAAAAAAATCCTTGCTCGTTCAAATTTTATTTGATCTAATAGCTACAAGAGGTGTAACTCATACTGCTTTCTGCCTTAATGGAGCCTCAGAGGAAATTGTATCTTAAGAAAGGAATCCGTTTTTCACATTTTATGTTGTTTCTGAGAAGTATCTAGTGCAACCTGTTGATCCAGAACGTAAAATGAGGGCATAATTCTACTATTGCTGCAGGTCAAGAGTGCATGTAGGATTGGCAGATGACAGGTGTGTGACTGCCTTCTTTCATTTACCATTACCTCCACCCCTAGACACACACATACCATGACTTAGATCAAACAAGTCCTCTAGACACAAGATCTATATTTTAGACTTCCCATTTAAAGGATATTTGGCCTAGAAAGTGCAGTTGCCCTTAGTTGAATTTAAGGATGCAGAACCTGGAGAAGTCGACTGTAATAAAATTTCACCTTGGCTAGGAAAGCAGAAAGGGCAAACTTCACCAGCTTCACCCCCTTATGTGAATGCTGTGAAATTAAAATTTAAAATTAACTGACTAATTAAACATTGAAATTCAACATGCCAAAATTTTAAATGGCATCAAGGGAAAAAAAATTATAAGTTTGCATCCTCTAAATATGGCTATACATGAGTTGCAGAGATAGAAAATATTAGAAAATCAAGTAAAAGTCAAGAATCTTCAAGTTAAGTGTCTGGTTTCTTAGCCAAAGATCTAAGATTTTTGAAAATGTCTCCCAGCCTGGGCTCTTACACTATCAGATACTCCATTTTGACTGAATTGACCGATTTTTTGATGAACAGAATTAAATTGTTTCAACACATTGTGGAACAATAAAAGTCTATTTTATCACCCCTGTATGCCTAGCATCAGGGGCAGTCCTTGGCATTTAGTAGATATTTGAATGGATTAGACAAATAAAGAGGAGGATGTTCCTTCAAGCACTGGGAATACATT
Organism: Bubalus kerabau; assembly: GCF_029407905.1. Classification (NCBI taxonomy): domain Eukaryota; kingdom Metazoa; phylum Chordata; class Mammalia; order Artiodactyla; family Bovidae; genus Bubalus; species Bubalus kerabau. Next base: position 120,637,289 of record NC_073627.1, read on the forward strand.
GGGAAGTAAGGAAAACCAACACTCTCCAGTGATAAAGTCGTATATGAGTGTCAATAAGGAAACAGGAAATTTTCAAGTCTGAGCCCAGATCTATTCAGAAACCTTTGCATATGTATCTGGAAAGCATTTGCCAAGCAAATAGTCACATAACCTAAAACACGCAAACAAAATCCATGTAGAAACTACTGAAGTTGTGACCATATTCTACAAGCAAATATGCTAAAATATTCAACTAAATGTGAATCGTGTTACAAAGTCTTAGTTCATTAAGTCAACAAATGTATTTATTCATTGCCTACCATATGTAAATAACTCAGATGAAAGTGCAAGAAGACAGATAATAGGATGAATATAGTCCTTGTCTTCAACAGGCTTGAAGTTTCAGGGCATTATGTAGCTCTAAACACAATAAAAGAAAATGAAATCAATTTGTATTAAAGTTGGGATACAAGTAACACTGCTCTGCTCAGTCGCTTCAGTCGTGTCCGACTCTGTGCGACCCCATAGACGGCAGCCCACCAGGCTCCCCGGTCCCTGGGATTCTCCAGGCAAGAACACTGGAGTGGTTGACATTTCCTTCTCCAATGCATGAAAGTGGAAAGTGAAAGTGAAGTCACTCAGTCGTGACTGACTCTTAGCGACCCCATGGACTGGAGCCTACCAGGCTCCTCCGTCCATGGGATTTTCCAGGCAAGAGTACTGGAATGGGGTGCCATTGCCTTCTCCGACAAGTAACACTATAAAGGTATAAAAAGGAAGGGATCCTTCTGTTCAGGGGAACTGAAGAAGACTTCACAAGAAAGGGGTCATTTGAAATGAATAGGTTTTCAATAAATGTGTTTCTACATCACTTAAAAGTAAATCTGCTATTTCAAATCACCCCCAGATAGACAGTGAGAAGATAAACCATTTGGAGAATTCAAAGGCAATTACTGATGGCTGAAAAGCAAACCACAAAAACCTAGGAGCAGTGAACACCAGAGGAAAATGGAAAACTCATCTCCTCTGTGGCATTCTACCTCCACCATCATGCAACCCTGCTCTCTGGGCACTGGCAAAGAGAAACAGTCAAAGGGACAGTTCGGTCTCCAGCAGTGATGCTAGGGTCAAAGAATGAAAAAGCCACAACCACACTCACAAAAGACGCTCCCAGGGAAGGAATAGCACTTCTCCTGTTTCCAGAATCATCTAGCATGGCTGCTTCACACCACACACTGCACCACTGTCTATTTCTTTCTCATTCTCTTTCACAAGATTGAGAGCTGCTTGAAAGTAGAGACCTTATCTTTCATAACTGTTTTCAGGGCATCCAAAAGAGTGCCTAGCCTGCAATGGATACTCAGTAAGAGATGAATAAACACAATACCAGAACCTACATCAACAACTCACAGACTGTGCCTGCCACAAGCAGTGCCCTATGCCAGATGCCTGAGGCATACAAAGCCCTTAAAGTCTTCATAATCTATTTGGGCAGGCAGTCTGCATGCATAAAACAACAATGTGAAGTGAGAAGCCCTGGCTCCTAATGAGAAAGACTTGCTAGAGGGAATTGGGCAGAAGGAGCAGTTATCCAAGCCACCATGCAAAGCAACCTGAAGATATATGGGTAGGCACACGATGGCTACCTGAAGGATCAATTAGAAGTCCTCCTAAAGCACTGCAGCTCCTACAAGAGCTGGGAAAGAGCTCCTCTGTTCTGTGCTTGCTGGCAAAGCTGGCTGACCAAGGAATAAAAGTGGCCTTGCTTTGGCAGAAGGCACGCAGGCAGGCCCTGGGAGACTCAGAGAGCTATAAATAGCGCCACCTAGAGGACAGTCTCATAACAGCAGAAAGATTACGGTGTTTCTGGTATAGAAAGGTTACAGGGTCAACAGGAGGAGAAGGGGGCAACAGAGGGTGAAATGGTTGGATGTCATCACTGTCTCAATGGATATGAGTTAGAGAAAACTCCAGGAGATAGTGAAGGGCAGGGAAGCCTGGAATGCTGCAGCCCATGGGGTCGCAAAGAGTTGGACACGACTTAGCGACTGAACAAATGCATGAAAAAGAATGCTTTCTTCTGAAAGATAAGATACTCACACTGCAAAGTCACCAGGCATATATTCTAGATAGAGTAGAGTAGTTCAGTGACATCTTTTCATCACCACCCTTAGAAATGCATCCAAGTGATCCTCTGTGCTTAGTTGCTCAGCCAGGTGACCCTATGGACTGTAGCCTGCCAGGCTCCTCCGTCCGTGGAATTCTCCAGGCAAGAATACTGGAGTGGTAGCCTTTCACTGCCGGAGAAGGCAATGGCAACCCACTCCAGTACTCTTGCCTGGAAAATCCCATGGACGGAGAGGCCTGGTAGGCTGCAGTCCATGGGGTCGCTAGGAGTCGGACACGACTGAGCAACTTCACTTTCACTTTTCACTTTCATGCATTGGAGAAGGAAATGGCAACCCACTCCAGTGTTCTTGCCTGGAGAATCCCAGGGATGGGGGAGCCTGGTGGGCTGCCGTCTATGGGGTCTCACAGAGTCGGATACGACTGAAGCGACTTAGCAGCAGCAGCAGCAGCCTTTCACTTCTCCAGAGGATTTTCCCGAACCAGGGATCGAACCCGGGTCTCCTACATTGCAGGCAGATTCTTTATCATCTGAACCAATACAGAAACCCAAATGATCCTCTGAAAGTGAAAGTGAAAATCGCTCCAATTCTTTGCAACCCAGAATTCTCCAGGCCAGAATACTGGAGTGGGTAGCCTTTCCCTTCTCCAGGGGATCTTCCCAATATTGGGATCCAACCCAGGTCTCCCACATTGCAGGCAGATTCTTTACCAACTGAGCCACAAGGGAAACCCAAGAATACTGGAGTAAAAAAAAAGGAAAGTCTATCCTTTCTCTAGCAGATCTTCCCAATCCAGGAATCGAACCAGAGTCTCCCGCATTGCAGGCAGATTCTTTACCAACTGAGCTACTAGAGAAGCCCCCAAATGATCCTCTGGTTCTAATCAAATGTATCTGTATATTTTGTGCTTACTCAAGGGTTGCATTGTGCTTGCCAGGTGGAACTAATGGCAAAGAACCCACCTATCAATGCAGGAGATGTAAGAGATACGGGTTTGGTCCCTGGGTCGGGAAGGTCCCCTGCAGGAGGGCATCGCAATCCACTCCAGTATTCTTGCCTAGAGAATCCCATGGACAGAGGACTATGGCGGGCTATGGCCGTAGGGTCGCAAAGAGTCGGACATGACTGAAACGACTTAGCATGCACTCACCCGAGGTTAGCATTATCACAGGCAGCATTGTATCTCACAGTGTGAAGGCCATCAAAAGCCCACTGCACTGGAAGGTCCTACCTACAAGGTTGACCACACGGGAGCCATTTTTAAGCTGAGTAGACCAATGTTTCAGCCAGAAATGTCATTTACTAAGGTTTAATGAATCAATCAATGAGCAAATGAATGAATGTATACTAAAATCAAGTAGTGAGACATAAGAATTACCCATATCATGGATTAAAATCCTTTTGACACCCAAAGGATCAGTAATGACTTAGCTGATATAGGAACTTCCTGCCCTGTACTTACTACAAGTTGGAGCCATCTGTCCCACAAGACTTTCTGGTTTTGCTGGACTCCAACCTAAGACCAAGGCTACAAACTCCGTGGTCTCTGAGCTATAGAAGGGTTGCTTTAGACTCAGTGGTACTTTTGCAAAAATTGAATTAACTGTCATAACTTAAACATTTAGTGATTCACACAGAAATGGGTATTTCAGTTCTTGGTCAACATCTGGCAATCCTAGCCCTGTATTCCCAGATGGCAACATTTTCCACCACCTGCTTTACTCACTATTGCTGTAAAACCTAAACCAGTTTAGATTCCACATTATAGTAACATGCTGTATGTGTGGGCATTCCAGGTGGACCCTGGAAGGCAATTAGCTAGGTGAGGATTGGATTTTGAAATTAATCAGGTAGTTGACAGAGGCAACTGATTTATTTCCTATTTGTTATTTCCCTCTCTTTAAATCGAATAATAATTTATCCCATTTATACTCATCTCCCTTTGATGATTTCTTATATATACCGCAATAAGAATCAAGATCTTTGTCTATTTTGTTCACTCCTGAACCCAGTGCCTAGAACAGGGCCTGGAATTAGTAGATGCTTAATAAGCATTTGTTGAATGAATTGAAAAGAGACCTTACAGGCAGATCAACTTAGAGCTTGTTATACAAAGTGAAGTAAGTCAGAAAAACAAATGTCATGTATTAACACATATATATGGAATCTAGAAAAATGGTACTGATGAACCTATGTGCAGGGCAGGAATAGGATGCAGACATAGAGAACAGACTTTGGACATAGTTGGAGAAGGAGAGGGTGGGACGAACTGAGAGAGTAGCATTGAAACATATACATTACCAGATGTAAAAAAGATAGCTAATGGGAAGTTGCTGTGTAACACAGGGAGCTCAACCTGGTACTCTGTGATAACCTAGAGGGGTGGGATGAGGTTCAAGAGGGAAGGGACATATGTATACTTATGGCTAATTCACGCTGTTGTATGGGAGAAGCCAATGCAATATTGTAAAGCAATTATGATCCAGTTAAAAATAAATTTAAAAAGATAATAAGCAACCCTTCAATCAAAGAGGCCATATATTGGCCACATGGTGGTCTGCCATTCTTTTTTTTCCTTCACCAGATCAGATCAGATCAGATCAGTCGCTCAGTCGTGTCCAACTCTTTGCGACCCCATGAATCGCAGCACTCCAGGCCTCCCTGTCCATCACCAACTCCCGGAGTTCACTCAGACTCACGTCCATCAAGTCAGTGATGCCATCCAGCCATCTCATCCTCTGTCGTCCCCTTCTCCTCCTGCCCCCAATCCCTCCCAGCATCAGGGTCTTTTCCAATAAGTCAACTCTTCGCATGAGGTGGCCAAAGTATTGGAGTTTTAGCTTTAGCATCATTCCTTCCAAAGAAATCCCAGGTTTGATCTCCTTCAGAATGGACTGGTTGGATCTCCTTGCAGTCCAAGGGACTCTCAAGAGTCTTCTCCAAAACCACAGTTCAAAAGCATCAATTCTTCGGCACTCAGCTTTCTTCACAGTCCAACTCTCACATCCATACATGACCACTGGAAAAACCATAGCCTTGACTAGACGGACCTTGTTGACAAAGTAATGTCTCTGCTTTTCAACATGCTATTTAGGTTGGTCATAATTTTCCTTCCAAGGAGTAAGCGTCTTTTAATTTCATGGCTGCAGTCACCATCTGCAGTGATTTTGGAGCCCAGAAAAATAAAGTCTGACACTGTTTCCACTGTTTCCCCAGCTATTTCCCATGAAGTGATGGGACCGGATACCATGATCTTCGTTTTCTGAATGTTGAGCTTTAAGCCAACTTTTTCACTCTCCACTTTCACTTTCATCAAGAGGCTCTTTAGTTCCTCTTCACTTTCTGCCATAAGGGTGGTGTCATCTGCATATCTGAGGTTATTGATATTTCTCCCGGCAATCTTGATTCCAGCTCATGCTTCCTCCAGCCCAGCGTTTCTCATGATGTACTCTGCATAGAAGTTAAATAAGTAGGGTGACAGTATACAGCCTGACGTACTCTTTTCCTATTTGGAACCAGTCTGTTGTTCCATGTCCAGTTCTAACTGTTGCTTCCTCACCTGCATAGAGGTTTCTCAAGAGGCAGGTCAGGTGGTCTGGTATTCCCATCACTTTCAGAATTTTCCACAGTTTATTGTGATCCACACAGTCAAAGGCTTTGGCATAGTCAATAAAGCAGAAATAGATGTTTTTCTGGAACTCTCTTGCTTTTTCGATGATCCAGCGGATGTTGGCAATTTGATCTCTGGTTCCTCTGCCTTTTCTAAAACCAGCTTGAACATCAGGAAGTTCACGGTTCACATATTGCTGAAGCCTGGCTTGGAGAATTTTGAGCACAAAGCTTGGCTCCCTCAATATAAAATGTTCCTTGAGCCTGTGCTTTAAGATCTTGCCTCAAATGGCTTCATCAAAGAAAATTAGCCACACTAGGGTATCAAAAAAACTGCGGATGAAACATATTGTTCCAAACCCAGTGGAAATGTATTAATTCCATCTAAATCAACTGTACAGGAAAATTGATTTCCTATCCCCAATTCATTTTTAGTAAGAAGAATGATATACATTTAAGATCATGACACAATATATAGTCAATTTGTTAATTTCTCAATGTAGCTGGTTTTAGAAAAGGCAGAGGAACCAGAGATCAAATTGCCAACATCCGCTGGATCATCGAAAAAGCAAGAGAGTTCCAGAAAAACATCTATTTCTGCTTTATTGACTATGCCAAAGCCTTTGACTGTGTGGATCACAATAAACTGTGGAAAATTCTGAAAGAGATGGGAATACCAGACCACCTGATCTGCCTCTTGAGAAGCCTATATGCAGGTCAGGAAGCAACAGTTAGAACTGGACATGGAACAACAGACTGGTTCCAAACAGGAAAAGGAGTACGTCAAGGCTGTATATTGTCACCCTGCTTATTTAACTTATATGCAGAGTACATCATGAGAAACGCTGGGCTGGAGGAAGCACGAGCTGGAATCAAGATTGCCGGGAGAAATATCAATAACCTCAGATATGCAGATGACACCACCCTTATGGCAGAAAGTGAAGAGGAACTAAAGAGCCTCTTGATGAAAGTGAAAGAGGAGAGTGAAAAAGTTGGCTTAAAGCTCAACATTCAGAAAATGAAGATCATGGTATCCGGTCCCATCACTTCATGGGAAATAGATGGGGAAACAGTGGAAACAGTGTCAGACTTTATTTTTCTGGGCTCCAAAATCACTGCAGATGGTGACTGCAGCCATGAAATTAAAAGACGTTTACTCCTTGGAAGGAAAATTATGACCAACCTAAATAGCATGTTGAAAAGCAGAGACATTACTTTGTCAACAAGGTCCATCTAGTCAAGGCTATGGTTTTTCCAGTGGTCATGTATGGATGTGAGAGTTGGACTGTGAAGAAAGCTGAGTGCCGAAGAATTGATGCTTTTGAACCGTGGTTTTGGAGAAGACTCTTGAGAGTCCCTTGGACTTCAAGAAGATCCAACCAGTCCATCCTAAAGGAGATCAGTCCTGGGTGTTCATTGGAAGGACTGATGCTGAAGCTGAAACTCCAATACTTTGGCCACCTCATGCGAAGAGTTGACTTATTGGAAAAGACCCTGATGCTGGGAGGGATTGGGGGCAGGAGGAGAAGGGGACGACAGAGGATGAGATGGCTGGATGGCATCACTGACTTGATGGACATGAGTTTGAGTAAACTCCGGGAGTTGGTGATGGACAGGGAGGCCTGGAGTGCTGTGATTCATGGGGTCTCAAAGAGTTGAACACAACTGAGCAACTGAACTGAACTGAACTGAATGATAGATTAATGAAACATAGCACATGGGTGATGAAAAATACATAAGTAATTGAATTATAGTATGCTGCCCTCTCAGTGATTGAAATGGTCTTAATAATCACCTTTATTTACTAATTAGTTACTATCCTTGCAAAATTTTTTAATCTGCCATTCTGAATTTTACCAAGATGTAAGAAATCTAATGGATTTCCCAGGTGGCACAGTGGTAAAGAATCCTCCTGCGTGCCGATGTAGGAAATGCAAGAGGCTCAGGTTCAATCCCTGGGTCAGGAAGATCCCCTGGAGAAGGAAATGACAACCCACTCCAGTGTTCTTGCCTGGAGAATACCATGGACAGAGGAGCCTGGTGGGCTATAGTCCATGGGGTGGCAGAGAGTCGGACATGACTGAGCACAGTAGCACAAGAAACCTAATCGATTTTCAGTCTTAAATAGGAATATAAAATATCTCTTCCTGACCACAAAATTAAACATAAAGATATCTCTCATTCATTTTTTCTTTCTTTTCCTGTTAGGCCTACCAAAATCTATTTGAGCCACAAAATTTCTGAGAGACCTCTTCTAAATTTGTCAATGTATTTCCATCTCTCCATTCTTATACAAATTCCATTTTTTTGTGTGGTCAATTTTTTAATTTTAATTAGTGCTTCCCTGGTGGCTAAGATGATAAAGAATCTGGAGGTAATGTGGGATACCGGGGTTTGATCCCTGCGTCAGGAAGATCCCCTGGAGGAGGGCATGGCAAGCCACTCCAGTATTCTTGCCTGGAGAATTCCATGGAGAGGAGCCTGGCAGGCTGCAGTCCATGGGGTCGCTAAGAGTCGGACACAACTGAGTGACTAACATGCACTCACATTTTTTAAAATTAGTGTGTAGTAGATTTACAATGTTGTCATAGTTTTAGGTGTGCAGCAAAGTAATTCATATATATATACTTGTTGCTGTTTTTTAGTCACAAAGAGTAGTACACTACTGAAGCAGCTTAGCACACATGCATGATATATGTGTGTGTGTGTCTGTATATATATATTTTTTCAGATTATAGATTTTCCATTATAGATTATTATAAGACATTAAATACCATTCTCTATATTATACAGTAGGTCTTTGTTTTTCTATTTCATATATAGTAGTGTGTTTGTGTTAATCCCAAACTCCTAATTTATCCTTCCCCATCTCCTGTTTTCCCATTTCATAACCATAAGGTTTTTCCCTATGTCTGTGAGTCTATTTCTGTTTTGTAAATAAGTTCATTTGTATCATTTTTTTAAGATTTCACATATAAGTGATATCATATGATATTTGTCTTTATTAAGTGACTTACTTCACTTAATAAGTAATCTTTAGGGCCACCCATATTGCTACAAAGATTTCATATTTTAAGGCTGAGTAATATTTCATTGTATATATATATATATTTATACACACACACACACACACACACACACCCCGCATCTTCTTCAGCCATTCATCTGTCATTGGACACCTAAGTTGCCTCCATCTCCCCTATTGTAAACAGTGCTGCTGTGAACACTTGGGCGCACGTATCTTTTTGAATTAGAGTTTTCTCTGAATATATGCCCAGGAGTTGGATTGTGGACCATGTGGTAACTATATTTTTAGTTTTCTGAGGAACTTCCATACTGTTTTCCATAGTGGCTATACCCATTTATATTCTCACCAGCAGTGTTGGGGGCTCCCATTCCCCCACACCCTCTCCAGCATTTACTGTAGATTTTTTTAAATGATGGCCATTCTGACTGGTGTAAAGTGGTACTTCATTGCATTTTTTGACTTGCATTTCTTTAATAATTAGCGATGATGAGCAGCTTTTCATGTGCCTGTTGGACATCTGTATGTCCCCTTTGGAGAAATGTCTATTTAGGTCTTCTACCCATTTTTTGATTGGATGGCTTGTTTTTTTGTTACTGAACTGTAGGAGCTGTTTGTATATTTTCAAAATTAATCCCTTGTCAGTCTCATTATTTGCAAATATTTTCTCCCAGTCCATAGTATGTCACTTTGTTTTGTTTATGGTTTCCTTTGCTGGACAAAAGCTTATAGTTTGATTAGGTTCCATTTGATTTTATACAAATTCTTAAGAACTTATTTGTGGTGAGTACTTTTAACAGTATGGAATGGGACCTAGGATAGATTGGAGTGAGTGAAGTACTTTTATTTTTTTGCCATGGGCTCCAGTATGGCTTGTCAGAGAACTATTGGTGATCGTCCCTTTATTTAAAATTTTTATAATTTGTTCTTCATGCATTTTGTATTCATCATTGAGTCTTTTGTACTCTCTTAAATTTTGCATCCAAGACAAAAAGCTCACCTGCCTTCCCCTATCCTGGCCCTGGTATGGAAGTTATATATGAGTTGCTATACAAGTGGGAGATTTGTCACACCTGGGAAGGAATGAGCTGTGGAAAGTTATCTACTTTTTACAACTTAAAAGTATCCAGGATTTCTGCATGTGACACTGGAACAAGAAAACTGGGTTGAAAAGTCATTGATCATCCAATGGAAGTAGAAGCTTCCACAGAATACCTTAAAACACATGATATCAGGAAAATCAAACCCCCCAAAATGATGAGAAAATACAGGAAAAAATCACATATTTTAGGTTCACTATTGGGCTTACATTAAAAAGTAAAGATTGTAGAATGAGGAGAGCTAAGAAGCCATGTGATCTAGGGAAAATTTTTTTTAATTTATTTATTTTAAACTGAAGAATAATTGCTTTATAGTATTACATTGTTTGGTAGAAAACAATGTAATACTATAAAGCAATTATTCTTCAGTTTAAAATATTCTTCAGTTTAACATGAACCAGCAATAGGTTTACCCGTGCCCCCTCCCCCTTGAACATCGCTCCCCATCCTACCCTTCCAGGTTGTTACGGAGCCCTGGTTTGAGTTCCCTAAGTCATACAGCAAATTCTAGGGAATTTTTTTTTTTTTAATCCTGGAATTATCTCTTTAAAATTAAGCACACTGGAGAGCCAATCTATAAATCTATAAATAAGTCAATCCACTGGTGGGCGGTAGGGTGTGTAACATGGAATCCCCACACCTCTTCTTTCCTCGTTCCTCAGGCTGTTTTCAAAACCTCTGCACTAATCCAGCTGGCACATTTTACAACAAGGTCATACCTAGAAGTTCTATAAAGTGATCCAGGTTCTCCAACCAGGAAGTGGCAAAAACAGAACTAGAACTTGGGTTTCTCCTTCTCAGCTTTCTATTCCCTATGCCCCAAAACTGAAGGAGTCTTGGAAGAAGTTGCATTCGGCCTCCAGCTTCCTTGGTCTCAGAACTTGCCGTGTTTGGGAAAGAATCTATAGTTCACTTAGTCTTTTACCTTTATTCTCAGGAAGCCTGTAACCTACTGATAATAAATCACAGCACCCTTGCAGGAGTATTCGCATTTTCAATTAGATCAAAGCTCTGGGTTAAAGTGTGGTTCTGACCCTTGGCTGCACATTAGAATCACCTGAGGAGACTTTAATAATACTAGATGCTGAATTCTCACCTCACATATTCAGATTTAATTGATTTGGGGTAAAGCTTAGTATATTTTTGGTATTTTTTTTAATGGCCCAACGTATCCCAATGTGCCAGCAAGATTGAGAAGTGAGTTATAGTAATAAAACTAAGTATATATGTGTAGACCTCAGCCAGTAGATGAATGCTACTGCTTCTGCTGCTGCTGCTGCTGCTAAGTCGCTTCAGTCGTGTCCGACTCTGTGCGACCCCGTAGACGGCAGCCCACTAGGCTCCTCTGTCCCTGGGATTCTCCAGGCAAGAATACTGGAGTGGGTTGCCAGTTCCTTCTCCAAAGCGTGAAAGTGAAATCGCTCAGTCCTTCCCGATTCTTAGCAACCCCATGGACTGCAGCCTTCCAGGCTGCTCCGTCCATGGGATTTTCCAGGCAAGAGTGGGTTGCCTGCCTTCTCCGAGTAGAAGAATAGTTAGCCATAATTACCTACTGCAGCTGGGACGTAAGGCCAGTCCTGACTAACACGGCAGCAGTGCTAGGCTCAACGCTCACATCACTGAACCAAGCGAGCCCCTCTCCCACCAACTGTCTCATTAGGACTTTACACCTTTTTTAAAATTAATTATTAAATTAGTTTTGGCTGCACTGTGAGACACGCAGGGTCTTAGATCTCTGACCAGGGATCATACCCATGCCCCCTGCAGTGGAAAGGCAGAGTCCTAACCACTGAGCAACCTTTAGACATTTAAAAATTTCCCTTTTCCTCTCATTATATTCTTAAAATCTTTATCAACATTGATTGTCCTGGGAAGGGAGGAGGCTCAGAAAATATAGGAAAATACATGGAAGAAAATTACTATTATCCATAACCCTACTACCCAAAGATAACCCTTGTTTACATTTTTTGTTTGATCTTGAATCTCTTCTATTCAGATGGATAGACATGAAGTTATTTACAAGTTAAGATCATAGTGGACATAATATGTATTTATTTTTTAATTTGTACAGGCATATGGAAAATGCTCAAATAGGATGAAATTTTACACAAGAAGTGAATCTCCCCTCCCACTGCCTACCCACCTCTCACCTCCTCAGAGGCAGCAGGTGTTACTAGTTCTGTGGCAGACTTCCAGAAATATTGATAGCTATATCTTCTAGTTACAAAAATGGCTGCATACTACACAACCTATTCTATAATTTGCTCTCCTTACAATACATCTCAGAGATGGGTCTATGGCCTTCACCTTTCTTTTTGACCCTGCATAGTTTTCCAGTGCAGATTCCCGACAATTTCTTAACCAGTCCATTATTGGTGAGTATTTGTTTCCAATGGTCTGCTACTTTTATAATAAATATTTATTTATGTGTTTATTTCTTTGTTCTTCCCTTAAATTTTTTTCATTTGCTAAGTATACTTCAAAAATTATGCTAATGTCTACTGGGCATTCCATTGTGTGAATTTATAATAATCTATTCAAATAATACTAAACTGTTAGACATCTATGTTGTTTCCATTTTTATCATTATGAATGATGATGCAATGAACAATCCTTACATATAAATCTTTGTATCTGCATGTCCCTAGAATAAATGAAACAGGGTATAATTGTTGATCCAAAGGACATACTCTACTTAAGGCTTTTGACATAGAGTGCCAAATTGTTCTCCAGAAAGTTCCATGAGTGATATATTAAAAGTTTAATTTCCACATCTTCTTTAAACTACAGTTAATGACTTTCAAATTATAGGATTGGCCCACTCTAATTTGAAAAGATACCCCAATGTTCCTAGCATTATTTACAATAGCCAAGACATGAAAACAACTCAAGAGCCATCAACAGACTATTGATTCAAGAGGATGTGGTGGTGGTGGTGTGTATGTGTGTGTGTGTGTGTATGAAATAGAACATTACTCAGCCATTAAAAAGAATGAAATAATGCCATTTGTAGCAACATGAATGTACCTACATAATATCATACTAAGTGAAATAAGTCAAAGACAAATATTATATGATATCACTTCTATGTGTAACCTAAAGAATAATACAAATGAATCTATGTATAAAACAGAAATAGGCTCACAAACATAGAAAACAAACTTATGGTTAGCAAAGGGAACAGGGAAGGGACAAATAAGAAGTATGGGATTAACAGACATAAACTACTGTACATAAAATAGATAAACAACAAATAAGGATTTCTTGTACAGCACAGGGAATTATTTTCTATATCTTGTAATAACCTATAATGGAAAATAATCTGAAAATGTGTATATATATATATATATATATAACTGAATCGCTTTGATGTACACCTGAAACTAACATAATATTGTAAATCAACTATATTTATAAAACAATGATGATAACAAAAAAGTATTAGAATGGAAAATAAAATTATGGGATTGGTTTGGGCTCAAAATACTTATAATTTATTATCTAACTGTAATCTTTCTTCATCATTATGAAATGCTCTGAGGCTTTAATAATTTTAGAGTTTTTTTAATAGACATATGCATCTATCTAATCACAACAAACAGTATTTTAACTGAATAATAAGCCATGTAGATAACTATGTTTTAGAAACTCGAAAGCCATTTTATTTTAGGGATTTCAAATAAAACCCATAATTCAGAGAAAAGTCTTCTTGGTAGTACATCCAAAATATTCCAGACTTTAACACAAATCTACCAGATCTCTAGTTTGGATACACCTTGAGCTTGTTCTGTATGTATTTCCAAAACTTCATTCTGAAGATGCAAAACCCCCTTTTAACTCTTTGTGTCTAGGGGTATATAGTTTGTAAAAAGTAAATAGAAGTTCCATAGGCTGAGCCTTCACTTTCATTCACCAGGAGTCCAAGGGAAGGATCAGTTTACTTAGCTTCCTGAGGACTGGACCTCAATGGTGACATTTTGCAGGGATCAAGGAAAGGATGTTACCAATTAGTGAGGGAAAAAATGCTCCCTAGGAAGAGAGGAAGTCCTATTTAATATCTACTTAAGCTATCTATTTAATAGGCTACATGCTACGCATTTGCCACTGTATTTGTAGGGAAAGTCTCCAAATAAAGTACATTTCAATTGATTTTTTAAAATTAAGAGCTAGATTAACTGAGGGTGAAGCAATTTCACAGGACTCTTTCAACCATTCAGTGCTTAAATCTTTTTAAAGTCATCACACATCACTTCTCTTGGACTCTATGTCCTGCCAAGTGATTAATATCTAAAGGCCTGGAATCACTCAAATGCACCTAAATTATAGTTAGAATTTACCTGATGTACATGCCTTATAAGATTTTTTAGTTGAGCCTTCCTGGAGAATTTTGAGGCATGTGGTGGAATGTCAATGAGAAGGCAGATTGCTCAGATGCATGTGGTTGGCTCTGAAATGCCACCTAAGCCATGACACTGTGCCAAAGGTATTTATTTCAGTGTACATTTTTCCACAAGGATGGGTGCAAGGCTGCCAACTCCACTAACTGCACTTCCAGGACTATAGATTCTAAACTTCTTCAAGGCAGGAACAGAAAAAGAAAGGTTATCTGAGGATTCGAGAATCATTCTCTTCTCTTCAAGGAAGTAAGAGGAGTATTTCAATACCAGGTTGATCCACAGGGGCTTGAGGACTATAAGGAAGGCAGAATATTGATAAAATGGCAGGAAAACAATTTATGTCTCCTCAATTTGTGTCTCCTCATATGCAAATGATTTCAATCTTATTTATTCTAAGGCCACATTTGTCAACTTAGTAAAATAGACATACCTTGCAAAGGCTGTGTTATGTCACTGAGTAACAACCTCAAACTGTATGATCTAACCGTGGGGCCCACTCACGGCATGTCTTAGGACTGGAGTTGGCAGGCATCGTATTAGGGGGGAGAAGTGGGCAGAGTAAGGGGAGGATCATACTTTTTTTGCCCATTGAAGCCTTATAGATCCTGCTCTAGGTTCTTTCTGAGGCTGTTTAGTATTACTCAGTGTCCAAGAATTGGAGCTATATGAGCTCATGGTTCAAATAACCCCATTTATTCCTTTCATCATTTTTATTCATTCACTCATATATTTAACCAATTCCCATTTTGCAGCAAGTTAGCATACAGAAAGAGTAAGAAGACTGTGACTGGAAGGATTGGCATCAGGATTGGGAAAGTTGGCCACAAGCCAGGGAGACTGGAACCTGGTTCTAGTTCCTGGGACAGGCTAAGTCCTCTGGGGAACTGGGTTCAAGGGAGGTTAGCAAAACAGAATTTAGGGGCCTAGACCAAATCTGGTACACTGCCTCAAAGGGGGTTTTGCACAATGTGATATATTACTTATGCCCAGACAGTAGGGCTGGTGCTGATCCCCAGAAAGTCAGGCTCAGTTGTAAGTCTTGGATTGGTCCTGTGAATGGAGAAGGACCATTCCTGTGCTGGGGACTCATTGCTATTTGGAGGAAGCAGGCACTGGGCTTCACTGGTGACTCAGTCAGGAAAAGAATCTGCCAGCAATGCAGGAGACCCATGTTTGATCTCTGGGTCAGGAAGATCCCCTGGAGAAGGGAATGGCTAACCACTCCAGCATTCTTGCCTGGAGAATCCTATGGACAGAGGAGCCTGGCGGGCTACAGTCCACAGGGTCACAAAGAGTCAGATACGACTGAGAAACTAACACTTTCACTTATTTTCAGGCACTTGACAATTCTTTCCTTCCCTTTCCAAGCAGGATCTGCTTAACAATTTCCTATTCTAGGTTTAGTTAAAACCAGTTTCCAACAACTTTAGATATCTTCAAAATTAATCTTTCATAATTTTTTATCTATTCATCAAATAAATATTTTAAAAATAATAATCCAGATGGATATATTGTTCTAACACTTTACTCATAGGCAAGTATTCTTTTTAGAAAATAAAATGAAACTTCAAAATTATTAATATTGCTTCTAGAATTATATAGTACACATCTCAGATATACATTTCTGGAAGCCTCCATATTTTGTTCTGCATGGTAATTGTTAGTACTTAGTAATTTTGTTAAATTTTCTTGTCATAAAGAGAGCAAAACAAAGATGAAAAGGAAGAGAGAAAGAAAGAAGCCATTATGAAAACTGAGGATCCTTGCTTGCAAAGAAAGGACAGGAATTATCCCCCTTAGGATGTCAGTATAATAGTTTAGACCATGTCCAAAGTAGAAACCATACTTCTTTGCATATTTTATAATATTATTTTCTGATTAGAAAATAACATGTGCTTACTCTGAAAAATTTGGGAAATACAAAAAAGTATAAAGGAGGATAATAAAATTACTCTGAAGCCCAGCATGGCAAATATTTTTCTATATATCATCTATCTATTTTCTTTTTCTTTACGTCACACTGTGCAGCTTTCAGGAACTTCCCTGACCAGGGATTGAACCTGAGCCACAGCAGTGAAAGCCTGGAATCCTAACCAGTAAGGCATCAGGGAGCTCTCTATTTCCCTATAAAAATGTAAATACGCTTTCTTGAACAAAGTTAGGATTAGGTATCACATCCCATTTTGAATGTCTGCTCTTTTTACTTAGTAATCTCTTACTATGTTTTTTTCTCATCCTTACATATTTTATAACATATTTCTTCATTGAGCATTTAATAATTTATATTCACCTTGCTCCCGCTAGAGCACATTTTAATCTTGCAAAATCTTGTGAGTACCCCTGAATTGTCATCCCAGTCAGAAATTTAATGACTGGGACAGAGGAATCAAATCATACTATGATTATTTTTTATGGAGATAATTCAAAACTAGAAGATTAGCAAAACACAGAGAAGAGAGAGGCCTGTTTTATCTTCAACAAAGTCCCTAATTCCTACCACCTACGAGACCTGTTCTGTTAGTCCTTAGTCTCATTCCTCCCGCCTGGCTGATCCTGAGACACGGTGTTTACTCTGGAAGGAATGCTACCTGGTAGTGCAGGGCAAACAGAGCAGAAGGAGCTAAGACCCAGGCCTGGAACCACCAGAGGACACTGGATGTGTAATGCAGGAGCTGTTCCACCTTCAGACTGGCGGACAAGTCACAGCCGTGGATCAGATGATGCATCCATGGGGCCCAGCGGGATCTGGGGCTGTTCAACGCTACAGAAGGGAGTTCTAGCAAATGGAATGAGCCAGCTGTATGCAGTCTAGAATGAATGCTACTGAAGGATTAGGTGGGCTGTCATTATTCGTAAGATCTGTCTGTGAGGATGCTGCTGCTGCTGCTGCTGGGGCTAAGTCGCTTCAGTCGTGTCGGACTCTGTGCGACCCTATAGATGGCAGCCCACCTGGCTCCCCCGTCCCTGGGATTCTCCAGGGAAGAACACTGGAGTGGGTTGCCATTTCCTTCTCAAATGCATGAAAGTGAAAAGTGAAAGTGAAGTCTCTCAGTTGTCTCCAACTTTTCGCGACCCCATGGACTGCAGCCTATCAGGCTCCTCCGCCCATGGGATTTTACAAGCAAGAGAACTGGAGTGGGGTGCCATTGCCTTCTTGGTCTGTGAGGTTAGCCATGTCTAAAGTTCAGAGGCAGGGATGCAGTCTGCAAGATTAGAAAGTGGCAAAGTTTTGACAAGGAAGCAGGGAAGCAGGTCCAGACCTGGGATTATACTTGTGAATGAGAAAATGTTCTGACTTGGGGATCAAATAAATGAATAAATCAACTGGAGTACAAATCCCATTTAGGGGGAGGTGTGTCAGTTAAATCAGGCAAATGATGCGGCCGGAACAAGCAACCCCTGCATCTAAACAGTTTAAAACAACACGTTACTTGTTCCTCATGTCCACTGCATGTCAGCAGGAGGGCTCCAATATACATCGTCCTTACTCCAGAATCCCATAATAATCTGTATTATCTACAGTTGCCACACTGGGGTGAAAGGACTGGAAGTTCAACTTCAGTAATTAAATGGTTTCATTCGTATTTCCTTGGCCAGAGCAAGTCAGAGCAAGTCACATGGCCATGACTAACATCCAGGGAAGAGCCTGGAAGGAAGGGTGAACTTCAAATCTTGATGAGCATTGGCAGTGGCTGCCAGATGACCAAACCTAAGTTCTAAAGAAGAGAGACTATGAAGGGAGGGAAGATTCAAGGCATTAAACTACCACTTACCTGAATCCTAAGGTCTCTTCATCAGCAGACTGGGGATCCTGTCCCAGATGACTTTGAGAAGGAGCAGCAGACACATGGTGGACACTGGATCGGGAGGATGGTGAAGTTAGAGAAACCCCACCCAACAGCTGCTTTCTTGAGTTCATGACTTGAAAGGATGAATTCTAGTCTGTCCAGGCTATCCAGGTTGCCACATAATCTGTTCCTCAAATTTGTACTTTTAGGTACAGTTTTCCCCGCTGTCTGAAAGTAGAGCAGTCCTATAAAAACTTTCATAAGCCAAAAGGGTGTGAACAAAGAAGCAATTACCTTGAGACGCATATTGCTAACAGATGCACAAAATGAATCAAGATGAAGCACAGATGCTCACACAGTTCAAAGCTATGGAGGCTGATGCTGAGATTCTGAGTGTAGTTCCCAGGGAGGGAGGTTTTCCCGGTCGCTCTCGCTGCTCTGGTTGCATGCTGACTCCGTAACAACTCACTATAAAACAAATGTTGAACGACGTTGTCGCTTTTCACCTCTTGACAAAAATCTTCTGATTTCTTTTCGGTCCTTCATAAAAGTGAGGTGGCTTAAAGTGAACTTCTGAAAAGTAGGGGATACCCATATTTGCTGGCCTATTATTGATAACCCTTTCAGCAGGGTTGTCATGATTTAGCTCCCATGGGAAGAAAAAAGCATTTGTGTGCATCCAGGTATGTAGAAGCAAATGTCAAACAGCTGAATGGCATCATGAGATGCATTTATCTCAGGCATATTTGGAGACATTTGTTTAAGGTACATTACACGCCAACCAGGGCCTCTCATTTTGGTAATTACAGTTTGGAGTGGGGGTGCTTCCTAGGCTCCTTACAATCCCTAAGTATTTCTAGAACACCTGCTGTGCCCTTGGGAATGTGCAGGGTGCGGCTCCTGACCTTAAGCAATTATAGCAGCAAGATGACAGGAGAAAGTAAGCATTTGCTTGGTGTCCATTTCAAACAGTTCAAATTTTGGAGGATCTTCTGAAGAGTCAGAGGAATGCTAATTTCACACTCAAATTAACAAGAAAGAAGCTTGTGGTTTTTCTCTTCATAATAAGCTTTTCTAAAGGAAGAGATTTTTAATTTAGACGAAGTTTATCCAGTCTAAGGTGGGGAAGGGAAACAATTGAGTAAATGTGGAAATCACTTATTTTATGATTGTTTCATTGTTCCAGTTGCTAAGTCATGTCTGACTTTTTTGAGACCCCCCCACGATAACCCCACTCAAGTGCCACGTCATGGCAAAGAGAAAAGCATTACTCCCTCAATCGTGTCCGACTATTTGCAACAGAAAGTGTGAATTACAAACCTTCTCCAACACAGGATAGATTTTTTGCTAATTAACAGTATGCAGTCTACAAGTCAAGCGTCCTAATTGATTTGCAAAAGGTTAGGGTTGTCAAAACTAGCTCCCATGGTCAACACCATGCTTAATTCTTGCATGGATCTCGATGAAGCACATGACTGGAATAAACATGTGACTCAATTTCTGTCTGCATGGGTTCATTTAAACAGCTGGACACCAGGGAATAAGTGCTTGTACATTTTAAGTGTGTGACCATAGAGATCCCTAGAAATTAGATCCCTTACAATGCTTTATTCCCTTTATAAGAACAAAAAATGTTCAACTATAAGAATCATTATAAATTTTCTCCTTTCAAAAGAGAATGTATATGAGTAAAATATTTGACATTTATAGAAACTTTAAAATTAAAAAATATATTCCCAGGAAAACTTTCATGATTAATTTCTTGCAAATCTTTGGAAGTCTTTGAAATAGAAAAAAAAAAAAAGTGCCCTCAGAGACAGTCTTCTACCTGTTGGTGGTCAATTCAATTACTCTGACCAAAAGTAGGAAGTTTTATAATTCATAATTTACTTTGGTGATTTATCCAATTTTCATGGGAAAATATTATTCTTATTAGAAAAATAACCCCTCTTATTATTTAAGAAGCCTCATGCAGGGGTTGAAAATGATGATACAGCCATTTCATAGTGACAGTAATTGCAAAATCAAGGACAATTAAGTTTTATCCTATGTATCTTTGTGGCATTATGCCCAAATCATTTAGAATGTAGTTGTAGTTAGGACCCTAAACAAGTTTAGAAGGCAAAAAACTAACATTTCACATTCCTCAGGACCTAAATGGCTCAGTGCTTTGAAGAAAAATATACAGCTTAAAGCATTGGAGGTTTTGAAATTCAGGTTAAGTCCTGCCAAGAAATTCAAACTTGAATACGTTTAACAGACAAATACAATAAGGCTTTCCTCAAAATACATTATTATTTAAAGGAGATGATCCTTGTTTCTTCCATTCTCAGATGAGTTTTAAAATTTCTTCCATTTTTGGTGCTTTTAGAAGATGACTATGTTCATTTTGATTTTCTGATCGCTGAACATAACCCTTCCTCTCATTTTCCCATAGTGCGAGCTGTATCGATGCATTTTGTTTGGTAGAGATTTAGCTTTCTTTTTAAATTAATTGTCAAGCATTGGTGGTAATGTGAAGAAATGCACATGCTCTTATAAATTGGCAACACTCTTCTGGAGAGCAATTTAGTGACGGTAAAATAAATAAGTAAATAAAAGCCTAAAAGACCAGGCATTATTTTTGACCTAGTAAAATGACATTTCTAGAAATCAAATGTTAGAGAATTGGCTAAATTCATTATGCTATATCATGTGATAGAATATGAAGTAACCATGAACAAGCATGCTACATAAAAAAAATACCTAATGATTGTTAAAAACATAATATCAAATGAAATGCATTGTTAAATTGAAAAGCAGATTTTCAAACAATGTGAACAGAATGATCCTAATTATGTTTGTTAAAGTTATATATATTTAATATGATACAATATAATATGATATAATATGGATGTAGATCCAACCAGTCCATCCTAAAGGAGATCAGTCCTGGGTCTTCATTGGAAGGACTGATGTTGAAGCTGAAACTCCAATACTTTGGCCACCTGATGTGAAGAGCTGACTCACTGGAAAAGACCCTGATGCTGGGAAAGATTGAGGGCAGGGGGAGAAGGGGATGACAGAGGATGAGATGGTTGGATGGCATCACCGACTCGATGGATGTGACTTTGACTGAACTCTGGGAGTTGGTGATGGACAGGGAGGCCTGGCGTGCTGCGGTTCATGGGGTCGCAAAGAGTCGGACACGACTGAGCAACTGAACTGAACTGAACTGAATAGGGATGTGTTTGAAAGGTTGTACATCAAAATATCAATAGCTATATCTTTGGGAAGGGAAATTGTGGGTGACTTTTACTTTATACTTTCTGCTCTCCTATATTTTTAAAGTTTCAAAAAGAACCTATTTTACTTTTGCAATTAAAATTATGTATGTATATTTAAATACATTTCTTAGAATGCAACATTATTAATGCATTTAATGCCACTGTATTGTATGTTATGTATATTTTACCAAATTAAAAGGATACATTTATTTACTAAAAAATCTGGGTGTCCTTGCATTTGGTGATGACTTTTTAGGTACAACACCAATATGATGCAGGGAAGAAAAAGTTGGACCTCATTAAACTTAGAAACTTCTCTAAGAAAGAAACTATTATGAGAATGAAAAGATAAGCCACATATTGGGAGAAAATATTTACAAAACATATATCTGATGAAAGACTGGTATCCAAAATATATAAAGAACTCTTAAAGCTTAACAAAAAGAAAATGGCCAAGTCAATTTACAATGGGCAAGAGATCTGAATAGACATCTCACTGAAGAAAACGTATAGATGGCAAGTAAGCCTATGAAACCACTCCAGTACTCTTGCCTGGAAAACCCCATGGATGGAGGAGCCTGGTAGGCTGCAGCCCATGGGGTCATGAAGAGTCAGACACAACTGAGCAACTTCACTTTCACTTTTCACTTTCATGCATTGGAGAAGGAAATGGCAACCCACTCCAGTGTTCTTGCCTGGAGAACCCCAGGGACGGAGAAGCCTGGTGGGCTGCCATCTGTGGGGTCGCACAGAGTCGGACACGACTGAAGAGACTTAGCAGCAGCAGCAGCAGCAAGCATATGAAAAGATGCTCAACATCATATGTCATCAGAGAAAAGCAAATTTAAAATGACAGTGAGATACAACTACCAACCTATTAGGATGGCTAAACTCCAAAACATTGATGCCACCAAATGCTGATGAGGGTGAGGAGCACCAGGAACTGTTGGTGGAAATGCAAAATGGTATTGTCACTTTGCAAGATAGTTTGGCAGTTTCTTACAAAATTAAACGTATGCTTGCCAGACAATCCAGCAGCTGTGCCCCTTGGTTTTTGCCAAAAGAGTTGAAAACGTTCATCCATACAAAAACTTGCACATGGATGTTTATAGCAGCTTTCTTCAGAACTGCCAAAATTTGGAAGCTACCAAGGTGTCCTTCAGTGGCTGAATAAGCAAATAAACAGTGATACATCTAGAGAATGGGAAGAAATGAACTATCAAGTTGTGAAAAGACATGGAGGAATTTTCAATTCATATTTTTAAGTGAAAGAAGGCAATCTGAAAAGGCTACATACAGTATGATTCCAACTCTGACATTCTGGGAAAGACAAAACTCTGAAGACAGTAAAAAGATCAGTGATGGCCAAGTTTTCAGGGGAGGAAGCGCAGAAATGTTTAGGGCATTGAAGTTATTCTATACGATACTGTAATGGTGGATAAATATCATTATACATTTGTCAAAACCCATGGAATGTGTAACACAAAAATGAATCTTAATGTAAACTATGGGCTTTAATTAATAATTATAAATTAATATTATCTAATAAAAATAAACCCAAAAAGTTACATTAAAATATTATCTATCTTGAAAAAATACAGTTATTAACCAAAATAAAGGTCACTGTTTCCTGTCTCAATTCTGCTTTAAAAATTTTCATTTCCGTGATTACCTCTTGGTTACTTAATGCTGTATGGTAATTTATGGCATCTGACAGCAACCTCCAGAAATTTGCAAGCAGATAATTTTCATATTATGTAACAATGATTTGATCACTGATTCAGTATGAGTTCCAAGTCCCATCATTTTTACATTTTGATTAAATAATTTCACTATCTTGAATAGATAATCCACATGAAGTTTGGGGATCTAATTTCTCAAGAGTCTAATAAATGTTTCAATAGAAACCAAGGGCAAAACATACAGAACACTTTAGAATTCTGTCACTTTTGATGATAAGACAGTATAAGGAAAAAGGAAAAATGAGATGCCAAGGGTATTCATTGAGCACAAATGTTTATTATTCTCTGTGAAGACACACACAGATCTAATTTTCACAATATGGATGGGTCAGTTTGGAAGAATTTTGGGGCTTCAGTACTGGGCCTGGGGCTGAGAAGGACTTTTCTATCAATCACAGAGGCAAACAGTATGAATAGCAACGTGGAGAATGATGTGGCTAATTCAGACCTGCTCATGCCAAGGGATATGTTTCTGTTTAGGTGAGTAGAATAAAACTAAAGGGGCCTCCTGGCACTATTACTCAAAGATCCATGGGTTCATGATGTTTCTGAGTTGCAATAGAGTAGTATTCATCAGCGGGAAATATGAAAGCTGAAGTTAAGTTTTGAGGTGAGGAAGGTGGACAGAGGTGGGCACTTTGGGATGTTCCCAGGTACATCGCATAGAATTGAGCCTAAGACCCCAGTCCCCTCAGAGAGCCTGGAGTGAAATCAGGTAACCAAAGTCAGAAGCCAGTCTTTTCCTTAAACCAAACACTGCAGCTCTGGGTTCCACTCCTGTTGTGGATGGGACTGTAGTGAACTCACTGTGTGGTCCAGTTAAGACTCAGGAACTGCACAGGGCACTGCTGTCTGAGCTGTGACAACTCCAAAAACCAAGGAGTAACACTCAAGTCAACTTTATTTTTATGTATGTTTTTGGCCTGATGTTAAGATACTGCTTTAGCTCATAGAGTAAAACAGAGTAGTCAGACTTGCATTCTGTCACAAGAGCAATTATCCCCATTAGATATTAGTCCTCTGGAAACAGCCTTGCCCGGAGCTATGCATTTTGAAATATCAGGTATTTTCTCATATGGGTTGGCAAGTCATCCAACTCACTATTTGATGTTGCAATCAGGTGGCTGATGTTATAGATCAGTAGATACTCAAATCTCTACCCTACAGGGAATGCTGACATTGGCATGAAACAGCTTGTTCATTTTGGCTTTGTGTATTGCACATTTGACTGAGCCAGTGTTATGCAAAGGGAAGGTGCATCATAGCTTATCATAATGGAATAGCAAAGCTAAAAGATACTGAATGTCTAAATCTTGCACTCTCATTTTACATGTATTCCCCAAAACACTGTAAAATTCTAGAGGGCAGGGACAATGTCTTATTTGTTTCTACCTGATCAACATAACTTCCTTCTTTATACTTGGTATGCAAAGTAATTTAGATGATTTACATTTACATTCCTCTGAGAAGCAAACCTCTTCTGTTTATTGCAAATGTGTCTATTCTCCATGAGTCCCTCATGCTAAGGCCAAAGCCCACAGGAGTGTGGTGCTTACTATGTCAAATAGTCTAGTCTTGCTTATTAGTGCCTCAAGAAGTACAGGGGGAGAATCAGCCACTTTCCCAGGGCTGGGTCCTTTCATTGCCCCATAACATCAATGAGGGAAGGGCAGAGGGCTCAGTGCAAGGCTCGATCTACCACACTAGCCTTTCTTGGTCCTCCATAAGTGAAAGATGCAGGGGATGGACCAGAGTTCCTAAGGTTAAAGCTCTTTTCAAGACCCTTTATACATATAGAACAATTTCTCTCCCAAGACATTCAGAAAGCGTTTTTGTAGTAGCCCAACATGTGCCTAGAATTAGCTTCTACGAATCTCCTCCATTTCTATCCTTGTGACGATCTTTTATATCAGAGGGATTTATGCCCTTCCTTGCTCATAGGATCATCTCAGTTCATCCCAATAATGTGTTAGTAATTCTGAAACTCCAAGAAAAGCCTAACTCCTAGTCTCCCTTTTCTCAGAAGGGCCCTTGGTTCTAGGAAAACTTGCCCACCACTCACACTGCTTCTAGTTGAAGCATTAATTCCTCATAGTCATTTGCTCCTCCCTTTCTCCCTTCTTTTGCTTTGCATGTCATGGAGTATCCTCCCAATCCCCAGGGTGTTGAATTTGGCCATGTGACCTGTTTTGGCCACTGCAATAAAAGCAGTTAGTGACCGTTTCAGCTAAGCCGAGGTCTTACAATTCACACCAACCCTTGTGTACCTCTGCCATGCATCCATAGAAAGAACACGTACTAAGAATCTGTTGCTCCTTTAGGCTGGGTTCTAGAACAGAAGACCAGCAGATTAGACCTGAAACTGAGCTGTGGCCTAGAGCCAAGCCTCGGTGAATCCTGCTAGGATTAACAATCCCACCAGAGGCTGACTGACCTGCAGACCAATGAGCAAGAAATGTTTGTTGTCATATGCCACTGAGATTGTTTGTTCTTCAGCATTAATGCAGTGATAGCTAACTAATGTACTTCATATACTACCAGTGAGTGGGGGGAAAGACAGCAAGGCACCCGGTGGAATTTAGTGTTCAGGACACTTTATTATTGAATCCTCTTGGGATCAACACCTGTGGATAGGAGGAAAGGAAGCAGGATTGCACACAGGGAGAAGCTCTACCGAAATGTCTGCCCGACAACTGACTCAACTGACCGTGTGGGACCTCTGGAGATAAAAACAACAACTCTATTGCAACAAACACACTCAGTGCCCAGATCTTGGTATCTAATACCATTTTGCAATAAAAAGAACCACACCTCCCTGGAGAAATGACAAGTTCAACCGCTGGGGCAGGGAATGTACAAGATGCCTGGAGCATCTTACAGTGCCAGAAAGTAAGGAAGTGCCCAAAACAACAACAATGACCACAAACAGATGTGTCAAAGAAACACAGGAGCCAACCAAAAGAGCTGCCATGGCCAAAGTTGGAATAATTTGAGCAAAAGAGTAAATAAGGCAATATTGAATTGTAGTTCAAAGTATAAAACAAATACCCAGAGTCCATACTCATACAAATAAATGCTTAAATAAATAAATAAGGGAGAATAACCAAATCTTTTGTACAGAAGAATTCCAAATGATTTATGTAAATACTGCTCCCGCAGGAAGGAACAGCATAACTCCCCACTCTTTACTATGGGCTGTGCATAGTAATTTCTTTCCACAAAGTATAGTGCATAGAGAGAGAGAAAAAAAGTAACTTCATAGTAGAAAAACATAGCTAATACTACACCAGCCGTATACATAAGTTTCATATCATCAATGATAAATCATAGTGATAGTCTGTACCCTGATTATGACGTAAGGAGAATGGTACTTTATCTCTACCGTCTTCTTCCCACAAACCCTAACCTCATTCTAACTGTGAGAAAAACATCAGCCAGACCAGAGACAAAGAATCATCAACAAACCCACCAGTTCTAAAGAGTACCTGACCAGTACGCCTCAAGACTGTCAAGGTCATCAAAACCAAGGAAAGTCTGAACAACTGCCACAGTCCCCAAGGATCCAAAGGAAACATGACACGTATGTAATGTGTCCTCGATAGGATTCTGAGGCAGAAAAAGAATGTTAGGCGAAGTCTAAGAAAATCTGCATAAAATATGGACTTTAGTAAATAATACTAAGGTATTAATCAATATTTCTTCATTAGTTGTGACAGATACATTATGGAAGATGTTAACAATAGGTGAGACTGGGTACAGAGTATATGGGAAGTCTCTTTTGTTTTGTAACTTTTTAAAATCTAAAACTATTCTAAAACAACTTCTAAAACAAGAAGTTTGTTTTTAAAAAGCTAGGACTTAGAAAAGAGGGAGGTGTTTAGCTTTGTTTTCTATTTGTTTTTAAAATTTTGTCCTCTACAAAGTAAAAAAGTAACTTGTTGCATATTTTTATTTTGTAAGAATGGTCTCTGCAGTAGAAGGGTATCTGTATATAGCAGGATGGGGGATTTATAGGTCTCCTGGATAGCAGGTTGTTTTTTTTTTTTTAATGACAACTATGGGTGGGGATAAATATGCAGAGTACATCATACCATGAAATTAAAAGATGCTTACTCCTTGGAAGGAAAGTTATGACCAACCTAGATAGCATATTCAAAGGCAGAGACATTGCTTTGCCAACAAAGGTCCATCTAGTTAAGGCTATGGTTTTTCCAGTAGTCATGTATGAATGTGAGAGTTGGACTGTGAAGAAAGCTGAACGCTGAAGAATTGATGCTTTTGAACTGTGGTGTTGGAGGAGACTCTTGAGAGTTCCTTGGACTGTAGGAGGTCCAACCAGTGCATCCTAAAGGAGATCAGTCCTGGGTTTTCATTGGAAGGACTGGTGTTGAAGCTGAAACTCCAATACTTTGGCCACCTGATGCAAAGACCTGACTCATTTGAAAAGACCCTGATGCTGGGAAAGATTGAGGGCAGGAGGAGAAGGGGACGACAGAGGATGAGACGGTTGGATGGCATCACCAACTCAATGGACATGAGTTTGGGTAAACTCCAGGAGTTGGTGATGGACAGGGAGGCCTGGCTTGCTGCAATCCATGGGGTCACAAAGAGTCAGACACAACTGAGCTACTGAACTGAACTGAACTGGATTGAAGGTTACTCATTTTTTCTTCCAGTGCTCACTTCTTGGGCTCATTAGCATTCAGCTACCTTTGGCCAGTGAATTGGCAGACTTCCTGTGTTTGACAGATTGCTAACTCTCCCAGGCCAATTCACAGTATAAAGATCTCCTTAGCTAAATGGAGGAGAAATATTGATGGTATCCTTGCCAGTTACAGTTTTTAGTCCCACTGATGCTTCTGAAATATTAAAGGGGTAGGCCCTTGTTTAGAGGAAGCTTTCATTATTTTCATTTTTAATTAATTAATTAATTAGGTTGCATTATTCAGCTTATGGAATCTTAGTTCCCCAATCAGGGGTCAAATCTGGGCCCTTTGCAGTGAAAGCACAGAGACCCTGAGGGACTGCCAGGGAATTCACTCATTACCCTAAAAGAATATTCTCTGATAGGTACTCTTGGGTGTGTCCTTCTCTCACAATGATTTCCACTTCTCTTAATCTCTGCTTTTTCATTCACTGGCTTTTGGGGTGGGCATCTGCACCATTTTTACAGTAGGTAGCTCTGGCCCCTGGCCACTGCTGATTGGATGGATTGGTGGTAGCTCCCAGACCCAGTGGACCTGTCGGATTCCTTCTTGAGGATTTAGAATTGGGGTTGAGATTTCCGTCTCAGAACTTAACTGGCTTCTTGAGTTCAGGAGACGAAAGCTCCTGAGACCTGCAGCACAATTATCTTTAGCCATGCCAGTTTCCTAAAGCTCGTAGCCAAAAGTATTCTTATTGATTCAGAGCAAATCTATTTCTAGTGAGTATAGAAAAGGGTGAGAAAGTTAACATACGATGTGCCAAGTCTCATGCTAGGGAATTTGTATTTATCTTCTTGAGAATATTTGTGTCTTAGTAAAACAAAATTGGTCAGATAATATGATCACAGGATCCATGTCCTCATCTGAACCTTGATAAGTCTCCAAGATTTGGATTATCAGTGTCCATCAAATATATCAACAGAATGTGAATTCTGCCTTTCTCATTCTAATTCATTCCTAGAATATTTCCTGTTGTGGATGTGTATTGTTTTTGGCTCCCCACTGTAGATTCATTGATCTTCTGGTGAAAGGAGACTCATTTTCCTTGAGGAAACTATCCTCTTAGGATTTGGTCATGCTTAAAGACTATCTACTCCTAGAGTTTTCAGTCACATGAACCAATAAAAACCCCTTTGCTGAAGCCCGTTTGATCTTGACACTTGCAATGGAAAGAGTCCTGTTTCACATACAAGAAGTACATGTTCATGTTATGAATGGGCTCCACTTATTTCCTCTGTACACTCTCTGACGCAGTGCCAAGGCTTCCTTTCCACCTTCACTCTCCCCCTCCCACCCAAAATTCACCCTCTATCTCCATGAGTGTGTGTGTTTGTGTGTGTGTGTCTGTATCTTCCAACAGGGCCTTGGTTTAAAAATGCATATCATTTAAAAGACAATGGAGCTGGTTTGTTTTCACAGTTGATTAGCAAAAACTGTTTTAAGTGCCTGCTTGAAAATCCATATTCTCAATTTCTATATATCTCTTTCCCCAAAGTAGAAACTACTGTCAATGATATGTCAGAGCATGAATCTTGGCACGCATCAAAATGATGCCCTACATTTTAGAACCAATATAGTGGACAGTGCACGTTCACATGTGTTAGTTCATTTCACCCTTAACCTGTAAAGGAGACATTGTCTTTATTGTTACAAGGAGAAAACAGAATCAAAGAAGATAAGGGCCTCATTCCTAAGTACAAAATAATGGCTAAGAGCTACATGAGAGAGGGCATCCAATGTGCCAATATACCTTTCATGTTTTAATCCAATGTCAGGAGTATTATATTACATCTGTACTTTACAGATATAGAAACTGAGACAAAAATGTCAAAGCGTCTGCTATCCATATCCGCTAATCGGCAAAACCAGAGCTTGAATTCTGACCCAAGTCAAATGTCTTTTGCACAGTTATCATTTAATATAGCAGTGTGCCAAAAGCCCACAACTGGAGACAAGAATGAACTTGACCTCATGGGGATATCATCAAACTAGAATCTGGAAGCATTATTTTTTCTTATAACTCTAATTATGACGCATATGGATGTATGTATTTTGCATCAAAATTTTTACTATTTTAATCAACTAAAACTAAGATAACTTATAGAATAGCACATATGAATAGAGATTTCAGAATTTTCAGAAAATTACTTAGTTCTTTTTATATTCCAGTTCTTTGGCAAAACTAATACAGTTATGTAAAGTTTAAAAATAAAATAAAATAAAAAAAATCAATTAATATGTTGTATCCCCTAGTCCTGCCATAAGTAAAAAATCTACTTTTAAATCATTTAGCATTTAAGAGAATTATTAAGCTTACCTTTGCAGAAATAATATTTCTTCAGTAACACATAACATATGTATAGATAATAAAAAATCTAATGGTTTCTTTCAAAAAACATAGCCTTAAAAAGGTTAATTGGATTAGAAGTGCATGTGTATGTGTGTGTGAGTGTATAAAATTGTGCAGCTTTAAATTTTACTTATCAGCAGCTGCCCTTAAGGAATAAAACTGGCCTTTCGCTTTTTAGTGATTTTAAAAATAGAATTATAAATAATTATAATGTTATATTATATTATTATAATATATTAAATTATTATATTATAATATAATTAAATTATTATATTATAATATAATTAAAATATTATAAATAATACCTGCCAGTTAGAGCAATTTGACTTATAGTATCAACATTTCCAAAGAATTATTTGTTGTCTCTTATCAAGTTACTTTTTCACTGTATTTCTATTTTCCCATCTATGAAACAAAGCCAATGATGTTGATTTTCACATACTTATACAAGAAAATGAATTTGTCACAAAGCTTCTGTGGTAGTTTTCCAATGGAAATTCATTGTTCCAGAAAGAAAAGACTAGTGGCCACCAGCTAACTTGATACTCCTTTAGATTAGACTTGGTATTTTCCAACTTTTATCCCAAATAGGATTTGAAAATCCATGGACATGGTCAGGGTGTAGGGAGATCCAGTGTCCAGGGAGAAGCCCTAAATCAGGCCAGAGAGAAGGGTCAATCCAATGAACTGGGAAAGATGTAAAAGCAAGTAGGAGACAAAAAGAACAGGAGCAGGGACACCAGAATGGAGCCAGCACATTCTGGATGGACACTGCAAGGATCAACTGTCATGCACGGAAGAGGCTCACCTAGGGCGCAGAGTACTTACGGGCCTTTCTTAGGAAGAGGAAGATCTAGCACAGAGTGTGGGTCACAGCCTTGTTCCATAGTAGAATTTTCCTTGAGTTCAAATAAGGAAATCTTTGTTTCCCATTTTCAAAAGCATTTTACTTTGGAAATTTTTAGACACAGCAGTAGAGAGAAAAAAATGATGAATTTCTATGTACTATTACCCTGCTTCGACTATTGCCACAATTTGCCAGTCTTCTTTCATTTATCCTCCCCTACCTTATTCATTTATTACTCTGACTGGAGTATTTTAAAGGTCATTCCAGATGTCAGACTTTAATACTTTTCACTGTGTATCTCTAACTGGTATTTCATGAAACATCTCTAATTGATAAGTAAGCTGAAAATTTAACAAGCCTTTCATGCTATATAATACCACATTCATATTATAATTTAAAATTTTTATTTTATAATATTTTGATTGTCTCAAAGGTATTTGGTTTGGATCAGGGTCTAAACAAGACTCACATATTGATTTTGGTTATTTTGTCTCTTAAGTTTCTCTTATTCTATACTGGCCCCCCCCCCACCCTTGCCCAGCTACCTGTTTTCCATGTCTTTGATTTATTGGAGACACTGGGTCATTTGTCCTGTAGAACAATGTCCCATATTTTGCATCTTCTCACTTAACTTGCTCCACTACCTCCCTTTTTCCCCCTAAATTAGAATATAAATATAAACACTTGATGAGATTCAGATTAATTTTTTCAGGCAAGAATATATCATAGCAGGTGCTATAAATAAAATATTTACAACCCATCTGGCAAATCCATACACATGGTTTTACGTGGCCCATAGACTTTATGTTTATTTGGCTCATATATTTAAAAAAAGTAAAGGTGGAACTAGTTTCTGAGTCAACCCACGTTTTGGTAGGAAACAGAACATTTTATTGGAATATGGACAGAGTTAGGGAAGCAACAGAGCATAGTAAGACACTCTGGGGCTTGTACGTGCAAGGAGCCATCGTGTCCCCATCCCTGGAGGGCTTGTGGACAGGAGCCTTTGGCAGAGGATTGTAACCAGGGCCAGCCTGAAGCAACCCAATACTTTATGGAGCTGGAGAAGGAGAAATCACTCTCCTCCCTCAGTGACCCACTAGTCGGTGACTCCCACTGGCTGAGCTCAACAGGAAGCTGGGACTGTATGAAAAAAGAATCTAAAAAAAAAAAGAGTGGATATATGTATATGTATAACTGATTCACTTCACTGTCAACATGAAAGTGAAAGTTGCTCAGTTGCATCCGATTTTCTGCGACCCCATGATAGTCCATGGAATTTTCCAGGCAAGAATACTGGAGTGGGTTGTCATACCCTTCTCCAGGGGATCTTCCCAACCCAGGGATGGAACTCAGGTCTCCCACATTGCAGGAGGATTCTTTACCAGCTGAGCCACCAGGAAAGCCCCCGAGAAACCCATGCAACATTGTAAATCAACTATATTCCAATAAATATTAAAGAGAAACAGGAAGCTAGAAGACAAAGCAACCCATTGATACTGACATTAAAGGCCAGCTTCTCTGCACAAAACAGAGTCAAGAAGGGTGAAGAGTGGATTTGGAGGTGCAAAAAATTTGCCAATATTTACAAATGGGAATACTTTTACATAAAATTCTGGATTTCTAGTTTCTCTCTTCATACAAGATGATCATGTAGCTCCAAGACCAAGTGTTGACAACTGGTTAGAGTTAAGCATCGATTGCCCTATGTCAGATACAGAAGCAGTGCTGTGGATGTCAGAGCCATCCTAGGAAGGAAGGAAATGAAGAGAGAAGAGAATCCTGGAACAAAACTGGTAACCTACCCAAAAAGAAACTGAATCCATAAGGAGCTGAGTTTACTATGAAATGGCCAGATAATGTTTTCAGCTATTAGAAGAAATGGAAGCTTACATGAATTTAGCTCAGTTTGACTAGAGAAAACTAAAGGAATAAAAATTTTCACACTTGAATATTGCACTAATATGAAGTGTTATTATCCTCATGATAACAAGAAAAAGAATATGGAAAAGAAAATCCACATAGGGAATTCCCTGGCGGTCCAGTGGTTAGGACTCTGTGCTTTCACTGAATTAAGGTTCTGCAAACCCGGAGGTGCAGCAAAATAAGAAAAAGAAAGAAAAGAAAAAGAAAATCCACATATATTTAGAGGTGAGCTGAATATACATATATACATTTTGGCTGATTGCCAAATGACTGTGTGTTAAGATGGATTTTCTGCTGAACACAGTTGTTACATTTTAGAATGAACTCCTAGCCTACAGGAACAAAGGTGAAAATATTTTCTTAAAAGCAATTATTACGCATGTTTTATTCTTGAAAACCTTATAACCAACTAAAATGTTTGACATTATAGTGCAGGAACGATCATTTCTCAGCTCCCAGGTTGTTAGTAAGGTCAAGATTCTGCCTATTGCTGACACCAAATATACCAGGTCACTGTATATAGTAGCTCAGGTCATACACTACACAAGGCTAGGGAGGGCCAGTTGCTGTGTGGCATCTATAAACAGGCATTTTTTGGTTGTGGCTAAAGATTCCTCATGCTGCAACTAAGACCTGGTGCAGTCAAATAAGTTTTTTTTTTTTTTTTTTTTTTTAAAAGAACTTGCCACAAACCCTTGCCTTCCACAGAGGGGAAGGAAATAAAAGAATGTGCATCTATCCCAGACATCAGAGTATCCTTGAAGCTCACTGCCAAGCCAGCAGCTTAAAAATGATGGGCAGTGTGAAGACACGGAGAATGTGGGTCAAAAACAAGAGGGGTAATGATGAGAACAGTGAGCAGGAGACAAGAGGCAGAGCCAGGAAGCAGAGCTTTTGCTCCCTAGACAGATGTTTTTCACTGCCCCTTTTTCTTAATTCTCACAGCCACTGCCTTGGGTCCTGCTTCCCTATCTCTCTCCTGGATTATGGTACAAGATTGGGAATCAGATTCTTAAACTTAGCTTAGAGGGTAGAGACTGCACATAAAGCAAAAATTTTAAATGACTCAGTCATTTCCCACAAAGCACAGCATGTGTGGTTTTGTGTACACAATTTAGCTACATTCATGCACCTCAAAGTTTGAGAACCACTGAGTTAACAAGAGAAACGGAAGGAAAATAAAGATCATTTATGTCTGGGTGGTCAAGCTGGGCTTTTTTTAAGAAAGAGAGAAAGGCAGGGAGGGATGAATTGGGAGATTAGGATTGACACATATGCACTATTGACACTATGTATAAAATAGATAACTAATGAGAAGGTACTGCATAGCACAGGGAACTACTTAAGGGTACTATGATGACCTGAATGCGAAGGAAGTCCAAAAAGGAGGGAATATATGTATATGAATGGCTGATTCATTTTGCTGTACAGGAGGAACTAATGTAATATTGTAAAGCCACTTTAATACAATTCATTTAAAAAATAAAAGTATCAACTCCCTTGTGTTGAGAGTAAATGGGTGAAAAATTTCAAGGTATTTACTCAGTTTCACTAACATTAAGCCCTTGTAACTTGAATGCATGCTGAGAGATTTTTTTCTTTCCTGTTTTGAGGATTTAAGGAGTCACATCTTCCAAGGGGATTCAGTTCTACATTCTGACCATAACTTAAAGTCATAGTTCTCTAAACTGCCCTAAATTTTCCTTCTGGAATGTAGATCTATTCACATCACTCCTTTATAAAATTCTTCCATGCACTGAGCTCTTGACTTTTGATTTCATTGCCAATAATTCCTGGGCACAATAGGTGGACCAAAAAGCAACGTTTATCCCCAATGGAGAGACATGCTATGGTCCGTTCTCTCTCACATACAAGCATGTGACTCACGTGGCACAGGTCATGGTTTGGGTTTACCGTAAACTCAATTTGGATCACAGTTACACTGATTTGAGTAAACCACACAGGCAGTTGCAGCGTCAACTATCATAGATGCATAATCCAAAGGCAATTGAACATCAGAAGTGTATGAATGTGTATCAGTCAGACTGAAATGAGGGTGTGCCATTCTGAGTACTGCAGCCCTACAAGGGGAGTGGGAGGTGTTTGCATTCAGGAGCTGCTGTTACTACTGTCAGGTACGAGCCTTTGGAAAATCTGACGCCTGTCAATCGATGGCGCAGGAGCGGTCAAGAGGAGCTACCCCACGTCCAAGGTCAGGGGCGGTGGCGGAGGGGAGCTACCCCACGTCCAAGGTTGAGGGTGGCGGCAGACAGGAGCTATCCCACTTCCAAGGTAAGGAGCAGCAGCTGCGCTTTGCTGGAGCAGCTGTGAAGAGATACCCCACGTCCAAGGTAAGAGAAACCCAAGTAAGACGGTAGGTGCTGAGAGAGGGCATCAGAGGGCAGACAGACTGAAACCATAATCACAGAAAACTAGCCAATCTGATCACATGGACCACAGCCTTGTTTAACTCAATGAAACTAAGCCATGCCGTGTGGGGCCACCCAAGATGGACGGGTCATGGTGGAGAGGTCTGACAGGACGTGGTCCACTGGAGAAGGGAATGGCAAACCACTTCAGTATTCTTGCCTTGGGAACCCCATGAACAGTATGAAAAGGCAAAATGATAGAATACTGAGAGAGGAACTCCCCAGGTCAGTAGGTGCCCAATATGCTACTGGAGATCAGTGGAGAAATAACTCCAGAAAGAATGAGGGGATAGAGCCAAAGCAAAAACAATACCCAGTTGTGGATGGGACTGGTGA
This sequence comes from Bubalus kerabau, assembly GCF_029407905.1. Classification (NCBI taxonomy): domain Eukaryota; kingdom Metazoa; phylum Chordata; class Mammalia; order Artiodactyla; family Bovidae; genus Bubalus; species Bubalus kerabau. The sequence goes on from NC_073627.1 coordinate 120,672,918, forward strand.
TAGAAGCAAGGTCTGATGCTGTAAAGAGCAATATTGCATAGGAACCTGGAATGTCAGGTCCATGAATCAAGGCAAATTGGAAGTGGTTAAACAGGAGAGATGGCAAGAGTGAACATTGACATTCTAGGAATCAGCGAACTAAGATGGATTTGAATGGATGAATGTAACTCAGATGATCATTATACCTACTACTGTGGACAAGAACCCCTTAGAAGAAATGGAGTAGCCCTCGTAGTCGACAGAAGAGTCCAAAATGCAGTACTTGGATGCAATCTCAAAAACGACAGAATGATCTCTATTCATTTCCAAGGCAAACCATTCAATATCACAGTAATCCAAGCCTATGCCCTGACCAGTAACGCTGAAGAAGCTGAAGATGAATGGTTCTATGAAGACCTACAAGACCTTCTAGAACTAACACCCCCAAAAGATGTCCTTTTCATTATAGGGGACTGGAATGCAAATGTAGGAAGTCAAGAAACACCTGGAGTTACAGGCAAATTTGGCCTTGGAGTACAGAATGAAGCAGGGAAAAGGCTAATAGAGTTCTGCCAAGAGAACACACTGGTCAGAGCAAACACCCTCTTCCAACAACACAAGAGAAGACTCTACACATGGACATCACCAGATGGTGAGCAACAAAATCAGATTGATTATATTCTTTGCAGCCAAAGATGGAGAAGCTCTATACAGTCAGCAAAAACAAGACTGGGAGCTAACTATGGTTCAGACCATGAACTCCTTATTGCCATATTTAGAATTAAATTGAAGAAAGTGGGGAAAACCACTAGACCATTCAGGTATGACCTAAATAAAATCCCTTATGATTATACAGTGGAAGTGAGAAATAGATTTAAGGGACTAGATCTGATAGACAGAGTGCCTGATGAACTATGGACGGAGGTTTGTGACATTGTAAATGAGACAGGAATCAAGACCATCCCCAAGAAAAAGAAATGCAAAAAAGCAAAATGGCTGTCTGAGGAGGCCTTACAAACAGCTGTGAAAAGAAGGGAAGTGAAAAACACTTCCCTTGTGAAAAACACAAAGGTGAAATGGCAAGACACACCCATTTGAATGCAGAGTTCCAAAGAGTAGCAAGGAGAGATAAGAAAGCCTTCCTCAGTGATCAGTGCAAAGAAATAGAGGAAAACAATAGAATGGGAAAAACTAGAGATCTCGTCAAGAAAATTAGAGATACCAAGGGAACATTTCATGCAAAGATGAGCTCAATAAACGACAGAAATGGTATGGACCTAACAGAACCAGAAGATACTAAGAAGAGGAGACAAGAATACACAGAACTGTACAAAAAAGATCTTTCTGACCCAGATAATCCTAATGGTGTGATCACTCACACTCACCTAGAGCCAGACATCCTGGAATGTGAAGTTAAGTGGGCCTTAGGAAGCATCACTATGAACAAAGCTAGTGGAGGTGATGGAATTCCAGTTGAACTATTTCAAATCCTGAAAGATGATGCTCTGAAAGTGCTGCACTCAATATGCCAGCAAATTTGGAAAACTCAGCAGTGGCCACAGGACTGGAAAAGGTGAGTTTTCACTCCAATCCAAAGAAAGGCAATGCCAAGGAATGCTCAAACTACCGCACAATTGCACTCATCTCACACGGTAGTAAAGTAATGCTCAAAATTCTCCAAGCCAGGCTTCAGCAATACGTGAACTGTGAACTTCCAGATGTTCAAGCTGGATTTAGAAAGGGCAGAAGAACCAGAGATCAAATTGTCAACATCCACTGGATCATGGGAAAAGCAAGAGAGTTCCAGAAAAACATCTATTTCTGCTTTATTGACTATTCCAAAGCCTTTGACTATGTGGATCACAATAAACTGTGGAAAATTCTGAAAGAGATGGGAATACCAGACCACCTGACCTGCCTCTTGAGGAATCTGTATGCAGGTCAGGAAGCAACAGTTAGAACTGGACATGGAACAACAGACTGGTGCCAAATAGGAAAAGGAGTATGTCAAGGCTGTATATTGTCATCCTGCTTATTTAACTTATATGCAGAGTACGTCATGAGAAATGCTGGGCTGGATGACGCACAAGCTGGAATCAAGATTGCCGGGAGAAATATCAATAACCTCAGATATGCAGATGACACCACCCTTATGGCAGAAAGTAAAGAAGAACTAAAGAGCCTCTTGATGAAAGTGAAAGAGGAGAAAAAATTGGCTTAAAGCTCAACATTCAGAAATCTAAGATCATGGCATCCGGTCGCATCACTTCATGGCAAATAGAGGGGGAAACAGTGGAAACAGTGACAGACTTTATTTTTTGGTGCTCCAAAATCACTGCAGATGTTGATTGCAGCCATGAAATTAAAGGATGCTTACTCCTTGGAAGAAAAGTTATGACCAACCTAGACAGCATATTAAAAAACAGAGACATTACTTTGTCCACAAAGGTCCGTCTAGTCAAGGGTATAGTTTTTCCTGTAGTCATGTATGGATGTGAGAGTTGGACTATAAAGAAAGCTGAGCACCAAAGAATTGATGTTTTTGAACTGTAGTGTTGGAGAAGACTCTTGAGAGTCCCTTGGACTTCAAGGAGATCCAACCAGTCCATCCTAAAGGAGATCAGTCCTGGGTGTTCATTGGAAGGACTGATGCTGAAGCTGAAACTCCAATACTCCACCTGATGCAAAGAGCTGACTCATTTGAAAAGACCCTGATGCTGGGAAAGATTGAGGGCAGGAGGAGAAGGGGATGATAGAGGATGAGATGGCTGGATGGCATCACTGACTCGATGGACGTGAGTCTGAGTGAACTCCGGGAGTTGGTGATGGACAGGGAGGCCTGGTGTGCTGCAATTCATGGGGTCACAAAGAGTCGGACACGACTGGGCGACTGAAATGAACTGAAAGTATCAGCTTGTTGTTGCACTTTCAACCTTCCAGCTTCGTCCTCTGCCACTAGCCACATGTATCACATTTCTCACTACAAGGACTGACTTGTGCCCTATATGATACCTCCATTGCTTTGCACATTCAGCACTTCCTTTCTGCAATGCCCTTTCTCAGTCCTGCTGTGTGGAACTTTTCTTTGACGATCCTCCTGAATGACTTCTCTACAAAAGTGTTCCTTCTTATTTTACCACCCCTGTAAAATATATTCCTTCCTTGGACATTTAAGTCTGCTATTCCTTTTCTTAATGATAATGTAATTCATTATCTACACAAAGTTAAAAAGGAAGGAGGAAGGAAGGAAGGGAGGGAGGGAAGGAAGGAAGGAAGGGTAAAGGGAGGAATGAAGATAGAAGATAGAAAAGATAGAAGAAGAAAGAAAGATGGAAAAGAGGAAGGGATGGTAAGAAGATAGGTGGAACAGAATGCAGAGGGGAAGCAAAAGGGAAGGAGGGAAGGAAGAATAAATGTCGGGAGAGACATGGGGAAGAATGGGGAGATGGTTTAGGATAGAGGATAAGCATTACTAGAAGTGTAATATGTGAGGCAGGTTTCTAAAATGATTAGGGACAGAGGATCAAAACTATTGCTTCTCCAGCTATAGCTCCTAACTATCCAGGACTCCATAAAATCTTCTGTAGACTTCTGAAGTCACACATGTCTCACTCCTTGAGGTTTAATCCACCTGTCCCCATGCCCAATCAGGTTCACCTGGCAAATTCATCTTTCTCTGTAAACTCCTCTCCTGGCCTTATCATGATAAGAGCTTTCAACTCTGTCTTGCCCTGTGTTACGTCATGAAGCATCCTGTATTAATTTGATTATGGAGGTCACCATGTGCTTTTCTCTTCTTCTTCATCTCCAGGAGCAGGTAACAAGAGGGTTTCTTTGGCAGAGCAAATGAATATTTGCTTATTTATTAATATACTCATCCCCACCTCCCACTCCTATTCCAGTCACAGACTCAGCAAACATTTTCTGTGTGGTATTAAATGAAAGGTACTTGCCAGGGGCTGCATAATCTACTCAGATTAGAGAAATGAATCATTCTTTGAATCTTTCTTTTCAAGACTTTTCTTTTGCTCTCTTCCTCTCACAAAACCCCACATAACTGTTCTTATCTTATTTCCTTTGTGGGTCTCTATATTATTCTTTGCAGCAATTTTGATTAAAACTTTTTTAACCATACAGCAACAGTCAAGCAACAGCAGTTCCGGAAGCATCTACATAGTGCTGAGTTCATTCTTCAACCTTTCAGGCAAAATTTTGCCAAGAAGCCCTTCTCCTGCCCAATCTCCTTGGAAACATTTTGCCTCACCCAAGTGGCTAGGGTGCTTTTTCCTCAGGTTTCTATTTTAGGGTTTGTCCCCCAGAAAATCCCTGACACAAGACTTGGGTTCAGGCAGTCTGTTTGAGGTAGTTTCTACCATTTCAGCCAGGAGTGACTTTAAGAGTGACCTTACAGGCTTTACTGTGCCCTGGTTTGGGAGCAGATAGCAGACATCACCTTATCCTGATTTACACGGGAGTAGAAAAGCTGGTGACCTGGAGCCAGCTTATATTATCTGTCTTCACCTTTCATTATTTCTTAAATGAATGCAAAGTTTTAACTAGAAACCATTCAAGAGGTAGATATTTCAATGGTAGTTCTTTCAAATCTTTTCAGAATTTTATTTCTTAGCAGAAAGAAAAGAGGGGTGGTGGTGGCATTTTCATTCTTATTAGTTCAGCTTTGCCCTAAACAGTGGTCTAATCTGCTTAGAAGCAACCCAGGGCTTATGCCAGGGGCCCTAGGGCCTTCCAGAGGCTTGGCTCCAAAGTCAGTTCTGTTTCCTGTGACCATGTTATTCCCATTCATCACTGTGTTGCTTATGATCATATATTTATTATTTAAAAAGTGGAAACATACAGATTGTTTTCAATTTTAGTTTTTACAGCTTCTCTATGTCTATAAACATAAAGAATGTCTATTTAGAAAACTCAAAAAAAGGGAAATAGAATAAAATGAAAAGATTCAAATTAGCACAGTAATCACTTTTAACATTTTGGCATCTACCTTACCTTTGTATATATAAAAGTTATCCATACATTTTTATGTAAAATTAATAACACATTATACATCTTCACATATAACTTCATTTTTATACCTATCAGGTGTAAATTATTTTCAGTTAAAATTGATTTTTAAAGATTTCAGTTTTTGCACTGTGTAACATTTTACTAGTATTATTTGACATCTTTGAGTAAAGCTGTTTGATTAAAAAAAAAAGGCGAGGCATTCATTTATCTTTCTCTAATGAGTAAACTCATACATAAACCCACCAGTCAGTATTTTGTGGCCATTAAAAATTCACTCTAGTTCAAGAACTAGAAAGTAGCATTAAGAAAAAAAAAAAGAGTTTCTTGGCAGTTTATCTAAAGACTGGCCTTTATAGGATATGAATATTTTACAATTTGATTCCTATGAACATTTACATTGACCTTTTTCTCTATTTGCTTTGGAAATGTACAAGATGTGATGAGTCTAAGCATTATCAAACGCTTTTAATAAAAAATAAATTCCATTTATCCAAGAACAAGAAGTCATACTCTTTATTTGAACAATGTTATGCTATGCTATGCTAAGTCACTTCAGTTGTGTCCGACTCTGTGCGACCCCATAGACGGCAGCCCACCAGGCTCCCCTGTCCCTGGGATTCTCCAGGCAAGAACACTGGAGTGGGTTGCCATTTCCTTCTCCAATGCATGAAAGTGAAAAGTGAAAGGGAAGTCCTTCAGTCGTGTCAGACTCTCAGTGACCCCATGGACTGCAGCCTATCAGGCTCCTCTGTCCATGGGATTTTCCAGGCAAGAGTATTGGAGTGGGGTGCCATTGCCTTCTCTGTTGAACAATGTTAGGTAGCTATAAATGAAAAGAAAATTACAGCAAAATGATTGATTAAAAAGAACTTAAAGTCTCTCCCCACTATATAAATGCACCCATTTATGGGCAGGGAGCCCCCTTTCTCCGAGGAAATGCTGTTCTGAGACCATCAAAATATATGATATATTTTGGAAAATTACTCACTTTTTACAGTGATATACATCTTAAAAAGCACTGTCAAACATACCAGCTTATTGAATTCTCATGAAAAGCCTGTAAGTTGGACAGACCAGGGTTAATATTCTGTTTCATAGGAGAGTTTGGTAAGCCACCTGTCAGATGGCCTCAATGCTCCCCAATCATCATTCATGGCTTCGTTCAATGCTCAGCCCTTGAATGTGGGCTGGGCCTAGTGACTTTTTTCTGAACAACAGAACAGGGCAAAGGTGACAGCATGTCAATCTGTGATAAGGTTAGAAATGACTACAATTTCCATCTTATGAGCAGATTCTCTCTGTTGTTTTCTACTTGCCTGCTTGAATGAAGCAAGGTGTCATGGCTGGGAAGGCCCATGTGACAAGGAACTAAATCCCACCAACAGCCATGTGAGCTTGCAAGTGGATCTTTCTCCAATTAAATCTAGAGACAATTACAGCCCAACCAACTCGTTGCTTGCAGCTCATGGGAGACCTTGAAGTACAGAAGCCAGCTAATCCAGGCCAGATCTCTGACCCTTAGAAACTATGAGAAAATAAATGTGTATTGTTGCAAGTCACTTTGCGGCAATGCGTTATACAGCAATAGAGAACTAATACCAATGGTAGTCCGAGGCTGAATGTAACCTGCAGAAATAGTGAAATATGGCCACAATTCTGTGATACACCTGCCATACATAGGTGAGTTCTAGGTCCCCTCCGCTTGCATCTGGACAGGCCTGTGATTGCTTCCGTCCAGAGTTCACTCGAAGTGATGCTATTTGACTTCTAAGGCAGGGATATAAATACATCTTACTTATATCTTTACTTATTTATTATTGTTCTTTTTAATGAATCAAAGTTATACATTTTGTTGAATGTTTATATCTTTATTGAATTATAGTTCACAGGATATACCATTATATTCAAGAATTTTAACTTTTGTGGTTCTAAAGATTTGCAAGTTACTCTGAAGGTCAGTGACAGGTAAATATTTATCATTTTATTGGGCACACACAATTTTGATGTTCGGTTAATAAAACATTCACTTTTGAAGCCCTGAGGTGCTGTTAAAGAAGTCCTACAACCCTGAGGCTGCCATGCTGTTAGGAAGCCCAAGCCACTTGGAAAGGCTTCATGTAGGTGCTCAGGATCACAGTCATAGTTGAGCCTACTTATCCAAGCCCAAGCACCAGGCAAGTAAGTGAAGAAGATTCCAGATGATTCCAGCCTCAGTCATTCAAATCTTCTCAACTGAGTCCCTGAACATTGTGAAGCAGAGACAATTCATGCTCACTATGCACTTTTAAAATTCTTAACCATGGGATTTCTGAGCATAATGAAATGCTCAGAATCGTTGTCTTATTCTACTGCTCTTTGGGGTGGTTTGTTGCACTGTAAGAGCTGGAACAGTGCCCAGAGCCACATGCACAGCTTGAAAGAAGTAGAGTTGGAACTGAGATCCAAGTTTTCTCATTCTCACTTCAGCATTCTTTCTGCCGTTCCAGATGTTGCCTTTCTATCTAGGGTATTTATATTTCCTTTTACTTGTTCGGAGAGAATCTCTAGTACAGTGGTGGTCACCTTTGGCAGCACACTGGAACCACTATGAAAGTACTGATTTCTTGTTCCCACCACCAAAGATGCTGACTCTTTGGTCTGGTGTGCAGCCAAAGCATCAGGATTTTTATAAAAGTTCCTAGCTGATTCTAATATACAGCCATGTTTGAGACCCACTACTCTATACATGCTTACCTCTGCCAAAGGTCACACTTGGTAAAGATCAAATCAATTCTCAATGATCCATCCTAGTGAAACAAAGCAGATTCGTAGAGAATCCAAAAGAGCAGATTATTTTAAAATCATAGTTCTATTAAATATAGATTATGTGTGTGTGTGTATGAAAGTACACATGAACACCACTGTGTATGTGATTATTTCGGAGGAGGAAGATAAACTTTCCAACTTGTGTATGCCAGGCAGCATGTCAAGCACCAGGAGTTGCAATAGTGCTAAGCCCTAATATGTTTGCAGTAAAGAAACTTACCCTTCAGTAATAAGAGAAAGAAGAGCAGAGCCTTGGAACCCAAGAAACCCTAGATTTTGGAAGGATTATTATCCCACCTAATAGGATAATCACATAATAGGACTCATCACTTAGGAAAGTCATGATAAGTATAGAACTGTGAAGTCACATTGAAACATAAGTGCTGAGCACAGTTTATCTTAGTAGCTACATGACTTGCTTCTGGATGCTAGCCTCACAGCGTTCAAAAATCAAAATTGTGCATATGCCCAATAAAATGATAAATATTTACAAGTCATAGAACTTCAGGGTAACTTGCAAATCTTTAGAATCACAAAAGTTAAAATTCTTGAATATGAGGGTCTATCCTGTGAACTCTAATTCAATAAAGATATAAACATTCAATAAAATATACAACTTTGATTCATTAAAGAGAGTAATAATAAATAAGTAAAGATACAAAGAGTGGTATAGGAGCATAGAAGAAACAATTGCTTTTTCTGTGATTTGTTTAAACCAAGAAATGTTAAGAAGTTTGACTTGAAGGAGAAATTATCTAGGCTGTGTGTATGTGTTAGAGTCTACATATACAATTATCCTACATACAAACTACATATTAAATGCTATAAAATTATAGATAAGAATATTATATATAATATAAGAATATTATATATAATATAATAATCAAACGTTTCTAGATCTTAATTATTCCCATTAAAAATGTAATTATGTGATATAATAGACGTGATAACTAGCACTACAGTGGCAATCATATTACAATATATAAACATATCAATCAACATGTTGTACACCTTGAATTTATACAATGTTTAATGTCAAATGTATTAAAAGTGAATTAAACTTAAAAGCTTTGTAAAACAAATGAAACCATAAAGAAAATGAAAAGACAACCCACAGGATGGGAGAAAATATTTGCAAATGAAGTGATTGACAAGGGATTAATCTCCAAAATATACAAACACTTCATGCAGCTCAGTGTAAAAAAATGAACCAAAAAAATGGGCCAAAGATCTAAATAGCATTTTTTCAAAGCAGACAGATGGCTAAACAGCACATGAAAATATGCTCAACATCATTAGTTATTAGAGAAACACAAATCAAAACTACAATGTGGTATCACTTCACATTGATCGGAATGGCTATCATCAAAAAGTACACAATCAATCAATGCTGGAGAGGGTTTGGAGAAAAGGGAACTCTTCTACACTGTTGGTGGGAATTTAAATTGGTACAGCCACTATGGAGAAGAGTATGGAAGTTCCTTAAAAATTAATAATAGAGCTACCATATGATCTAGCAAACTCACTCCTGGGCATATATTCAGAGAAAACCATAATTTGAAAAGCTACATGCACCCCAGTGTTTGTTGCAGCACTGTTTATAATAGCTAGGACATGGAAGCACCAAAGTGTCCATCAACAGATGAATGGATAAAGAAGATGTGGTACATATATACAACGGAATGTTACTCCACCATAAAAAGGCAGCAATATGGCTGGACCTAAAGATTGTCATATTGAACAATGTAAGTCAGAGAAAGACAAATATGTGATATTGCATATATGTGGAATCTAAACAATGGTACAAATGAACTTACTTACAAAGTAGAAATAGGATCACAGATGTAGAAAACAAATTTACAGTTACCAAGGGGTCAGAGGGAGATGGATAAACTGGGAGACTGGGATTGACATATACGTACTGCTATATATAAAATAGATATCTAGTGAGAACCTACTGTATAGCACAGGCAACTCTACTTAATACTCGGTAATGGCCTAAATGGGCAAAGAATCTAAATGAGAGTGAGTATATGTCCATGTATAACTGATTCAGTTCGCGGTATAGCAGAAAACCAATTCAACATTGTAAATCAACTATACTCTAATAAAAATTAACAAAAAAAGAAAATTATTCTGCATTAGCTGAGACATGACTGAACAAAATCATGGTTCTAATTCTAAATACATTTGCATTCCTCACAACACAGCCCTGTGATAAAGAGCAGGTTCTCCTTTTAGTGCACATCACCTGTGTGTGTGCTGATAGAATACATGAATTCTGTTTTTATCCTTCTGTTCTGACTCTACAGGTATGTGTGTTTCCCTGACTGGCTGCCCATTAAATTAGACTCTGTCATTTACAACATGCTTTTGCTTGGTGTTAGCCTTAAATTGTGTCCAAGAATCATCCTCCTTGGCCATCCTAGAGCTTTCACTTCTTTATGAGTTTAAAAAAAAGCACCATGTTTTCTCATTTCCTATTTCAAAGTTCATACTGAAGACATGGTACACAATAAACCTCAGTGCTGCTTGGGTGAGTCTTCATAGAAGAGATATTTTTTGAGCTGGTCCTGAAGGAAGCCTGTTGGAAACTCTGAAGTACTAAACACACTCAGTACAAAGCCTTCAGAAAGTCTGTATCACAGGGAATCAAGAAGTAAAACTGGTGAAAGTTAAATCACAAAACAACACTGCAAGATATGTCCAAAAAAACTTAAATATTTGGCCAGTTCTTGGTATAGATAACTGATACTGGTTTAGAACAGGGAGATACCTCCTTGACAAGGAGTAGATTGAATTAGATAGACCTCAGCAGACACTGAACTTGTGGACGTGAACACATGTGGAAAGATGGAGTAGCAGGAGAAGTAAAGGAAGAACAGGGTGTAAGAGGGAACATCATTGCCTGCCCTCACAGAGAGGAAGGGCTCGTCCAACATGTGTTGGTGGCTTATCACCACCACGTTGGAGTAAATTCATATAATTTAGTAATTTAAAGGATTTAATAATCCATAAACATGTACTCCAAAGTTGACTGCAGTATTCTGCTTTTGGTGGCTGCTACTTTCATTTCTATTCATTAGTTCCTCTCCCATGAGCTTGCCACACATCTGCGTTTTCACAAGACAGTGGGTATTTTTGGTGAGCGGACTGGCAAATGAAAGACAGAGGGAACTAGTTGGTTATTTCCAGTAATGACTTGCGGTTTCACCATTAAGCAGAGAAGAGATGCTATGATATGTTGTGGTCTTTCAGCTTTCTATCTATGCTAAGTTCATTTCCCATTTTCTAGGCACTTTCTTGGGCAGCTCTGCAGCAATCAAATTAAGGGGGCTATCACTGTGATAATTAAATGCTTTCAGTTGTTAATGCTTGATGTTGCACCTCCTCCCATGGTAGTACACAACGCAAGAGGTGGAAATACCCTGGAAGCTGGAATTGCCCTGCTCTCAGTGACAGGTAAGAACATGCTTCATAATATTTGTGTAAAACAAAAGTCATTTGTGAAGCAAGTGAAGCCTAAATGCTTCCATCTGTATGTACACCACAAATAACTAAATATAAGGAAAATTTGATAAAAGTGTTGGGGAGCAGGATAAGGCAACTGTTTGATTTTACTTTAAGTTTATAGGAAACAATTTCTAAAAGATTTTTCTGCCTTGAAGATCCTGTTCACATGTTCTCAGAGGTTGGAAAAAAAATATGTGGGTGGGTAAATCCAAAGGCATTTGCTTAGGGCTGGTTCAGATAACCTACTCTGCAGATCTTTATGTGATGACAGCGAATCATCACTTTGATGCATTGCTGATCAATAGAAGGAAATTGTAGAGCAGCAAGTATGATATAACTGTTAAAAGATATGCAAGGAAAGCTGCATGCATGGATAGATGGATGTGTAGACATATCTCTCTAACCATCTATCTACCTATCATTTGTCTATCTATCCATGCAAAGGCAAAACCTACACACCTAACTGCTAATGATGGCTAATTCAGGGAAGGGAATTTGGTAGGGATGGAGTGAGAACAATGAAGACGGAGGACATATTTTACTTACGTATTTCTGTTTTGTTTAAATTGTTTGCAATTAATTACTTCTGAAGTTTAAAGATGCCTCATAAAGAGAAGATAGCAAGTAAATAAATCACCAGCTGGGATCCAAAATATAAAAGTGAGTTGTTTAAAATGACAGCATAATATTTTTTTAGCAGTGACAAATTAACTGCTTTGATCTCGGTATGATGGGTTTATAAAAGCTTATGGGGAAAAATGATAAATATTTAGTTATAACAATTTTTTCAATGGCAAATATCTTGTTCCTTGGAAATGAATCGAAAAGAATAAGAGGTAAAGTATGAGGATGAAAGTGCTACAAAATAGGAAATCCTGGGATTGAGCTGTAACTTTCATGTAAAGGTGCATCTGAGGCAATACAAACAGAACAACGACAACAAAACCCACATGTTTGGATGATAGTGACTGCATTACTTTGTGTGTGTGTGAGTTCTCAATCAGTCCGGCTCTTTGCGACCCAACGGACTGTAGCCCACCAGGATCCTCTGTCTGTTGGATTGTCCAGGCAAGAATACTGGAGTGGGTTGCCATTCCTTTTTCCAGGGGCATTCCTTCACAATGTAAATTCAATTTAATAGACTTGTGATTATATAGTGTTATGGACTCAACTGTGGCCCCCATCCCCCAAAATCTGTATGTTGAAGCCCTAACCTCCACTGTAACTATATTTGGAGGTAGGTCTTTAATGAGATAATTAAGGTTATATGAGGTCATAAGGGCAGGGTCCTAATCCAATAGGACTGATGTCTTTATAAGAAGAGGGAGACACTCCAGGAATGTGTGTACACAGAGAAAGGCCAGTGGGAAGGTGGCCATCTACAAGCCAGGAAGAAAGGTCTCACCAGAAGCCAATCTTGCTAGCAACTTGATCTTGGACTTTCCAGCCTCCAGAACTGTGAGAAAATAAATTTCTACTGTTTAAGCCACCCAGTCTATGGTATTCTATTATGGCAGCCCAAGCTAATACATTTACCTTACCATATGCAATTTGTGCGAGAGTAGAAGAATGATTACAGAAATGAACAATACCAGGACTCTGCCTTCTAGGATCGAAGCACAGTAATACATGATTAAGAACATGATTCTGGAGCAAGACTGTACTGTGTGACCATGAGCAAGTTACTTAACCTTTTTGATAATCTATTTCCAATCTGTAAATTGAAGATAATAATAGTATGTAGGTTATAGTATTATGAGGTTAAATGCTTACTATTTGTAAAGAACCTAGAACAATATCTGGAACACAGTAAAAACAATCTAAGTATTTGTTAAACAAATAGATGAGTATTGTCCATTGGAAAAGAGGATATAAGATCAGAAATATGAAGAATAACTTAAAATAGTAATGAGTTATTTATAATTTTCATTTAATACCTCAGATAAACTTAAGCATTCTCTATAAAGATTATGAAGTGCCTCTATTAATGTAAATCCAAATTATGATGTTAAAAAGAAGATGAAATTAATAGTAATATACCAATGTTGCTTTATTAATTGTGACAAGTATACTATATTTCTGTAAGATGTTAATAATAGGGGACATTGACTATGAGATATACAAGAACTCTTTGTGCTATTTTTTCAATAATTATAGGTAAGTCTGAAACTATTCTTAAAAATTATGTTTGGAAAAGAAGATAAACTAAGGAATAATTTTTTACTTTAGTGAAATATTGACCATTAAATAATAAAATTTAGGAGTCTAGCAGTAGTAATTTTTCATTCAAACCTATTTTATAGAGGATGGTTGATTTCAGTTTCCTTTACAAATATCTAATTTTCAAGATCAAATTCATAAGGGAATTAAAAGGACTAGAAAAAAGGGCATTAATTTAGAAGGTGGGATAAATAATGTTTCCCCGAGTTCTGCCTTAAATTAGAGTATGGCCTGGCTCACATCACAGTGACGTCTGGGCATCAGTTTCCCATTGGTCACTTTTCCTCCAAAATTTTAAATTCTAAACCTTTTGGTATCTACTTCACAAACCAAGGCAGCTCCAGGAAGCAGACTCTAACCTATGGAACAGTCATCCAGGCCTAGAGCAAAACTACTGTATGCAGCTGGTGTGCCAATTTTTGAGTATGTGCAAGTGGGTTGTGAAACAACCAGAGAACATACATTATAAAGAGTCAGAATTCAGGGATAGGTTTTCATAGTGTATACTATTCAACAGATCAGTCATTCAGGTTTATATAGGAGTAACTAATGAACCAACCCTGACACTAAAATATTTACATAAAGCTTGCAAGGGGCAATGACATTATAAATAAGTACATGTGCTAAGGGCATGTTATTAACAGATAAATTTTGATGCAGAGAAAGAGGGGGCTGGAAGTGTCCTACAGAGGCAAGGGAGAAAGAAAGTTATGAACTAAGGCAAGAACATTTCAAGCCAAAGAGAAGAAAGCATATAAAGGTTAAAAGAGTTGACACCATCATATCATCAGCCTGATGCCAACTGATGTTGAAGAATGCCATCACAGATATACTCTGATGAGATAATACACAGTTCTGGTTCTGAAGGCCACCTGTTGAAAAAGCAGGAATAATGACACCTGTTCAATCAATACATCTGGTGAGAAATTCAGTTGTCCCTGAAGTCCTTTTCTATTCCACTACTAGTTTAAATTGTTATTCATGTTGTCAAGTTTACTGTTAAAATTGCATTATTTTCCTTTTGTGAATTACTATCATAACATATTTATATGTATTCAGTGATTACATGTAAAAGAAAATAATGATTTGTAGGCTATAATTTCTTTTTTGCCTAAAGAACTCATATTCTCATCTTAGCAAATTATAAAACCCATGAAAGCCCCACATCCTTCATGTCCTGCATGTTGTTTGATTAGATGTGAATACACACAGATGTGCAGTGAAGTTTATTTTTCTTTTAACAATTTTAAAAGCATTGATTTAGACAGAAGTTCAAGAAAATGGACAGCTACTGTATTGGCTTTGGTCTTGATATAATTTAAAATATGTGTGCTTAAAATACTGAAAACTAACAGCACTCCTAATTGTTCTAACACTATTAACCATTTTGAGTCAATCTTTTTGGGCAGACATATATAAACAGAATATTTACATTCTAGAAAACAATGATGTATTCTAGGTAGAGTAAAAGAGATTCTCTTCTGCTTATCTTCTGTCTAGAAGCATGTTTTATCAAGCATAAGTCTGGACAGAAGTAGTGAGATTTTTGTGTTTTTTTTTTTTTTTTTTTAGTCAAGAGAAAGCTCTTCTGAACTGAAGCAACTTAGGCAACAATTGTTCTTTACAACTCTAGCTCTCAGGATGTAAACACCGTGTCTAACAACCAAAAACATGTCCTGAAGCTGCAAATACATCCAATCTATATGTTTATGCAATCAGTTTATTATGTTTGATCTATATGTATATGTAATCAGCTAAATAAAACTTTGCACTTCAGGACTTCCTTGGTGGTCCAATGGTAAAGACTTAGTGCTTCCTCCACAGGAGGCGCAAGTTCAGTCCCTGGTAGGGGTACTAAGATCTCACACTAGACCAATTTCTAACCATTATATTCTAGCTTAAGGTCACCACATTGTACAACATCAGGAGACTTTATTCACATTTTACTCCACATATAACTCTACAATGAAGTTAGGTGAATTGTGCCCTCTTTGAATTGTACAGCATAGTTTCCCTGCTGCTGCTGCTGCTGCGTCGCTTCAGTCGTGTCCGACTCTGTGCGACCCCATGGACTGCAGCCTACCAGGCTTCTCCGTCCATGAGATTCTCCACGCAAGAACACTGGAGTGGGTTGCCATTTCCTTCTCCAAAGTTTCCCTGCTATAGCTCATAAAAACTATGAAATGAAAAATGTGTATCAATAAATCTCATTACTAAATTCTTCCTCTCACTTTTAGCGAAATCAGACTTTCAAAGACCATAGTATAATATTTTTCAAAGAGAGATCTTGTCTTAGATGTTTTATTTTGTTTTCCTTTTCCTTCTAGCATTCCCTTCTTTGGGACAAAGACTCTTCCCCCACTCCCAGCAATTTTGGTGATGATATCAATCTCCGGTGATTATTACAGTGATGGACATGGCATCCAGGCCTGACCAATTATGGGAGGTATTGCCTGGAAGACAGTGATTGGTCCAAGGGTCAGCACGTGATCCCAGCAGGGCCAATCATAGTTCTTCCATAGGTTTGCTATGTGGATGTAGTGCTGTGAACATGTATTTCTCGGGACGTTGGCAGCAATTTCCTCTATTAGAGGGAAATCACCTATGTAAAATTAGAGCAAGAGGTAAAAGCCAAGTAGAGAAAAGAAAAGTAAAGGGATGAGAAACAGAAGAAAATATTCCTGAGGACATCTACTTGAGTCCTTGAATTTACCTCTAATCTCCCAGCTATGTTTGAAAATTACTTATTTTGTGTGCAAATAACTTGATTACCAGAACTCATGATTACAAGTTTTTCATTCCTCCCAGGAGACTATTCTGAGTCTGGTCAACTTAAAGCCATATAATTCTACATCCTCTCTCAGAAATAGAAACAGAAAAGAAATTATTTAAAACACTGGTGTTATTAATTCACTTGATCCAAGATATTAAGGCAATGTTTCCAGGAATAGTTAAGGTTACTAATGCTATATAGCAGATATAGTGAGTGAAATTTTAAAAATATCTTCTTCATTATAAAACTTTTCAAAAGAGCACAGTTTTTTTAGAATAAGATAAGGGCTACTTATATCACTACCACCAAGTGTTACCAAATCTTCACATGTTTTCACACTGCTGCTGCTGTTGCTGCTGCTGCTGCTGCTAAGTCGCTTCAGTCGTGTCCGACTCTGTGCGACCCCATAGACGGCAGCTCATCAGGCTCCACCGTCCTTGGGATTCTCCAGGCAAGAACACTGGAGCAGGTTGCCATTTCCTTCTCCAATGCATGAAAGTGAAAAGTGAAAGTGAAGTCGCTTAGTCGTGTCGGACTCTTAAAAGTGGAATTAATTTTCCCTTTTATGTGCTATAGATTCTTTCCCATATTAAGTGCACAGAGGAAAAGTCAAGATATGAGCATTAATTCTCATCCAAATTCTGTCAGTAATTTATGTCCCCACTTAAAAACCCCAAAAATAAAATCAAATCATACTTCTTAGGATGATTGTGGGAGTCAAGTGATATATACATATAAATCAAGTACCATGACCAGAATTTAACCAACCGGATGGAAGCTGTCTAATAAATGGTAATTGTTATTTTATAAACGAGGAGACTAAGGCATAGAGCGCAAAGAAAGCAAATAAAAGCCTTTAAAAAAAGAAGAGTTTTGATTCTAAATGCCATGTTCCAATCTCCTTCTCTGCCCTTCCAGCGAAGCAGTCTGCAAAAAGCTTCTTCACACTTTCTTCTATTTGATCTTTATAACAACCCTAAGAGGTTTATGCAGAAAATTGCTCTTTATCTCTGTGGGGAAGTGAATTTTAATGGATGAGTTTTAATGGCTGTTTAAGCTAATTGAAAAGATGGGCCAGCATCACAACTCCAACATGAGAAGTTGAAGAGAGAGACAAAGAACAACACATTCGTGAACTGAGAAGCCAGAGAATACAAGGCTGATGGCACTACTCAGAACATACACATTCAAGAGTGACTTGCAAAAACTGGACTCTAAACTCACGCTCACCTGATACTCATAGGCAGTTCCCTTTTTTTTTTTTTTTGTTATTTTAGTTACTTATCCAAAAGCAGTGGAAAGAGGTTCCAGAAGGACATAAAGAAAGATTTTCCTTATTCCCTTAATCCTCTTCATGCTCAGGAGGCAAAGTTGCTGCTCTTACTATTTTAAATAAGGTAACATTTAATACAATTGGTAACATTCAGAATTCCTGCTGCTGCTGCTAAGCCACTTCAGTCCTGTCCTACTCTGTGCGACCCCATAGACGGCAGCCCACTAGGCTCCCCCGTCCCTGGGATTCTCCAGGCAAGGACACTGGAATGGGTTGCCATTTCCTTCTCCAATGCATGAAAGTGAAAAGTGAAAGTCAAGTTGCTCAGTCATGTCCGACTCTTAGCGACCCCATGGACTGCAGCCTACCAGGCTCCTCTGTCCATGGGATTTTCCAGGCAAGAGTACTGGAGTGTGTCAGAATTCCTAATTTGTACAAAACACTATGAAAGTTACTTAAGCTCTAATTCTTTCAACAATCTTTCTCTGGCAACAGAGAAGCCCTAGATCACCCAGCTGGAATTCTCTTTTCTTCTTCCTCTTACTCTTCTTTATTTCTTCCTCCCTCCCTCCTTGTCTCTCTGCCTCTCTCTCTTACACACACACACACACACACACACACACACACTCACACTCACAGAGGCATTTATTTATTTTGCACTGCTGCAGAATGACAACTCTATAATTACCACAAGTTCTGTCTCAAAGTTAAACAGTTACCTTAATGTTTTGTATTCTTTTCCAAACAGAATATCCTCAATTTGCTGTACACCAGAAACTAACAAAACATTGTAAATCAACTATACTTTAATAAAAAAAAATATTTGGGCACCTTCAAAACACTCAAGCCAATGGTTATAAGGGAAAAGACATATTTGGGAAGTTGTGGTGAGTTTACCTTCCATCTTGAACTCTCCATCCATCTAACAGTTTCAATCATCATTCCTAAATATGCACAGACCATTTATTTAGAAAGTATTCACTGAGTATACATGAAAATCCTACAGGCACCATTAACCTATTGGTAAGCAAAAAATTAAAATCCTTTGTGATGGATCAAAGTACAGAGTTCTCTTTCACTGACTATAGTAAGATGAAAGAGGGAAGTTATTAACCTGCTGAAAAGTTCAGTAAAGTTCAACTTCATATTATCAAATTCCATTCTCTTTTTTTATCCCATTGGTTTACCCAAGATGGTTAAACCATACTATGGTTTGAAGAATTCATCAGGTAGACTTGAAATTCACATGTATTAGTACTCTGACATATACAGTTTTTAAAGTGAAGAGAAGGAACTCCCTAGAGTTCGGCAGCATCGTGGCCTCAGGATTCTACCTCAGAGACATTTCTTCACATTGTCTACTTTCCATAGATAAGTGGAGTCAAAGACCATACATACACTGTTGTGGCAGAGGCTGTGTTGGTATGGTGAAGAGATTCAAGAACTGACCCTCAGGAGATCTGGATTTTAAAACTCCCAAGTCATTCACTAGCTGGATGACAACAGTGAGCCTCAGTTTTCTTAATAGTAAAATAACAGATTGCATGATTGGATGATTTTGAAGGTCTATTTCAGATAGAAGACATGAATCATTACAGTTTTCAGAACTTTTTAACTACTTCTGATGTCTACATAAAGAATGAATTAGTCTCATTTATCTGTTAATTTATTCATTTAATTATTCATTCATTCATTCCTAGCATACTGCAGTTAATATCATGAGTTTTATGGTCAAGCCCTTTGATTCAGGGCTTGGTATCTCTACTTACTAGATAAATGACCACAAACAATTAACTTACTAACTTCTTTGTGACCCTGTTTCCTCATTTCTCAATGAAAATAATTTTACCTTCATCATAAGGTTACTGGAAGGTGTATTAGTTAAGGACTCTTCAAAGAAACAGAACAAACAGAATGTGTGTGTGGGGGGGGCGGGGAGTGGTGCGTGAGTGTGTGTGTGTGTGTGTGTGTGTGTGTAGAGAGAGAGAGAGTTTAAGGAATTGGCTTACAAGATTGTGAAGGTTGGGAAGTTCACAATCTGCAAGGCAGGGAAGCAGGCAAGACCCAGGGAAAAACTGATACTGCATCTCGAGTTCAAAGGCAATCTGGAGGCAGAATTCCCTCTTTCTTGGAGGACGTCAATCTTTTTCTTAAGGCCTTCAATTGATTGAATGAGGCCCCCCATATTATGGAGGGCAACAGCTTTACCCAAAGTGTATTATTGATTCATATGTTAATCTTATCTAAAAATACTTTTATAGCAACATCCAGATGTATTTGACCAAACTTCTGGGTCCCATGGCCTAGCTAAGTTAACATATAAAATTAACTATCACAGAAGGAATACTGACAAAGTGGGTGACAAACAGCACAATGTCTAACATAAAAAGCAAATAATAAAAAGTATCTATTATTATCACACTTGTTTTGCTGGATATTAGGTTAGGTTCTGAAGACATAACAACTCCATACGATACACTCTTTGTTGGTCCTTAATGAACTTACATTCTAAACATGGACCCTAATAAGCTACCTGACCATTACAATATAGAATTCTGAATACTGAGAGGGAAAGAGTACTATGAGAAATATGAGTGCCATAAGAATACATAAAGGGGCCTCAAATCAGAAAGGATAAAGGGATAACAGCTAAGATCTAATGAGTGAACAGACTTTGGTCAGGTAAATGGACATGGAAGGAAAGAAGTGTATGGCACTAAAAATGAGAAAGAACATTATCTATTCATAGAATGGCAAGTAGTTTATCATTTGTTGGGGCACTGGATGGAAGAAGCAAGTGAAGACAAAAAGAGAGATGGACAGGGTGAAGCCTATAAACAACTCTTGCCAAGATAAGGAGTTTGGACTTTACCCCCAAAGCAATAATGACCTAAATATAGTTGCAATGTTGGGAATAGAGAGAAGAGCCAAATTTGGGAGATCTTAATAGATGGGTGGATAAGACATGATGATGAATTAAATGTTTGAGGTGGAAAGAAGGAGGAATGCTGAATCTTAGGAGTCAGCTGATGCTATGTTTAGAAGCTGCTATAACTTTTTTGGACCCAATAAATGATATCTTGAAGAATATTGGAGAACTTTGCACTAGTCATCTACACTTTCTGTTCTTCATTTTCCTCATCTGTAAAATGAAGATGCTAGACTCAATGCTCTTTGAAAGGCCTGTTTTGCTCTAAAATTCTACAGTCCTATGACTATTTTTTAACTTTGTACATGAATGCATATCTGCATACGGATTTTGTACGACCAACTCAGTAAACTGAAGAGCAATGAACAGTATCATCATAGTGGTATTTAACTATGATTTTGCAATTATTACAGGATGCCACAATGAGAAAGATGAGGAAATTAGATTACACATTCTAGTATCTTTTACAATCTGAACTGTCAGAAAAATATGGGTGGTTGACGTTGCAGATCTAAAAAGATTAGATGAATTGTTCTAACTAGAATCAGAGTTGATAAGGAAATTTCTGTGAGTAGTGAAACAGACCAAAAAGTTGATTGGTGAAAAAAAAATGCATGGGAGAGAGAAATGAGCGAGCATTTCTTTTTCTGCTATGTGTTTTCAAAAAAAAAAAAAAATTGATTGCTCTAGTTTCAAGCACTTGATTTATCTTTTATGACACTTGAAAAATAGTATTTGCTGTATGTGCTACATCACTTCAGTCATGTCTGACTCTTTGCGACCCCATGGACTGTAGCCCACTGGGTTCCACTGTCCATGGGATTCTCCAGACAAGAATACTGGGGCATATTGCCATTTCCTCCTCCAGGGACTCTCCCCAACCCAGGGGTCTAACCTACATCTCTCACAACTCCTGCATTGGCAGGTGGGTTCTTTACCACTAAAGCTACCTGGAAAGACACGTGTTTTTTGCTCTATATTTTAGAGTTTATTTGGTGTTCTAATAAAGGAGCTGCAGAATCAGAGGAAGAAGATGAAATCAAATGAGCATTTGAACTAAAAACCAGTCTAGATGGTCATCAAAATCAAGCTGAATTTAAAATATTATGAAGTCTTTTTGAACAAGAACTGAATGGTGAAAAGATTTTCAGAGATAATCTGGTATAAGCCATTCAGAACCTGGTTGATTGGATACTAGTGTTCCTTTTACCTGGAAAACTTAAGGAAACTAACATAATACTGCAATTCTACTTTCTCCTCTTCTAATAGAGTGCTGGGAACAAATATCTTGCAACATGAATATTGTATTTATTAATATTAGTTATCATTTATTTGGTTGGACTGACAGAAAATGATTAGAAAACATTTTATCAAAAATTCAGAATGCATTTCTAATTTAGATGAAATTCAAGTTGATTGGGAAGGTGTCTATAATTTGCTAGACAGTGTTTTAAAAACAATCAACCAATTTAGTTCCAAGTAATTTGTTCTCATTTTATTGTACCTAATTGTGTAAATAATCATTACAGATCATATTAGTAACTAATTTTCTTGGGAGAAGGAGGAGAGTCTATATTCAAACTTCATTTTGACAAAGTCTGCCATAATATTACCAAGTACTATTCTAAGGGCTATGGGATTTATCTAAGGGCTATACGAATTCAATAAATCTTCTGACCTCACAATAATAATTGAAAATAATATTATCTTTATCACTTCACTGAATTAATAATTGAATACTGACTCACATTCTTCCCTGATTTAATTCTAAACCTGTGAGTTACCTTTTCCTGATAGCTATTCTCAAATGATCCTTTCATTGTACAGCTATAACTCTAATTTAACTCTTTTCAGATGTGTTTGAATTACAGATCAATTTTTTTTTCTACCAAATTCTACTACAATGTAAATTTACTTAAATATCTAAGTAAGTTTAAATACCTTATTCCAAGGCAATAAATGAATTCAGATAACCTTAGGATTGATGAACCAGGTGAAACTTAACCCAAATAATAATACTTTATATAATTTTGCTGATGTTGTATTCAGTCTATTTTGTTTCTATTGTATTATAATCCTCTAAAGGCAAGGATAGCACTTATTTTTCAAAATGTATTTCAAGTACTCACTGCAATTTTCAGTCCCTGCTGGTATTCAAATCAAGAAGAGTTGACCAAGCTGAGGCACCTGTGCTGGGGGTCCATTCATACCAGCATTTGGAGTCCAGAAGAGAGGAACCAACTACAATTGAAGATGCTTCTGAATTGACAAGGAAAGGTAAGGGCCAGAGGTTTGATTCCAAAATCAAGGCATCAGACAATGTCAAGGAGCAAGCCAGGTAAATAGAGGTTAAGTAAGAAAGTGAAAAGGGCAAGAAAAAGAAACAAAACAAAAAAAAAGAGGCAAGTCAAGGATCAAAAGCTGAGCAGAACCCAAGTGGGTACAAGGGCAGGACCTGAAACACCAGGGTCCTCTTGTGACCACAGCCCCTGCTCAAGGTTCGAGGCTCTCTGTCCTTATGGACTCTCAGGCAGACCAGAATGGACTTTGCATAAGCCATGGGACATTTTTCCTGGCCTAGAAGCTAAGTTACCTGGCCTAGTACGAAGTTACTTTTAGGCCTAACCTTGTAAGATGGGGACATCTCCTTTCAAGCAAAAGAATGAGGTCAGGAACCATTTATTTTTATAAGTTCAGAGAAAGGAAGAAAGAACACAAAGTATTTCCAAAGAGATCCAGGAATATTTCGTCTCATTTCTATTTTATTGATAAACACTTTACTTCTCACTGGTGGCTCAGATGGTAAACAATCTGCCTGCAGTATAGGAGATGCAGGTTCGATCCCTGGGTTGGGAAGACTGCCTGGAAAAAGGAAAGACTACCCACTCCAGTATTCTTGCCTGGAGAATTTCATGGATAGAGGAGTTTGGCAAGCTATAGTCCAGGAGGTTGCAAACAGTTGGCCATGACTGAGTGACTAACAACACTTTCCTTTTCCCAGCAGAACTTTGCTCCCTAGTACAGTGGCTTATGTGTATCTTTGTTGTCCGCTTTTTCTGTGACCTTTACCTGAGGTCTTTTCCTCTGGGAGAATGGTGAGGTGGTGAGGGAAGACATAAAGCTCTGAGTGTCCCCTAAGGGTTTGCATGTGGGGCTAAAATTCCCCTCTACTATAATCTTTCCTGGATTAACCCATCTACACTATATACCAACCAAAGGTGATGTGGTTGCTACCCACTGCCCCAAAAAGGCATATCAGTGGAAAATCAGAAGAAAACAGCTGTTCTAATCCATGCCATTATTTCTCTTATTTATCTGGGACCAGTAACAGGGACAACTCAGGTTCTCAAGTCCACAAATGAATGATGCATTAACATAGCTACAGAATCCTCTAAGACTTGATAGAACATCATTTCAAGTCACATTATGAACTAGACAAAGGAAGTTCCCCTAGTCTCTTCCCCATTTGTTAAGCATTATCAACATAACTGTACAAAAAAGGTCCTCATGACCCGGATAACCACAGTGGTGTGGTCACTCACCTAGAGTCAGACATCCTGGAGTGTGAAATCAAGTGGGACTTAGGAAGCATTACTATGAACAAAGCTAGTGGAGGTGATGGAATTCCAGCTGAGCTATTTCAAATCCTAAAAGATGATGCTGTTAAAGTGCTGCATTCAATGTGCCAGCAAATTTGGAAAACTCAGCAATGGCTATAGGATTGGAAAAGGTCAATTTTCATTCCAGTCCCAAAGAAGGGCAATGCCAAAGAAGGTTCAAACTGCCATATAACTTTGCTCTTTTCACATGTTAGTAAGGTAATGCTCAAAATTCTTCAAGCAAGGCTTCAACAGTAAAACTGAGAACTTCAAGATTACAAGCTGGATTTAGAAAAGACAGAGGAACCAGAAATCAAATTGCTAACATCCAATG
Organism: Bubalus kerabau; assembly: GCF_029407905.1. Classification (NCBI taxonomy): domain Eukaryota; kingdom Metazoa; phylum Chordata; class Mammalia; order Artiodactyla; family Bovidae; genus Bubalus; species Bubalus kerabau. The sequence goes on from NC_073627.1 coordinate 120,697,368, forward strand.
GATCATAGGAAAAGCAAGGGAATTCCAGAAAAACATCTACTTCTGCTTCATTGACTATGCTAAAGCCTTTGACTGTGTGGATCACAACAAACTGTGGAAAATTCTTAAAGAGGTGGGAATACCAGACCACCTGACCTGCCTTCTGAGAAACCTGTATGCAAGTCAAAAAGCAACAGTTAGAACCAGACCTGGAACAGCAGACTAGTTCAAAATTGGGACAGGAGTATGTCAAGACTGTATATTATCATCCTGCTTATTTAACTTCTATAAGAATATGTCATGTGAAATGCCAGACTGGATGACTCACAGGTTGAATCAAGATTGCTGGGAGAAATGTCAATAACTTCAGATACTCAGATGATACCACTTTAATGACAGAAAGTTAAAAGGAACCAAAGAGGCTCTTGATGAAGGTGAAAGACAAGAGTGAAAAATCTGGCTTAAAACTCAACATTCAAAAAACTAAGATCATGGCATCTGGTCCCATCACTTCACAGCAAATAGATGGGGAAAAAACATAAACAGTGAGAGATTTTATTTTCTTGAGCTCCAAAATCACTGCAAATGGTGACTGCAGCCACGAAATTAAAAGACGCTTACTCCTTGGAAGAAAAGCTATGACCAACCTAGACAGCATATTAAAAAGCAGAGACATCACTTTGCCTATAGAGGTCTGTCTAGTCAAAGCTATGGTTTTTCCAGTAGTCATGTACAGATGTGAGTTGGACCATAAAGAAGGCTGAATGCCAAAGAATTTGTGCTTTTGAACTGCGGTGTTGGAGAAGACTCTTGAGAGTTCCTTGGACTGCAAGGAGGTCCAACCAGTCATCCTAAAGGAAATCAGTCCTGAATATTCACTGGAAGGACTGATGCTTAAGCTCAAACTCCAATACTTTGGCCACCTGATGTGAAGAGCCAACTCATCGGAAAAGACCCTGATGCTGGGAAAGATTGAGAATAGGAAGAGAAATGGGCGACAGAGAATAAGATGGTTGGATGACATCACCGACTCGATGGACATGAGTTTGAGCAAACTAAGGGAGACAGTGAAGGACAGGAAAGCCTGGCATGCTACAGTCCATGGGGTTGCAGAGTCGACAGACATGACTGAGTGACTGAACAGCACCAACAAATCAACAGAACAGAACAAAAGAAAAAACTCACTTGATTAGATTTCCAGAAGAATGCAAATAATAATAATATGTTAATAAAATGGGATATTACAATTAAGATAGCTCAGTAAACATACACATATACATACCTCTTCTCATTATTGATTCAGTTCCTTTTTAATCACAAGGAAATGAAAGTTCTGAAAAAAACCACAAAGGTCCCATTTAGTTGCCATATTCTCATCTTTTAGCAGCTATAGGCAGGGCTGCTTCCATTAGAATCAAGTAGCTGGTCAGAGGATTGAAGAATTCCAATTTAAAGTCTCTTATGTGTATTGCCTTTCCAAAAGTTACAGTATCACCTGAACACATAAAATGTCACAGCAGCAGATCTATATCCATATCCATACATTTTAGACAAGAAGATTGGCTAGTGTCTAAATATCAAGTTCCTTATACTGAAATATTTCAAAACACAATCCGTGGAAATTAAAGATGTGTTTAGCAAGGATGGGAATAGTAGGCAAACAGAGAGGTGTCCCCACAAAACTAAAGTAGCTCCATTTTAAAAAGTATTTTATATATATGTGATATATAGATATAGGGTCTCCTCAGAATATCTTATTTGCAAAACAGGTTCTGATCTTCCTGAAAGAAACTGGAAACTATTGTCATATAAAATAATGTTTCCCAAGCTGAAGTAGTGCTTCCAGAGTATTTCCAATAAATGTCTCATAATCAAGAATCACATGGCTGTACAGCTGTAGATCTTGGGGGCATTGGAGGGTAGGGAGGCTGGGAAAGGACAGCAAAATCCCTTCCCTCTGAGAAAATCAAAGAAAAAAGCTTCATGGTTTCTATTCATCAAGTGCAATCAATTAATCCATGCTAGTTGACCAGTGACCATCACCTCTGAACTTAAAACTCAAGTGGCCACCCAGGAATTTCACTTCTGGATATTTATTTGAGGGAAGAGAAAGACTAAGTCCACAAAAAGCCTTCTATGGGAATGTTCACGGTAAATTTATTTATCATAACTCCAAGCTGGAATCAGCTCAGATGCCCATCAGCAGGACAAACTGTAGTATGTCCACACCAATCATTTGGCAATAAAAATGAAACTATGGATACATGCCAAAATAGGAAAAAATAATCTCAAAGCTATTGTGTGGAGTCAAAAAAGCCAGACCAGATAAAAATCACTATGCATTGCATGATTCCATTCATAGGAAGTTCTAGACTCTAAATCTAATGTATGGCAGAAAAAAATCAGAACAGTGGTGACTTCAGGGAAGGTTGACAGGGAAGGGGCACAAAGGAAGTTTCTAGATTGATGGAAACATTCTACATTTTGATTGAGGTATAGGTTATACGACTATATTTGTTGAAACTGGTCAAACTATATACTTCAGAGTTGTGTGTTTCCCTGTATGAACACTTTATCTCAACAGATTGAACTTGTGGGGAAAATATGCATCTGAAAAATTAGATATGAGAAAAATTATAAGAAAGTGGTTTTAAAACCTTATGAGCTCAGAGTAGAAAACAATTTTTTTAATTAATTTTAATTGAAGGATAATTACTTTCCAAAATTGTGATGGTTTTTGCCATACATCAACATGAATTGGCCACAGCTATAAATGTGTTTCCCCCATTCTGAACACCCCTCCCTCTTCCTCCCGACCCTATGCTTCTGGGTTGTCCCAGAGCACCAGCTTTGGGTGCCCTGCTTATTAAACAAGATATACTAAGTTCTATATAGAAAATATTGACCAATATCCTTATTAAAATTTAAAATCTGTGTGATGAGGAACACACAGGAAAAAGTCAATTCAGAAATGACCAATAAACATTCAAAAGGATGCATGACCTCAGGAGTAATCAGGTGAACACAAGTTGTTAAAAAAGAAACTATTTCACACCTATCATGTGATGATAATTTCAGTCTTATGAGCTGGTAAAGCTGTGGGATTATAAATCATACTGCATTGTGGGATTGTCCAGCAGTTTGGCCATTTTAGTAAAAAAGCACATTCTAGTACCTGGTCACTGAATTTCTCTTATAGATCCTAAGAAAGTCAGACATGTGTACAGGGAGCATATGCAAGCATGGTTATTATAGCAGTGTTTATATTACTGAAAAAATGGTTTCCACCTGACTGTCCATTAAAAAAGAGATGTATAAGTAAAAGGTGACATAGACTCATCTGATGTAATATTACATGGTAGTTAAAAAGTTTAAACTAGATCAACATATATCAAGATGGATAGATTTCAAAAACATAAATTTATTCCTTAGTTTTATAGACACATATTTATATTCAAATCTGTAAAAGCTGGATCTTGATATTGGCTACATCTTGGGAGCAGAGAGTGGAAAAGTGAAGTCATTACTGAAAGGGATTCTATCTGAAATGTCTTATTTAAAAATACCTGGAAGGGGAATTCCTTGGTGGTCCAGTGGTTAGACTTCACACTCCCAATGCAGGGGCATGGGTTTGATCCCTGGTTGGGGAGTTAAGACCCTGCATATCACCTGGTGTGACCAAAAAGATAAAAATAAATAAGTAAAATACCTGGAAGAAGCATCATTATATAAATAAATGAATCTTGATTCATTTCTCACACCTTAAACAGAGGTTAACTCCAAATGACTCATAAACATTTGGGTGTTAATTCTAGTTTATTACTCTGGGATAGGCAAATTAGTTCTAAGGTATGACACCTAAAGCACAAGCCATAAGAGAAAACTGGCGTGCTGCGATTCATGGGGTCGCAAAGAGTCGGACACGACTGAGCGACTGAACTGAACTGAACTGAATGATTAAATTGGATTTCATCAACATGCTTTTGCTTTGTGAAAGACACTACTAAAAACATGAAAAGACAAGTCATAGAATGGAAGCAAATATTTGCAAATCACATATCAGACAGAAAACTTATGTACAGAATTTATGAAGAGTTATCAAAATTCAACAAGAAGAAAATAACTGATTTTTTTTTGTTCAATGAGCAAAAATTTGAATAGACACTTCACTAAAGACGATGTGTGCTATGCTTAGTCACTCAGTCATGTCTAACTCTAGCGGTCCCATGGACTGTAGCCTGCTGGGATCCTCTGTCCATGGGGGTTCTCCAGGCAAGAATACTGGAGTGGGTTGCCATGCCCTCCTCCAGGGGATCTTCCCAACCCAGGGACTGAATCCAGATCTCCGGCCTTGTAGGCAGATTCTTTACCATCTGAGCCACCAGGGAAGCTCTCCCTATGCTATATGGTTCAGTCCAGTTCAGTCGCTCAGTCGTGTCCGACTCTTTGCAACCCCATGGACTGCAGCACGCCAGGCCTCCCTGTCCATCAACAAATCCTGGAGCTTACTCAAACTCATGTGCATCGAGTCGGGTGATGCCATCCAATCATCTCATCCTCTGTCGTCCCCTTCTCCTCTTGCCCTCAATCTTTCCCAGAATCAGGGCCTTTTCAAATGAGTCAGCTCTTCGCATCAGGTGGCCAAAGTATTGGAATTTCAGTTTCAATATCAGTCCTTCCAAAGAATATTCAGGACTAATTTCCTTTAGGATGGACTGGTTGGATCTCCTTGCAGTCCAAGAGACACTCAAGAGTCTTCTCCAACACAACAGATCAAAAGCATCAGTTCTTTTGTGCTCAGCTTGCTTTATAGTCCAACTCTCACACCATACATGACTACTGGAAAAACTATAGCCTTGACTAGACGGACCTTTGTTGACAAAGTAATGTGTCTGCTTTTTAATATGCTGTCTAGGTTGGTCATAACTTTCCTTCCAAGGAGTAAGCGTCTTTTAATTTCATGGCTGCAATCACCATCTGCAGTGATTTTGGAGCCAAAAAAATAAAGTCTGACACTGTTTCCCCATCTATTTGCCATGAAGTGATGGGATCAGATGTCATAATCTTAGTTTTCTGAATGTTGAACTTTAAGCCAAGTTTTTCACTCTCCTCTTTCATCAAGAGGCTCTTTAGTTCTTCTTCGCTTTCTGCCATAAGGGTGATGTCATATGCATATCTGAGGTTATTGATATTTCTCCCTGCAATCTTGATTCCAGCTTGTGCTTCCTCCAGCCCAGCATTTCTCATGATGTATTCTGCATACAAGTTAAATAAGTAGGGTGACAATATACAGCCTTGACACATAACTTTACCTATTTGGAACCAGTCAGTTGTTCCGTGTCCAGTTCTAACTGTTGCTTCTTGATCTGCATACAGATTTCTCAAGAGGCAGGTCAGGTGGTCTGGTATTCCCATCTCTTTCAGAATTTTCCAGTTTGTTGTGATCCACACAGTCAAAGGTTTTAGCATAGTTAATAAAGCAGAAATAGATGTTTGTCTGGAACTCTGTTCCTTTTTCCATGATCCAGCGGATGTTGGCAATTTGATCTCTGGTTCCTCTGCCTTTTCTAAAACCAGTTTGAACATCTGGAAGTTCACAGTTCACGTATTGCTGAAGCCTGGCTTGGAGAATTTTGAGCATCACTTTGCTAACGTGTGAGATGAGTGCAATTGCACGGTAGTTTGAGCATTCTTTGGCATTGCCTTTCTTAGGGATTGGAATGAAAACTGACCTTTTCCAGTCTTGTGGCCACTGCTGAATTTTCCAAATTTGCTGGTATATTGAGTATAGCACTTTCACAGAATCATCTTTTAGGATTTGAAATAGCTCCACTGGAATTCCATCACCTCCACTAGCTTTGTTTGTAGTGATGCTTCCTAAGGTCCACTTGCCTTCACATTCCAGGATGTCTGGCTCTAGGTGAGTGATCACATCATCATGATTATCTGGGTTGTGAAGATCTTTTTTGTACAGTTCTTCTGTGTATTCTTGCCACCTCTTAATATCTTCTGCTTCTGTTAGGTCCATACGATTTCTGTCCTTTATTGAGCCCATCTTTGCATAAAATGTTCCCTTGGTATTTCTAATTTTCTTGAGGAGGTCTCTAGTCTTTCCCATTCTATTGTTTTCCTCTAATTCTTTGGGCTGAAAACAACACCCAGTTGTGGATGTGACTGGTGATAGAAGTAAGGTCTGATGCTGTAAAGAGCAATATTGCATAGGAACCTGGAATGTCAGGTCCATGAATCAAGGCAAATTGGAAGTAGTCAAACAGAAGATGGCAAGAGTGAACGTAGACATTCTAGGAATCAGCAAACTAAAATGGACTGGAATGAGTGAATTTAACTCAGATGACCATTATATCTACTACTGTGCACAAGAATCCCTTAGAAGAAATGGAGTAGCCATCACAGTCAACAAAAGAGTCTGAAATACAGTACTTGGATGCAATCTCAAAAATGACAGAATGATCTCTGTTCGTTTCCAAGGCAAACCATTCAATATCATAGTAATCCAAATCTATGCCCTGACCAGTAATGCTGAAGAAGCTGAAGTTGAACGGTTCTATGAAGACCAACAAGACCTTCTAGAACTAACACCCCCCTCCAAAAGATGTCCTTTTCATTATAGGGGACTGGAATGCAAAAGTAGGAAGTCAAGAAACACCTGGAGTAACAGGCAAATTTGGCTTTGGAGTACAGAATGAAGCAGGGCAAAGGCTAATAGATTTTTGCCAAGAAAATGCACTGGTCATAGCAAACACCCTCTTCCAACAACACAAGAGAAGACTCTACACGTGGACATCACCAGATGGCCAACACCAAAATCATATTGATTATATTCTTTGCAGCCAAAGATGGAGAAGCTCTATACAGTCAGCAAAACAAGACCAGGAGCAGACTACGGCTCAGATCATGAACTCCTTATTGCCAAATTCAGACTTAAATTGAAGAAAGTGGGGAAAACCACTAGACCATTCAGGTATGACCTAAATCATATCCCTTATGCCTATACAGTGGAAGTGAGAAATAGATTTAAGGGACTAGATCTGATAGAGTGCCTGATGAACTATGGATGGAGGTTTATGACATTGTACATGAGACAGTATCAAGACCATCCCCAAGAAAAAGAAATGCAAAAAAACAAAATGGCCATCTGAGGAGGCCTTACAAATAGCTGTGAAAAGAAGAGAAGTGAAAAGCAAAGGAGAAAAGGAAAGATATACCCATTTGAATGCAGAGTTCCAAAGAATAGTAAGGAGAGACAAGAAAGCTTTCTTCGGTGATCAATGCTATACAGTAGGTCTTTGTATATCTGTTTCATATTCAGTAGTATGTTTTTATTAATCCCAAATTCCTAATTTTTCCCTCCCCACTGCTTTCCTATTTTATAACCATAAATTTGTTTTCTATGTCTATAAGTCTATTTCTGTTTTGTAAATAAGTTCATTTGTATTATTTTTTTAAGATTCCACATATAAGTAATGTCACTGGCATGGGTTGCCATGCCCTACTCCAGGGGATCTTCCCAGCCCAGGGACTGAATGCAGCTCTCCCTCAATGCAGGAGGATTCTTTACCATCTGAGCCACCAGCAAAGCCCAAAGGCAATATGTGGATAGGCTAATAAGTACATTAAAGATGCTCAACATCACTGGATGTTCAGTTCAGTTCAGTAGCTCAGTCATGTCCGACTCTTTGCGACCCCATGAACTGCAGCACGCCAGGCCTCCCTGTCCATCACCAACTCCCGGAGTTCACTCAGACTCACATCCATCGAGTTGGTGATGCCATCCAGCCACGGAAATGCAAATTAAAATCCCAAAGAGAACGCACTTAACAGAATAGCTTTTGATAAAAAAAAGAATGTGACAATTCCTTGCAGATGGGGATAAGGGGCACCTGGAATCTCGGGTATGTTGCTGGAAAATCAGTAGTCCAGCTACTTTGGAAAGCTTCAGGCAAAGAAGCATAGGTGCTGCTGTTGAAATGACAGCCACTGAGGAAGCAGTAAGAACAAGAGGATATGGGTGGTGTACCCGCAGTGTCTGTTTCCACCCCCATATTACTGTATGTCACTTCCCACTTTACCAAGGGCTCTGACCGATTCCTGTAAGGAGGTCAATCTAGCCATAAAAGGTCACTCTTTCATATACCACAAGGCTTTTCCCATAACCTTGACTAAGGAACACAAAAAATAGGAAAGAAAACAGGGTGTCTGTCACCAAACTGGAGACACAGTCAAACCAATAGCCTACACAGCAATGTCCTGTGTATTTAGAGGTAAGCCTGCTCTGTCCTTGGAGAAGAATGACCACATTCCACTCTGTATATGGAATGTTACTCAACAGATGTGAAAATTGCTTTTGTAGATTGAGGTTACTGAGTGAGTCTAGTGAAAAGGTAGAAAGAGGGTGAGGGAGATGAAGGAAAGGGAAAGAACAAAAGCCCCTACATTTCTGCCAGTGCCTCATCCAGCTCATGAGTTCCTCTCCCAGGGCAGGGCAGATTCTCTCTATATGGAGGGAGGTCCAGAATGATTTCTTCATGCAGTTTAAAGTCCCCTGGAAACTTGTGCCCACCTCTGCATCTCCTCCACAAGTTCATCTAGATCTGCTGCCCTGCACCAAATGTTATTTGTATCTCTGCTGCTGCTGCTAAGTCGCATCAGTCGTGTCCGACCCCATAGACGGCAGCCTACCAGGCTCTCCCGTCTCTGGGATTCTCCAGGCAAGAACATTGGAGTGGGTTGCCATTTCCTTCTCCAATGCATGAAAGTGAAAAGTGAAAGTGAAGTTGCTCAGTTGTGTCCGACTCTTAGCGACCCTATGGACTGCAGCCTACCAGGCTCCTCTGTCCATGGGATTTTCCAGGCAAGAGTACTGGAGTGGGGTGCCATTGCCTTCTCCTTATTTGTATCTCTAGGAGATTTAAATACTGGTCATGATGCCATCCACTATAGTAGACAATGATGGGAAAAAAAAATTAGACAAGGACCCACTTGATTTTCTCTCTTTTCTCTGACAACTCTACTAGGTAACTGTTAAAAACCATCTTTAGTACATAAAATTTGCATGAAATAAAATGCATGCATTTTAACAAATGCATATTGCCATACATAAGTACCACTATAGTTAAGATAACAAATCATTTCTATCATGCCCAAACATGCCCTTTGCAGCCAATCTCTGCCCCAGGAAACCACAGCTCTACTTTCCGTTATTACAGTTTAGTCTTGCGTTTTCTAGGATTTCATATAAATGGGATTATAGATTATAGTGTTTTTAGATCTGTTCTTTTGCTCAGTCTAATTTTTGAAGTTCATTCATTTTATTGTGCATGTTAGTTCAGTATAAGAGTTCACTCCTTTTATACTGAATAATATTCCAGATCATTTTTAAGTGTAAGAACAACATTTTCACATCTGGATTAAGAGATAGACAGGAGATAGCAAGCTTAAATGCCTAGAAGCCAGGCAAGTAATGTAAATGGCAGGAAGGGGCTGTGTGAGAAAGTTTATTCTTGAAATGCTAGGCCTCCTTGTTATATCTTTGTTTTCCAAAGAAATATTTTTCCTTCAACTTTGGGGAAAAGATAAGAATAAGTATGATGGTAAATGGCAACTGGCGCTTGGCCTTGATATGGCAGGGGGCAGAAAGGAAAGTAGGGGAGAGTGGCAGTTTTAGAATCCGCATACTAAAGGGAGCAACTTTACTAGGTGGGAATGGGGAACCAGGTTTGAAATGTTATTGTCCTGGAGAAGTAGGAAATCTGGGCTTGCATGTGAAATCTCCTGAGTTTTTAATTTCAGAAATAAATTTGAATTTTGTTAAACACTGAAACAGGACCCCACCCCTACCCCCACCTGGGAGGCATTGTTTTCGTCCTCCGGACAGACTAAAAGCCAGCCCAAGCCACCCACCCTGGCTTGCCTTCTGTGGCATCACCCTGGTCCTGGGAGAACCTCCCACCTAGAGGAAGGCCCAGGGTTGGCTTACCTCACCAGGTCACTGTAGAAACAGGAAAAAAGAAAAGCAAAAGTCTTTCCAAGGTCCCAAGAAGAAGAAAGGGGTCCATTTTGTTCTACATCTAGTATTAAGGTCTCCTGTGGAAACACTAATGGGGACAAAGGGAAAGCCTTTTGCACCCCCTAGGGGTTAGCTTGTACAGAAACAGCCTTAGCGTAAGTGCTTTTTTCCAGAGGTGGCTCAGACTGTAAAGAATCTGCCTGCAATGCAGGAGACCCAGGTTCAATTCCTGGGTTGGGAAGATCCCCTGGAGGAGGAAATGGCAACCGTCTCCAGTATTCTTGCCTGGAGAATCCCATGGACAGAGGAGCCTGGCAGGCTGCAGTCCATGGAGTAGCAAATTGTTGGACACGACTGAGCAACTAACATTTAAACCTTAAACTTAAGGAATAAAAATAATAGGTAATATTTTTGAGTCTTTAGTGGCATCAGACACTGTTATTGGCTGTTCACATAAATTATCCCTTTTAACCCTAGGAGGCAGGCAATATTGCTACCTGCATTTTACAGAAGAGAAATTTACCTTATCCAGTGGTGTGGTTGCTCATGCCTTCAGCCTCAATATAATTTCTTCACTTGGCTTTCAGGATGCCATATGTTTTCTCATCTGCCTCCCATGTCACTGGTTCTTCCTCCTCAGTCTTTATTGTAATCCTCCTGTTCCCCAAGACTTATTGATTTTGGTGTATCCCAGTGACAGTGACTCCCGAATGTCTATCTTGTAGGTGACCAAACTCTCTCCTGAACTGTGGGCCCGTATATGCAGCTCCCTACTTGGCACGTTCACTTGGATGCCTCACTGACATGTCAAATTTAATATACCCAAAAGTGACATTCTCATTTTCTCCCACAAATCAATCCCATCGGAGGCATCCTCCCAACTGCTCCTACTCCAAACTTTGGTCTCACTACTGGCTCCTCACACTCACACCACTTCCTTCCACCCCCACAGCCACCACCCTGGTTTGAGGCATCATAATTTCTCACCTGGATTATCGCTGCAGTATCCTACTTGGTCCTCTTGTTCCAGAATGGGCTATTTAAGAGACTATTCCCAACACAAAAACCAGAGTGATCTTTCTATGCTGTAACTCAGATGGAATAATTTCTCTGCCTAAACTCCTCCCAGGGCTTCCCATTTCATCCAGACTAAATACCAGGTTCCTTCAATGGCCAGTGAGGTCCTCTACCAGCAGGGTTGCTTCTGGATCTACCTCCGACCTCGTCTTCTGTTTAACTCTCTCTTCATGACTCCACTCCTATCACGCTGGTATCCATGCTATGCCTTGCATATCCCTGGTTTGTTTCTGCCATAAAACTTTCACCCTGGCTCATCCATCTGCCTGAAACATTCTTCCCCCAGAAATCCACTTACCTGACTAATTTATCTGCAAATCTTTACTCAAGTGTCATCTCCTCTATTAAAAATGGCAATCTGTCTGTAAGCACAACTCCTTGCCATGCTTTACTTTTCCTTAGCATTTGATAACTTTCCAACATATCAATATTATGAAATATATTTATTATGCTTTTAGTTATATTTCTCTCTCACTAGCTCCAAAAAGGCAGGGTTTTTTTTTTTAATCATTTTGTCTGTTCCTATGTACATTTTATAATTAGCTTGTCAATTTTTTTTGTACTCATTTATTTTTAAAATTTTTATAATTGTGTAGTCACTAAGTTGTGTCAGAATATTTTTTTCAAATTAATTCATTTAATTGGAGGGTAATTACTTTCCAATGTTGTGATGGTTTTTGCCATACATCAACATAAATTGGCCATAGGCATACATGTGTCTCCCCCATCCTGAATCCTACTTCGACCTCCCTCCCCAACCTATCACTCTGGGTTGCCCCAGAGCACTGGCTCTGGCTGCCCAAGGCAAGGGTTTTTATCTGTTTTGTTTACGAACATACTGCAAACACATAGATCAGTCCCTGAAACATAATTGAAATATTTGTTGAATGAAGAAGACATGGAAGGATTATGTACCTTGTCCTAAGTGTTTTAATAATCCATTTGAGAAGTAAACATGAATGATAAACAATTGTTTTCTCCTTATAGTCAATTTGGGCAGTGTCTATGGGGATGAATGCTGGTTACCAGCATCTAGAGCCCCTCCCCGCCATTTAAAGAAGTAACATACAATAAACATGCTATGTGTATGACTCACTTCTTCTGGAGTAAAGCAGAGTTCCCATCAGTAACATCACCCACAAAACTGGGCATTGTTTTCTTTACCCAATTTACTTTGGGAATATAATGCTAAGTTACGTGTAGTATTTTTCCATACATCGAAAAGCGATATGCAGTCTGTGGTGTATGTTTTTATATACTATTTGAGGTTTAAAGATGAATTCCTAGAAGTTATAACTCACAAAAGGAAATCTTGTAAAATTCTGTGAAATGGATTTTCTATAACTAGGTCAATGAGTTAGGCTGACTTGCCATCTGATATATCAAAAATCTTGATAAAAGATGCAGCAAATGGCTCTGCTTCGCACTTTCTGAATTTCCTGCCATTGTAATTCTCACTGAGAGGCAAGTGACAGCTTCCTGTAGTAAGAACTTCAGGGCCCTGGCTTGCCCACCGTTGTTTGTCACTGGGATGAGTAGCACAGGGCTCTGGCAATATATTCTTCATGTCCTCTACTTAGCTGGTCAAACCCAAGCTAACCAATTATAGAATCTGTCTCTCAACCCCAACTGTAGACTGTCTTCCAAAGATCCAGGCTTCTGAAAGAAATCTAGATCCTCTTCTCCATGCTTCTCCTCTTTACCAGAAAGCCTACCCTGATCTCAAGTCTAGTCTTCCCCAATCCTCCTAACATTACAACCATATGATAGTTTCCAACCTGATGCATATAGAAAAAGTGAAAGATTAAAGACCAGATTGTGCAAAACTTGATGAATTAACAATCTGAAGCGTTTGTTTCCACAATTCATTTTTTTCCCACTTAAAACCCAGAGACTTCCAAAACTCAGTGTTAGAAAATAAAGGGAAGGGGCAAGAAAAACAGTCTGTACCTCCTGAAACATTTTTCAAATTTACTCATGCAAATTCCCACCAATCTGATCACAGACTCAACTACTTAGATTTATAGTTCTATTTCTCAGAATTGGACAATATACGTCGAGGACAAGAGTCAGCTACACAGAAAATTTGAAGATGAAAGAAAAGATTCTAGTTTACGTCAATAATTCAATTGTGTCAATGCTGTGTTTTTTGGTTGCAGAAGTAAAATCAGCTCAAAACTATATATTAACAGAATAATACATTTAAATCACAGTGACAATCTTTTCTTGTGGCCATCAATTATTCATAAACAGCCACCCCAAAACTTGGCATATTCCACAGGAGCCAGTGTCTTCTTCACAGCAGATATCTGGTGGTCACTTATAAGGTGGCTTTGTTGCATATGCAACTGAACTTGTTGAAATACTTGCTTCCCTGACACCCAGGCCACTACACTATCTAAATTTTCCTCTCACTTTCCTGGCCACTTCTCAGTCTTATTTCTGGTCCTTCTCATCACCTTGGCTTCTAGTCATTTGGACTGACTGCCATGGACTCAGTCCCCAAACCTATTCTCTAGATTCTCTCCAGCAATGATCTCAGCCAGTCTTTATGAAATTGTCTATATACTGATGATTCCCACTTTCCCATCTTTAGTTGAGAACTCTGTCTTGAATTCCTGACATTCCTAAAAGAAAAGTTTACTTGACATCTCCATTTGGATATCTAATAAGCACATCAAGTCTGAGTGAGTGAAGTCGCTCAGTTGTGTCCGACTCTTTGAGACCCCACAGACTGTAGTCTATCAGGCTCCTCGGTCCACGGGATTTTCCAGGCAATAGTACTAGAGTGGGTTGCCATTTCCTTCTCCAGGGAAGCACATCAAGTCTAACATTCCCCAAACTCAACTCCTGCTATCTGCCCCACTTACATCCAACAGTCTTTCCCATCTCAGTAAATGGCAGTTCATCTAGATGGTTAGTCTAAAATCCTTGACTCACTTCTTTATTTCTTAGATCCCCATATTCAGTCCTTCAGCAAATCCCATTAGATCTATTTTCAACTTGCATCCAAAATCCAACCACTTTCACCACCTCCTCTGCTACCACCTTGAATTGAAGCTGTCACCAGTTTTTCCTGGAATATTGCAAATATACACCTCACTGGATCCCCCCACTTCTACTGTTGCTTCTCCTACAAACTCTTCTCTATATCAGTGATCCTCACAGTGTGGTCCCAGACCAGAAGGATCAGCATCACCTAGGAACTTGCTAGGAGTGCACATTCTCCTGCACCACATCAGACCGATTCCATCAGAAACTCTGGCGATGTGCCCAAAGTTGTAACAAGCTCCCAGAAGTGACTGTGATGCATACACAACTTGGAGATCCACTGCTGTACAGAAGTCGTTAGCCAGGATGATCCTTTAAAAATATAAATGAATCATAGGCCCCTCTCCCTTCAAAATCCTGTAGTAGCTTTGCACTCATTAGAGTAGGAGCCCGAGTCCTCATGATGGCCCACAAGGCCCACACTGAGCCCGTTCCCATTCCCACCATGTCTGTAACCACCTCTCTATTTTCCCTTCACTCACACTGCCCAAGCCATTCTGGCCATTTTGCTTCACTTCAGGGTCTTTGCACTTGCTGTTCCCTCTGCTTAGAATGCCATCCCTTCCTCCTTGCCCACATACCAATGTGGCTCTCTCCCTCTTCTTCCTCTGGTCTCTGCTCAAATGTCAGCTTGTCAGAAGGCTTTTCCAAGCTACCATGTTAAAATAACAGCCCTCACTCCCTGTGCTGTGTTTCCCCCTGCTTCCCATTATTTTCTCCATAATGCCCATCACCATCTGGCATAAGCTACACTGTGCATGTTTACTTGTATAATGGTCATTGCACCTCTCAAGAATACACATTCTATGAGGCAGGGATCTGGTTCTGTTTTGCCAGAGCCTGGAACAATGCTGACATGTGGTAGAGGCTTCATAATTATTTGTTGAATAAGTGAATATCTAAATAATTATGGTCAGAATATTCTTCTGGGGAGATGACACATTTATTCCATTGATATTACCATTGCTCAGAATATTTTTAGGGCAATAGCGGAAGTTGGAAGACCTGTTAGAAGGAGGCTATTTGCAATAATCCTAGAGAAAGATAATGATAGTGTTAACTAGGACAGGTGGTAGAAGAAGTGATTGGCTTCTGGACGCAATTTGAATATAGATCCAATGGGTTGAGGTTAATTTTCATGTTACATATGGAACTAGTCTCAGTGTTTATAAGAGATCTTCACATTAAAAAAAGTAAAAAATACAGTTGCTCAGCTTAATTGCATACATTATTTACTAGTCCAAGAATCATATGACATTTGGCTATTGCAGAAATCAAATTTTCCCCTGAAAAGTGAAACACAGAAGCACCGGAGATATTTATGGGCTCTGAATGAAATTCCCTGAATGATAAAATAACAATTCTGATTTTTTATGAGCACATTTTTGTATTTATGTGATTTAATTCTCATAGCAATCCTTTGAGGTCCTTGTTATTAACCCCATTTTTCAGATGAGAGAAAGGAGACTCAGTGAGGTGAGCTAATTCCCTCAGAAGCTTCCAGCTGCAGAGCTGGAGGATTTAAATTCAGGCCACTTCACACACGCGCTAGATGAGTAAGAGCGACATGTTGGGAGCAAATGTACATGCTGCTGGAAAAGAACACCCTTTTGGGGCATCTCAGCATGATTTATCTAATTTCTCTCTTTCAACTTCATAGTCACATCTCATAAGGACAACTCCAAGAGGGTGGGAGACCGGTAGCAAACGTAAGGTGTCATAGCCAGACACCAGGACTAGTTGCGCTCTGCTGCTCAGACTGGGAAAAAGCTTCTTGTCAATGGCCAGAGCCCTGGGTCAGGTGTTCCTCCAGACACTGTTTCCAGAGTCCCTGGGAGAAAACGCTGCCATTGCCATGGGGATTCTATGCTTTCCAGGGCTATGTAGCCAGCATTGTCTCAAGACAAGAAGCTATTGTTTGGACAGAAAGAGAGCATGTTTCTCACTGGGGATTTGGACTTGAATAAGGATTCACATTCCAACAATGCCTCCTTTTGTAAAAATGATTTTTTTTTAGGCTTTTGTGGGTTTTTTTCAGACTCAGATCATGGCTCCTAACAACTATTTCATCTACAGTGTATGTTTGGGTGTAAGGTTCCCATGGAACAAACATCCTTTTGCATATTGACATGAAGGCTTCATGCTGTTCTGAGCGGACTCTGACTTTGCCCTGGCAGGAAGATGGGGAGTGGTGGGAAGATGGGTGCCTGGGTGGGAAATGGCATTTATGGAGAATGGCAACTAATGTGACAGACACTTTAGATACATTATTCCAGTTAATCCTCACAATCACCTGAGCAGATATTATGCAGGTTTTACAAGCAAAGAATGTAATTAGGTGACTGGAGCAAAAATCACACAGCTGGTGAGAATGGAATCTGGGATGGATTCCCAGATCTCACTTCAAACCTGCTCTCTTTCCGCTTCCTGTTCCAGGTTTCCTTACTGAACTTTTCAAATTTCATTTTCTCAGATAAGCCACCTGGTAGAAAGACTGCACGAAATGGCGCTTGTGACTGCCTCTGCTACAGGGCTTGTCACATAAACACTCAATAAAAATCACATTTTCTCCCGTCTTCCTCCTGCATCATCTCATCTTATTTTTGAATTTCTCTTTTTCTTCTCTCTCATATTCTTTCAACTCCTGCTTTCTTTTCACTCTCATATGCTTTTTTTCTGTAGAAAAACAAAATCTAAAGATCCCATTCTCAGTGGCAACATAAGTTTTTTAAAAATCCCCTTGAAATAAACCAACAAGAACAATGCAAGATCCATGTGAAGAAAACTACTAAAATTTCTTGAAGAGAGAAAAGAAGACCTGAATACGTGGAAAGCTATCCATGCTTCTGGAGGAAAGATGTAATATTTTAAAGATGTCAACTTTGCAAAGTAATCCATAAGTTCAATGCAATCCCAATTCAAATCCTAACAGGAGATTTACTGAACTTGGGAAGGTGATTTTAGAGTTCATGTGGAAGAGAAAAGGATGAAAACAAACAAAAAAACTAAAGGGAAAAAAAAAGAATGATGAGGAAGGACCTTACTTTTTAGTTACCAAAATACACCAAGTTTATGCTAATTATAGAATGTTGTATTGGTTCAGAATAAAAACATGGAAAAATTGCATCAAAAACAACAATTCAGGGACAAAGGGACATTCAGAATATATAAAGGGAGAGATTCAAATCAGAGTAAAAAGGACAGATTGTTCAAAAATGATATTGAGAGGGTTAGAAATCCTGAAAAAAATAATTTAGATTCCAGTATCACATCATACACACAAAATCCAAGTGAATTAAATTCTACACTAAACTAAAAAAGAAAAAAATCAAAAAGGAACTTGAGTAAAATATAGTATATCAGTTTGTATAATTTTAGGGGGTGATGAAAGCCTTCCTAATAAGTAAGATTCAAATTCTAGGAGCCATTAATAAAAAGATCTTATTTCAAAAAATAAAAAGTAATTTATGAAATAAGACCCCCCCAAAAAAATGTCCCAGTGAAAGACTGTAAAATATGTAAAACAAAGTATATAAAACATACGAGTTCCTAAAATTATTAAAAGACATAAAATGTAAAACTGGGAAAAAGAAATGAAGAGATAATTCACAAAAATTCAGTCAGTTCAGTTCAGTTGCACAGTCATGTCCGACTTTGCAACCCCATGGACTGCAGCACGCCAGGACTCCCTGCTGCTGCTGCTGCTGCTGCTAAGTCGATTCAGTCGTGTCCGACTCTATGCGACCCCATAGACGGTAGCCCACCAGGCTTCCCTGTCCCTGGGATTCTCCAGGCAAGAACACTGGAGTGGGTCGCCATTTCCTTCTCCAATGCATGAAAGTGAAAAGTGAAAGTGAAGTCGCTCAGTCATGTCCGACTCTAGCGACCCCATGGACTGCAGCCCACCAGGCTCCTCCGTCCATGGGATTTTCTAGGCAAAAGTACTGGAGTGGGGTGCCATTGCCTTCTCTGCAGGAGTCCCTGTCCATCACCAAATCCCGGAGCTTACTCAAACTCATGTCCATTGAGTCAATGATGCTATCCAACCATCTCAATCTCTGTCGTCCCCTTCTCCTCCCACCTTTAATCTTTCACAGCATTCAGGGTCTTTTCATGTGAGTCAGTTCATCGAATCAGGTGGCCAAAGTATTGGAGTTTCACCTTCAGCATCAGTCCTTCCAATCAATATTCAGGACTGATTTCCCTTAGGATGGACTGGTTGGATTTCCTTGCAGTCCAAGGGACTCTCAAGAGTCTTCTCCAACACCACAGTTCAATAGCATCAATTCTTTGGCACTCAGCTTTCTTTACAGTCCAACTCTCATATCCATACATGATTACTGGAAAACCATAGCTTTGACTAGATTGACCTTTATTGGCAGAGTAATGTCTATGTTTTTTAATAAGCTGTCTAGGAATTGATCATAGCATTTCTTCCAAAGAGCAAGCATCTTTTAATTTCATGGCGGCAGCCACCATCTGCAGTGATTTTGGAGTCCCCCAAAATAAAGTCTGTCACCGTTTCCACTGTTTCCCCATCTATTTGCCATGAAGTGATGGGACCAGATGCCATGATCTTAATTTTCTTACAAAAATTAAAACACTGATAAAATATAAAAATGTTTACTCTCAAAATAATAAATGAAATGTAAAATAAACCAAAGGTATACTTTATAAACCAACCAGGTTGTTTAAAAAATTTAATAGATTGATACCAGTATTATCAAGTGGAAATGGGTAATTTCGCACAGTTTTGTTTTTTTTTGGCTGCAACACACAGCTAGTGAGATCTTAGTTTCCTGACCAGGGATTGAACCCAGGCTCTTGGCCGTGAGAGCATGGAGTCCTAACCAATGGACTACCAAGGAATTCCATCACATAGTTTTTAGAGTGTAAATTTGTACAATCTTTTATGATGACAACTCAGAAATAGCTATCAAAATTCAAAATAAGTAGTTTTTTGGAGTTCTTAATTCCATTTCTAAGAATTGATTCTTCTGAAATATTCACAGATGTTTATAAGTATAGCTAGTCATTGAAGCTTTATTTATAATAAAGAAAAATTGGAAAAAGAGAAATTCCATTCAATTAGAGGATGATTAGATTAAATATGGTATATTTATATTGTGGAATACTATATGATGGGGCTTCCCTGGTGGCTCAGACAGTAAAGAATCTGCCTCCAGTGCGAGAGACTAGAGTTCAATCCCTGGGTCAGGAAGATTCCCCTGGAGAAAGGAGCTACCCACTCCAGTATTCTTGCCCGGAGAATTCCAGGGACAGAGGAGCCTGGAGGCTACAGTCCATAGGGTCACAAAGACTCAGACATAACTAAGCGACTAACACTTTCCCTTTCATAGTATATGATAAAAATGAACATATCTGCAGGGCAGCAATAGAGACAGACATAGAGAACAGACTTATGGACACAGGGTGGAGGGCATTGGGGAAGGAAGGAGAGGGTGGGATGTTATGGAGAGAGTAACATGGAAACAAATATATTACCATATGTAAAATAAATAGCCAATGGAAATTTGCTGTAAGACTCAGGGAACTGGAACTGGGCCTGTGTAACAACCTAGAGGAATGGGATGGGGAGGGAGGTTCAAGAAGGAAGGGACACAGGTTTGCCTATGGCTGATTCATGCTGATGTTTGGCAGAAACCAACGCAATTTTAGAAAGCAATTATCTTTCAATTAAAAATAAATAAATTTAATTATTTTTTAAAATGAGGTAGATTTGTATTTATTTCATAGAAGAGCCTAAAAAAGACATATGGTTGAATGAAAAAAATAGAACAAGATACCACATATTGTGGGTACAGAGGATTTGGTTTTTCACTCTTTTTCATATTATTTGCATTATTTATAGTAAGTACGTTTTGTTTATGTAAATAAGAATAAGAGGACTCTTACTTCATCTTATGTCATTTGATCCAAGTAACCATAGCAGTATTAGTACTATTCTCATGTATTCAGTAAATTTCCTGCACTACACTCTCCCAAGTCAAGGATGAGTTGGTGACACTCCAGGCTGGAGGCCCAAGACAATAAAGCCGAGGTGATGCTGAACTAGTGCAAGAAAAGAATGCTTCTCTTCAGCTCTCAGCTCAGTGTCTTAGCTATCAGCAAGAACCATTTATTGAATTTCCTCTTTTGCTTTGGGCTTTAGTGAAGTCCTTCTGGCTGTAGAAGTACCTGCCACAGTACCTACCACCCAACAATGTGGCATCCATCTTCTGTTTCTTGCTGAACTCCTTCCTGTCATAGGGAAAAAACAGCACCAGGTCACTCCCTCCACCCTCCCCTTCTCCAAAATCTTCACTTTTGTTTAGCTGAAATATTTAGGATAAAAAAAACTTAAAAAATTTTTTAGCAGTGTAAACCTACTTGCATGAAGAGTATACATTAAACTTTGCATCAACTAGTACAGCCACTATGGAGAACAGTGTGGAGATTCCTTAAAAAACTGGAAATAGAACTGCCTTATGACCCAGCAATCCCACTACTGGGCATACACACCGAGGAAACCACAACTGAAAGAGACACATGTGCCCCAATATTCATCGCAGCACTGTTTATAATAGCCAGGACATGGAAGCAACCTAGATGTCCATCAGCAGATGAATGGATAAGAAAGCTGTGGTACATATACACAATGGAGTATTACTCAGCCATTAAAAAGAATACATTTGAATTGGTTCTAATGAGGTGGATGAAACTGGAGCCTATTATACAGAGTGAAATAAGCCAGAAGGAAAAACAGCAATACAGTATACTAATGCATATATATGGAATTTAGAAAGATGGTAACTATGACCCTATATGTGAGACAGCAAAAGAGACACAGATGTATAGAACAGCCTTTTGGACTCTGTGGGAGAGGGAGAGGGTGGGATGATTTGAGAGAATAGCATTGAAACATGTATAACATCATATAAGAAACAAATGATGCTTGGGGCTGGTGCACTGGGATGACCCAAAGGGATGGTACGGGGAGGGAGGTGGAAGGGGAGTTCAGGATGGGGAACACATGTACACCCGTGGCAGACTCATGTTGATGTATGGCAAAACCAATACAATATTGTAAAGTAATTAGCCTCCAATTAAAATAAATAAACATATTTAAAAAAATAAACTTTGCATCAAACATCATTTTTTCCTGGAAAAATGTTCTTTAGAAAATTAAAAAGAAAACTATCATCATTTATAACAAAATCATTATTCTCCTACAATACTTTTGGCATATATAGTTCTTCTAGTTATCTTGTACTCTTTTTGACCATTTTCAAAATATTTCTCTTCCAATT
Organism: Bubalus kerabau; assembly: GCF_029407905.1. Taxonomy (NCBI): domain Eukaryota; kingdom Metazoa; phylum Chordata; class Mammalia; order Artiodactyla; family Bovidae; genus Bubalus; species Bubalus kerabau. Next base: position 120,718,812 of record NC_073627.1, read on the forward strand.
AGGTTTTTCATCATTTAATTATTTTTTACTGGTTTCTGATTTTTTTCAAATGAATATATTGGTTAGCCAAAGGCTTACATGATAGCAAGAACTTAAACAGCAAGAATTAGAAAAATATGAAAGCAGGAGGAATAATTCTGTACATACTGAACAATAACCAAAGTACTTGGGCAGTTCGAGGAGAATTGAACTCTGGTATGAAAATCAAGAGACTTCAGCTCTGTCATTCAGTGTAACCTTGGACAAGTGTGTGTCTTCTTAGCTATTTTATAGACTGATGAGTTTCTTTACCTGTAAATTAAGTGGATTGAGTAACAAAATTTTAAAACTCCCTTCCACTGATAAGATCCAAAGATTTCCACTGATGGTTGGTTTGTAGAACAATTGGCAGGCAGAACTTAGGAAAAATGGACCTGGAGATTATCATACTAAGTGAAGTAAGTCAGAGAAAGACAAATATCATATGATATTACTTATATGTGGAATCCAAAATATAATACAAGTGAACTTACTTACAAAATGGAAACAGACTCACAGACATAGAAAACAAACTTACAGTTATCAAAGGGGAAAAGGGGGGAAATAAATTAGGAGTTTAAGATTAGCAGATACAAACTACTATATATAAAACAGATAAACAACAAGGACCTATTGTATAGCACAGGAAACTATGCTACTCAATATCTTTTAATAAACTCTAATGGAAAACAATCTGCAAAAGAATATACATACATTTATAACTGAATCACTTTGCTATGCATCAGAAACTAAAACAACACTGTAAATCAAATATACATCTATTTTAAAAGAAAGAAACAGCAACGGCAATAACATTAGTAGCTACCATTTCATGTGTACTTACCATGTGCCGAGAACTAGGCCGTGTGCTTTATAGATGCCATCTTATTTCTTAGAACAGCTATTTGAAGTTCAGATTACTTCTTCCATTCTTTAAATAAAGAAATGGAGACTCAGAGAGAGTAAATCACTTTCTTGGGATGACAGTCAGAAGTGGGAAGTCCTAAAGGCAGGTCTATTCCACAGTTTTGTTCTTAAGCAGAGGGCTCACCACACCGTCAAGTCACTTGAAGGCTCCCTCTGCGCTGCACCTGTACTGCTGCTGTGTGGGAGGAGGTGCGGGGAGAGAGGAGAGGAGGCTGGCAAGCTGAGACTGTGGCAGTAGAGGGAAATATCCCGTCCACCAAGTGACATCGCCAAGTGAGGGTCCTTGGCTCAGGGCAGGAAAGGATTCTAGAGCCAGCCAGAGTAAAGGGAAAGCAAGTTTATTTAGAGATACACATTCTATAGGCAGAATGTGGATGTCTCAGGAAGTGAGAGCCACTTTGTCCTGCCCTTTCTCTCCCATCTCAAGTCCTTCAAGAGTCCCTTGTTTCAGAAAGTGAATATAACTCAAAGCTTCTTCCACTCCCTGCTGCTGCTGCTGCTGCTAAGTCACATCAGTCGTGTCCGACTCTGTGCAACCCCATAGACGGCAGCCTACCAGGCTCCACTGTCCCTGGGATTCTCCAGGCAAGAGGACTGGAGTGGGGTGCCACTGCCTTCTCCGCTTCCACTCCCTAGAATGTTCAATTGTGGATGGGGCAATGAATTTTCATATGAGACTGGAAAATTATAGCCATGAGGGCATCCTGAAGACAGATGAATCTCCCAGTTGAGTCTTAGAACTTCCAGGTTAGGTTCCTTGGCTGTCCTGGATGCTTGTGATTCCCTTATTATGTGATTAAGTGATGGGCTTATGTTTCCAGAGCTAATGATTCAATAGCTTTCTGTGATGTTAAACTCAGACATGTGAAAAAACAACAGGCAATTAGAAGCAATCAAATCATTCTGAAATTAAGATTCTATTTCTTCATTTGCTAAATGCTTCATCAAAGAAATCAGTAATTTTTTTAAAGCCATGAATATGATATACAGAGAATTAGAACAGCAGTAAGTTTTAAAGTGTACCCATGCTTCCTTCCCAGAATGCTTAGAATGTTTAGGACTGAGCCATTTTTCAGTTTTATTCTGTTGCTTTTTTTTTAGACCTGTGCCTTTCAACACTTTTTTGAGTAATATTTCTCTTTCAGTTTTGATAGATGAATGGGCATGTAACTCTGTGAATGCCAGAAAAATCTTTATAAGCATCAAAGAATAAAATCGCATTGAGCTATTTACATAAATGGTCATGTATGGATGTGAGAGTTGGACTATAAAGAAAGCTGAGCACAGAAGAATTGATGCTTTTGAACTGTGGTGCTGGAGAAGACTCTTGAGAGTCCCTTGGACTGCAAGGAGATCCAACCAGTCCATCCTAAAGGAGATCAGTCCTGGGTGTTCATTGGAAGGATTGATGTTGAAGCCAAAACTCCAATACTTTGGCCACCTGATGCGAAGAGCTGACTCATTTGAAAAGACCCTGATGCTGGGAAAGATTGAGGGCAAGAGAAGAAGAGGACGACAGAGGATGAGATGGTTGGATGGCATCACTGACGCAATGGACATGAATTTGGGTGGACTCCGGGAGTTGGTGATGGACAGGGAGGCCTGGCGTGCTGCGGTTCATGGGGTCGCGGAGTCGGACGCAACTGAGCAACTAAACTGAACTGAATCTAGTAAATTGCAGTGGGCAGTCTTCTCTTCATTGGGTTTTGATGTGTAAGATGTTTGAAGATCCCTGATGTCACAGTCAACCAGAGGGATCTTGAGGTTTGTGAGTGTACCATCATCTTTAGCCACTAAGAACCTACCAAGGGATAGAAAACAGGATTAGAAATAGTAATTTTTCCATCCAAACAACTACTCGGCTTCTTTAATTGGCATTTGATTTTGCTCAAGGCTGAATTCAACACCTTTTCATATGAAGCAGACCATTTTACCGTTCAATCCTATATCCTCTTTCCCCGCTCAGTCCATTAGTCATTCATGTCTTTCTCTTCTATTCTCTTAGGTGGCTCACATATACCTTTTTCAGTTTCTCTAATCAAAGTTCTTCCTGACTGTAGTCTTTACACCTGTTGTCACCTCTGCCTGAAACCTGCCACAACCTCTCTCCCTTTTTCCAGCCAGCTCATTCTTTAGGTTTCAACTTGAATGTCAATCACACCTTTGGAGAGGTCTTCCTTATACCTTTTTAAGTATATCCCCTATTCCTCTCCATTTGGTCCTGTTACTTTAAAAAACTCATATAACGTTACTTCTTTCTTTTAGAGCAATCAAAATTCTAATTGTATATGTAAAAAATATATATTCTTTTGTTATTTCTGACTTTCCAACATGACTGTAAACTTCATGAGAGATTATACCTTAAGGTACACACATATAATATTGCTTTTAAGTCATATAAGAAAACTAAAGACCAATATTCCTCATGAATAGAGATGGAAGAATTCTTAACAAAATAGTAAATGGGTCTCTGCACCATATCAAATCAATTATACACCATGATCAAGTAGAGTTTATCCTAAATATAAGGTCAGTTAAATGTCTGAAATTAATGTAATGGACAATATTAATATAGAATGATGGACAGAAACCATATTATCATGTCAATAAATACAGAAAAAGCATCTGGTCAAATTTAATATCTATTTATGATAAAAACTCTCAACAAACTTCCTCAACCTGATAAAGGATATCTCTGAAAAACTTACAATTAATATTATACTTGGTGAAAGACTGAATTCTTTCCCTGTAATATCAGGAATAAGACAAGTATATTCACTCTTATCACTTCTATTCAAGATTGTATTGGAGATTTTAGCCAGCGTGGGAAGAAGTAAAGATACTAGAGGCATAAAGATTGGAAAGAAAGAAATAAAACTGTCTTACTTGTGATGACATAGTCTTGTATGTAGAAGACCCTAAGGAATGTACCAAAAAACCCTACTAGAACAAATAATCTAGATTAGCAAGGTCCAGTATGCAAGATCAATGTACAAAAATCCATTTTATTTCTATAAGCTAACAATGAACAATCCAAAAATGAAATTAAGGAAACAGTTTCATTCTTGATACTATATGAAATACTTAGAAATATATTTGAGAAAGAAGTACAGGACTTGTATAGGGAAAACTGCTTGCGATGTGGGAGACCCAGGGTTGGGACGATACCTGGGTTGGGACGATCCCCTGGAGAAGGGAGTGGCAATCCACTCCGGTATCCTTGCCTAGAGAATTCCATGGACAGAGGAGCTTGGCAGGCTACAGTCCATGAGGTCGCAAAGAGTCAGACACAACTGAGCAACTAACACTTCCACATAAATAATTGTGGAGAAAAATTAAGAAGATAGATAAACAGAGACTTATTTCACATTCATGGATGGCTAAGACTTAATATTGTTAAGCTGGCAATTCCCTCCAAGTTAACTTATCAGTTCAATGCAATTCTTATCAAAATTCCAGCAGGCTTTTTTGTTGTTGTTGTTAGAAATTGACAAGCAGATCCTAAAAGTCATAGAGACATAGTTATTTGATTTAAGACTTACTGTAAAGCTTTGGCAATCAAGACAATGTGGTATTAGCATAAGGAAAGGCGTAATCAGTGGAACAGAATATAGAGAGCCTAGAAATAAACTTTCTATATATTTCCAATATATTTTTTATAAAGTATCCAAGGAATTCCAATAGGATAAGAATCATCTTTTTTAACAAATGGCATTGGGAAAATTGCATACCTGCACACAAAAAATAAATCTAGTTCTTTTTCTCATGCCATATACAAAAACTTACTCAAGACAGATTGTAGACCTAAATATAAAAACTAAAAGCAAAAATCTAGAAGTAAACAAATATGAAAATCTTTGTGCTCTTGGGTTAGGCAACATTTTTCTTAGACATGACACCAAAAGCATTCTCCGTAAAGGAAAAAACTAAAAAATTGGCATTCATCAAAATTGAAAACTCTTGTTTTTCAAAGGACATTTTAGAAGATGAACTGACAAACCATATACTGGGAGAAAACATTTGCAAAATGTAAACTTAGTAAAGAACTGTATTCAAAGTATTTATTAAAAACTTGTAGCTTAGTAATAAGAAGACAACAACCCAATAGAAGAAAATGGGCAAAATATTTGAACAATATTTCACCAAAGAAGAGACAACAACTTGCAAATAAGCAGATGACAAGATGCTCAATATTATTAATCACTAGGGAAATGCAAATTGAAATCATAATGAGATACCACTACACTAGAAAGGCCAAAATAAAAAAGACTGACAGTACCAAGTACTAGCAAAGATGTGGAAGGTCTTTGCTTTTGAGGGAATTCATGTATGAGGAAGATAAATGAGTATTATGTGCATAATGATATCTCACAGAGGAGATGTAGCTGATACTTTTTAATTGGGTAAGTCTCCAGATGGTTCTGCGAGGTGACAGGTTCTCAGTTTTTATTTTTATTTTATTTTTTTAAAATATAAATTTATTTATTTTAATTGGAGGCTAACTACAATATTGTGTTGGTTTTGCCATACATCAACATGAATCTGCCACGGGTGTGCATGTGTTCCCCATCCTGCACCTCCCTTCCACCTCCCTCCCCGTACCATCCCTCTGGGTCATCCCAGTGCACCAGCCCCAAGCATCCTGTATCCTGCTTCGAACCTGGACTGGCGATTCGTTTCTTATATGATATTATACATGTTTCAATGCCATTCTCCCAAATCATCCCACCCTCTCCCTCTCCCACAGAGTCCAAAAGACTATTCTATACATCTGTGTCTCTTTTGCTGTCTCGCATACAGGGTTATCATTACCATCTTTCTAAATTCCATATATATGCGTTAGTATACTGTATTGCTGTTTTTCTTTCTGGCTTACTTCACTCTGTATAATAGGCTCCAGTTTCATCCACCTCATTAGAACCGATTCAAATGTATTCTTTTTAATGGCTGAGTAATATTTCATTGTGTATACGTACCACAGCTTTCTTATCCATTCATCTGCTGAGGGACATCTAGGTTGCTTCCATGTCCTGGCTATTATAAACAGTGCTGCAATGAACATTGGGGTACACGTGTCTCTTTTAATTCTGGTTTCCTTGGTGTGTATGTCAGAGGTTCTCAGTATTTAATTGAGAGAACTGTTTTGATTATTAGAGGAGCCATACTCTTCCTCCACAACTCTTCCTCCAGTTCCTTCCTCCAGAATATGACTAAGTAGAAGGGAGAGGAAATGTATTGCTGGCAAGGGAGAAAGTTACACAGAGTTGTAAGTGGCTATGCTAAGTGTGTATGTGACCATGAGAGACCAGCTTGAATGGGGATAGGCTGCAAGCAGATGAGCTTTAGGAAGCAAATCTGGAGAGAGTTTGCTCCAGTTTGGTTGTCCTTAAACCAACATCAGTTTGGTTGTCCTTAAAACCTCAACACTGGAAAATTTGGTTTGAAAAAAGTACAAAGCAATATAAAGTATAGGAACAGTATTTTTTACTCTTTTTTTTTTTTAATTGTTTACTCTTAAACTTCTGTTTCTTCACTCATTTGGGTGAGAAATTCCAAAGCAATTAATTAACTATCCAACTGCACTGTAAGCCTTTAACATGAAATAGTGAAACAAATTATTGAAGGGAAAGTTTTATATCCATCCCATTTCTGGCATCTTGGTTTCTCCTCTGAGCTAATTTTATGATTTTTAGCTGAAGGTAAAATTTCATACAGTGACTATAAGTAAAAAATGAATCATTAATATACACAAAAGTTTGAATTTGACATGCCTGAGTATGGCAGGTGATGTTTCATGGATTATTTAAGCATCCTTGAAATTTTTACTTACCTAGTTATGGTGCACATTCTTATGAGATATCACTAGCTTTACTTTACAGGGAAGATTCAGAGAAAATAAATATGAAAAATAGATTTCATCAGACAAATATTTAAATAATTTGCTTTTACTAATCCAACTTGATAATAACTCAGAATATGTACTGTCTGATTTAAATTTTGACAGAACTAGAACTGACTCGATGGACATGAGTTTGAGCAAACTCCAGGAGATAATGAAGGAGAGGAAGCCTGGCGTGCTGCAGTCCATGGGGTCACAGAGTCGGACACGACTGAGCAACTGAACAATAACAATTCAACTTCCTATTTTTTTCCTTTGATTAGGTTGTTTGATACAGTAAAGCAAACATTCTGTTTAAAAGGTTAGTTTATGCTATAAAACTTTATATGATATTGCATTAGTGAGAAGATAAATGATTTCACCATCCTGCTTGACTAATGTAAAGCTAACATTTGATCGTCCAGTCACTATCTGTAAAGATCCTATCCAATGAGAGGGAAATTGTTGTTTTACCAGGTAAGCATTCTCCTTGTTAGGTAATACTTTCTTTCATTTGCAGGTATAACATGCTCAATTTTATTATTTTTAAATTAAGAAAATTAGGTATTGTTTTCTTATTTATGAACATTCTCTGATTTAAAAAAAAATCAAAGACATGCTATGTTGTGATGCTCAAGAGAAATTAATAATCATCCACTCATTACTGAATGGTCAGTAGTGGGAAATGATTTATTTGTATAGGGTAGACCATTTGATTCTTTTGTGACCAAGGAAACTATATTCTTAAGCAGGATGGTTCAGTGGTTTACTTCGGCTTGTTTTAACTCCCACTGGTACTACTATTTATGATAATATGATATTTAAACCAGAGAAAAATGCCTATGTGAAGTCATAATCATTAAAAGGAGATAAAGTCTCGCCTGAAGCATACAGTGAGACATGAGAGGACATTGAAGAAGGTCAAAGAAAGTAACATATCTGTCTTGCATCTATATGTTTCAATAGGACAAATGAGCATAAGGAAAAGATCATAATGGTTCCTGAGTCTGATGTAGGTGCCACCATATTATGTAATATCTCTCAACCATTGCTTAAGGCATTAGATGTACTGGACAGGAAGCCAAAATCAAAGAAGTTCTTTGAGTCTTCTCATTTCTTACTAGACTATTACTTACTAGAATATTTGCTAGTAAGTCTTCAAAGACTTAGAAACCATCAAAGAAAGCAACAGAAGAGCTGAAGACCAGAGCGCAGAAAAAAAATGCAATTCAAGGGAAGTTGCAGAGGTTTCAGGAGAGTGAATAAAGAAACCAGGAAGACAGACTACTTTCATAGCTTTATCGCATGGGAAAGATGTCATCTGTCCATATCAAAGCTGGAGACTTTCAGAAGCTCATGGTCAAAGGAGGCAGCTCTCCATAAAGACAAGTCTTGTTTGGGAGTGATTGACATCTAGCATTTCAATTACAGAGGAGAGAAAGAAAACCTCTTCCAATGTTTACCTCAACTCCAAACATTGAAATATTCCCTGCACATTTTTTTTTTTTTTGCCAAATCAGTATAGTTCTTGGTATGATTTTTTTAGTTGATTCAACTTTTCAAACTTTAATACATTTATTTAAAATGAAAAAATATGTAATGAAAATCCAGGAAAGTTGCTTTTAAAAGAAGGTAACCATTAAAATCAATACAGATTAAATTAAAAAATAACTTTTAGTCAATCTTCAGTTAAGTATTATAAATTGCTGAAGATTCTGGGGAGAAGTTGAAGATATGAAACTCCAAGACTGAGCATTTCATCTTGACTACTGAGAAGAGATGAAAAAGAAAATCAAAAGGGGAAACATCTGTATATCAGGTTGAATCATCTCTTACACCACTGGTTGTATTATCTAGTACATATATAGGTTGCTTTCAGTATTTTGAATAAGTTCTATTCAATAATTTAAAAATACATGTTTAGGGCCTGGAAAGGGGAGGTTCTAGAGTCATGCAGAGGAATGTTTTTTGCTTGTGTGTTTGCTTTTTAATATTTACTTACTTATTTGGCTGCACTGGGTCTTAGTTGCAGCATAAGAACTCTTAGTTACCTCTGTGATCTCTTAGTTGCGGCATGTGGGATCTGGTTCCCTGACCAAGAATCGAATCCAGAGCTTCTGCGCTGGGTTTGTGGAATCTTAGCCACTGGACCACAGGGGAAGATACTTATTCAATACTTTTTAAATTCTTTACTGCTTTTTAAATTTTTATTCTGTGAATGGAGTCTTCTCTTGCTCTTGAGTTAAAATTTGAGCAGCTCTCATGATTTTGCTTGGTCATTTTCTGATAGTTAAAATCCAAAGATCATATCAAGTGACAAACACATCCTTGTTTTTAAAACTATGCCTTCTCTCTGCTACTAGAGCTAGCTGTAACCAAGGTGTGAGAGTCTTACTACACAGTCTTCTTTATTACAAGCCAAAGTCTACTTTCTGATCTCTCCCATGCCTAGATCCTACCTCTGCTCTCTGGAGACTTTCTGCAGAAGTCCCATTCTTTTCCTCTGAGTTAGTTCTTCATATAATTGAACACAGAAATCTTGGCTTCTTTGATTCTTTATCTTTTAAAACCCCAAATTGCCTCTTATCTTGGTTTCTCAGGGTAAAATTTCCTCTTTAAAATTTTCAAACCTGCAGAAAAGTTGAAAGACCTATACAATATCCACCTATGTATCCTTCATCTCAATTTTATATATGTGTAGTTCTTATTTTTCCTGAACTATTTGAAAGAAAGCTAGAAACATCATATTACTTTATGGTTAAGTATTTTAGTATGACAATGTCAATTTTAGCATGACAATCTCCTAAGAGTAAGGACATTTTCTTCAAAATCACTCACTTAAGAAAATTAACAAAAAAAAATAACAAAAAAAAAAGAAAGAAAATTAACAGCAATTTAATAAATTTAATAATGTCATATATAGACCATGTAAGATTTCCCTATTATTCAAATAATGCCTTTTCAGCTTTTTTTTTCAACCTATGATCAAATAAAAGATCTCACATTGCATTTGATTTTCCTGACTCTTTCGTTTCCTTTAATCTTGAATAGTTCATCCAATTTTCTATGAATTTCACAACATTGCTCAAGTTAAAGTTTTAATCCAGCCATCCTGGATCAACCTCAACCTGACAAGCCACAGTCCACAGCCTCCTCCAGATATAGACAGGCAAAAACAATTTAGAGGAAGATCAATAACTCCTTTCCTTAAAACTTTTTTAGCAACTGTAATATTGTCGACAGTTGGTTTCTGTGGTCAAACAAATCACACCACAGGTCCATTTCTTACACCTGTCAGGTTGGATCTTCTCCATCTTGGAGTTACATTTTTTAGTTACATTTTTGAGCTTGCTTACAAAACCCACCTGGTGGCATCTTTCTTATTGTTTTGGATCACTCATGAAAAATAGTTGTGGTCATTTTGAAGGCTGAGTGTCCCTTCGTTCACACCAGCTGTCACTCTGATTTTTTATGTGCCCATATGAGATGAGTACAGCTCAGCAGCAGGGGAGAAGAGCTGGGCACAGGAGTTACTCACACAGCAGGACCAGGGGCAGATTGACTAACTAAAAGATGGCTGCAGAGTTTCAGGCTGGCAAGCAGAGAATGGTGACCTAGGGTCCCAACAATCTCTGTTCTATTCCAGACAAAAAGCCAGCAAGGGTAGGAGCTGAGAAGATTCCAAATGGTACTGATACCTTCACAAGAGGGCAGTGAACCTAGAAGCATTCTGATGTGGAACACTGAGAATCCAGCAGGCAGACAGACAACAGAAGGGAAATGTGTGCCTGGGGAAATACCCTTGCCCCCAAGCAAAGTTTCAGGAGCAGATTTCCTGTCCCCAGACAGAGACTTGCATAAAGCAAAGCAAGGCTGCAATGAAGAATTTATTTAATAGGGGGCTAGAGATGGAGTTTATAACAGAGGCAGAAGAAGAATGTGGGTCTGCAGTAGATCTGTACTCAAGACTATATCCAAAACCAACTGTGGTTTCAGGGGTACATGTGTATTTGTCACCCTTTGATTGTCTTTCTCAATTCATTCAGTTTGAGCCTCACTTTACCTTTGGACTCAAAATCTAACTCAAATACAAAAAGAAAAAAATGTCAAAATCCCCTCAAATCCTTTTCATTAAAATAATCTCTATTTTATTGGAAGTTAGTGGTTCTTTGCATTTTCAGTTGGAGTAGCAATTAATAATATACTTGCTATTCCAGGGGATTTCTTATGTTTTGCTCTCTCCAGCCAGGTCTCGTGTATATCTTATCTTGGATCCTGCACTTATGGGGATTGCCCTGGTTTTTCCCATAATACTCTTTCACTGCCAACTCCTGAAACCTGTAGATTCTCCCTGGTGACCAGAAATGCTCTATTCTCATTACCAAAGCTATTGATCTTGCAGGGTGTGTCAGAAGAAGCTAGGTTATGCTGCAGTAACAAATAGATCCTCTGCCCCATCCCAATGGTTTCTAACACCAAGATTTCTCATTACACTTCACATTCATTACAAGTCAGTGAAGCTTTGTTCATATGGTATTTACCCTGCGAACAGCCTCTGTCTGGAACATTGCCAGTCTTGTGGTTGAGAAAAAGGAGAAATGACACACACTGGGTCCAAAGTGACTGTCTGGAAATAACACATGCTACTTCTGCTTATGCTTCATTGGCTGGAGGAAATCTCATGGACTGGCCTGACATCAATGACATAAGGAAGTATAATCCTCCCATAGGATACAAGTATTCAAGAATAATAGTTCAATTTACCTAAGTGTTCATGCTATCAGGGTATATGTTGCTTTCTATCAGGGTTCACATGCCTATCAGGATATGTCTGCTTCTCCATCAGAATACATGTGCCATTGATTAGGGATAAGAAGCTTCAGGGCCATTGGCTAGGACTGAGTTTCTGGTTGGTATATTGGCTCCTAGTTCCTCCCCAGGCCAAGTTTCCAGTATTTTTCCTTCTCATTCTATCCGAGAACCAATCCATTGTGTGTTTAGAACCTGCCTTAGGATCAGGCTTCAGTCAGGATTGACAAGCTAAGGAAGAGCAAGGGCTGACTCGTTTTCTCTTCCTACAGCAACTGGGTCACAGCTGAGCTTTCTTTTTGGCCCATGCAGCTTCTTTCTGAAACCATGTTTTTGTTTTTCTATTTATTATGTTTTTCATCCTGGTCAACCATTTCATAACACAGTGCCAGCAGATTTAATTTGCCTTTCTTTCTTTTTGGAGGGACTTTTTTCCTTAGGACTTAAAAAAAAAAAAAATCCAGTTCATTCTTGGTTTTGGCCTGCTTGTCACTATTGTTGTAGGTTTCTGTCAAACTTTTCAACTTATTTCTCTGCAACTAAAATTTTCCCAGGCTTCTTAAGGCTATGAGTACAAATGAGATCGCGTTTACAGTTCTGGCTCAGGTTCCTTCGATTCATCTTGCCCACTTGCTCACGTAAGATTTCCTGACCTCACCAAAGTTCTCAATTTTTTTCTGTGTGTGCAGGAGTGAGGGCTGGGGTCAGGAGTCTTCACACATACTTCTGTCTAGGCCCTCACAGAATGAATGTCCCCAGCCAGTGAACCCAACTTGACACTTTGGTTATTTGGGTCTCACGTCATGGAAACCAATGTGAGGCAACTGAATTCACACAAAGAGTTCATGATAGGCATATGAGGCCAATCTCTCAGAATACATGGAATACAGCTGGCCCTCAAGAAAGTCCTATTAGACTAGAAAAATGAAATGTTTAAGAATCTCTCCTCTTTTACCTGCTTGTTTCTGGGTATCTGCTTTATCAGATATCAGATATCAGGTATATTGCCTTTGCAGACTGGATTTTTCTGCTCTTGCATACATACTGGGGGAGATTCCCTGGTTTTCTTTGAATCTTAAATCCAGTTTGTGAGAGGATGCCATTCAGCCCGGATTTTAAATAAAAGTTAAGAATGATGATAAGGGGGCATCCCTGGTGGGCCAGTGACTGAGAGTCAGCCCTGCAATGTAGGGGATGGCAGTTTGATCCCTGATCTGGGAGGATCCCACATGCTGCGGGGCAACTGGGCCTCTGTGCCATAACTACTGACCCTATGTTCTGGAGCCTGTGAGCCCACATGCAGCAACTACTGAAACTTGCTTGCTCTAGAGCCTGTGCTCCACAACAAGAGAAGTCACTGCAATGAGAAGCTGGCATGCCACAAGAGAGAGTAGCCTCTGCTCACTGCAGCTAGAGAAAGCCCATGCACAACAACAAAGACCCAGCACAACCCAAAAAAGAAAAAAAGAGGATGAAGTTTACTTAGCGAAAAAGGAGTTTGAAGTTTCACTCAGTGATTTGGCCAAATCAGGCAGGAACAGGGGAAGAAAGATTTTTCTTGAGTTTGCCAGAGCTTCCATTACAAAGTATCATAGACTGAGTGGCTTAAACAACAGAAATTTATTTTCTCTTAGTTCTGGAGGTTAGCAGTGCAAGAACAGGGTTTGGCAGGGTTTATTTCTCCTGAGGCCTCCTTGCTTACACCTTCTCACTGTGTCCTTATGTGGCCTTTCCTCTGTACCTGAGCATTCATGGAGTTTCTCTGTATGTCCTAATATCCTCTTCATTTGAGGGCTCTAGTCAGATTGGATTAGGGCCTACCCTAATCATTTAAAGCCTACCCTACGATTTTAACATAATCATATCTTTAAAGGCCATTCTCCAAATATAATCACATTCTGAGGCATTGAGATTACACTGGCAGAGTGGGTGGGGTACATAATTCAGTCCATAACATCTATTGCCTGTCAAATCACCTCAAAATTTAGTGGTATAAAACAAAATTTTATTCCATGCTCATATATTCCGTAGGTCAAAAATTCAGAAGAGGTATGGTAGGGATGGTCTGCCTGCTCCATGATTTCTGGGCTCTCAGCTGGGTGCTGATAAGCAGCTGAGGTAGGGGATTCCCTTCTACGATAGCTTTTCATTCACATGTTTCATGATTGGGCTGAGATGGCTGATATATGTGCTCAGATGGTACTGCTGACCACAGCTCCACGTGGCTTTGGCTTCCTCACAGTATGGCAGCTCAGGCCTTGAAGAGTGCGCCAGTGACCAAGGAGCACAGTGTCACTTATACTTTACTGAGTAAAGCAGTCACAGGCTCAGAAAAGTGTCAAAGAATTGGTGACCACGTTACAAAACTGCCACGCAGTTTGCCGTATTCAAGGTGTCCACTATAACACTGGCCCATGTGCCCTCTGTGAGAAGACCAATTCTCTCCCAAGACTATTGGTTCTTGATGTTCTCCAAAGTTTGGTAAGCTTTTTATCCATTTAATTTCCATCAGTCCCAATGTATCAACAATCACACTTGAGTTCTTTTCTAGCCACACGTCTTAAATTTGCAATATTTCTCAGTCTCATCCCTTTCTCTCCATTCGCCCGTGGGTACTTAAGTCTGTCAGTCTCTGGTGAGAGAGGTACTTTTGGTATCTCTTTTCTGAGTCATTAGAGGCATGTCAAAGTTTTAAAAATTGAAATATAATCGACAGACAACACTATATTAGTTTCAGATATACAACATAATGATTCAATATTTGGGTATATTGTGAAGTTATTACCACAATGCCTAGTTAACACTTGTCACATACATAGTTACATTTTTTTCTTGTGTTATCTTATAAGATTCATTTTCTTAGCAATTTTCAAATGTACAATACTGTGTTATTAATATTAATAATAAATATAATAACTATTATATGATAGTTATTTTCATTGATTATTATAGTATGAGTAATTAATAATTGTAGTCACTATGTTGTACATTACTTCCCTGTGACTTATTTTACAGCTGGAAGTTAGCACCTTTTGGCCACTTTTACTCATTTAATCCACCTCACACCCTCTACCTCTGGCAATTTACCAATGTATTCTCTGTATCTATGAGCTTGGTTGTTGGTTTTTCATTGTTGCTGTGGAAGTTAGATTCCACTATAAGTGACAGCATATAGTACTTCCCTTTCTTTGTCTGACTTATTTCGCTTAGTAAAGTGCCCTCAAAGTTCATCCATATTGTCACAAGTGGCAAGACTTCAGTTTTTTATGGCTGAACTATGTTTCATTATATATATATATATACACACACACACACACGTACCACATTTTCTTTATCTATTCATTCATTGATGGACACTTAGGTTGCTTCCATGGCTTGGCTACTGTAATAATGCTGCAATGAACATGGGGATGCAGATATCCTTTTGAGTTAGTGCTGTCATTCTCTTCTGATAAATACCCTGGAATGGAATTGTTGGATCCTATGGTAGTTCTAATTTCTTGAGGAACCTCTATACTGCTTTCCACAGTGCCTGTTACATTCCCACCAACAGTGCACAAAAGTTCCTTTTCCTTCACATCCTCACCAAAACTTTCTTTTTGATAACAGCCTTTCTAACAGGTGTGAGGTGTTAGCCACTGCGGTTTTGACTTGCATTTCCCTGATGATTGAGTGATGTTGAGCACCTTTTTATGTGCCCTTTGGCCATCTGTATGTCTTCTTTGGAAAAATGGTTATTCAGATCCTCTGCCCTGTTTTAAAATCAGATTGTTTGTAGTTTTCTTGTTACTGAGTTGTATGAGTTATTCACATATTTAGGATATCAAACCCTTATGAGATTTATGACTCGCAAATATATTCCCCCATTCGGTAGGTTGCCTTTTCGTTTTGTTGATAGTTTTTTTTTTTTGCTGTAAGGAAGCTTTTAAGTTTAATGTGGTCTCATTTGTTTATTTTTTTCTTTTGTTGTCTTTGCTTTTGATGTCAAATCCAAAAAAGTCATGCCAAGGCCTATATCGAGAAGCTTATCAGCTATGTTTTATTTTAGGAGTTTTATGATTTCAGATTTTATGTTCAAGCCTTTAATCCATCTTAGCCTAATTTTTATGGATGGTAAGTGATTGGGTTTCATTTTTTTTCTTTGCATGTGGCTATCCAGTTTTCCAAACAGCATTTATTGAAAAAAACTGTCATTTCCCCTTGTCTAATATTGGCTCCTTTGTTGTAAATTAATTGACCACATGTGTGTTAGTCTTTCAGTCCTGTCTGACTCTTTGAGACCCCATGGACTGTAGCCCACCAGGCTTATCTGTCCATGGAATTCTCCAGGCAAGAATACTGGAGTAGGTTGCCATTTTCCTCTCCAGGAGATCTTCCCAACCCAGGGATCGAAGCCAGGTCTCCCATATTGCAGGCATATTCTTTACCATCTAAGTCACCAGGGAAGCCCATTGACCACATATGTGTGGTTTATTTCTGAGCTCTCTATTCTGTTCCCTTGATCTATGGGTCTGTTTTTAAACCAATACCATACTATTTTGATTATTATAGCTTTGTAATAAATTTTGAAATCAGAAAGCATAATGCCTTCAGCTTTGTTCCTTCTCAAGATTGCTTTGGCTATTTAGGGTCTTTTGTGTGTATGTGTGTGTGTGTGTGTGTGTGCGCACGGGCATGTGTGCATGCATGTTCAGTCATGTCTGACTTTGTGACTCCAAGGACTGTAGCTTACCAGGCTCCTCTGTCCATGGAATTTTCCAGGTAAGAATACTGGAGCATGTTTCTATTTCTTACTCTAGGGGATCTTCCCAACCCAGGGATCAAACCCACATCTTTTGTTCTCCTGAACTGGCAGGAGGATTCTTTACCACTGTGCCACCTGGAAACCCAGGATCTTTCGTAGTTCCATTCAGATTTCAGGATTGTTTATTTCTGTAAAAAATTCCACTGGAGTTTTTCTTGGTATTGCATTCAATCTGTACATTGCTTTGGATAATATGGACAATAAAACAATATTAATTTTCCATTTATGAACATGGAATACCTTTCCATTTATTTGTGTTTTTCAACTTATTTTGTTGACTTGTTATACTTTTCTTGTACAGGTTTTTCATCTCATTTAAAAAATTTATTTCTAGGTAATTTTATTCTTTTTGAAACAATATAAATGAGATATTTTCTTATCTTTTTGATAGTTTGATATTAATGTATAAAAATGCAACAGATTTGTAAGTTGATTTTGTATTCTGCAATTTTATGGAATTTGTTTATTAGTTCTAACAGTTTTTGCTAGAGTCTTTAGAATTTTCTACATATAATATCATGTTATGCAAATACTGAAAATTTTACTTCCTCCCCAATTTGGATGAATTTTCTTTTTCTGCCTAATTGGTCTGCTAAATACTATGTTAAATATAAGCACCTTTGTCTTGTTCCTTGATAATTTTTGAGTGAGTACTGAACATTGTGGATTTTATATTGTTTTGGGCCATTTGTATTCCTTTTAAAAACATGTTGAATATTTTTTGCTAGTAAGTAAGTTACTGACAAGGGTTGATCCTTTTTGAAGTTTTTAGAAAGCTTTTATAGACTTGGTCTTGAAGACCCTTTTTCTGTAGCTAATTTAGCCCCATTTCTCAGGTGTATCCATCTTGGGCTCTCCTCTGAATGCCCTTTGTACTAACTGAAGTCCCTCCAGTTTGGCTTGGAGAAACTCTAATGATTAATGTGTGAGCCTGTGGACTACTCATCTTACAACTCCTCAGAAGTTCCTCAGAAGTTGTTCTTTTCCTGTTTCATGGGTTCTTGTCATATGCATTTGCAGACTGGTGTTTTGTCAAACATGGAGGAATCCCTACACAAGTTTCAGGGGTTCTTTCTCTGTGTAACTCCATTCTCTCCAGTACTCAGTGCCACAGATTTCTAGTTGCCAAAATTTAATCTCTGTCTCCTTAATTCAAGATGTCAAACTCTTTGTGTCACAGTCCAAGAATTGTCCCAGAAGAGATATCTAGGCAATGGGAGGCATCACCTCTTTTATTTCTCTTTTCTCAGAGATAAAGACCATTTTTGCCTTTTGTCTAATGCCCAAAAAATAGTTTCTTCCTATATTTCCTCCATTTTTCTCATTGTTTATGGTGGAAAGATAATTCCACAATCTTACTCTCTCATAGGTGGAAGGAAAAAATGGGTATGATATTTTAATAACTAACCAAAACACTTAAGCTAAAGAGTTCAGCTACTTCAATTATTTACTAATCTATGTCTAAGCCTCCTGGAATTCAATGACTGATTACAAGGGCATCTATACAGATATTACAAACTCACAATTAGCTTCCTATATCATCAAGTACATTTAAAACTTTTTTGCATCAGAAACATTTCCAATTGGAGAGAAAGAACTTTATGTATAGAAACCTCTTTTCACTAGCCATTTGTCTTTTTTCTGTGTTTTTTAAACTGCTTTTTATAGTCTAAAGTATATATATATATATATATAATTATTTCTCAGTTTTCCCCTCTTCATTCTGACATTCTCCATGCTAATAAAAATCAGATTTCTATCATTTCCACATCGTTATAATTACTTCTCTTTTCTTTAGAATTGGTCCAAGTTAGTAGTTCCATTCATTTCTTTCACCACCCACTTTCAGGGAAAGTGAGCATCAGAGCAGAATATACTAGTGCTCCGTTTTTAGGAAAATGAGACTTTGAGCAGACATGTATCTGTTCAGGAGAATTTTCTCATCCTTTTTATACCTAGTGTCTAGGCCAATCTTGTAATCTGCAAGAGGAAAGTATTTTTGAGGCAGTCTGTAAAACATATTCCCATATATTAATAACGCTCACCCAATCTATTCCAATCTTAGATTAATTTTATCTATATGTCCTCTGAATTCATTTTAGTGATGGGGTGGATGTATGTAATTGGTTTTAGTATAGAATATAGCTCTTTTCACATAACAGTGCCTCAAAGCCAAATGCCAATTACTTGTTATTCCCCCTAGAATGCTTGCACTCTGTTATCTCACTTAGCAAGAGTAGAGCAGCAAGATACAGGCAACAATGTCAAGCAATCAAACTCTCAGGATTAGGAAAAAAAAAGTCTTAGGTTCAAGGAAAGATTGTGATGTAATGATCAAAGCTGAAGGCATTATGCTTTCTGATTTCAAAATTTATTACAAAGCTATAATATTCAAAATAGTATGGTGATGTAAATGGAGAAGCAGAGGAGTGGAAGCAGCTGTGTCTATTATTTTGAGTGGACTAATAAATAAAAATACAGCCTGTACCTTTATCATTGATTAGAATTTTGTGAGGTTAGTTGATTTTCAAGAACTACAATATATTTTCCATGACCATAATTTAGTATCATATACATTAGCTCCCTTTGGGAGTGTACACAACGTTTGTGGAAAAGAAAGGTACACACTCAAATGAAAAAAAAATAGCCAGCTCTGTGTGCCTGAACATCAAATGTAAAAGGACCAAGTACTGACAAGCTGACTGGAGTGTTGATGCATACAAAAAGCAGAAAACAAAAGTGGCTTCAAAAATACAGACTTTTCAACGTACTTAAGCCCAACAGTATTTACAGCCCTCACCAGACATGACCGGTATTAGCATGTAGCATCCTAGGTGACTAATGCAAATACTGAGAAGTCCAGCAGGGCCTTTAGTTTCTCTAGATTTGGGGCTCGAACCCAGAAACTTAAGCTCAGAACAATGGAAGACTCTCCATTGTGAGCAAGACAGTGGGATTAGAAGCTTTTACCACTCCCATTTTATTAAAAGCAACTTAATCATTCCTTTGAAAAACTGAGGGCAATTTTTTAAAAATAAAAGATTAATTTTTCCTAGTGTTTAATGAAGGTCATTGTCTCCCTCTGCAAGGGACAGGAACATTATTTCCAAGAAGTCATAATATAGATGTAAGATGATTGGTTATGTTGATGATCTGGCTACATTCAAATTGTTTGGTACCATTTTCCCAAACCATTATTCATATGTAACACATAAGGGTGGAGAGAGAGAGAACAAGAGAATGAATGCACAATGGCTTATTAACTTAGAGACTAAATCTGCTCTATACTTGAAGTAAGAGTGAATTATGTGAGTGTCATCCCAGTGTTCAAAGAGTATTGACATAGAGAATGGCCAAGACAGCAGAGTAGGAAGACTATGCACTCACATACTCCCTCAGGCACACCAAAATTACAACTATTTTCAGAGCAACTATTAATGAAAAAGATCTGAAAGCAAGCAGAAAAAAATCTTTCACAACTAGGTGTAAAGGCATAAAGAAGAAACTACAATGAGACAAAAGACTGGGCAAAGAGACCTTTTGATAGCCAGCTACAAGAGGCTCAAATAAAGACTCTGGTAAGGCCATAACCTTCCATCCAGGTGGTGGAAGGTCCCAGGCCAGCCATGCCCACTTCTGTCTGAGCACTCGCCATGGCTTTCAGGTATGCCAAGGTCGTCGGTCACAGGAACGCGAACTCGCTGGTCCACTGCATACCTTCAGGGCCAGTTTCTTCTGACAAAAGTAGCGTTTCTAGAATTTATCTCAGGAGGTGGTTTCTCCCTGTTCCTCCAGCTTTTCCCCTGAAGAACCATCTTCAGGAGCATTCATAATGGTTACAAAAAATTACCGAGCAGAGTTCCTTGTACTATACAGAGGATTCTGTACGAACTGAACCACAAGGGAAGCCCAAGAAAACTGGAGTGGGTAGCCCATTCCTTCTCCAGTGGATCTTCCCACCCCAGGAATGGGATCTCCTGCACTGAAGTGGCTGTACAGCACTGGAGGGGTGAGCAGCGGCTGCGTGGCACTGCAAGAAGCTGAGAAAAGATACCTCACATCCAAGGTCAGGAGTGGTGGCCGAGAGGAGATACCCCATGTCCAAGATCAGAAGAGGCAGCTGTGAGGAGATACCCCATGTCCAAGGTTAAGAGAAACCCCAGTAAGACAGTAGGTGCTGAGAGAGGGCATCAGAGGGCAGACAGATTGAAACTACAATCACAGAAAACAAGGGACCACAGCCTTGTCTAACTCAATGAAACTAAGCCATGCCATGTAGGGCCACCAAAGGTGGACGGGTCATGGTGGAGAGTTCTGACAAAATGTGGTCCACTGGAGAAGGGAATGGTAAACCACTTCAGTATTCTTGCCATGAGAACCCCATAAGCTGTATGAAAAGGCAGAAAGATAGGACACTAAAAGATGAACTCCCTGGGTCGGTAGGTGCCCAATATGCTACTGGAGATCAGTGAAGAAATAACTCCAGAAAGAATGAAGGCATGGAACCAAAGCAAAAACAACACCCAGTTGTGGATATGATTGGTGATAGAAGCAAGGTTTGATGCTGTAAAGAGTAATATTGCATAGGAACCTGGAATGTTAGGTCCATGAATCAAAGCAAATTGGAAGTGGTCAAACAGGAGATGGCAAGAGTGAACATCAACATTCTAGGAACCAGCAAACTGAAATGGACTGGGATGGGTGAATTTAACTCAGATAACCATTATATCTACTATGGTGGGTAGGAATCCCTTAGAAGAAATGGAGTAGCCATCATAGTTAACAAAAGAGTCTGAAATGCAGTACTTGGATGCAATCTCAAAAATGACAGAATGATCTCTGTTCATTTCCAAGGCAAACCATTCAATATCACAGTAATCCAAGCCTATGCCCTGACCAGTAATGCTGAAGAAGCTGAGTTGAATGGTTCTATGAAGACCTACAAGACCTTTTAGAACTAACACTCAAAAAAGATGTCCTTTTCATTATAGGGGACTGGAATGCAAAAGTAGGAAGTCAAGAAACACCTGGGGGAACAGAAAAATTTGGCCTTGGAGTACAGAATGAAGCAGGGCAAAGGGTAATAAAGTTTTGCCAGGACAATGCACTGGTCATAGCAAACACTCTCTTCCAACAACACAAGAGAAGACCTAAAAATGGACATCACCAGATGGCCAACACTGAAATCAGATTGATTATATTCTTTGCAGCCAAAGATGGAGAAGCTCTATACAGTCAGCAAAAACAAGACCAGGAGCTGACTATGACTCAGATCATGAACTCCAATTCAGACTTAAATTGAAGAAAGTGGGGAAAACCACTAGACCATTCAGGTATGACCTAAATCAAATCCCTTTGGAAGTAAGAAATAGATTTAAGGGACTAGATCTGATAGAGTGCCTGATGAACTATGGATGGAGGTTTGTGACATTGTACATTAGACAGGAATCAAGACCATCCCCAATAAAAAGAAATGCAAAAAAGCAAAATGGCTGTCTGAGGAGGCCTTACAAATAGCTGTGAAAAGGAGAAGCGAAAAGCAAAGGAGAAAAGAAAAGATATACCCATTTGAATGCAGAGTTCCAAAGAATAGCAAGGAGAGATTAAAAAAGCCTTCCTCAGTGATCAATGCAAAGAAATAGAGGAAAACAATAGAATGGGAAAGACTAGAGATCTCTTCAAGAAAATTAGAGATACCAAGGGAACATTTCATGCAAAGATGGGCTCAATAAAGGACAGAAATGATATGGACCTAACATTTTGTTGTTTTTGCCTAGAAATGTACTTTTCCCATCGTATAGCTGGGCTGTAGAAAATAACATGGGCATCATTTAAGATTTCAATCTTCATAATTTTTTCTTTTCTCAGTAAAAACATGACATTCTTTTTGGTTATTGTTTTTCTTAATATAGAATCAAAGTACATTTATATTTGAAAATTTAAAAATGAAGAAAAACTAAGAGTAAGTTAAAAATAAATGCCTTCATTTACTACAAACCATTCAGAGGTAACCACTGAAATGCTGTGTTTGTCATCTGGTAATGTCTTTTAGGGAAAGTACTTATTTTTTATAACCAAAAACTGGATCTTCACATATTAACTTATTGGACATCTTTTGTCTCTCAGTTGATTTATTGTTAAACATTTTCCAGTCAATGAATATACTTTAGCCTGGTTAGTTATAATGGCTCAAAGGCTGGTTATACCGTAGAAATTCAGGCAAAAACTATATGTAATAAGCATTATGTACGTGAAAGAAAGGAACAAAGGAAAAGACAGATATCATGTGTTTACATAGAGATATAGAGTGTAGATATATAGAGTCCCTTGGACTGCAAGGAGATCCAACCAGTCCTTCCTAAAGGAGATCAGTCCTGGGTGTTCACTGGAAGGACTGATGTTAAAGCTGAAACTCCAATACTTTGGCTACCTGATACCAAGTGCTGACTCATTGGAAAAGACCCTGATGCTGGGAAAGATTGAGTGAAGGAGGAGAAGGGGACAACAGAGGATGAGATGGTTGGATGGCATCACCGACTCAATGGATATGGGTTTGGGTGAACTTCAGGAGTTGGTGATGGACAGGGAGGCCTGGCGTACTGAGGTTCATAGGGTCACAAGGATTCAGACACGACTGAGCAACTGAACTGAACTGAACTGAACTAATGGGACCAGATGCTATGATCTTAGTTTTCTGAATGTTGAGTTTTAAGCCAACTTTTTTCACTCCCCTCTTTCACTTTCATCAACAGGTTCTTTAGTTAGCTCCTCTTTGCTTTCTGCTATAAGGGTGGTGTCATCTGTGTATCTGAGGTTATTGATATTTCTCCTGGCAATCTAGATTCCAGCTTTTGCTTCATCCAGCCCTGCATTTCGCATGATGTGCTCTG
Organism: Bubalus kerabau; assembly: GCF_029407905.1. Classification (NCBI taxonomy): domain Eukaryota; kingdom Metazoa; phylum Chordata; class Mammalia; order Artiodactyla; family Bovidae; genus Bubalus; species Bubalus kerabau. Next base: position 120,742,138 of record NC_073627.1, read on the forward strand.
CATATAAGTTAAATAAGCAGGGTGACAATATTGATACAACCTAGATATAGAAATAAACTATTCCCATTTAGTAAAGTGGACCATTTTTGCACATTAGCATGAACAAATATAAAATTTCCAAAAGTTCTTTTTTATTTCGAATCACAGTTAAGGTTAAGCAAATTTAAAGGGAAAATAAAGCCTAATCAACTTCAAGATCATCCATATTTACCTGTTATATCTTTAATTAATGCATAAATATTCATATTTTAACTTAGTCATATGCTCTTTATACTTGTGTAATCTGGTTATGGTTTTTCCCTAGAAGAAGTATTGCCAGGTGTGGGAGTGGAATGAGGCTAGAGCGCTCAGGAGGGTAAGATAGTATAAATGGACTGTTTTTTGAAGCTTCCATTACCTCATCTAGAATCCAATAATAAATAAACCCAATAAAGTCTCCCTTAAAGGAGTAAATAGAAATGGTATATTTAAATCACCTATCACTATAAGCTCAGTGCCTGAACTTATAGTAAGCATGTAATAGATACCTTTCCATCCCTCATCACACTTTCATATTTTTTATAAGGGCTTAGAATAATGCTTTGTAGATGATGGTGACTAGCTATCTGTTGTATTAAAATGTCATACTTTCAAAGTGAGTCATTAATCTGACTGTTAGTATCTTCAAGCTAAAAATGCATTGATTTTTGTAAAGGATTTTATGAACAATATTTCTGGATATACTCTTTTTTGGACTTGCTTAGAATTCTCCACTGTGGCAGACACTCCTGGGTGCCTCTCCTGCAGCCATTTGCCCATGGTCCATCTTGGTGGAAAGATACTGTTTTCCACCGTGGATGAGAGAAACCAGATATTCAGTTTCCTAGTATCCTTTGATGCCAGAAAATGGGCAAATAACCCAATCCTAGCCAACAGGATCTGAGAATATGATGGGAAACCTTCTAGGGAAAATTCCTCCTTTGATAGAATAGAAATCCTCTCATTCTTCCTGCTTTTGTTACTAGAGAGAATGTTGCTTAGAGCTACAGCAGCCATCTGGTGAGCATCCAAGCAAGTGAACTAAGTCTCTTTAGTCGTGTCTGACTCTCTGTGACCCTATGGACCAGAGCCTACCAGGCTCTTCTGTCCATGGGATTCTCCAGACAAGAATACTGGATGGGTTGCCATGCCCTCCTCCAGGGGATCTTCCAGACCCAGGGAAGTCTCTTAAATCTCCTGCATTGGCTGCCGGGTTCTTTACCACTACTGCCACATGAGAAGCTCTTGTGACCATGAGGGGAGGCCAAAAGAATCCCAGAAAAGCTCAACCTAGTGCCACTACCTACAAACTCTAGTTATGTGAGAATGAATCCCTATTATGTAAGCTATTTTTAGTCAGATATTCTGTTCCTTGTAGCCATAAATATCTTTCAAATATATTCATGATAAATTTAAATTGCATAGCCTTGTACCAGATACAGCATTCTAACTAGTGCTGGTGGAATGGGCAGATTAACACTTGTATTTCTGCTTTGTTTCTATTTAACAGCTAATCAAGAAATTTTCTTTTTAGCTAAGCCAAATTAGCATATTACCCATCCTCTGCCCTGAGTTGGGTGGTGGTGGTTGCCTTCAAGCTCAAGATAGCTTTATTCTAAATAAATTAAATTATGTCTGATTTTAAATTAAAACCTATTATTGGTTTTTTTTACAAGTCACATAATTTAGGAAAATATTAAAAAGAAGGAAAAATCATTCTTAGTTCTACTTAGGAAAAACCATAGATACCATTTCGCTGTGTTTCCTTCTGGATTCTAACTGCAATAATTTTAGTTATTGTTGCTATTTACTTATGTTATGACAGCATCAGATTACTCTAGAGAGCAAATCCACAGTGCCAGGTGGCTGTCAGAATCCAGAAGTCTTCTGTTTACATAGTCAGAGGAGCAGCAGTTTATTAGCATACCTGGAAGCCCTAACTTGTGTTTGGCATGGAATCTGTCCAGCCCACTTTGGAGAGATATCGGGCTTATACAAGCTGGACTGTTTTTAATTTCCCCACACTGATCAAATCTAGTCTCAGCACCCAAGGGAGCAGATGTTCACCAGGGGTCTGGAAGTTCCCACAGCAAAGGAAATCTGTACTGACACAAAATGTTAATAGTTTGGAGTTGGCTGGGAAAGGAAAGCTACTTTCTAGTATACACGGAGGCAAACTGGTAAACCAAGAAGGGCAGCAAATCAGAATTGCAATATCTTAAGGGAATGTCGGTCTAAAACTCACATTGTGCTTAAATATATGAAAGGCTCTGACAAGTACTGCAGTGAAGATTTTACAAAATATATTCTCTTGATAGTAGCCCCCTGTTTTTTTCTATTAACACCAGAGTCCTAAAGAACACACTTTGGGAAACACTCCTATTGACAAATTGAAAATTGGAAGTTAAAGAAAGTCCACTGTAACATGTTCCATTTGTGTTTGTAATCATAAAAGTTTGAGACCTTCTTGGGAACAAGGAAATAATCTGGTGGAGAGGTTTTTGAACTTTGTTATTTCAAACCAAATATTACATAGAACCCTAGTGTCTAAAACTGAGAGAAGCAGAGCTGCTCTGTTGCCACCAAACCTAAGAGCAGAGCCCCCACGTTGGAGTTCTCTGTGTCACCCCTCCCACCTGTGCCCCTGAGAAAGCCTCACGGAACTTTAGAAAGTCAGTGCAGGTCCCTCATTGTTAGACTGTCACACAACTGGGTCTGGGGTCCAACCCCATCAAGCCCAGTGAATTTTTTTACTGCATTATGTTGCTCTAAGTCTTTGTTCTAATACCGCTTGTGTATATCCTTGTGATTACTCTGTTTCACTGCTGGTTCCTAATATCACAGCATCAGTGAACATAATGAACCCTGTTCTGCTTAAGAATCTCCCTGGAAATAGGCATTACATGGAGAACCATCTAGCCCATTACTTGTGAGCTAACTAATAGCATCCTAATGGCATGAACAAGTTAATGTTTCTACCCAAGTGTCAAATGCACTAATAGAAAGTGACTTGACCGTGGGCCAGATTCTGCCACAAAGATTAACAGCTTTTAAAAAACTTCCTGAACAATGGTTTATTCCAACCTCAGAATAAGATAAAAATTATTTTGAGAGTAAAATTCTCCACAGATTTAACTTCTGAAGATCTGGATGTGATTGTGTTTGAAGTATTTCAGAAACAGTCATATAGGTATGGAAGAAGCACTAATAACATTCAAGCTTGTGCATGTCTCACTGCTAAGTCTTCATCTACTAATCAATATGCCCTTGGGGAATCGTATTACTATAAAAGCCAAAATTTGTATATTAAATTGTATAAATAATAGAAAACAAGTAAATGGGACAGCAGCGCAGAAAGTGTATTGCTCACAGCGTCCAGAAATCTCCCATGTCGTAAAACAGGAATTTCCTTAATAAATGGAACCACTTAACATCAATCACTGTTTCTCTTTTACATACATTTACAAGAGTTTGCTTGCTTACAAGGAGCAGGTTTGTTTGGTTTTTACAAAAATGAGATCATACTATGCTTATTATTTTGGAAACAGGCTTTTTTCATCTAAAAATATCAGAGACTTCTTTCCAAATATATAGAAAGTTATCTCATTCTTTTAAATTACTGCATAATACTTTACAGCATAAATTTATCCCAGTTTATTCAACAGTTTTTCATTGTATAGATGGTGAGGTTGCCTTCTTGTTTTCTAACAGCATCAGATGTTTCCAATCTTTGTCATTTTGAGGAAAAACACCTTGTTTATTAATTGGCATTTACCTGTTCAACAGCAGTTCAGTTTAGTTGCTCAGTCATGTCTGACTCTTTGTGACCCCATGGACTGCAGCACACTGGGCCTCCCTGTCCATCACCGACTCCCAGAGTTTACTCAAACTCATGTCCATTGAGTCAGTGATGCCATCCAGCCATCTCATCCTTTGTCATCCTCTTCTCCTCCTGCCTTCAGTCTTTCCTAGCATCAGAGTCTTTTCCAATGAATCAGTTCTTTGCATCAGGTGGCCAAAGTATTGGAGTTTCAGCTTCAGCATCAGTCCTTCCAATGAATATTCATAACTGATTTCCTTTAGGATGGACTGGTTGGATCTCCTTGCAGTCCAAGGGACTCTCAAGAGTCTTCTCCAACACCACAGTCCAACACCACAGTTCAAAAGCATCAGTTCTTCAGCACTCAGCTTTCTTTATAGTCCAACTCTCACATCTATACATGACTACTGGAAAAACCATAGCTTTGACTAGACAGACCTTTGTTGGCAAAGTAATGTCTCTGCTTTTTAATATGCTGTCTAGGTTTGTCATAGCTTTTCTTCCAATAACAAGCATCTTTTAATTTCATGGCTGCAATCACCATCTGCAGTGATTTGGGAGCCCCCAAAAATAAAGTCAGCTACTGTTTCCACTGTTTCCCCATCTATTTTCCATGAAGTGATGCAACCAGATGCCATGATCTTAGTTTTCTGAATGTTGAGCTTTAAGCCAACATTTTCACTCTCCTCTTTCACTTTCATCAAGAGGCTCTTTAGTTCTTCTTCGCTTTCTGCCATAAGGGTGGTATCATCTGCATATCTGAGGTTATTGAAATTTCTCCTGGCAATCTTGATTCCAGCTTGTGTTTCATCAAGCAAGGTTGAGTTAATTTTGTATGTTCCTTAGCCATTTAGAATTTTCTCTTCTCTAGATTGATTGTGCAAGTGTTTGTCCATATTTCTAGAGCATTTGTTAGTTTTTATTATCAATGAGTAGGAGTAATCTGTACATCAGAGATTAGCCACAGCCTATCTTAGCTTTGTAACTTACTTATATTTTTATCATTAAAAGTTTAATGTCAAATTTTAAGATCTTTCCCTTTATAATTTTTGTTTCTGTGTCTTACTTAGAAATTCTTCTGATCTGGAGACCCTAAGGTTTTTTCCCTAAAAGTCTTTGAAATTTTATTTTATCACATTTATGTCTTAGAGCCATCGCACATTTACATTTATGTGTAGTTTGAGATACGGTGCTGGTGTTATTTTGTCCATGTGGAAAACCAATTTTCCTTCATTCTTGATTCTTTTCCATCTCTAAGGGATTGTCCTCAAATGTCTGTCAAAGATGAGTTGCAGGCACATCCATATTAAAACACACTGTAGGAGGAAAAGGGAATAACCAGAGCAAGAGATTTTCTTTTAACTAAGTGAAGCTGAAGTCACACACGCCGCTTTTGCTCCCATTCTAGTTATCAGAATTTAACGACCAGGTCATATGTAGCAATAAGGGACACTAGGAAAGCCATCTTTAGCTAAGCAGCCATGTGCCAAAGAAGAAAGTGAGACTGAATTTGAGTCAACAACCAGAAGCCTCTACCAATATCCATTTCTCCCATATTCCTTAGTAACAGAAGCAAATTCTATTTATGAGAGCAACAAGTTCACTAAAAATCAAAAACAAACACAAAGAAAGCAACTATCTTGCTGCTTGCTATGGTTAGGTGACTATATGCAGAAGTTGATAGGTGAGACTTCTGGGACAGGTCCTTCGAATATGGACAGCTAGCTTGGTACACCTTTTAACCTCTCCTGCCCTCTTTCTGGGAGAAGGCAATGGCACCCCACTCCAGTACTCTTGCCTGGAAAATCCCATGGACGGAGGAGCCTGGTGGGCTGCAGTCCATGGGGTCACTAAGAGTCGGACACAACTGAGCGACTTCACTTTCACTTTTCACTTTCACGCATTGGAGAAGGAAATGGCAACCCACTCCAGTGTTCTTGCCTGGAGAATCCTAGGGATGGGGGAGCCTGGTAGGCTGCCGTCTATGGGGTTGCACAGAGTCAGACACGACTGAACTGACTTAGCAGCAGCAGCCCTCTTTCTTCCTATTTCCTGGAAAGTGGATACTACTGCTGGAGTTCCAGAAAGCTTCTTGGAAGAAGAGAAACATTGAGAATGAAAATCAAGGACTCAGATTGGCAAAACACAAAGTCAGAGGCTATCTCAGTGGTTGATGACTTCTGCTCTCCACCCTGGACAGCCCGTCTCCTATGCCTGTACTATCCCGGGAGGTGTTCATCTCCCAACACTCCGGTAGTTGTTTTTTCTCTGGTACTAATTTTTTCTGGCCTTAAAAAGTCTAATTCTGTTAATGAAAAGCTTAGTATTTGTCCAATATTTAAGGGGTCTGCTGTGTAGATTTCTAGATCTTCTTCTTTACAGAGCTTTCTTCTCTACATTAGCCTCCCAGATAGATTCCAGCCATCCTAGGATTCCCGAATTCTGATCCTGTCTCTTCACCTCATTGAGACTGTTGTGCTCTGCTGTGCTCTGATCCATTTTTGCATCATCATGCAGAAAGTGTGTCTGTGCAGAAATCCAAAATGTTTATGGGTCTGATTTCATTTGTTTCCATTCTCTCAGGGACCACATTCTCTCAATTCTGAAAGGTCTACTGAATATTGTCTAAAAATGATTAATTACATGTATCTTTTAAAATTTTTTTACTGGTGAAAGCCCTTCCTCTGTTAGTTTTGTCAATAAAACTCTATCCAGTACTTGAACAAAATCTGGGTGCCTATGAGTTTTGAAAGGAAGACAGTGGTATATAGACAGAGAGATACTTTTGCGGAGGCAGTCATTGTATTTTTCATTATAGATAATCTTACTTTTTAAGGTTTCCCTCTTTTCGTTTTTGCTATGATGAGTACATCAAAGAATTATTTTGTTTATCCTGCTCTGGATTCATTGTTTTTCTCTCATTTGAGAACTGATGTGTGTTTCATCAATTATTGAAAATTCTTCATTATTAAATAAGCAAATATTGCCTCTTACCCATCATTCTTTTTATTTCCTTCCTTTGGAGAACTTAAATATAATTAGGCCATTTCATTCTACCTTTCAGTATACTACTCTTTCATTTTGTTCTTATTTTAGACTTCGTTTTGCATTTCTCAGATCTATCATCTAGTTCACTAATGTTATTCAGCTGTGTCTAATCTGCTGTTTAACCTGTTCAGTAAGTTTGTAACTTCAACATTTATATTTTTCATTTCTAGGAAAATTATTTGGTTCTTTTCAAACATGCTTGATTCCTCTCTTTCTCCTTCCCTCTTTTCCTTCCTTCCTCTTTTTCCTGGTACAATCAATAAACTGATTTGATCTGGACTGTAAGTAACAAAAGGCCCAGTGTAAATTGTTTAAAGTACAAGAAGATTACCCTGTATAATAGAAAATTCAGGGACTAGGCAGCTCCAGAGTAGTCAAATTCAGTGGATCAGTAATATTATCAAGGACCCAAGGTCTTTCCATGTTTCTGCTCTTCATCCTAAATATTTGGCCTTTGCACAAGATGGCTGTAGCACCTTCAAGTACCTTATTCTCATGCACTTTGTCCAATGTGGCAAAAAGGGGGATACACGTTGGGATGTACATTTATTTGATCAATGAAGACTTTGCCAAAAGCCTGCAGCAGGTTTTCCTTGTATCTTGTTGACCAGAATTGAGCCACATGCCCTTCCTAAGTCAGAAGGCAATGGAATGAGCATGACTGACTATTACAACTTGCCTCCTAAGGCTGGGGAGGAGCCCAGTATCCCCTGATACACAGGGCTGCTTATAATGTAAACAAAAGTAGCAGTAAGAAATTGGAAGACATAGCTATTTGGTACCAATCAATAATATCCATTTGATACCAATCATCAATCTTTGTTTAGAAAAATATAATTATGTAAATATTAATAAATACTTATTCTTAAGAGTTGTTCAGATTGTTTTATTTATTATAGTCTTAGAGTCATAATAATCCTGATTATCTGCTGGTGATAGCTGTCTCGTGTTGATCACTTCCTAATATGGCATGGAATTTTCTTATAATAAGCAAATCTTCATTAGGGATTTTATTTCCCTGTTGGGAATTTTATAAATATGGAATTGTAAAAGTGGTCTATGGTTTTATTAGTTTAAATGTTTGCTTCAGCTGTGATTCCCTAGAGTTTTGACTAATATGACACTTGTTTTTTTTCAGCATGGGGAATGCTATACTAAATGTATAATTCCATGTTATGTATGGTTCAGACATGAGACTTTGATGTCTTACAGAAGGTACGTTTAATTTCTACTCTGAGGCTCATAGATTCAAACTTTCTTTTGGCTTCCCAGGACCAGTGGATATAATTTTTTAAGTTTTTACTTTCCAGAAGTGGCAGTCCTTCCTGAGACCTGGTTTGATCCAGGATTTATCCTTCTCAACAAGACTGTTTTGTTGCACACCTCTAGGGAATTACTGTTCTTGTGGGAACTGTCCTTCTGGCTGAATTTGCATTGTGCTCTGTTTCCTCTAGGCTGGTGGAGCTCATTTCCAAGTCCTTAGCCCTAAGAGACTATGTTTCATCTGAGCTCTCCCTCTGGGGGATGTCCTTTCTTTGTTTTGAGTGCTGGTGAGAACTTAATCTTTTTTGTTCATATTTTATCTAGCAGTTCAAAGTGCTTGTAGTTGAGGGAGAGGGGTCTATATTGGTTTGATCACCTTGTTATTAAAACATTTTATTTTACTTATAAACACTTATTATAGCTTTATTTCTTTTTATATTTTAACACACTTAATGTGCTTTTTTTCCGATGATAACTGGTATAGATGTTTAGAAAAGCTACTGAGTTTTGTCTGTTGATTCTAAATACCTAGTAACATATATTCTTTATTTTTTTGTGGTTTATTTTCTTACATTCTGTCTGTAGCAGTAATGTTGGCTACATATAATAGTATTACCTCTTGTACACCCTGCTGCTGCTGCTGCTGCTGCTAAGTCACTTCAGTCCTGTCCGACTCTGTGAGATCCCATAGACAGCAGCCCACCAGGCTCCACCATCCCTGGGATTCTCCAGGCAAGAACACTGGAGTGGGTTGCCATTTCCTTCTCCAATGCATGAAAGTGAAAAGTGAAAGTGAAGTCGCTCAGTCGTATCCGACTCTTCGAGACCCGATGGACTGCAGCCTACCAGGCTCCTCCATCCATGGGATTTTCCAGGCAAGAGTACTGGAGTGGATTGCCATTGCCTTCTCCTACCTTATACACCCTACTTATATGTAAACCTCTTACCAGTTGTTTTACTCCTGTTTTATTGCATTGTTTATGTTTGCTATGATGGAGAGTAGTGGTATTAGTGACCACCATGCCAAACTTTCAGAGATAACTCTAAGTCACTGCTTTTTTAAATCAAGTTAAGGTGGGTACACAGATGTACTGCCCAGATTCCCTTTCAAGGAAGAACTTGTTATTATGGCTCTCAGTTCTTCCAGGGTTTCCCTCAGCTCCAGACAGCTACCTCAGCCATAAGATCACCCTTCCTGGGTTCCTCCAAATCCAGTGATTGATCAAGGCATGAGTATTATGGTCCACCCTTCTGTATCCAATGCAGGACTCCAATGACAGGCTTTTTTCTCTGCCAAATCCTGCTGTCTCTTCCCTTCCACAGGGATTGATGACTAAAAAATATCCTGTATATTTAAATCTATGTTTCTGGCTTTATTTTTGACCATATTCTATTGGACCTCACTCTCATAATCACTTCAGTTCAGTTCAGTCGCTCAGTTGTGTCCGACTCTTTGCAACCCCATGAATTGCAGCACTCTAGGCCTCCCTGCTAGGCCTCCCTGTCCATCACCATCTCCCGGAGTTCACTTAAACTCACGTCCATCGAGTCAGTGATGCCATCCAGCCATCTCATCCTCTGTCGTCCCCTTGTCCTCCTGCCCCCAATCCCTCCCGGCATCAGAGTCTTTTCCAATGAGTCAACTCTTCGCATTAGGTGGCCAAAGTACTGGAGTTTCAGCTTTAGCATCACTCCTTCCAAAGAACACCCAGGGCTGATCTCCTTCAGAATGGACTGGTTGGATCTCCTTGCAGTCCAAGGACTCTCAAGAGTCTTCTCCAACACCACAGTTCAAAAGCATCAATTCTTTAGCACTCAGCTTTCTTCACAGTCCAACTCTTGCATCCATACATGACCACTGGAAAAACCATAGCCTTGACTAGACAGACCTTTGTTGGCAAAGTAATGTCTCTGCTTTTGAATATGCTATCTAGGTTGGTCATAACTTTTCTTCCAAGGAGTAAGCATCTTTTAATTTCATGGCTGCAGTCACCATCTGCAGTGATTTTGGAGCCCCCAAAAATGAAGTCTGACACTGTTTCCACTGTTTCCCCATCTATTTCCCATGAAGTGATGGGACCAGATGCCATGATCTTAGTTTTCTGAATGTTGAGCTTTAAGCCAACTTATTTCTATCTAATTCATAATTTTAGCTCTTTAACACATATTGACCAGAGGATTTTTGCAGAAACTAATGCCTGTGGCTGGCAATTTGTTATGTAAATGAATACCAAAACGTCTCTGGTCAATAATGTTCAGGTAACAAAATATGTATTAATATGTCTCCGGTCAATAAGTTGTTAAAATCTCTAATCCAAAATTCACTTTAAAAACTTTCTTTATTCTAGTTGTGTGACTTAAATGCAGATATATACCTACTTTTTAATATCAATTTAAAATTTTTATTTAATTACGTTTGAAGACTATAACCCTGTATATTTCTCTAGAATTTATTGAGATTTTATTTGTGGTCTAATATTTGGCCCAGAGCTACATATTATTCAGAGGTATTAGAAAAAAAGGTGATTTTCTTCACACTGGAAACATAGTTAATATATCTATTAAGTCATTCTTACTGATTAAATACTAAAATTTGCAGTTTTGCATTCTTGTTTAAATTCTGAGTATTTGATATATCAAGTGTGATAGAGTTTTGTTACAGTTTGCCCCTGTTGTCATGCATTTAAAATTTTCTTTTTGCATTTCTAGCATTATTTCCTTTATGTATTGTGGTTCTCTGTTACTTGGGGGATAAAGACTTACAACTCTTATCTTCTTGGAGGATTCTACCTTTTCTCAATAAACATTTCTTGGTTTAATGATTTACTTCTTAATTCTGGCATATTTAACTAAATATCATCATATGCCTTATTTTTGTCATCCTTTACTTAATGTACTTTGCCCTTCCTTCTATTTTAATCATTCTGTTTTGTTTTTAACAGGGTATTTTAAACCCTTTTTGAAAGATGATGTCTTTTAACATGGACATTTTACTCATACGTGTGAAATGCTACATCCTTCTTAGATTTGTACAACTTGGCCTGGAAAAGCAAGGAAATTAGAAAAAAATTAGATAGGAATCATTTGGCATAAGTAAGAGTTTGTCTTTCCATGAGAAGTTAGAAAAGTTTTATGCTGAATGCTCAGTCATATCCGATTCTTTGCAATACCATGGACTGTAGCCCACCAGTCTTCTCTGTCCATGAGATTCTCCAGGCAAAAATACTGGAGTGGGTTGCCATTTCCTTTGCCAGGGGATCTTCCTGATACAGGGATGGAGCCTATGTCTCCTGCACCAGCACGTGAATTCCTTACCACTGCGCCACCTGGGAAGTTTGCCTAATAAAGTTAAACAAACATGTTATTATAGGAACTCAGGACTCAGGAGCCCCTTGTGCTCTGTAGCTGAGTGAGGTGCAGGAAAGCATGAGCACAGAGGTGAAGAGTGGAGATTTGGGAGCTGACAGACATGGCAGGCCCGGCTCTGGCCTTCCTGTGTGACTGTGGGTGATTCCTCTGTTTGGCGCGGCTGCTTGACTGTGTTTCAGAAGAGCTGCCACATCAATTTGCAGTTTGGACAACTGGCCAGGGGCAAAGACATCCTGAAAAGAGACCTAATTTAAGGAGATTTTTGAAACCAGGCTTACTAAAAGGTATGCTCTTCCAGTTGTGGAAGCAGCCTAAGTAAAGCCTCATAATTCCTCTCCCTTCTGCTTCCAATGCCAGAAACTAGAAGTGAAAATAAGTTGGTTAATAAAATACATACTTGTAGAATGTGGTTAGAGCCTGAACTTGGAGTAAGAGTAGAAAGGGGGTCAAGAAAAGAGGAGGTTTAAACAAATAAACAAAAAATAAAACTCCCCTTCAAATTATTTTAAGACAATTGCAATAGTTTCAGTCCATTTCAGGGCTCAGCCAAGTTTCCAAAAGCCATATTGCTGTTGTTGAAGCTTCTCACAGAAAATACTAAAGTAAACCAGCTTGTTAAGAATTGCTTATTTTTCTTCATACTGTTTATATCTGTTGCTCCATGTTCTCCAGTTTCAGACTGACAAAAGACTGCTGGGAGTAACTCATGAAGACTAAGGGCTTGGCCTCGTTTTGTTTTGTTTTTACACGGACAAAAAAAATGGCTGCTGAGTACAGATTCAAATACCTCTGTATGGTTGAGTGCTTTTTGGTGTTCATGGGTGCCTGAGGTCTGTTTATTTTGGGAAGCATATTGGTATTCATTTCCACTAGAAAGTAGCAGAAGGAAGCCAGATCCTTTTTTTCCCACAGAAAGAGAGCAATAAATATTTTTAAATAATATTTAGAAAGGTTGATCAGTGATAAGCAGCAGCATGTCAAAGGAATATTACATGTTCTGTTTTAGGAACTTTGAAAGTGCTTAGTGCCTGAGAAATCAGGAAAGCTGCTTTTGTTGTAAGGAAATGGCAATTTGAAAGTAATCTATTTCTAAATCTCAGGGGTGGTACTGTGAGTCTATCCAAAGATCTGAGGTCTAAGTACAACAGAAAGGGGAAATGAAAAATAGGGAACAAGAAGAACCCAATTTAGAAAAGAGATAGCCTATTCCACTGAAGAAACACTGGATACAGATTTTGTACTAGGCAATAGGCATTTTCATGCAGGGCTGTTTGAATTACCAATAGATTTCCAAGTGAGAGATCAGTTAAGAACTGAATCACATAGGAATTGAAATATGAAAGAACATGGTATACTCAGTTTGTAGAGGATAGGCCCATTATTCCTTTCTGCATTTTTAATTTTATACAGCTATCCTTCCAAGCTGAAGAAATGGATGGTATCTGTGTGATTTCATTACTGGACATTTCTCTAACACTGTCGCCTACATGGTTATTAAAATTCAAAAAGTTTTCAGAAGACTTTTCAGATTTTTTCAGAGAAAGGACAAAATTCTCACCACTAAGTATTTGAACCTCAGACCAAAAGAACCCATCTGAACGTCTAACCAAAAGTAAGATGGACATATGACTTATGACAGCTCATGGGATTTCTGCCTACAGACAACAGCTGCCTCGTTTTTAGCCAAGCCCCTTAAAACAGGCTAGAGTTGCAGTAGTTGATTTCTGAGACAGTTACATGGACAATGATACACTCCTTCCTGTGCCAGATATAGATCTATTCAAGTAAATTGACACAACAATCCCTCTTTGAATAATCTATCGCACAGAAGTAAAAGCACTAAGATTTAAGTCCAAGTATGTTTATTGTAGCAATATTTAAAGGAGAAACAAGGCTGAAAAAAATCAGTGGCTGTCACTGCTGCTGCTGAGTCGCTTCAGTCGTGTCCAACTCTGTGTGACCCCATAGACGGCAGCCCACCAGGCTCCCCCGTCCCTGGGATTCTCCAGGCAAGAACACTGGAGTGGGTTGCCATTTCCTTCTCCAATGCAGGAAAGTGAAAAGTGAAAGGGAAGTCGCTCAGCCGTGTCCAGCTCTTAGCAACCCCATGGACTGCAGCCTATCTGGCTCCTCCGTCCATGGGATTGTCCAGGCAAGAGCACTGGAGTGGGGTGCCACTGCCTTCTCTGGTGGCTGTCACTAGGAATGGTCAAATGAATGTTGGAAACTCCATTCTATGGAGTATTATACAGCTACTTAAAAATGAGTTAAATCCCAATCTACTGATGTCAGGTATAGTAACCAGCAATTTTAGGATGCTTACTATGTATGTGTCAGCTCTGCACTGTGTGTTTTACAATCTTATAAAATGAGAACTATTATTTTCTTTCTTTTTTTTTGAGAACTATTATTTTCTCTGCTTTATTTTATAGATTAAAACTGAGCACAAAGATTGTTAAATAATTTTCTGAACATACCAGAGCTAGTTAGCAAGGAGGCAGGATTCAAGCCTAGTAGGTTTAATTGTGATTTTTATCCTTATACTACCTTACAAGTTGCAGAGAAATGGAAAGTGAGACAACATTTGAATATTAACAAGCAACCCCCAAAACTATGTACTGTGTATAAATATGTACAAACGTGAAGAAAAGCATGGAGAGATGCAACCAGGTATTAACATGGATTACCCTAGGGAACCAAGTGTGGGTGGGGTTGGATAGATTGGGAGAGCTTATTAACACTTTATACATCTTTGCATGGCTTTCCAGGTTATAGGCAGCACATCTAATAGCTGTATCTCCAGTCTAACTGATTAAGTTCTTTGTGCATCCACAATACATTCCAGGATTCATCCAAAGAACACTTATTGAATATTTATTATAAGTCAAGCCCTAAGTCAGGCATGAAAGTGAAAGTCACTATCATGTCCAACTCTTTGAGACCCCATGACTATACAGTTCACGTAATTCTCTAGGCCAGAATACTGCAGCAGGTAGCCTTTCCCTTCTCCAGGGGCTCTTCCCAATCCAGGGATGAAACCCAGGTCCCCAACATTGCAGGCAGATTCTTTACCAGCTGGGCCACCAGGGAAGTCCAAGAATACTGTTGTGGGTAGCTTATCCCTTCTCCAGGGGGTCTTCCCGACCCAGGAATTGAACCGGTGTCTCCTGCATTGCAGGCAGATTCTTTACCAGCTGAGCTACCAGGAAGTTAGGCATAGGGATACATATATTAAAGGTATCTAGGAGGAGCCTGGTAGGCTGCAGTCCATGGGGTCGCTAAGAGTCAGACACGACTGAGCGACTTCACTTTCACTTTTCACTTTCATGTATTGGAGAAGGAATGGCAACCCACTTCAGTGTTCTTGCCTGGAGAATCTCAGGGACAGATGAGCCTGGTGAGCTGCCATCTATGGGGTCGCACAGAGTAGGACACGACTGAAGCGACTTAGCAGCAGCAGCAGCAGCATAGACACTTCAAGGAGACAAATAGAACATGTAATAAGCATTAGAACAGCAGTAAAGAAAGAAATTAGGGACAGTTATTACAGGCAGGACTCAGGTGTGAGGGGAGCGGTGGAAAGAATGGTAGTCCTGAAATATTCCCCCTCAAAGCAGCACCAGACAGCCTTAGTTCAGCAATTCCCTATATTCCCCTATCATCTTAACTTCACTATTATTACCTCTTTTTCTTTTATTCTGTTTTATTTCAGTTCAGTTTCTGACTTACAGAAACAGCAAGGTGGATTAAATAGAGCCTGGGCTTGAAATCCTAATTCCAATTTACTAGTTGTGAAACTTTGGGCAAGGCATGTTTTATTTCTCTGAACCACAGCTCCTTCATCTGTTAAAATCTGATATTAGGAACTACTTTTAGAACAAGGTGAGTATCTTGCATATCTATTAAATACCTCCCCCCCAATTTAAAGGTTAAATACAACTACATCATATATTTCGCCCATGAATCTGCAACTTGGGCTGAGCTTAGTTGTTCATTCCTACTTCATGCAGTGTATCAGTTGGGATGGCTTGACTACAGCTGAAGGATCCATTTTCCAGTTCACTCTCATGGCTAGCAAATTCATACTGCGTCTTTTCCACACTGGTCTCTCCATGAAGTTCTCTGGGCTTTCTCATAGCACAGCAACTAGATTCTAGGAGCAAATGTTTCAAGGGATAGGAAATGCAAGCTAGCAGTTTTTTCAGGCCTGGGCCCAGCTACTATACAGACTCACATCTGCTGGATTCTATTGGTCAAAGCAGTCACAGAGCCCACCAAGATTCAAGAGAAGGTGTGTGTTATAGGAAACAGTGAGGAATACAAATCTATACAACTCATGGCCAGAGAAATTCCTGAGACAAAGAAATGTAGGTTCTGGCAGTAAAAGTTGGGTCTGAGTGAATTGAAAGGGCAAGATTGAGGAGATACTTCACCCAGCCCAGGCTGTAAGCTGTTTGAGTTATAGAAATCTTTGGAGAAACAAATAAGTGTTCAACAAATGATTATAGAAGGAATGAATGACTATAAGAAAATTGACCCTAAGTGTAAACATGGGGGCTAAACCCCAAGAGCCTGGCATAACATAAAACTAGGGATCAGCAAACTATAACCAGCAGACCAAATCCTGCCTATCACCTGTTTTTATAAATAAAGTTTTATTGGAATACAGGCCTTCCTGTTCACTTGTATGTTGCCTATGGCTGCTTTCACTCCATGATAGCAGAGAGAGTCACTGTGACAAAAAACCTACAGACAACCAAGTACAGAATATTTACTCTCTATCTTATACAGAAGTTTGCCAGGCTCTGTCATAGAGCACTGACATCTGAACAGTCTACATCCACACTTCTTATCAGTTCTCCCTTATTTCCTGTTTGCTTTCCTTTATTATCAAAGGTTATCTGCCACTTTTCAAAAGTTTGCTTTACATCATTTCGCTTTTATGAAAGATCTATACTAGCACCTGCTTTCTCTAACCAAAAGAAACCCAAAGAGGATTTTCGCTTTTACCTAGGAAAAAAAAAAAAGCACAGACAGTATAGCGTTTGTCTTGCAGGAAGCCTTATAGGAGCGGAAGGAACCCTGAGCAGTGTGAGTGGCACCACCAAGCTCCTTCCCTGGAAACTTCCCTCAGCATCTCAGCGTCAAGCCACCATAGCCCTAACTGTGTCTATAAGCATCTGTGCTTTATCTGGATTTGCTCTGTGTATCTGTTAGCAAGATGTGTCATAAGGTAACTGCTTCTTTGCTTTATATCATTTCAGCCTAGGGAAGGTTTCAGGGGAATGCTCTGCATTTGGATCACAGGGGAAACCTGTATTATCTATCATGGGGTACCCAACCCGCCTGCCAGTGCAAGAGACATAAGAGATGCAGGTTCAATCCCTGGGTCAGGAAGGTCCCCTGGAGAAGGAAATGGCAACCCACTCCAGTATTCTTGCCTGAAGAATCCCATGGACAGAGGAGCCTGGTGGGCTACAGTCCATAGGGTCACAAAGAATAGTACACAACGAAGCAACTTAGCACGCATACACATTTACCCAAGGCCTAGGTATAACTTCAGGGGAGAGAGCGGACTTGACCCTAAGATCCAGGAGAAAAACTTTACTTGAACCATTCCTACTTTAACAAATGCAGCTACTACAAATGGAGGAAGAGGAGAAAAGGAATAGTTACAGCAGAGAATCTAATAAAAAATTTGCTGCTCTTACTAAACAATTCATTTAACTGCCCCCTTTTTTTGTGACAAGTACTGACTGCTACATTTATACCACATTTGCCTGCCATTTTGCCAGAGTCTCAGTTAGGTACAAATAACAAAACAAATTCTGGGTAATTTAATCAGAAAGGGATGATGGAAGAAGGCAAAGTTTTCATGATATTGTGATAGTATTACAGCCCAGAAACAAGGAATATCTAAATTCCGTACAGATTTCCTAATGGAGAGAACCAAATAGATGGAATAATAGGCAAAAGGCAAAGACATTATTACTTTTTAAATCATTAACAAGATAGACAATGCAAGGCTCTCTCATAGACTCTATGTTCAAAAATATGGCTAGGGTGATCTGAACAAGTCCTCCTACTCCTCTACATGTGAACAACACAATTGTATTTGCAGAGTAAAGGATGCTCTGTACCCTGGCCCACTTACATGCACAACCTCAAGGAACAGAAGAAGATGAAGAACAGCATTTTATATCCTTGCACCAGGGTTGAAATTTAGGACCAGATAATTCTTTGTTGGAAAGAGGGGTGTGCTTTGGAGGATGTTTAGCAGCATCCCTGACCTCTACCAATAAAATAATATTACACATCCACTCCCAGATGTGACAACTAAAAATGTCTTCAGACACTGATAAATGTTGTGGGGAGGGCAGATGGTGAGAGGAGGGTGGGCAAAATCCTCCTGGTTGGGAACCGCTGGAGAAGAGAATGGCTGGTCTGACTCTGGGAAGCAGACTCTGCTTTGTTTTGAGATAGTAAGACAAGAGGAGACACACAGGGATGCAGATTTAAAAGTGCAATAACCCTACCCATAAGTAAACAAGAAAACAAAAACAGCCAGTACCTGCCTGGGGTTCTTATGATGCTGATTAACGACTCTGTCCTTCTCAGGGAACCAGGAACAGGTGGACAGAGGAAACTGACATGTCCCCTCCCCTTCATTTTTGATTGACTCTCATTACCTCAGGATGGCACATGGAGACTAAGGTCGCTGATGGTGGGCTCCATGCACACAGGTTGCGATGGTTAATTCTGTGTGTCAACTGGAGTGGACTAAGGAATGTCCAGATAGTTGGTAAAACATTATTACTGGGTATATCTGTGAAGGCATCTCTGGCAGAGATGAGCATTTGAAAAGACCAAGTCAAGGACACTGTCTCCACCAAAGTAGGTGGGCATCTACCAATCCATTGAGAGTTTGAATAGAACAAAAAGGTGGAGCAAGGGCAAGTTTGCTCTCTTGCTTGAGATGGGATGTCTGTCCTCTCCTGCCCATGAACATGAATGCTCCTAGTTCTCAGACCATTAGACTCAGATGAAACACCATTGGCTCCCCTGGTTCCCAGGCCTTCAGGTTTCAAATGGAATTATACAACCAGATTTCCTGAGTCTGCAGCTTGCAGAGGGCAGACTAGGGGCCTTCTCAACCTCCATAATCTTGTGAAGCAGTATCTCACATAAGTCTTTATACACATATATTCAATATGTCCTATTAATTCTGTTTCTCTGGAGAACCCTAATACACAAGGCAAAGGGGAAAGTTTACAGGACACTAAAAAAGCCCAGGCAAATGAGGACAAGTTGGTTACTTCATCAAAGATGAGTAATACTTTAAAGTACTGAGGTCCTCCTGAAACTTAGAGGAGTCCCCGCAATATTAATTACTTTATTACTTCTCCTTAGAACCCTCCTAGAATTAGCTTAGCTACACTGCCCAAAGCCTCCAAAATGAGGTACAATAATATATTAACTTAAAGCCTAACAGGATTCTTAAATTCACCTTCTATTTTCCATTCTCTATGCACAATCAAGGGTCTTTCCAGGTGGTGCTAGTGGTAAAGAACCCGCTTGCCAATGCAGGAGATATAAGAGATGCAGGTTGATTCCTAGGTGGGGAACCCAGGGGCAACTCACTCCAGTATTCTTGCCTAGAGAATCCCATGGTCAGAGGAGCCTGGAGGGCTACAGTCCATAAGGTTGCAAAGAGTCGGACACAACTGAAGTGACTTAGCATGCACGCAGGCATAATCATGATGTTTAAGCCAGCTCACCTGAGTTTGTAACACAAATCTAAGTAAAACAATAAAGAATATGCCAAACTTGAAACATGTGAATTGTCTCCCATTTAATTCACTAGAGAGAAGGTGGATCCTAAAACAAATTCACCCTCCTTTTGTTGAAATTAAAGTCTGAAAGAAATTACAATCCATTATTCTCATCATCCTCGTTTCTTATTTTGTTCACTCTCAATTAGAGTTGCTTCACTTACATGGAGTCTCAATTCCTTTTTTCACAGCTGTGGCCTGTAACATCCTCCATGGGATGGGTGGAGCTCCCACAAACTGCTCTAAAATTGGATTAATCCAAACCCACTTGTCTCACCGCTCTGGCTTTCAGAAGTTCATAGGGTTAGTAGAACATACATGAACATCAACGAATCAGTCTACCCCTACAAATTACATATGAATATCTAGTCATGACAGCTGTTTATTTCTAAGCCAGGTTATTTCTCTAGATCCCAGCATATGGTATAATCCAGACTGTACTGCTGTTGGAAGTCAAAGAACATAGCAGAGACTTAATGATTTCTGAGGGGAGACCAAGAAACAGGAGAGAGAAAATAGAAGACATCCTTCATATTCTTCTGGTTCTGACTATAAGACTGATGCCTAGTTTTATGAGACAATCATATTCCTCTTTGAGTTTTGAAGCAAACTTGAATCCTGGAGGCACAGTATTTGGGCACAAGCTTTTAAATTTCCTTTTCAGCTCTTAGATTTTTAATAATCTCATTGAATTTTTTTCTATGTGTTAACGTAATAGGGGCTTTAATTTCTCCACAAATGTTTGTTTGAAACAAAATCACCTTCCATACCAAACTTCAGTCACATTTCAACACAGCTGAACCTACAAGCTTAGCTCACATCTATGATTTGAGCTTATAATATGAACAAACTAGAAGCAGTGTGAGGCCATTTGCTGGTGGAGACCATGATGGTGAGGGGCCAGAGTAGTGGATTCCAGGACCTAAGGACAAGCCACATGAATCCAAAACTGAATTCCACAGTGATTTTCTTTTCCTTGTATCCTCTTCAAAGTAGCATGAAGAGGAACTAGATTTGGAACTACCATTCTAGAGCCACATACCCATGCCAATTACCAAGAATTAAAATTCCAAATGTTTCACATATTAGTGTTCTCTAGTCCTCAGAAATCAAATGGTTTTTATAGCTTAAAATACTGTCCCAAAAAAAAAAAAATAAAATAAAATACTGTCCCACAGTCATAGCTGAGTAATACAATGAAGAGAAACACGAGCTCTGTTAACAACAATGACAAACTACACCGCTGCTAGTACCTAAAACAGCTGTAAACTGAAGCTCTGTTTGTCTTGAGATGAGTATTTTCTGACTCAAAAAGTACCTCTGTTCCTTAAAATCTAATTCTCATATTAAGTCATGATGTCAGCTGGCCCAGGTGCACAAAGAACCTCAGTCTTCCTATATGGTGCTGCTGTTGCTCTCTAGTCACTAAGTTGTGCCCAACTCTTTGCAACTCCATGGACTGTAATCTGCCAGGCTCCTCTGTCCATGGGACTTCCAAGGCAAGAATACTGGAGTGGGAACCATTCCCTTCTCCAGGGGATCTTCCTGACCCAGGGATCAAACCCGCATCTCCTGTATTGGCAGGCAGATTTTTTACCACTGAGCCACCTGGGAAGCCCCTTCCTCTCTGGTACTTTGGCATAAATACCAGTTTTTCTGTAGATATCCACATGAGAACACATTGGGTATCATTAAGTACTGGTTTGAGATGCTATTATTACTGCCAAGTATCCAACAATCCTGCCCAGATGCTCATCTCTTCTCCTTGTAGGATTTCAAGTCATATATATGCAAGAAGAATAACCAAGTGGGAAACATAGCCTTTATTAGTGACAAGAACCATACACAATCATAGACCTATGTCCCTGTATTGCAGGCCTGAGGCTATGCCACCATAATTCAAAAATCCCTAGGGATTTCTGGAAGAAGCAAAACAGAGGGAATGCACTTATAGCAAAACCCAACAGAACTGAACAATTCTAAACCTGATATGAGATAAAGGGAAATATTTATAAGAAGAACCCTGAAATACACTCAAGCTCAAAAATAGGTTGAAAAAAGTTGTTCAAGGAAAAATTAGCTAAACTCAACAAACAGAACTAATCCTCATAGATGTCAATACAGGGAACATAAGAAGAATAGAGTTGGTAAACTGAGAGAGATTTGGTAGGATATTCTTCAAGCAAAAATTTTGCTGTGAATAATAAGCCCTTAGGAATTTCACTGAAATACAAAACTAAGTTTAATCGAGGGCTGAACAATAGCATGGACCCTATGAAGGTAAAATCAATGGGCTGGAATATCAATCACATTATTCTTGCATAACATGCAAAAGAAGAGAGAAGAAAGGTATTAGAAAACAAGATAAAAGTCACAGAAGTATTTCTCTGGGTCTCTAACATCTCAGCTTCAGGAGAAGAATTGAATGAAGAACAGAAGAAGTTCACTGTGTTGGAAAATGCTTGAATATTCAGATGAGAAGACTCCGTCTACCAGATGATGACCAAGAAAAATAATTTTTAAAATACCTACCAAAGTCCTACCTATAAAAATTTCAAGTATAAAATGAATATACTAAATTATCTAGAGAGAATAAAAAAGTATAACAGAGAAAGAATCAGATTGACTTAAAACTTTTCATTTGAAATACAGGAAAGGGACTCCCCTGGTGGTCCAGTGGTTAAGAATCCACCTGTAGAAGCAGGGGACATGGGTTTGATCCCTGGTCCAAAAAGATCCCACATGACATGGGGTAACTAAGCCTGTGTGCTGCAACCACTGAAGCTTATTTCATTTAAATGAAATAAATAGTATGTAATATCTATAAAGGAGGGTACAAAATATATATATAGGAGATTTATAATTTTAAAGAATAAGCAGCAGGGACTTCCCTGGCAGTCCAGTGGTTAAGACTTCATCTTCCATTGCAGGGGATGTGGATTTGATCCCTGATCAGGGAGCTAAGATTGCACATGCCTGGCAGCCAAAAAACCAACACATAAAAAAAGAAGCAACATTGTAACAAATTCAATAAAGACTTAACAAATGGTCCACATTAAAAAAAAAAAAAGAGTAAATAAAAAGAATAAACAGAAAGGCATTCTCTACATTCTCTGCCACACCATTGCCAGGCTATCATATTCGATTCTCTTACTAGCAGGTAATGTCAACAGCAGAGGGGGTATCTTTGTAGCTTCCTCTCAGGTTCTAGACCCAAAAAAAGATCAAGGGACTAATGAGGTAAATAACTGTTTAACGACATGGCATTTTGTGCTAATCTGCCTCTGTACCCTTCCTTTTGTCTCTAAGTGGTTAACCAAAGGTGTTGAATAAGATAAGGGCTGACCTCGTGTCATACTAGGACAAATAGAAACAAATTATGTGGGACTCACAAAAGCATATGGTGAAATACAATTTTCTTCAGTATACAGGGAGGTGTTAACAAACACATAAACACATTTTACTATTTGTTTTGAACATTAACTTTCACTAGTACCAATGTAAGGGTGCTTTACTGTTGCTATCTGATAAAACAGGCTTCTGAGATGCCATTTTGACTTGTGTCCTGAGAAAAGAGCTCAGGAGCAGTGCTGCAGCACGTGCGGCCCCCCACCCCCACCCCAAATAGCCCTGAGAATGTTTGTGATTAGGCCTCCTGGAATGGATAATTTCCATTTATATTCTTGACATTTGTTCCTAAATTATCAGTGTGGGGAAGGTGGTACATAAACTGCTTCTGGACTTATCTACTATTAATTTTGGACCTTTGAATAGGAGATGTTTTTAAAAGTCACATCTCCACCTGTGATCCGGAGACACAGAGAATAAGCTAAAAAGTAGACTGTACCTGACTCACAATTTCCAATGCTGTGAAAAGGAGAGGCCACATCAACAGGATAGAGCACAGAAAGGAAAAGTCTCCTGGGAGCAATTCTGAGACTCATTAATGTACCCTATTATTGATTCCGCAATAGAACCAGCAGGAGTCGTCCTAGCTTCCCACTGGGAGGCAAATAATTACTTGCTGGGAAAGGTAATTCAAATGGGGTTCTTATAGAAAGCAAATAAGCATATGTAAGCCATACTATCAGATAAAAGAATATCCTTGGAACAAAAGAAATAAAGTGCAGAATGAAAGAATGTAGGCTATAACAACATAAAATTTCCCTATTTCCCCCTGCTAGTTTTCTCCTCCCAATTTCTAAAACACCTCTAGACTAAAAAAACAGAAGTGACAAGCATCATGACTCAGATTAATATAAAATGAAACCCTGTTTGTGTCTGCAAATACATAAAATGAGACACATAAGATTACAAAGAATATCTGTAATATTGAAATGCAATGGTCAAAGTATTAAAATAACATTTATGGTAATGTAAGTGCTGCATATTATTAACAAAAAAACAATATCTAACAGCTGATCTACTACCAAAATTTTATAGTAAATTATATTACAAGATATCTGCAACGACTGTAATGTGATGTGCACAACAGAATCTCTACCCTGAGTCCCCTGACACATTTCTTCCACCGTCAGTATAAGGGTTAACATGTCTATTTCTGATGCATGGCCCCTTGAGAAGAAGTATTGAGAAGATCCCAGACCATTTTAGTGCCTCCCTTGAGGGTCTCTGAATCTAAGGATGGAGGGAAGCTCTGATTCTGGAGTTGTATCAGTACAACAAACCTTAAGAGGTTCCTTGAGACCACTCATAAAATAAGCCTTGAGTCTCTTTCAACCCATTTTTCAAAGTTCTGTACCTAAATATTGCCACTGAATTTTAAAACTCTTGCAACTTGGGTTGGGTAACTGAACTTGCACGGTGATTTCCCTTCTGATAAATAGCACCACATGGAAAGCAAACTAGAGTCTGCAATGCCAGCCTTCGGGAAGTTTGGGGTTGGGGGAGTGGTAAGTATACCCTTTTGAGGATATCCCCCATCCATGACATAGTTGCTGGTTAGAGACAGGATGTTGAGGCAATGGGCATGCCTGTATAATTTCCAGGGCCTTATGTCTGCCTTGGTGCTCAAATCTTAACTCTATTATTAAGTCTTATTGGAGTGTTGCTATCAATGGCCCCTTTTCTTCTTCAGCCCTGATTAGTTCTCACTAATCACAGAATTCAGGCAACTCTAGGGGTTATTGGTGAAACCTAATAATTTCTGGCTATAATCTTCTCCCATTCTGACCTAATCTTATTTCTTCAAGCAGGGCTCCCCTGTTCATCATTAATGGCCAATTGTAGACATAGCTCCAGCATGGACTAGTTATTAGATTTTCCCTTTCATGTTGATGCACAGTTATGATTTCAATTGATTGCCAATAGATTATACAACCCACTCTGCAGGGCCCAGAATATAGAAATAGTTAATGTAGAATATAGAATGTAGAAATATAGTTAATCTAGAATATAGAAAGAGTTAATCTAGAATATAGAAAGAGTACAGAGAACAGGTCAATGGCAGGTGCTTGGAACAATGGCTCTCAAACTCGACTGCCTGTTATGATCACCTGTGGAGTCTTTGAAAAATGCTGAGTCCTTGGAAAACAGTATGGAGGTTCCTAAAAAAAACTAAAAATAGAACTACCATACGATCCCACAATTCCATTCCTGGGTATGTATCTGAAAAAAACAAAACACTAATTTGAAAACAGATATGTACCCCAATGTTCACAGCAGCATAATTTACATTAGCCAGGATATGAAAGCAACCTAACTGGCCATCAGCAGATGAATAGATAAAGAAGATGTGGTACATGTGTGTGTATGTGTGTGTGTATACATATACATATATATGTATAATGAAATATTATTCAGACATAAAAAGAATGAACTTCTGCCATTTGCAACAATGTGGATGGATGCAGAGCCTATTAAATGAAACAAGTCAGACAGAGAAAGACAAATGCTATCTGTTATCACTTACATGTGAAAACTTAAAATTAAAATGAATGAGTAAAGCAAAAGAAAAATAAATTCAGAGACATAGAGAACTAACTAGTGGTTACCAGCAGAAAGAGGGAAAGGGGAGGAGCAAGATAATTATAGGGGATTAAGAGATACAAACAACTATGTATAAAAATAAATACGCAACAAGGATATATTATATAGCACAGGGAAACATAGCCATTATTTTTTATACTTCAAACAGAAAATAATGTATTAAAACATTGAATTGTAATACATACCTGAAACTAATATTGTAAATCAACTATACTTCAATTTTTTTAAAAAGTAAGAAAAATGTTGTGTCCAGAACATATTCCTATCAAGTAAATCTGAATATGTGGAATAGGACCCAAGCATTATTACATTATTATCACAACTATGAAAAAAAAATAAAATGATTATCTCAGTATCTCTTTGGGTGATATGACTACTCATTGCTCTTTAATTTTTTTTAATTTTATTTTATTTTTAAACCTCAAACACTGTATTAGTTCTTTGCAATTTTAGCTTTCTGTCATAACTGTGTATGGCTTTTATGATATGTAAATGATTAATCCATTTTTTATTTAATAATATTCAAATAGGAATAGAGTTGCAAGGCTTCATATTGTTACTGAAATGCAGATCTGTGTACCTGATGGACAATGAGGCCAAATGATACCAAAACATTGGGGTTTGGAACAGAGAAAGGTTTACTGCAAGTCCCACAAGGAGATGGGTGACTCATGCCTTAAAAAACCCCAAACTCCCCAAAAGCTTTCAGCAAAGCCCTTCTATAGGAAAGGTGAGGGAGGGGTGTGGTTAGTTGTTGCAAACTTCTTGGTGTCCAATTCTTTGTTCTTGAGGTCATGTCATGGTCAGGTAATGACATTTCTGTAAATCTCTACCAAACAAACATAATTCTCTGTTCTGACAAGGAAGGGTGAGGTCCCAAGGCACAGACCTTTCACCCTCTAAGGTCCCAATCCTGATTTAAGAGGAAGCAGAGCTAGTTGGGAGCTCCCTCAGGGCCAGTTCCCCAGATTCTGCCAGCTGTCATCACTGAGGGAGCCAGGCACCCAACCCAACTGGCCCTCAGTGTCCTCAGGCCACCCAAAGAGGGGAAGACCAGGTCCCACAGATTGTGGGACCAGGCAGATGCCACTGCTATTAAGTTGCAGAGACCAGGATGGAGGAGAGGTTCACCACTGCCTCAAGGCCTGGCCCAAGGCTAGTGGGTGGCCTTGGTGAGGGCTCTAAAGCCTTGCAGGACACACCAAGCCTGTTCTCTGGGCACCCCAGCTCACCCACTGGCCTACGGCCAGATGAGCTGGAGGGCCTTGGAGAGAAGGCCGGGATCTGCCTCTTAACCTCACTCTCCACCTCACAACCATCACTTAACTGTTGTCTCAATCCCCTCACTAACTGTCCTTTCTTAACAGTTGGTTGCTTGTGGGCAGCACCCACTGCTGCACTAGCAGGCCCACTAATGGGTGGCTCATTGACAGTTGGTTGCCAGTGGGCGGGGCCCACTAAGGTACCAACCGATGACTGAGCAGGACCAATTGTCTGGTAACAGGGCGTAATGATGCATGACAATGGCTGTTTTGTTAAGAGCCTAAGAGCCGAACTCACTGCGCTCTGTTACACCCAGACTGCCTACTCAGGCAGACTGCCTCTGCGATTGGTTGCAGAGGTGGGGATGGGAGAGAGGTTCACTGCTGCTTTAAGGCTTGGGCCAAGGCCAATGGATGACCTTGGTGAGGATCCTGGAACCGTGCAAGACACAGCACCTAGCCTGTTCCCTTGGGCCCCCAACTCATCCCAGGGAGAAGGCCAGGACCGCATCTTACTCCACTGCCCGCCTGATGTCCACCACTCTACCAAGTGTTGTCTGAATGACCGACTAACTGTCGCTCTTTGGCAGCTGGTCGCTTGGAGGAGGGGCCACTGCAGGGCTAACCAATAGCTGAGCAGGACCATTAATAGTCATGTGGTAATCGTTGCCTGGTTATGCGGAGGTGAGGGACTGGCCTTTGGGGTAACTGGTGCATACCAACGGGGTCGTGCTATGGGATGCGAATGGCTGTGTTCTGTTAAAATCTTATAGAAAGACAAAAAAAAAAAAAAAAAAAAATCCCCTGCTCTGAGAAGTACAGGGAAAGGTGATGAGCAAAGAGAGTGGGAGAATCTGAAATAACTTGCTTTTTTCATATAACTTGAGTTTTTCAGTCAAGCACGTGACAACATTACAGGTTGTAACCTGGAGTTTATGAACTTTGGTCAGTCCTACAATCTCCAGAAACTGAGTGGAAGTACTGAGTTTCTGTGAATGTCTTTCTGGTAAAAGATATTCAAAGAGTTAAGCAGATTTTCAAGGAGACTCACAACTCCACTGCTTCAGATTCTTGGTATCTGAAGGTGTGATGTAAGAATCACCTGCATGGGAAATACCATGGGTTTTTGTTAAAATGCAGTTTTAAGTTCTACTCCAGGCCCACTTATTTAGAAATGTTCAGATAAATAAGATACTTTTTAAAAATTAAAAGTAAGTTTCAATTATTCAATGGGTCATGCTAAAAAAAGAAAAAATTTAGTTACTGTTACCTACAACCACAAGGATAAATCTTAAAAGTATTATGCTAAATGAAAAAAGCCAGACACAAATGGTTATGTAATATATGATTCTACTTACATGACATAGGGGAAGAGGTAAGCTTATAATGATGGAAATCTGATCAATGTTTCTCAGGGACAGAGGGTGAGTGAGGGATTGATTAAAAAGGCAAATGGAGAAATTTGGGGGGTGATGAAAACATTCTATATCTTAAGTATGGTAGTAGTTACATTATGTATACATTCGTAAAAATTCATAGATGTATATACCTAAAAGGGGAAATTTTATGTGTGTAAATTATATCTCAATAAAGCTAATTTTAAAAAATTAATTTCATCTGAAATTAAAATTTTGGCATATATTTTAATTTACTGAATCTGTCATTCCTGTCTGATACTGAAGTGAAAAAACTCCTTTTTTAAAAGGAACCTCCAGTAATTTGTAGCTATAGCATACACAGATGTTTCATGACTTCAATGCTAGAGCTCTTCGGTGAACTTAATACTATACCACCAATCCCTAGACAAACAAGATTGTATCACTTGTTTACGATGGCCTGGGTAACTCTGGTTCCCACCTAAAGTGGATTTTTATAGTTATTAGAAGCAACCATGTGCTTTATACCATAGGCTGCCCAGTTTTGCAATGTACAGTGGCTAGCAGGAGGAAATTTTTGTTTTGATCATTTCAGCCTGGCAGTTTCAGACAGTGCTGATGCCTCTTTGTGGGCTGAAACCAGGAAGTCTGGTTGAAAAGTTGCTAATGAAAAGGCAGTAAGGCAGTGTTTTCCTTTCTGTTTCAGAAAAGGACCTACAAACACTAATAACCATCCTTTTGCTGAGGGAACATTGCCACCTAGCAACAGAATCAAGGCTCCAGACCAAGGATACATTCCAGCTACACATTTTCAAGTGCACGGAGTTGCAAGTTTGGCTTTTAGTTGCTTTCCACTTAGCATTTAGGGTCTGTATACTTTCCGTGGAAAGCAAGGGAAAAAAGTCATTAACCAGCAGAACCTAGGTTTGTGAAAAGCAAGTGGAAAAGATCTTTTTAATTTTTTTTTAAAAAGACAGTAATATAAATAAGACTAGATTCCCTTTAGTAAGCACTAGTATGAGGAAAAAATAAGCAAAACTAAATAAACTACATTGAAAGAAACTTCTTCCTGCCAAAAGCTTATGTGTATGAAATTCACATTTATTTTGCAATGAATAAATGTCCAAGTTTCTGATGTATACAAAAGGCTGAATAAAAATGATCAGAAATTAATACATAGAATCTTATATATAAAAACAGCATTACTTGGAAGCATTAAGCTTGGCTTCCTCTTGAAATTCCAGGATTAAGAAAATGTTTCTCCCAAATCTAGCTAATCCCGCAGTCTCCAAACTTATGCCTACAAAATTCACTAAGTCTCCTGCCATGTGTGTTTCTAATATAGGAAACAAATCTTGTCATCAGAGATGAGAAACTAGTCAGAATTTTCCAAGCATTTGATGTGTGCCTTTTTTTTGTTTTTTGTTTTTTTTTGACAAATAGTAACTCCTGGCTTAGCACAACCAATTTTTTAATAAATGTGTTCTTGTGACCTGTAGCAACAAAGATTATATTGCTGTAATAAATATTTACTGTCCTTTATTTGATGCTGAAGAATCATGATTCCAAGGTACTGTGTGGTCTTACAGTTAGTTACTAAGTATGGATATGTTTTATAAATTTGTATAACCTCCATCAATGAGATTATTTCATATAAAAAAATTGAATTTTCAAAGCAGTCACCTCTTTCTTATGGCAAACTTATAATGGGTCATATATAGAACTACAAACACATAAAAGAGAGAAGAGTATCATTATGTCCATTTTACAGGTGAAAAACTGAAGCTTGGAGGGCATAAGTAATTTGGCTGAGATCACACAGCTAGCAAGTGTCAGAAACCACACTTCAGGTGAGGGTGGGATGATTTGAGAGAATAGTATTGAAACATGTATATTACCATATGTAAAACAGATGGCCAGTGCAAATTCACTGTATGAGGTAGGGCACCCAAAGCTGGTGCTCTGGGACAATACAGAGGGATAGGGTGAGGAGGGGAGGTGGGAAGGGGGGGATTCAGGATGGGGGGGAACACATGTAGACCTGTGACAGATTTGCTGATGTATGGCAAAAACCACCAAAATATTGTAATCATCCTTCAATTAAAATAAATAAAATTTTTTAAAAAAGAACCACATTTCAATGCCACTGGCTAGAACTCCAGAGGATGAGAGTTCCTTACTAGCAAGGCAGTAAAAACTTGAAATACTTGGCTACATCTCTACTTAAGCCAGGCTGAAGCAGGTAATGCCTACATACCTAGTCAATCTTCTTCAGGTTGTGTCCTAAAAGAAGTATGCTGCTGCTGCTGCTAAGTCGCTTCAGTTGTGTCCGACTCTGTGCGACCCCAAAGACGGCAGCCCACTAGGCTCCCCCATCCCTGGGATTCTCCAGGCAAGAACATTGGAGTGGGTTGCCATTTCCTTCTCCAATGCATGAAAGTGAAAAGTCAAAGTGAAGTCGCTCAGTCGTGTCCGACTCCTAGTGACCCCATGGACTGCAGCCCACCAGGCCCCTCCATCTATGGGATTTTCCAGGCAAGAGTACTGGAGTGGATAGTTAACTCCAAAGAAACCCACAGCCAGATCTCAAGGACATCTATCCTACCAGAGAAGACTCCAGCTGTCTCAGGTAGGGTACTGGACACTGGGTAGTGTCCCAGTAATCAAATGCTATCCTAAACCAACTACCTAAAACCTGGTGGATTAAAAGACCAACCATATTTCTTCTGCTCATGAATCTGCAATTTGGACAGAGATCAATGGAGACAGCTCATCTCGGCACCAACTGGTATAGCTCAAAGGCTGGCACTGAAGTCACTGAGGGCCTCTTCACTTACATGACTGGTGATTAATACTAGCTGTGGGCTGGAACTTTAGCTGTGGCTGCCAGTCAGAATACCTATATGTGACCTCGTGTGTCCAGGGCTTCCTCACAAAATGGTAGCTGGGTTCTAAAGGTGAGCATTCTTAAAGAAAGTTTCAGATAGAAGTTGGAGTGCCTCTTATGACAACTTTAGAAATCACTTAAGCTCACTGTTGTGCATTGAACTGTATCCCTTCAAAAGACATGTTCAAGTTCTAACCCCCAGTACCTGCGAATGGGACTTTACTGGGAAATTGGGTCTTTGCAGAGGCAATAAAATTAAAATGAGCTCATATTAGGTTAGGCCCTAATCCAGTGACTTGTGCTCTTAGAAGAAGAGGGGAATTTGGAGATGAGACACATAAGGAAGAATGCCTTATGTAACAACAGCAGAGAATGAAATTATGCATCTACCAACTAAAGAATGCCAAGGATCTCTGGCAAACACCAGAAGCTAAGAGGCATGGACAGATTTTCCCTTGTGTTAGTCTCTCAGTCATGTCTGACTCTTTGCAATCCCATGGACTGTAGCCCATCAGATTCCTCTGTCCATGGGATTTCCCAGGCAAGACTACTGGAAGGGGCAGCCATTTCCTTCTCCAGGGGATCTTCCCAACCCAGGGATTGAACCCAGGTCTCCTGAACTGCAGGCAGATTCTTTATCATCTGAGCCACCAGGGAAGCCCAGATTTGCCCTCAGAGCTCTCCAAAAAAACTCAATCTTGCTGACATCTTTATTTCAGACTTCCAGCCCATAAAAGAATAAATGTCTGTTGTTTAAACCATCCAGGTACTTTGTTATGGCAGCCCTAAGAAGGTAATACAATCACATCTGCTGCATTCTATGCATTGAGACAGCCACAAAGTCCAACCCAACTTTAAGGGAAAGGTAAACAAACTCCAAATTTTAATGGAGACTGGCAAAACTCTGGAAGAGACTGTGGAATTTGAAATACTGCTATCTTCATTTTGGGGAAATACAATTTGCCGCAAGAAGAAAACTCCAATCCATAATACTTGACCATCTTTGGGCAGCTGCTTTGCTGAACTCTATATCCTGGACTACCTAAAGTTTTCAATATATTCTTGACTTGATGTTGCAAAGATATTGAGATTAGAATTCACTTCTTACTACATTGTGTGCTGGGGTTAGTTCATAAGTGAAGATTTATCCTATATACATATATATATATTCCCTCAAAGACAGTAAGAGCTGCAAACACTTTCCTTTTTTTTTTTTTTCCACTCCTACAAAAAGAGCTTTGAGTGGACTTTTGTATATGGTTTGACATAAAAACTGGTGACAATCTAGCATGTTTATCCATTTGTACCTAATTTAAAAAATTTTGTGATCCAAGAAGCTGGGGTCTGAGGATGTTGTGTCCTCTTTACTGACAAGATGCAGCCAATTCATGCATTTTGGCTGCCGTGACATGAGAAATCGGTGTGAGCCTTGATGGTGAATAAGCCCAGGTCCAGGAAGT
The DNA here is from genome assembly GCF_029407905.1 of Bubalus kerabau. NCBI lineage: Eukaryota > Metazoa > Chordata > Mammalia > Artiodactyla > Bovidae > Bubalus > Bubalus kerabau. The sequence goes on from NC_073627.1 coordinate 120,774,482, forward strand.
TCCATTCCCCTTGTCTTTAATGTCAGTGACACCTGCTAAGGAAGAATTCTTCCTACTCTCTGTACAACTCCGAAGAAATGGATGATGGCCCCTGGGTTATACCACCTGTGAGCCCAGGGAGTGGACACAGAGCACTAGAAAATGTTCCCTAGTACCAGTGTCATCCTCTTTCTGCCATTATGCAGCCGATGAAAGTGAAAGTGGAAAGTGAAAAAGTTGGCTTAAAGCTCAACATTCAGAAAACGAAGATCATGGCATCTGGTCCCATCACTTCATGGGAAATAGATGGGGAAACAGTGGAAACAGTGTCAGACTTTATTTTTTTGGGCTCCAAAATCACTGCAGATGGTGACTGCAGCCATGAAATTAAAAGATGCTTACTCCTTGGAAGAAAAGTTATGACCAACCTAGATAGCATATTGAAAAGCAGAGACATTACTTTGCCAACAAAGGTTCGTCTAGTCAAGGCTATGGTTTTTCCAGTGGTCATGTATGGATGTGAGAGTTGGACTGTAAAGAAAGCTGAGTGCTGAAGAATTGATGCTCTTGAACTGTGGTGTTGGAGAAGATTCTTGCAAGTCTCTTGGACTGGAAGGAGATCCAACCAGTCCATTCTGAAGGAGATCAGCCCTGGGATTTCTTTGGAGGGAATAATGCTGAAGCTGAAACTCAAATACTTTGGTCACCTCATGCGAAGAGTTGACTCATTGGAAAAGACTCTGATGCTGGGGGGGTTTGGGGGCAGGATAAGGGGATGACAGAGGATGAGATGGCTGGATGGCATCACTGACTCGATGGACATGAGTCTGAACTCCGGGAGTTGGTGATGGACAGGGAAGCCTGGCGTGCTGGAGTTCATGGGGTCGCAAAGAGTCGGACACAACTGAGCGACTGAACTGAACTGAACTGAACTGAGCTTTACTTTTTTTACATGTTCCCATACAGACAAGAGTTGGGGAAAAGGAGTTGGGCATCTCTCCGAGACAATTCCCCACTCTCCACTTGGGACACTAGCGCCCTCAGTATAGAAATCCTGTCTGGCTGTTCTACAACTCGGGTGTGTATGAAGATAACAAAAACAAGACCACAGTCCCAAGTGACACCTCAATTACAGCCACGAGGCTGAGGTACCCAGGTAAGCCACACCTGGGTTCCTGAAACCAACAGAAACTGAGATCATAAATATGTGTTGCTTTAAGCTGCTAAATTTTGTGGTAATTTATTATGAAGCAATATATGATATGTACTTATTTGCATCTGGCTTTTTTCAGTCGACATTAAATTTGTGAGAGTCAGCCATATTTTTGCATATAGCAAGAGTTCATTCACTTCCACTGTTTACTGTAGTATTGAAGTTACCACAATTTATTCCCTTCGTGGCCCATATTTGGGTTATTTCTCGTTTGGGACTATATGAATAGTGCTTCTTTGAACAGTCTTCTGTGTGTTTCTTGGGACATATATGTACATAGACCCACTGAGGATACCCTAGGAGTGCAATCGCCAGGTCACAGGCTAGGCATCCATTCAGCTGCCCACAGTATGGCCAGCATCAAGTGCTGATACCAATTTCCTGCTCCGCTAGCAGTGCATGGAGTTCCAGTTGCTCCACGTCATCAACTCTCTTTCTCATCTTAGCTATACTGATGTGGTGATGCCTATAGTGGTATCACATTGTGGTTTTAATTGCATTTCCCTGATTAATTATTGTTTGCTTTAATTACTTAACTTCCACTTCCCTCATTAGGATGAGCATCTTCTCATGTTTTTTGATTATTTTGGATATTCTCCTTTGTGATGTGCCTGTTCAAGCATTTCCCATTTTTCTGTCAAGTGGCCTTTTACTTATTGGGTTCTTATACAAACTGGAATCAAGTTCTTGTTAGAAACAGATATTGAAAAGACTTGTCATTCTTTGATTGAAAAAATCCATTTATTGAAAAACACTGTACTGTCACCTTTGTCATATATGACCATATATGAGTCTAAGTTAAAACCTTTCTCTTCTATTGCTCTATTTCAATTCTGTGTCAACACCACATTGTTGTAATTATCATAGCTTTAATGAGTCTTGTTGTCTGATAGTGTGAGTCCTCCAACTTTATTCTTATTTTTCATGTCTTACTATTGCTTGGTCCTAAGAATCTCCAATTTAGATTCAGTTTGAACTTATTCACACATTCGCACACACATATGCACACACACACACACAGGGATTCTGACTCCTGTTGCAATGAATTTGTAAAATGTGTGGAGATCACTGATTTTCCTATTGCATCAAATCTGCAGTAAGTGTGGAGATTATTGATTTACAATGCTGAGTCTTGCAATCTATGACCATGATATATTTGTCCATTTATTTACATATGATTTAATTTCTCCCAGTAAAGTTTCTCAGTTTTCTGTGCAGAATTTTTGCAAACTTTCCAGTATACTTATTCCTAGGTATGTGATTTAAAAATAAAAACAAAATACTTTTACTATAAAATAAAACATAGCTTAAAGGAACCATGTAGACAAATTTATAGCTTAATGATTTTCCAAGACAAATTCCCTTGTAATTGACACCCAGGAGAAGAAACAGAACTTTGCCTAAAGCCCCTCCATATGTCCTGATCCAATTATAACTCCTTTCTTCCAAAATATAATCATTTTCCTAACTTTTATAATTAGTTTTTCCTTAAACTTCTTTATAAGTGTATCACCCAACTTTACTTCCCTAGACAGCATGGTTTAGTTTTGCCTAGTTTTAAATAATGATTTTTTTCTCTTTTAGTCTACAGGTCACTTTTTCATTCTCTTATTGCCCTTCAATTTATCTGCTGAAGAAAGCAAGGCATTTGACATGTAGTGTTTCCCACAATACAGGTTTTCCTGAATACATGTCCATGGTGAAGTTCAACACATTTCTCTGTTATCTGTATTTCCTATAAATAGGAAACTGATCAATCCTTTTGGAAAGACTATAGATACTGATGTATTACTTCATCAGGAAGCAGACAACATCTAGCTCTTTTCTTTCTGTGATGTTAGCAACCACTGATACTCAGTGACTAGATCTGTTAATTCATTAGAGTTTGCAAAATTATGATATTCAAATTCAATCATTTGTTTTTCTTTTATGGGCTGAAATACTTTCCTCTTTTCCCATAGAAACTGTCCCACAATTTCTAAAAGTTCTCAAAGGTGAAAAAGTTTACACGACATTTATCAAGTTTGCAAATGCCAATAAAAATGCTAAGGCAACATTGTCCAAATTGCAATCTTCTGTGAGATCACCCAAATTTAAATATATACACACATTCTAAATTCAACTTAAGATATGTGACATGTTTTGGCCAATGGAGTGTTAGTAGACATGATGCTAGCCGAAGCCTTAAATGGGATTGTGTGGTTGGGCTCACCTCTTGTGTTTCAGTGAACTCTGTGAGAAGACCATGCCTAGGAGCCGCAGCCCTACAGTTGGGCTCCAGAGTAAGATATGTGGGAAAGACCTCAAAACTACACAAAGCATGGAGCAAAAACATCCACTTAGAGGTCTAGAGGTCTAAAAGAGAGACACGGCGGCTAGAGCTCACAGGTCCAAGAAAAATAAATCTGTGTTTGTGTAACTGAGTTTTGGGACGATTCATCCTAAAGCATTATCATAGCAAGAGCTGACCAATACAACATTCTCCAAATCATGGTTATGTAGATGGCTGCCACCATGCTTACATGTAATTGTGTACTCAAATTTTGAGACTTCTTGGTACCTCTCCAACACATTTTACACAGTTAAAGTTTCCCCAAATAAGTTTAGTAATGTACCATGAAGATGTCTCCCGAAGCTTTTATTAAATGTAATGCAAAGTCTTTCTATTCATTTTCTGCTTGTAGGTAGTTAAAATGCTTTTCATGAATCTAAAAGGATGGAAAATTGTAAAGAAACATCTTTGTGGATAGGTGTTATTCACAAGGTAAAATTACAAACAGGCATTTCACTGAGTGTAGAGCACTGATGTCATGGCGCCTCTAAATGCCAAATGAACAAAGTCACTTAATAAATAGTGAATCCTCCTCGATCCACTTGAGAGGGAGAACAAGCTGTTATGGAATGGTAGAGAAATGCTCTTAACAGCTATTTACAAGACCCTGTGAGCTTGGATACTGTGCAGCCACAAAGCAACCTTTGTCTAAGGCAATGGACTATAGAAACTTGAACGTGGAAAAAGTGAAAGAATGAAAGAATGCTCTTCTTATGGTGAGTCATTCACTCATTCACCAAATATTTACTGATTATAACACTGTTATAATCATAACTGCACAGAACACAGAGATGTACCCTGGCTCTCAGGGAGGTTAGACAACAGAGGGGGAGATATGATATAGATGACTTACAGCAGTTCCACATATATTCTGTTTAACTATTTACAAGTTGAGAGGAAAGAAGGGATCCATAGCATGCTTGGATTCTCAGTGAAGTTTTCCCAGAGAAGGACGTGTAAAATACACTGACTAAAAAAAAAAAAATATATATATATATATATATATATATATATAAAATAAGTAGATAAGGAAGGGAGCAAACATGCAGAGACAATTAGACCCATTTATTTAAAAAAAATCGAGAAAGTGAAATTAAAGTCAAATTACAGAGGGTCTTGAATGCCAATCTTAAGAGTTTGGCTGTATTGGTTGGTAATGGGTGTCATGGATAGTTTGGAACAGGGCAACTGCATAATCAAAGCACCTTGGGAGGTGTAATAAAGGATATAGGCAAGAAGGTGGGACGACCTGAAGCAACCACCATAATTCAGGTATAAAATAATAAAAGGCAAACTAGCGTAATGGCAACATAAATGGAAGGGAGAAGTATGAGAGATGTTACAAAGAAAAACTGTCAGGGCTTAGTCATTGATTGGATACATTCATTTATTCATTCAACAAATGTTGTCAGTGGCTGAGCCAGTCACTGGGGATGTAGGAGTAAGCAAAATAGACATGATCTCTTCCTCATGGACTATAAGGTAACACCTGTCTAAAAACGGATGTGAAATATGATGAAGGCTATAAACTAGAGGTGTTATGCGAGCTTATGATACGGAGATCTGATGACGTAAGTCAGGGGATGCTTTCTTGATGAAGTGATGCATGAAAAAGAAGAGATAAGGAGGATGAGGAAGAATTCATCAGGTGCAAACAAAACAGGACACTCCATGCAGAGGGGACACCAGGGAAAATGTGCTGCTGTAAGTATGCGGGACTGAAAGGAGGCCACTGCGGGCTGGACGACTGAGAATGAAAGGGAATGAGGCGCAAGAGCAAGATGAGGCTGTAGAGACCATGCTTCATCATGTCCAGCAGACATCCTGCTCTGCAAACTAGTGCACCTAGAATGCCAGTGCACAAGAGGGACGCTTACTCTAGAATGCAACTCGACACACTGCTTCTTTCATCAAGAAAGCCCTGCCTGTTGAACTAAACAGTATACCTCGCGGCGATATGATTTACATTCGGAAGCAAGCTCCTTATCTTGGAGAATGGCAACAGTTCTCAACCAGCAGCCAGTCAGTGACTCCATATTTTTGACCACTGTGAGGAGGTTTGTCTTTATCCTAAGAACAATGGGAAGTCACAGAAGAATTTTAAGAGGCGGGGGTAGTGGCTGCATTATGGAGAATGAACTGGAAGGCAGCCAGGGTTAACAGAAGAGGAGGAAGTTGGTGTGTGAAATCTCACTTTTCCTGGTGAAATAAGAGGTATTCTCTTCAGATGAGAGAGCAGGGACATCGAATAGTCTAACAGGACAGGACAAGAGTAGAGGAGATTTGGAAGTGTCATTGTGAACAATCATAAGTAAGGGAGGGGAAGAAAGAAATGGGAACCACATAAGACCAATAACATAGGCTGTCAGAAATAAGACAGCCTATGTTATTGACATAGCTCTGTGACCAGATCCAAAAAAACTCGGTGCTCTGAAAGCAGGTGTGAAGATGAATGTTACAGATGAACAGAAAGCATCAGCACCAAGGTTTCATGGGAAGAGAAACAGCTTGGCAGTGTGGGTACATTGTTGGCATCATGGACCAGGGTCGAGTACAGGCACTAATAAGAGGCAAAATGATAATCTGTATTCTAAACTGTAAGTCAAACTTACACTCAGCAGACCCCTGAAGGAGGACAGCCATTTCTTGTACCACTCAGTAGGCCTGTCCCTCCCAGCTCAGGTCCCTACAGAGAAGCCAAGGCATTTTGTCTGAGCCAGACATGGACCTAAATTGTCAGAGGATCCCAGAGGTGCTGTGGGAAGGCAGCTTTTGCTCATCATGTCCCTAGAAATATGTGGGTAGAAAACATCAGATGCTGAAAGAGGAACCAACACTACTACTAAGCCATAATTAAATATAAGTAGGGGAGATAATAGGCTTCCATGGTAGCTCAGCTGGTAAAGAATCCACCTGCAATACCGGAGACCCCAGTTCAATTCCTGGGTCAGGAAGATCCCCTGGAGAAGGGCTAGGGTATTGCAGTATTCCTGGGCCTCCCTGGTAGCTCAGATGGTAAAGAATCTGCCTGCAATGCAAGAGACCTGGGTTCAATCCCTGGGTGGGGAAGATCCTCTGGAGGGCATGGCAACCCACTCTAGTATTCTTGCTTGGAGAATCCTCATGGACAGAGGACCCTGGTGGGCTACAGTCCATAATAGGTTGCAAAGAGTCAGACAGGACTGAGCAACTAAGCACACGGGGAGAGAATATCAGACAAACTTTGAAAGAAATCCTGCCAGATAGAACACAGTAAGCTCCAGGAAAATAAGGTTTAAATTAATATGTTAAATGACTAACTAATATGATGAAAGCTTGCCTGATCTGCATCTGCAGTAATGACTTGTATGGAGAAGAGATGAAAATGTTCCAGTAATCATTAATCAGCACTTCGTCTGTACCAACACCATGCCAGACATAGGGAATACAAGGATGAATGAGACATGGTCCCTGCTTTCAAAGGGCTTACTGTTCATGGAAGGAAAACCATCTAAAAAGATGCTGGGAATTCCCTGGCAATTCAAAGGTTAAAATTCTGTACTTCCACTGCAGGGGGCATGGGTTCAATCTCTGGTCTGGGAACTAAGATCCCACATGTTATTTGGCAGTTATAAATAGATTTATTTATAAACAATTAAATAATAAATTTATAAATAAATGATTAACAAATAAAAAGATGCTTGCCACTGGAGATATGAAGTATTTTGACACGGGGATGTCAGGGAGTAGAGTAGTGAGGCACCAAAAAAACAGAAGAGAGAAGAGGATTAGGGAAAGAAGGCCTCCCAGGGAAGCTGGTCCCCAACCTGAGGCCAGGAAACCAGTGGACATCAGCTCACTGAAGAGCAAGAAGAGGGTCTTAGTAAAGAAGCATCATCCGTAAAGGCTCAGATAGAAATGACAGAACATCAGAAATTTCAAGCTGTTCCACACATCTAGAGAAGACATTCAGGAAGGAATGGAGCAAGAAATAAGACAACAGAGGTAGTCAAATCATGATGGAGCTCATATGCCAAGCTAAGGAATACAGACCTGATTGCTGAGGACAAGGAGAAATGTATGGCTTTCCAGGAAGCAGTCTGAAGTTCCAGGAGGAACTGGAGAGAGAGAGCTTTGTTAGAAGGCATCACCCTGGAGGGGGAAGTTAAGCCTGAGCAGAAGATAAGATCACCCGGAGAAACTGAAATGTCAAAAGGGGTGCACACTGAGGATAGGAATCTGAAGAATACCAACATTTAAAATGGGCCAACATTTAAAATGGGTAAGCAAGAGACTTCTGAGAGTGAGACTGAGAAGAAGGAATTAGAGAGGGATAAAAAAATCAAGTGGTTTGATGGAAAACACAGAAGAGGGAGCTTTAAGAAGATAGGAGACAATTACATTAGATGATGCTGGAGAATTAAAAAAAAAAAAGGATGCCACAATAAAGAAATTATACTGAAAATTGGAAACAATTTAAATTACCATCAACAGGAAATTATACAAATAAATTATGGTATTTCCCTACTTGGGACTTCTATACATCAAGGGAAATACATGAACTACACCTTCATATGTCAGCATGGATGAACCTAGGAAAGGTTCATAACACTAAACAAAGCAAGTAGCAAAAGAAAACATAGTAGAATATTATATGCTGTTTAAGAATAGTTACAAATGTAGCATAAATATAAAGATATCCTTTGTAGTGATGAATACCAAGTTCCAAAGAGTGGTTATCCAAGGTCAGCTGGGGAATGGTTGTGATTGGGAAAGTCTCCAACAGAAATGGTAATGTTTCATTTCACAAGATGATTGAAAGATAGAGGTAGTGTTTGGCTATATTATATTTTGAGCATGTTGTAGGTAAAAGTCATTACTGACCACATCTAGGAAATTTTAGTGTAGCATATGTGCCCATGGAGAAGGCAATGGCACCCCATTCCAGTACTCTTGCCTGGAAAATCCCATGGATGGAGGAGCCTGGAAGGCTGCAGTCCATGGGGTCGCTGAGGGTCGGACACGACTGGGCGACTTCACTTTCACTTTTCACTTTCATGCATTGGAGAAGGAAATGGCAACCCACTCCAGTGTTCTTGCCTGGAGAATCCCAGGGACAGGGGAGCCTGGTGGGCTGCCATCTCTGTGGTCGCACAGAGGCGGACACGACTGAAGCGACTTAGCAGCAGCAGCAGCATGTGTGCCCATGTTAGTAGTAGGCAGAGGTATTCAGAATGCAATGGGTAGAAAAGGAATGCTGTAAACATAACTGCAAGGCCTGATCAGAGGACTACCACTGTTCTAGAAACTGGATACGAATCCAACGTCTAAGCCCAATGTTAAAAGATAAACTGAGGCATATTTATAATTTTAAAAGTTTACTTGAGTGAAAAGAGATTCAATTCAGGCAGCACCAAACTGGAAGTGGTTGGGTGCACTCCACCCACAGAAGCTGCAGAGATTTTTACTGTAAAAGGGTAGAAGCAAAGTAATTATTGATCTGCGACCGTTCTATAGCCTAGTTGGTGATTTTGTGACTGGTTGTCTTTACTGGTTTTTGTAACCGAGACATTTATAGGCTTAGGTTTTGGTTTTTGTAGGTGGCCACATGAGTCTAACGGCCACATCAGTCCACTGGAGCCACCTCAGTCTACCGGCCTCTTTGCATAGTTAATCTAACACCAACTGTCTGAATTCTTCCTCTTAAGTTACTTAACTTCCTATACCTCAGTTTCTTTTGCAAAGTGGATGTGAAGTGAAGTGAAGTTGCTCAGTCATGTCCGACGCTTTTCGACCCCCCGGACTGTAACCTATCAGGCTCCTTGGTCCATGGGATTTTCCAGGCAAGAGTGCTGGAGTGGATTGCCATTTTCTTCTCCAGGGGATCTTCCCGACCCTGGGATCGAACCTGGGTCTCCCGCATTGCAGGCAGACACTTTACCGTCTGAGCCACCATAATCAGTAGTAAATTCTCTGTGGAGTTGTAAGGAAAATTGGATGACTTCATACTAAAACAGTGCTTAAAACTATGTCTAGGAGACAGAACTATACCAACGAAGGTCCATCTAGTTAAAGCTATTTTATTTTAAAAATAAAAAACTTTTATTTTCCAGTAGTCATCTATGGATGTGAGAATTAGACCATAAAGAGGGCTGAGGACCAAAGAATGGATGCTTTTGAACGGTGGTGTCGGAGAAGACTCCTGAGAGTCCTTTGGACTGCAAGGAAGTCAAACCAGTCAATCCTAAAGGAAATCAGTCCTGAATATTCATTGGAAGGACTGATGCTGAAGCTCCAATACTTTGGCCACCTGATGCGAAGAACTCTTATTGGAAAAGATCCTGATGCTGGGGAAAATTGAAGGCAGAAGGGGACGACAGACGATGAGATGGCTGGGTGGCATCACCGACTGGATGGATATGAGTTTGAGCTGAGCAAGCTCAGGGAGTTGGTGATAGACAGGGAAGCCCGGCATGCTGCAGTCCATTGGGTCACAGAGTCGGACAGGGCTGAGCGACTGAACAGCTGAACTGAACTAAACTGCTGCTGCTGCTGCTGCGTCGCTTCAGTCGTGTCCGACTCTGAGGACACACAAAGTGCTAGTTACCAGACATAGTCATCATTATCAGTTCGAAACAAAATGATTATTAGTAATTACGATAATGTTCTTAATGCATGGAACACGTCACCATTTGCCAACAACTGCGTCAAGTAGGTAGAAACTAGAGAAGAGTTCTCTGCAGAAATTAACACACACATGACGATTTAATGATCCACAGGTGTCTCTCATTCAGCCGTACATGCATCCTTACCGAGTGTACTCCCTCTCTTGGGTGGTGCAAACACAGACACTTACCGGGAGTTTAGACCATTGTAAAATGCGTTGATACAACCATATCTCACTTTCATTTGGACCAGTAAACGCTTTTTGTAATTCCCGAATGCCCTAAACCACCTACCTTTTGCACCGCCCTCTTCTTGAAGCTCCCGCCCCTGATCCTCCGGCACTGTCCCCACGGGAGGCGGGGCAAGCGTGCTGACGCACGGGGAGCGCGCTGACGTATTCGTGCACCCGCCCTCAGGCTTGAATCGCAGTCCCGCGCCGCGGAGAGCTATGAGGCGGGCGCCAACGGCTGGTGCCGTGGGGCGGGAGGCAGCGCGGAAACGCGGCACCTAGGGGGCGACCTAGCTGGGGCCCGGGGCGCTGAGTCTTCTGGCGGATCCGCCCCTCCTGCCCACGCTGAGCGGCAGGAGCCGTCTGGCGGTGGGCGCCCAGGAGCCGGGTAGCGACCCGGGGCCCCGAGGCGGGGTGCGGGCATAGTGTCCGCAGCCTGCGTCCCCCTCGGCCGCGCTCGGGCCATGATCGACTCGGTGAAGCTGCGCCGCGACAGCGCGGCCGACTTCTTCTCGCACTATGAGTACCTGTGCGCGCTGCAGGACTCCGTGCCGCTGCCCGCAGTGCGCGCCTGTCTGCGGGAGGGCGTGTTGGACTTCAACGCCGACCGCCTCCGCGTGGCTGACTGGGCGCCGCTTCTGAGCACCCTCAAGAATGATAAAGATCTGCCCTTGATTTGCATCAAGAGCTTCTTCCAGCCGTGGCTTGGCGAAACAGGTTTGTAGTTCCGTCTTTCAGGGGCCCCTATCCGCGCTGCGAGGCGGAGTTCTAGATGGTGCAAGGTGGAGCCTGGGTACTGGAAGGGTTCCCAGTGCCCCTTGTGTGTACAGAAGATGAAGCATGCGGCCTAGGACTCCTGCCGGCTCCGCGACCCTGGTCGAGTGCCTTAAGGATCTCTGTGTTCATCTGTTAACGTGGGCTTCGCGTGTCTGTGGTGGTTGCAGGATTCACTTCTGTTAATGCACAGTTTGGAGCCTTGTTAATTGTTCGACAGATGTTACCTGGTCTATTGAATAACTTTGCCTTGTACAGAACAAAGAGATTAGGAAGTTGATATATCCCAGCTTCATTTCCTTTTGATTGAGACAGGACTCAGAAAAGAGAGAGAGAGAAAAAAAAAAGTTGTATCACATAGTGGAAAGAGCACAAATGTGAAGGCTGCTTAGGGTTTGAATTCCAGAGCTTATACTGTCTGTTTCCTGGGCAGGTTACTTTTCAACTGCAATCTCCACACTTGTAAAATGACATTAACAACCACTTTTTCCATGGGTTCTTAGATTTAGGCAGGTTATGTGTGTAAAGTACCCTTGCACATGAATGAGTTCAGTCATCTCCTGCCTGGGTGATCTCCCCTTGTACCAGGCAGCAGATAGATACAAGCGCTGTAGTCAGTACTCTCAAAGAGTGAGTTCTGGAGTTACAGAGCATAGGTTTTTTTAATTGAATTTTTAATTTTATATTGGCATATAATTGATTTACAGTGTTATTGTAGTTTCAAGTATACAGTAAAATGATCAGTTACATATATGTGTGTGTGTGTGTGTGTGTGTGTGTATCTCTCTCTATTCTTTCTCAGATTCTTTTCCCATACAGGTTATCAAGTAGAGTTTTCTGTGCTATACAGTGGGTTCTTGTTGGTTATCTATTTTATATATAATACTGTGTATAGGTTAATCTCAGGCTCCTAATTTATCCTTCCCCTCCACCTTTCCCCTGTGCAATGCACAGAATCTTGGAAGAAGAGGTTCAGAGTAGGTTTCTGGAGGCGGTACCATCCTTTCTAAGGATATGTAGAAGCTTCTGGGGTGGCAGGAGGGAGTAGTTTGTGTCAGAGGTTGAGAAATATAAGAAAATATGGCAAAACTAAGGTACCAGAGTGGAACTCAGGGTTTGGGAAAGAGATGAGAATTGATACTGGAAATATCGTGGGGCCAGACAGAAAGGGGCTTTGTTTGTCCTGTCAGAAGGTTGGTTGTTTATCCTGAAGACTGTGGGAAACACTAAGAACAATGAGATGGACTTTTGATTTAGAAGTTCACTCTGACCTCCATGTGAAAGGCAGTTAATTGGATGCAGATGAATTGAATCTAAGGGTCCAAATTAAGTTATAAATGGTTGGACTGGATTTTAGAGATCAATGATTCAGAATGGGTGGGACCTAGTGACCAGTTAGATAAAGGAAGGCAGCAAGCTTGGGTGAAAAGCCACATCTTTCTGAGAGATACAGAGCACAGTAGGAAGGGAGTGGGGATGGGGGGAGGATATTACTTCATCTTCAGTGGTTTAGAGCCAACTGGTAAACAGGTCTGGGCCCAAGGTATAGATCTGGGTTTTGGGGAGGACAGGTGTTTGAAGGCATGAGGTTATGCACAAAGAAGATAAAATGAGTTATAGTTCTGAGATGGTTTTTAAGTGGACACACCTGAGAATGTTTATGAATTAGAGAAAGTAGCTGGCAGAGGAGATGTGTGTAGATCTAGGAGAGGAAATGATTTGTTTTTAAAAACCTGAATGCTTATCACGTACCTGGCCCTTTTCTAGAATCTGGGGTTCACACCATCTGTTACCTCTTCTCCAAGGACAGCTCAGCTCATCCCCTGGTGAAAGGAAGTCAGATTATTCTCTGCATCCCATTCAGGTGTAGGAACTGTTGCTTACCTCTGAAGGCACTTACTTAACCAGAGTAATAACTTAAAAATCAAAAGAAATTACAGCTGAAAGGGACTTTAAAGGCCACTGTACTTAATTTTCCCTAATATTTTGCATTGAATATAAGAAAAATATATGGCAGAAAAAATTCTCTTCATAGTTCCTTCACTGAACTTTATGTCTTGCATCCAGTGGGTCTAGCTTTTGGCCTCTTCCTAAATTTGCTTCTTTATCCATATTATTACATTTTGCCTGGACTATTGCAGAAGCACTTAGGTGGTTTTGCTACCCTTGGGCTTAGTTGTCTAAGTCCATCTGCCTACTCAGCTTGAGTGATGTTCTAAAATAAAAAGATATGTTTAAAACAATGCTTGCAATAGCTTTCCCACACAGGATTATTGCATGTTAGTTGCACAGCTTGTGTTTTGCACAGAGGGGTGAAATCTGAACTGTGCTCTGCCAAGCCTCATGGGGCTCTTTGGCCCGGTGGAAGGATTCTTTTTCTAGTCATTCCCTTTATCTAACTGGTCCTTCAGTAGCGGGGCTCCTTTTTCTAATCAGCAGCGGCACCCTTACTGAGCCAGTGGTAGCCCCAGCCCTATGGTATAAAAGCCATACTCTCTCCCAGACTTGCTTCAGCCAACATCTCTATTATTTTATTTTTTTAATTTTCAAATGTTCAGAGCAGTTTTATTTTCAGTAGCCCCAAAGTGGAAACAACTTAAGTGTCCATCAGTAGGTTTATTGATAAATTGTAGCATGTCCTTACAACAAAATACCACCCAGCAATTAAAAGGAGTGAGCTATCCACAACAGCCTGAATAATTGTTGTTGTTCAGTCGCTCAGTCATGTCCTACTCTTTACGACCCCATGGACTGCAGCTTGCCAGGCTTCCCTGTCCTTTGGTATCTCCTGGAGTTTGCCCAAACTCCTGTCCATTGAGTCAGTGATGCCATCCAACCGTCTCATCCTCTGTCATCCCCTTCTCCTCCTGCCTTCAGTCTTTCCCAGCATCAGGGTCTTTTCCATGAGTCGGCTCTTCATATCAGATGGCCAAAGTATTGGAGCTTCAGCTTCAGCATCAGTCCTTCCAATGAATATTCAGGACTGATTTCCTTTAGGATTGACTGGTTTGACCTCCTTGCAGTCCAAGGGACTCTCAAGAGTCTTCTCCAAGACCACAGTTCAAAAGCATTAATTCTTTGGCATTCAGCCTTCTTTATGGTCCAACTCGCACATCCATACATGAGTACTGGAAAACCATAGCTTTGACTAGACAGACCTTTGTCAGCAGAGTAATGTCTCTTCTTTTTAATACACTATCTAGCTTTGTCATAGTTTTTCTTCTAAGGAGCAAGCATCTTTTAATTTCATGGCTGTAGTCATCATCCTAAGTGATTTTGGAGCCCAAGAAAATGAAGTCTGTCACTGTTTCCATTGTTTCCCTATTTATTTGCCATGAAGTGATGGGACCTGATGCCATTGAGTTTTAAGCCCGCATTTTCACTCTCCTCTTTCACCTTCATCAAGAGACTCTTTAGTTCCTCTTTGCTTTCTGCCATAAGGGTGGTATCATCTGCATATCTGAGGTTATTGATATTTCTCTCGGTAATCTTGATTCCAGCTTGAACTTCATCCCAGCATTTAGCATGATGTAAGTCTGTGTATAAGTTAAATAAGCATGGTGACAATATACAACCTTGATGTATGCCTTTCCCGACTTTAAACCAGTTCATTGTTCCATGTCTGGTTCTAACTGTTACTTCTTGACCTGCATACAGGTTTCTCAGAATAATTACTCTGAGTGAGAAAAGACAGACCAGGAAAAAAAAAAAAAAAAAAAAGACTACATACTGAATAGTTTCATCTATAAAACCCCAGAAAATAAACTAATCTATAGTGGCAGAAAGCAGCTCAGTGGTGGCCTGAGACTGGAGTGGAGTGACAACGTCTCTATTTTAATTTGTTTCTTCTCCCACTTGTACCCCTGGCCTTTTACGTCCCCACCTGCAGTATTTACAGTGCCCAGCAGGTGTCCGGTTTGAATGTCTTCACAAGGGTGCTCCCTCTGCAGTTAATCCCTCTCCCTGTCCATCTCTAAGTAGTGTCATCTTTCTAGATTCAGCTTCAGGGTGATCATGAAGCCATCACTTAGATATAACTTTTTGCTTCCATAGGAACCTCTGTACATATAGATTATCTTTCTATATCTCATGTAGTTAAAGTTTTGAGTTTACATATGTCCATCCTTAAAGAGGGTTTAAAGGGCAGGAGTCATTTCTAATTCTTAGCCCAGAGTGGATGCTTTTTAATGATGATAAAATGTATGGTTGAAGTCACTCATTTTACAATAATTTTGCTTTAGCTTCTGACAGGAATAAAGTTTACAGAAGTCGTGTTCCTGCAATAAGAAATAAAGACGTGACCTTCCAGTTGTGTAAAGCTCTTAAATGCTGTTTAAGTGCGTCAGGTGCGCTAAGGAACCTGGAGCTAAACGGGCTAGTTCTGAGAGAGAGAGACTTAACGATGTTGACAAAGGTAAGCCTTCAGCGAGTCCTGCCAACATTTGATAGTTGCTTTGGGGGGAAACTAAACCAATAAAATTTTGAACTTTTTTTCCTCATTAAAGGGATTGAATAAATCGGCCACTCTGGTGCACCTGTCTCTTGCGAATTGTCCGATTGGAGATGGAGGTTTAGAAAGTGAGTGTCAGTCTTGAGTTTTCCCATCAGACTGGTCTTGTGATTCATTGCACCCCATGTTGATTCCTGTCTACCTTTCAATGGTGCTGTCCCCAGCTGGATTGTTTCCCGTACCTGCTCGTACTGTGGTCCGTTCTCATTTGTACCATGGAAGTCTGTCATGCTGGATACTCTGAGCACTAATTTTACTTCAGTTTGCATTAAGCCCGAAACCACACATTTTGTATTTTCTGTTTTTTGTGTTTGTTTATATTTTTGTGGTTTCTCTTTAAGAAATATTATGGGGAGGGAAATTACAAGATGTCAAGAGCAAAAAAAAATCTGTATCTTTAAATGGCTAAAACATCCATCTTCAGGAATAATTATAATGCACTGCGGAATGTGTTAAAGTAGGAGATATATTCAAAGTACTGTAAGAGCATTTAAAAGGCGAGCAAACTCAATAGTGTTGGCAGGGGTGTATCATGGAAGTAATCACAAAGAAGGTGACTGCCGGGGTCCTGAAGCATCCGTGGGTGTTCACTGTGCCCAGTACTGGCCTGGAGGGCCTAGGTGGGCTGCATTTCAATTTCAGGGAACAGAGTTTGAGATCGTCTATCTTATATTACTGTATTATATTGCATAATACCTAATAAGATTCTGAGTTTATAGTTGACGTTTAAATTGTTGATTGAAAATTGGGATATATCATTGGAAATAAAAGTAAGAAGAGTCTTAGGCATTTTAGGTTTTTCTTTTTTTCCCATGTGTCTTAAAAGGTATATAATACTTAACTGAGTGGTGAGGAATAAAGTTTGCAGTATTCAGTGTATTCAGTTTTAGTATCTAAGTAGAGTTAAACTGCTAACCCACTCCAGTGTTCTTGCCTGGAGAATCCCAGGGATGGGGGAGCCTGGTGGGCTGCCGTCTATGGGGTCACACAGAGTCGCACACGACTGAAGTGACTTAGCAGCAGCAGCAGCAGCAGCAGAATTAAACTATTGCTGTAAACTGGAACACTTTAGCACTTCGTTATGACTTATTTTAGAATGCACCTATCAGTCAGTTACCTATTGGGGAAGATTGGCAACAGTGATTTTAAGAATCTAGCTATAAACCTCCGGTTGACTCAAGAAAAGCAAATAAGTCAAGTTTGACCAATATATAGGCTCTTCATCTTATTGTGTGTGTGGTTTTCTTTCTTTTTTTTTTTTTTTTGTTTTTTCTTTTAGTTGTTTGTCAAGGTATAAAGAACTCTGTCACTCTTAAGACAATCAACTTCACGGGGTGTAATCTGACATGGCAGGGAGCAGATCACATGGCCAAGATCTTAAAGGTGATTTCATGTTTAAACTTTCATGAAAACATATGTGATTGAAGCACATTAATTTTTTGATACAAATGGCAGTGATTTTTGTCTTTTGATATGTGTGAGTGCAGCTTTAGTTTTGTTGAAAGAATATGATCAGTTTTCAGTTTGAGATTCTTCCATTTAGTAAAGATAGTCCACTTAATCTTAGAAATAAGACATTTAATATATACTACATAATAATATTTAAATACTTTTATGTCTTTTTAGTTATTGAAAACATTTATTGTAATACTTTGAAGAAACTGTGTCATTATAGTCTTCAAGACTTAAATAAATGAAGTGTTTATTAGCTGCTATAGTCTAGAAACTAATAAAAATTACTACTTCAGAGCTCTTAAATATAGTTTTAAAAATACTGCCTTGACAACTTTATAGTGGTTATATTTACTGTGTTTAGGCCTAAAATTATTTAATAATTTGACATGAAGCCTTTTTAATACTTTGATGGTACAGATCAAGGATAGGTGAACTATGGCCGGGGGCCAAATCCAGCCCATCTCCTGATTCTGTAAAGAAAGCTTTGTGGAACATAGCCACACCCATTGTTTGCATGGTAACTAAGGCTACTTTCACCCTACACCCATGGTGATAAGTAGTTGCCTCAGAAACTGTATGGCCCACAAAGCTGAAAAAATTTTAATTTAAATTATAAACATTAAACTATATATATATATATATATATAATATAAACATATAAAGCATTTAAAAATGCTTTGCACCTATACAGGGCAAATCCATTGATCCCTGGGATAGAAAATGGTGGCGAGCTTCTGTGCTGAAGCCAAATGTCCTAGGTTCAGATTTCATCTCTCCCAGTTTCATAGCTGATGACCATGGGCAAGTTGCTTAACCTCTGTGCTTTGTTATGAAGTTTAAATGAACTCATTTGGATAAATAGTGCCTGGCACATAATAAGCACTGTGTAGTTATTGTTAATAGAAAAATGACACTAATGATTTTTCTTTTAGAGTATCAGAGGAACTTTGACTCTTGTTCAAGAATGTAATAAGATTTTTTCCTTTAAAGTCAGAGTTCCTTGTTAACAAAATTTATTTTATGAATATAAAGAACTGAATGTCTTTAAGATAATGCTAGTGGTTAAATGTCAAATTCTCGGCACATCAAGGCACATCAAACTGAATTTGCATAGTCCAGGCCTTTAAAGTTGGTATGTATACCTGAAGTAGTATGTGAGATCCATTTTGTAAATATAGTTTTTAAAGTAATACCTTAGAAGTTAGAAGAAGATATTAGAACCCATTTACTTTTGTATCATTTAAAAAATATCTGTGTCGTTTACAGTGTATACGAATTATATGTATAGAACTTCATGTATGTAACTTGTTAATAAATAAGATGCATATTAAAATTTTTTCTTAGAGGGTGCCCAGTCAAGTATTTGGAGACCACTGGAAGACAGAATGATAAAATTTAGAGCCTCAGCAATGACAGAATTTAGAACTAATTCCCTGGGTTGGCAGATATGGGAAATAAAATTCATAGACTGTAAATGAATTGTCAAACTTTATATAGCTAATGAAAAACAGTCATCCAGTGGCTAGAGTCTGATCACTGACAGACTTGAATCTGGGTCACTGGATCCCTAAAGCAGAATTGACTGTTTAACTTCTCCTGTCCTATATGCTTGGCAAGTACATGTGTGTAAATCTCTGACATAATAAGCTGTACTCAGTAGGCATACGCTGTTTCTTCATTCAAGTGACTGACTTTCCTCCCATTCAACCTGTGAAGTACCAGACCATCAGAAGGCATGAAGAAACCTGGGCTGAGAGTCTTCGTTACAGGAGACCCGATCTCGACTGCATGGCTGGTTTGAGGCGCATCACTCTGAACTGCAACACGCTCATTGGGGACCTTGGTGCAAGTGGTTTTGCCGAATCTCTTAGTGAGGATTTATGGCTTAGAGGTAAATTCTAAACTTGAATATATTGAATTTTTCATACTAGATGTGCTTAGCTTTGGGCATGATACTGTTGCCATATGATTTTTATTTTTTTAATCTCATTTTTTTTCAATAGCTTTTATTTTACTTTTAAACTTTCTCTGAGTTGCATATATTATTTATGGAAAATACAGAGTAACAGGGGAGCAATTACCTATAATCTTAATGCCCAGACATAATCACCATTCATTTTGGTGTATATATGTTCAGTCTTTTTTTTTTCTTTCTATAAATGTATTTATACACTTAGGGATTACAAAAATAGAATGCCATATACTTGCTATTGCATATTCCTACTTTTTTTCACTTAATGATGTATCATGTAGTATTCCATCATATTGATGTTCTGTAGTTTAATCAATTCTTTGCAATTAGATTTAGACAATTTGCTTTTCCCTATCAGAAACAATGTGAACATGTTGTATATACATCTCTGTGTCCATCAGGATTACTTCTGTAGAATAAGTTACTAAAAGTGGACCGACTAAGTGTGAGATATTTTTAAGACTTTGGGTACACATTGCTAAACTGCCATTCAGAAATGTTGTGCCAATTTGTAGCCTAACCCTCACAAACACTGGCTTACAGCACTTTTAAAAACTGTAAAACTACAAAAATGAAGACCTCTCCCTTTTTTATGCGACTTTTTTCAGTTAATAAAGTATGAGCATCCTAACAAGTCAATAATTTACATCTATAGCATCATTTTTAGTGACTGTTCAGTGTTCCCTTATATAAATATGCCACATAGCTTATTCACTCTTGTATATAAGCTGTGTCCCGTTTTTCAGTTACAGTTCTCATACACATCCTGGTTTATATCTCTGATTATTTCTTTTGGTTAAATTCTTAGAGAGTTGATGAATCAAAAGGGCATACTGATTTTGAAAGCTTTTATTACATGATGACCTAATCTGATAGGTGAATAATCACATTTTATTTTAGTTTGTATTCATTTGATTTACTAGTGAGATTTAGGGACTGTTTGTATTAATTTGGCTAGTTGGCTAATTATACCCTGTGTCCATTTGTCTGTTGTAAGAATTTGTAAGGATTGCATCATATCCTGTCAGATCCACATGTCTGACCTTGCTATTTCTGTGTGTCATGGGGTTTTGAAAGATTCCAGTTATTTTAATGTAATAGTAATATGTAATAATAATAATGTAAATGTAATATGCTGTGGTCAGTTGCTCAGTCGTGTCTGACTCTTTGCGACCCCACGGACTGAAGCCCCTCAAGCTCCTCTGTCTATGGGATTTTCCTGGTAAGAATACTGAAGTGGGTTGAATTTCCTCCTCTAGGGGATCTTCTCAACCCAGGGACATATAGCACTTTAGAAAAAGACCAATGATAGTTTCCTTTCATTTAGTATTTTTTAATACCTATGCTTTTGTACTGATGATACCTTTGGTTTAAATGAATAGGTTGTTCAGCCCCAGAACTATTAGAATTCATGATCATTTGTCCTGGATTTTGTCTGACCTTTTATAGAAAGTGTTGTTGACCAACATCCTTTCATGTTAGGTTTTTAGCATGTATTTTCTATTCACATATTCTTTGAATTTGTTATTTGTATCCTCTTAGACTTCTTTGTCTTTTTTATTCTAAAGCAGTTATTATACTTTTTCTACTTTGTTCTTCCCTTTTAACCAGTTTCAAGAGTGATTGGAACTCAAGATCATGATCAATAGAATGCAGTGCAGTTGCTGAGCTTCACCAGTTTTTGCTTGTGAGGTTTATGTGCCACTACTGCCCTCGCTGGGCTCCCCTGATAGCTCAGTTGGTAAAGGATCCACCTGCAATGCAGGAGACCCTGGTTCAATTCCTGGGTCAGGAAGATCTGCTGGAGAAGGGATAGGCTACCCACTTAAGTATTCTTGGGCTTTCCTTGTGGCTCAGCTGGTAAAGAATCTGCCTGCAATGTGGGAGACCTGGGTTCAATCCCTGGGTTAGGAAGATCCCCTGGAGAAAGGAAAGGCCACCCACTCCAGGATGCTGGCCTGGAGAATTCCATGGACTTATAGTCCATAGGGTTGCAAAGAGTCAGACATGACTGAGCAACTTTCACTTCCACTACCCTTGTTCATTATGAACTGAGATTCATTTTGTTTTGTTTTGTGCTCATAGGTTATATGCAATTTATTCTTCAGTTCTGTAATTATAAAATATGCTGGATGATTTATTGGTACTAAATGCAGGGTAATCATTGTACATCCAAGAAGAGGTTTTTAAATTGGATTTTGCATTATGTGTGTGTGCATATATTTTTATGTTTTTTTCAGTACCCCAAATTACAAACCTGCTATGACTGCTTTTATGCAGGACTTTTCCACATGTGGGAAAATGAGAATTGTCTATGTGTTTAATCTGTATAGAGTTAGCAAGTGACCTTTTTGTCTTTCACCAAAAGCACTTGACCTGCAGCAGTGTGGCCTCACCAATGAAGGAGCAAATGCTTTACTAAAAGCCCTTGAAACCAATAGAACTCTGGTTGTTCTGGATATAAGAAAAAATCCACTTGTTGGTATGTTGTCACTTTTTTTTAAATTGATTAAATAGCAAAACAAAAGCACTTTTTAATGTATTGACAATTTAAAAAAACTAACGTGTTTAACTACACAGTTGACCCTTGAACAACTTGGGGTTACTGGTGCGACCCCCACACAGTTGAAAATCTGGGTATAACTTTACAGTCAGTGGTTCTGCCTCTGTGGATTCAACCAACCTTGGATCAAATAGAACAGTAGTATATATTTACTGAAAAAAATCTGTGTAGCTGGATCCACAAAGTTCAGACCTGTGTTGTTCAAGGTCAGCTGCACTTTCCAAATGTTGCATTTCCCTTATGTTTTTAGCAGATAATTTACTAATTAAAGTGAATTATACTTGTAAATCATTCTTGCCTCTACTCTGAAGGTGAACCTAGGTAATCTTGCTTCTGCCAAGCACCTTATTTCCTTCTTGTGCAATTCTTGGAACAAGTGCTTTATTTCTTTGTCAGTTTAACAAGTGAAATTTTTTAATACCTTTTGTGTACCAGATACGGGTTTCGGCACTAAACCAGAGATAAAGCCCTGAACCAGACAGACAAGGTCTTGCCCTCATGGAGCTTACATTCTACTGAAGGAGTTCAGGTAGAAATGAGTAAACAGATGAGGAATATAGTTTTAGATAGTAGGAAGTAAAAAAATATCTTAATGTAAAGGGAGTGAGGAGGGCAGGTAGGCCTACATTGAATATGCTTTCTAGGGGACAACTTTACCAGAAAGTAATGTTTGAGTGGAGACCTGAATGAAGAGAGGAGCAAGCCATGGAAGATCTGGGGAAAGCACATTCCAGGACAAGGGGACAATGAGGATGCAAGCATGTAGGTGGGTGGAATATTTAAGGAAAAGCACAGAGGCCAACATAGCCAGAGCACTGAGTGAGAAAGAGTGTGGTATGCCATGAGGTCAAGGAGCTAGCCGGGACCTGATCTTGTAAAGTCATGAAGGCCAGAGTAAAGACATCAGTTCAGTTCAGTTCAGTTCATTTGCTCAGTTGTGTCCAACTCTTTGCGACCCCATGAATTACAGCACGCCAGACCTCCCTGTCCATCACCAACTCCTGGAGATCACTCAGACTCACGTCCATCGAGTCGGTGATACCATCCTCTGTCATCCCCTTCTCATCCTCTGCCATCCCCTTCTCCTCCTGCCCCCAATCCCTCCCAGCATCAGAGTCTTTTCCAATGAGTCAACTCTTCGCATGAGGTGGCCAAAATACTGGAGTTTCAGCTTCAGCATCAGTCCTTCCAAAGAACACCCTGGACATTCCTTTAGAATGGACTGGTTGGATCTCCTTGCAGTCCAAGCGACTCTCAAGAGTCTTCTCCAACCCCACAGTTCAAAAGCATCAATTCTTCTGTGCTCAGCTTTCTTCACAGTCCAACTCTCACATCCATACATGACCACTGGAAAAACCATAGCCTTGACTAGATGGACCTTTGTTGGCAAAGTAATGTCTCTGCCTTTGAATATGCCATCTAGGTTGGTCTTAACTTTCCTTCCAAGGAGTAAGCGTCTTTTAATTTCATGGCTGCAGTCACCATCTACAGTGATTTTGGAGCCCCCCAAAATAAAGTCTGACACTGTTTCCACTGTTTCCCCATCTATTTCCCATGAAGTGATGGGACCAGATGGATTATTCTAAAAGAGTAGAGTGTTTTGAACTGGAAAAAGGCATGATCTAAATAATGTCTCAATAAGATGACCCTGGCATAGTGAATAGACTTGGGGGGCTGGGGCAAAGAAGACAAACAGGGAGACCAGTTAGGAGACTGTCTCAGTGATCCAAATGAGAGATGTTTATGGCTTAGCTTAGCTTGGAAGTTTGGAGCAAGTGAAAAGCCATTGAATTCAGGTTGTATTATGAGGGTGTAGCTAACAGGCTTTGCAGATGGATTAGATGTGAGGTATGAAGGAGGTATTAACAGAGAGTCAAGTCCTTGATGATTATGTGCTCAACTGAATGGTACCACTTAGAAGGGGGCTGATGAGAGGAGCAGCTTTTGAGGGAATATCGAGACTTTGGTTTGATATTTTAGATACCTTTGAGGTATCTGAGTGTCTGGACACTTCTCAGACTCTGCTTTCTATTCAAAGGTACCCAATGCCACTTTAGATGCGAAGTGTTTAAATTTGACCTTTGCTGCTACCCAAATAGTAGCCACTGGGGTCAGTCTGCAAGATGGCATCTTAGGTTTTGAGGAAGAAATTAGAATATACAAAGGGAGAAATAGGTATATATTATATAATGAAGATTTCATATTTAATTTTATGGGAAAAGCAGTAATTAGTTGGCTTTTGTTTTTAAATGGAAATAGCTACTCATTGGGAAATAAATACTCTCATTTCAATTTATTTTACTTTAGATCATTCTGTGATGAAAGCCATTATCAAAAAAGTTCTCCAGAATGGAAGAAGTGCCAAGTCAGAGGTACAACATGTTTTAGTCTTCTAGAAAGAATTTCATTTTAATGTCTTTCTTTCTTAAAAAAAAATTATAAGGATACTTATGGCCATCTTAAACTAAGTTTTTAGTCAAATCAAATGGCTTTTCTGTTTTTGAAAATATTGCATAATTCTTTAATTCAGGTTCCCAGAAATGCTGTCAGAAACCTTTTATTAACTTAAAATATTTTAATTTCCAATTAAGATCAAACCTTCATAAATTATCTGTAACTTAAATGGCATATTTATTATTTCTTTCTCAGTACCAATGGATAACTTCTCCGTCGGTGAAGGAACCAGTGAAGGAACCATCCAAAGCTGCTAGACAGAAAAAGAGAACCATAATTTTGGGAGGTAGTCGGAAAGGAAAAGCTACTATTAGAATTGGTAACTTTTTTTTTAATGCTACTAGAACTTATAGCCCTTATGTTTTCCAATGTACTGAAATTAAAACAGCCAGTATTAACCACATAGATATTATTAATAGGATTATAATTGCCTTGATATGTATTTTGAGAATTTATAGACTATAGAAATTATAAATGAATTTAAAGAGATGTTAATATTAACCAACTTCTGTTGGTTACTTCTGTTTACATTTCATAAAAGGTTTGTTATTTTGACAATATTTCCTGGTTGATGATTACTTCTAGTATTTTGCAATTTAAATTTTGTGAAAAATTGGAAATAACCTGAAATAAGCTATTATAAGCATTTTCAGAAATACAACTTCTTTTTTTTTTCTACTAAAAGATGTATGATTTTGATTCCCCATTAATCAGCTTGCTTAGAGAATAATGTATTAAATAGAAGTTGTCCAAAGTGTTTATTAAATCAAAAATAGCTTATGATTTGTCTGCCAATTGTTACTTTAAGACAGTAATAGTTTAGTAATCAATCAAATGGTATATAAAAAGAAATTAAGATTTTTATATCACACTAATTATATACTATTATTAAAAGTTTATATCATGTATAAAGTATTCTTAAAATAGCTAATTTGACTTGCTATAATATTAGAAATATAAATATAGGTAAATAAAACATGTATATATAAAACATGTTAGAAATTCTGTAACATTAGTATGTGGTGGTATAGAATAGGGCATCATGGAATGAGAATAAAACAAATTTTTTTAAATTTAGCATGATTAAAAAAGTGGAAATGTAACTGATGTTTGCAAGCTCACTGAGCTATTTTAAGAGTAATTTTATTTTATTTCTTGGGCTTTTTTTTTTCTTTTGTATTTGCTTCAGTTATTTGGAGACATAGAGGTAAGCCAAATCAATGTCTGGCTATGTAGGTAGATCCAGGTGAGTATAGGAGTTAAATAGCTGTGTAAACTGTGTCCCATCTACAATGTAATTATGTATGCCTTAAAAAGATGGGGGCTTTTATCAGAAATGTTTTTATCTCCTAAAGAGACAAATGTAATTTTTAAAATTTTAATTACAAATATATTTGCATTACTTTCTGCAAGTAAAGGTGTACACATACAAACCATGTGCATATAGACTTTTTTTCTTGAATGTAATTAAGTTAAAAAACAAAATAGCACAGAATGAACTGAGCCCCTCTGTATTTTGAGGCATGTAAATTTATCCAAAGAAATCACACGGGATCATGTGGTGGTTATCAGTAAGCTACACTAATGAAACATTTGTCCTGTATCACCACATACACTCTATTTTACACGCCATCCTAATGCTGCTAAAGTACAGTAGGTTTGAAGAATAAATACAATCATTTTAACTATGATGTTTGTTTTCAGTAATGTTCAAATTAAACATTTAAATGTGAATTTTTTTGTTCTAAAGAAAATATTAGCTTGTAATTCTCTTTTTTGCTACTAAATACTTCTTATAAAAATACTTGACTCTTTAGTACTGAAGTGTAGTGTAAGTCTCCACATTTCACTCTTCATCCAGTGGGTTTCACTTTTTTTGTGTGTTTTCTGTATGAAATCAAATGAACAGTGAAGGTCAACAGACTTATAGGAGGGTAACATTGACTCATCTACCACCTGGCAACTTGTATACAGTCATAACTTTTATTTGTTTTTACATAGAAAAATTAATCTTAAAATTAAATTTTGGTCTAATCCCAAAGATTTTATTTGGCAGAAGTCATGGGTGTATTTATGTTTCTCTATTCTTGGGATTCAGAAATGCCAAAGGTTTTCTAAGATTCAGATTGAGTGTCTCTGCATGATACATAAAATGTATCATTCTTTGGGATTTTTTTAAAAATTTATTTTTGCATGTACTGCATACCTCAGTACTTTTGTTTTAGTTAAAATAACTTGTTACTGTAGTGGACTTACATTTTTAAAAATTGCTGGCCTATGTAAAACATTTTTACAAAACAATCCTGTTTTTAATGGCCTTGACCTCGTTGTAAAGCGCCTGTTTTATTCCTTTCAGTGTGTACGTATGTGATAGTTGCTCTGTAGGCTTTTAGTGCATTTGATTCCTTCTTTTCATGATTTCTCAAACATAGGATTGGCCACAAAGAAACCTGTGAGTAATGGAAAGAAGCACTCCACTGGTAAAGATTCTTATGCTCCTGAACCTCTGCCGCCTGGTGTGTCTGGTTTCCTGCCATGGCGTACTGCAGAACGTGCAAAAAGGAACAGGTAGAGCATTTTCATTCCCTGTCTTTTAGTCATTTTGAATTCTTTATTTTGGAGCTTCTATTATGTGAGAGGTCTCTGGTGGTTTCTATAGAGAAAGAAAGATAACTCACACATGGCTTCTGCCTAATGAGTCCTCTAAGAAAGAAAAACAAAAAATAATTGGGAGTTTGAAGTTGTTTCTCAAGTGTCACAACAGAGGTAACCCCATGGGAGTCCTGAGGAGACTAAAATTCTCTCCAATCGTGCAGATGAGAAAAGTTGCAGTAAAGGCAGATGTAGTTGAGTCAAGCCCTACAGTACAGAAGTAGACATTTGGATCTGTAGGAATGGGAAAAAAGACATTTTAGGCATGGGAATAGTTTAATGCAGACTGGATGAGAAATATGGATTAGAACTAATCTAAATCAACCAGCTTAGTTCAGTAAATCAGATTTAGTTTGTCAAACTAGACTTAACTAGCTTTAGCTGATTACTTATCCAAGGGATAAGTTCATAGTAATTTTGTCATAGAGCTGTGAGTAAAATTTTTCAACTATAGGTCTAGGCTTGCGAGACGAAATAAATTGCTCTAGGTTATTTTCAAGTGACTTATTTGGTAATATTCATGAAGTTAGAATGACGCTAGTGGTAAAGAATCCACCTGGCAACGCAGGAGATGCAGGAAACGTGGGTTTGGTCCCTGGGTTGGGAAGATCCCCTGGAGGAGGAAATGGCAACCCACTCCAGTATTCTTGCCTGAAAAATCCCATGGACAGAGGAGCTTGGTGGGCTAGAGTCTGTAGGATCACAGTGAGTCAGACAGAACTGAGCATCTGAACACACTGATGAAATTCGGTGTTAACAATTGCTTAAGAAAACATAGAGAATTGATTTTAAATAGTACTTGAAGTAAGTAATTACTGTGTAAAATACCTGTTCAATTGCTCACATTTAGTTGATATTTATAATCCCCATTGGACAACTGACTACTTTTGCAAATGGTAATATAGATTCTTAAAGCATAAACTATAATGTTGAATTCCCAGTCTTGGCACTTTAGTTTAAGAGCTTTGTGTATTCATATCTTCTTCTTAAGACATTTATTAATCTCAGGCCCATCCTCATCACAAGGAGTTGTAAATTAGAGAACGATTCATACCACCAGTTAAGAAGGTAGACTGAAATCTCAACCACCCTGAATGTAGAAACCAAAGGTGCCTCTCAGCAGTTCACAGAGTTGTCACAAAGCGGGTCTGCTAAATTCTGTTCACTTTTTTTCATAGCAGAGGCCTTCCAGGTCCTTGTTTTGAGCTGACTTATTTTTATATACAAATCTATGTGGATATTGTACATGATACTAAAAACTTATAGTAAATGCAATTAACTGGTGATGTGTGTACATCAAGATATAACTTCATTTTGTTAATATCTTTTTAGGGGTTTTCCGTTAATCAAAGCTCGTGATGTGTGTAATCAGTTGCAGGTATGTGGTTATTATATTGTATACAGGGGGTTGAATTGGGAAGGGTGGGAGATCATACTCTTTACTTTTTAAATTGAACAGAGCCTTAAAAAAACAGTTCCCTCTCTGAAATAAACCCATTTAAAACCTGTCTCGTCGTTCTCCCATTGCCTCTGTGTAGTTGTATGGATATGGCGCACTGGGAACCTTGTGGTTATGTCTGTAAACAAGGAAGTGGGTTCTCCAGTCCACAAGTCAGTGGTTACCCAGTAGAATGAACTTGATTGCAATTTCTAACCCCTTACGTGGAGCTGTCATACCCAAGAGTGTTCATGTGTTTTCAGAAAATGTTGTTTGGGGGCTGTCTGTACAAGTTCCTGATTTTCAAGCCAATATGAAGCGACATATCCCAAACCTCTGCTCTCTGAGCATTCCTTCTTCCTCACCAAGGCTGCATACTTGCCTTCTTTTACAGCCTCATGGCCTTGGAGCAAGCTAATCCTGCCAGTGTTCTTAGGAGACTGTGTAGTTGCTCTGCTGAGATTAAAAGACGAGCACCTTGGGTGTCAGTCCTGCCCCTGGATGTCTGGTAGAGGGGTGCATGCCTCATTCTACCAATGGGAGTTTCCTCTCCTGCAGGGCTTGTCAGAATGATATACTAGTGAGTTGTCTTCTGCACAGTTATATAAAACTAACACCCATCCTTTTGACCTATAGACTTTTAAGGGGTTGTGACCAGGTCAGTTTTTAAATGGAAGTTTATTGAACAACATTCCAGTGGCAGTGAAGCTCAATAGGAGAATTGAATTATAATTACACTAGTTTTGACTTAAGGATGATGAGAAAATGAAAGTTTTGATAGGTCAGTTTTAGTTGTGTATGTATATGTGACTGCTGCTGCTGCCGCTGCTGCTAAGTCGCATCAGTCGTGTCCGACTCTGTGCAACCGCATAGACAGCAGCCCACCAGGCTCCTCTGTCCCTGGGATTCTCCAGGCAAGAACACTGGAGTGGGTTGCCATTTCCTTCTCCAATGCATGAAAGTGAAAAGTGAAAGTGAAGTCGCTCAGTTGTGTCTGACTCTTAGTGACCTCATGGACTATAGCCTACCAGGTTCCTCTGTCCATGGGATTCTCCAGGCAAAAATACTGGAGTGACTAATTTTTTAAAAAATTCTGTTTATTATTCACAGTTTAGATATGGTGACTTTCTAATTATTCTTCTGATTCTTTACCAGTCCCCTTACTGATGAATTGTCCTCCTAAAAACTACATTTTCTTCCAGACTATTTGTGTCTGATGGTGAAGAATAAATTTCTAGTTTGCAGTATAAAGGTGATCTGAGAAAAAATGTTTACCCTGGCTCCTTACTTGTCTTCTATGAAAGAAACTTAATAAAATAATACAGACAATTCCAAATACTAATCCTAACCATGTACACCAGAGGTCTGTACAGTAACATAGCAAAAATAAGTTACTATAATTTTACTTTGTCATTGCTTGTTTTAGACTAAGGAGCAGTGGGAGACATTTATAAGTAATGACTTGAGACCTCATATCGCTTGTGTTAAATGTCCTTTAATATTTGGATATTTGGTATCTTGTTCATGTTGTCTTCTATACAATTTTGTCTTCTTTTTTTAAAGCAAGCAGATTTTCCTGTGACTGTGACCATAGAGAGTCCTTCCTCCTCAGAAATCGAAGAGGTCGATGATTCCACAGAAAGTGTTCAGGAAGAGCCAGAGAAAATCAATTTGAAACAGGAAGCATTGCAGGTATAAAGTTATCACTTTAAAGATACAGAGAAGATTATTTTTCAAACAGATTGGTTGCCTCTGACTGCAATACTTGACAACGTGTGTGGGAGCTTTCTGTTTTCCCCTCCTGTCTGCGTTGTATCCCCTTGAACTTAGCTTAGACCAAGGTGAATGGTGGACATTTGAACTCTAAGAAATAAACAATCAAAACATGTCACTAGTTACATATTTGCTTTTCTTTAGAACCTTAATATTAGATATAGGGAGAATCTTTAAGATAAACTTGAAGGAATTGAGTTCTGAATGAATGTAGTCAGCTGATTCAGTGCCCTTGTTTTACAGATGAGAAAATTGATGGTTCTTTTTATAGGAGGGGTGTATGACCTCATTTTTAATGAAAAGTTGAAAAATGTATCAATATTGATATTCTCCTTTCCTAAAAATAAAACAGCAAGAAGCTCCATTATATTGCCTAATAAACCTGACATCCAATGTCATTCCATACTTCTCTTTGTATGGACAGAAAAGAAAAATTGATCTTCATAAGAAATTTTTACTCTTCCAAATAATATATTAATTTTATTTCAACTTAAATGCAGAGCTGATAATTTGTAGTAAATAAGGGAAACACGATTTGAGGGCACCTTGTTATTGTGCTACAAAGTTTGTGTTTAATTTTTTAAAAATTACTTAGTATGATTTTCTTTTAGTATGAATCTTGATAAATTTTGAACTAGCCCATTATTAAAGGACAACAGAAATTACTATTTGATTTTTAAAAGAAAAAGTTAAGATTTTAATTTTTTAGTTAAAATTACTGATAATATAGAGAAATTTTATTATGAAATATTACAGTAGGAGGAATCTGTAGTTCATGTAGAATTACCCCCTTTTCATCTTATAAATGAGCACCTACAATTGGTAGCACATGTAGCACATAAGCGGTTTACTGGTAAGTTGTAGAGTAAGACAGGACCCTAGGCAGCTAACCCACATTCGTTGTCATTTTAGATGTGTTGTATTCGTTTCCTTCACCAGTAGGTCGGGATGTTGTATTGATATTCTAAAAGCAGTTGTAGACATTGGGGAAGACCAAGAAGTTTTATAAACTGTGACTACAGAATAGATTCAGGATGCTCTGAGAACCCTTTCAGCTCTTCTTTGTTTTAAAAAGACATTAAAATGATGGTATCAAAGTGTTTAAATATATAAACCTACAACAATCAAGAGATTTCAGAATATCTTTGAAAGACAGGAGCCAAGTGGAAGAGTGTGAAACTGAAGCAGTAGAACAAGGGGAACCATCACCTACAATATGCCCAGGGACCTCCTGCAGCTGAGGGGGAATCTGATCCCCCTGCAGAAATAGCTCCATACTTAGAGGTGCATGTGGGGGAGAGAGTGAAGTTAATTAAGCAGGTGAGTGAAATAGGGGGAGCTCATTGAGTTTGTGCTTGAAAGAGTTGAATCCCAGCCCCACCCTCACTCTCCTGAAATGAGATAATTTTATTTTGAAAAAATTAAACTGGAGACAACTAGGCCAGCTGTTGTGAGTTTTTACACCCTAGAAAAGAGTGCCTGGGGGTATCCTATTATAGTTACTACCCACTTTTTCCTGCATTAGAAAAGCCAGTCAGTGACTTCCAGAGAGCTTTTTGCTCTCATTCTTAAATAGAAAATAACCATCATACGGCTGGTAGTTGAGTAAAGCTTACAACAAGAGAGGTGGGGAAAGAGTAAAAACAAATCCTAGTGGGACCATGGAAAATTTAGGGAACAAAATAATTTAAGAAAAAACCCTAATTCGTGTCCTTAAAGAGCCTTAAAAGGAGCTGGAAACTTTAAAATAAGAATAGGGTGTTAATTAAAAAGGGAATGTCAGAAAGCAGATAAATCTCTTGGAAATGAAAACGTGGTTGCTGAAATAAATTCAGTAGGAATTAAAGAAATTTCTCAGTATATAAAAAAGAAAGAATGGAAAATGTGATAGAAGTGATATATTGGGAGAGGCTGCATCGAGGAGGTCCAGCATGTTCCTATTAAAAATTCTAGATCCAGAAAAAACTGGAGGGAAGCTGTCAAAGGGCAAGAAAATTCCGCATAGCTAAAAGTAAGCTTCAGGCCTCAAACTGAAAATAGCTAAACAAAAATAGCTTCTACCTAGATACTCTACACTATGAAATTTTAAAATACTGAAAAGATACATCCATTCCAGAGATAAAAATACTGGTCACCTAAAAAAAAGAAAATCTGACATTATCATTGTTGTCATCAGCACCGTGGATTCTGGAAGGCATTAGAAAGATAACTCCAAAGTTTTTCAGGCAAATAATTTTCACCCTAGGGTTTTGTATCCAGCCAGACTATCAGTCATAAGTGGAGGCTGTCTAAGATATTTTGTATGTAAATAAATTTGAAAAGCTTACCCCCTGTGCTATACAAGTTATTTGTAGAAACAATCCAGCCAAATGAGGGAATAAACTAAGAAGGAAGGTAATAGGGGATTCTGGAAACAGTGGATTTGGTGCAGAGTCAGCTAGTATAGATTTGAGAGCCTTCCATTAGTTGTGTGATTGACAGCTTAGAAACGCATTGAGGAGTCTTGTACTTACTATGCATTAGGTACTGTTGGAAGGGAGGAGGGAGAGGAAGAGGAGGAGGAAACTGAACTCCAGAGGAAAAAAGGCTACACTGACATAAACATGAAGTGAACTAAATTATGGTAGAATTTTTTGGAGGGTGGGAAGAGGGCTGCACCTCAGCTTGCAGGATCTTAGTTCCCCGACCAGGGATTGAACTCATGTCCTTGGCAGTGAAAGTGTGAGTTCCTATAGTGAATAGCCAGTGAATTCCCTAAACTATGGTAGATTTTAAACTACTACTGGTGAGCAAGAGAAGAATCCACTTTAACCTGACATTACAGGTGTCCCCCTTTTCAGTGACACACAGAGGCAGTGACCAACTATCTAATTTGTTGTCCAAACCAGAACACTAATAATGTAAGGAGTCACTATACTTCTGTAACATCAGGACAGCAGGTATAAACTGGAACACCCCAAGGCATCTGAGGGTATGTGGTCATGCTATACAAGGGTAATGACACGGAAACAGTATTAGAAGTATAATCTATACACAGAGACACAGTATATGTCTGCAGTGGGCAATATTAATTTAATTGTAATAGTAGAAATACTGTCTTGGTTTGCAGCTTTTATTGTCAACTTGCATGTAATAACAAATAACTAACCTGAACTATACTTAGTATGTTAGTATTCACTTAGTATGTACTGAAACGTATCGTGTCCTGGTATGTACTCAGTATATATTATATTCTAAATGTTTTTAACGTATAACTCATTTAATGCTCTGAATAACACATTTAATGCCTATAACTTATTTAATGCCCTGAATAACCTTATGAGGTTGGTGTTAGCTAGTATCATTCCCGCTTTTTAGAAAAGGAAGCTAAGCCAGAGAAGGAACTTGCCCAGCCTGTCCCTGATTTATGGTTGGATAGGGGCTTTGAGTTCAGGCTTTCTGCCTCTTCTCTTAAACATTGCTCCATACTGACTCTCAAATAACAGAAAACTTAGCACATAAAGAAGAAGAGAAGTTGCTCAGTCATGTCCGACTCTTTGCGACCCCATGGACTGTAGCCCACCAGACTCCTTGGTCCGTGGGATTTTCCAGGCATGAATACTGGAGTGGGTTGCCATTTCCTTCTCCAGGGGATCTTCCTGACCTGGGGATCGAACCTGGGTCTCCCGCATTGTAGGCAGACGCTTTACTGTCCAAGCTACCAGGGAAGCCTAACTGCACATAGAACAGAATATAAATTTCAACTTTGACAATATAAAAGCTAGGTTTGGAAGGTAGACAGAGTAGAAAAAAGGGGAAACGACACGAATGTCCTCATTTTAGAAAGCAGGACATTGAAAGAGTTTATAGTTGATCAGCAATATAGATTTTTAAGTATATCACTACATGTGGAAGAGATCATGACCAGTGGAAAAAGTAATAATGACATAACTTTACTAAGCAGTGTGGATATAGGAAAGAGTGTAAAGGAACTAAATCCTTACCTAGTAAATTAGAAAGTTAACAGATACTGCCTCAAATTTAGTCAGAAGTAGTCATGTAAGTATAGTATTTGGAAATGGAAAATTAAAAATAATACTAGTTTTCTTAAACTTCATAAAGAAGGATATCCAGATAGCCAGTAAACATGGAAAAGTGCCCAACTTCATTAAGTAATAAGAGAAAAACAAATCAAAACCAATAAAACTACATGCTAGTGAGATTGACAGAGTCTGATAGTATCAGGTATTGTAGACCTGGAGTACTATGAGAATCTTCTACCCTGCTTATACTGAAGTATACATCAATACTACTTTGAAAAGCCTTTAGCACTGTCCATCAACTGAAGGTATATAAATACCCTGTAACCCAGCAGCCCTCATGCCCGCCTTTGGTAAATGCACCAGAATAACCGGTACGACAGGATTCATGTGCATGCATTAGGACAAACAGAAAAAACCCAAAGTGTCCTGTAGGAGTTAAATAAATCATGTATGTTTGTACAGTGGAAAAGCTTTCAAGGAGTAAAATTGAATGGACTGTTAGGTTGGTGCAAACATAATTATGGTTTCAGACAGTGAATCATTATAACTAGGCTCAAGCACATCTTTATTAATCAAAATAGGAACCATTACAGTCAACACTTGTTTACCAATAAGAAATAAGTTTTCTTATTCCTGTAGCATAAAAATCCATGCTTCAGGATTCAACAAACTCTTCAATAGCATTTTCTGCTTCCTGCTGGTTGTGGAAGTGTTTTCCCTGCAAAAAGCTGTCAA
This sequence comes from Bubalus kerabau, assembly GCF_029407905.1. Lineage (NCBI taxonomy): Eukaryota > Metazoa > Chordata > Mammalia > Artiodactyla > Bovidae > Bubalus > Bubalus kerabau. The sequence continues at coordinate 120,809,228 of NC_073627.1, forward strand.
GATGTTTGAGGAAGTGGCAGTCAGTTGGCAAGAGGTCAGATGAATATGGCGGATGAGGCAAAACTTGATGGCCTAATTCATTCAACTTTTGAAGCTTTGGTTGTGTGACGTGAGGTCAGGTGTTGTCATTGCAACCCAACGCCAGCTGCAGGTGTTGGGATTTTCAGAGTATCTTATTGATTTACTGAGTGTACTTCTCAGATGTAGTAGTTTCCCCAGGATTCAGAAAGCTGTCATGGATCAGACAGGCAGCAGACCACCAAACAGTGACCATGACCGTTTTTTGGTGAAAATTTGGCTTTGGGAAGTGCTTTGGAGCTGCTGCTTGGACCACCCACTGAGGTGGTTGTCACTGGTTGTTATATACAATCCACTTTTTGTTGCATACCACAATATGATTGAGAAATGGTTCATTGTTGTGAAGTAAGAGAAGATAGCACTTTAAAATGATGATGTTTTAAAAATTTCTGGTCAGCTCATGAGGCACCTGGGCTTCCCTTGTGGCTCAGCTGGTAAACCTCCTGTAGTGTAGGAGACCTGGGTTCTGGGTTGGGAAGATCCCCTGGAGAAGGGAAAGGCTACCCACTCCAGTATTCTGGCCTGGAGAATTCCATGGACTGTATAGGCCATGGGGTCTCAAAGAGTTGGACATGACTGAGCGACTTTCACTTCACATGAGGCACCTACTTATCAATCTTTTTTACCTTTCCAATTTGTTTCAAATGCCAAATGACCATAGAATGATTGATGTGGAGTTCTTCAGCAACTTTTCATGTAGTTGTAAGAGGATCAGCTTTGATGATGCTCTCAATTATCGTCCATTTCTGATGGCCGACCACTATGCTCCGCATGTGTAAGGCTCTTGTCTCCTTTGTAAACTTCTTGAACCACCACTGCACTATACACTCGTTAGCAGTTCCTGGGCCAAATGTGTTGTTAATGTTGCCAGTTATCATTTCCATAGTCTAAAATAAGTATTAAGTAAAAACAGCAAGTAATAAATCATTAGCAAAAAAAAAATAAAGAATGCACATTAAAACGATATATTGATATAACCACATTTATTTAGAATGTATTCCAACATCAAATAGCAAATTTCAACAATGCAGAAAACTGCAATTACTTTTGCACCAACCTAATAGAACTACAGATAGCAATCTGGATGAATTTTTTAAAACAATGTTTAGTGGATGAATTTTTTAAAACAATGTTTAGTGAAAGAAATAAAATAGAAAAGACAGTGTACACCGTGATCCTCTACATAAAGTTGAAAGTGAAAGTTGCTGCACTATGTATGATTCTTTGAGACCCCATGGATAGTCCATGGAATTCTCTAGGTCAGAATACTGGAGTGGTGGGTATCCTTTCCCTTCTCCAGGGTATCTTCCCAACCCAGGGATCGAACCCAGGTCTCCTGCATTGCAGGCGGATTCTTTACCAGCTGAGCCACAAGGGAAGACCAGGAATACTCAAGTGGGTAGCCTATCCCTTCTCCAGCAGATCTTCTCGACCCAGGAATTGAACCTGGGTTTCCTGCATTTCAGGAGAATTCTTTACCAACTGAGCTATCTTTGCATATCGTGAAAGATGCAACCAGGTTAAAGGAAATGGTTGTCAAGAAGTGAGGATGGTGTTTATAACTGGGGAAAGAAGCCTGAGATGCGGGAGGGCTATGCGGGATCTTTAAGATGCTGACAAGTACTTGCAGTTTTGAGTGGTGGTTATGGGTTATGTAAGTCACTGTAAGTTGTGTAAGTTATGGTTCATGGTCACTGTTTGGTGGTCTGCTGCCTGTCTGATCCATGACAGCTTTCTGAATCCTGGGGAAACCACTACATCTGAGAAGTACACTCAGTAAATCAGTGATATAATCTGAAAATCCCAACACCTGCAGCTTTTCAGTTGTCACATTGACACTTTTGTTCTGTGTACTTCTCAATATGCATATAATATTTTACAAGTAAAAACCTGCAAACCCGCTTAAAGAATTGGTCACCTCTAGGGTGCTGGATGGAGAAGGCAATGGCACCCCACTCCAGTACTCTTGCCTGGAAAATCCCATGGACGAAGGAGCCTGGTGGGCTGTAGTCCATGGGGTGGCTAAGAGTCGGACACGACTGAGGGACTTCACTTTCACTTTTCACTTTCACTCATTGGAGAAGGAAATGGCAACCCACTCCAGTGTTCTTGCCTGGAGAATCCCAGGGACGGGGGAGCCTGGTGGGCTGCCGTCTATGGGGTCGCACAGAGTTGGACACGACTGAAGTGACTTAGCAGCAGCAGCAGCAGCAGCAGCAGCGGGGTGCTGGATGTGGATGTGGGACGAGACTATTTCATTTTAAGCCTTTCACTGCTGTTTGCATTCACATGTTCATTCACTCAACATTAATTGAACATACTCTGTGTACCAAGCACTCTTGTTAAAGAGTGCTTATAAGTTTTATTATATGCTTTAGCTCATGTTTTATTACGTGCTTTAGCTCATGTAATCCTCACAAGAGCTCTGTGATGTGGGAGCTTATCTCCACTTTATAGATAAGAAAGTTGAGGTCTAGCATTATGAAACTTGTTCAAGATTATAGAGCTAACGTAGGGCCAGGATTTTGCTTCAGAATTTTTAAAATATAGTTTAAAAGAGAAATTTAATTACTAATTATAAGCAAAGAAGTACACACTTAAGGGAGATGCCATGTTTTCACTTATCCAGTTACAGAAAAAGCACACATCTTTCATACTATATACATCTTGCATTGGTAGGGATTTTCCTTATTCAGCAATTATTTATTGACTGTCTGCTTTGTGCTAGGTGCAGGTTCTGGGGATAAACAATAAAATACACCCCCTTTCTTCAAATAACTTGCATTCTAAGTGAGGAAATAAGCCAAAAGTTATTGTAGTGATTATAAACCAAGTGATACATTGCTGATGGCTGTATAAAATCTTAGGAATCTTTTAGAAAGCAGTTTGGGGATAGGTACCTCAAAGCCTGAAAAACATCCGTTTGCTTTGATCTCAGCCTCATTTTTATGGCTTTGTTGCAAGAATGTTTTTCTAAATATGGAAAAAGGTCTTCATGCATAAAAATGGTTATTTTGTCTTATAATATTGAAAAGTTGGAAAGGATTTAAATGTGTAATCAAAAGAATAGTTGACCAGTAACCCCACTCAGTGGAGAAGGCAATGGCACCCCACTCCAGTACTCTTGCCTGGAAAATCCCATGGACGGGGGAGCCTGGTGGGCTGCAGTCCATGGGGTCGCTAAGAGTCGGACACGACTGAAGTGACTTAGCAACAGCAACCCCACTCAGTGAAATATTTTATAGCCCACTTCAAAAAAAATCAGGTTATGAATCCCCTGATTATATGAGAAATGATTGATTTCAATCATTTTAAATATAAAAAAAGGTTGAACATAAAATTTGATATACAATATGATGGGAGCTTGGTTCCAGAAAAAGCAACCTAGCCAGTGTATAGAAGGGAGGAAAGGAGAGCAGATGACAGGAAAGATTTCTCCAAAGTCTTATCATTAGTCTTACCTAAGTAATAGAATATCAAGCAATTTTACTTTCTAATTTTTTTGGTTCCATATTTCTGTTTAAGGGACATGAATTATTTTGTAGGAGAGGGGTTCACTTTTTCAGAAAAATTTAATGCTGTGTTCTAATACTTTCCACTAGAGGGAGAAGCTATTTCATGTTACTGCACGTTAGTGTGCTATTTAGAACCAGTCAAGAATATTGTAATTTAGTCTGCTTTTCTCAGACTGTGGTGAGGGTTTTTTGTTTGTTTTCTTATTTGTTTAGAATTTCTTTGAAATCAATTTTAGAAGATTTATTTAACCATTATATTAAAAGTAGAGGAATTTTTCTCCTTTTTCCCATTGAAAACTTGGTTGGCTTTAGAAATGAAACTTTAAAGAATTTGAAGTTATTAGACTGTCAATTTTTAAAGCATGTTCTGAGCATAAAAATATGTTCATTGAGCAAATTTTTGAAAGCAGTGAACAACTTATTGAAGGAAATAAAAGCCACCTCTGCTCTTTTGTCTTAAAAATGTATTAAAGATATTTTTTCATGTCACTAAATATTTTTCTAAATCAGATAATTTGATAAAGCTTATGGACCATCTTCCAAGAAAAACACACAGATGTATTTTGAATATAGAACTCCTCAGGCCCATTCATTAACTCTGGTTGAGACCGCTTATCATCGTTATTTTCCTAGTGGTTTCATAGAGCATTCCTTCATATGGTGTGCTATTTTTATTTAAACCAACCCCAATTTGGAGGCTCTAAGCTTTCTTCTAGAGTTTGATTATAAATAATCTTATGACATCATGTTTGTAGATAAATCTTTGCTCACATCTCTGATTTCCTTAGGGTAAACTGCTGATGTAAGATTGTTGCTGTGTACCAAAAGTTATTGTCCATAAAGTGATACCAGTTCCTCTCACAATGATAACATAGAATAGAATTCCTTATTCTTTAAGTGATTGTTGAAAGCATTTAAAATGTATAAATACACCTTACTGTTTTCATAGGTATTCTGATTATTTATTGCTGCATAAGAAACCACCCGGAAACAATGACTTAAAACAATAACAGTCACTTATTTTGTTCTTGAACCTGGAGATTGAGTAGCATGTTAATTTTCCTTTACTATACTCTTACTGACTTAAAATAATACCTATTTTGCTAGCTCACAGTTCCGTAGGTCAGAAGTTCAGGCACAGCATGACTGAGTTCTCCACTCAGATACATAGTGGGAACATGTGGGTTCCCTCCAGAGAGTGTTAAAGTGTGTGAAATTTAAGTGGAAGACATCAGGCCCCCAATGTTGGCTGTTCATGTTTGTACTGGATGTTCAACAAAGCCCATGAGTGTCATAGAACTAAAATCAAGATGTCAGTCTGAAAGTATTACTATCTGGAGGTTCCAAGAAAGAATACTTGCAAGCTTCTTCAGCTCATTGGCATAATTCAGATTCTGCACTTGATTGAATAGAGGTCCCTGTTTCCACGCTGATTGTCAGCTGGGGGACAGTCTCATCTGCTAGAGGCCTCCCACTTGTATTCCCTGCCACAACATCATGCTTGACTTCTTCAAAGCCAGCAATGGGGACTCTCCCTCTTGTCCCTTTTGTATTTCAGATCTTTAGGAGAAGTCCAGTTCCTTTTCCTTGGATGCCTGATTATATCACATCCGCCCAAAATAATCTCCCTCTTTTAAGAGCAACTGATTTTGGAACCTTAATTACATCTACAAAATCCCTTCACTACAGCACCTAGATTGAAAAACTGGCAGGATTGTGTACTTCAGCATAGGAATCTTAGGATCTCTTTTAGAATTCTGCCTACCCATAAGCAGTGTCCTCCACTTCAAGGACCTAAGTGTCTTCAGTTCAGTTTAGTTCAGTCGCTCAGTTGTGTCCAACTCTTTGCGACCCCATGAATTGCAGCACGCCAGGCCTCCCTGTCCATCACCAACTCCTGGAGTTCACTCAAACTCACGTCCATTGAGTCGGTGATGCCATCCAGCTGTCTCATCCTCTGTCGTCCCCTTCTCCTCCTGCCCCCAATCCCTCCCAGCATCAGTCTTTTCCAATGAGTCAACTCTTTGCATGAGGTGGCCAAAGTACTGGCGTTTCAGCTTTAGCATCATTCCTTCCAAAGAACACCCAGGACTGACCTGCTTTAGAATGGACTGGTTGGATCTCCTTGCAGTCCAAGGGACTCTCAAGAGTCTTCTCCAACATCACAGTCCAAGAGCATCAATTCTTCAGTGCTCAGCTTTCTTCACAGTCCAACTCTCACATCCATACATGACTACTGGAAAAACCATAGCCTTGACTAGACGAACCTTTGTTGGCAAAGTAATATCTCTGCTTTTGAATATGCTATCTAGGTTGGTCCTAACTTTCCTTCCAAGGAGTAAGTGTCTTTTAATTTCATGAGTTCTTAAGAATTGTGAGAGTTTACCAGTGTTCATTTTATGTTAGTGACCTTGGTGAATGGAAAGACTACTATCTCTATGGACAGGAATGGCACCCAGCTTCCTGAATTCACAGTATTGGTTCTGCTACTTAGTGGTGTGAGCTTGGCTGTGCTGCTCTACTTACTCTGCTGCTCTGCCTCCCTTTTCTCATCTGTAAGATAACATGAAGTTAGTATTGTTCTTTCCTCATATTTTAATGCCCAGGAAACTCCAGAACAGTGCTTGACATATAGTAAGTTGCTTTAAAAGTGATTACTCTTTTTAAAAAATGCTTTTGAATCTGCAGTTATGTAACTCGGGTATGTTAAGCGTGTTCATTAATACGGCTTCCTGCTGTAAAGAGACCCACAAATAAAAGTGGAATTTTTCTTTCTTGGTCTTAATTTTTTATTTCTGATTTACTATGTTATATGCATACACCTTTTATGGTGAGCTGCCACAGATTTATGTTGGAAAGAGTGGGATTTAAATAAATCTTTACTATGCTAATTTGATATATTTCAATAATTAATTTCACTAGCATGATATGATATTCCAGGTAGCAGATTAAAGTCTGAGTTCACTTCTGGCTCTGCCCCTAAATCATGATGAAATATATAGCTGGAAATGCCTTGGAATATCATACTATGAATTAGGTATAATATTTACTCTGTTTCTTTACACTAGGAAAAACTGGAGGAGTGCCTAAAGCAGTTAAAGGAGGAAAGAGTAATAAGGCTTAAGGCTGATAAACGAGTCAGTGAGGTAACAAGTTTCTTCTTACACTTTTGAAAGTTTCTTGGTTTTATTTTGATTTGATTTTAAGCCATATGCATATAGTTTGTAAACTTGAAAACTAATACATTGCAAATTGGTGGTATCATATGGATCTTTACATTTACTGGTATTTAGTGATCATATGATCTAAATACAGGATGAAATAGAGCTCTCATTTCCCATTTTCCTTTTAGACATTGGCTTATAGTTTATATATATTATTATATTACGTATCCCAGATGGTATGTTTTTAAAAATGCAAAAATCTGTTTTTGTGTGTGTTGTGTGTGCTTTATATGATGTTAGCTTATTTTCTGTTCATGATTATTTGATTCAAGAAAGCATATTTTGTGTATATATTGTATATCTAGTAACATAAATGACATGATGAGACTTTACTGGCAGTGAATTAGGAAAATAAGTCATTTAAATAAATGTAAGATTGGAAAACTAGTAAGAATGCAATGAAAGTAAAAATACATACTGTGAGAATTACGTTAGGTAATGTGCATGAAAGCAGGGCATAAGCTAAAAAGTTCGATATAAATACAATTTATTACAGGGTGAGTGTAGGGAGGGATTTTTGAAAGGGCATCTACTGGATTGGTGGACACTAGTTCATTCAATAAATATTGAACACCTGCTTATGTAAGACATGAGGGCATCATGAACATAATGGCCTTTCTGAGAAATACTGGAGTTGATTTTTATACAGGGCAAATCATAAATGATGATCTAAAGAAGAGTGCATGGGAGTGAATATTTCAAGAAGCCCAGGAGAATATTGGTGATGGTACAGTTAATAAATTGGACTGGTTATGATTTGGGACTTTTAAACTTAAGCGTTAGATATTTTGCTCACTAAAGTTATTCCTTAACATTCAGCAGAGTTGTAATATGCTTTGTTCAAATTAGGTTCTGTGCTTCGTTTTCTAATTTAAGGCAAACTTAATAGCAGGTAATTTTCTAATGTGGAATGAGGATCCATTATGAATTTAACCAGTTTAAAATGTGATCTTTTGAAAGATCACTAATAAAACAATCATTTGTTTATTTATATATATGTTGTATAGGAAACTTTGTTGAGTGCCTCTGCCTTTTGGCTATTATGTGATGTGGTCTCTGTCTTTACTGATGGAGAGTTAGATTAATTACAAATTAATTACATTTGAGGATGACAGAGGATGAGATGGTTGGATGGCATCACCGACTCAATGGACAGGAGTTTGAGCAAATGCCAGGAGATGGTGAAGGACAGGGAAGCCTGGTGTGCTGCAGTCCATGGGGTTGTAAAATCAGACATGACTGAGTGACTGAACAACAAATTGCACTTTGAATGTTTTAGTTTTGTTCTTTAAACTAGATGAGACTACTTTTGTTTTCTTTTGATGACAGTGAGAAAAAATCATGTCAAATATTTTCAATCTTCTTTTATAGTTGGAACATGAAAATGACCAGTTAAGAAATATAAACTTCTCTTTGTCTGAAGCTCTTCATGCACACTCATTGACAAGCATGATCCTGGATGATGAAGGTGTTTTGGGCAGCATTGAGAATTCTTTCCGGAAGTTCCATGCTTTCTTGGATCTCCTTAAAGATGCTGGGTTAGTTCTTTTCTCTTCATGGCATTCTTCTCTTTGTAACTTTAGAGGTAGTTTGCTGAGGAACTTGAGCTGTTTTTATTACTTCCATGACCATAGTTAGCCAAATGCAGTGAATTCTAGATAATAGAGTTGATTTTTTTTTAAATGAGTATATCTATAAAGAAAAGCAAATAGGGGAGCCTGCTTTGGTAGAGTGGGAAGACCATTATAAACAAATAACCTGTAGACAGAGTAATTAGTAGGTATAATTTTTTGTAAAGACTACATTGAAGGCAATTTTAATTGAAAATATTTGGGAATGGATAAGAATTTTACTGCCTTTCACTTTTTTTTCTTGTTCAATAAGTTTGAGTTAAGATTGTTTTTGTCTTGGACTTAAAAATTATATAGGGAAGATGCAGGTCAGTGGTTCTCAACCAGGAGCAGTTTTGTTGAAAGAGGGAAGTGGAGATTGATAATTGATGGAGTGCTGTTTGGTCAGGGAATGAATTGGTGTTGGGAAGGAAGAAGCAGACACTTCTTGGGAGCTGGAGGAATAGTAGTGGAGTGTGGGAATGGAGGTGAGAGGCAGTGGATGGTGTGTGTGGTCGATGTTGAAGCTGCTAGTGAGAGTGTTTGAAATGGAGTGGTAATAGGCAAGGAGACGGGATGTATCCCAGAGGATGACTCTGGAAAGGGCTGAGAATTTGGGGGAGAGAGAGGCTTGTGGTCTGGAGTAGGTGTTGGCTTTTAAGATGTTAGAAGTATGTCCTGATTGTAGGTCTGGGGATATCTAAGCTGCTCTTCCATGATTATAGTAACTTTTGTCTTTTTCTCCTTTTCTCCTCTGGTCCAGGCTTGGGCAGCTGGCCACAATGGCTGGTATAGATCAGTCAGATTTTCATTTACTAGGTCGTCCCCAGATGAATTCTACTGTTAGTAGTCCACCTAAAGAAAAAAAGAAGGCACTTAAAGAAGAAAAATCAGAATTACAGCAGAGTGCCTTAGGACAAATGCAAAATATCCAAGTAAGTGGACAGAACAGAACTTAGTGATTCTAAGAGCAATTAGCAAAAAGGAAATTTCCAGGTCAGAAAGAAGATAATAATGATCAGTCTCTGAGAGTTCATATGCTGAGGAGCTAGAAGCCTCTTTGAGCTCCTTTCTGATAGATTAGTTACATTTGTGCCCAGTAAATTTCATGATACTGCATTGTTGTAAATAAGAAAACTGGAAATTCTTTTGAAAATTTATGAGTTAAAGCAAACTATCCTTAGTGAAGAAAGAAAACCTTAGAGAAAATATCCTAAATTTTAAATTGTATAAATGCCTATTCTATTCATATTTTATCTAGGTTTCTATTTGTATGCAGTCAGCTTACAATGAAGGAACACTAATGAAGGTACAAGTACTGATATAGATAATTTTTTAAAATAAGTGGTCCAGACATAGTTCATAGGCAGTATACTATAGTGAGTCACCTGGTTATGGGAATGGGAGGGGGAAGCCTGTCAGCTTTTCCTCCAGCCTTACGCGGAGCCTCCAGCTCTCACCTTAGCCAGTCTCAAACTGGTCTTGGAAACTGACAGCTTGGATACACAGTCTGGTCACATTTTTACATGTTTTCCATTTTGTAAAACCGTGTAAAAAACTGGTTTACATTTACCTGGAGGATAGAAAAGAAATTAATTTTCTTACAGAATAGGGTTTTATTTTTAGTAAGGGAAAGGAAATAGGTAATAACTACCCTAAACACTGAAGTCTGAAAATGTAGCAGACATAATCTTGGATATATCTAAGTTAAGAATCACTTGGAAGATATAATTAGAAAAAAACTGGCTCTGAAATCTTCTAAATTATCAACTGACTGTTTTAATAATAAGATCACAGAGTAACATTGAAATTTCAGACTCCACTTTTTAATGGTTAGGCTTCCCAGGTGGTGCTAGAGGTAAAGAACCTACCTACAATGCAGGACACCTGAAAAGACATGGGTTTGATTCCTGGGTTAGGAAGACCCCTTGGAGAAGGAAATGGCAACCCACTCTAGTATTCTTGCCTGGAAAATCCCATGGACAGAGGATCCTGGCAGGCTATGAGTCCATAGGGTCGCAGAGAGTTGGACATGACTGAAGCGACTGAATGCTTTTAATGGTAGGCCTTGTTCATCACTGAATTTTTGTCTTGTCTTTTGTTTTTCACTCCAGTTTCAGAAGATTACAGGTGATGCTAGAATTCCGTTGCCTGTCGACACCTTCCATGTCCCAGCCTCTACTCAGGAGACCTTAGAGACTTCCAAAGACAACTTGGGAGTCCCAGTCACAGAACAGCGGCAGGAGTCTTTTGAAGATTTCATTGCTAGAGCATGTTCTCCTCCAGCAGATGTAATTTGTGGAAGTGCAAGTCAAAGAAAAGAAGAGGAATTATCTAGAAATAGCAGGCCTGCCTCAGAAAAAATGACCAAAACAGGTGAATATATCAAAAAGCACTCTGCTAAGAAACAGCCTGGGAAGGACCTGCATTCCTGCTCTGACTCACCTGTAAAGCAGAAAAGCAAAGGAATTGGGCAAAATAGCTCTTTGGTTAATGAACCAATTAAAAGCGAGTCTTCGAAAAAACACATTTCTGTCAAGAAAGAGAGTGAAATACTGACTGTTTCATCAAAGACAACTAGAAGTAAACCGAATCTTCTTGAACATTCTGAAAGTGATACTCTTGGATCTGATTTTGAATTTCAAGAAAGCATCCATACTCTATCACGCCTGACATAGGTCTAAATCTTTTAAAATTATGTTTTTACCTTCAAATTTTAATAAATTACTTGTTTTTATTATAGCATTTGGTGTTTTAAAATATATGACTGGGAGCCGTTAGAGAAAGATTTACCTATACTTTTTATTATAATAAACATTTTGGTGTATGGTTTATTTTCCCTTTTGACAATTTGCACCATTCATTCAGCTAGTGTCTACTGAAGGCTTAATATGTACAGTACTTTTCTGGGTGCTGTTTCAGCAGTGAACAAGATAAAGCTCTACTGTCTTAATACTCCATGGTGGGAGAAAATATGAATAATAAAGCAGGGTAAGGGGACTAGAAAGGGGTGGGAAAAATAAATAGTTTTACCATTTAGTTAAATGTCAAACTATTATAAATCATATGGCCAGAAGTCACTGGTGTATTTTAATTCACAGTAACCAGGCAGAATCAAACATTTACCAAGACACTTAATCATGTTACAGGTTTTGCAACCCTATAAGGTAGGGAACTACTTCTGTACCCATTTTGTAGATGAGTCTGAGGAGACATTATGTGAGTTGCCCACAGTTACACAGCTGGCGCAGGAGGGCTGAGAGGAGCTACTCCACGTTGAAGGTCAGGAGGGACAGCTGTGAGGAGATGGCCCTCGTCCAAGGTAAGGAGCAGTGGCTGCGTTTTGCTGGAGCACCGTGAAGAGATAACCCACGTCCAAGGTAAGAGAAACCCAAGTAAGACGGTAGGTGTTGCGTGAGAGCATCAGAGGGCAGAACACAAACCATAATCACAGAAAACTAGTCAATCTAATCACACGGCCCACAGCCTTGTCTAACTCAAGAAACTAAGCCATGCCATGTGGGGCCACCGAAGATGGGCAGGTCATGGTGGAGAGGTCTGACAGAATGTGGTCCACTGGAGAAGGGAATGACAAACTACTTCAGTATTCTTGCCTTGAGAACCCCATGAACAGTATGAAAAGGCAAAATGATAGGATACTGAAAGAGGAACTCCCTAGGTCAGTAGGTGCCCAATATGCTACTGGAGATCAGTGGAGAAATAACTCCAGAAAGAATGAAGGGATGGAGCCAAAGCATAAACAATACCCAGCTGTGGAGGTGACTGGTGATAGAAGCAAGGTCTGATGCTGTAAAGAGCAATATTGCATAGGAACCTGGAATGTTAGGTCCATGAATCAAGGCAAATTGGAAGTGGTCAAACAAGAGATGGCAAGAGTGAACATTGACATTCTAGGAATCAGTGAACTAAAATGGACTGGAATGGGTAAATTTGACTCAGATGACCATTATATCTACTACCGTGGGCAGGAATCCCTTAGAAGAAATGGAGTAGCCATCATGGTCAACAAAAGAGTCTGAAATGCAGTACTTGAATGCAATCTCAAAAATGACAGAATGATCTCTGTTCATTTCCAAGGCAAACCATTCAATATCACTGTAATCAAAGTCTATGCCCCAACCAGTAACACTGAAGAAGCTGAAGTTGAACGGTTCTGTGAAGACCTACAAGACATTTTAGAACTAACACCCAAAAAAGATGTCCTTTTCATTATAGGGGACTGGAATGCAAAAGTAGGATTTCAAGAGACACCTGGAGTAACAGGCAAATTTGGCCTTGGAATACGGAATGAAGCAGGGCAAAGACTAATAGCGTTTTGCCAAGAAAATGCACTGGTCATAGCAAACACCCTCTCCAACAACACAAGAGAAGACTCTACACATGGACATCACCAGATGGTCAACACCAAAATCAGATTGATTATATTCTTTGCAGCCAAAGATGGAGAAGCTCTATACAGTCAGGAAAAACACCACCAGGAGATGACTGTGGCTCAGATCATGAACTCCTTATTATCAAATTCAGACTGAAATTGAAGAAAGTAGGGAAAGCCACTAGACCATTCAGGTATGACCTAAATCAAATTCCTTATGATTATACAGTGGAAGTGAGAAATAGATTTAAGGGACTAGATCTGATAGAGTGCCTGATGAACTATGGATGGAGGTTCATGACATTGTACAGGAGACAGGGATCAAGACCATCCTCATGGAAAAGAAATGCAAAAAAGCAAAATGGCTGTCTGGGGAGGGCTTACAAATACTGTGAAAAGAAGAGAAGCGAAAAGCAAAGGAGAAAAGGAAAGATAAAAGCGTCTGATGCAGAGTTCCAAAGAATAGCAAGGAGAGATAAGAAAGCCTCCCTCAGCGATCAATGCAAAGAAATAGAGGAAAATAACAGAATGGGAAAGACTAGAGATCTCTTCAAGAAAATTAGAGATACCAAGGGAACATTTCATGCAAAGATGGGCTCGATAAAGGACAGAAATGGTATGGACCTAACAGAAGCAGAAGATACGAAGAAGAGGTGGCAAGAATACACAGAAGAACTGTACAAAAAAGATCTTCACGACCAAGATAATCATGATGGTGTATCACTCACCTAGAGCCAGACATCCTGGAATGTGAAGTCAAGTGGGCCTTAGAAAGCATCACTACGAACAAACCTAGTGGAGGTGATGGAATTCCAGTTGAGCTATTTCAAATCCTGGAAGATGATGCTGTGAAAATGCTGCACTCCATATCCGAGCAAATTTGGAAAACTCAGCAGTGGCCACAGGGCTGGAAAAGGTCAGTTTTCATTCCAATCCCAAAGAAAGGCAATGCCAAAGAATGCTCAAACTACCCCACAATTGCACTCATCTCACATGCTAGTAAAGTAATGCTCAAAATTCTGCAAGCCAGGCTTCAGCAATACATGAACCATGAACTTCCAGATGTTCAAGCTGGAGTTAGAAAAGGCAGAGGAACCAGAAATCAAATTGCCAACATCCGCTGGATCATGGAAAAAGCAAGCGAGTTCAAGAAAAACATCTATTTCTGCTTTATTGACTATGCCAAAGCCTTTGACTGTGTGGATCACAATAAACTGTGGAAAATTCTGAAAGAGATGGGAATACCAGACCACCTGACCTGCCTCTTGAGAAGCCTATATACAGGTCAGGAAGCAACAGTTAGAACTGGACATAGAACAACAGACTGGTTCCAAATAGGAAAAAGAGTACGTCAAGGCTGTATATTGTCACCCTGTTTATTTAACTTATATGCAGAGTACATCATGAGAAGCGCTGGGCTGGAAGAAGCACAAGCTGGAATCAAGATTGCCAGGAGAAATATCAATCACCTCAGATATGCAGATGACACCACCCTTATGGCAGAAAGTGAAGAGGAATTAAAAAGCCTCTTGAAGAAAGTGAAAGAGGAGAGTGAAAAAGTTGGCCTAATGCTCAACATTCAGCAAACTAAGATCATGGCATCTGATCCCATCACTTCATGGGAAATAGATGGGGAAATAGTGAAAACAGTGTCAGACTTTATTTTTTGGGGCTCCAGAATCACTTCAATGGTGATTGCAGCCATGAAATTAAAAGATGCTTACTCCTTGGAAACAAAGGTTAGGACCAACCTAGATAGCATTTTTAAAAGCAGAGACATTACTTTGCCAACAAAGGTCCGTCTAGTCAAGGCTATGGTTTTTCCAGTGGTCATGTGTGGATGTGAAAGTTGGACTGTGAAGAAAGCTGAGTGCCGAAGAATTGATGCTTTTGAACTATGGTGTTGGAGAAGACTCTTGAGAGTCACTTGGACTGCAAGGAGATCCAACCAGTCCATTCTAAAGGAGATCAGTCCTGGGTGTTCATTGGACGAACTAATGGTAAATCTGAAACTGCAGTACTTTGGCCACCTCATGCGAAGAGTTGACTCATTGGAAAAGATTCTGATGCTGGGAGGGATTGGGGACAGGACGAGAAGGGACAACAGAGGATAAGATGGCTGGATGGTGTCATTGACTCGATGGACGTCAATTTGGGTGAACTCCGGGAGATGGTGATGGACAGGGAGGCCTGGCGTGCTGTGATTCATGGGATCACAAAGAGTTGGACACGACTGAGTGACTGAACTGAACTGAAATATTGATAAGCTAGGGTTCAACCAGAACACATAATCCAAGCTTTTTTTTTATTTTTTGGCTTTTATTTATTTATTTATTTTTTATTTTTAAACTTTACAAAATTGTAGTAGTTTTGCCAAATATCAAAATGAATCTGCCACAGGTATACATGTGTTCCCCATCCTGAACCCTCCTCCCTCCTCCCTCCCCATACCATCCCTCTGGGTCGTCCCAGTGCACTAGCCCCAAGCATCCAGTATCGTGCATTGAACCTGGACTGGCGACTCGTTTCATACATGATATTTTACATGTTTCAATGCCATTCTCCCAAATCTTCCCACCCTCTCCCTCTCCCACAGAGTCCATAGGACTGATCTATACGTCAGTGTCTCTTTTGCTGTCTCGTACACAGGGTTATTGTTACCATCTTTCTAAATTCCATATATATGCATTAGTATACTGTATTGGTGTTTTTCTTTCTGGCTTACTTCACTCTGTATAATAGGCTCCAGTTTCATCCACCTCATTAGAACTGATTCAAATGTATTCTTTTTAATGGCTGAGTAATACTCCATTGTGTATATGTACCACTGCTTTCTTATCCATTTATCTACTGATGGACATCTAGGTTGCTTCCATGTCCTGGCTGTTATAAACAGTGCTGCGATGAACATTGGGGTACATGTGTCTCTTTCCCTTCTGGTTTCCTCAGTGTGTATGCCCAGCAGTGGGATTGCTGGATCATAAGGCAGGTCTATTTCCAGTTTTTTAAGGAATCTCCACACTGTTCTCCATAGTGGCTGTACTATTTTGCATTCCCACCAACAGTGTAAGAGGGTTCCCTTTTCTCCACACCCTCTCCAGCATTTATTACTTGTAGACTTTTGGATCGCAGCCATTCTGACTGGTGTGAAATGGTACCTCATAGTGGTTTTGATTTGCATTTCTCTGATAATGAGTGATGTTGAGCATCTTTTCATGTGTTTGTTAGCCATCTGTATGTCTTCTTTGGCGAAATGTCTATTTAGTACTTTGGCCCATTTTTTGATTGGGTCATTTATTTTTCTGGAGTTGAGCTGTAGGAGTTGCTTGTATATTTTTGAGATTAGTTGTTTGTCAGTTGCTTCATTTGCTATTATTTTCTCCCATTCTGAAGGCTGTCTTTTCACCTTGCTAATAGTTTCCTTTGATACGCAGAAGCTTTTAATTAGGTCCCATTTGTTTATATTTGTTTTTATTTCCAACATTCTGGGAGGTGGGTCATAGAGGATCCTGCTGTGATGTATGTCGGAGAGTGTTTTGCCTATGTTCTCCTCCAGGAGTTTTATACTTTCTGGTCTTACGTTTAGATCTTAATCCATTTTGAGTTTATTTTTGTGTATGGTGTTAGAAAGTGTTCTAGTTTCATTCTTTTACAAGTGGTTGACCAGATTTCCCAGCACCACTTGTTAAAGAGATTGTCTTTAATCCATTGTATATTCTTGCCTCCTTTGTCAAAGATAAGGTGTCTATATGTGCGTGGATTTATCTCTGGGCTTTCTATTTTGTTCCATTGATCTATATTTCTGTCTTTGTGCCAGTACCATACTGTCTTGATGACTGTGGCTTTGTAGTAGAGCCTGAAGTCAGGTAGGTTGATTCCTCCAATTCCATTCTTCTTTCTCAAGATTGCTTTGGCTATTCGAGGTTTTTTGTATTTCCATACAAATTGTGAAATTATTTGTTCTAGCTCTGTGAAGAATACTGTTGGTAGCTTGATAGGGATTGCATTGAATCTATAAATTGCTTTGGGTAGTATACTCATTTTCACTATATTGATTCTTCCAATCCATGAACATGGTATATTTCTCCATCTCTTAGTGTCCTCTTTGATTTCTTTCACCAGTGTTCTATAGTTTTCTATATATAGGTCTTTAGTTTCTTTAGGTAGATATATTCCCAAGTATTTTATTCTTTCCGTTGCAATGGTGAATGGAATTGTTTCCTTAATTTCTCTTTCTCTTTTCTCATTATTAGTGTATAGGAATGCAAGGGATTTCTGTGTGTTGATTTTATATCCTGCAACTTTACTATAGTCATTGATTAGTTCTAGTAATTTTCTGGTGGAGTCTTTAGGGTTTTCTATGTAAAGAATCATGTCATCTGCAAATAGTGAGAGTTTTACTTCTTCTTTTCCAATTTGGATTCCTTTTATTTCTTTTTCTGCTCTGATTGCTGTGGCCAAAACTTCCAAAAGTATGTTGAATAGTAATGGTGAAAGTGGGCACCCTTGTCTTGTTCCTGACTTTAGAGGAAATGCTTTCAATTTTTCACCATTGAGGATAATGTTTGCTGTGGGTTTGTCATATATAGCTTTTATTATGCTTTCTCCTTGGAAGGAAAGTTATGACCAATCTAGATAGCATATTCAAAAGCAGAGACATTACTTTGCCAATAAAGGTCCATCTAGTCAAGGTTATGGTTTTTCCAGTGGTCATGTATGGATGTGAGAGTTGGACTGTGAAGAAAGCTGAGTGCCGAAGAATTGATGCTTTTGAACTATGGTGTTGGAGAAGACTCTTGAGAGCCCCTTGGACTGCAAGGAGATCCAACCAGTCCATTCTGAAGGAGATCAGCCCTGGGATTTCTTTGGAAGGAATGATGCTAAAGCTGAAACTCCAGTACTTTGGCCACCTCATGCGAAGAGTTGACTCATTGGAAAAGACTCTGATGCTGGGAGGGATTGGGGGCAGGAGGAGAAGGGGATGACAGAGGATGAGATGGCTGGATGGCATCACTGACTCGATGGACGTGAGTTTGAGTAAACTCCAGGAGTTGGTGATGGACAGGGAGGCCTGGTGTGCTGCGATTCATGGGATCGCAAAGAGTTGAACACGAATGAGCGACTGCACTGACTGACTGACTGTTTACATACGTATGGTTAGGAACCTGTTTACATATGTATGGCATATATGTGTCTATGTGTGCCTAGAAAAACGTTTGTAATAATGCATATCAAACTGTTGATGGTTTCCTTTGCCCAAGGCACTAGGATTGGAAGAGGAGGAATGAAAAAAGAGGTTTATATTATTTACTCCACTTACTTCTAGGTTATTTGATCTTTTTATAATCACGTTTCTGTGGATGACAATTTTCTTTATTACAGAAAACTTGGAAAATGCAAATATATAATCTCTAACACTGTATGTCCTGTGTCTGTTTTTCAAAATGTGTCTGTCCTAGTATAGCTGTGGAAAATGAGCTTCACCGTGTAATCTCCTCTCAGTGTTTTGTACGCCTGAGGTGTTTCTACATAATAGTGTATTCAAACTTTTTTAAAAAGCCACAACCCACAGTAAGAATTCTATTTTATGCAAAGTGATAAGTATTGTCCTGGTTCACACCTACCTGTGAGTACACAAAATGAGTGGAAATTTTCATCAGATTGTTCTTACTGTACTTCTAGTGATTCACTCTGATGTGTTCTATTTGCATTCCTTTAATGAGAATTAGGTTTGCAACTTGCTAAATAGGGTTCACAGTTCACTAATGGGTCCTGTCCCCAAATATTTATCCTGTCTCTCTGACAGAACTGCCGCATAGAAAGCACAGGTCTTTCATACATGTGCTTTATTGTATGGCTTGAAGTCCTTCTCCATTTGTGTATTATTACTTCCAAAGCACAGCTCTCTTTTTTCATGAATTAAAAAACTTTTTACTTCATTTTATTATCTGTTTATTTATTTTGGGGCTGTGCTGGGCTTTCATTGCTGTGCATGAACTTTCTCTAGTTGTGGCGAGCGCGGCCTTCTCTCATTGTGGAGCACAGGCTCTAGGGGGCATGGGCTTCAGTAGTTGCAGCGTGTGGGCTCAGTAGTTGTGGCCCATGGGCTTAGTTGCCCCGTGGCATATGGATCTTTCTGGACCATAGATTGAACCCATGTCCCCTGCATTGGCAGGTGGATTCTTAACCACTGAACCTCCAAGGAAGTCCAAAGCCTAGATTCCCTGAGCTCTTAAACTCCCACTACTCTTCAGGTAATTTTTGTTAGATTCCCCTTTTAAAAACTGTTTTGTTACATAAAAAGCTTGAGTTTTCAAGTTGACACACCTACAGGAGAAGTCTAAAATATAATTTGGTTGAAGAGTTTTAAAACAATAGGACAAGTACTCTTTGACTTCAGACAACCAGTATGGGTGACTGGCTGCTTGCAGGCACATCATGTACTACAGGGCTGAAAGGCTTGACCAAGCACCCCTGCTCTCTTTGTACAGGCTTTAAATGTCAAACCAGTGGGGATTCAAAATACAACAAACAACCAAGCAGTTTAGAAGGAGGTAAGGCTATTTATAGACCAGAAAATCATTAACTTTGTTCTTGAAAGACCAGTGAGCATTAGTTGGGTTATTTAATGTTCTCAAAGTCCTTAAAATGTAGAGCAAGTTTTTCTCTCTTAAAAAAAAATGGAAAATGAAAAAGAAAACTTCGTAGAATTTTTAAAAATTCTGATTTTATTGGCATATGGTTGATTTACAATGTGATGTTAATTTCTGCTATACAGCAATGTGATTCAGTTATATATCTCCATATTCTTTTTCATTAAGGTTTACACAGGATATTGAATATAGTTCCCTATTCTATACAGTAAGTCCTTGTTTACCCTCTGGAGGTTAACATTTTAGACCTTTAGGTTAAAATAAATACCAGGCTGAAGACTTTCAGTTGTCCACACCTTTCAGTGTTTCCTTTTTCAAAGAGGACAAGGATTGAAGTTTCCACTAACCCGAGGTAAATTGTCTCCATAACTTACAGAGGCAATGTAATCATTTAGAGCTTCTCCATGTCTGGTTAACTTCAAACCCATAATTCTTCCCTACAATGAAAAGATGTGTCTTACCTAACTATTAATATTATAATATTATAACTATAATAACTATAAATATCAATAATATTTCTCCATATCCCCTATTCTCCCTTGGAGAGTCGAGTGCCTTGGGCCTTGGGTTAAACAGCCTTGGTCTTGCAGGTGACTGGCTTTCTAAGTCCATGGTAGCATCTGCAGCTGCTCTTCATGTCACAGGCCTGCCTCCCTTTAGAGAGAGACTCTTGAAGAAGTTAGAAACAGCTCCATTTCTTCAAGAACTGCAGAGGCCCATGTGGAAGAGGCAGTGTGCTTGCTATAGCTGGGGCAGTCTTAACTTCCAAGCAGGCAGAGATGTGTCTTCGAGCTGGGCCTCCTCTTTCTGGGTTTGAGGAGAAGCAGCTTCTGAGAAGAGTTATCGCCACGGCACCCACGCCTCAGCCAGCCTTAGACTTCCACCAGATGAGGAGAGGGCCCTTTGGCTGCAGTACTGACCCCATGAGAATGGGTTTCTCCCATCTCAATTTAAGTTCACAAGTCACCAACTCCAGACAACTGACCAAGGGAGTGACAGCCTGGAGAGCCTGAAGCCAGGATTGTTCTGCAGGGGAAGCAGCTGTGGAAAGAGCCAGACTCTACCACCATTGCTGAATGAGACACTCTTCCTGACCCTGAACCAAAAAGAATTGAGCAGGAAATAATTGTCAACTTTTAATTTCTTTAGAGCTCAACCTTCAAGAGAAAGGATATTTATTTTTTTTGGACTTTAATTCCTCCCTGAGAATTTAATAATGTAGAGACATTTCATATAGTTCAAATCAGGGCATTTCAATATTGCTGGCATTTATTATTTGGAGTCATTTCATGCCTTCATTTGAGTTCCTTACATAATCTCCAGTGAGCTCTGTTGAATGTCCTACATGGGAGAATGTGAAATGGAAGACAGATTGGAGAGTGAATTTTCATGCTTGGGCACCAGAACAGCCTCGAGCAAATTTAATATGTTCTGTGCAGACCCATTTCAGAGCCTTTAGGTCCCATAGCTGACCTCAGGGTCTTCACAAAGAAGTTGTAACAATGTCAGGAAACAGCCCTGCTCATGTGAACACAGCATCCTTTCACAGCAAGAACAGTTGCCTTTTTGCAGTGCTGAGTCCTATGTGGTAAGAAGCCCAAAGTGAAAGTGAAAATGATGTTGATCAGTCGTGTTCGACTCTTTGTGACCCCATGGACTATAGCCTACTAGGCTCCTCTATCCATGGAATTTTCCAGACAGGAGTACTGGGGTGGGCTGACATTTTCTTCTCCAGAGGATCTTCCCAATCCAGGGATTGAACCAGGGTCTCCAGCATTGCAGGCAGACGCTTTACTGTCTGAACCACCAGGGAAGCCATAAGAAGCCCAGAAGTTGTTAACTATTGGGGAAGCAAGGGGAGGCAGATTTCTTCAACGTCCACAAAAATAAGCTTTTTCAGAGCTTTTGGGGACTAAACTTCCATTCTTTTTTCCAGACTCCTTTCTTCCAAGATGAAGGAGTGGCTTATTCTGGCGGTGAGATTGGTGAAGGGGTAATTCCAGGCACTGCCTTCTCCCTCTGGTTCTGTTGTGGATCCTGCCTGTCCCTAGGCCGTATGCAGTCTTTCTGTATAGTAAACCCACCAGGGCCTTCTTTGCCTCTGTTTCCTGGTAAATAAATTCCATTTAGTGGGGGAAGAGGAATGGGAAGACAAGCTAGACTTCCAGTCACAGTTTCCAGTCCTTGAAAGGTACTGATGCTGTTATTTTGATCCCTATTGAAGTCTATTGCGCTTTTAAAAAAGGTTTCAGTTGGGTTCCAAACTTTGGAGGGAAAGTGGGTAGAATTAATTTGTGTCCTAAAAATTCAACATGGGAACTTCCCTGGTGGTCCAGTGGTTAAGAATCTGCTTTGCAATGCAGGGGATGCAGGTTCTATCTCTGGTTGGGGAACTAAGATCCCATATGCCATGGAGCAACTAAGCCAATGAAACTCAAATAGTGAGCCCATGTGCTGCAACTAGAGAGTTCGTGCACCACAACAAAGATCCTACATGCCACAACTAACATCCAATGCAACCACAAATAAATAAATAAAAGGTTGAATGGGATAAAATTAAAATAACAACACAGACCGTCTTCACGGGTCAAGAAATATGACAATTAACTCTAGAGTCCCATCTCCATAGCTTCCATCATGGGAGAGAATTCCTCCCTTAATTTCATTTAAAAATCTTGGGGAAATGAAATCACACCCATTAGGATGACTACTATAGAACAAAAAACTAAAATGAAAGTAACAATCATTGGCAAGGATATGGAGAAATTAGAGTCCTTGTGCACTGTTGGTGGGAATGTAAAATGGGGTAGGTGCTGTAGAAAATAGTAGGATGGCTTCTCAAAAAAAAAAAAATTAAAAATAGAATACCATATAATCCAGTATTCCAGTTTTGGGTACATACCCTTCAGAATTGAAAGCAGAGTCTCAAAGAGGTATTTGTGCACTCATATTCATGGCAGTATTGTGAATTCATAGTATTCACAATAGCCAAAAAGTGGAAGGAACCCAAGTGTCTATTGACTGATGAATGGATAGGCAAAATGTGGTATATACATACAATGGAATATTCTTCAGCCTTAAAGAGAAAGGGAGTTCTGACATACGTATGCTATGACATATGCTAAAGAAGGGAATCTGAAAGATTCCTTGAGGACACTATGCTAAGTGAAATAGCCAGCCACAAAAAGACAAATACTGTATTATTGCACTTTTATGAAGCACCTGGAGTAGCCATAGTCACTGGAACAGAAAGTAGAGTGGTAGCTGCCAGGGCTTAGGGGGAGGGAGGCCTGGGAAGTTGTTTATCAAGTATTGAACTTTGGTTCTTTAGGATGAAGAGAGTTTTGGAGATGGGTTGCACGACAATGTGCATGTACTTCACATTACTGATTTGTACATTTAAAAATGGGCTTCCCTGGTGGCTCAGACAGTAAAGAATCTGCCTGCAACATGGAAGACCTGGGTTTGTTCCCTGAGTCAGGAAGATTACCTGGAGAAGGGAATGGCTACCCACTCCAGTATTCTGGCCTGGAGAATTCCATGGACAGAGGAGCCCAGCGTGACTGAGTGACTTTCACTTTCTTTTCATATTTAAAAATGGTTAAGATGGTACATCTTTTGGTATATATATTTGACCTTAAAATCCTAAAAAAGATTTTTGAGGAACACATGTTGGATTGGGGGTAACACTTAAAGCAATCAATTGTGGCCAAAGTCTGAGGCAGCACAGAACATCTGAGCCTCCGCTCCTGTGGAGAGGGGGTTTGCTCCTGTTGGCCTTCTTACTGTTTGAAACTAGTGAGACTTGGGAAAGCTCTGGAATCTGTGGCTGAAATACATAAATGGAACTGAAGACTGTTGTAGAACAAACAATGCTGTAGTTTTTTAAACCACTCTAAACGAGAGGGTGAAATATCTCTTCTTTTTGAGAAGAGTGAAGAAGAATGAAATGAATAAATCTCAGAAGCTCAGTCTGAAATAATAGAACAGGGTGCACAGAAAAGAGAGATTTTTTTTTTTGAAGCTCTGGGATAGATAAAGTGTTCTTGCCTGTGATAAATATTTTCCAGTAATGTATAGTCTTCTGAGTTCAGTCATTTAAGTTCACGTGCAATTTGCAATGATAAGAACTTGATTTAAAAATAAAAATGTCTTTCTTTTGTAATGTCGCTTAAAACTTTGGTTCAGAATATAATGTTAATTGTTGATTTTCTATTGAAACTTGGATTTCTGCTGGGCTAATATCTCACTCTAAGGAATCTGCGTGCATGGTGATGAACTGAAATGTCTGGGGGGCCAGGCAAATCAGCAGAACATCTCAGGATTCTGGTCACTGACAGAAGTTGAGATGAAGTCACCGAGCCCAGCTGTGCAAAGGAGGGGAAACATAAAGGGAAAAATGTCATGTTCGCCTTTCCAGCCTTCATGGGCTTTTTTCTGCCTTTGGGGTTTGAACTAGTTCCTTTCGCTGCTTATCCTATTGTTCTGCCTCTGAGTGTAGGAGTGGGTGTGTGACCCAAGGGCCCTTGGAGTCCTTCCAACATGATTTTCAAAACAAAAACAAAGAGAGTCCCAGCACATGGGTGTCTTGTCCAAATTGCCCCTGAAGCAAATCCTTACCTTTGCCCATTTGCTCTGAAGTTTGGTTCTAGGTTCAAAGATGGATTCATCTCCCGTCTGATGGTTTGAGTGAGATTTCAGGCGGTTGCAATTAGGAGAGCCCAGGGATGCAGCTAAGCGAATTGAGCACAGGCCACCCAGTGTTCCTCTAAATATGGACTAGTGACAGGACTAGGCTACTACCTTCCTCCACAAGGAAATGGAGAATAGCAGGAAATAGTCTTTTGAACACTGGTCTAAGAACAAAGAAGAGCAATCTGGTTTCTGCTTCTGCCATTAAAATGTGCTGTGTGATCAGCGATGAATTACTTTCTAGTCCTCTGTAAGATGAGGGGCTAGATAGCACCATCCAGAGGGGCCTTTCAACCCTTATATATTTTTAAATACATTGCCAATTACTGTTCATTTGTAATGTACAGTACATTACAGTTCAGTTCAGTTGCTCAATTTTGGTTGGCCCTAAAAGAGGCGCATCTCAATGTGTTTGAATAAGCAAAACGTGAACCTGAGCAGTTCTGGCTCTTAGACTGGCTCCCCTGCTCCCATCTTCTGCTGTTACCTGTCAAATGGGATCTTCTCATCCAAAACTTTTACATCAGAAAAGGAACACCAGACCTTCTTAATGGTTTATTTCTTACTAAGGCCCATAAAGAAGAGCAGGCTGAACAATTATTGACTCAGTTAATTAAGCCTGCTTCAGTCAGTCAGTTCAGTAGCTCAGTCGTGTCCGACTCTTTGCGACCCCATGAGCCACAGTATGCCACACCTCCCTGTCCATCTCCAACTCCTGGAGTCCACTCAAACCCATGTCCATTGAGCCTATGATGCCATCCAACAATTTTATCCTCTATCGTCCCCTTCTCCTCCTGCCCTCAATCTTTCCCAGCATCAGGGTCTTTTCAAATGAGACAGCTCTTCACATCAGGTGGCCAAATTATTGGAGTTTCAGCTTCAACATCAGTCCTTCCAATGAACACCCAGGACTGATCTCCTTTAGGATGGACTGGTTGGATCTCCTTGCAGTCCAAGAGACTCTCAAGAGTCTTCTCCAACACCACAGTTCAAAAACATCAATTCTTCTGTGCGCAGCTTTCTTTATAGTCCAACTTTCACATCCATACATGACCACAGGAAAAACCATAGCCTTGACTAGACGGACCTTTGTTGGCAAAGTAATGTCTCTGCTTTTGAATATGCTATCTAGGTTGGTCCTAACTTTCCTTCCAAGGAGTAAGCATCTTTTAATTTCATGGCTGCTTAGTTATCTCCAAAAAAGAAGTGTGTACATCCATGTGTGTGTGTGTGCACATGTGTGCAAATTGCCTTTTATTTTCGATTTCTTTATGTTCTAAGCCAAATTTTGCTCTGTTGTAAAATTTTAAAAGTAAGATGCAAAAATAGTGCATGTAGTTTGCTACCTTTTGTGCAAAAGAAAGGGATGGAATAAATATATATTTGTATTTTCTTATATTTGCTAAAGAAACTCTGGAAAGATCCAAAAGCAACTGAGAAAAGTGGCTACAAGTAGAGATGCAATGGGACCTAGATGGGTGGAAAACTAGGACACTTTCTCTGTAAAACTCTTATATGTTTGACTTTTGAATCATATGAATATATTCTCTATTTAAAAAACACACCTAAACTGAAATTGTCTTGAAGGTTGGCCATTCTCTGTCTACACTCTGAATTTCTAGAATGCTTAAATATTTTAAAGCAATCATGTGTAACATTTGCCTCAGGAAAACTTTAAAAAGGAGAAAATCACTTTGGAACAACAAAGGCTATCCAGATTTTTCAAGATCTAAGAAAACAAAGGCAAAATACCATAGGTGTCTCCAGGTACCAAAGCAGTATGTAAACAAGCCAAGTTCAAAACACAGGGAAGAAGAGAAAATCTCCCAAACACTGGGCCTTCTGTATAAACACATCTCAAAATTTATATAGCTAAAAAAATTATATTGCACACCAGCCAGAAAGCTACTCCTCTGAGCCATCTCCCTAAGGATGGTTTAAAATGTCTCT
The DNA here is from genome assembly GCF_029407905.1 of Bubalus kerabau. Classification (NCBI taxonomy): domain Eukaryota; kingdom Metazoa; phylum Chordata; class Mammalia; order Artiodactyla; family Bovidae; genus Bubalus; species Bubalus kerabau. The sequence goes on from NC_073627.1 coordinate 120,835,343, forward strand.
GTGGCACTGAGCAGTTGCAGAAACATGGAGGACCAGCAAAATGGCAACAGTGAACTTGGAGATAAATGACTAAAAAGAGGTGAGAAGGAGCTTGGGGTGAAAAGGGATGGTAGAAAGGACAGAGAAAAAAATGGACAAGCTTAACCAAGTCTGCTTGAGATACCAGGGATCAACTCTGGGGCTGGCAGACTAGAAAGCAGCATAAGTACAAAGTCACAGAAATAATGTCTGCGGCCCTGCCTGCTATTGGGAGAGGATGCAGCATTCTGTGGGTGGAGTGGCAGCATCCTGAGGACAGGGCAGCATATGCCCATGCTTGTATGACTGCTCCTGCTCACACCCTTCACTTTCTAGATCTGTGTATTGCTCAGGTTCAGCTCTTATTTCTCTGAGTTTGCTCTCTCCTCAGAGAATTTAAATGACTTGACTGACAACTTTAAATCATTTTAATATGGGGGGATGTGTGTAGAAGAAGGGTCATAGTCTCTGGAATACACGGATGATTTACTCTGCTCTCTTTGGTCTGATTTCTCAGATTCTTGGTGACCCTAGACAGATACATGAGCTGGGTTTCAGCTTTTCCTTCTGCAAAGTAGGGGCAGAGATTACCAGCAGGACACAGGGGATAACATCTATGAAGCCACTGATGGCAGGACTGGCCCAACCTGACACCATCCCTTCAACCCAGGACCATTTTCCTCATCAGAAAGGAAAGGAGTTACACTAAGTTCCTGAGATCTACAATTTGAATCTGATAACAGATACCCCCAAATGTGTGTAAGACACACTGAACATCCTTCATATTTTGATATAGATAGACAGCCTTAAAGATGATGGTAATTTCATCCCATTTCCCAGCTCTGCAAACCTCCACCCCAATCTCTGGGCAATCATCTAGGAATGGCTTTGTGCTGACTTACAAGGGAATGTATCATAATTTTCCTATCCACTGCTCCAGGACAACGCTGGGGGAGACCCACTCTCAGATTGCATGGATAGATAATTTTAGATGACATTCCAAAATTCCAGCTCTTTGAGTCTGAGAAACATCATGCATTACCACCTGCCCCACCCCCAGCTCTGCTCCTCTAACTACCTCTTCTTTCCCCATAAAACATGTCCTTTCAACAGCTTGCAACTTGCCAAGACCTGTCATAAATTTCAGGTAGTTGTGCAAAGTCAGAGAAGTGGGATTGGATCCAGTGCCAGTTGGATAGAAGTGATTCCATCATCAGTGGAAACACTGACCTAGAATTCTGACTAAAGGACAACATGTTAGTACTCGATGCTACGATTAGCCTTTCAGCCTCAGCAGAAACACCTGGTGGAAAGATGGGCCTCAGCAGTTATGGGCTCGCAAAAGTTGCCAAGTAGCTTCTCAGGATCACCAGGGCTTCGTGGAGGGTCTCATGCCTATCCTCACTCCACTATTTAAAAAATAACCAACTTTTTAAAAAGTTTATTAAGTTTGGAAAATTCACTATGGAAAGTTCTAGAAAAATAATCTTTCAGCAACAAAGACTGTCAACAATGCCATCTATTTCATTCTTTCTGCCTTTTTTAATTCACTCTAGGAGTATCAAGCAAGCACTCATCAGTATACCTGATACTGAGGTATAGCCATGAGCAAGTTAGGCATAGTCTCAGCTCTCAGAGAATGTACTTTCTAGAATGTACTCATTCTACAGTGAGTAAGCTTTAGTATTTCATTGACTAGCAAGTTATGAGAGAAGTGTCCCAAGAAATGAGATAAGGGTGGGCAGGGGGTACTTTTGATAAGGTGGTCAGTCACAGTGTGAAAAGATGGTGCCTCAGTAGACTGAGAGATGGGCAGAGCCAGCCATGAGGAGGCTGGAGGGAGAGAATTTGGTGAGGGAAGGAGCCTGAGAGAGTCCTGGGACTTAAGGAGGATTTCGAAGATTAAGCAAGTAAAAGGCTGAGCCAAGAGGTGACCAAAGACCAGGTCAGGTGGGGTCTTGTGGGCCTTTTAGGAGTTCAATTCTAAATGTAATGGGAAGCTGTTAGAGGATTTCAGCAGGGCAGTTATATGTTCTACTCCATGTATGTTTTAAAACTTTTATTTATTTACTTTTTATTAATTTTTATTGGATTACTGTTGTTTTAGTTTCTTGCTATACAGCAAAGTAAATCAGCTATACATGTACACATATCCCCTCTTTTAGTTTCCTTTCTCATTTAATTCAGCACAGAGCAGAGTAGAGTTCCCTGTGCTATATAGTAGGTTCTCATTAAATAACTATTTTATAGATAGCAGCTGTATATCAGCAACAGTTCAGTTCAGTTCAGTTGCTCAGTCGTGTCCGACTCTTTGCAACCCCATGGACTGCAGCATGCTGGCCTCCCTGTCCATCACCAACTCCCCGAATTTACTCAAACTCATGTCCATTGAGTTGGTGATGCCATCCAACCATCTCATCCTCTGTCATCCCCTTCTCTTCTCACCTTCAATCTTTCCCAGCATCAGGGTCTTTCAAATGAGTCAGTTCTTTACATCAGGTGGCCAAAGTACTGGGCTTTCAGCTTCACCATCAGTCCTTCCAATGGATATTCAGGACTGATTTCCTTTATGATGGACTGGTTGGATCTCCTTGCAGTCCAAGGGACTCTCAAGAGTTTTCTCCAACACCACAGTTCAAAAGCATCAGTTCTTCAGCACTCAACTTTCTTTATAGTCCAACTCTCATATCCATACATGACTACTGGAAAAACCATAGCTTTGACTAGACAGACCTTTGTTGGCAAAGTAATGTCTCTACTTGTTAATATGCTGCCTAGATTAGTCATGACTTTTCTTCCAAGAAGGAAGATTCTTTTAATTTCATGGCTGTAGTCACCATCTGCAGTGATTTTGGAGCCCCCCAAATTAAAGGCTGTCACTGTTACCCATCTATTTGCCATGAAGTGATGGGGTCAGATGCCATGACCTTAGATTTCTGAATGTTGAGTTTTAAGCCAATTTTTTTCACTCTCCTCTTTCACTTTCATCAAGAGGCTCTTTAGTTCTTCACTTTCTGACATAAGGGTGTTGTCATCTGCATATCCGAGGTTATTGATATTTCTCCCAGTAATCTTGATTCCAGCTTGTGCTTCTTCCAGCCCAGCATTTCTCATGATGTACTCTGCATATAAGTTAAATAAGCAGGGTGACAATATACAGCCTTGATGCACTCCTTTTCCTATTGGGAACCAGTCTGTTGTTCCATGTCCATTTCTAACTGTTGCTTCCTGACTTGCATACAGATTTCTCAAGAGACAGGTCAGGTGGTCTGGTATTCCCATCTCTTTAAGAATTTGCCAGTTTGTTGTGATCCACACAGTCAAAGGCTTTGGCATAGTCAATAAAGCAGAAGTCTGTGTTTTTATGGAATTCTCTTGCTTTTTTGATGATCTAGCGGATATTACAATTTGATCGCTGGTTCCTCTGCCTTTTCTAAAACCAGCTTGAACATCTGGAAATTCATGGTTCATGTACTGTTGAAGCTGGCTTGGAGAATTTTGAGCATTACTTTACTAGTGTGTGAGATGAGTGCAATTGTGCAGTCGTTGGAGCATTCTTTGGCATTGCCTTTCTTTGGGATTGGAATGAAAACTGACCTTTTCCAGCCCTGTGGCCACTGCTGAGTTTTCCAAATTTGCTGGCATATTGAGTGTAGCACTTTCACAGCATCATCTTTTAGGATTTGAAATAGCTCAACAGGAATGCCATCACCTCCACTAGCTTTGTTCATAATGATGCTTCCTAAGGCCCACTTGACTTCACATTCCAGGATGTCTGGCTCAAGGTGAGTGACCACACCATTGTGATTATCTGGGTTGTGAAGATCTTTTTTTGTGTAGTTCTTCTGTGTATTCTTGACACCTCTTCTAAATATCGTCTGCTTCTGTTAGGTCCATATCATTTTTGCCCTTTATTGTGCCCATCTTTGCATGAAAGTTTCCCTTGGTATCTCTAATTTTCTTGAAGAGATCTCTAGTTTTTCCCATTCTATTGTTTTCCTCTATTTCTTTGCACTGATCACTGCGGAAAGCTTTCTTGTCTCTCCTTGCTATTCTTTGGAACTCTGCGTTCAAATGGGTATATCTTTCCATTTCTCCTTTGCTTTTTGCTTCTCTTCTATTCACAGCTATTTGTAAGGCCTCCTCAGACAGCCATTTTGCTTTTTTGCATTTCTTTTTCTTGGGGATGGTCTTGATCCCTGTTTCCTGTACAATGTCATGAACTTCCATCCATAGTTCTTCAGGCACTGTCTATCAGATCTAATCCCTTGAATCTATTTCTCACTTCCACTGTATAATCTTAAGGGATTTGATTTAGGTCATACCTGAATGGTCTAGTGGTTTTCCCCACTTTATTCAATTTAATTCTGAATTTGGCAATAAGGAGTTCATAATCTGAGCCACAGTCAGCTCCTGGTGTTGTTTTTCCTGACTGTATAGAGCTTCTCCATCTTTGGCTGCAAAGAATATAATCAGTCTAATTTCAGTATTGACCATCTGGTGATGTCCATGTGTAGAGTCTTCTCTTGTACTGTTGGAGGAGGGTGTTTGCTATGACCAGTGCATTCTCTTGTCAAAACTGTATTAGCCTTTTCCCTGCTTCATTCTGTACTCCAAGGCCAAATTTGCCTGATACTCCAGGAGAAGGCAATGGCACCCCACTCCAGTACTCTTGCCTGGAAAATCCCATGGATGGAGGAGCCTGGAAGGCTGCAGTCCATGGGGTCGCTGAGGGTTGGACACGACTGAGCGACTTCACTTTGACTTTTCACTTTTATGCATTGGAGAAGGAAATGGCAATCCACTCCAGTGTTCTTGCCTGGAGAATCCCAGGGATGGGGGAGCCTGGTGGGCTGCCGTCTATGGGGTCACACAGAGTCAGACACAACTGAAGTGACTTAGCAGCAGCAGCAGCCAGGTGTTTCTTGACTTCCTATTTTTGTACTCCAGTCCCCTATAATGAAAAGGACATCTTTTTTTTGGTGTGTTAGTTCTAGAAGGTCTTGTAGATCTTCATAGAACTGTTCAACTTCAGCTTCTTCAGCATTACTGGTCAGGGCATAGACTTGGATTAGTGTGATATTGAATGGTTTGCCTTGGAAATAAATAGAGATCATTCTGTCATTTTTGAGATTGCATCCAAGTACTGCATTTTGGACTCTTTTGTTGACTATGATGGCTACTCCATTTTTTTCTAAGGGATTCTTGCCCACAGTAGTAGACATAATGGTCATCTGAGATAAATTCACCATTCCAGTCCATTTTAGTTTTCTGATTCCTAAAAGATCAACGTTTACTGTTGGGGGCTTCCCTGGTGGCTTTGCTGGTAAAGAATCCGCCTGCAATGCAGGAGACCTGGGTTCGATCCCTGGGTTGGGAAGATCCCCTGGAGAAGGGAAAGGCTACCCACTCCATGATTCTGGCCTGGAGAATTCCATGGACTATACAGTCCATGTGGTCGCAAAGAGTCAGACACAACTAAGTGACTTTTACAGTGAAGAGTGTTAACATATGTATCGGCAATAGCCATTTTTAAAAAAACACACACAGCTTTTCCAAATTGGATGGATGTTCCTGCTGTTTGGAGAATGGATTCAAGGGGCCAAAGTGAATGCAGGGAAACCAGGTCCAGTAATTGAGAAGAATCCATGGGAGCTTGGACAGGCAGGTGATAGAGAGAAGCAGATGGACTGGAGAAAAGTCTGGAGGTAGAGCAGATTTGCTAAGAGAGTGAATAAGGCAATGAGGAAAGATAAAACCTCCTTTGAAACCTTGTGAAATGAGACTTAGTTTGGAGTATGAGAAAAAGGGGGAAGGCAGGAAGACCCAAGTCCTGCACTGGCTTCCCCTGCTGCCGCCCCCAAATATCCCTGGCTTTGCTGTATCGCCTTTCTTTGTATTTGCTCTGCCTCCAGAAAGAAAAGGAAAGAACAAAACTACATTCAGATTATAAAAGTACAGAAGTCATTCTAAAACTGAGGTGATGGTTTCTATAATAGAGAAATATAGATTTTGAACAGGTGAGTAAACAAGTGTTCTGTGGCCCATTTTCACATTCTATGTGGGACCCTGAAATGAATGAGATATCCCAGGTGAAAAGTGGGGCTTCTCAGGTGGCACTAGTGGTAAAGAACCCACTTGCCAAGGCAAGAGATGTAAAAGACACAGCTCAATCCCTGGATCTGGAAGATCCCCTGGAGGAGGGCAGGGCAATGCACTCCAGTATTCTTGCCTCGAGAATCCCATGGACAGAGAAGCCTTGCGGGCTACAGTCCTTGGGGTCGCAAAGAGTCATGCATGACTGAAGTGACTTAGCATGCATGCAGGTGGATAGTGCTGATCCAAAAGATGCATGTATACACGACTAGGTCCAGCACACTGGGTGTGATGAATAGTGCATCTACAAGCTAGAGAGGTGGTGCCAGAAATGTTGTTCTTTTCCCTTTTTTAAAAAAAAGGCAGTGAAATAAATGCATTTTCAGGTTAAAAAAACTTGATGCTTTTTCTATATCATAATCATTTTAGGGTGTCAGGAAATATAAGCAGTATTCTGTTTCCTGTGTTCTGTTGCCCACTGATCCACAGAGAGCACTTCCCCTAAAATGACCCCCTTAGATATTTTATTCGTATGAAGTTTGCAGTGGAATGCTCGCTATATCGATTATTTGAAAATGAAGCCAAAGAGGGGAATTGAGGGATAAATAGGCAGAGCACAGAGGATTTTTAGGCCGTGAAACTTCTCTGTATGATACTATAACAATGGATACATGTTACTGTAGCCTTGTCCAAACCTACAGAATGTACAATACCAAGAGTGAGCCCTAATGCAAAATGTGGACTTTTGGTGATAATGATGTGTCAATGGAGGTTCCTCAGGTATAACAAATGGACCACTCTGGCAGGGGATGTTGATAATCAGAGAGGCTATGCATGTGTAGGGATGGGAAGTAGTTGGGAAATCTCTGGACCTTCCTCTCAATTTTCCCTTGAACCTCAAACTGTTCTAAATAATAAAATCTATTAAATAAAAACAGAGAGAAAAAAATGGATGAACTGAGAAGACATTGTACTAAGTGGTATAAGCTGGTCACAAAAGGCAAATTTTATATCTTCCACTTACAAGAGATACGTTTGTTACTGAACCAAATTTGGGTTCAATTGATACCAACCCCAGGGTTCTTGGTCTTCCCAAATGAATAGAAATTGGCTAGAGGCCAGAAAGCTCAACATTCAGAAAACTAAGACCATGGCATCTGGTCCCATCACTTCATGGGAAATAGATGGGGAAACAATGGAAACAGTGTCAGACTTTATTTCTGGGGCTCCAAAATCACTGCAGATGGTGACTGCAGCCATGAAATTAAAAGACATTTACTCCTTGGAAGGAAAGTTAGGACCAACCTAGATAGCATATTCAAAAGCAGAGACATTACTTTGCCAACAAAGGTCCGTCTAGTCAAGGCTATGGTTTTTCCAGTAGTCATGTATAGATGTGAGAGTTGGACTGTGAAGAAAGCTGAGCTCCGAAGAAATGATGCTTTTGAACTGTGGTGTTGGAGAAGACTCTTTAGAGTCCCTTGGACTGCAAGGAGATCCAACCAGTCCATTCTAAAGGAGATCAGTCCTGGGTGTTTTTTGGAAGGACTGATGCTAAAGCTGAAACTCCAATACTTTGACCACCTCATGTGAAGAGTTGACTTATCGGAAAAGACTCTGATGCTGGGAGGGATTGGGGACAGGAGGAGAAGGGGATGACAGAGGATGAGATGGCTTGATGTCATCACTGACTCGATGGACGTGAGTCTGAGTGAACTCCGGGAGTTGGTGATGGTGGACAGGGAGGCCTGGCGTGCTGCGATTCATGGGGTCGCAAAGAGTCGGACACGACTGAGCGACTGAACTGAACTGAGAGGCCAGAAAAGAAATTCAGGTAAGGCTTTTTTGGGGCTCCTGCACTGCTTGCTGCAGGAGGGAGCTAAAACAAGTGACAAGTTCCCTTGCACACTCCTGGGGGTGGGGCTCAGGTGGTGGCGAGGAGCTCATTCCTCATATGGGATGAGGGTGGGAGTGTGTCCAGGGGTCGGGCTAGAGGGACGGGTGGTTTAGGTGGTTTGCCCATCCCTTTGTGGTGTTGAGTGCAAAGGGCATGTACAGTACCCTGCTTTCACTTCCAGTTTTTGCTTCTGGCTCTTCAGAAATTGCAGTTGGGTTTTTGATTTTTTTTCTTCTTTGTATCTTTTGGTCCAGAATTTGCCCCAACTGCACATACAGACAGTTATTTTTAGTCCCATATAGTTTCTTTGTACTTTGTTGCTGGAGGAAAGGTTTGTCCAGGTGCAGGCATTGCAGCACTGCAGCAAAGGGTCCCAGGTCCCAGCTTATCTCACACTCATCTGACAGGCAGCAAAACTGATTTACTGATACCAATCTGTGGTGAAGGAAAGTATAATATTAATTGGAAAGGGTCAAGCAAGGATAATGGGCAGCTAATGCTCAAGCCCTGAACTTCTGGATGGCTTTCAAGGAAGGGGTTTTAAAGACAACATTAGGGGTGAGAGTTATAGGTGATTGGCTTGATTGACTGACTAAGAGGTGACAGGATGAAGTTTTGAAATCTCAGTCATCTACTTTCTGAGTCCAACCAGTCTGGGGTCTATGTGCTGGTGGTCAGCATGCAGTTAACTTCTACCTGGTGGGGGTACTAATATCTCCAAAACAATTCAAAGATATGACTCAGGATATTATCTATAGTCCTTGAGGAGGAACTAAAGGTCCTTGACTCTGTTTTATGGACAACCTATTAAGATGTTGTCTTGCTTTCTTTTGTTTTTTGCATTTTCTCACTTCTTTGGTTAAAATGGCTCTTTGGAACTCAGGGAAGGCCTAGGGGGCTAAAGCTTTTCTACAGACAAGAGGCAGTGGACTCGGGGGTCTGTTTCAGGGAAGGCCCTTTAGGATCCTGTTCCATTTCACTTAAAACAGTCAAATTTAGAGACAGAAAGTTGAATGGTGGTTTACAGGAGCTAGGTGAGGGGGGACAGGAACACTGTTTAATGGGTACAGACAGAGTTTCAGTTTGGGAAGGTGAAAAAGTTCTGGAGATGGATGGTGGTGATGATTTCACAGCCATGTGAAAGTATTAATGCCACTGAATTATACATTTAAAAATGTTAAAATGGTACATTTTATGTTATGTGTATTTTATCACAATAAAAAAATGAAGCAAAATAGGGTGAGGACATAAACTGAGGTAATAAAGTGAGTAGGATGGATATCTTTTCCTACCAGTTGGGGTCAGAATGGAGAGTGTAATAGGATTGTGACATTTCTTTTTGCTACACAAACTCTGATGAATCCCTCTCCCTGTCCTCCATTTTCTTTGGAAATGAGAATGAAAAGGAAAAAGGATCTTCATCTCCAGTTAGAAAAAGAGCAATAGAAGTAACCTCACTCATTCCAAACAAACAGGTTTCTTTCTTCCTCAGAGTTGCCTTCTCTTCTCTTCCTACTCCCATCTAAATAGAACACTGATCTGATTAGAAATGGCAGCAAAGCTCACCATTCATTCATAGTAAGGGCTCAATAAAAATATCTATGAAAGTTGATATTTAAAAAGTATGCATTTCATGAGAATCTACCAAGAGGGGAGCAAGGTGAAAATGAAAAGTGTTAGCAGCTCAGTCATGTCTGACTCTTTGAGACCCCATTAACTGTAGCCCCACCATGTTCCTCTGTCCATGGGATTCTCCAGGCAAGAATACTGGAGTGGGTTACCATTCCCTTCTCCAGGGGATCTTCCCGACACAGGGACTGAAACTGGGTCTCTTGCAATGCAGCAGATTTTTTGCCATCTGAGTCACCAGGAAAGCCCTAGAGGGGAAAGGCCCTCATGAAATGCTGGGGTTCCCTGAGCTATCTTTATACATCTGCACTGCAAAATAGGCAAGAATGACAGAATAATATTTTAAGGTTATATTTTCCCCAGTGTCTTCCCTTCTCCAAATAGAAACAAAGATGCTCTTTGTTGAATAAGGGGAATACATGACAGAATACTATAAATAGTCCCTAGAAGGAGAGCTGGTGATCAGCAGGCTGCATCAGGCTTCTGAGAAGCTAGGTTTGATGCCTCACAATATTGATCTGCATATTATTGTCTGAAATTTGTAAACATTTAAGAGTTAGGAAACGTCACACAAAAATCTGGGTTTTTGGTTTAAGTATGGGAATATAGCTTGAACAATCTTGTTTGTTCACTTGGTGACAACAAGCTGGATCTCTGAGCTGCAGCTGTTGCATTTAGATGGTGTATAAGTTAGGATAACATAGCCCTTCAGATTTCAGTGGCATAACCTAAGAGAAGCTTATTTCTCATGTGTAACAAGCCCAGATCAGGTAATTAAGAAGCTGGGGATCCTTCCTTTCTGTGTCTCCACCATCCCCTAGGACTCTGGAGTCTTCAATTTCAGCCTGCAGAACAGGAAAAAGGAAGTGGAGGAGCACACCATTTATCAACCACCTTGGTCCGAAAGTGGTATCCTCTGTTCCCTTCCATTGGTGGGTGCCGGCTACATGACCTGCCTTGATGCAAAGGGAGCTGGGAAATATGGAGCCTGACAAAGTCTCTATTCTATGGAAGGGGAAGCATACATGTGGGGTGGGTTGGTGCAACTCTGCCATAAATGGGTGTGTGCATTTCAATTCACCACAGTCTCACCACCGTCTTTTTATACCTAAGTGGCCCTGGCTGAAGGTGTTTGTAGACAGAATGTTTGAGGATGAAGCATAGAAAGAGATAGATTCTTTCTAGAGTGAAAAAGAGACTTCCTTGGGTTGAGAGAGAGACAGAGACCCAAGAGAGAGACAGAGGTCAGCAGGTCCCTGAGTAAAGGGTCTGTGTGCCTTATCCATGATGTCATCTAGGACCCTACAAGCCTCTCAGAGGAATAACTGCATGGCATGTTGTGGTGGACAGGATGGCAGCCACTCTTGTGTGTGTATGCTCAGTCTCTCAGTCTTGTCCGACTCTTTGTGACCCCATGGACTGTAGCCTGAAAGGTTTCTCTGTCCATGGAATTTTCCAGGCAAGAATACTGGAGCATGCTGCCATTTCCTACTCCAGGGCATCTTCTGGACCCAGGGATCGAACCCGTGTCTCTTGTGTCTCCTGCATTGGCATGCAGTTTTTACCACTGTACTACTTGGGAAGCCTGGATAGCCACCCTTTCTCCACCCAAACGAGTCATAGAAGTGGTAGAGAGCTATTGAAGTAGCATATAGACTTCAACAGTGGCAACAACTCAGCTAAATTTTCTGGGGAGGGAGGACCAAATGGATGAGTGCTTTCCTCTCTACTCCATGCCATGGAACTGTGTAACTCCCTGGGATGAACTCCCCTACTCCCATAGTAGTTAGCTGCTTGGGGTCTACAACTAAGTCATTACATGCAATAATGGATACGTGACAATTCTTGCACACTTGAGTTTATGGATAGACATTCATACCCTGTATTCAATTTTGCAAGTTTCTAAATGAATGTGCAGAGGAAGGCAGTGAACCTTGTTCATTTCAGCTTTTTCTGGAAACTTTGCCCTCCACCACCCAAAGCTATAGCAGGACCTCCTATTCTAGCTCAATCCCTCCCACATACCACAATAAAGCAAACAAAAGTCCTAACCTTGTCAGTTTACAAACCTTTTCAAACTAGCGTGGTTGACACTGGCTGGTTTGATGGTGGAAAGCCCCAGAACAGGCATTCTGTGTATTCCTGGTGTATCACTTTTGCTCAAAGATTTGGGAAAATATTTTAATAAGAAACTGGGTTAAATTAAGGAGTAGAAGGCAAAATTAACATTTTAAACAAAAGATGAAATTCCAGGCTTCGAAGGAACTTTTTTCTTGCAGGAAGGGGGCCTCCCTATTTCAGAGTCCCATGTGGGTCTTCACTGGAGTTCTTCTGAGAAGAACACTTCTGTGGAAAAGTTTCAGCTGTGCTGGCCCTGTGCCTGGCCCTGGCTTGGGCTGACGCTCCCCAGAGGTATCGCTTTCTTGTTAATATCTCCTCACGTTTCTAAACTCACAGCTTGTCAGCGCCTGCGAAACCCGAGAGGTAATGCCAGGTTCCAGCTCGCTCTTTTCACAAGGGGAAACGGAGAATCAGCAACTTAAAAGGACTTGCCTGGGAAGCAGCTAGACTTCCCAGGTCAAAGCTCCTCTCAGCGTCCTTGGCAACACACTTCTCTTAATCCTGCTTTAACCCTTGGCCCCTTGATGTTTTGCAGAGAACCTCATCTCCCACCCACCCACTCCCAGCCCATTTCACCCTGCAGTTCCATCCTTGGGGGCTCTGCCTCTCCCCTGTAGTATCTGGCGCCCATGGCGGGGGTGCTTAGGAAAGTTTAGTGAGTTAATGACTGCTGACTCAAACAAATGCATCACAGTCCAGTCTACGGTCTGGTGAAGATGTAGTTGGATGGGGGTGAGGAATAATTTACTCCGCATCTCCCCATGCAGCCCACGGAGTCTGAGGTCAGGGTTGGAGGACTGGAACCGGCCTCAAGGGTGCAGAAGTGCCAACGCATGTTGGCAAGGGCAACCGCTTCTAGCCGCCCACGGTTGTCGGGCGGGCAAGCAGCCGAGCCGACAGGCTGGTGCAATCTCCCGCGCGCCTTGCATTGATCAAAAAGGGTTGAAACAGAAAACGCGAGGTGGAGCAACTGCTCATAAGCCGTGACTGCGAAGCACGACCAATGGGGGATGAGAGTCCCATCGCGCAAACCAATCAGCGCAGGGCCAGCGATAGTGCAGGCCGCTACTGGCGCCTCTCGGAACTGAAAGAGAGAGGAAAGTCTTCGCCAGACGCAAACTTGCGCTGCCCAATCGATAGGTCCTCTCCGGCTGACTCGCCGTCCCTGCAGCAGCACCATGGACTCCCTGATGCCGGTGGTCAACTTCGGACCCGGGCCTGCCAAGCTGCCGCGCTCCGTAAGTCCCGGGGAGCGCGCGCTAGGACGGCGCTCCAGGCGGGAGCAGGCGCGTTGGTGGCTGTGCATCCCTGCGTGGAGGGCTCGGATCCCCTCTACCCTCCCCGAGTCCCCTGAATACTCTGCATGAGTGTGCACGCCCAGTTCAGGATATGTCGCGGGTGGGCCTTTGGAAGAATACTTTGGAGAAGGAAACTTGAAGTTTGCTTGCTCAACTGCCCCTGGCGCCGGCTACTGGTGCGCCGCGTTCTGAGTTCTGCCCGCTGGGGACCTGCTGGCTCGCTGCTCAACACACCTGCAAACTCAGGCGCTGTGCCTTCAACCGGGTCGGACTGGGGGTGCGGCGGGAAAGAAAAAGTCTCAACTGTGCATTCGCCTTGCCCAGCAGTGCTGCGAGCCAGGCAGTGTTGAGTGGATGTGTGAATGGACATGGTGAATGAGTGGTGAATGGGGATCGTGTTAATTGGAGCGAAGTGTAAACTAGAGGCCCGTGCAAAACCCCTCGGGAGCAGTGTTGGCTTCAGCTAGCACTTGGAAACGTTGCTTTTCAAAAATTTAAGTTTGAAAGACTTCAGTACAGTCCAGCCTTTCCCTCTTTGCTTCTCAGAGACTCCACCCGTCCCTAAACCTATTTTTCTCTGCTCTGTTTCATGCATAGATTTTTCCTCCCTGTACTGGCGTGTACCCTAAAGGCATTCTAATATTCAAGCTCTGGTAGGCACTGGGCAGCTAGCCCAGTTCGCTTCATTTTGTTCTGGAGCAAATGAATGACTGAATTCTCCCCCGGGCCATTACCAGACCTTTCAAGTGCAAGTGTAACTCATTCCTTGCCTTCCCAGCCCCCAGCCGGGTTCCAGCTCCTTCCCTAACCTTCAATACCCACTCCCCCCACCCCCATTCTCCTCCCCATCCCCCAGCTGTGAAGGAGGCCTAGTCTCGAATGTGCCTTGGACGCGTTGACCAGCTGCCCCTGCTGTTACATTTTGCGTTTTCTAACCGGGATAACTCTGATAATACCTTGTAGCAACATGAGACATAGCCAAGTGCTTTTCAATTATCTATTGTTAAATAGAGTGGAAATATCCCTGGGCCAGAGCCTTCTCTGTGTTGTCCTAAGAAGAGAGAATTTTTATAATTGTAGACGGTAAAGAACATTTTGCTTTTCTCAGTGCTCATAGTAGCTGAGAGTACAGGGCTTACTTTTTTCTTAGTTATTGCAGTCTGTTATAGGTGAGATTCCCTGTCACAAATATGCAAAAATTTCTGCTACCCTCACTGGTTTTCGCCCTCCATGTTTTGGAATCTTTTTCATATTTGTTTCCTGTGTAATTTGTTCTGCATTTATTATAAAGATAATTGTTATTATTAGTACAATTACTTATTATTTATCTTCCTGGAGGATTTATGCCTTCATATGTGCTCTCTAACCTGTGAGGGGGCAGCTGTTTCTATTTATGTGTTTTCTTGAGTTAGTTGAATTATAAAGATTAGAGAAGTTTTGCAAACTTTTTTTGGCTGTAACCATAATGAAAAATATATTTCACGAAGTGAGCAAGTACCTGCACATAATCAAAACAAAAAGTTTATGAAGTATTTAGCCTGATGACTACAACATACACAATTTTATATTCTATTCTTCTTTGGTCTATTCTAGTTCATTAAAAAAAATATTGGTTGTGATCCACAAAATTATTGCATTCTTCAGTTTGAAAAAAATAAACTTCACTTGATTAGAGGGGTATGCTTTTTGGGTAGAAGTCTTTAAAGCTTTTTATAATGATTTTGGTTATAAACCTTTATAGATGTTCTTTTCAGAGAATACTATAAGAAAATTCTATAAGAGGAAGGGAGTCTGAAAAGAAGTTCAAGGATGACTCTATCACAGATGTTTGTTTATACTAAAGAAAAGGATTCAGTATAAGTTTGTTTGATCAGCCAGTGCTAATGTGTCCAACAAAAACGATGACAAATTCTTAAGCCTCCTTTTTTTTTTTGTCTAATTCTTTATTGCTGATATGTTTTTTCATACAAGTTGCGATCTAGTTTAGGTTATGTTATATGAGATCTTTAGCTGGTATATTTTAAGGCAACCTCCTTTGATGGCAAGATGCTTCTACAAAGTGTTTGTCTCACCTATTTTGTATACATTTTTAGAGCTTTTCTTTCTGATATTTTTACTTTATGGCAGTTCACTCATACTCAAAGATAGAGAGGGAATAATATAATGAAATTTATAGACCCAGCCAAGATTTAACAACTAAGGACATTTTGCTAATCTTGTTTCAGCACTCCCTCCCCTATACTCTCTTTCTCCCCTTCTGCTTCTAGATAAATTTTAAGCTAGTTCCAAATATTATGTCATTTCATTCCTGTAAACGCTGCAGCATGCATCTCCGATAAGGGCTTTCTATTCTTCTTACTGAAATGTGTATGAAAAATGTAGACGAAATAAGTACATATATGTGTGCGTGTGTGCATGCTAAGTTGCTTCAGTCGTGTCCAACTCTTTGAGACTCCATGGACTGTAACCTGCCAGGTTCCTCTGTCCATGGAATTCTCCAGGCCAGAATACTGGAGTGGGTTGCCATTTCATTCTCCAGGGAATGTTCCCCAACCCAGGGATTGAACCTGGGTCTCCTGCATTGGAGGCAGATTCTTTACCATCTGAGTCACCAGGGAGGCCCATATTAAAGTGTGTGTGTGTGTGTGTGTGTGTATACATATATATATAAATGAAATAGGTGTTTTTCTTTTTAGTGTGTAGTAATTTGCCTTTTTGGGAAAAATAACAATGAGGCACCTCTCTAGCAAGTAAGCTGTGTATTTGGGGGCAGTGGGTGGAGAATGAGCTTTGCCCTTCCCCGCCTTTCCTGGCACTGGAGGATTGGCCATAAGATGGGTCCACCTGTCCAGTTGCTCTTGTGAGGCAGAATGTGCTGATGGGATTGCAGTGATCTTACAAGATGGGTCAAAGGGCTGGACAGGGACATGCAGTTAAGTTCTTTTTTATCGACTCAGCTGAGATTCTTCACCTGCACACTGGGGATGAGACTATCACCTTCAGCGCTGTTGTTGAGGGGACGATCAGTACCCCCATGGGTGTATGTGTGTGTGCTAAGTCATTTGAGTCGTGCCTGACTCTGTGCAGCCCTATGGACTGTAGCCTGCCAGGTTCCTCTGTCCATGGGATTCTCCAGGCAAGAATACTGGAGTGGGTCTCCTCCTCCAGGGGATCTTCCCGACCCAGGGATTGAACCCATGCTTCTTGCATATCCTGCCTTGGCAGGGTGGTTCTTTACTACCAGCGCCACCTGGGAAGCATCCCAGCCTAGTCTTAATTCACAGCAAGTGCTTCCTACTTCCTGCCCAACCCACCCATTCCAGTGGACCAAAAAGATGGAAAATTGAGTTATCAGTTTAATTTGGGCATAAATTATTTTTTGTTGGCCTCTATACCCAGAAATTTTTGTGCTTTTGCTTTCAGAGAGTGGCAAATGCAGTTGTGAGACTCGAAAATACAATTGTGAAGGGGACATTTTCTAGGGAATGAGATTTTCCCCAAAGTTATTCTTTAACTGATATTGACAGGTAAAGAATTGTTATTAGAAAACTTCCTACTTGATTTTTATTTTACCTTCAAGTGAGATTTTATCTCTAAATTTGTGCCTTTGGAAAAACTGTATCTTAGAATTGGTCATATTGCATAATTTCATAATCAACTTGAGTGTAAGTTGCATCATCGGGGTTCAGTGGGAACAGGCAGAGAGAG
Organism: Bubalus kerabau; assembly: GCF_029407905.1. Taxonomy (NCBI): domain Eukaryota; kingdom Metazoa; phylum Chordata; class Mammalia; order Artiodactyla; family Bovidae; genus Bubalus; species Bubalus kerabau. The sequence goes on from NC_073627.1 coordinate 120,852,110, forward strand.
GGGATTGGCTGTGGCAGGGACAGATGCTTCCTCACAGACCCAGCGGGTGGAGCTTCTCCTTGCCCCTCCTCTTTTGCAGTCTGTGTGTCCAGACAGAGTTGTGCATAGCATATTGAAATCATCTTATTTTCTTATATTTTTTTCCCTAGGTGTTGCTAGAGATGCAAAAAGAATTATTAGACTACAAAGGAATTGGGATTAGTGTTCTTGGTAAGATTTACTTTTGGATGTTATGAATGTCCAGGATTTAAAGGGAACTAACTAAAATGCATCATGAAGCCTAAAATTTCTACTGGGTCTTCCCATAGGCATTTGTAGATGTATTTTTAAATTTTAATAACTTCTGTGGCATGTTTGATCAAAGCAATTTTGAAATCAACATAAATGCTGGTGAGGGGTTTATACATCTCAGCTTACAATTTCATAATCAGTTTTTGCTATACATAGGATCTGAGATCAAAAGATCCTATGCATTTGCATAATAGTGCCCAAACATTTATAATATTGTTTCACATTTCTTTTTACAGTTTTTGCTGTTCTTAGACATGAACTCATTGAATGTATAGAAGTATACAAGCCTTTTTTGGAAGATCTTGCATGTTAATAATTCCATTGTTTCTCTCCCCTCTGTTATTAGGAAAGATGACTTTTGAGTTCTAAAATGTACCTTTTAAAACTTTTAATTTTCTTTTTCTTTTTTGGTAGTTCCAGAGGCTACAGAGTATTAAAGAGATCATAGGGTTAACTTTGTGTGCTATTGCTATTGAATTTTGTTCCTTAATTTGAATTAAGTGACATGTGCTTAAATTTCTGTGAAGGGACAGCACAGTATGGTGTTTTGTGCTGTTGTCCTAAAGGGCAGCCTTTGCAAACAATTCTTGTTTGTGAGAAAGTGATGAGAAATCAGAGATTGAAGAATAAATTAGCAAATGGCTCAGTCAGTGACTATCGTCACTTGAAAAAAAATCATTCTGCTGTGACAATAAAGTTAAAAAGTTTGCAGTTTGAAAATCAGTTTGGATTTTCTCTTAAAATGTGTGGTCCATCATTTGTATGCAATATAACTGACATTTCACTTTATTATTTTATTTGCAAATTTTGTAGTTACATCTTCAATAACTTTTGTTCCTTTGGTTTTGAACTGGAATATTTTTCTTATTTTTCCTTCCACAGAAATGAGCCACAGGTCATCAGATTTCTCTAAGATTATCAACAACACAGAGAACCTTGTACGGGAATTGTTGTAAGTATAAAATTTTAAAGACAAAGTTGTGTTATTCTTGTTTGGTAATCCATATACGTAGGTGTATGTTGCATTACTACATTCTGCTATGTGTTCAGAATATTTCATTCTTAAAAGTCATCTTTTTAAGATTCTTTTAAAAGATCTTTTTAAAGATTCTCCCAGATTCACTAGATCAGTACATAATGCTTTTAATTTGATCCTCATCCTGCATTCGTGTGTTTATTTTTATTTTATGTGGTTTTTCCAAAGATTTGAAATCATTATATCTGGGAAGGATTTTTCAGCACTGTGGAAGTTAAATTGGATTAGAAGGGATTTAAATGACAAGTGGTCAGCATAATTAATTGTAATTTAGTTCACTGGCTTTTAAATTATGGGCCTCATACAATCTGTCAGAATCACCTCTTGGGAGAGATACAAAAAAAATTCAAGTGCTGGGACCCACCCAGACTTGTCAAATCACAGCCTCTTTAGAAACTTCATTCTTAACAGACTCTTTGGGCAATTTTAAGGGTTATGAACTCTGGGAACTGCTCCTCAAATGAATTCTCTTAGTTATCTGCACTGCTTTTCTTACCTAGAGGAAACTATATTCTTAAATAGATTGCTGCTTTAAGCTACAGTTTTATGCATTATATACTCACATAGACATACAAATATGGTCACCTTAAAAACAAAATACTTGTTTGTTTTCTGCTCATAACACTGGTGCATGTTCATGGTGAGAAGCTTAGGGAAAAAACACAAATTTAACTGGAATTGTCCATAACCCTACCAGTCAAGAATAATCATTGTTAAAGTTTTAGGGTTCATCCTTGCATTATTTCATTAACAAAATTGGGTTTGTACTAATTGTGTAATAACTTGCTCTTTAAATTGCCTTAATAAAATGCCTTAGATGGGGCAGACTTAGTGACATTTTCTGAGGAGTGTTAGAAGCCCACCACAATGTGCAGGTCAGAGGCACTCATCATCTGTTTGGCAGCACGCGGGGCTGCCTGCTGGGTCCCCATTATGTTCATGGAGCGATCTTGTCCTTCATGAATGCTTGGAATGTTGGCCGGAGAGATGTGCCATGTGACCCACAGAGCTGTGAGCCTCTCCAGCCTGGACTTCTGGCTCAATGTATGGGCCAATTCCTTTGGACCCCTGTACCCAGACCTCTGGTGTCCTTCCATCCAGTTCTTGGCCTTGTTAACTGCATCTGAATAACATAAACCTGGAATCCTGCTTTGGGCTGCTGTCCTCCCAGCTGCCAAGAACCTAGTAGTTAGAGCCTCCCAAGGCTTGTCTGCTCCGCTATTCTCTGGAGCCCTGGAGATAGGCAGCCATGGCTCAGAACCAGATACATGCACACCATACCACCTGCTGGTGAGCCCAAGACCCTCTCACATTGCCCAGCTCTTTGCTGCTTTCCTTAAGCCTCTTTTCTGGAGCTCTGTCGCCTGGCTGTTTGCCTTCTGCATAACCTGTTCCTAAGCTCTGACATTGCTCAAAAGCTCGGGTCCAGTTTCCATGGTCTGTGGCTATGCCAATCATCATCTTAATTTTCCATGCTGGAATCAAATCATTTCGCTCTTAATCTCAATATATATGGAGTAGGTGAAACATGCTTAGGTCTAAAGCGTTATGGAAGATCCTTCTCCACTGTTCACCTGATTCGTAGCATGGACCAGCACATATATACTTTTAGGACTTTTGGTTGCAAGTGAGAAACCCAACTCTTGGCTTAAGTAAATAAATAAATAAATAAATGTATTACTTCATAGGACAGAAAAGTGCAGGAGCTCACATGTTGTAAAGAAGGTCTTTTCCTCTGTCTCCTGGATCTGCTTTTTTATGTGTTTGCTTTATCAGATGGCCACCAGTGGTTGCAGATTTAGCTCCTACAAGTTCTTTCCCTCAATAGAAATAGGTTCTCTTTTCTAGAAGTTTGGATCCAAGATTTCAGAACCAAACCCCACTGACTGGCGTGGGTCATGTGCTCATCCCCTGGAGCTGGGATTGGGCACCCTTGAACCAGCTGGATTGAGAGTGGTATCCAATGCTTCCCTAAAGGAACAGCAGGGTGTTGCTAAGATTCTGTTGAAACAGTAACCATAGGCTTTCAACGTGAAAAGTGAGTGAAGGTGTTAGTCATTCAGTCATGTCCGACTCTTTGCGACCCCATGCACTGTACCCTGCCAGGCTCCCCTTCCATGAAGTTCTCCAGGCAAGAATACTCGAGTGGGTAGCCATTCCCTTGTCCAGAGGATCTTCCCAACCCAGGGATCAAACCCAGGTCTCCTGCGTTGTGGGCAGATTCTTTACCGTCTGAGCCACCAGGGAAGCCCAGACTTCCACTGTGGGGCCCAGTAAATATCTGTGCAAGAAATTGAGTAGATAAATGACTGATGTGGGGAAGGCAGAGGGGGGGCTTTACCATTGTGCTTACTGTGTGTCCACCCCAGGGTTAAGTGCTGGAAGAGCATCACTCACTGTCAATCTTTGACCCTGTTTACTGTCACCTCTGCTTCTGCCCAGAGCCATTCCAGACAACTACAAAGTGATTTTTGTACAAGGAGGTGGGTGTGGCCAGTTCAGTGCTGTCCCCTTAAACCTGATTGGCCTGAAAGCAGGAAGATGTGCTGACTATGTGGTGACAGGATCCTGGTCAGCTAAGGCTGCAGAAGAAGCCAAGAAGTTCGGAACTGTGAATATCGTCCATCCCAAACTTGGGAGTTACACGAGTAAGTGCTGGTAGCTGAGCTGGTCTGTGAAATGCTGGCCAGTGGGTGATCCCTCCTTAGCTAGCAGGTTACCCCTGCCCTGGGCAATTCTTTCTTCCCCTGTTTGATACTATTTAGATTGGCTGCCTGTTCCTGTTAAGATTACTAACTGGCTGCTGCAGAAAGAGTGATCCTAGGCTGTTGTGTGCATGCCTGCTCAGTGGCTTCAGTTGTGTCCGACTCTTTGCAACCCCATGGACTATAGCCCACCAGGCTCTCTGTCTATGGGATTCTCCTGGCAGGAATACTGGCATGGGTTGCCATTTCCCTCTCCACCTGGGCTGCTAACTTAGTTGCAAAACCCAGGGGCTGGGCTGGCTTTAGGTATGGCTTAATCAAGGGCCCCCCTACAGTGAGGGGACTTCTCCTGGTCCTGGCGTCTCCCTCTGTCTCTTCCACAGTCAGGAAAGCTGCCCCCTCATTTTTAGAAGATGGCTGCAGCTGCTCATTGCCTTATATTCTCCCAAGTTTCAATGCCTCTGCTCAAACATTCCCAGTAACAGTCTCATGTCTCCTGTGTCCCATTCCAAATCAGTCAAGTGGCCTTGCCTGAATTGCATTCTCCCTTCAGGGCTGTGGGTAGAATTGGTTCTACTGGAATCACATGAGCTGAGAGTGAGGGAGACTGGCACCCAAAGGGCACTGTCTGTGGACCTAGGATGTTGGAAGCTGGGTGACAAGGAAAAACCCAAATACCTACCACACCATTCTTGAAGATTATTTGCCCCCAGTAGAAGTCAAAGGAATGAGATGGAGCATCCTTTTAGACACTGGTGGTGATTGTAATACTAGATGAATAGGATGCCTTTTACTTGTGAATGCTCTGGGATCAGTCTTCCCCTGCTAGGCGAGGGGTGTCGTACCTGGTGGACTCCCGTCTCCCTAAGGGAAGAGGGGAGGAAACGTGGAGTCCCTAACTTGTCTCCTGTGATAGAAATTCCAGATCCGAGCACCTGGACCCTCAACCCGGATGCCTCCTATGTGTATTACTGCGCCAATGAGACTGTGCATGGAGTGGAGTTTGACTTTATCCCTGATGTCAAGGGAGCAGTGCTGGTCTGCGACATGTCCTCAAACTTCCTGTCCAGGCCAGTGGATGTTTCCAAGGTAAAGCCTGAAAGAGGCCTGGGTCAGGCGGAACCCAGTTTGGTTTTTCTAAGGACATTTTAACATATACTAGGACAGAGAAAGGCCGACCTTGGTTGTCAGAATATTTACATCCGGACCTTCACAGGCCTTTGTTGACAGTTGCCTCACAGGGTCCTACTTGATTCCTTGGGGAATTCACCTGCCTTTGAGGGTGGCTTTTAGAATTTTTTTTCATTGACACCTTGGGAATTTCTTGCTGTTGTCAAGGGAAGATATGCATTATCCAAACTTGGGGGGCTATGAAGGAGCCCTGCCTTACCTTGTTAGCCACCCCAGCACCAAGAGCATCCATAGGACATGAGATTCCCAGGTGGATCTCCAGGGTGGGCAGTGGGAGAGGCACCCACCGTTGCACAACATGGGGGGCAGGGGTTAGGAGGGTGATATCTGTAAGGAAGTTAAAACAAACTAAGTGGTAGTGTGCCTTTAAAAAAATTCTGGTAAAATATACTTATTATAAAATTGACAGTTTTAATGATTTATAAGCATACAGTTCAGTGTCATTAAGTACATATACATGATTGTACAATTCTCATCACCATCTGTCTCCAGGACTTTTTCTTCCCACTGAAACTCTGTCCCCATTAAACAATAACCCCAGTCCTTCCTCCCCCTAGTCACTGGCAACCACTATTGTCTATATAATTTTTTTAGTCTCTGTGAATTTGACTGGTTTAGATAACCTCACATCAGTGGAGTCTTGCGATATTTGTCCTTTCATGTCTAGCTTGTTTTCACTGAGCATAATGTTCTCAGGGTTCACCCTTGTGGTAGCATGTCAGAACTCCATTTCTTTTTAGGCCAAGTAATATTCTGTTGTGTGAATATATACATTTTGTTTATAGCCTACTTTTTATTTTCACTTACCATACACTGGCAATTCTAAACAATGCCAATTGTAAAAATACCTCTTCCTGTTGGGCCAGGCTATCCCCCTCCTCCCATGTGGGATGCTACTGAATTTTCCTAAAGGGTTTATGGGGAGACATGGAAGAAGGTTCTATATCTTACATGGAAATTGTCCCAAAGTACATTAAACATCTCTTTTTCTGAATTTTTTTCTCTCTTGGGCAGCTTGTTTCATTTCTCAGTGTCTTCTGATTGTCCCTTTATACAAATATAAGTAGATTAAAAAATTGGTTTCTTTAGGTCACCAAGGTCAGCAGCCTTATTTTAAAGATGGGTTTGGAGGTAATAAAGAGATGTAATAGAGTGAATAGGAATAGATACAAGGTCTTCACAGTGGTGGGCTTGGGCTGGCCTCTTCATGGGGAGAAGGACCAGGCAGATTCATAATCTGCAGGCTCTAAACTCACAAGTATTGATTTGCTGTCCAGATAGAGATTCCTTTAGAAAAGGGAATTTGCTCTGAACAGGATTAAAATTGAGTTACTTCCTCATAAAAACTGTGTTTTAGAAAGAGATTGGGGAATTTGACATACATTTATGAAAGATGACCAAGTATGTTTAAAATAGCACGTTTTCTCTTTGGCAGTTTGGTGTGATTTTTGCTGGTGCCCAGAAGAATGTTGGCTCTGCAGGGGTCACGGTGGTGATTGTCCGAGACGACCTGCTGGGGTTTGCCCTCAAAGAGTGCCCCTCGGTCCTGGATTACAAAGTGCAGGCTGGAAATAACTCCCTGTACAACACACCTCCCTGTTTCAGGTAACTCCAGGGTGTGGCTTGGGGACCAGGGAAGGAGGGGGTCTCAGCATTTTCCATCAATACTATGTGACTTTCTGAAGCTGGACATGATTCTGTGAATTGGTAACCTAATCGCCCAGATGTCCTTCAGGATTCTCTGCCCAGCTCACCTCTTCCTCATCCTCCTCTGTGCACTGTCTGATCAGCTTTCCTTGCCTTTCTTTTTTGGGGTGTTTCTGTTTGGTCTTGGTAGCCTTGGTGGTTCACCATTAGCCCAAAAGCTTTCTCCACATGAAGTGTCATGCCTGCATCTCAAACAAGCAGTGCAACTTTAGAGAAGAACTTTCAAAGGCTGGGCTACCTGCCTTTTTCATTCCCTAGCTGGGCCTGCTTGAAGCCCACGGCTTGGCATTGGACACACTGGCTGGAACAAACACTTCTCTGTTTTTCACCCAGTCTGCAGGGGTCCTGTTAGCCTGGCTTCCTGTTAATCCTAGTCAGAGTCCGCATTATAGCACATTTGGGGAAAGTAAGGCTATTCCACCTTATGGTCTTTTAACTCTCAGACTCAGGCAGTTGGTGAAAATCTTTGTGACACCTAAAATTTAGCCTGATAAGTTTTATTACTAGCAATCTGTGTGAGTTTAGGCAAGTTGCTTAATCTGTTTGTGTATCTGGTGTCTCCAAGAGTAATTAGTTGTTGATAAAGATTGGATGATTAAAATATGTGTCTAAAATATGCTTGGGGGCTTCCCTTGTAGCTGTCAGTAAAGTATCTGCCTGCAATGCAGAAGACCTGGGTTCAATCCCTGGGTCAGGAAGATCCCCTGGAGAAGGACATGGCAACCCATTCCAGCATTCTTGCCTGGAGAATCCCATGGACAGAGGAGCCTGTAGTGTCTAAACCTCTACCACCAAACTGTGCTTAGTGAATGCCTGGCTCTCAGTGGCTTATAAATGTTAGTGCTGTATTATTGTTTACCAGCAGGGATAAGAGCCAGAGTTTATAGATTATCTTATCTTTCCAGGGCATCTATGATGTAAATAGTGATGCATATGACCCACTTAATCTCCCAAGCACCCTAGGAGATAGGTACTCTAATTGTTATTCCCATTTTGCAAGTGAAGAAGCCAAAGCCATACTTCTAGGAAGTGGCGTGAATTTGAACCCAGGCGGTCTAACTTGAAAGCCTGGATAAGTACAGCTGGTGCCTTCATGCTCTTCAACAGCAAAATGACCAGTGTGGGTTTGTGTTGGAAGGGTCCCATCTCTGGAGAATAGATGGCTGTTGGAGTCCTGCTCTTTGAAGTTTTTCAGTGATGGTGGATGCTCTCATAACAGAGCATATGAAGAGGTGCTCGGGCCAGTGCAGGCCTTGGCTACATGGGGGCTGAGGCTTTGTTAGCGGTCTCCCTCCGAGGCGCTGCCTGTGGGAAAGATACTTCTTCCATATAATTTACCACAGGAAGAAAAGAGCTTTTTCCACAGCTGGAATGCTGATGGAAATTGTTGCTGGTTTTCTGCGTAGCTCATGTAGGCTGCAGCAGCTCTTCTTTCTGTGTCCCCTGCTTCCCTCAGGCAACGGAGGTGTCCGGTATTTTCTCCTGGTCACCTGTCAATCCCACTCTGTCTCACTCCGGTTGAAAGTGCTTCTGAAGTGCCTGGTGGGGATTGCGGGGCAGGGCTGAACCTGTCTTGCCCACTTGTCTTGTCTCTGGGGTTTCTGGTAGTGGACAAACCAGTAACCACTGGCCAGCTGGGAAAGGAGCCTTATTGTGCTGAGCAGTACTGGACAGCTGGGTCCCCTGGGGAAGGGGCTCTGGAGCCAGGCCACACTGTGGCAGGAGGTGCTGGGAGGCGTTCAGTCCTTACCTGTTAGAACAAACAGCCAGGGTCTGGTCTCGGGCGCATGAGTCTTTCAGGCAGAGGCAGAGACCACTGAGGCTCTGGGAGCAAGAAAGTGTGTGGGGCCGGGAAAGCCCTGGCCCTGGATGTGCCCTGAAGGCCAGCAGTTCTGATCAGACCATAGACTGGGGGAGCAGGATGAGCTGTCTTTCCCTCTGGCACCTTCTCTATGTGAGTGAGTGACCTTGAAATCAATTTTTTTTTAATGTAATGAATATGTTAAAATGCAGCCTGTTAATATTAAAAGTCAGCAGAAATAGTGAGTTAGCAGGTGAGTCTGTCTAATGGGAAATAAAAATGTCTGGAGTCAGACCTGGGGGAGGCACTGAGAGAAAGTCCTTCTTGAATGACTCACAGAGGGTCATTACCCTGCCAGCGCCTGTGCAGGCCTCTGCCCCAGGCGTTGACCAGTAAGGTGTGCAGGGCCAACCTGGTCACCTGGGGGCAGGGGCACAGGCGGGGGAGGGCAGACACTCCCTGCCTGGAGGCTTTCTGCCTAAGGAGGGAGCTGAGCCAGACACACAGAAACAAGGGGAGAAAAACAGCAAGGTTTCTTCTCCAGACAAATCAGGATAGTGAAAACTGAGACCATCTCAGGGCAGTACTGACAATAAGATTTGATCAGAATTGCATATAGCTGATTCACTTTGTTATACAACAGAAACTAACACAACACTGTAAAGCAGTTACACGCCAATTAAAAAAAGAGAGAATCATATAAATGTGGAGGTCAAAAGAGATTGGGTTAAATTCTGACCCAGGACACCCCTTGGTGTCTTGGATTCTTTTACTCTAAAAGAAGAGAAAAGGAAAAACAGTAAACATCTGTGTGACTGAGCAGTTACTTACAGTCTATGACTTGAAAAACTAAGATTTCATTTGGTGTGTTTTTAAGATTAGAAAATTGTAGTTCTCCCAGTGAGAACAAGCATCGAATGGAGAGAGGAGGATTTGTGCATGATACCCTCCCCAGGCCTGGCTGTGAGCTGATAAGGCACCCAGAACAGTTCAGAACTTTGTATCACGTGGAAGTCCTTGAAAATGTCCCAAGTTAAAAAAGAAGCTCTTTTTTTTTCTAATAAAATTAGAGCCAAGTGACCAGAGGCCCTGGGAAGTTTGTTTGAACTGAACTGGACAACTGGCCTTCACATAATTGCCTGTAACCCTGAGCAGTGAATTGGGGTGGAATAAAGGACCATGTGGAAATTCTGTTTAACACTAAGCCCAGTTTGTGGACAAGCAAACAGATTCCTAAACTTCCTTTCTAACCCTATAAGGCAGATTTACTTCCCATGACTAACGGGACCTGTAAGTATAAATTCGTTTTATCTATCGTATGAAGTAGCTAATGAGAAACAAAATATTCCCCACTAACCCAGGCCATCCTTCTTATCAGGATGGGAATGTGGGCCTGCCCAGGAGGCTTAGTCCTTCAGAACAGCCAGGGAGAGTTTCCAGGGCTTTCTGGGGTGCTTTTCTAATCCCTAGTGCCCAAAAAGCATTTTGTATTGCTTAGAAAAGTTAACACAAGATCTTGGCAAAGACTTCTGAGGCAAAACTACTGCTAACTGCTTGCTGTGCAGGGCAGATGCAAATAGAGCCATATATTTAATTATGCAAATGAAATGTTACCATACTTGCTGCTCTGTGAATTCTTTTTCCACCCAGCAATGTACTGTGAACACGGCTGTGTCAGGACAAATGCTTGCCTTTTTTACCCTTTGAATTGCGGTGTGATATTCCAGAGAATGGATCTGCTGTGATTTATATAGTCATTTAACGCACAGGCTTAGACAGTACACTTACACTGTGTGAAAAGAAAGTGAAAATGTTAGTCCCTCGGTGGTGTCCAACTCTGCAACCCCACGGACTGACTGTAGCTCTCCAGGCTCCTCTGTCCATGGATTTTTTCCAGGCAAGAATATTGGAGTGGGTTGCCATTCCCTTCTCCAGGGGATCTTCCCAACCCAGAGATTAAACCTGGGTTTCCTGCATTGCAGTTGGATTCTTTACAGTCTGAGCCACCAGGGAAGCCCAATCTGGTGGCATTTTAGAAGTGAAGACAATATATCAGTTAAAAGTGATACCCTGGTTAGTGGGGAGAATGGAGACCAAGTTGCAAGGCTGCATAAGCGTCTTAGGACCCCTGTGTTTTGAAGATTTCGGATGGTGTGGGAGTGGAAGCGTGTGTTAGCTATGCATTAGAGGTTCCAGCTGAGTCATGAGGCCAGACATCCTTCCACTTCTGGGGCATCTGGTCTCCAGGAGAACTCGTTTCCTGCTAAGCCATCTGCCTTACACTGAGGCTTTGTAGACGGAAGCTAAGGGTGCTAGTTCTGGGCGGCTTGTAAAACGGGTGGGTTCTCTGCTGACTGTGCTGCTCAGATCTCATTAGGATTAGCCAGGAGCATGCTCAGTGAGTCTGGGTATGGGGCTGAGCCACACACCAAGAGGGAAGTGTGTGGGTGCTGAGGTCTGGCTGGGACCATGGACCTGGTCTGAGCCTTTGCTGCAGCCGTGATTTGATGACTGAAATAGCAGCTTGGGAACCCTGGGAAAACAGCTGCAGTGAGAAGTGAAGCCCAGTCACCAAAATGTACTGTTGAACAGGCAGGACTCACAGGTGACTCTGCTGGGATCATGTGGTAGGGTGGGTTTATGTGGTTCCTGGGGGAACGAGCAGTTTGGGGTTAGATGGAAATTCTAGAGCATCTTATGGGAAAGTGGGAGAACACCTTATCTGGAACACACGTGTGAGCTGTTATGCCCCTGCAGCCGCTGCTCTTGGCACCTGTGTCGGAGCTGTGGTGCCAGCCTGATCGCCCCACTGGCAGGTGAGATAGTGGCTGAGGGTCTGGAGCCCTTTTGTTATTGTGCAAAGAGCTGGGCCTTTGGAATCAGACCAGCTGGGGTTGGAATCTTGCTTTATCAGCTACTTGTTGGATGTAAAATTCATGCAGAGTCAAGCTCTCTGAGCCTGTTTCCTCATCTGTAAAATAAGATAATGGCAGCTCTGGCCTCAGACTTTTTATGATCAGTAAAAGGGCGCCTAGCCTGCTGAATGGTGCTTGCCTCCCCTTGCTTTCTTCTTTCTCCTCTGCCCCTCTGATTTCTCAGTCTTTATCCAGAGAGCTTCAGCTGAGGCTGTAAACACCCAGCGGCTGATTTCTGCTTTGAGATCCCTCCCCTCTGGCCCTGGACACCATTTCTCATTCCTTCCAGGGCCATCTGGGGAGCCCGCTGGGGAAGCTTCTGGAGGAGCCATCGCATGGTTCTGGGTACAGGCCATTCTCTGCCCAGTGGCCCTGGGCAGCCCCACATTGGCTTCTGCTACCTTTTGGGGGTAGAAATACCAGAGTTCTCCAGCCACCTGGAGGCAATGAAGGAGCCAGTCAGTATCTTGGGCTTCCCTGGGACCAGCTTCTTGTGTGTCTTCCCCTCCCCACCCTGTCACAGTGTTAATAAACGAGGCAGCAGCTATGTTGGGGGGGTCCGCACCCCAGACCTTCACTGGACCTAGACACCCAGCAACTAAGTCTACACAAATTCCTCTGGGGAACCTTTGTCCCCCCTCGTAGAGAGGGCATAGCTGGCCTTCTCCATTTGCCCAGATCGAGCTGTGTCTTTTCCACAGAAGACCTCTGTTCCTGCCCTGTGGGCTTTCAGGGGGGAGCACACGGAGCCCTCAGCACCATTTTATTTTTCATTTTTCGGTTGTGCCATGTGCCATGTGGGATCTTAGTTCCCCAGCCAGGGAGCCAACCTGTGCCCCCTGGACTGAAAGCTTGGAGGCTGAACCACTGGACCACCAGGGAAGTCCCCTCAGCAGTTTTTTTTTTTCTTTTTAAAGAAATTTTTTCTCTTTTAAAACTAATTTGTCTAATGGTGTCTTTAAGTCTATTTTAGTACAGCTTTAGTTTGCTCAGAAGTCTTGTTATTTGTGCAAAGCTGATCTAAATGGATACATGTATTTTTTCACTCTTTATTTTAGCATCTATGTCATGGGCTTGGTCCTGGAGTGGATTAAGAACAACGGTGGGGCAGCAGCCATGGAGAAACTTAGCTCCATCAAATCGCAAATGATTTATGATATTATTGATAATTCGCAAGGATTCTATGTGTAAGTGGATGGTTTTTATCTCACATTTTGCCTATTGTGACTTAAAAAATGTGTTTATGCTGTGTTGGTTTTGGAACATGGATGCAGCCATCTTTCTGTGAGACATTGAAGTCCCCAGGAGCGTGAGGCACGTGAATTTTCCCTCCTGCATCTCCACGCCAGGAATACCGGGCTTTGGGACCTGTCTCCCACTGGTGGTGAAATTGCTTACACTGCATACCCCTGTCTCCCCACCACCCCCTCTCTGTCCCTGGGGACAAAACATGAACATGCTAGAAGGTCTCAGCTTTGTCTCAGGACTCCACTGGAGACCCTTGGTATAAGCACCCACTCCTGACCTCTCTGGGATGTTTACCCTTTTAGAAAAGTTTACTCTTTCCCTTTCAGATCAGATCAGTTGCTCATTCGTGTCCAACTCTTTGTGACCCCATGAATCGCAGCACACCAGGCCTCCCTGTCCATCACCAACTCCCGGAGTTCACTGAGACTCATGTCCGTCAAGTCAGTGATGCTATCCAGCCATCTCATCCTCTGTCGTCCCCTTCTCCTCTTGCCCCCAATCCCTCCCAGCATCAGAGTCTTTTCCAGCGAGTGAACTCTTCGCATGAGGTGGCCAAAGTACTGGAGTTTTAGCTTTAGCATCATTCCTTCCAAAGAAATCCCAGGGCTGATCTTCAGAATGGACTGGTTGGATCTCCTTGCAGTCCAAGGGACTCTCAAGAGTCTTCTCCAACACCACAGTTCAAAAGCATCAGTTCTTCGGCACTCAGCCTTCTTCACAGTCCAACTCTCACATCCATACATGACCACTGGAAAAACCATAGCCTTGACTAGACGAACCTTTGTTGGCAAAGTAATGTCTCTGCTTTTGAATATGCTATCTAGGTTGGTCATAACTTTCCTTCCAAGGAGTAAGCGTCTTTTAATTTCATGGCTGCAGTCACCATCTGCAGTGATTTTGGAGCCCAGAAAAATAAAGTCTGACACTGTTTCCACTGTTTCCCCATCTATTTCCCATGAAGTGATGGGACCGGATGCCGTGATCTTCGTTTTCTGAATGTTGAGCTTTAAACCAACTTTTTCACTCTCCACTTTCACTTTCATCAAGAGGCTTTTTAGTTCCTCTTCACTTTCTGCCATAAGGGTGGTGTCATCTGCATATCTGAGGTTATTGATATTTCTCCCGGCAATCTTGATTCCAGCTTGTGTTTCTTCCAGTCCAGCATTTCTCATGATGTACTCTACATATAAGTTAAATAAGCAGGGTGACAATATACAGCCTTGACGTACTCCTTTTCCTGTTTGGAACCAGTCTGTTGTCCATGTCCACTTCTAACTGTTGCTTCCTGACCTGCAAATTTCTCAAGAGGCAGATCAGGTGGTCCGGTATTCCCATCTCTTTCAGAATTTTCCACAGTTTATTGTGATCCACACGGTCAAAGGCTTTGGCATAGTCAATAAAGCAGAAATAGATGTTTTTCTGGAACTCTCTTCCTTTTTCCATGATCCAGCGAATGTTGGCAATTTGATCTCTGGTTCCTCTGCCTTTTCTAAAACCAGCTTGAACATCAGGAAGTTCACGGTTCACATATTGCCAAAGCCTGGCTTGGAGAATTTTGAGGCCTGTAGTCAGTGAATGGAATTGGCTCTGGTATGGTTGACTCCTAGTTAAATGTCTTTGTGACTAATTGATTCATGAACATGTGTTGACCCCTGGACCAGCACCAGAAAACCCATGGGCCTTGTATTGATCTCTTAGGGATGCTAGAGCAAAAGTACCATTAACTTGGTGGCTTAAAACAAGAGAAATTTATTTTCAGTTATTAGGAGTCTAGGAGTTCAAAGTCAAGCTGTCAGCAAGGCTTTGCTCCCTGCAGAGACTCCCGAGAAGAGTCCATTCCTGGCCCCTTCCAGCTTCTGGGGGCTTTGGGCATTCCTGCCTCACCCCAGTCTCTGCCTCTGCTTCACGTGGCCTTCTCCTTCTTTGTGTGTCTTCTCTTCTGTCTCTCACAAGGTGGTCATTGGATATAGGACCTACTCAGATAATCCAGGATGATTTATCTCATCTAGAGATCCTTAGCTTAATTGCACCAGCATAGATCCTTTTTCTTTTCTTTTGCAGTAATTACTTTAATTATTTGGCTGCCCTAGGTCTTAGTTGCAGCATGTGGGATCTAGTTCCCTGACCAGGGATCGAACCCTGGCCCCCTGCATGGGGAGCACAGAGTCCCAGCCACTGGACCACTAGGAAAGTCCCGACCCTTTTTCTTACTAGGTCACATTCACAGGTGAATGTGGAGGTGAGCACATGGATAAACCTTTGCAGAGGCCCACCATTCAACCCCCTACAACAGGCCTCTCACCAAAATGCCACATATAAAGTACCTACTATAGTGCCTGGTACACAAAGAGCTTAACAGGCAATGCTTTCATTTGCTTTCCCTTCCTTCGTGGTGGGGACTCCTGTGGGAGGATCTGACCTTATGCTGTGTATGCACACCCATTTCTACACACATATGCATAGATACTCTCATTGACCAAGCCAGGACCCCCTTCTTAGTGGTATTTACTCTTCGGAGTTCAGTCTGTTGTAACAAAAACATCTAGCTGACAATAACAAAGGAATTTTTGCTCTCATTTGAGAACTCAGTGGACCACATAAGACACACACACACACAAAGATGCCTCAAACCTGACTTCGAGTTGTATGTTTTGCCAGGACTTGCTAACACATCTCCATAACCAACCATGGGTGAGGGGTGGGGGTGTGCTGATGGGGCAGCCATAACTGCTGCTGTCATCTCTGCCCTTAACTGATTGCCTGCTCCTATGAGTGCTTGGCCTGCAGCCACAAGCCCTCAGGGAGTCCAGCTGGGCTGAATGACTTAAGCTTTAGAGTCCTCTTTCATACGCCATCTGGGGGAAGGGATTCCCCACTATGCATTCCTGCCTTCTCTGTGGTTCTGTGGCTTGGCCCTTAGGAATCTTCCATTTTAGATCCTGATATATGAGAGGGGAAGCCAGAGTACTCCATTAGCACTTAGTAGAGCCATTTTAACATGCGTGATTGGCAATAGATGGTCCAAGGAGTTCATAGCCAAGGGCTAAATGATGAGTCAGGAGCTGAGGACAGGAGGATTCTGCTTTGGCTGGAGGAGAAGGGAGGGCTTTTAGATGAGCTTCAGCCTTGGGCAGGAGTAGAATTAGGCAGAGAAGAAGGCAGAAATTCTTCTATAAATTTTTAGGAAGGCAAAGAATGGCCCCTGGAAAGCACTCGAGGGAAGAAAGTAGTGTGTTTGGAGAGCAGAGAGTGGGCTGCCTAGAGGGATGGCTTGTGCTGGGATTGAAAAGATAGTGTGGAAAGGTCTGAAGACATGTTTAATTCATTAGTTCATTTACCCATTTGTCTGCTTACCCATCCACCCACCCTCCATCTACCCATCCATTTACCATCCATCTGCCCATCCATCCATCCATCCATCCACCCCTCCAGTAAATGGTGCCTGAGCACTCCTCTGGGCTAGCCTGGTTTTAGGCTCTGGTGTTACCAAGAAGAATAAGTCTCCTTATTCTTCCTGGCTTCCTAAGAGTGCACAGAATATGAATGTGAGTGAGAGCACGTGGCAGCTATTGTGAAGGGGAGACCAATGTTTCTGTTAGCATTTGACTTCATGTATTTCTTGGGAAATGTATAGGCACAAAATGGGAGGACAGAAAGAATGGTGATGCCCCTGGAAGAAATCCAGGGCATTAGAAAGAAAATAAAGTATAGAAGGAACACCAAAAGTCCCAGAAATTCTTCCCTCTGCTCGAGATCCTTTAACTACAAGCACCCCCCAGCATCTTCCAGAAAGCAGCCTGCCAAAGCCAACATGGCAGGTGGGTTGTCTCCTGGGCCATCTGATCACTTTCCCATGCAAAACTCCTCATTCACTTATGAACAGGCTTTTGAGCCTGAACTTACATCCTTTTCTGAATAAACCACTTTCTGGGAACTCCCATTCACTCCTGGGCCGCCTGCCCAGAAAATGTCATCCTGGCTCATGGAATTACTGTGGAACCTTGTTACCATAGTCAGGAGCACACTTTGCTCCCCTCACCCCTGTTCAGCAGTTGGACACTCACAAGCTGTCTCTGTGTGCATCTGGATTTTCAGGAAATGCTTCGCTATGGAAATATGGCCCTGAAGGGGAAGTGAGCAGTTTCTAAGAGGAATACCAAGGAACCTAGAGTTGGAATTTACCGTTCACCATCACTTTCATTCCTCATTTTTGTCCCGCCTTTGGTGCCCCGCTGCCTGGTAGAGCAGCCCCTTTATGGAACACAGTTTTGGGCAGTTTGCTGGGGGTTGGACCAGCTCTGCCAGTGTTCCTGGCCGGGGACTCAGAGACTTGAGAGGGCCACTACTGAAGTCCCTGTTCATTCTATAGCCTGACCACCACAGTTGCTGGCTGGCTGTGAGTTGAGCCCACGTGGGCAGTGTAGCATCTTGGCTGTAGAAGCCCCGCATTGCCACTTACTAGCATGTGGCCTTGGGCAGGTGTCCTGACCACTCTAGACTCAATTTCCTCATCTGTACAATGGACATAAGTCCATAGTATATTATGATCATCATGAGGGTTAAATGAAAATGCGTATGAATCAGGAGTATATAATGGAGGGGTTTAAGGGCTCTTGCTCTGGGTCATTTGTGTAAAGCATGAGAAACCCTACTTTGTAGGTAGGGAGCATTCCTGAAAGTTAGCTCTTAATATTATTTGTGGTTATTACGGAAAGCACCTGGGATGTTCCTGACACATAATGTTTAATATGTATTAGATACTAATTTTTTAGAATTTGTTTATTTTAATTGAAGGATAATTACTTTACAGTATTGTGATGGTTTTTGCCATACATCATTGTGAATTGGCCATAGGCATACATGTGTCCCCTCCATCTTGAAACCACACCCCGACCCACCTGGCTCCCCACCCCATCCCTCCAGGTTGCGAGAGAGCACTGGCTTTGGGTGCCCTGCATCATATATCAAATTAAAATGTTCTAGATATTAACTTTCAGAGAAGGCAATGGCACCCCACTCCAGTACTCTTGCCTGGAAAATCCCATGGATGGAGGAGCCTGGTAGGCTGTAGTCCATGGGGTCGCTAAGAGTCGGACATGACTGAATGACTTCCCTTTCACTTTTCTCTTTTATGCATTGGAGAAGGAAATGGCAACCCACTCCAGTGTTCTTGCCTGGAGAATCCCAGGGACGGGGGAGCCTGCTGGGCTTCTGTCTATGGGGTCGCATAGAGTCGGACACGACTGAAGTGACTTAGCAGCAGCAGCAGATATTAACTTTAACATGCTAAAGATGTCCAAGTGGTAGAATCCATTTCAGATCAGAAATCACCTTTTATCATCAACTTCCTGTGGGAACCAGGCCTTAGGAAAGAGGGAAGCACCTGACGAGTCCAGAGACAACCCGAAAATAAAGCAGGCAGAGCTCTTAGTGTCTTACAGATATTAATACATTTTATTGTTGTCACTTCCTTGCGAGCAGACAGTGTTTTACAGCAGCAGAGCCAGATTATGGTCAGGTGCAAAGGGCAGGTGGGATCAGACAGGGTATGAACATGGGGAGAGTCGGTGGGGCTGGTTTCAGAGCCTTTAACTACTACACTAAGGAAACAACAGAAATCACAGATGATGTGACTTTCTATTAAAACTGCAGGAATCAGTGGAAAAGATTATAAATGATTATGTTCAGAATTGTGATTGGTTACATCGAAATGTATAAAAGTCAATTACTTTCCCAAATTCCAGTGATAACAATAAAAAATGAGGAAAGATCCCATTCACAATAATCACAAACATTAGTAAATATTAGTTCAGTGTTTAACTAGGAAAGTTAGTGCAAGAGGATAGCTGAAAAATATTTAACATATGTGGACATTAGTAAAATGTAATGTTAGCATATGGTCTATTAAAATACAAAGCCACTGGCAGAAGGAAAGACAGATAACTGGAAAAGTTCAGAAACTTTTGTTTACTTGAGAATTGCATTTTGGTTTTTGTGGTTGTTTATTTTTTGGCCACATGTGGGAGCTTAGTTCCCTGAACAGGGATTGACTCCACACCTCCTGCATTGGAAGCGGAAGTCCTAACTACTGGACCGCCTGAGAAGTCCCTGCATTTTAAATTAGACAAAAAAACATGCTTTTAATTGATTGAAGCATTGATAATTCATTTAAACAAAAATTAGAGTTATATATTTTCAGCATGCCATACATAAATTCTAATCAATCAAAAAGATGTAAATGCATTGAAATGCAAGACATACATATAAAATCCAGCAAAGAATTTCTGTTTAAGTATAGAGTGTACAGAGGCCTTCCAAAATAAGCCATAAAACGCAAAAGCCATAAAGTAAAAGACATTTAATTACATGAAAAATTTGAAACTTTGCTCCAGTTCAAGACATCATGAACAAAACAAAATGATAGATATGAGAAAAACTTCGTAGCATAGAACTTACAAGGGTTACTTTTGCTATAGGGAAGAATCCACAAATTAAAAAGGATAAACCAAAAAAAATAAAAAATAAAAAACCAGGCAGGAGGTGGTCTCTAACTGTATGAGCAAACGACAGGGAAGAAACAGCTGGCTAATAGATGAAAGGGGTTAATTTCTTCAGGAAATGCAGAGTAAAACCATGAGGTGTTTTCCTTCTGATCAACAGAAATTCTGAAGATTGATAACAGCTGGTGTTGGCAAGGGACCACACTTTGGTTATGTTGAGTGTAAATGTGTTCAGTTTTGGAGTGAGGTTGCTGCTGCTATAAGTTGCTTCAGTCGTGTCCGACTCTGTGTGACCCCATAGATGGCAGCCCACCAGGCTCCCCCATCCCTGGGATTCTCTAGGCAAGAATACTGGAGTGGGTTGCCATTTCCTTCTCCAATGCATGAAAGTGAAAAGTGAAAGTGAAGTCGCCCAGTCGTGTTGGACTCTTAGCGACCCCATGGACTGCAGCCCACCAGGCTCCTCCATCCATGGGATTTTCCAGGCAAGAGTACTGGAGTGGGGTGCCATCGCCTTCTCCAGTGAGGTTGCAACACCCATCAAAGTTCACAACTCTTGCACTTTGACCAAAGACTTACCTTAGGCACCTGCCCTCTGCCAGTACTCTGCCTGGCATGGAAGTGTGCACAAAATCAGATGCCCCCAAGTCCAATGTGGGATGCTTACATAATGGGGAAAATCTGGAGTCAACCCAGGTGTCCTTCAGGAGGGGTCTGATGAAGGAAATTAGGGTCCACCAATAGTTTGGGGTGGGGCTTGCCAGGCACCCGGCACCCTATTTGCTACAAGAACTTGCTGAGGTCTCCAGGGCTTGACGGACACACACGCCATTCCTTCCCCTCACCCTGTCCTAACCCCTCCCTCATACCTTCCTCTGAAACCTTTCAACCTTCTCTGGGGAGAATTACTTGCTCAGCTCTGTGCTTCCACAGGGCATGTCCCGTGGAATTTTAATTCCCTACATAGCCGTCTTGCTAGGTTGGAAGCAGCTAATTCCCCTTAATCTATTTCTTCTTTCCCTCAGCCCCACATCAGAGACACTGTCGGGCACTGTGCAGGTATCTGCTGCATGCTAATTTAATCTTCAGTTTCTAGGTTTTATGACATTGTTGCTGTTATGGTACCATCTACTTTCACACTAGGTTGGGTAAATTTGTAGGGGAGGACTGTAAATACAGATTTGCATTTACAGATTTGTAAACCCAGGTTCTTAATTCTTCCCCCTTTTAATATTTTTTACCCTTAAACCACATGTCCTTTTTGCTGCTCCGGCTCTATAATTGGACTCTTGCATGAGGAGCCTGAGGGAGCAGAATATCAAAGGAGGTAGACACTAAAATTTTAATTTAAATGTCAACCAGGAAACCTACTACCTGTGAAAAGGTGGGGCCAGAATTCAGGCTCAAAGCCTATTGCCAGAGACCTGATTTCCCTTCTTGGGTCTCTCTTGTCTGTTAATGTGGACTTGACTCCTGTTAACTTTAACAAGAACTGTGTGTGTGCCTCAGGGGTGAGCACAGCTGTTAATGGGGGGCTTCCTCACACTGCTTTTTTTTGCTGTTTAATTTTAATGAATCCCATCCTGTAGAAATGGAAGATAAAACAGGATGTGCTTGAGAAGATGGGGAAAGAGAGTTATGACATATTTTTCCTTGTATTTCAGAGTAGCATGTCAGCTCTCCTGTTTGTCTCATTTGGTTGTCAATGAAAAATAATTTTGGCTTGCTTGCTTTCCAAACCAGAAACTGAAGTCATATACTAACCTATGAAATTTGACTCATTCATTTTTGAGAATCTGTGTGAGCCCCGTGCAAGGTGCTGGGAATAAAAAGACAAATTTATTTAATTTTAACAGATACTTATATAGCATTGAATGTGATCCAGGCACTCTTCTAAATTGTATCAGTTGTCTGCTTTTGCATCACACACAGAAAACTTCAAGACTGACTTAAAACCACAGCCATTTTCATTGCTCAGGATTCTTTTCCATCAGCAGGTTGAGCTGAACTCAGCTGGGTGGTTTCTTCTGCTGGTCTTTTCTGAGATCACTTATTCAACCAAAGTCATCTGGTGGTTCACCCGGAGTCTAAAATGGCCATGCTCACCTGTCTGGCAGCTAGTGCTGGCTGTTGGCTGGGGCTCTTGTTTCCTGCAGGCTAGCTTGGGCTTGCTTACATAGCAGCAATGTTTGAGCAAGACAGGTATAGAAGCTGCATGTGCCTTGGCTTGGAAGTTGCATGGCATCATTTCTGTTGCAGTCTCTCTCTTTTTAAAAAATTATTTATTTTAATTGGAGGAGAATTACTTTACAATATTGTGATAGTTTTTACCACACATCAGTAGGAATCAGCCATAGGTATGCACGTGTCCCCTCCATCCTGAACCTCCCTACCCACCCTAACCCTTCAGATTGTTTCTTGGTCAAAGCAGATCCACAAGGCCAGCCCAGATTCAAAAGCTGTGAACACTAGGCCCCACCTCTTGCTGGGAAGGCTATGGAGAATTTGTGGCCATTTTCAAATGTACCACAGAAATTCTCTGCAAATACTTTGTTTAGTTCTCACATCAGAGAGGTACAATAGGGAGAGTCAGTAAGTTTCAAGGTCACATGGTTTGGGACAGTACAGTGTTGTAAGTGCTTTGAAAGTTGCTGCTCATTGTTTTTAAGTCTTGCAGCCACTATTCAGAACAACTTTTCCTTCTCTGCAGCTTGTAGAGAAAGGGTCATTCATGTTGCTCTGTGGCTGCCATGTGTTGGAAGCTTCATATACGTTGTGTCATTGAACTGTCAAAACTTGTCTGAAATGGTGATTTTATTAATATTCCCAATATTTGGATGAGGAAACTGAGGCTCTTGGAAATTAAGTACAAGTTGTATAAGAGAATGCTAACTCCCTTTTCCAGATGCAAAAGTTGTCTCCTTAAGTAAATTATAAATGTCCTGGGGCAGATTTTTAACCTCTTGTTTGCATCTAGAAAATGGTTTTTAAAAAATTTTCTGTTGACTTGTTAAAGTTGTACATTGCAGAAAATTATCTACAACAATAAATGTGTTTTTCAGATGTCCAGTGGAGCCCCAGAATAGAAGCAAGATGAATATTCCATTCCGCATTGGCAACACCAAAGGAGACGATGCTTTAGAAAAAAGATTTCTTGACAAAGCTCTTGAACTCAATATGATCTCCTTGAAAGGGCATAGGTGAGTACATGCTACATCCAGAAGCTTGTCAGAGAATTGGTTTAGTTTTCAGATGCAGTGAAAGTGTTAGTTGCTAAATCATATTGGACTCTTTGTGACCCCACGGACTGTAGACCGCCAGGTTCCTCTGTCCATGGAACTCTCCAGGGAAGAATACTGGAGTGGGTAGTCATTCCCTTCTCCAGGGGATCTTCCTGACCCAGGGATCAAACCCATGTCTCCTGCATTGGCAGGCGAGTTGTTTACTGTCTAAGGCACCAGGGAAGCCCATTCAGATGCAGAGTAAAACACATCCAGGAGCCTGCCTAGCTTGAAGTAGTGGTTACTGTAACTAGTTGAAAAAGACCAGTTATTATGGGATAATCTTATTGCTTTTAGAACCCTTAGCATGATTTCTCAGCTGAGAGCGTGATGGAGCCCCATCTTCTAGGAGCTTTGGTCAAAATTACCTTTGAGGCTGTCTGCCGTGACAGCTCAGAAGTTGCCATCCGATCCATGGTGCAACTGGCACAACCCTGTCCAATGTAAGAAAAAGCCTCTATTGCTCCCGCTGGACATTAGGAAGAGGAGTTAATTAATCCTTCAGGCTCCATGAAAAATGTATGTCCTCACGCACAAGAGTACCTGCCAGATCCCTGCCCCCTGTACAGCAGGCTCATCGAAGAGTTGAGTTAACCTAGGTCACATGTAAGCATGACGCTCACTGTGTTGGTAAGAATTCCTAAGGACTGAGATGTCTGAAGCTCTTGGCCTCCTATGGGTATTTTCAGGTGAGAAGTTGGACATGATGATCTCAGGTGCCATGACTCTTAAAGGAGTGGGTGGCTGGAAGGAGGGTGGTCTTGATGTTAAACCAGTTGCTCCTGTTCTTAACGGCTGCATCTGTGGTCCTTCCAGGTCCGTGGGAGGCATCCGGGCCTCTCTGTACAATGCTGTCACTGTCGAAGATGTCCAGAAGCTGGCAGCCTTTATGAAGAATTTTTTGGAGATGCACCAGCTATGAGTGCATCCTGACCAGTATATACTCTGCCCTTGAACAATGAACGAAGCTGAAAGTCACATGGGAATGGTTACAAAAATATTAACAAATATGGCATTTTCTCGAGTGATATGGTAGATTCTTCTTTTTTAGAGAAAAACAGCAACACATCCGCAGCTCTGCCAAACTATTGGGACTTAATTCTGACTTTAACTGGAAGCCTTTAAAAAAATCTTCCCTCTCTTTTTTCTAAAAACTCTTAATTAATACTGTCTTTACTGCTACTCTTTCTGCTTAGATCTCATATTCAAAGCTGCCTGTGGCTTTAATTATGCAAATTGGCAGGTTATTATTTTTAGAAACAAACAGCATGGAGAGTGGGGTGGGGTCCTCTGGGTGCTGAATTTTGATCCTTTGCAAGATGATGCAGTGGGGGGTCTCCTGGGGTTCTGCAGCTATTAGTTCAGGTCACCACCGTCCATGTGGTGAGTGTTCAGGAGTTCAGACTAAAAGGCAAACTGGAAATCTTTCCTTATTCTCATAAAGAGATGAAAGTGACATACTGTATGTTTATATAACAAGGTCTGTTTTTAACACTAAATAGTTTATATCTCCATGCACTTATGTTTTCTAATAATACAGTTCATGTGGGTGTATGTTCAGACTTTGAGAATTTGATAGGATCCGTAACCATTGAAGTGTTACGTTTTCAACGGCTGTGTTCCTACCCTACCCCTTCCTTTTTAAAGCTACTTCACAAGGGTTGGAAGCTCCCTGGCTCACTTTTCCATTCCTCTCAGTGGGTAGAAGAAAGGTTGGTTGGTTGTTTCCTTGTTTTTCAGTTATGCCATTAAACTAAAAATCTCTGTTAAGCTCTTCTTTCCTTTGTTCACATGACTGTTTCTTTATGGTGTTTGGCCAGTAATGCTGTGAGTTTGGGAAGATCTTTGCTGAAGACTCTTTTCCCCTGTTATTCACCCATTGTCAGTTTTTTATGTTGAATATATGAAGGACATTAAAGTCCTAAAACATCTAAGTCTTTGTCAGTGAATTTCTTTACCTGCTTTTTAGACAGATTATTCTTTTAAAAACTTTCTGTTGGGAAAACTTGAGTCTAAAAATAGCATCTGTGAACTGTATTTTGTTAAACTAAAGTTGCAAGACTTACATTCTCTGCATCCATGTTTGTGATGATTCAGCACACTGGTAACTTTCCATTGGCTCTTGGAATGGACAGTATCAACAAACGACCTTATAACACAGCTCACAGTATAAAGTTCTACGAAGTTTGCCCCAGTTCAGCTGAAAACATGCCAATAGGACACTATTGAGCTATCTTCATGTTTTGGATTATGTAACGAGGACTGTGCTGATCTTTCATCTGAGCCCTACACCAATTAGTTGGGTTAGTTGCGTTTCTGTGCTTAGGGCTAAGCCTTTACAGGCTTGGTTCTCTCATCTTTAAAGTGAAGTGAAAGTCACTCAGTCATGTCCAACTCTCTGTGACCCCATGGACTATATAGTCCATGGAATTCTCCAGGCCCTGGAGTGGGTAGTCTTTCCCTTCTCCAGGGGATCTTCCCAACCCAGGGATTGAATCCAGGTCTCCTGCATTGCAGGTGGATTCTTTACCAGCTAAGCCACCAGGGAAGCCCTTTCTTTGAAAAGGAGGATAGAAATAACTCCTTAACTTTGCTCAGGGATATTTAAAGCCATAAAACAAGGGCTCAATGCTGGATGTGACTAATAACCACAGTAAATGTTTAAATAGCAAAAACTGCCCAGTCCATGGACTCCAACCAAGTGTTTACATACCATAGCATTCAGAGTCTATTTCACCTCCTTCCTCATCCATTCACATGATGGTTGCAAGTCCCTGTGGTTTGTACCAACCCCAAAGCTCTTGAATCTCCACTTATTTCCATTCCCCTTGCCACAAGCAGCTCTGCAAGCCTTAAGAGGGTCATTTCAGCAGCCTCATCTGCCCACACCATCCCCTACAGCACAGCTGGTTGGATGATCACTTCATGCTCCTCTTTGGTTTTTAAAAAGGCCCAGGCTTCTTAGCCTAGCAGTCACAGCTTTGTAGCATCTAGTCTGGCCTTTTCTTTTTTTTAATTTTTAATTGGAGGATAGTTGCTTTACAGTGTTGTGTTGGTTTCTGCCATACATCAGCATGAATCAGGCATAGGTATACATATGTCCCCTCTCTTTTCAACCTCCCTCCACCTCCACCTCACCCCACCCTCTAGGTTGTCACAGAGCACGGAGGAGTTGAGCTTCCTGTGTCATACAGAGACTTCCCATTAGCTATTTACATATGGTAATGCCTGGAGAATCCCAGGGACGGGGGAGCCTGGTGGGCTGCTGTCTATGGGGTTGCACAGAGTTGGACACGACTGAAGCGACTTAGCAGCAGCAGCAGCAGCAGCAATGTATATGTTTGGCCTGTTCTTTCTTGTGTTTCTTGTTCTTAGAATGTCATGCATAACCCCATGCTTTTACAGGTAAGCCTGGAGTTCCTGCCCCAACTTGGCAAGATCAGCCTTCCTTCAAGACACCTGCCAACCTCCTGACCTTGTTTGTGTCTCCTCCATCGCAAGCATGCTCTTTTCCTTTGTTCTTACAAGGGTGACCCTTTTATCCTATCACAGCTCCTCCATTCTGTTCTTTACTGTGCTGAGTGTGTCTGTTTACCTGCCTTCCCCACTAGAGCAAGAAGCAAGTCCTGTTTCTTCACCTGTATCACCTGACATCCTGCTTTGCCTTTAGGGGATGCCAGCAATTGTCTAATGAATAGAAAGGCGGGTCTTCCTGAATTTTGCAAACAGCCTGCAGTAAGGGCAGAGGTACAGTCTCACATAGGAGGATTTTTAATTTTCAAAAGCTTAGTATAAATTTAATTTTTCACAAAAACTTAAAATCTTGGATGGCTCCCAGGCTCTTCTTTATGTATCCGTGTAAGTGTTTGAAAAATAGTCAGTACCTGCTGCATTCGTACCAGTCCAAAGGGTGGACACTGTTGTCTGGACAAAGGAAGGCTCTGGAGCACAGATTGCTGGAATACACTCATTGAATGAAAACCTTGACCTTTGTGTGTCTCAAGCGAATGAACTGACGTCAGGCTGCTGACCACGTGAAAAGAGGGGGAAGAGGAAATAAGGGTGCA
This sequence comes from Bubalus kerabau, assembly GCF_029407905.1. Classification (NCBI taxonomy): domain Eukaryota; kingdom Metazoa; phylum Chordata; class Mammalia; order Artiodactyla; family Bovidae; genus Bubalus; species Bubalus kerabau. The sequence goes on from NC_073627.1 coordinate 120,878,852, forward strand.
GCCTCTGGGTCAGCAGGCTGTGGGAGCCATGACCGGCCAGTCTTGATTAAAAGCCAAGTGGACAGAAAAGTGTCTTTCAGGCCTTGGGAAATCTGTGTAAGGCTTGGGGGCCTTATGCTCCTTTGGATTCTCCAAACTGTACCTCTTCCCCCAAACTGATTTTAAAGTTTTATTTTTCTCTTTCAAAATTTGACAACACATAATCACGTTAACACCACCCAAGTGAGAAAAAGCAGATTTATTTTCACATTGCATGTTGACCTCCTGACACTGCGTTGTGCCTAGCACTGCAGTTCTTTGTGTGCATGAGAAATAATACTGTGTTCTGTTCCCTGCTAGTCTATGTTTATCTAAATATCTGATGCAGTCTCATCACAGCTTAGCAGGTCTGGGAGGCTTGGCAAACTCTTAGGTAAACTATGTGATACAGCAAATAATTATTCCCTTCTCCCTTTTGAGCTTAAGGAGCCAATAAGACCCATAAAATGGACAAGCCCCATTGACAGAGGTCTAATTTGGCTGAAGGCACTTGCAGGTATAACCTTGAATCACTCTATGATTAATGTTTGTTGTGTCACGTTCTTTGGAAGGAAAATAAAATGAGGAAGACTTTCTTCACATTTGATCAGAATGCACATAATTAAAAAGTAAAATGCTACTGCATCTGCAAAGAAATCAGTCACTTTAATTGGAAGGAAGATTCCTTCCCTCTGTTAGTAATTGGGCTTTTGGTAATTTAGAATCAGAATCCATGACAGTTTGTGATAAATTGGCTCCTTTTGGGCTAAAGAAGGTAAGAAGTTCTAATTACCCTTGGATCATTCCAGAGTAGATGGAAAAAGCTTGATCAAAGAGATGTTGGGAGAGAGAGAGAAGAGCTAGCAGTGAGCAAAGATTTATTGAATTTCTTTTTAAGAAGATAAAGAATAAAATAGTTCATTTGATGTGACAAAAACTATAGCTTGTGGTATTTGAAATCCCAGAGATGTAAATTTGATTTTCTAAGAACTGGGTATATTAGAAAAAGTTTATAGACAAAGAGGTTCTATAGTTAGGTTATAGAAATTTGCCTTGTTTACTTGTTAGCACATGAGAATATTGATGACATTGGACTTCACTTGGGGAAAGTATGGAATTTGTACTTTGAGTGTTTAAACATATAAGTAATTGGCACTAAGTATAAGGAAGTATACATTATTTTATTCAAATGAAAGCATACTTTAAGTTGGTAGAAATATCCTCAGAATACAAATCTACTGACTCAGTGCCTGTTGATATTCTAGCCTTTGTTTCTCTTCAGATTGCCTAACAATACCTGAAGGATAGTCTGGATCTTGGGTTGATGCATTTATTTTGAATTCTGTGTATTTATTTTATATCAGTTGAATTCCATCACTCAGTCATGTCCGACTCCTTGAGACCCCATGAACCGCAGCATGCCAGGCCTCCATGTCCATCACCAACTCCTGGAGTCCACCCAAACCCATGTCCATTGAGTCGGTGATGCCACCCAACCATCTCATCCTCTGTCGTCCCCTTCTCCTCCTGCCCTCAATCTTTCCCAGCATCAGGATCTTTTCAAATGAGTCAGGTCTTTGCATCAAGTGGCCAAAGTATTAGAGTTTCAGCTTCAACATCAGTCCTTCCAATGAACATTCAGGACTGATTTCCTTTAGGATGGACTGGTTGGATCTCCTTGCAGTCCAAGGGACTCTCAAGAGTCTTCTCCAACACCACAGTTCAAAAGCATCGATTCTTCGGCTCTCAGCTTTCTTTATAGTCCAACTCTCATATCCATACATGACTACTGGAAAAACCATAGCCTTGACTAGAATCTGAATGGTATAATGGGTATTAATCAAGAAAAGAGGTTATGGGGATTTCCCTGGAGATCCAGTGGTTAAGATTCTGAGCTTCCAGTACAGGGGGCACAGGTTTAATTCCTGGTTGGGGAACTAAGATCCCACATGCCACTTGACAGAGTATATAAATAAATAATAAAAAAAAATCAATCATTAAAAAAAGGAAAGAGATTACCTTTCTTAGTTTCCAAGAAACCTTGGTTACCAAGATTACCTGTGGTTACCAAGGGGGAAGAGAGGGTGGGATCAATTGGGAGATTGGGACTGATATATATATATACAATTGGTTCTATATATAAAATAGATAACTAATGAGAACCTACTCTATAGCACAAGAACTCTACTCAATCCTCTGTGGTGACCAAACTGGGAAGGAAATCTAAAAAAGAGGGGATGTGTATACATATAACTGACTGACTTTGCTGTATAGTGGAAACTAACACAATATTGTAAAGCAGCTATACTCCAATAAAAATTAAAAAAAGAAAAGGGATTAGGGAGAGATGAGTGATGTGCGCATTTGGGGGACATTTATTATTTTACTCTGTCTTAGGAGAGTTAATGTGTGATATTCAAGACATTGTACAGAGGCCAAAGTTACAAGCGGCTCAAGGAGGATGACTATAGGAAGGCACCAGCTGACTGGCTGCTGCTGCTGCTGCTGTTGCGTCAGTCGTGTCCGGCTCTATGCGACCCCATAGGCGGCAGCCCACCAGGCTCCTCTGTTCCTGGGATTCTCCAGGCAAGAATACTGGAGTGGGCTGCCATTTCCTTCTCCAGTGCATGAAAGTGAAAAGTGAAAGTGAAGTCGCTCAGTCTTGTTCGACTTTTAGCGACCCCATGGACTGCAGCCCACCAGGCTCCTCTGTCCATGGGATTTTCCAGGCAAGAGTGCTGGAGTGGGGTGCCATTGCCTTCTCCCAGCTGACTGGAGGTGGACACAAATGAGTACCCACCATTGGCCCACTTCTGGGGCCTGAGGTCCACAGGGCTAGAGCTGGGGTAGAGAAAGTTCATTAACTAGGATGGAAGAAGTAGATAAATATATAAATAACTGGTATGGCAGCAGAAGTGTGTACTTGCTGGATTTCTACTGAATGTACCCCATTCCTCTGGGCCTCTTTCCACTATCTACTGACCACCTAACCTTCCTAAGTGATACTAATAAACATTGACTAAACGTATAGATGACTATGTTGATAGCAAGGGAAAATCATCTCATTCATGCTTGGTTGGTACTGACAGACAGTTTTGCCCCAGAGGAAATTGGCAAATGGTTTCCCAGATTCTGCAGAGCATCTGAGACATTGATTCTCAACTAGAGGCTTCTGGAATTTGAATCAGCATCTGCCTGGAGTTTGAACATTGTGGGGACTCAGCCTGGAGATACATACTAATTCCATTGTAGAATATTGGAAGCCTATACGGAGTAATAAACTCACAGTTGTGTTTTGTTTGAACCATTTAATACCTATTAACTCAATGGCCACATTAAAAAATCATGAGATGAGGCATTAATATTTTGAGTCTTTTTCTTGAAGGGAAGAACATCTGGGCCTGCACTTCAGTGTGGACATTTGTCTGGAGCCAGTAGAGGCTGCCTGTTCAGATCATGTGCTCTCATTTGCCTTTCTTCTACCTTGCCTTCTTTTTCACATTTGTTACCCCTTGGTCTTTGGGTGTTGGGTCTGAAAATAACACAATTTATGCTTTCTATTAGAAAACCTTCCCAAGGTAAAAAGAGTAAGAGGATTCTTGCCATCACCCTTCTTGCCCTTTCTACCATTTTAACCCCAGTGGCAGGAGCACAAATTTTCCAGCTGTGTGAAGGACTCAGAACTGAGTCAGAGCAATCCTCAAACTGGCTGAAGTTAGCCTGTTAGCTCTGTGCAGGCTGAAAGCATTAAATAATCATTTCTAGTTACACCTTCTGTTATTTCCCTTTGGTATACAGCTTCCTCCTCCAAGTTCCTCTCCTACAGTCTGAAAGCCTGGCCCAGAGCTAACCTAGGAGCCTCCACTTGGATAAGTAATTGTCATTAGCCTCCTTTTAATCTCTTAAGCATCTCTCCTGTTTAGGGCTGAAGTTAAGTCCCATATGATTTCAAATAAAAACTCCCATCCTTAAGTCACTCATCCATTCATCCAAGTTTACCTATTTATTTAGCAAATTGGGGAATCTTACTGAAAAGATCATTCTCCTCAAGTGATTTGGAGCCTAGTAGGGAAATTAAAATGTGAATATATAGGGACTTCCCTGGTGGTCCATTGGTTAAAACTCTGTGCTTCCAATGCAGGGGACACAGGTTTGATCCATGGTGGGTTAACTAAGATCTATATGCCATGCATTACGACCAAGAAATAAATAAGAATTAAAAAGTAATTAATTAATTTTAAAATGTGAACATGAATTGCCATACTCTGATAGGTAGGTTTGCAGATAAAATACAGGATGGCCAATTTAATTTGTATGGTTTATTTGTTAAAGCTGATAACCCCGCTGCTGCAGCTGTTTAGTCACTCAGTCATGTCCAACTCTTTGGACCCCATGGACTGTAGCCCACCAGGCTTCTATGTCCATGGGATTTCCCAGGCAAGAATGCTGGAGTGGATGGCCATTTCCTTCTCTGGGGGATCTTCCTGACCCAGAGATTGAGCCCAAGTCTGGTTGGCAAGTGAATTCTTTATCACTGAACCACCTGGGAAACTCTAGCTAACCCTATCACCGGGGAAAGCGTTGGGCACAAGGGGATACATGTAGGGAGATCAGGGAAAGCTTCCCGGAAGCACTTCCATCAAGGCCAACATGAGAGGGGTTAAGTCAAAAGAGGTGGAAGACAGGGGAGTGTTCTGTGAAGAGAGAATAGCATGTGTTAATTTCTGGACTTGAGGGCTGCCCCAGGAAATTCTGGGGGGGCGTGGTTTAGGATGTGGGAGTGGTTCAGGATGTGGGTGTGTGGAGGGTTTAGGACCGTGTCAGGGAGGGGAGATCAGAGATGCAGCAAAGACCTGCCGTGGAATCTGGACTGGATCCTAAGCACAATAGGCCAGCCACTGTAGGACTTGAAGCAGCAGAGTGAAGTAAAATGTTCATTCAAGAAAAATCCTTCTGGCTGGAGTGTAGTGACTAATTAGAAGAGGGAGTCTGGAGATGGGAGAAAGGAGAGCTGCGCCCAGTGCAGTAACAATTGTGAGTGAGGGTAGCTGTGAGGGACAGAGGACTGGATAAGCTACTTAGAGGAAGGATCATTAGATGTGGGAGGTGGAGGGGAAGAGAGAGGTCAAGTATGAAGATGGTTCCACCAGTGGGACAGGAGAGGCAGGGAGATTGAGGATTGTGCTGCCATCTTTCTGTTTGTCTCAGACCTGCTCCCTGCCTTTCCACTGCTCTGCTCCATGTCACAGGGCTAATCCTGCAAACCCCACCTTCCAGACTTTCTCGCCAACTCTTGTCCAGGTAGGTTCAGCCAATGGAAAACATTGGCTGGAGGGTGGAGAGCCTGGGGATGGGAGAAGGCAATGTATTTTCCCCTCCCCATCCTGCTCTCTATTGGGGCACCTGCAGCAGGGCTGGTGGGTGGCTGCTCAGTTCTGAGGCCCTCTGTCTCCCAGGCAGCCACTACCTCTGTCTCCCAGCTTCTACCTCATAGGTGGCAACACCACTTCTTTCTCTGTCCCCCAGCTCAGCAGAGGGGTGGCTGAGGCTTCCTCTGGTGTGACTCTGGATGGTCCCACCATCCTCTTTGGCCTTTTAGCTTTCTCATCACCATATGAAATTTCCCGTATTGAACTGATTGTCCTGGGTTGTTTTTCTGAGTGTACATTTGACAGACTTATGAGCCATTTAAATGGAGATGTTGAACAGGATGCAATATGTGGATTTAAAGCTGCGGAGAGAGAATGGTCTTTGATGGAGACAGACTTAGATGGTAATTGAAACTAGGGGAGAGGATGAGCTTCCGTGGGAAGATACAGCATAGAGGATGAAGAGCAGAGAGCCTGGTGCAGAGCCCCAGAAAAACCCCCAAAAAGCTCAGCTCAGAAAGAGACTGAAAAGGTGCAGAGAAGGGGAAACCTATTGGGAGGGTTGGGTGGCACAGAAACTAAGGAAAGAGACTGTGAAGTAAGAGATATCGTAGAAGGGAAGGCGGGGTGAATCGGGAGATTGGGGTTGACATATATATATATACACTACCATGTGTGAAATGGGTAACTAATGACCAGGGAGCTCAGCTTGGTGCTCTGCGGTAACCTAGAGGGCATGAGATGGGGGGCAGTGAGAAGATCCAAGAAGGATGGGATATATGTATACATATAGCTGAGTTACTTCGTTGTATAGCAGAAACCAACACAACATTGTAAAAAAATTATCCCCCTCCACTCTCCCCCAAAGAGACATGGTTTAATATATAACTTGGCTTGGAGGTCACAGAGGTAAGGATTGAAAAGTAGTCCCTGGGCTTGTCAATAAAAAAAATCATTGGGGACTTCAAGGAGAGCAGTTTCATGAGTAGTGGGGCAGAAACCAGATCGCAGTGGGCAGAAGTGAAGATGGGAGGGGAACGGGGGGCAAGTGAAGAAATCCAATGGCAAAGGGAAAGAGGAGAGAGGTGGATAGAAGGATGTGAGAACAGGCTGGAGAACAGTGTTCCCTTGTGGCTTTTTAGCTCTGGATGAGTGGGGCTAACAGAGCAAGAGAGCACTAAGATGTAGGAAGAGGGGCTCACTCCTGAGCCCAAGGAGGTTGCTATCTTCAGCTCCCACCAGCTGGGTGTCCTCTTTCTCTAGCATTCCATGTAGGCTGTGGAGGTTCCCCCTGGACTCTTTTGGATCAGCCCTTCTTGATCCATTCATTCTTTTCTTACTTCTCAGCACATCTGGGTCATACATTATGTGAAGACAAATAAATCATTACTGATGGTCAATTTTCTTGAAAAATCCCCCAGGAGTGTAGCATTTTGGAGAACTACATATTGTTTCACAAAAAGTCAAAGAAGCCCATTTTTGCCTCTACCATTGAGAGAGATTGCTATTTCTTGGGGAACCTGATGAAGAAGGTGACTCACACTTAGGAATAATCTTGCTTGAAAAGTGCAAAAGGTGAGCGACTTTGGCTATGAGAGGCCTCCGAGGCCTGAGTCTTCCTGAGAGATGGCAGTTCCACAGCTCCTATTTCCCTCTGACCCTGGGCTATGAGCTCATCAAGTGAGATGTAATTAAAATCACTGACATGATTGAAATGGTAATTCTGTTCTCTCTCTTTCATTCAGAGCAAGTTTAATGGAATTTGTATAAAATATATGGGTGAAATATCCATACAATAGAGCTTGGCTATATCCTCATGGTTCTCCTTCCCTTTTGCATTTTCTGCATCTGCCCTCACCAGCTGTTCAGACTTAACCACACAGAATCAATCCACCCAGGTGGTCCACTGAGCATGTCTTCCCCCTTCTCATCTGGTCATTATTGTCAACTTGCTCTCCACCACTGCCTCCTGCTGCTGCTGCTGCTGCTGCTAAGTCACATCAGTCGTGTCCGACTCTGTGCGACCCCATAGACGGCAGCCCAGCTGTTAGTTCTAGGGAAGTTGGTTCACTTTGAGCAAGTAACTGTTAGCTCCATGGACAGTTTGGAAGTGACTTGGGAGCCTGAATGGGCCTGCCCTGGGTTAATTATACCAATGAGGTTTCAAGGAGAAGGGAGGAGCAACTGGTCTGCAGAGACCCAGCAGTTCTGAGACACATGCTCTTAGCTCCACAGGTAACTCCATATGCAGTCTTACTTTTTGGTTCTCTCTTGACTCCATTCAGGTTTCTGCTCTTTTTTTCATTTGGGGAGAAAAATGAAAAGTACCAGCCCAGGGGTAGCCTCCAAATGCCTCCTACTTCTGAGCCCTACATAAGCTTATATATCCATTTGCTCGGTTGCCCAGGCATTCGTGATAACAAGTTGAGTGGTTTCTTCCCTAGGCCATCTTTCCTGGCATCCTTCCTTGGTGACACGTTGGAGGAGGTCACTGAGGGGATGTGACCACCAGCTGACCAGAGAGCTTGACCTGGGCGATCAAGGACTCCTCACCCCCTCCCCTGACCTTGGATTATACATTCTGCCTACCACTGCTACAGTGGGAGTGGGAACCATGTTGAAGGATGCAGCCATTTGTTTTTAATTAATTAATTAATGTGGCTGTGTTGGGTCTTACTTGTGGCACATGGGCTTTAGTTGCCTGTGGTATGTGGGATCTTACTTTCCTGACCAGGGATTAAGCTGTGTCCCCTGAAATGGAAGGTGGAATCTCAACCAGTGGACCGCCAGGGAAGTTCCAAGGACACTGCCTTGAGACAGTAATGTGTTATTGAGGCCATCTGGACAGTAAACGTGACTGAACCCTGTTAAAGTCTGTATGTAAACTCAAAATTCTGGCAGGTGGGTGGCGAGATCTATTTGTCTTTTGGCTGACAAAAACAAGTCTTGTTGACTGAATCTGGATCCCCTGCATTGTAGGCAGATTCTTTAAAATTCTCAATCGGTTTCAGTGAGGAAACACTTGGTAACAAGTGCTGTCTTTCCAGGGCTTCCCAGGTGGCGCAGTGGTAAAGAATCTGCCTGCCGATGCAGGAGACACAAGAAATGTGAATTTGATCCTTGGGTTGGAAGATTCCAAGAGATGCGGGTTCAGTCCCTGGGAAGATCCCCTGGAATAGGAAATGGCAACTCCAGTATTCTTGCCTGGAAAATTCCCTGGACAGTGGAGCCTGGTGGGCTGCAGTCACCAAGAGTCAGACACAACTGAACACTCATATACTTTGTCTTTCTAAATGAGTCGCTCCTTTACTGACATTGCTCCTCATGCAAAATTTATAAGGTTTGCCTATATGTATATGCAAAATAATATTGTGTATATTTTGAGAAATAAATTGACAAGCCTCTTTTTATCTTTCACACACCTTAAAGATTTTATAGAGGAAGTAAAAGTGTCCAAATTTGTGAGAAATTGGAATAATCAAGAGTTACCTATATGGAATGCTGCTAATGATGGCAATTCACACTAGAGTACTTTTCATCTGAGACACTTAGGGTCTGTTAACAGATTAAAAGTACTAAAAGACACTGATGTAGAGAATTTTTATTATCTTGTGCTCTGAAAACTTGGATTTTCATTGGTTTGAATGGGCCTGAAAATACATTTTTATTACTAGAGGCATAGAAGCCTCTAGCAGTGTTTTTAATAAAGCAAGGAGAGTTATAAGCAATCATCTGATGGCGGGTAAATGTACCATACTCCATTTTAAGAAAAATACAATATAAAAGTCTCAACATGGAAGGAAATCTTTATATGATCTTTTAAAAAAAACTTCAAGAAAAATAAAGACATGAAACTATATTAAATTTAAAGCCAGTGACTTATAAGCAAGCAAAGCAAAGACAGTCTGATTAAAGCTGTTGCATTGTTCCGGTATTTTTTTATGTCTCACCCATTTCTGTGACCTTTTTAGAACCGAAGCTTTTAGGACACAGAGAACAACTTCATCTTGATGTAGGACTGAGCAAATGCACAGAGAGGTTCTCAATAAATAGGCATTAAATTATAAGTCCAGAAGGGGCTTTGAGAGGCCTGCTCTTTACTCCTTGATAGAACTTTTTAACCAGCCCAGAAAAGTAGATTTTTTTCCTTTAAACCACAGAATTCAGAGATTCCACAGTGAGAACTTCTCACATTTTCCTTGTGGTCTGCTGTGGCCATCTATGGAACTGTGTGACCTCTGCGTGGGGACCCTGACTGCCCCACTGATCCACAGTCTGAATTGCTGTGCTCAGGGACCTACGTCTTTGGGGCTATGTCTTTTGGGGCTACGTCTTTTGGACCTACGTCTCTTGGTTCAAGTGAGGCTTGGTCACTTTCTTTTATGGAATCTTGGGTGCTTGACTCTCTGACTCTCAGTCTCACTTGCAGGTTCTGGGAGGATTAAATAAACTTGTGTGATAACCAAGTGACTGAGGAAGAATAGGCACAGAATGAATCTTCACTTCCTTTTAATTGACTGCAGAGAAGAACATAACCCAGGGGATGAGACTCCAGTTCCGCGCCTCTCAAACTTTAACATGGGTATGCCTCTCCCGTGGATCTTGTTAAATGAAGGTTCTTAAGCAGCAGTTCTGGAGTGGGGACTGGATTCTGTATTTCTAACAAGCTCCTAGGTGCTGGCGACATTGCTGGCTTTCTCCACCTCTGTGTGATCTTAGGCATATTATTGAACCTCTCTGGGCCTGTTTCTCCATCAGAAGCATGAGGATACTCAGAATCCCTCTTTTAGGGGCCATGATGGGGGTTCAGCGACATATAGATGGATGCATGGACACATGGTGGACACCCAGTGTGTGCTACCGTAGCTCTTACATGTATTAGGAGATAGGTATTGTTAGAAAGATAAGCTGTCAACAGGACTGAATAGTCACTAAAACAAAAGCTTCTACAAAAATGTCAGCTTCTTTCCCTCCTGCTTCTTGGACACACAGGAGAGAAATGGGTGGAGTAAAATCTCCACGAGGGGCCTGTTGCCTCCAGGAAACAGGGCCAAGGGACTGCTTCAAGGGTCAGTATGTTGGTCCCTGTCACTCCAGTCCTTTCTTTGATTTCTTCCCCTTACCCTCTGTGGGTGGATTCGCCTCTTATTGCAAAAACAGAGAGATGGGAACATGCATGAAAACAAATCTATGCATACTTGGAAACTTCACCACTTTTTAAATCGAAAAACTCCCGACCAAGAGGAAAGAGCCTATTCAGGATAGACTTTAATTGGCCATTAATGCGCTTACCGGGTGGTGGAAATCGCTTGGCCTTTGGCTTCGGACCATGCCGGGCACCCATGGCAGGCATTAATAGCCCATTAATGCACACCCTGTCACTGCTTTATTTCCTAATTAATACTGCCTGCTTTAGGGATAGGGGAACACAGCTATAAAATTGTTTTATCTATTCCTTCAACAGAGAGAAAAAAATGTTATCAACACCTCATGCCTTGTCACATCAATGGCTGAACTAGAAAATCAGAAGGATCAGCATAGGTTTTGTTTTCTTAGTCCTTACCTCAGGGAGGAGAAAGGTCAGTCTCAAACCCAACCCTGAACTTAGGTCAGGAAGCCCTCAGGTTCCTTATAGTATCTCAGAAATATGGAAAGTAGAAAGGAATGATAAAGTGTAGGGCTCGTTAGCCTCATTTTCCTGTGACACTTGAAGAGAGGGAGGGAGGAGAAGGATGACCGTGGGCAGTTGGGCAGGTTGTGCACTATACAACACCACAAATGTAGAATGCTCACATATATTATTATGACAACTTCCTGACAGAGGGAAATAGTGTCTTGAGGAAGTATCTTTTTCTGTTTCTCATAGATAGAGAAGTGCTTCTCAGTGGGAGTGATTTTTGTCTCTAAGAGGATATTTGGCAATGTCTGGAGACATTTCTGGTGGTCATAAGTGACTGATGTCTTACTGGCATCTAGTGGATAGAGGACAGGGATGCTACTAAGTATCCTTCAGTGCCCATGGAAGAACTGCATGACAAAGAATGACCTAGCTCAAAATGTCACTAGAGCCAGGGCTGAGAAACCCTGGTCTGGAGGATGAAGGTGAACCTCCCTGACTCTGGCATTTTTTCTTTGCTTACCATGGAGAAATGACTACTGGAGAGGGAATGAGCCAATTCTGATTCTGCCTCCAGCATGCTCCAGCAGCTTATATGTAGTACACCACTTACGTACATGGCCAACATGCCTGGAGGAGCCCAGGGATATCGGATGGCAAAGCTGTGGATCAGGGTGACAGCCATCGTGGGAAAAGTCTTCCTGCCTCCACGCCCTCAGTTCACCAGGCCCAGGTATCTCTTCCTTCTGTCCAGGGGTCTCTGGGATGAACCAGCTTTCCTTGTCTCTCCAAAGCTCCCCAAGTAAGTCTTGAATCCTTGTCTCTCAAGAGTGGGGCACAGTATCCTAAGATTTACCTTCCATGCTGCCCCCAAAAACAGTTTTGGAAGGATGGTCCTTCCAAAGTGGATGATCAATTGGGGAACATAGGCAGAAAATTGGGACAAAACAGAGAATTCCTATACTGGTGACTGGGTTCAAATTCCAGCTTTTCCACATGCCAGATGGATGACCTTAGGCTTTCACTGAACCTCTCTGTGCCTCAGTTTTCTTATCTGTAAAACGGGGATGAAAATGACAGTGCTATGGCCCCTCACAGGGCTATGGTGAGGATCGAGTTAGTGTTTGGAAACTATTTGCATGCGGCAAAATCCATGTAATTGGTAGATATTCTGGCCTCTTTCTATACCCATTTTTTAATTATCTGTATTAGTTTGCTAGGGCTGCCATAACAAAATACCACAGTCTGGGGAGTTTAAACAACAGAAATGTATTTTCTCACAGTTCTGGAGGCTGGAAATCCAAGGTCAAAGTGTCAGCAGCGTTGGTTTCCTGAGGCCTCTGAGGGACCAGGCTTCTCTCTTTTGCTGGCTGAGGGCTGCATTTGCCTCTTGTTCTCACATGGTCTTTAGACTCCGGGCAGGCCTGGGGGTCTCTGGGTGTCCTAATCTCCATTTCTTACAAGGACACCAGTCAGATTGGATTGGGACCCATATTAATTACCCCTTTGAAGGCCTTATCTTCCAGTATAGTCATATGCTGAGGTACTGTAGTTTAGGGCTTCATCATATGAATTTGAGGGGACACAAATCCGTCCATAACACCTGACAAGGACCTTATAAAAAGAACAACATGATTCTGAATGTTTAACTGTGATACTGAGTGAAAAGAAAGCCAGGAAGAACCTTGGGGCCATTATGCTAAGCGAAATTAGTTAGAAAAAGACAAATACCCTATGATCTTACACATATGTAGAATCATGAGAGCTGAGCTCATAGAAACAGAGACTAGATTGGTGGTTGTCAGAGGTGGGTGTTGGGAGGGGTGAAGGTGGTCACAAGGTACAAACCTACAGTTATAATGTGAATATGTACTGGACATTTAAAATACACACAATGACTACAGTTAATAATACTGTTTTTTAATTTGAAAGTTGTTTCCAGTGGTCATGTATGGATGTGAGAGTTGGACTGTGAAGAAAGCTGAGTGCCAAAGAATTGATGCTTTTGGACTGTGGTGTTGGAGAAGACTCTTGAGATCCATCCAGTCCATTCTGAAGGAAATCAGCCCTGGGATTTCTTTGGAAGGAATGATGCTAAAGCTGAAACTCCAGTACTTTGGCCACCTCATGCGAAGAGTTGACTCATTGGAAAAGACTCTGATGCTGGGAGGGATTGGGGGCAGGAGAAGGGGACGACAGAGGATGAGATGGCTGGATGGCATCACTGACTCGATGGATGTGAGTCTGAGTGAACTCCAGGAGTTGGTGATGGACAGGAAGGCCTGGCGTGCTGTGATTCATGGGGTCACAAAAAGTCGGACACGACTGAGCAACTGAACTAAACTGAACTGAAGAGAGTACATCTTAGAAGTTCTCAACACAAGAAAAAAACTGTAACTCTGTGAGGTGGTACATGTTAACTAAACACATTGTGGTAATTATTTTGCAATTTATAACATGTAAGTTACTATGTTGTATACCTAAAACTGATTCAATATTATATGACAACCATATCTCAGTAAAATGGGGGTGATCATATATCTCAGATTTTTCTGGAAAATCATGGTTTCAAAAATTATGTCTTCCTGTCCACTTAAGAACATTTGTATTTTTCATAAGTCAACTTCCAAAATTTGGTTCAGAAATCATGGTCATGGTGCCTACCAGGCTAAGATGGCAACTGAGAGGGGTGAGAAAGACATAGCAGGTGACAAGTGGGCAAAGTCAGAAACATGGAGGAGGAAAGAAAAAAGAAAAAGGCCCAGAAGATCCATAACTTTAGAGCAAATTCCCTAATAATAATAGTTTACTGTGGCAGCAAGGCCTAGCCTCTGGTTTACTGCTAAATCTATCCTTCAAGTCGCGCAGCAGTTGGAACACTTAATACAAAATTTCCTAGTTGTAAAATGGAAACATTAATAGCTGCTTTTTCCTGTTTGAAGGTTATTTCAAAAAGTAATGTTAATATCAATAAAGCCCTTTATAAATGAACTCAAGAAACTTGGAAAGTATTACTTTTTTTCCCCAATCACTCTTTATAGCTACTAGGCAGTAATGACTCTGTTTGTACTGAATCCTGAATGTGTCTGCATCCTGGAAATACTGCAGTGATCATCTTCACATCTGCAAAACATTCCTGCACCAGGCAGGTAAACGCTTGTGGCTCAGCTCTTGGGCCTCCTCTAGGAGCTACTGCCTGTGAGGGTGCTGATACACGTCAGGGCATCTACAACAGTCTTTGTGCTGCTGTGCTCAGTCACTTTCACTTTTCACTTTCATGCATTGGAGAAGGAAATGGCAGCCCACTCCAGTGTTCTTGCCTGGAGAATCCCAGGGACGGGGGAGCCTGGTGGGCTGCCGTCTATGGGATTGCACAGAGTCGGACACGACTGAAGCGACTTAGCAGCACCAGCAGCAGCAGCAGCAGCAGCAGCTTAGTCGCTTCAGTCGTCCGACTCTTTACGACCTCATGGACTGTAGCCCACCAGGCTCCTCTGTCCATAAGGATTCTCCAGGCAAGAATACTGGAGTGGGTGCCATCCCCTCCTCCAGGGGATCTTCCCAACCCAGGGATCGAACCCGGGTCTCCTGCACTGCAGGCAGATTCTTAACTGTCTGAGCCACCAGGGAAGCCCTTTGGCAAAGGCCTATTTAGGTTACTTCACTGAAGGCCTAAGCCTAATTGGACAGCAGACCCTGAGTAGAAAGAACAATGCACTTGTCATTTGGCAAAAACTCCTCCAAATATAAACAGATACAAGCAAGCAATCTCAGTGTGAAGGGTGATTAGAACGTGACTTGTATTTTGGACAATAAACTATATTTATGATAGTCTCCAGGTTATTAAGTATCTCTGCTGTCAAGGAAAACTGGGGCTATTAACTTCTTCAGATAGAACCAGAGGGAAGAGCAATCATTTCTTTTATAAGCAGAAGGGAAGGTTCTGCTCAATAAAGATCAATTAAACATCTCTGTTAAAACACTGCTTGGAGCTGGTGCCAATAGAAATTCCACTGTATTAACCAGTACTCCCTCCAGCCTTCCCACCTCTGGGGAAAATTTTAAGAGGACACTGGCTATTGCAAGCTCTATAAGGTGACAGGCACTCTCACATCTGTGGCTGAATGATCTCTGATGTTGAGTGACTTTTCATGCATTTAGCAGGGGTACTCCCAGAGGATGGCAGGCAAATCAAGCACTCCTCTGAATTCAGATGAGCCCCAGTCATCCTCATGAGGGAGTGAAAAAAGAATATAACAATAGGTACCTTAAAAATGATGTGGCAGTCCAAACTCATAATTCCCAGGGTACAGGAAGAGTTTTGGAGGCCCTCAGGGAATATCCATTAAATAAAGAAAACCCTCCACAATCTCCACCAACATCTCACACTTACCACCTCATTCTTGTCCTTTAAAATACAGCCTGCTTCTTACACTTTGGCTTAGACTGCATCCTCTCATGTAAATTCCATCATTTCTTGCTTTCTGAGCTCCCATATGGTTTTCTTACACTTCAGTTATAATACCTGCCTGACAGTTAATTTTCCAAACATCTGTCCCTCATCCAAGATGTAAACTTCTTATCTATCTTTTCATCCCTGATCACTAATTGACCCCCCCCCCCATATGCGGTTTGATGCTTTGCATATGGCAGGCATGTTGAAATAAGCCTGCAAGTTGGTCTTGGGTAAAGATTATTGCAGTCAGTATCTTGATAATCACAGTCCTGAAAGGTGGGCTGTATGCACTGGCCTGAGCCACATGAGAATTCAGACAGAATGAATGAAAATGGATCTAGAGGGACACATCTATCTACATTTAAACCCAGAAGTTATTGGACTTATTGGGTTCATAAAAAACTTTGTCTTGGTTTTCCCATAACATGTTATGGAAAAGCCTGAATGAACTTATTGGCCAATCCAATAAAAATCCCCAGCAGTAGTTCCGACATCAAAGTCTTGGACCTCCCTATAATAGTTTTCTATTGCTGTGTAACAAATTAGTACAAACTTAGCAGTTTTCCATATATAACTTTATCAACTCATAGTTTCCATAGGTCAGAAGTCCAGACATGATATGACTGAATTCTCTGCTGAGCTGGGAGTCTCACCTGATGATGTCAAGGCCTTGCTCAGGGCTCCAGTTCTAATCTGGTGTTCAATGTCTGCATCCAAGCTCACACTTCTTGGAAGAACTTATTTCTTTATGGTTGTAGGATGGAGAACCCTTTTCTTTTCTGGCTGTCAATGAGGGTGCTCTCTCAGCTTCTAGAGGTTAACCATTACCCTTGCCCCATGCCCCCTTCCATAACTACCACCAGCAATGGAGACTCTTCCTTTATGCTGAATCCTCCTCTCACAGTAATTCTCTCTGACTTCTCTACTTCAGAATTCTAGACTCAAGCTTAAAGGGCTCACTTGATTTGATCAGGGCCATCAGGGTGATTTTGATCAACTAATTTGGGATCTTAATTTCCATCTGCAAAGTCCCTGCAAAGTGACACTTAAATGGAGATGCAGATGTAGGGATCGAACTTGTGGGCACAGCGGGGGAAGGAGAGGGTGGGATGAATTGAGAAAGAAGCATTGACCTACATACACTACCATGTGTAAAATAGATAGCCAGTGGGAAGCTGCTATATAATACAGGGAGCCTGGCCTGGTGCTCTGTGACAATTTAGGGGTGGGATGGGGGGTGGTGGTGGGAGGGAGGTTCAAGAGGGTGGGGATATATTCAAACATATAGTTATGACTGATTTGTGTTGCTGTAAGGCAGAAACCAACACAACATTGTAAAGCAATTATCCTCCAATTAAAAAATAAAAAAAAAATTAGGGCAATTGAATCTTTAGAGGAAGGTGTGTATTCAGCATGGGATGACCAACCCAGAGGCCATCTTAGAATTCTGCCTTCTGGACACACCAACATGCTGAAGTGAAAGCTTTGCTTTATCTGCATGTATCTGACTTAAGTCTTCCACTGTGTCATAAATTATGCAGACAGAGGAAGTCACAAACCTGCATCTGACATTAAAAGTGTTGCTCCCTGAAGAGGGCAGGAAGACATAACTTTGACTTTATCCCTTGATGAGAGCGATGTTTCATGGAGTTGGGGAGATTTTCATTGGGTCAATTGCCTGATTGAGACAGTCTTACTGAGTTGACAAATAGCAAGCATTAATGTCTCATTTTTAATGCTATGATGAATGGTCTATGAGAGGGGTCAGCAAACTGTAGCCAGTCACTCGTCTTTGTAACTAAATTATTGGACCACAGTCAGTCCTGTTCATTCATGAATCCTCTCTGGCTGCTTTTGCCTTGAGTAGTTGTGACGGAGAGCTAATGGCCCACAAAGCCAAAAATACTCCCCGGCCACGGCCAACTCCCCGGCTAAAACCATTGGCACAATCTTCTGATGATAAGAAACACTTGGATCATTTGTTAAAGCAGTGATTTCCGGGGCCATCTTGGAACCGCTGAAGAAGAATCTCGAGGGTAGAGGCTTTGGGAAGGTAGAGCGAACAAGTTTCCCAGGTGATTCTGATCACCAGGTCTCAGGTGTGCCTGCCTACCAGGCAAGGAAAGAGGCTTTACAGAAGCGGGGCTGGGCAGAGGCACGCTGCCTTCGAGAGCGCAGATCTGGCATTCCACCAGGTAAGTTACTTTTTGGTCTCTTTCCTCCGCTGAGAAATGAGGGTAATGGTGCCTCGTTGGCAGCGTGTGTATATATGTACATTGAGAGCCTAATTCAATGCTCAGTAGTGGTCACCCTCACTTAGAGGAGGGGCACCGTGTAAACCCAGTAGACCCGACTGTGGAAACAGCTCCTAAACAAGACAGGCCCAGCAGGGCTTTTCAGTAGTCCAGGGGTGTGTAGTCGTCTTCCTCAGAAAGAAAAACTCCCTTCAAGGAATCTCCCATTACCTTCAAGACAGTGTAAAGTCCTTTAGAACTCAATTGTCCTCAGAATAGAGTATAATGAGAGGTGATCAGTGGCTGTTTTAGGATATAGCTGAGTTTGCAAAGGAATGTTATAATTGAAAACTCTGGTACTTAGCAGAAGACACACACACATGCATATATAATTTTTTTCTGTTTCTGAGGTTAATGTTTTTTAAAAAAATCTTTGCCTGATGAGATCATGCAAATTCAGCTACCCGTGTAGCTGTTGAAAGATGGTTTTTCGATAAACTGCCCAGAAATCCCTGCAAGATACAGGACTCCAATAATAGTTCAGGTTACCAGGGAGTTTCATACTTTGCTAAAAGGGGGAAAAATCAATCTTGAATCTTTTAGTCCAGTGACTAAAGAATTGCTCCATTGATTTTGTTCAGCTACTTAGGTGGGTGTGCAATTGATCCTGATTTGATATTTAAAGTTTACTTTTTCTGGGAAGTATTAATTCAAACCTGGTAAGAGGGTAATGCTGTAATACTAGGCGCTGTTTAAAGCCACTTTGCACAGCTTGTGTAAGCATCCAAGATAGTTTCTCTTAACCTTTTCTTAAATATAGAACTTGAGTTTGTGTGCTTTTTCCTCTTTTTAACAGAAGAGGGAGGCAAAGGCTTGGTTAAACAGTGTACCTAAAACCCAGGCTAAAGGGAACTGAATCCATATTTTTAGAGGAACAGGTAAACAAGAAGAGGATGAATTCTACCAGATATGATTTAGGATTTTTTTGTGAAAGAAAGGGGAGAAAAAGCACAATTCGCAAATGAGTGTGCTTTGCTGATTAATTTTGAAACTTTTTAAAAAAGAAAGTACTAGTAGGAACTGAGAAAAACAAACCTTCAGAGGGCAGGGGGAGAGTTATTCTTCATTTTTACTAAATGCAGTGTTGGAATCATGCTGTGCCCTAAAATACAACTGGATGAACAGGGTAGTTCAGAGTCTGCCCAAATTAACTCCCTAAGCAAATTTCTAGGTCTACAGGCCACCTGGCTGAGCTCCAGGCTAGCAGCTAGTGATGCCATGTGATTTCCTTCTGCTCCTCTCAAGTGGAAAAGCTGGAAGTGCTGACCACCAATAGTTGCATGTACTCTTGCTGGGATGTCCAATTCTGGAAGATTCTCAGGCCAATGTCTCTTGGGCAGATGCCCTCCCCCCACCCCAAACTCCAGAAGAGTTCCTATGGCTCACACCTGGTACCAACCAGCAGCCAAGGACACTCCCGTGCTCAACGACCCCCGACCCCCTCTCCCACCCCACAGTCCCTCCTGAAAACCTGCTGCTAATAGAGAATTCAGAGGAGCTTTTCCTGCTGGGGTGGCCGTCTTGGTTAGAGGCTGCCTCTATCTTCTGTGGGTTCTGCCTCCTATGGTTTCCAAGGGGGCAGAAGGGAGATGCAGGGCCTTATTTGATGGGAGATATGAATATGTGGACTAGGTTCACTTCAGAGATTCATTTTTTCCCCTGATACATATGAGTGAATTTTTTTTTTTTTTTTTTTGCTTGTTTTGCCGTGTTTTCTGTGTGGGTGATATCATGGAAATACTTGGGGATGGTGATCATTGGAGTCAGCTGAACTGAGTTTAGTTTGCTGTCACTTAGCAGTGTGACCTTGGACAAGATTCTTAACCTTTCTGGTCTCCATTGGTAGAATGGAATTATCCCCTTCTCATTTTCCTCTAAGATTGTCATGAAGAGCCAGTGAAATATGTATATGAAAGTGCTTTTGGAATGGCAAGGTACTCTGTATACAGTCTGTGTGGCAGGTAACATCCCAGTTTGAATTTAAATGAGATTCAGAACTATGATTAACAAAGTAAGCAGAGACAGGAAGGGCTGAGGCAAGCAGGGTGGCTAGAGTGCTCAGTTAAGGAGGCACTCCCTCACGGGGAATTTAATATGTGGGCTCTGAACCAGCAAGATGCTGAGAGTCAGTGTCTCCTTAAGTTTTGCACCCTAGTCACCTCACTTCCCTCACCCAAATCCCCTGTCCTGAGTGAAGGTAAAATATCTACCTATTACAATTATAAATGTAATACACTCTCATTATAACTAGTGGACTTCTGTTATAACAAAGCCCACCAGTACCTAATTAAACTTGGCAGAGGTTAATGCTGGGACAACTTCTGGGATGTTCTTCCTTGCAATTTTTCAGACTGCTACAACCTTAAACTAGGCTTTTGTTGTCACCTCATGGGCAGCACAGAAATATGGGAAAGAAACACCAATCTTATCTCAAAACCTCATGCGTGTTTTAGATCTTTGCCATGGCTGTATTTGCAGACTCGGTGGAGGTCACACAGAATATGACACGTTAAAACATTCTTGAGCCCTACTTCACCTAGCTTTCTCTCCCATAAACCAAATCTTTAGTCACTGCTCCAGGATCTCCATCTCCCCACTGCTTCTAAAAACCCTAGGTATTTCTTTTCTTCCATCTTCTGGTTGGCTGCCTGCCTGCCTTCATTCACTACTTCCTCTTTCGTCTCTTCTTATGAAGATGAATACGGCCATTTGAAGACTCTTAACACTTGGATCTCTCTTACGGTTTCCCAGATCAGTTTCATAAAGGCTCTGAGTGTTCAGAGAATGGGGGTGAGGGAGAAAGGTTTTCAATAGTTCCATGGGTTTTGTTCCTGACATATAATATCAATATGTACACCTCCCCTCCCTTCCCCACACATTTTGGAAATTTGATCACACTGTCCCTAATGTTTTCTGACTGGCTTGTTTCACTTAAAGATGCATCTCAGAGGGACTTCTTGGTGGTCCATTAGATAAGACTCTGTGCTCCCAATGTAGGGGACCTGGGTTTGATCCCTGGTCAGGGAACTAGAACTTGCATGCCACAACTAAGACCCAGAGCTGCCAAATAAATAAATATTTTTTAAAAATGATGCATTGCAGAGATCTCCAGCAGTACTTACAAGTTGGCATCATTTTTGTTTCAACAGCTGCCTATATTCTACCTTGTCCACGTGTCATAACCCTTTCTGTACTGTACTAGGAGATGTGTGTTTCTCCTTTTTCACTTTTGCAAATAATCTGCAGTGAAAATCCTTTTACACCTTTTACTTCCTTGTGCACTTAGAGGTTTAATTTGCTGGGTCAAACAATGTGCATTTTGACAGCAGATTATGGAAAGGGTGATTGTGAGCACATCTTCGACTCTGTCCCTGGTGTATTTCTTCCTGATCAACCTCAACTGGATTCACATTCACATACAGTTTTCATTTATAGCTTAGGGGCTGTAAGTAAAAACGGAAAGAGTTGTTTTCCTAAAAAACTTTCAGTAAAATATTGCGTGTGGTGCTAATATGACTGCTCTGGGAATAGCAACTGGAAGGAAGAATGAGATATTCCCCATCTACCTGGTGACTCAGACGGTAAAGAATCTGCCTACAGTGCAGGAGACCCAGGTTTGATTTCTGGGTAGGGAAAACCCCTGGAGACAGAAATGGCAACCCACTCCAGTATTCTTGCCTAGAGAATCCTATGGATAAGGGAGCCTGGCGGGCTACAGTCCATGAGGTTGCAAAGAGTCAGCCACGACTGAGCAACTAATATATACTCTGTATAACACATCCTGCAGTTTTGGCCTGGCTGGAGTTAGAGGCCTTGGGGTGCTTGAAGGCTCAAGAGGCGAAGTCGTGCAAATGCATGCCCAGTGGCCAGCTGGAGAAGAGGACGGCTTTGTTTGCAGGTGCAGACCCCAAAATCCTTGAGATCGCCTAGAAATGCTTAGGGTGTATTTTACTGGAGGCTGATGTCCTGCATGAACAGCAGCGAGACTGGAGCCAGTGACATTTGGGTTATTGTTAAAGTGACTCCATGTGAAGCCATAGACTGGCGCCTGGGGCAGCGTAGGTTACTGTTGCTTTCAAGTGAATTTGCATTTTATGTCTCATGCAGTATCTACTCATATTAGAAAGAGATCGTGGCAATATACCAGGAGCAAGTCATTTCTAGGCAGTGTTTATTTGACTGCAGGGACCTCTGCCATAACTCTGTGGTCTAAAAGTTGGGAACTACTGAGATGAGATATTGAAAAGCTGAGTGCGAATGAAATCATTAACTCAATGTCAAGGGGGGTGTGTTCTTTAAAGGAATCCTGGGGTGAATTCTCACCATACTGAAGGAACACCCTGTTACTCCAACTAAAGATGCTAAAATGACTCCCTGATATAATAAATCAACTTCTCCAGGCAGCTTGTTACCCCTTCATAACGAGTAGCCACCCTATAATGATCCCTGTTTCCTGTGGCTCTGATCATGGCAGGTGCTGTCACCTCAATCAGCAAACAGGTTTATATTGGTTCCTAAATCATTTCTTCTGCTTTTGTACTTCCCTGAGATGCCTGTTTAGCCATCTAAAACCTACCATCTTTCCTGTCCTTAACACCCACTCTCTCTCCAAGTCTTCTCAGCCAAACTGGGCCTGAAGTGACTTTGGAAGCTTTTACACTTGGTGTCAGATATTTGATGTGGTCTGTTTCGAGTCTGTCATGTGTCTTCTCAGATAGACTATGAATTCTGACTTCTGTGGTGCTTCATGTCTTCATAGGTCCATGAAGGGAGATGCTAGACACAAAATAGTGGAATATTTCAGTGACTTGCTGCATGATGAAAAAAAGGAAAGCCTTTTTGTAAACAGAGATCTTCATATATAAAGAACTTCATTCATTTACCCATTCATTTAGTCACGCATATGTATGCATACACCCACATGCATGCACATATGTACATACACACACACACACATGTTCATACAGGCTGGTCACAGGTGTAGGTGCATAACCTTTTTTTAAAAAACGGAGATGTATTTTTGCACAAAGTATGCCCACCAACATGGAAAATCAAGCTTGTGGCTCATAAAAATGAAGTCTGAGAATCCTGACCACGTGGATCATGTGTCCTGCTTCCCTGGGCCTGGCACACTGCTCAGGAAACCCTGTTGGTGAGTCGTGGTCACATATCTATTGGGTTCAGCTCTGCTGCTTCTTGGTCTGCTTTGTGTTGACTTCTTCTGTGTGACCAGTGTGTTCTGGTCTCTGGGTTAAGAGAAGTTAAGGCACACAGGCCAATGACCAACCACTAACTGGTGAGTTCAGGGGATCTAATATCTTGGGAGGATTTATACCAGTTAATTAACTGCCTGAATACCAAGTTCCTTCCTATTAGCTTTGTAATAAGCCTAGGTCTCACATTTATCCCAAGAAGACAGCTTTATCCAAATCATCTATATTTTAACAGGCAGTACCAAACTTCAGGCCCCAGAAACACATTTTAAATAATTCTTGCCATGCCATATATTTTAAGTATCATTAAAAAGCCATTTTCTTACTTTAAAAAAAGTGTGCAGTAGATTTTGTGAAACCTATAACAAGTCTATAAAAAATTGATAATTTTTCCACAGGGATATATTCAGATGATTTTTATTCTGCTTGCTAAATGAAAAAAATCTAGTGTGCATGGGTCCTTTATCTTATTTATACCCCCTGAGTATAATCACCATGTTCCCAAACAAAGAGAAATGGGTTACATGGTTTGAGCAGCCAAATCCCTTCCTGTGGTGAGCAAAGGAGTTGGTGTAGTTCTGAACTAGGAAGCTTGGATTTCCCTTTCAAATGCCTCACTTTCTTATTCATTGCCTTTCAGTCAGCTCCATGTAAAATGGAGAATATAATATGGGTGTTGAGATGAATTTTGGCTGCTGGTGGAATGAACATGTGGTGGAAATAGGTCACTTTAGGGCCCAAGGACAATGTAGAGAGAGGTTTACAGTCAAGGATAATAATTATTCTGTCCTTTATCTAGCATTTACCTAGCATTTCTCTTTCTGTCT
Organism: Bubalus kerabau; assembly: GCF_029407905.1. Classification (NCBI taxonomy): domain Eukaryota; kingdom Metazoa; phylum Chordata; class Mammalia; order Artiodactyla; family Bovidae; genus Bubalus; species Bubalus kerabau. The sequence goes on from NC_073627.1 coordinate 120,902,646, forward strand.
TTTTAGCTGAAAATACGTGCCATTGTCCCTACAATGACACATATTTGTCTGAGTTCTCTGGCCTTCATTGCTTCAAGCTGGTTATGACGTTGCTGCCTTCCCAGCATTCATTCTCTCCCTGATCATGAAACAGGTTAGGAGATAGGGAGAGGTGGCATATCATCATGCTCCTGTGAATCACTCCTCACCCTCCCTTCCATCTGGGGCAGGATGGGGACTGGGCACCTTGTGCAGGTGCCAGGGGAATAGAGGGAGCACTGCCACCGTAACTAAGGTGGGAATAGAAACAGTTCTAAGCTGGGGCGGTGGGTGAGCACACACTCTCGCTTCACAAAAAGGATGAAATAGGCAATACGTAGAGGCTCGCGAGACTGTTGCAATGAGTAATTCTGAGTACAGGGGGCCTCAGTGGTGCGCTCTAAGCTTGGACTCTTACACTGGGGCTACATCATTGCTGATCTCAAGGACCATGGTAGTGAATGTGAACTGAACCGATTCTGCACTGAGGGGCCATAAGGGTTTTTGAGCTGGAATTTTGAGAGTATGATTTAACCTGAGGCCTTTGAAACTGTCTTAAAGAGAATTTAGAAGTTGTCTTGTCTAGTGGTTTTAAACCTTTGCTTTGATGATCTCCTTGCAGGGCTGTTCTGGAGGGAGGGGCTGGGAAAAGAAGCTGAGAGGCTGGGATCTTAGGTGCCTATTCCCACTGAATCAGCAGTTCCGCCTCTGTTTTCTTACTGCCAGGCAAGAGTCCTTTCATCTCTTCTTTCCTCCATCCTTTCCTCCTTTCCTGTGGTTAAGCACATAGCAAAAAATTCCATCTTTACTGAGTAGTACATTTAAAAACAGTTGTGTTAAGTGTGTGTGTATGCTCAGTCGCATCCAATTCTTTGCAACTCCAGGGACTGTAGCCCACCAGGATCCTCTATCCATGTAATTTTCTAGGCAAGAACACTGGAGAGAGTTGCCATTCCTTCTCCAGAGGATCTTCCTGACCCAGTGTACTCACTGTTAAACAGATCTCCAGACTTTTTCCTCTTGCAAACGCAACTCTATTCTCTTTAAAACGCAATTCTCCCTTTCCTCTCCTTCTACATTGTTTCTGTGAATTTGATTAACCAAGTAAGATTTCTTTTCAAAAAGCAATCAAGCAGCTGAAAAGGTTTGATAGCCCCCTAGTATATCCATCATTCTTCACTGTCTGCCCCCCGACCCCCAGACAGTGAACAAACTGAAATCCCAGAGGTCCTGGGAGGCCAAGGTGGTCACACAGTGCAGATGTTATACACACAGCTACTTAAGCTGGATTGCCAGGTTCAAATTTTGGTTCTGACGCTGTGTATGTGACACTGGGCAAGTGATTTAACACAGTGCCTCAGTTTGCTCATCGGTTAAATGGACATGATGGTAATAGACTGGCTTTGTAGCCTTGTTGTGAAGATTAAGTGAGGTAATCTATACAAAGCACTTGGAACAGGGCCTGACATTTATGTAAGTGTCTGCGGTTATTGTTAAGTGACTTCTACCATGACACAGTTCCTTTTAAGGAGAGCTGTAACTTTGGGCCTATGATCAGCTCCCTTGGTGTCTTTTGAGTTTCCACTTAAGACTGAATAGATAGATACTTTTGACTTGCAACATTTCCTCCTACACATCTCTATCTCTCATCTAGGGCACACCATTGATCTTGCAGGATGCTCCATCAGTATCTTAATCTTCAAGGGAGAAGTCATGCAGCTCCTCTCAGACACTGCAAGAAGGATGGTCATCTGATGGCATTAATTCAGCAAATATTTATTGAATACTTTGATGTAAGGATACCTCGGGTGGATACTGGGGACACTGAGCAAACCAGCCCCAAATCCTTACTCTTGAGGAGTTTGTGTTTTCTTGGGGCAGAGCTTTGTAATGCAGCCCTCTTAATGAAATGTTTTTCTTGAGCTCATTTAGCCAAGGAACATGAAAAGTTTGCCTAAAAATGTTCAAGTCTGGAATGCTCCAGACTTCTTGCTAGTTGTGCTTTTGAACACTGGTTCATAAAAATAGATACTAAATACTGTGTGGAAATACTGGTGACTTCATATTTGAGGCGATTTTTCAGATACAAAGTTTCCAGATCGATTTATTTCCAGTTCTTACTCTGGGGTTGTGGGTATAGTACAGTTCATTACACTTAGAACTTGGTAAGGACAACATAAGGCTCACTTTACCTGTGCTTCAATCGGATATCAGAAGGAATGTGGGATTCCATCTGCCTATGCCTTTCCTGGGCTTCATCCTTTCCTCCTCAATGTGAGCAGTTGACATTCAGACCCAGAGGAAGTGGAAGCAGGTGTAGTGGGGTTGGGATTAATCTTCTAGGGGGAAGAAAATTGACATCATAAGGAATTGACATCATAAGCTAGGGCTATGCAGCTGTGAGAAAAGACTTGCATTATAGATACCATGCTACTTGCTACCCGCCTGTGCCATTTGGGTCATGGCCACTGTTGTAAAGCACAGCACTTCTTTTCTGGGATCCTATAAGTACTTTATTGGTAGGTGCTTCCCAACACAGCATTTCCAGGATGCTGCTGCTATCAGTCAAGATCACTGGGTGATAAGCATACCATGTGCTATTTGGAACTGCTGGGACTGATGTGGTGGCCTTAAAGCCAACAGGCTCAATCATCAGCAGCTGTGGCCCATTGTTCATAGCCCATTACCCCCACTTCTTTCCCTTTAAGTGGCTGCTGTTTTTTTCAGGTAGAGTGAAGATGCATTGATCTTAGGAAACAGAGACCCCTCCTCTAACCCTAAGGGATGAAGCAGGGAGGTCTGAGCTACTTGTAGTAAACCTGTTCAGTTCAGTTTAGTCGCTCAGTTGTGTCCGACTCTTTGCGACCCCATGAATCACAGCACACCAGGCCTCCCTGTCCATCACCAACTCCCGGAGTTCACTCAATCTCGTGTCCATTGAGTTGGTGATGCCATCCAGCCATCTCATCCTCTGTTGTCCCCTCTCCTCCTGCCCCCATTCCCTCCCAGCATCAGAGTCTTTTCCAATGAGTCAACTCTTCACATGAGGTGGCCAAAGTATTGGAGTTTCAGCTGTAGCATCAGTCCTTCCAAAGAACACCCAGGACTGATCTCCTTTAGAATGGACTGGTTGGATCTCCTTGCAGTCCAAGGGACTCTCAAGAGTCTTCTCCAACACCACAGTTCAAAAGCATCAATTCTTCAGTGCTCAGCCTTCTTCACAGTCCAACTCTCACATCCATACATGACCACAGGAAAAACCATAGCCTTGACTAGATGGACCTTTGTTGGCAAAGTAATGTCTCTGCTTTTGAATATGCTATCTAGGTTGGTCATAACTTTCCTTCCAAGGAGTAAGCATCTTTTAATTTCATGGCTGCAGTCACCATCTGCAGTGATTTAGGAGCCTAGAAAAATAAAGTCTGACACTGTTTCCACTGTTTCCCCATCTATTTCCCATGAAGTGATGGGACCAGATGCCATGATCTTCGTTTTCTGAATGTTGAGCTTTAAGCCAACTTTTTCACTCTCCTCTTTCACATTCATCAAGAGGCTTTTTAGTTCCTCTTCACTTTCTGCCATAAGGGTGGTGTCATCTGCATATCTGAGGTTATTGATATTTCTCCCGGCAATCTTGACTCCAGCTTGTGCTTCTTCCAGCCCAGCGTTTCTCATGATGTACTCTGCATATAAGTTAAATAAGCAGGGTGACAAGATACAGCCTTGACATACTCCTTTTCCTATTTGGAACCAGTCTGTTGTTCCATGTCCAGTTCTAACTGTTGCTTCCTGACCTGCATATCCAAACCCAAACCCATCCTACTTTCTGGCTCAGAGTGGCAATGTGACGTTGGCCAATGAGTTTGGTGGTTTCTAGGAAAAATTTTTAAAAATGTTTCACTATAGAGATACGATAATGAGTTTGTCTTATACCTCCTCTTTCTTCCCAAGGTGGAACACTATTGTGATGATACAATATCTGGAGCAGTAGCAGCCAATTTGCAACCCTAAGTTTAGAAACATGAAAATCAGAGAAACCAGGTGGAACCTGATTGGCAGGCTGTCACCAGAACTGGAATGCTGCTGCTGCTGCTGCTGCTGCTAAGCCACTTCAGTCGTGTCCGACTCTGTGCGACCCTATAGACGGCTGCCCACCAGGCTCTCCTGTCCTTGGGATTCTCCAACACTGGAGTGGGTTGCCATTTCCTTCTCCAATGCATGAAAGTGAAAAGTGAAAGTGAAGTCGCTCAGTCGTGTCCGACTCTTGGCGACCCCATGGACTGCAGCCTACCAGGCTCCTCCGTCCATGGGATTTTCCAAGCAAGAGTACTGGAGTGGGTTGCCATTGCCTTCTCCAAGAACTGGAATACATGCTCCCAGATTTCCTGTTATATGAGATTAGATATCTTTATCACATGTGTTTATCTGGTTCTATTACTGGAAACTGGGAGTATTCTCACTCTCCTCATCTTTGATATTAGAGGCCCACATCACAGATGGGTTTCCATAATTGTGACTCACATGTACCTAGTCATCTATGATTTTTGACCCAGGATCATTGGTCTTTACTGCTAGGGAAACACAGAGAAGGCAATGGCACCCCACTCCAGTACTCCTGCCTGGAAAAATCCCATGGATGGAGGAGCCCGGAAGGTTGCAGTCCATGGGGTCACTGAGGGTCGGACACGACTGAGCGACTTCACTTTCACGTTTCACTTTCATGCATTGGAGAAGGAAATGGCAGCCCACTCCAGTGTTCTTGCCTGGAAAATCCCAGGGACAGGGGAGCCTGGTGGACTTGTCTATGGGGTCGCACAGAGTCAGACACAACTGAAGTGACTTACCACCAGTAGCAGCAGCAGCTAGGGAAACAACTTTTAAGAACTTCTAATTGCTGGTTTCTCACATTAGGTTCCATGCAACTTATAGGCCTGTAAGTCACTTCCACCCAGGAAGGTTCCATGACCAGTTAAATTTGGGAATCCTGCCTATGATGTCACCACCTCAAGGTAATAGGTTCTGTGTCTCTAGTTCTATTCTGTCTGTTACTGCCTTTGTTCTGGACCCCTTACCTCACTTGCCTGGACTTCAGTAGCCTTATTTCTGATACCCCCATATGTCATTATTCCCCACCATCTTTGATCTTACATGTTACCTCCATTCACTCATATCTGAGCACATGCTGGATGCTGGCACTGTTCTAGTTGCTGGGAAGTGGCCTGCCCTCATGTAGTTTTTATATTTTAGTCAAGGGAGTGATGTAGTGATAAAAAAATAAAAAACAACGCTATAGCGAAAAATATGCAGGATAGGAGAGAATACGAGCTTCGGAGAAAAATCACTTGGGGAAGGGAGAAGAGGTACAACTTTGCAAAGTTTCAGGGCAGACATTTCTGTGAATGTGACATGGTGGAGGCCTGAAGAAAAGCTCTCCAGGGAGAGAGAACAGCATGCATTAATGTTGAGGTGGGAGAAGGCTTGTGGAAGAGTGAGGAAGAGAGAATGAGTGGAGGGAGGAGAGGAAGTAGTGGGGGCTTTGACCACCTGAGCAGTGGAGACCAGTCATGTAATGCCTGCTGCACTCCTGCAGGGATGTGCAGTGCTGAGTGAGGGGGGATGTGTCAGGCAAGTTCTGAGCAGGGAAGTGATGTAATGACAGACATGTGTTTTAAAAGGAGGTGTCTGCTTGCTGCAGTGAGAGTAGACTGTGGAGGCAGTGCTGGAAGGAAAGTGGAGACCCAGTGGCGGGTAACTGCTAAAATCCAGACGAGATGATGGCTTGGAGTAGGGTGTTTGCAGGGGAAGAATTGAGACTTGACTGCATTCCAGGTGTATTTTGAAAGTAGGGACAGGATATCATGATAAATTGGACATGGTTATGTGTAAAAGTAGGATCAAGGATTGTAGGGTTTTTTAAACTATGAAAGTAGAAGGTTGGAGTTGCCTTTTATTATTATGGGGAAGACTGTGGAAAGAGCAGGTTGGGGAAGGGAGACAGGATGTCAGTCTTGGACAAATTAATTTTGAGATGCTTGTTAGAGCTGTAAGTGGAGATGTTTAGTAATCACTGATGTATAAGCCCTTGTAATGCACATTGGAGTTCATGGACAAGGTACAGGCTGAAGATATGCACTTGGAGACAGTCAGAAAATCCATCGTACTAAATGCAGTGAGAACACCTAGGGGATGAGGGGATGAGGAGAAGCGAACAGGTATGGGGATTGAGTCCTGGAATGCTCCAGAGTTTACATACAGATCAGAGGGTCAGTAAGAGCCTGAGAAGGAGCAGCTAGAGGTAAGAGAAAGAATAAGATATGCTGGAAGCTGAAGATATTTCCAGGAGGATGGGATGATCATATGCTGGGTCATATGCTGCTGGGGACTGAGAAGTGACCCGGGATTTAGCAATGGGAAGTCACTTATGGGACTGATAGGGCAGTTTTGGTGGAATCATGGGGCAGCAGTCAGAGTAGAGCAGAGAAGAGGGACAGTGAGTCTAGATAAGTCCTAGAAGGAGTTTTGCTGTAAAAGGGATGAGAGATGGTGAGGTAGCTGAAGGGGAATGTGAGATCCAAGAGAATGCTTTGTTACAGCAAAAATTATACTGGGAGAAGCTAAATGGGCAAGGAAGATTTTATTCAAGGCTATTGCAATAGGAGAGAGAGGCCAGATCTCATTCTGAGCTCAGCTCATCTGAAGCTGGGGTCAGAGGTAGGGTTCTTAAGGGCTTTGGTGATAGGGAGCTGTAGGCTATCCATATTTGCTAATTGGTTTTATCCAAAAGAAAAGTAAATTCATATCTTTATAATAGGAGGGAGTTTACAACTTGAAGCAAGTTTACAACTTGAAGCAAGGTGCCCACTGAGGTTAGATTTCTCCCCTTTCATAGGAAATGGGTGGTGAAGATCCTGTCCTCTTTGATTGCATCAGTGTTTCAAGAGAAGGTGCCCAGGTCCTGGAGAAAGATCGTACTGGCTTGAGAAACCAAGAAGCTTTATAAAAAGATCTTTTTTGTAATTTTTAAGAAGGACAGAGAGAGAATATACAAGTTTTCTAAAGAAAGTGCTCCAGAGTCAGGAAGAATCCTATCTAAAGTTTAGTCAGCTTGAGGGGATTAAGGCCATCTTTGCCAGTTTCTAAAACAGCTACACCATCTTCCTCTTAAATTTCTGAGGTCTTCAGGATAAAGACTCCTTCCTAGTCTTCTGCAGCCTCATGTGTATCCACCCTGCCTACTCCTGAGGCCAGCTGATACCCCTAGCACTCTTGGCTGTGTTTGGACCATTCTAGAGAGTGTCGTACAGGCTTACCTCTTTCTAGCTGTCCTCCTCTTTGATTACCTGCCAGGGCCCTTCCTGTGCAGGTCACAGCTCTCTCTCTCTTTTTTAAAAATTATTTATTTTAATTGGAGGCTAATTACTTTATAATATTGTGGCTGTTTTGCTATCATTGACATGAATCAGCCACCAGTGTACATGTGTCCCCCCTGTCCCAAGCCCCACTCCCACCTCCCTTCTCATCCCATCCCTCTGGGTTGGCCCAGTGCACCAGCTTTGAGTGCCCTGTTTCATGCATTGAACTTGGACTGGTCATCTATTTCACATACTTTAATGTACATGTTTCAGTGCTGTTCTACCAAATCATCCCTCCCTCGCCTTCTCCCACAGAGTACAACAGTCTGTTCTTTATATCTGTGTCTTTTTTGCTGTCTTGTGTATATGGTTGTCATTACCATCTTTCTAAATTCCATATATACATGCATTAATATACGGTATTGGTGTTTTTCTTTCTGACTTACTTCACTCTGTATAATAGGCTCCAGTTTCATCCACTTCATTAGAACTGGGTCAAAGGCATTCTTTTTAATAGCTGAGTAAAATTCCATTGTGTATATGTACCACAACTTTCTTATCCATTCATCTGCTAATAGACATCGAGGTTGCTTCCATGTCCTAGCTATTGCAAACAGTGCTTCAGTGAACATTGGTGTACATGTGTCTCTTTCAATTCTGGTTTCCTTGGTGTGTATGCATAGCAGTGGGATCGCTGGGTCATATGGCAGTTCTCTTTCCAGTTTAAGTAATCTCCACACTGTTCTCCATAGTGGCTGTACTAGTTTGCATTCCCAGCAACAGTGTAAGAGGGTTCCCTTTTCTCCCCACCCTTTTTAGCATTTATTGTTTGTAGACTTTTTGATAGCAGCCATTTTGACCGGTGTGAGATGGTACCTCATTGTGGTTTTGATTTCTCTGATAATGAATGATGTTGAGCATCTTTTCATGTGTTTGTTAGCTGTCTGTTATGTCTTCTTTGGAGAAATGTCTGTTTAGTTCTTTGGCTCATTTTTTGATTGGGTTGTTTATTTTTCTGGTATTGAGATGAATGAGCAGCTTATATATTTTTGAGATTAATTCTTTGTCAGTTGCTTCATTTGCTATTATTTTCTCCCATTCTGAAGGCTATCTTTTCACCTTGCTTATAGTTTCCTTTGTTGTGCAAAAGCTTTTAAGTTTAATTAGGTCCTATTACAGTCATCAAAAACAACACCAGGAGCTGACTGTGGCTCAGACCATGAACTCGTTATTGCAAATTCAGACTTAAATTGAAGAAAGTAGGGAAAACCACTAGACCATTCAGGTATGACCTAAATCAAATCCCTTATGATTATACAGTGGAAGTGAAAAATGGATTTAAGGGCCTAGATCTGATAGATAGAGTGCCTTATGAACTATGGAATGAGGTTCATGACATTGTACAGGAGACAGGGATCAAGACCATCCCCATGGAAAAAAAATGCAAAAAAGCAAAATGGCTGTCTGGGGAGGCCTTACAAATAGCTGTGAAAAGAAGAGAAGCAAAAAGCAAAGAAGGAAAGGAAAGATATAAGCATCTGAATGCAGAGTTCCAAAGAATAGCAAGAAGAGATAAGAAAGCCTTCCTCAGCGATCAATGCAAAGAAATAGAGGAAAACAACAGAATGGGAAAGACTAGAGATCTCTTCAAGAAAATCAGAGATACCAAAGGAACATTTCATGCAAAGATGGGCTCGATAAAGGACAGAAATGGTATGGACCTAACAGAAGCAGAAGATATTAAGAAGAGATGGCAAGAATACACAGAAGAACTGTACAAAAAAGATCTTCATGACCCAGATAATCACGATGGTGTGATCACTGACCTAGAGCCAGACATCCTGGAATGTGAAGTCAAGTGGGCCTTAGAAAGCATCACTACGAACAAAGCTAGTGGAGGAGATGGAATTCCAGTGGAGCTATTCCACATCCTGAAAGATGATGCTGTGAAAGTGCTGCACTCAACATGCCAGCAAATTTGGACCACTCAGCAGTGGCCACAGGACTGGAAAATGTCAGTTTTCATTTCAATCCCAAAGAAAGGCAATGCCAAAGAAGGCTCAAACTACCACACAATTGCACTCATCTCACACGCTAGTAAAGTAATGCTCAAAATTCTCCAAGCCAGGCTTCAGCAATACGTTGAACCGTGAACTTCCTGATGTTCAAGCTGGTTTTAGAAAAGGCAGAGGAACCAGAGATCAAATTGCCAACATCCGCTGGATCATGGAAAAAGCAAGAGAGTTCCAGAAAAGCATCTATTTCTGCTTTATTGACTATGTCAAAGCCTTTGACTGTGTGGATCACAATAAACTGTGGAAAATTCTGAAAGAGATGGGAATACCAGACCACCTGACCTGTCTCTTGAGGAATCTGTATGCAGGTCAGGAAGCAACAGTTAGAACTGGACATGGAACAACAGACTGGTTCCAAATAGGAAAAGGAGTTCATCAAGGCTGTATATTGTCACCCTGCTTATTTAACTTATATGCAGAGTACATCATGAGAAACGCTGGGCTGGAAGAAACACAAGCTGGAATCAAGATTGCCGGGAGAAATATCAATAACCTCAGATATGCAGATGACACCACCCTTATGGCAGAAAGTGAAGAGGAACTAAAAAGCCTCTTGATGAAAGTGAAAGTGGAGAGTGAAAAAGTTGGTTTAAAGCTCAACATTCAGAAAACGAAGATCATGGCATCTGGTCCCATCACTTCATGGGAAATAGATGGGGAAACAGTGGAAACAGTGTCAGACTTTATTTTTTAGGGCTCCAAAATCACTACAGATGGTGACTGCAGCCCTGAAATTAAAAGACGCTTACTCCTTGGAAGGAAAGTTATGACCAACCTAGATAGCATATTCAAAAGCAGAGACATTACTTTGCCAACTAAGGTTCGTCTAGTCAAGGCTATGGTTTTTCCTGTGGTCATGTATGGATGTGAGAGTTGGACTGTGAAGAAGGCTGAGCACCGAGAACTGATACTTTTGAACTGTGGTGTTGGAGAAGACTCTTGAGAGTCCCTTGGACTGCAAGGAGATCCAACCAGTCCATTCTGAAGGAGATCAGCCCTGGGATTTCTTTGGAAGGAATGATGCTAAAGCTGAAACTCCAGTACTTTGGCCACCTCATGTGAAGAGTTGACTCATTGGAAAAGACTCTGATGCTGGGAGGGATTGGGGGCAAGAGGAGAAGGGGACGACAGAGGATGAGATGGCTGGATGGCATCACTGACTTGATGGATGTGAATCTGAGTGAACTCCGGGAGTTGGTGATGGACAGGGAGGCCTGGCGTGCTGCGATTCATGGGGTCGCAAATAGTCGGACACGACTGAGAGACTGATCTGATCTGATCTGTTATTTTTGCTTTTATTTCCATTACTCTGTAAGGTGGGTCATAGAGGATCTTGCTGTGATTTATGCCATCAAATGTTCTGCCTATGTTCTCCTCTAGGAGTTTTATAGTTTCTAATCTTACATTTAGATCTTTAATCCATTTTGATTTTATTTTTGTGATGGTATTAGAAAGTGTTATAGTTTCATTCTTTTACAGGTGGTTGACCAGTTTTCCCAGCCCCACTTGTTAAAGAGATTCTTTTCTCCATTGTATATTTTTTCCTTCCTTTGTCAAGGATAACGTGTCCATAGGCGCATGGATTCATCTCTGGGCTATTTCATTGATCTATATTTTTTTCTTTGTGCCAGTACCATACTGTCTTGATGACTGTGGCTTTGTAGTATAGTCTGAAGTCAGGCAGGTTGATTCCTCCAGTACCATTCTTCTTTCTCAAGATTGCTTTGGCTATTCGAGGTTTTTTTGTGTGTGTGTTTCCATACAAACAGTGAAGTTATTTGTTCTAGTTCTGTGAAAAATATTGTTGGTAGCTTGATATGGATTGCATTGAATCCAAATATGCTTTGGGTAGTATACTCATTTTCACTATATGGATTCTTCCAATCCATGAACATGGTATATTTCTCCATCTATTTGTTAAGTATTTTATTCTTTTCATTGCAATGGTGAATGGGATTGTTTCCGTAATTTCTCTTTCTGTTTTTTCATTGTTAGTGTATAGGAATGCAAAGGATTTCTGTGTATTAATTTTATATCCTGAAACTTTGCTATATTCATTGTATAATGAATATTGCTCTAGTAATTTTCTGGTGGTGTGTTTAGGGTTTTCTATGTATAGGATCATGTCATCTGCAAACAGTGAGAGTTTTACTTCTTTTCCAACCTGGATTCGTTTTATTTCTTTTTCTTCTCCGATTGCTGTGGCTAAAACTTCCAAAACTATGTTGAATATTAGTGGTGAGAGTGGGCACCCTTATCTTGTTTCTGACTTTAGAGGAAATGCTTTCAATTTTTCACCATTGAGGATAATGTTTGCTGTGGGTTTATCATATATGGCTTTTATTATGTTGAGGTATGTTCCTTCTATTTCTGATTTCTGGAGAGTTTCTATCATAAATGGGCATTGAATTTTGTCAAAGGCTTTCTCTGCATCTATTGTGATAATCATATGGTTTTTATCTTTCAATTTGTTAATGTGGTGTATCACATTAATTGACTTGCAAATATTGATGAATCCTTGCATCCCTGGGATAAAGTCACTTGGTTTTGATGTATGATCTTTTTAATATGTTGTTGGATTATGTTTGCTATAATTTTGCCGAGGATTTTTGCATCTATGCTTATCAGTGATATTGGCCTCTAGTTTTCTTTTTTTTTGTGGCATCTTTGTCTGGTTTTGGTATTAGGGTGATGGTGTCCTCATAGAAAGGAGAAGGCAATGGCAACCCACTCCAGTACTCTTGCCTGGGAAATCCCATGGATGGAGGAACCTGGTAGGCTACAGTCCATGGGGTCACAAAGAGTCGAACACGGCTGAGCGACTTCACTTTCACTTTTCACTTTCACGCACTGGAGAAGAAAATGGCAACCCACTCCAGTATTGTTGCCTGGAGAATCCCAGGGACGGGAGCCTGGTGGGCGGCCGTCTATGGGGTCGCAGAGAGTCGGACACGACTGACGTGACTTAGCAGCAGCAGCAGCCCTCATAGAATGAGTTTGGGAGTTTACATTCCTCTGCAATTTTCTGGAAGAGTTTGAGTATGATAGATGTTAACTCTTCTCTAAATTTTTGGTAGAATTCACACGAGAAGCCATCTGGTCCTGGGCATTTGTTTGTTGGAAGATTTTTGATTACAGTTTTGATTTCCGTGCTTGTGATGGGTCTATTAAGATTTTCTATTTCTTTTATTCAGTTTTGGAAGGTTATACTTTTCTGAAAATTTGTCCATTTCTTCCAAGTTGTCCATTTTATTTAGTTGCTGATAGTAGTCTCTTATGATCCTTCGTATTTCTGTGTTGTCTGTTGTGATTTCTCCGTTTTCATTTCTAATTTTGTTGATTTGATTCTTTTCCTTTTTTTTTTCTTCATAAGTCTGGCTAATAGTTTGTCTATTTTATTTATCTTCTCAAAGAACCAGCTTTTAGTCTTGCTTTTTGCTATAGTTTCGTTTCTTTTTATTTCTTCTTTGATTTTTATTATTTCTTTCCTTCTACTAACTTTGGGGTTCATCACTTCTTCTTTTTCTAGTTGCTTTAGCTGTAAAGTTAGGTTATTTGTAATTGATGTTTCTCTTGTTTCTTGAGGTAAGCTTGTATTGTTATGAACCTTCCTCTTAGTACTGCTTTTACTGAATCCCATAGGTTTTGGGTTGTCATGTTTTCATTTGTTTCTATGCATCTTTTGATTTCCTTTTTGATTTCTATCATGATCTGTTGGTTATTCAGAAGCATGTTGTTTAGCCTGCATATGTTTTTGCTTTTAATTGTTTTTTTTTTTCTTTCTGTAATTGACATCTAATCTTACCACATTGTGGTCAGAAAAGATGCTTGGAATGATTTCAATATTTTTGAATATACCAAGGCTAGATTTATGGCCCAGGATGTGATCTGTCCTGGAGAAGGTTCTGTGTGCACTTGAGAAAAAGGTGAAGTTCATTGTTTTGGACCTTTCGATTAGGTCTAACTGGTCCATTATATTATTTAAAGCTTGTGTTTCCTTGCTAATTTTCTGTTTGGTTGATCTATCCATAGGTGTGAGTGGGGTATTAAAGTCTCCCACTATTATTGTGTTACTGTTAATTTCCCCTTTCATACTTGTTAGCATTTGCTGGCATATTGAGGTACTCCTATGTTTAATGCACATATATTTATAATTTTTATATCTTCTTCTTGGATTGATCCTTTGATCATTATCTAATGCCCTTCTTTGTCTCTTTTCATAGTCTTTATTTCAAAGTCTATTTTATCTGATATGAGTATTGGTACTCCTGCTTTCTTTTGGTCTTCATTTGCATGAAGTATCTTTTTCCAGCCCTTCACTTTCAGTCTGTATGTATCCCTTGGTTTGAGGTGGGTCTCCTGTAGACAACATATATAGGGGTCTTGTTTTTGTATCCATTCATCCAGTCTTTGTCTTTTGGTTGGGGCATTCAACCCATTTACATTTAAGGTAATTATTGATAAGTATGATCCTATTGCCATTTACTTTGTTGTTTTGAGTTCAATTTTATAAACGTTTTCTGTGTTTCCTGTCTAGAGAAGATCCTTTAGCATTTGTTGAAGAGCTGGTTTGGTGGTGCTGAACTCCCTCAGCTTTTGCTTATCTGTAAAGCTTTTGATTTCTCTTTCATATCTGAATGAGATCCTTGCTGGGTACAGTAATCTTGGTTGTAGGTTTTTCTCTTTCATCACTTTAAGTATGTCCTGCCATTCCCCTCTGACCTGAAGAATTTCTATTGAAAAATCAGCTGTTATCCTATGGGGATCCCCCTGTCTGTTATTTGTTGCTTTTCCCTTGCTGCTTTTAATATTTACTCTTTATGTTTGATCTTCATTAGTTTGATTAATATGTGTCTTTGGGTGTTTCACCTTGGGTTTATCCTGTTTGGGACTCGCTGGGTTTCTTGGACTTGGGTGGCTATTTCCTTCCCTATTTTAGGGAAGTTTTCAACTATCATCTCCTCAAGTATTTTCTCATAGCCTTTCTTTTTGTCGTCTTCTGGGACACCTATGATTCGAATGTTGGGATGTTTAACATTGTCCCAGAGGTCTCTGAGGTTGTCCTCATTTCTTTTAATTCTTTTCTTTTCCCTTTCTGCTTCATTTATTTCCACCATTCTATCTCACATCTCACTTATCTTCTCTTCTGCCTCTGTTATTCTATTGTTGGTTCCCTCCAAAGTGCTTTTGATCTCAGTTATTGCATTTTTCATTATTGATTGACTGTTCTTTATTTCTTCTATGTCCTTGTTAAACATTTCTTGCATCTTCTCAATCCTTGTCTCTAGCCTATTTATCTGTAACTCCATTTTGTTTTCAAGATTTTGGATCATCTTTACTATCATTATTCTGAATTCTTTTCCAGGGGGACTCCCTATCTCCTCCTCTTTGGTTTGGTTTGGTGGGTATTTATCATGTTCCTTTACCCGCTGAATATTTCTCTGCCTTTTCATTTTGTTTATATGTGCTTGGGGTGCCCTTTCTGTAGGTTTGAAGCTTGTCGTTCCTCTTTATTGTGGAGTCTTCTCCCTGTGGATGGAATTGGACTAGTGGTTTGTCAAGGTTTCCTGGTTAAGGGAGCTTGCGTTTGTGTTCTGGTGGGTGGAACTGGATCTCTTCTTTCTGGAGTGCAGGGAAGTGTCTGGTAGTGAGTTTTGGGGTGTCTATGGGTTTGGCATTGCTTAGGTCAGCCTGTCTTTTAATGCTCAGCGTTTTGTTCCTGCTTTGCTGGAGAGTTAACCTGGTATGTCTTGCACTGGTACTTGTTGGCTCTTGAGTGGAGCTTGGTTTCAGTGTAGGTATGGAGACTTTTGGGTGAGCTCTTGTCTATTAATATTCCCTGGAATCAGGAGTTCTCTGATGTTCTCAAGTTTTGGAATTAAGCCTCCTGCCTCTGAATTTCAGTCCTTCTCTCACAGTTCTCCATCCATACAGCACAGATGATAAAGCATCTAGGTTAATGGTGAAACAATTCTCCACACCGAGAGACACCAAGAGAGATTCACAGAGTTACATTGAGAAGAGGGAGGAGGGAGATAGAGATGACCAGGAGAAGAAGAGGGGAAGTCAAAAGGGGAGAGAGCAAATCTATCCAGTAATCAGTTTCCTAAGTGTTCTCCACAGCCTGGAACACACAGAGAGAGTCACAGAATTAAGTAGAGAAGAGAAGGGAGAAGGAGATAGAGGTGACCTAGGGGAGAAAAAGGAGAGTCAAAAGGGGAGAGAGCAATCAAGCCAGTAATCACATCCCTAAGTGGAAATGGGTACTGAAGATTAGATTATTAAAGGTACAAAATTGATAAGAAATAACAAAAAGCAAAGATTAAAAATCTAAAATAGAGGTTGGACTCTATACAATATAAAAAATATAAAACAAAATCACAAAGATTAAAAAAAATATATGAAATTTGTTTTAAAAACAGGGTCTTTTTGGGCAAGGTAACAGATTGTAAAAATGAAAATTAAAGGAGTAATAAAGACAGATGACACCACCCTTATGGCAGAAAGTGAAGAGGAACTAAAAAGCCTCTTGATGAAAGTGAGAGGAGAGTGAAAAAGTTGGCTTAAAGCTCAACATTCAGAAAACGAAGATCATGGCATTTGGTCCCATCACTTCATGGGAAATAGATGGGGAAACAGTGGAAACAGTGTCAGACTTTATTTTTCTAGGCTCCTAAATCACTGCAGATGGTGACTGCAGCCATGAAATTAAAAGACGCTTACTCCTTGGAAGGAAAGTTAGGACCAACCTAGATAGCATATTGAAAAGCAGAGACATTACTTTGCCAACAAAGGTCCATCTAGTCAAGGCTATGGTTTTTCCTGTGGTCATGTACGGATGTGAGAGTTGAACTGGGAAGAAAGCTGAGCACCAAAGAATTGATGCTTTTGAACTGTGGTGTTGGAGAAGACTCTTGAGAGTCCCTTGGACTGCAAGGAGATCCAACCAGTCCATCCTAAAGGAGATCAGTCCTGGGTGTTCTTTGGAAGGACTGATGCTAAAGCTGAAACTCCAATACTTTGGCCACCTCATGTGAAGAGTTGACTCATTGGAAAAGACTCTGATGCTGGGAGGGATTGGGGGCAGGAGGAGAAGGGAATGACAGAGGATGAGATGGCTGTATGGCATCACCGACTCGATGGACATGAGTCTGAGTGAACTCCGGGAGTTGGTGATGGACAGGGAGGCCTGGCGTGCTGCGATTCATGAGGTCGCAAAGAGTTGGACATGACTGAGTGACTGAACTGAACTGAAAGAACTTAAATTAAAAGAAAATTAAAAAGTGATAATAATAAAATTAGGAATTTTTCTGGAGCTGTTGTGGGCAATATGGGGTCAGTTCAGTTTCAGATGTTTCCTTGTTGCACTTGTTCTCAAGTCTATAGGCCCTCTCCAGTGCACAGTCAATGTTAACTACAGGGTTTTAATCTGTTGCAGTCACTTCCAGAGCAGTTCCCTCTTTGTTTATTGGCTTCCCCTGCTTTCAAGTCTCTTCAGTGTCTAATTTCCACCCTGACAAGGGGGCAGAGGTGGTCACTTATTTAGGCTCGCTTGTTCAGTTGTGTTGTGGGGAGGTAGGGACACTGCAAACAAATATCACTGGCATGCGTGGAGAGTGGTTGCAGTGTATGGGTCACACTGGGTTTGCCACAGCCCAAGGCAGTGTGTGCTTCCTGGGTCTACACTGCTTATGCTCCAGGATGCTCTGTAGGGGCACTGTCCTAAGTGGACCTTGCACCTCATGCACTTCTCAAGTCTAAGCCGCTCAGGTTCTTAAGTACTCCGCAAGGGCACAGACCCAATTGGGCATGCATTTTTTGCCTTTCCCAAGTCCGAGCAGCTCAGGCGACCAGGTGCTTGGTGAATGCACTGTCCCAGGAGAGCCGTGCATCTTTATCACCTCCCTGGTCCTGGCCACTCGGTTTCCTAGGTGCGTCATGAGAGCACCATTTCAGGTGTGCCACATGTCTCCTCTGGGGAGCTGATGTCAGGCTGCGACACTCCTGGTGGATCCCATCCAGGATCCCAGGAAGATGTGGTTGGCAACTGGGAGACTGCTCACAGTTGGGTGGGAGATGCTGTCTCTGGGGCTGAGATTGCAGCAGCCCCTTGCCTTGCTGCTCTGGCTGTTGCATGCAGGCCTCTCAGCCTCCAGGAGTTGGGGGCAGGGCCTATACACAGCCGGCTAGCTCTCCTTTGGTATTTGCTCAATCTTTAGTTCTGTGAGTGGACTCTTTGGTGATCCCATGATTTGGGTTGCTGTCTCATGTTAGCTCCCTCACATTGTCCTCAGGGCATTCAGGCCCGGTCCTTACCCTAAGGACCTATGATGCAGCCTGTGCCTCCCTGCCCTGCCCTTGCTCGCCAGTGGCTGACGTGAGCATCTGAGCTACTTCTTTGCTGGCAGTTGCAGTTAGGCATGTATTCTGTGGGCTTTCCCCCGCCCCCCCCCCCTTTTCTCCTGATTATGTTGCCCTCTGAGATTCCAAAACTCCCCACAGACCCACCTGTGAGAGGGTTCCTACTGTGTGGAAACTTCTCCTCCTTCATGACTCCCTCCCCAGGATGGGTCTCTGTCCCTAAATCTTTTGTCTCTCTTTCTGTCTTTTATATTTTGCCCTATCTCCTTTAGAAGAGAATGGGCTGCCCTGCTGGATGCCTGGTGTCCTCTGCCAGTGTTCAGAAGTTGTTTTGTGGAAGTTGCTCAACATTCAAATGATCTTTTGATGAATTTGTAGGGGAGAAAGTGGTCTCCTCATCCTATTCCTCCACCATCTTGGGACCATCTCCCCAGGGCACAGCTCTTATCTCATCTGTGTAACTCTATCTGACACTCACCCCAACTCGTGGTTTTCTTGTCTATGGGCCCCTAGCGTCTACACTCCTTTTATAGCACTGCTTCAGTTTTAGGGGCCTCAGTTGATTTTGAGTTCCTCAAGTGTATAAGCATATTTTATTCCTCTTATTGGTTCTACCCAAAGAAGGTTTGGTTCTTAGTAATTATGTGGGCAGGGGCTTCCCTGGTGGTTCAGTGGTAAAGAATCTTCCTGCCAATGCAGGAACTGCAGGTTCAATCCCTGGGTCAGAACAATTCCCTGGAGAAGGAAATGGCACCCCACTCCAGTATTCCTGCCTGGAAAATCCCATAGGAAGAGGAGCTTGGTGGGGCTGTAGTCCATGGGGTCACAAAAGAGTCTCAGTGACTTACAGACTAAACAACATCAACAATCATGTGGGTAAGATGTAATGTATATAATGTTGCCAAAGACTTGCTGTTTCCTCTTAAAACATAGCTCTCATCAACTAGGGAGAAGCCACAGAGCATTTTATTTATAATACTTTGCATGCTATGCTAGAATTTATTTTGAGTACAGGTCTTAAAAGTAGTTCCCACTGTCTAAGAAGTATGTGTGGTACAAAGGGAGTAATTGCCTATGTTTCTGTTTAATGGCAATAGTTTGATTCTGAGTCCGTAAGCCCCACTAGTCCTACAAATTTAATAATTGGCTACTATAAAATGTGCTGGTTGAGATTTCATGACTTTGAGTCTTCACCCACCATATGGATTTTGAGCAAAGGAGTTCATAAGAGATTCCTATTTTAGTTTGTGTGATAATACCCAGAGAATTGTCTCAGAGCCAGTTTCTATTTCCTAGCTGTGTAAGTTGAGTGTGTCGAACGCCACAATTACAGATTGACAAGTTGGCTTAATATCAGCTCGAGAAAGGGCTGAAGCTACAGAGTTGCTGGATTGATTAAGTAATACAGTATTACAGGCCATAATAGGTTTGACAGGAGGTTTCACAGGGTCTGGGGCTTTAGGATTCAACTTTGGAGCCCATGAGAAGGGCTGACGCTTACACCTGTAACTGTGCTGGGGGCGGGGCTCCCTGTGATTACAGCTTCAGACCTTGAATAGGGCTAGAGAGGGAAAATAAGGCTTTAGAGTTAGCAGGAGAAAATGAACATGAAGACAAAAAACCAATAAGTGGTCACAGAGCTGCCAAGAGTGAAGGCAGTAACGAGACAGAATTAGTTCTTACTGACAACTTGAAATTGCCTGGAACATTATAAAAATCAATCAGCCTGTGAAAAGCAGACTCACAGTGACCACTGGATGGTGTGATGTTTGCAATTTGTCTGGACACAAATTTAGAAAAGCCAGTGGAAATTTAGCCTAATACACAGCATTTGGCTGATACAAAGCTTTTGAAGAGAGGGCTCAAAATTAGCTTCAACCGTGGTTGTTTTTCTCCAGCAATCTTGAAATCAGTAGAACTGAAATTAGTTGATTACCCATTTCTCCAATTTAATATCAGTTGCTGTTTTGCTGTCCTTGTAATGAATTATAAGAAGTTGTAGTGTCTTTTTCTATTGAATATTCCTCCTTGGATTGTTTTTCTGCTTTTTAAAATCCTCTCTAACGGCATTTAACACTACTGTTGTGGCCCTCAAGATTTTAAGAGTGTAGGAAACTTTCATCCTACTGAAGTTACTCTTCTAACAGTTGTGGTGGTTGCTGAGCATATAGGCAGGCCTCAAGGAGTTTCAGCCGCTAGGCAGAAGCAGATGAGCCAGCCCTCAATTGCCATAGGTCTTTAGAGGTGTTTGTATTTGGTGGCTAAGTCTTTGCAGAGCAGGGATTGTGTATGGTTACTAACTTTATCCCTGGAATGTGGCATTGATGGAGCTTTGTTAAATAGTTTAAAAAGAGACTCCCATGGAGGTTGATGTGTTGAGAAAAGAAATGTCAAATACAGGAGAAAGCAAGCACAAAGTTGCAAGATTATGAACAGATCTTTAGTTATCACGTGATGGCCAGCTGGTGGAGGGCTGCGGGTCAAAGTGCCAGTGGAGGTGGGGCTAAGGCTGTAAAAGGCACCCTCTGAAGGCCATATGGAGCTGTGTGAGTGCATGCACACACAGTGAGTGCTCATAAATGTTTACTACATGACTGAATGAATGAATGGAAGGACTTCAGGATTTCTCCTGAAATGTGGTCTGAAAGGGGTGGATGTCGAACAGAACTCTTATGGGGTGGAGGGATATTATTCCCCAGGGGACATTTGGTCATGTATGGAGATGTTTTAGGTTATTATAACTTGGAGGTTGTTACTGGTATCTAGGTACATATCTAAGAACACAGAGGACAGCTCCTACCCCCACACTCCAAATTATCCTGCTCCTAATGGAGATAATGCTGAGGTTGAGAAAGCCAGGTCTAGAATGAGAAAGTCCTTAGCACACAGGTTGCAAATTTACTGAAACTACAACTGAAATATATAGAAAAAATGTTTCTTAAATTTGCTTAAAGCTGGTCTAATATTCCTCAAGAGCCCCACTTACCCGGTTGAAGGAAAAAAAATTGATACCATTAAGTCTTTTGTGGTTTAGAACTGGGTAGGCTCCAATAAGTGTAAAGTCCCTTTAGAGAGTGATTGGTCTTTGGGGGATAATTTTATAGTCTCTTGTGTTGCAATACCCTCTCCTTCATTTTGTCCGATCTTCTCCAATTTAGTATCAGTTTATGAGACAGACTCATGAGATCTCACAGAGCCAGGAAAATTCTTTGAAGAGCTCAGGGGCCACTGCTGGATAGAACTGCCATCCTACGATTTTCAACCTAGAGTGGCCCAGCAGTATCTTTTTGTATTTACATATTTGGGTTCCATGTAAGATGTTGAGAAAAGGGCTGTTCTGCTAAAATAAAATTTAAAAACCACTGATCCTAAACACCTTTGAGGCCATCTGCACTGGAATGTGAATTAAAGACTTAGATTGCTGTCCTGTGACACATTAAGGCATTTTTATGGGTGTCATGACATTTGTTTCTACGTTTTGTTCCTGAGAATTGGGCTGCCCAAACCTTTCAGTCATGTCCAATTTTCTCATTGTGTAGATGTGGATAAAATCTTTCATCATGGTCAATATGTTCTTTACAAATGTAGCAATCTCTCGTTGAAAATTGCCCTCCTAAGGGAACATAATAGATTTCATGGTTCCCCATTGAAGAGGGAGGGTGCTAAGTAGCCATGTGGCTCCAAGTACATCATTACAGTAACTACTTCCCTTTGAGGAATAAAGAGCTGGTATTACAGCCTGAAAATTCCATTTTAATACCAATAAAAAAATTTTCACACTTGTTCTGGAAATAAAGTTTCTTCAGTAACTCCTTCTGTGTTGCTGAGTCTCTTCCCCAGTTTCACCCATGAGATTAGGACAGTGAAGCGAGAGAAACCTTTTGAAACAGGGCTGTAGTGGGTTTCTGATGAGGAATTAATAGCAGTTTCAATTTCTGTGACTGTAATAGCAGTCAGTATTTATTGAGTGCTTATTGTGATCTAAGCATTGCTCTGAGAACATCTCATTTATTAACTTACATCCTAACCATAGCCCTACAAACAGGTGCTGAGACAGGGAACTGAGACATGAGGAGGTCAAGGTCACACTTGACTAGACTCCAGTTCAAACCCCTGTGGTCTGTTCTAAGGTTCAAGTGTAGGGTTTCCTGCGTGTACTGATTTTTCTCTCTGCTTTAATGCTCTCTGCGTTAGTATCATCCATCTGCCTTCACTAGAAAAGCAACATCGTGTCATCAGTGTCCTTAAGCAAAGATTTGGAACACTTAAACCTCCCTGCCATGCTCTTTAATTATCTATTTTGGCATGGAGGGATGACATTCAGTGAAAAATTTTCAACTAGAGATCAAGTTGTAAGTGCCAGAACTCTTCCCATTTTATGATCATCACATTGTCATCGGTCATCCTCCCTCGATTTGTGTGGCTCAGGGATGAGGGTCTAGCAGACTATTGGTGGTTCATTAATCCATGAATTTAGAAAATATTTAAAGTCCATGTTGGACACAGCACATGCCAGCATTGTGGGCTATAGAGAAAGATGGCTGCTTCTCCCAGAAGGATTTGTTACATTTGATAAAGAAAGAGGATGCACATTGATTAAGCACCAGCTATGTACCAAGTACAGTGCTAGACATTTTATATTTGTTCTTACTGAACTCTTCTAATAACCTTGAGAGGTAGGTACTATTTCCATCTGATGGATGAAAAACAATCTCAGAGACTGAAGCAACTGTTTAAAGTCACACAGTCAATAAGGGGCAAAGCCAGGGATCAAACCCTGGAGTAGATTAAAGAAGAAAAAGTTTTAATGAGATCTGTTGTGTATAGATCTTTCCACATCTAAGGAAAAGAAAAGCCAGTTAGTTCTGGAGAACAGTGTTTTTTCAAACCACTTTCCATGGAGTTCATTTCAGAAGATCTTCCTCCTAGAGTAGTGGAGGGGAACCAAATTGTTTGGTAGCCCAGTGTGAGAAGTGGCATGCTATTTTCTTCTCAGTGGTTCACAGTGCTCATTAGTATGGTGAGACACACAGAAGTACTGCAGAAAGAAATTTTTTGACTTTGTTTAATCCATTGATTGTTTCCCAAACTTCCAAGGTGATCAGCAGAAGACCACTTTGGGAAATTGTGGTTTGAAGGAAGGACGCTTTAGAGGGAGAAGCAAGACTATGGCTAAACTGCCACTGCATAATTAAAGCTTCCTTGGGTCACATGAGATGCTGAGTGAGAGGGGCTCCAAACCTCGGAGCCTAAACTCTTCTCTGCCAGGACTAATTCTGTCTGTACAGTCATATTTACTGCCTGTGTGTATGTGTGTATATGTGTGCATGTGTGCATGCATGCGTGTCTGTTCCCAGGGCAGGGGAACCAGGCCTGGTTGTCAGGGGTTTGGCTCCAGTTCAGGTATGTGACCCTAGCCTGATATGACTTTGTTAGAATGGAGACCTGTCCATTGGCTGGGGTTGTGTGGCTAGTGTGCTGACCTTTGTCACCACTTGCAGAGAATCTGCCTGAAAATGGGTGTGACATAAAGGAAAGCAGGGGACTTGTAAAGCTGCCTGAAACAAGTGGCTCATGTGAACCCCGTGGGTGGTTTTTGACTGGTGATTTTAACCGTCAAAATGTTCAAGGTGGGTAGGGTTGACTGCCCTCTAACCTTACTTTCTGATGATAAGGAAAGCAGGTCTCACAAAAAATGTTATCACACAGGTAGATACCTAATAAGTGCATGTAAGTGCTAGCAGGAGCCACATAGTTTGATGTATTCTATTAGCTTTACAAATTTAGAAATCTTGATTTTTTTTTTTTTTTTTAGTTCTGCAGTAAAAAGGCTGCTCTCCTTTTTTTTTTTTTTTTTTTTTTTAGATGTTTTCTGACAACTTCTTAGCATCCTTCCTTCCTCTTCCCCACGTGTGGGTAAGGGTCAGAAAGCCTGGGTGTTCCTTCCTTTGTTGCCGGGGTGGGGTGGGGGGTGGATTCAAACCACTCAAGCCTCTTTCTTTGTGCAAACCCTGTCCCCAGCCCCATCCCCTAAACATAATAAGAATGCAAGCCAGTCTTCTATTTTTCAGTCTTGACCTCCAAATCCAATTTTGGGTAAGAGTCCATCCTGTGTCTGCAGAGTGGCCACATCAAGGTCTTTGCTTGGAAGGTTTGCCTCTGGCAGAGATAATGATATCCTAGAGGCAGGATTCTTTTCCATTAAGTGAAAGTGAAAGTCAATCCTGTCTGATTCTTTGCAACCCCATGGACTATACAGTCCTTGGAATTCTCCAGACCAGAATAGTGGAGTGGGTAGCTGTTCCATTCTCCAGGGGATCTTCCCAATCCAGGGATTGAACACAGATCTTCCACATTGCAGGCAGATTCTTTACCAGCTGAGCCACCAGGGAACCCCGAAAATACTGGAGTGGGTAGCCTATCCCTTTTCCAGGGGATCTTCCTGACCCAGGAATTGAACCTGGTCTCCTGTATTGCAGGCAGATTCTTTACCAGCTGAGCTACCATTAAGATCTGCATAAATAACCAGAAATCTGCCAGACCTGTAGCTTGACACATGCCTGGTTTGGGATGAAGCACTGGGAGGGGATTACCGGGGGTAAAAACCCTACGTCTTGCAGAAATGATATACCAGCATTTTTCTTGCAGGGGAAGGAATGTCTCAAATATTTGCTAGTCTGCATAGTTTTGAATATCTTTAACTCCACCATTAATAACTCATTCTTAACATTCATTTAATTGATTGGCCCCTGTCTTCTTAGTTTCACTGTTAATTGGCAAAGCCTTGGTGTTGATAGAAATTTGGATAATTGAAGTGTGTGTCATTGTCTCTTGCAGGTTCCCTTTTTTGTACAATGTTTCTATCAATATTAGGGCCACAGATTGTCCCTAGAATTGAAGCTGAACCAACATAGACATGATTTCACATGTCTTTGCTGAAGGATTTAAAAACAACTGACCTTCTAACACTTGACCTTTGTAGAGACCTTGGGTCCAGTTATGCCTAATGCTACATCTTTTCATGAATTTGACAATTACATGAGCCAATGAATTCTTTCTATATTTCAGCTTAAGCTGGTATGAGGTGGGTTCCTGTCAGTTACTCCTAAAATACTTCTGAACAAAATAGAGAGCTAGAAATTCAGAGTAGATGGTGGAGAGGCTTATAGTTGTCCCTCCTACCCTCCTTCTCAATTTTCTCTAGCTGAACAGTTTCTGATAATTGCGTAACTGAATTTTTAAGGAAAATAGTAAAATTTCCAGTGTTCTTATCCAAACCCAGTTCTTAGTGGCAGAAAATGCAAATCTCCTCAGCTGCAGTGTTAAGCATTGTTCTGAATTTCAAAGCTGCCTTAGTGAAGTCATGTTCCAGCTTTATTTACCCCCCACCCCAAGCCAATCTTCATGGATTGGCTCTTTGTGAAATAGCTTCCTTAGAAGATTGAAGCACTGGGATGAAAATGGAACGCTTTCCTCAGCCTCAGAGCACATGTTAACAGCACAGGAGGTACAAGGGTCCTCAGAAATGAAGATCATTACAAAAGAGTATGCTTGTTTGCTTTTCATGCAAATCAGCATTTCCAGAGGACTCCAACGTTTAAAAAGCCAACTGAGGTTAAAAAATGACAGAGTGCTCTCCAGATAAATCCCTGCCTCTGTTCCAGGGTGAAAAGATAGTTTTTTTCTATGGAGTTTCTGCCTTTTTGGCTTATGGAGTCATTCAGTGTTGATAAGAGGAAGAAGAGCAAGAGTGGTTCAAAAATCTCCACAGAAAAACATGAGGTGGGCCCAGGGGAATTTGTGGGATACCACTGGGATCCCTAGTGGTTTGGGGGCATTTCTGATGCTTAAATGCAAGGCGTGTTCTGCACTCATGAAGTGATAGAGCGAGAGACAGACATGCTTCCATGGACCTGGCCCTTCAGAGGGAAGATGGGCAATGAGCAGGGGAAGGGATGCATGGATAGCATGATTTTTACTCACATGATGAGTACTAGTGCTTCAGAGAAAATTGTGCTGGACCTGTTGGGGGTGACAGGGTTGGGTTGACTGAATTGAGGGAGTGAGGAGGGAGGAGTCAACTTCCTATTTAGGTAAGCTGGTGAACCTTCATATGAGTCAGGGGACTAGTGATCCATTTGTGTGTGCACCTGAATTGTTTCTAGTAACAAGTAGCCTAAGAGAATGGTATCTTACTATGGGCTTATTAGACATGAGAATCAGTAGGTAGACTTATCAGCTCATCATTTAACAACTGGTTGGGGGAGGTAATTATTAAAACCTTGTATTGTGTACCGAGCACTGGGAATATGACATAGAGACTGGATTTGAAGGTCATTTAGGGCCTGGCTACTGGACGTGTGGTCTACTGACAGGCAGTATTGGCATCTCAGGGAGCCTGTTAGAAATGTAGACTCTCAAGCCCCACTCTGGGCATGCTGAATCAGTCTGCTTTTCAAGTAAGATCCTGGTAACTCATGGTTTCAGACACCTTAACGCTGAAGCACTGGCTTAGGCAACAGTTAGCAATGAGTGGATCTGGAACCTGCCCTCATCCAGATCTTGAGTTTGTTGATGGAGACAGACATGCAAATACATGACGACCTAGTGCAAAAGCTACAAACAAGTAGTGAGGGGGTGGGTGGGCTATGAGTGTGGAAGAGGGTGTGAGTTATGCTCATGAGGCACGGGTGGGGGAGGAAGGTCAGGGAAGGCTCCCAGCGTAATGTCACCAAAGCTGTGACTTCTAAATGGGGAAAAGCCACACAGATTTGTGTTTGAGACACTAAGGCAGGGGTCTCCAACTTCCGAGATCTAATGCCTGATGATCTGAGGTGGAGCTGATGTAATAAATAGAAATAAAGTGCACAATAAATGGAATGCTCTTGAATCATCACAAAACCAGCTCCTGTCTCCCAGGCCTGTGGAAAAATTGTCTTCCACGAAACTGGTCGCTGGTGCCAAAAGGGTTGGGGACTGCTGCACGAAGGGATTTGTGGGAAGATGGAGTGGGGGCGGTGCAGCAGAGTTCAGGAGGCCAGTGTTCCAGATGAGGCCAGAAGTACCTGAATCCTTGTGGTTGGGTTCGCCCTGGTTTGGGGGGCCTTGGGAGGAAGACTTGAAGGTTGAGGAGAAGACAGTAAAGAGCAGGCAGGCCTGGAAGGCTTGGAAAGAATACAGTTCATTTTCTTGATGCTTGAGCTGACTGAACTCAATCTTACTCAGAAACCTGGGGGAGTTTCCCCCTTCGTGATGATCATGGACTCCCCGCCAGCTGGCCTGCTCCTTGTCTCTGCACAGATCTGCTCTGTCCGCATGTAGAAGTCAGGGGTGTGCTGACCCGGGTCAGAGCTAAGTGGTCTGATATGGGCGTTAGTGTAGCTAGTGGGAGAGGTGGAAGACGACAGGCTGGCTTCTACAGTCGGCATATATTCACTCCTCCTTTCTGCTCTGGGTTTCTGGCTCATAAACACATGTAGTCTTCCTCAGAGTGTTGGAGAACTTTCAAGGAAAGGAGGAAAAACAGTACCATTGATTGTTTGCAATTTAGTGATTTTGTATTCAGCAGACAGGAAGAACAGCTCTGAAATCGAATGCCTGTTGCCAGGGACTAAGTCTAAATGTCTCCATGACTTTGTTTTAGATCAGTGGTTTCCCAAACTTTTTTTTTTTTTTTTTTTAAACAGAACTTAAAAAGTTGTTTCGTGTACTTAGCTGTCATGTTGAGCAGTGCTCCTGCTGCTGTTGGGGGTTGGGGAGGATGGTGATCATCTGTCTCTCCCACAGTGGGTCTCCTACTTACCAAGAAGGATTGTTGAATCACAGGGTTCTTGAGACACCAGTTGGAAATCAGTGTTTTGGTATAAAAAAGAAGATAGGTCTACTCAACTCCTGTGTCGAGTTGCATATCTACATATATATAGATGGTTCCTACAAAGGCATCAGTGTTATCCTCAGAGCTCCAAAATAAAACTAAAAAAACCCCCAAAACTCTGAACAGACAAAAGACAAGCAACTGGCTGCCATATAAATGCTTAACAACTTGGATTTTATAGAATACATATGCTGTGACTTGAGTGTTAAATCATGAAGAAGCACAATGAAAGTTCTTGGGAAGACAGTGGGATGTCTCCCAGCCCATTTAATTCACCCCTTACTGCAGTGAGGAGACCCTGGCTTAGTCTCTGTCTGCCTTCTTTCCCATATGATAAGGTATGAGTGGGAGCAAGGCAGGTAAGCTGATGAGTGTTCCAGCCAACAGTCTTGTGGGGAAAGTCAGTCTGGCCTCCCAGACAGCCATCTGGAGGCTGTGGTGGGAGGTCTGTTTGCTTCTGCTCAAGCCCCAGCCTCTCCTCCAAGATGGAGAATTTGTTTAAAAAAAAAAAAAATCAGGGAAATTCCCCAAAGAGCCCTACTGGGGAACAACAGAAACATCCATTGTAAACAGCAGGTTTGTCTTCTGACAGGTTTTGTTTGCAAATGATAACAATTACAGGTAATTTTTCATTTCAATTGGAGGAGCAGGTATTAAAAAGAGAGCAGGGGGAGAGGGAGGAGAGGGAGGAGAGGGAGGATGAGAGCCAGCAGCTCTCCCTAGTGTCTTATTCACTCCCAGGTCTACAACCTAACACGAGCATGGAGGGCTAGGTAGTGTCTCCTCATTCCATTAAGTGAGATCTAATTGTGGCTGTTCGGTCTGTTGGCAGATGCAGTTTCTACATAACAACAGCCCAGAGACAGAGCTGCGTGATTAATGCCTCCAGCTGTCATATGCCCCATTATCTGTGCATTTGCATAACTTAATGGTTTAGGACAGGGGAGAGAGGATGCTTAATTTAATGTTTAGCAGGCCCTTGATAGCTGAATAATTTAAGAACTGTCAAGGGGGGTCAGTCCTACAGCGATTCAGCGAAGACAGCTATGATTTCTGCATATCGTTAAAATTCTTACTTAGGATAATTTTTTTCTAAGAAAAAAGAAAACAATGCCTGAAAGCAAGCACTGATTTTTTTTCCCCCTTCTTTTCCCCTGTTAACCATGTCCTTCCCGCGGCAAGTGGAAATGTTGTCTTTGACGGAAGTTAGAGGTCCAAAGACAGCTGGGGAGGTGTGGGTTTACACTCACCCCCTTCTTCATCTCTTATCTCCCCCAAGACTCCCAGGCATCACACCTCTTCTACTCTGATTTTGTTTCCTCTTGTTCTTTTTGTCCCCTCAACCATCTCACCCTGTGTGCAGTGTTTTATGACCCATTTGCACCCCCATCACCCCCCAGATTCTAGCTGAAAGGCAGCTGAAGAAGGGTATGGAGAGAGGGTGGAGGGGAGGAGCAGAATTTGCTTAAAATCTACTAGCAGCCCAACCTGCTTTCAATAGGAAACACTGTCAGTTTCATTAGTTGCTAATGAATATTATTAAACTAATCTGTCATTTGTTTTCTAATTATGTGTCACCAGGCATCACAGTGGCAGCTGAGGTGACTGCTGGTGAACAATTTTCCTCCTTGAATCCTTTTTTTTTTTTGTAAAATAAGAACAGTCAGGAACGATTAGCAATAATTTGAACCTGGTAAGCTTTTTCTCCCCCTTTCCCCAGTCTTGTAGCAAAATTTCTCCCCCACATTCCTAATAACTGCTGGGATCTCATCACCACCTAGCCTGGCAACCTGCTCCCAGGGTGAGACCCCAGCCCATGCCAAACTTGGGGTAGCTCTGCTTCTGAAGTCTTCAGCTACACTGTGACCACAGCTTCTTATCACTTCCCGTCATGGTTTTGTGGGTCTGGAATTTGGGCAGGACCCAGTGTGTGGCATGGACTGGGCCATTCAGTGCTCAGCTTGTCTGGAGGGTCCTGGTCAGCTTTGCTCACATGTCTAGCTGCTTGATGGAAGAAGCTAGATGGTTGCAGGTCTCAGCTGGACCCAGCTCTCTGTGTGGTCTCAGTCCCTCCATATGGTCCTTCCAACAGAGGAGCTGAACTGCTTCCACAGTTGCCCTGGGATCCAAGAGAGCATTCCATGGACTAGAAGTAGAAGCTGCCAGTGTCTAAGGGCCTGTCCTAGAAGCTCAAATAGCATCCTTTCTACCATATTCTGTTGGACAGTGCAGTCAGGATCTACCCAAACTCAGTCTACTCCTAACTTGAGCTATTGAGTACAGCCTAGAAAACTGCACATCCCTACAAAGTGGCCCCTCTGAAATCAAGTGGGTTCAGATCTCTATTGGGTCATCAAAGTCCTCAACTTCTCCCTTTGCCAAAAGTTAATATTCCTCTAAAGTCTGTCTGTAGGTCTTTTCTCATGATGTCTGCTCTCCCTCCATGATGTAACTTGTGGGCGTGTCAATTGCTGTCTAGTCTGAAGATCCCCAAACAGATCTAGCCCAGGTAGCTTTCCTGAGCATGTATAATTACCCAATAGAAATCTTGACCTGGATGCCTCACAGACAACTCACACTTTACATACAACCTAAAGACAGACCGTTGGGCTTCCCTGGTGGCTCAGAGGGTAAAGAATCCACTTGCAGTGCGGGAGACCTGAGTTTGATCCCTGGGTCGGGAATATTCCATGGAGAAGGAATGGGTACTCACTCCAGTATTCTTGCCTGGAGAATTCCATGGGCAGAGGAACCTGTAGGGCTATATAGTCCACGAGGTTGCAAAGAGTTGGATGTGACTGAGAAGCCAACACTGACTTTTCAAAGACAGACAATTTCTCAGCCTGCTCTATTTTGCCATTTTGAGCCTTCAACCTGCAATTCTTGAGCTCCTTTTCTTTGCTTTCCGTATGTACTTTATCACTAAATTGTCCTGTTTCCCTCTCCTAAGTATCATTCACCTTGACTTCATATCGATCCTTATTATATGGTCAGGATGATGACAAATAGATAACTGAGTTCCTTTCTTCTCATCTCCTTTCCCCTTATTCTGTTACCCACACAGCCACCAAAAACATGCTTGCAATCATAAATTTGTATAAATCATTGCCCTATCCCAGATCCTTCAATAGCTCCCCATTGTCTAGAGATTAAAGCTCAAATGTATAACCTGGCTTAGTAAACACTTTCTGCCTCCCAGCTGCATCCTTCTATTTCCTTCATTATACCCTATTTTCCAGCCTCATTGCTGTTCTATGTTTTCTTACCTTTGCATTTGATTTTTTCCTGCCTGAAATCCCTCCCTTCCTCTCATTAGGCAATCATTAGGCAATCTACATGTACACTAATTCTTTGTTTAAGGTTCTCTGAGATATTTTAGATCCTGCACGCTGAAAACATTTGGCAGTCTGGAGAAATTCTTATCACAAGTTGGACATACTATCAGTCAGGGCTGCTGCTAAATGTTCTGTAATACAAATGACAGCTCCCCACAACAAAGAATTACCTGGCCTAAAATGCCAGCAGTGCTGAGATGGAGAAACTGCTTTAGATCAAATTTCATTGTGTTACTATTCCTTTGTACTTATTGCCTGTATCGTCCACATTTTATATGAAGCAAGTCTCTATCCTTAGATTGTGTAAACTGAAGGACAAGATTTTATATTCTGGCATATAGAACATTTTAGGGATTATTTATTTTAAAATGACTTGATATTTCCAAGTTTTTTTTCTGCATACTGTATTGGCTATTGTTGAAACTATTATTAGTCCTTTACACTTTAGTGTGAATGAGGCTTGTTTGGTCTATTGAAAAGATTGACAGGTCAGGGAAAGTAACTTAAGGAGGAGATGGGAAGCACTATAGATTTCACTTGTCTTGCAAGCTTATCCTCTTCCATTCTGTAGATTTTCAGGTTCTCCCTTTTCTTCTTTATAGTCCCAAACACTTTTCAGAAAATCTCCAAGCAGCCTTTAGTTTACTAGGACTTCTAACAGTGAAGATCAAGAGAAGAGCTACTTACCTGTCTCTTGGCTTCTGGCTCCATTCCCGCTCCTCCATGCTCTCCTAGGTATGTATGCTGAGAGTACAGGGCTAGAATTCTGCAAACTGCATTTCTAAAATTCCCCTGCCAAATGACTTATAGTTACCTTCTACAAATTGGAGGCACTCATGGGAGATTAGGAGGCATGAAGAAAGTAACAATATTTTATACACTTCTGAAGTGCAGCAAAGGTAGTAGTGGGGGTAGACAAGTGTGGACTCTCTGCATCCTGCCCAGGGTGGCAGGTATGCCAGCAACAAAGCTCCTGCAGACTCTGACTCCAGTAGTAATGACCGCTACGGACAACTTTAGGTTCCAGATTTTCTTCAAAGAAACCACGGCTGTTCCAATTAACACCAGCATTGAATGTTCTGGCGGTGGCATAGATTATGGACTGTTTTGTTTATGTATTTGTTTTATTTTTAAAATTTTATTTTTGGTCTTTATATCTGGCTCTTTGTTGCTGCGTGTGGGCTTTCTCTAGTTGTGGCGAATGTGGGCTGCTCTCTAGTACAGTGCCTGGGCTCCTCATTGCCGTGGCTTTCTTTCGTTGTGCAGCACGGGCTCCAGCTGTGCAGGCTTCAGCAGTGCAGCCTACGGGCTCAGTGGTTGTAGCGCACGGGCTTAATTGCTCCGCTGCTTGTGGGATCTTCTCGGACCACGGGTTGAACCTGTGTCCCCTGCATTGGCAGGAGATTCTTAACCCCTGGACCACTAGGGAAATCCTGAGATCATGGACTTCAAATAACATTTCCTTTTGTTCCTCGGGTCCTAGGATGGAAGCAACTCCATGCAATTACTGACCTCTGGCTAAGTTCACCTCGTATCTTTCCTCTCTGTCACTTCTTCCACATGTTTGTTTCCTACCTTAAATTCCTTCTGTTTGCAGTACCTATAGTGGTTTCTGTTTTCCTAGTGAGACATGGGATGATATAGTACTAGGATGGCACAATCCCATTCCCAGGTTTTTCTGAGTTATGGAGGTTTAGATTAATCATTATAAAATTTTACTTCCTGGCGGTTAGGATATGAATCCTAGTAAATGGGATGCTTGAACTCTAATGCAAAGAGAAAAATGGTCTCTTACAGAGGTAAGATTTTATAACCTTTCTGATTGAGAAGGGATTCAAAGCAAGATTCCCCTACCTCACTTCCTTAAATCTTTAGAGGCTTCTGCCATTGAATGAGTTGATAAGTTTGATCTAATCCTCTTTTCTCTGAAGTTAAAAGCAAGTCCTGATTTTTACTTTTTCTTCTGAGGAAATTCATTCCTTGGATACAACCACTCTGAGTACTAACCACACAAGTACCTGCTTTGACAACCGGGCCTGCTGTATTTGCATGAAACAAACAATCACACAAGAGCCAGAACAGCCTCATTTGCTTCATCATATAGTCATGCACCAAGCAGGCATCTTTTCTGAGAAAATACTGAAAACTTCTGATGCATGACTTCCTATCACAATTAGAATAAAATTCAGACTACCCTCGTTTTCCCTCACCTCTGTCTGCTTCAGCTCTCTCCCACCCCACATCATACACGCTCACATAGTCACCATGCTTTTACCATGCAGGCAGCTTTTCTGTTGTTCAAATACTAAATGCTTGTCTAGGACGTTGAGTCTTTCTTTTTGCTTCCAGAACCCTCTGTCTCTAGATCTTCCTGTGGTTAACACTTTACCATTCAATGCTTAGATTTACCATCTCTGCAAAGATGATTTCATGAACGTACCTGTACAAAGTTACTCCTCACTCCAACTTATTCTTCATTCCATAATTCTCCGTAACATCTCCTAGTTCATGTTGCTGTATCATCATGGGAAATTATGTCATTTGTTTAGTTTTTTTTCAAATTTATTTATTTTAATTGGAGGCTAATTACTTTACAATATTGTAGTGGTTTTGCCATACATTGACATGAATCAGCTGTGGGTATACATGTGTTCCCCATCCTGAGCTCCCCTCCCACCTCCCTCCCCATCCCATCCCTCTGGGTCAACCCAGTGCACCAGTTGATTATCTGCCTTTTACCTGCCTGTTTACTTGTTGATTATCTGTCTTTTACCACTGGACTGTAAACTCTGCTAGGGCAGGGAGTTTATCTGTTCTTCTTTACAGCTTTATCTCCAAAGTTTAAGGTATTCTATGGAATGTAGTGCCTAACAGATACTTGTTGAATAACTTAATTGACTGTCTACACCATGCTTTTTACTCTGTCCAGTAGATATTGATGGCATCTGCAGTCTGTATGCTACTGTGGTCAAGGGCACGGAAGACACAAAGCCTCTCAGCTGATGTCCATGTGGTAGGAATGGGTTCTGTCGATAACCACAACCCCCTTTCCAACAAAAACCAGTTGCTACTGAGCACTCACAATATGGCAGGCACTTTGTTAAGTGTCCACAGACTTTATCTCATTCAGGCCTTTCAGCACGTAATGACATAGGTATGAATAACCCCATTTTACAGACGAGAGAACTGAAATCTAGAGGGGTCATAACTACCCTAAATGATGCAGGTAGTTTGTGACAAAGACCCAAATTGAAGTTGGCTTGAGTCTAAAACTGTACTTGTTACTGCTTTATAATGCATGTGTTCTCAAATACCTTACTTTGCTGTTTCAGGTGACAGGTTGAATTTGATTGTCAAAGTCACCTTCTCAATTTGAATGAAGTAGATGAGGGAAAGAAAACCTTACTATTGTAAGGCAAGGAGATTTGTTAGCCAAAGGAGGAAGATTCCTCCAGACTCTAGGTTCTTGCCCTTGGCTTTGCTGCTAATTCAATGCGCCATCTTTTCCTGATCTATTAGGAAAAAGAAGTGAGTAAGAGAGAGGTGAATGGGGTATGTAAGGAGGTAGACAGCCTGGTAAAATTGAGAGTCAGCCTGAAAGTGTGCCTCTTCGCCACAAGGTGCAAGATGATTCTCTCCCCTTTTGTCTCATCGTCTGCCTTTCTACCAACTAGAAATTCATTCCTGTTTCCAACAGTTCACGTGGAGGTAGAGACGAGATTGGCTGTCAGCTACTTATACCTCAGGCTGTATTTCTTTAAGCTTTAGACTCCTTTGGGCCTGTCTGGTGTCTGTTGATGAGAGGAAGTGGGAGACCTTATGAAAGAGGATTTGAGGGACCTGCATTGGAAGGGCAGGTAGTGCTTCAGGCTATTGTGGAATTGTCACATGACTTGAAGGTGCCGGCTGGTTCAGGTTCAGAAGTGGGGGTGGTCCCTAGTGCAGTAGAAAATTAGAGACACACAAGGTAAATGGTTCTCTAGCCTCAAAGGACTGGGAGAAGGCAATGGCACTCCACTCCGGCACTCTTGCCTGCAAAATCCCATGGATGGAGGAGCCTGGTGGGCTGCAGTCCATGGGGTCGCTGGGAGTCGGACACGACTGAGCGACTTCACTTTCACTTTTCACTTTCCTGCATTGGAGAAGGAAATGGCAACCTACTCCAGTATTCTTGCCTGGAGAATCCCAGGGACGGGGGAGCCTGGTGGGCTGCCATCTATGGGGCCGCACAGAGTCAGACACGACTGAAGCGACTTAGCAGCGGCAGCCTCAAAGGACTAGACATGACTGAACCCTGTGGGGCATGTGGTGATAGCCCTTGGCATGTTGTTTGTACATCCTACAAGCAATAATAATTCCTTTTGACCCACTTCGGTGACAAGACTTCTTCAGTGGAGATGAAGGTGGGAGAGCTGGCCTGTTATCTCCAAAATTTCCACCTAGTTATTTGACTGTCTTGGGGTTTCCCTGATCAGCCTTGTGAAGTCATTCATTGCTGGTCAGAGTTACTCCCCAAGGAGAGGAAAGAATTAGGAAAAAACAGGAGAGGCCACATGTAAGCATTAGGAGTATGGAGTGATGATTCTCTACAATATTCTTTGACTTTGTCCTTTTTCTATGATTCTAGAATGAGTTTTGCAGGGGGGTGGGGATGAGAGTCAATCTCCTTTCATTTTAGTAGAGAAGGAAGAGAGGGAACTCCTAGCTGTCACCAACTTTTTGTAGAAAACAGATCTGCCTCACCCTCCTGGAAACTATCAACTTTAAACAAACAAACTCTAGGAGCCTCTCTGTAACGGCAGAATAAATCTGCCCTTACATTTCTCTTGAAATAACAAGGAGACGAAATACCAAGAAAAACCCTTGTGTTCACTAACATAAATCAGCCCCATTGTTGCGCTCAGCCCATATGGTGTGACAACGTTGCCCACTGCTCAGAGACCTGCTGATGGAAGGCCAGATGTGCTGCTGCACGAGCGAAACGCAACAGGCCTGCTTTAAGATTCTGCGGCGGCCTTCCTTACATTTGTTGGCTTGTGTCTCAGCTTTAGCACTGTTGTTACCCCTGTAGCCTCTCACCTTCCTTAGCTTTTCCTTTCCTATCTTTCAGGAGTTGAGAGGGCTGGCTAATTTAAAACTTGGATCTGGACTTGCTAGTGTTCTTTTAGTGGGCAGTGGGCTTGAGAGGTAGGTACCAGGAATTGATGGTACCTCTAGGACAGGGCAAGCTACTTGTGGAACATTTGCCTCCCCCTGTTCCCCTAACTTTTGTTGTTTAGTCGCTAAGTTGTGTCCGACTCTTTTGCAACCCCATGGACTGTAGCCCACTAGGCTTCTCTGTCCTTGGGATTTCGCATGCAAGAATACTGGAGTGGTTTGCCATTTTCCCCTAGCTTTATGGAGATAGAAATGGCAAATAAAAATCGTATATATTTAAGGTGTATAACATTTTTTAATTGGGATATAATTGCTTTACAGCGTTGTTAGTTTCTGCTGTACAACAACATGAATCAGCTATAAGCGTACATATATCTTCTCCCCCTTGAGCCTCCCTCCTGGCTCCCTCAACCCATCCCGCCCCTCTATTAATAGGCCATTGGAAAGCATCAAGTTGAGCTCCCTGTGCTATGCAGCAGGTTCCCACCAGCTAGCTGTTCTACACATGGTAATGTGTATATGTCAATGCTACCTCTCTCAGTTCGTCCCACCCTCTCTTTCCCCTCCTACGTCCACAAGTCCTTTCTCTGTGTCTGTGTCTCTATTTCTGCCCTGCAAATAGGTTCATCTGTACCATTTTTCTAGATTCCATATATGGATTAATACATGATACTTGTTTTTAAGGTGTGTAACATGATAATTGGATATATGTATGCATTGTGAAATGATTACCACAATCAAGCTAACAGGTAACATCTGTCACCTCCTATAGTTACCCTTTTTGTGATGAGAACATGTAAAATCTACTCTTTAGCACATTTGAAGTATATAACACAGTATTAACTATAGTCACCATGCTGTACCTTATTTTCCTGGAAAAAAAAAAAAAACAAAAACTAATTACAAGGAGTTATAGACTTAGATTTGAACTAGGATGAAAAAGGCTTTGTTTGTCCTTGCCCCACCCCATCTTCTGTTTAAATGTAGACTTTGAAAAAAGTAAGAGGGCACAGTGTTTACTTTCCTATGTAAATTTAAAATGCATGCATGAATGAATGAAGCAGGCTACATAGCTGCTAGTGTCGGTATGAGCACAAATGAAAATCAAAGAAGTTATTAATAGGACCAGATGAATAGCACATCTTTTTTATTGAGAGCTGAAAAAACCTTGTGAACAAAAATATATTTATCTTTGGAATGACCCTTTGAAAGTGGTATCCAGTTAACACATTTCCCTCTGATTTGTTAGGGCCCACACTTAACTTTTCTTTCTAGTCACAGGAGATCCTAGTTAGGTCTGAACAAGCCCACGATGAGTGCTAGACCTCATGTAGACAAAGACTCTAATGAGAAGGAAATTAAAAAAAAAAAGCATACTTGTTATTGAAGTAAAACTTGGTAATTATCTTTTGCATAAAGAACAATACTCTGTCATGTTCAGTTCAGTCACTCAGTCATGTTCAACTCTTTGTGACCCCATGGACTGCAGCACGCCAGGCCTCCTTATCCACCACCAACTCCCAGAGCTTACTCAAACTCATGTCCATTGAGTTGGTGATGCCATCCAACCATCTCATCCTGTCATCCCCTTCTCCTTCCGCCTTCAAGCTTTCCCAGCATCAAGGTGTTTTCAAATGAGTCAGCTCTTCACATCAGATGGCCAAAGTATTGGAGTTTCAGCTTCAACAACAGTCCTTCCAATGAATATTCAGGACTGATTTCCTTTAGAATGGACTGGTTGGATCTCCTTGCAGTCCAAGGGACTCTTAAGAGTCTTCTCCAACACCACAGTTCAAAAGCATCAATTCTTTGGCGCTCAGCTTTCTTCACAGTCCAACTTTCACATCCATATGTGACTACTGGAAAAACCATAGGCTTGACTAGACAGACCTTTGTTGGTAAAGTAATGTCTCTGCTTTTTAATACGCTGTCCAGGCTGGTTGTAGCTTTTTTTCCAAGGAGAAAGCATCTTTTAATTTCATGGCTGCAGTCACCATCTGCAGTGATTTTGGAGCCCAAAAAATAAAGTCTCTCCCTGTTTCCATTGTTTCCCCATCCATTTGCCATGAAGTGATGGGACAGGATGCCATGATCTTAGTTTTCTGAATGTTGAGCTTTAAGCCAACTTTTTCACTCTCCTCTTTCACTTTCATCAAGAGGCTCTTTAGTTCTTCTTCACTTTCTGCCATAAGGGTGGTGTCATCTGAATATCTGAAGTTATTCATATTTCTCCCAGCAATCTTGATGCCAGCTTGTGCTTCTTCCAGTCCAGCGTTTCTCATGATGTACTCTGTGTAGAAGTTAAATAAGCAGGGTGACAATATACAGCCTTGACGTACTCCTTTTCCTATTTGGAACCAGTCTGTTGTTCTATGTCCAGTTCTAACTGTTGCTTCCTGACCTGCATACAGATTTCTCAAGAGGCAGATCAGGTGGTCTGGTATTCCCATCTCTTTCAGAATTTTCCAGTTTATTGTGATCCACACAGTCAAAGGCTTTGACATAGTCAATAAAGCAGAAATAGATGTTTTTCTGGAACTCGCTTGCTTTTCTGATGATCCTGTGGATGTTGGCAATTTGATCTCTGGTTCCTCTGCCTTTTCTAAAACCAGCTTGAACATCTGGAATTTCACGGTTCACGTATTGGCTTGGAGAATTTTGAGCATTACTTTACTAGCATGTGAGATGAGTGCAATTGTAATGAAGACCTAATTCAATTATGTTATTTTTGGAATCCTTGTCTGTTGTACCCCTACTAAACTAGGATATCTGCCAGGACCCTTCTGTGCAGACCACATGCCACCTCCTTGTCCAGCTGAGTGACAAAGGTGTTGTTATGAGGTCCTATGTGTTTTCCTTGCTAATTCATCCTATGCCATTTCAGGGTTATTGAATTCTATGGCTTCCAAGTTAGCATTCACCCTTTAATCCTTAAAACCTTAGAAGTGCCAGCCACCCTGAAAACGGCAATGTTTAGAGGACTTTTCAGAGGTGACTTGGGAGGCTGCCAATGTCCCAGCTTTAAAGAGGCATATGGCTCTTCCCACGGCAGTCTGATGTGGTGGATAAATGACAACTGTTCAGGTGCATCAGGTGTGGAGGCATGGCCTTGTTCAGGGCAGAAAACTTTGTCTCTGCCTTCACAGGCTGTGGGACTGAGAAGTTAGCCGAGGCTTCATCAGGGCTGCACTTCTTTCTGTTCATCATGGTCATGTTGGTACTACTAACAGAGTTTAAAAAGGAGTGAGGGACTCAACATTTGTTTCATGAAAAGCTCTTATATTTTCCTTCTCTGTTCTCACAGAGATGTGGTGGAGTATGATGTAAAGCTCCAAAGAAAGGTGAATGTGTGGCAAACCTGGACCTCCAGAGGCAGAGGGGCCAAACTGTGGGTGAGGGCACATGTTCTCACCATCTTACCAGAATGGGATTGCAGTGGAGTGGAGGAGTGGATGGGGTAGCCAGAGACCCAGTGCAGAGTAAAACCTAAAAGAGCATGCATTGGAAAGTTAAAGAGTTCTCATAAAGGGTTCTAGATGGAGAGAGTGTGGAACTTCACATACAGAAGTCTTTCTATAATCTGGGGAAATTACTGTTTGTTGATCAATGATGGTAAAGCTTATGTCACTTCTTACAATCAAGAAGATTGTCTCTCAGTCACAAGGGTTCAAGTATTTCTTACTCTTCATTAGAGTGATCCGTATAGGTTGCTGGTGACAATGAGCATTTTGTTTCTGCCCAGAGAAGGGAAAGTCAGGAACTCCTTTCCTGAGTTTTCAGGCTTGCTGCACTCAGATGGTTCCAGAAGCCAGGATTTAATGTAAGTTGCTAAGGCAGATGGCGTAAGGCCTGATTTAAGGGCATGCCTGTTACTCGGGCCCAGTGATGGTAGCTTTTTGGGAATGTGAACCCAGTGTTACCTGATCTTAGAAATTTTTTCAACAGCAGCTGGAGTTCCAGGCTTTTATGATGACAGACAATTCAGATTATACATAAGGTATGTATACATACCTTAAGTTATTTTGATGGTACATTTCTGGCCCATCCTAGAGTAGCCCCCTTTCCCTGTGAATTACTCACATTAAAGAATCTCATGAATGTTTTGATAATTGAAAGTCAGCTGAGTTTGTACACTCACAGAACCTCCCTAAGGTTTGTCTGTTCCCCATATTCATGATGATAGAATCCAAGTGATAGAAGCTTGACATTAAAAAGTAGGCCATGGCATCTGGTCTAGCTAATCACACCAAAGTACCATGATGCTTTTGAACTGTGGTGTTGGAGAAGACTCTTAAGAGTCCCTTGGACTGCAAGGAGATCCAGTCAGTCCATTCTGAAGGAGATCAGCCCCAGGATTTCTTTGGAAGGAATGATGCTAAAGCTGAAACTCAGTACTTTGGCCACCTCATGTGAAGAGTTGGCTCATTGGAAAAGATTCTGATGCTGGGAGGGGTTGGGGGCAGGAGGAGAAGGGGACGACAGAGGATGAGATGGCTGGATGGTATCACTGACTCGATGGATGTGAGTCTGAGTGAACCCCGGGAGTTGGTGATGGACAGGGAGGCTTTGCGTGCTGCGATTCATGGGGTCGCAAAGAGTTGGACAGGACTGAGTGACTGAGCTGAACTGAACCATGTGGGAACATGGGATCTGAGTTCGAGATTCAGAAGGTCTGCTGATTGTATGGCCTTTCCATTGAGTAACACAGTATATGGTGCTTCTTGCAGTTGTGTGGTGGGAAAGCTGTATAGCCATCCACAATGGTTTTGTATCATAGCAACTCCCTATGGAAGTTCATTCAGCTGGTGTTGGTGTTTTATCATGGACACACTTTCTAATTTTCACACCCCATGCCCGCATACTTCCCTTTCTCTTGAAGTTCCCACTTTCCTTCTCTTCCCAAGCTGTGGCTTTCCCCAGATTCCTCCATACTTGGACCTACAAAGTCAGGTGTAAATTACATGATACTCTTCCTCCCACTTATTTTCGCATTTGGGGAGAGCTGAAACTTAGAATCCCAAGAATGGTAGAGGAGAGAAAAGAAGTCAAAATGGCTTTTATAAAACTGAGTGGTGGCTTAAAAATTTTCCCCCCTCCTTGGTTTCTGTGGAGACTTAAAAAAATTTGAGGTATTTCTGCTGGAAGATTTAATACTCTGCCACTAAGTCAACATATGAGGCATATCTCCCACATCTGCATAATTTGTCTTTGTGATTTCAAGTTGTATTACAAAGTTACTTGTGCACTGTATATCAGTCAGAATCCTGAAGAAATCAAATGTAATACCCTAATTGGATAGTTTGTAGTGAGTTTGATAAAGTTTTATGTGTGGAACAGAATCACAGGCAGTTTGCCATATGCTGGGGTTGTAAACAGTGGGGTTTTTTTGGGTTCTGTTAGCACTACCCACAGTGGAGGTTTCAACTGCTACATTCTGGAGATGGGGCGAGCTGTATAGAAGTGGTGAATGACAGGAGAGAGCCTGTGGTGGCCCTGTAGAGGGAAGTCAGAGGGATAAGTGTTCCCACCTCATTCTCTTGTCTACAATGTTCTCTCCATTGGCCAAACCCACCTGGAAGCTTGTCAGTAAAGATCACAGGGTAGAGCATGGGTCTGGAAAGGCATACGGAAGCTATGAAACACAGCACATTTAAAATATCAAGGACTTCCAGATAGAGTAAAGAGACGCCAGTTCGATGAGGATTCAGGTGAGTGTCATTCTTTGTTCTGGGGCTTCCCTGATGGATCAGCAGTAAAGAACCCACCTGCCAATGCAGGAGACATGAGTTCAATACCTGGATTGGGAAGATCCCCTGGAGAGGGGAATGACAGTCCACTCCAGGATTCTTACCTGGGAAATCCCATGGACAGAGGATCCTGGCAGGCTACAGTCCAGGGAGTTGAAAAAAGAGTTGGACATGACTTAGAGACTAAACAGCAACAACAGTTCTTAGTTCTAGTTTGA
The DNA here is from genome assembly GCF_029407905.1 of Bubalus kerabau. Taxonomy (NCBI): domain Eukaryota; kingdom Metazoa; phylum Chordata; class Mammalia; order Artiodactyla; family Bovidae; genus Bubalus; species Bubalus kerabau. The sequence continues at coordinate 120,944,783 of NC_073627.1, forward strand.
ACATACTAGTATAAAAATGCTACATCTCAACAGAAGCATTTGAATAAACACTATTAACAGAATGAAATACATTACAGAGGATTACCCACATGGTTGTTTATAAAATTCAACAAATATTTATTGAATCCTTACCATGTCCCTGGTTTTGTGGTCATCTTATCTATGAACCATATTGGTATCACTGTAATAGAGGGTGGGATTAAAAGATATTTATGTGAGGTTCAACTGGCACTACCTTTCCTTAGTAAACTTGTTTGGGTAAGAGATTGTCCATCTGCCCTTAATGTATTATGTAGAGTGATTCTTCTGTGTCAACTGACCTCTGTACTGTTACTATTCTATAGGAGAATGGTTTCCAGGAGCACATAAAGTAATCTTTTTAACAGTTCAATTATTAATGTGCAAGTTCTAATTTATGGAACAAACATTAAAATTGTATTTACAGTTACCTCCTTGTAAAATGGGAATTAAATGAGGCAGTGCATTTACCTGACCTTTGTAAGCTCATAATGAAGGTGAACTGATTTGAAATAGAAGAGAAGCTGCCAATTTCCTACCCTGAAAATTCAATGTTTTCATGTTTCCGTTTCTGTTTTTTTAAAGATTTTTTTGATATGGACCATTTTTAGAGTCTTTATTGAATTTGTTATAATATTTGTGTTGTTTTATGTTTTGGAAACATATATTTTGTGTTTATGTTATGTTTTATGTTTCTGAAGCTTGTGGGATCTTAGCTCCCTGATCAGGGATTGCACCTCCTGCATTGGAAGGCAAAGTCTTAACCACCAGGCCACTGAGGAAATCCTTCCTTATTCTTTCTTAAACCTTATTCTTGTGCCTAAATAATTTGTGCATGTTACGAGACTTTTATTAGCAAATGAAAGAAGCCCAAACTTCAGGTGGGATTAGGAATGATGTCCTCAGGATGTTGTTTCCGTTTCTTTGTCTAGAGGTATGCTCTTCTTCAAAAGGCTCCATCCTCAGGCTGGCTTTCTTCTGGGGCTATAAAAAGCCATGAAACTAAGCCATGCCCGTGGGGCAACCCAAGATGGGTGGGTCATGGTGGAGAGATCTGACAGAATGTGGCCCACTGGAGAAGGGAATGGCAAACCACTTCAGTATTCTTGCCTTGACAACCCCATGAACAGTATGAAAAGGCAAAATGATAGGATACTGAAAGAGGAACTCCCCAGGTCAGTAGGTGCCCAATATGCTACTGGAGATCAGTGGAGAAATAACTCCAGAAAGAATGAAGGGATGGAGCCAAAGCAAAAACAATACCCAGCTGTGGATGTGACTGGTGATAGAAGCAAGGTCCAATGCTGTAAAGAGCAATATTGCATAGGAACCTGGAATGTCAGGTCCATGAATCAAGGCAAATTGGAAGTGGTTAAACAAGAGATGGCAAGAGTGAATGTGTGGATCACAATAAACTGTGGAAAATTCTGAAAGAGATGGGTATACCAGACCACCTGACTTGCCTCTTGAGGAATCTGTATGCAGGTCAGGAAGCAACACTTAGAACTGGACATGGACCAACAGACTGGTTCCAAATAGGAAAAGGAGTACGTCAAGGCTGTATATTGTCACCCTGTTTATTTAACTTATATGCAGAGTACATCATGAGAAATGCTGGACTGGAAGAAGCACAAGCTGGAATCAAGATTGCCGGGAGAAATATCAATCACTTCAGATATGGCAGAAAGTGAAGAGGAACTCAAAAGCCTCTTGATGAAAGTGAAAGTGGAGAGTGAAAAAGTTGGCTTAAAGCTCACCATTCAGAAAACGAAGATCATGGCATTCGGTCCCACCACTTCATGGGAAATAGATGGGGAAAGAGTGGAAACAGTGTCAGACTTTATTTTTCTGGGCTCCAAAATCACTGCAGATGGTGACTGCAGCCATGAAATTAAAAGACGCTTGCTCCTTGGAAGGAAAGTTATGACCAACCTAAATAGCATATTCAAAAGCAGAGACATTACTTTGCTAACAAAGGTCCGTCTAGTCAAGGCTATGGTTTTTCCAGTGGTCATGTATGGATGTGAGAGTTGGACTGTGAAGAAGGCTGAGCACCGAAGAATTGATGCTTTTGAACTATGGTGCTGGAGAAGACTCTTGAGAGTCCCTTGGACTGCAAGGAGATCCAACCGGTCCATTCTGAAAGAGATCAGCCCTGGGATTTCTTTGGAAGGAATGATGCTAAAGCTGAAACTCCAGTACTTTGGCCACCTCATGTGAAGAGTTGACTCATTGGAAAAGACTCTGATGCTGGGAGGGATTGGGGGCAGGAGGAGAAGGGGATGACAGAGGATGAGATGGTTGGATGGCATCACTGACTCGATGGATGTGAGTCTGAGTGAAGTCCGGGAGTTAGTGATGGACAGGGAGGCCTGGTGTGCTGTGATTCATGGGGTCGCAAAGAGTCGGACACGACTGAGCGACTGAACTGAACTGAACTTCAGGATCCACACCTACATACTGGATGTCTTGGTCAGCTTGTGCCAGAACCAAATGCCACAACCATAGGAAATTATTTCTCACCATCCTAGAGACTGCAAGTCTAAGATCAAGGTGCCAGCAGGGCCAGTATCTGGTGAAGTCTCTTTCCTTGGGTACACATTCCTGCCTTCTCTCTGTCCTCCCATGGTCTTTTCATACTGCCTGGGTGTGGAGACAGAGAGGAAGCAAGCTCCTGGTGTCTGTTCTTATAAGGACACTAATCCCATCATGAGCATTCCACCCTCATGACCTCATACTCCTGAAGGCCATATCCTCAAATACAATCAAAAGTTGGGGGTCAGGATTTCAGTAAATGAATTTGGGGGTAGCAAATGTAACTCAGTCCACAGCACTGAATTTTCCAGACAGATCTCCCCAGACTGTTGAATGAAAGCCGTATCTTCACTTTGTTTGGACTCGAAGAAACCAGTCACTGCAGCTGTTGTGTGTGTGTTAGTCACACTCAGTTGTGTCTGACTCTTTGTCCCCATGGACTGTAACCTGCCAGGCTCCTCTGTCCAAGGAGTTCTGCAGTCAAGAATACTGGAGTGGGTAGTTGGTCCCTTCTCCAGGGGATCTTCCCAACTCAGGGATTGAACCTTGGTCTCCCATGTTGCAGGCAGATTCCTTACCATCTGAGCCACCAGAGAAGAAACCAGTCATTGTAGCCAGGGAATGCCACAAACTGATGAGCTGGCTTTTTGCCCACAACTGATAGAAATCACTGTAGCTTAGGGTGGGGAGGATGAGATGATTTGGACCTGCTTGTGTTGGACGTGGGGAGGTTCTGCCCAAGCAGCGCGGCTGCCACACAAGGCAGGAAGGGAGACGTCAGCAGTGTACGCTAGTTTTAACTCATCTGTTCCTCTGTTGTTGGAGAGTCAGCTTGTTTTCAGTGATTCCTGTTCTATAACATAACTAAATTGAATTTCAAAATTTCGCATGAAAGCACATTAATGTTAGGTTCTCAGAATTTTTGTCTGACATGCTCAGCAGTGGTTGCTGCTTAATGGACAAAAGCGAGGACTAGTGAAACCAAGTTTTCCAGAAAATCAATATGAGTACAACAGCAGAGCCCTGGCCTTCCATCTAGTCTTGCCATAATGAAATTCATTCTCGGCGTGATTCTTGAGCTGCCTTTTGCAGGTCACATTGTTCTACAGAATGTGTTAGAGGGTTATTGTCAAAGCTCAAGGCTGTAACCTTTTGTTCCCTCCTAGAAGCTAAGGATATTTAAAAATGAATTATTTATGTATTCTTAAATGATGAATTAGGTCGTTGGGGTTGGATTTGCCACAATTAAGACTGATGTTTGCTTATATTGAGGAAACTGGATTGTAATCCTTAAGTCTGACTTTTTGTCATCCCATTTTCAATATTTCATTATTATACATCGTTATCTAAACAACACAGTGAAACTAAGCCTCTGCTGTGTGATCAGTATCATGCTAGATACTTTGGGGAATAAAAATGATGTGTGAAGGCCACTGTCTAAGTGGGGGACAGGACTAATCACGTGGAAATGTTGACAAAAACAACCCCATCCTGAGTGTGTGGTGAAAGAAGTTTGGAACAATGGAAATTTAGAAAAGATCCCATTGAGTTGAACTTGCAGGGAAGCTTCATGGTGGAGGTGACACTTGAATTGGGCTTTGAAGAATAGATAAGGATCTGGTGGGAAAAAGAACTGGGAAAGGGCATTTACCAAAGGGTGAGAATAAGTGCTGGCATGCTGTGTGTTGGGATCCCCGAGAAGTCAAACTGGAGTGGCAACTGGGTGGCAGTTAGGTGTGCGGGAGGGTTGGGACAGTGGCACCAAGGGCAGTGTTCTTTCCTGTATGTCCTAATACTGGATTTCCTCTTACTCTGAAACATCATTTTTTGGGGGTGGTGTGGTGGGAGGGGGTTTCAGTTGCTTAATAAAGGGAACAATATGTGAAACATGAAGTTTGGAATCATTTCAGGGCCCTTGTGCTCAGTGGACATGGCCTTATGAGTAGGTCTCATGGGTGACAACCTACTTTCAGTTTTTGTTTATTCCTTGGATATTTTTAAAAAGAGTTTATAGGCACAGCTCAATGAAGAACATAAATACAGTGGGAGGTGGGGGGATCTCTGTCCTTCACTGATATTTAACCCAGAGTCTAACTGAAAGAAGAACATGAAGAATACAGGCAGAAAAGGATGGAAATTGAAACCAGAAACTAAATGTAGGAGGGGAAGGCAGGTGAATTCTGACAATTTCCAGACAAGAAATTTAAACAGTTCCACAGATTCTAAAGCAAACCTATAGTTATGGGTTGAGTTAAAATTAGCATCTTCATTGTCAGTATTTAGGTGGAGTTAAACTTTGGGAATATTAAGACATGGTGCATTTATGTTGATTCTTCCAATTGGCTTTCCTTAAAGTGTAATAAAATCTTATATGCACAAATGTGCATATAAATAAGTAGATGTTTTCCAACATTGTTAAAAATGAATTTTAATTTACTGAAGACTCATCTTTCATGTTTATTGCTTGAAGTTTTTAATTTAGATTTTTTTTTTTTTTTTTTACTAACTTCTGGAGATGTCTATTTATAATCACATCTTGAAGTTTCTTAAAAGTGGCAGTGTATGTGTCTGTATCTAAGGCATACCACAATTATCTGGTTCAGTGATACTGCTTTGGGTTCTTTGATTTACTGTCCAGTGGAATGCCAAGTCTGATTATATTCTAAACAAATGAATGGTTAATAGAATTTATTTTCCTAAATTTTTTCTTGGGTTTATATAAAGACTGGCATCTGAGTAGTCACTGGAAGTAAAGTGGTTTTTGAGGAAAAATGGCTCAGTGTTCCACCTGATAGGAAAACAGGCCATTGTTCTCAGCATTTAAAATAGGTGAAACTTCTCTATACTCATCTTGATTGTGATATGCTCTATTTATACACATGTAATTCAGTTAACTGTTTATATTTGTGATTTTTGCGTGCATGCTAAGTCGCCTCAGTCGTGTCCAACTCTTTCTAATGCTATGGACTGCCAAGCCCCCCTGTCCATGGAATTCTCCAGGCAAGAATACTGGAGCGGGTTGCCATTTCCTTTCCAGGGGATTTTCCCCACCCAGGGATCAAATCTGGGTCTCTTACGTCTCCTGCATTGGCAGGCAGGTTCTTTACCACTAGCACCACCTGGGACTGTTAACCCATGACAATTCTGATGTACTTACGTTGCCAAATGTTATTTTGGAGTTGATGCCTTAGGTCTTTTTCTAAGGTAGCGTCTTTTCTTTTAATCCTCAAATTCCATTCTCAATTCTGGCCATTAAGGCTCTCTCGTTGCTTTCTCTCCTTTTGACTCAGCTCACTCTTCTGAGCTCACCTTTGGCTCCTTTAGCAATATGGTGGTTATGAATACGTTTTGGAGACTAATTCAGTTTTGTCACTTGGTTGCTGTGTAATCTTCAGTCAGTTACTTAACTTTTCCGTTTCTCCATCAGTGAAGTGGAATCATAATAGAATCCATCTTATCAGTTTGCTTTGAAGAGCGAGGTAATGCATGTGATGGGCCCAGCCGTGTGTCTGACCCAATAGCGGGATATGTATCAGCCAAGTGCTAGTTGTGTTATTGTAACAATAAACATAGGATTTAAGTATCTTTAATATACGCTTTTATTTTTCTTTCACCTAACATTGGCTCTGGGAGACTCTTCCAAGGGTTGGCTCAGTGGTAAAGGCTGCTTCGATCTCGTGGCCCCTCCATGTCAACACATTCTTCCATGGTTGATGATGTAGGTCGAGGGTCTCACTGTCAAGTGCTTTGGCCCATTAATGACATATATCACTGTCCTTAGAACAAGTTGGCCAGAACTAGTCACAGGGCCTAAAGGTAAAAGAAGCAGAGGTGTAGTCTTCCCATATACTCAGAAGAGGGTGAACCCCACTCTGGATGTAGCCATAAATAAAGAAAATATCATAGTACACAGTGCCGCTATATACCAGGGAAATGTCCTCCGGGAAGTCAGCTGATGTTGAAGCCACCGAGTTTGAAGTTTTACATTAGGCTTTAAAAAGATCTTATGTTTTTCATTAGTCCTCAGAATTTAGGATTCCGAATGGCCTGGCTAGTCTAAAACGATGGTCCAAATTCAGAAATAAGCTGATGTTTCATAGACAATACATGAAGGATAAAACAGGATGGTTTGTAGTGGTTTTCAGAGTTTTGGTGCTGGTAATGAGGGTGTGGGTGTGACAGTTTTTTATCTAAATCCCACATGACGTGGTTCACTGAGGACACGAGTCTGCTAGTTTGATCTTTCTCTTAGTAGTATTTTCCCAGAGCAGGGTTCGGCACCACTATTGACAGAGAGGTTGGAAAGACAACCCAGCCCATCTTTGGGCCTGTGAGCTGAGAGGAATTCCTGCTCTCCAGCAGTTGGGTCATCCTCCATCACATTGGCACTGACCGTTACAAAAGGAAGTATGAAATAGCCTGTGGAAGTGGGGTCAGGCTTACCGTCCAGCAGGATCAGCCCCCACAGTTTGCCACGCACCACTGACTAGTGGACACTGCCAGGAGAACCTCATTCGCTGTGTGTCCCTAACAATCCCGTTCAGCAGGGTTATCCACTAGACTACTTTTGGGAGGAAAAGAAAGGGACTGGCATTTCTTTGGAATGTGGAGCTCCAAGTGGAGAAGTCCCTTTGTCGGTGCTGATTTTCTTTGGAGCAAGGGTATCAAGAGTGTGAATATTCCTCCTTATCAGCTTGGAGAAATGCATCATTGAATATGGAGAATTGAGACAGAATTGTTATAGAAACCAAGATCCCTTAATTTTAATATCAACTCCTGTAATACCTTAACTGTAAGAACTTGGGCATGTCCTTTAATTTTGCTGCACCTATTTCTTTCATTAAAAAAAAAAGGATCAATGCTGGACTATCTATTAGGAAGGTTAATGGGAAAAGCAAATGAGATGAGAAACATACAGCCCTTTAAAAAGCAGGAAGGTGGTAGGATGGATATTTTTCTCTTCACAAAGTAAAACATTTTATTATAAAACTTTTGGAAAATACGAATAGAAGATAAATAAAAATTTAACATGAAAATCTTAAAAAAACAAAACAAAACAAAATGCTGCCACATAGAGATAATGGCTGTTAATGAATGGATGTATGTCTTTCCCAGAGTTTTATAACCTCTTTCTATATAAAGCACATTTTTAACTTCTTTTTGTTTTGTTACATGTTTTAAATGGATGGCTGGTTTTCCACTGAAATGAAGATAAATTGTAAAACCAATGCCCAATTTATAGATATTTAGGTTATCTTCAGTTTGCCCTGGTGGCTCAGACGATAAATAATCTGCCTGCAATGTGAAAGAGCCGGGTTTGATCCCTGGGTCAGAAAGATCCCCTAGAGAAGGGAATGGCTACCCACTCCAATATTTTTGCCTGGAGAATTTCATGGACAGAGGAGCCTAGCAGGCTACAGTCCATGGGGTCGCAGAGCTGGGCACAGCTGAGCAACTAACACTTTAACACTTTCGGTTTGCCTGGCTTTAATGGCTGTTTAGAATTTCCATCATGTCCATTGTCTATCAAGTATGAAGTCAGGGTAGGATTTCCCTTCTCCCTCTGTGCCCTAAATCAGCCCTGCTTGGTCTAAACTAACTCAAGGTGGCCCTGTGACCATTGCCATAGTGATTGGTTCAGGATCATGCAAGGAACCTAAGTTAATTTCGTTGGAATGAAGCTTGGTACTACGTTCTATGTGTTCATGCCTGGAACAGAGGAGGAAAAAACCCTCTCTCTCCCATAACAGCTGCTTGTGTGCTCAGTTGATCAGTTGTGCTCCACTCTTTGCAACCCCATAGACTGTAGCCCACCAGGCTCCTCTGTCCATGGAATTTTCCAGGCAAGAATACTGGAGTAGATTGCCATTTCCTCCTCCAGGGGATCTTCCCAACCCAGGATAGAACTTGAGTCTCTTGCATTTCCTGCATTGGCAGGAGTATTCTTTACCACTGTGCCACCTGAGAAACACCCCCCCACCTTTTTTTAAAAGGTATATGTAAGGAAATTTCAGTCTGTGCTTAGAGGAAGGCAGAGTTGGGAGAAGTGGCAGAAAATGAAGCAGAGCCTACGTAGAATCATGGTGTAAACTTAAACTGAACCTTTCAGTAGGTGAACCTGCTGACTCCCTGTGTTACTGAGCCTAGTTTGAGTTAAGGTTCCTGTTACTTGAAACCAAAAGCATCCTTGGTGACACACCCATTTTAAATAGCATGGTGACAGACATACTCGGTTAAATCTTTGTGCGTATCCATGACTTTTCCTTCTCCTATATTTTAGTAGAATTGTGAAATTAGGGTGTGTGTGCTTGGTCAGATCCCCTTGAATTTTTTTTTACAGTTATGTTCCCACTGGCTCTGATGTGCTTTCATTGCCACTGTAGTTACCTGGGACTCTTTTTAGGAAAACTGCACTTGGGCTACTGTAATTTGTCCAAACACTCAGGGAGACTGAAGTGCTTGGAGACCGCCTGTGGTGCCTGGAAATCACTCTGGTGCAGCCCTTAACCGATGATGGGGGAGTAGGAGAGCCCAGTCCCCTGGCCTCGGCTCTGAGCTACGACTTGCACTTCGAAGTGCTTAGAGTGGCCCAAGGGACCCAGGCAAAGCTGCCCTCTGTAGGAGCTGCTGTACATGCATCTTGGTGTGGCTTCCTCCCATCTCCACCCTGCTCCCCTCCTCTCCTTACCAGTCTCTGGAAGCATGTATATAATGAACTGTGTATGCACAAATCCTCATCTTCCAGTCTGCTTCTGGGGAATGTAATCTAAGCCAGTTTGTGAACAATCCTCAGATTTTTGACTGAACAGCTTTTAATGAAAATGATTAAGAGCTTGCACAACTACTGATCAGATGGGATGTTGTGATGGTCTGGCCAGTGACGCCGGACTTAAGCACCTTGGGAGTTAGGTGAAAAGAGAGGAAAAGTTTTCCTGTCTTCTGAGAGTGGTTTGCCGAACTCACATAAGTACGATTTTGAAACTGGCTTTGGGCCGCTGAATGAATGTGTCAGCTCTTACTTCCTTTGGGAAGCTGAATATTATCCTGTCTCACGTAGCTCAATATTATGGTCTTTTTTTTGCTGAAGTCCACATCCCCTTCATTTACTATCATTCTATTTTCCTTAGTTATAGTCTGTTGCACCACCCTAAAAACTCTTTATACTTGAACCTAACAATTCTCATTTGATAAAGACAGGGTGCTTTTGCATTGGAAAGTGCCTGAGTCACCCTGCAGGGGACAGTGATGGAGAGGACAATGGCATATCAGCCCTCCGAGGGGACTCTGTACTGGGAGGCATCTCCCACCAGCCATGTTGGGTTGTCTTGGAGTCCCTTTTTATACTTCACAAATATCTTCTATTTGTCCTTACAATCTCTCTCTTTTCCTATTGAATTTCCATTGTGACTATTTTGGTCCAAGTTCATACCATTTACTGTGAACTGAATTGTTTGAAATTAATGGTATCATCTTGGAGCCTCCCTCCGCACCCCCCATTCATATGTTAAAGCCCTCACTTCCAAAGTGTCTATATTAGGAAACAGATCTTTAAGGAGGTAATTAAGGTTAAATAAAGTCGTAATGGTGAGGCCTTAAGCAGATAGGACTGGTGTCCTTATAAGAAGGTGGGGAAACATCAGTAGCCTCTCTGTGTCCATGCGCACACCGAGGAAAACCATGTAAAGATGCAGTGAGAAGGCAGCTGTCTGCAAGCCAGGAAGAGAGGCCTCAGGAGACACCAACTCTACTGGCACCTTGAGTTTAGACTGCAGAATTCCAGAATTGCTGTAAAGTAAATTTCTATTGTTTAAGCATCCAGCCTGTCATATTCTATTACGGCAGCCCAAGCAGACTAATGTGCCATTTTCTGTTGCGGTTTTTCCCCCAGGAGGATAGACAAGAATCTTGGTCCCCAAGTCATTCTTGTTCAGTTAAACTCTTAAAGCAGCACTTACATCTTTCCTCACAGTGAAATCTTTTTGCTTTGGAAAATGTTTTGGAGTGAGTGCCACAGGGTGGAGCTTACACGCTTTAGCTAGCTATCGAGATCTCTCTTACCCACCCCTCAAACCTGCCCTCTAGCATGCTCTTTCCCTACTTCCCAGCCAAACCCTATGTTCCAGGTCTGTCCACCATGTATAGTGCCCACTCCTTCCTTGCCCAATTGTAATTTTCCCCAGCTTCCATGCTAACTGTCCACATCCCATCTGTTCTTTAGGATCATCTTCAGCCTTATGTCTTTGAGGCCTGTTCTCAACTTTCCAGCCAGTCTCTACATCGCACTGGTAGTTCTTTTCCTTTGCAGAAATAGAACAGGAAAAGGAGGCTGCTTGGGATGTCAGGTGGATGAGAATCTTCCTCGCAGGCCAAGTGTTGGGTTGTAAGCAATACCTTCAGGGCCTAAACTGAGAGTAGAGGGGCAGAAAGTGACTTGACTTTTGTGTATGTGTGTGTTTAGGGCCATAAACGTAAGTCGGTGTTCTTGGAGTAAAGGCCCATTCATTTAGAGAAAAAAGAGCCTGCTCCAGATTCCCCATCTGGAACTAGAAAGTTTGTCCTTAATGAGGCACATATATAATACCCATTATATATTAAGACTGACATGCAGAGAGCATGCTGGGCTTTGTCAAAGACAGCTAGAAGTGGAAGAAACCGAGAAATCACGTGTAGGATTTTTCAAACTGCAGTCAGTCACTTAACACATTAATATATATGTTTTTAACCCATTCACATTTCATCAAAAACGATGCTTAGATGTACTGCTAAGGTCTTTTCGGCAAAGCTCATGGAAATTTGGTATATGAGGATCCACACTACGTATCCATTTCATTGGTGTCAATAATTCTAGACAGTTCGGGTGGAAGGGACGATTCCTGTGATACTTTGACTTCATGTACTAGTGCTGGGTCTTGCTTGTATGTGTGTGACCTACTTTAGCCTTCATGTAGCAATGATAGCTAAGATAACATAGAGTTGCGAGGCTATTTAAATATTACCATGCTTGGTAGATATGTACATAATACAAAAGCACTTAACTTTGTTCTACCTTTTGCTTAATTTCCACAGTGGTGTAAACACCATACTTCATACTTCAGGAAACAGCGACTGATGTAGTCTGATATGTCTTCTCATTTGAAGATGAGAACTGAGAGGTCTGGAGACCTTTCATTTTTCAGGTCATTTGAGCATTTAAGGGCATGATGCTGGGGTTCGTGACTTCTAGGGAACCTAACTTATCTTTTAAATTATACTGCCACTCAGTATCTTAGTAGTACATAAAACAAGTATCAGTGACTTTCACCTGTACCCTTCTAGGAGATCCAACCAGTCCATCCTAAAGGAGATCAGTCCTGGGTGCTCATTGGAAGGACTGATGCAAAAGCTGAAACTCCAGTACTTTGGCCACCTCATGCGAAGAGTTGACTCATTGGAAAAGACTCTGATGCTGGGAGGGATTGGGGTCAGGAGGAGAAGAGGATGACAGAGGATGAGATGGCTGGATGGCATCACCGACTCGATTGACATGAGTCTGAGTGAACTCCGGGAGTTGGAGATGGACAGGGAGGCCTGGCGTGCTGCGATTCATGGGGTCGCAAAGAGTCGGACACGACTGAGCGACTGAACTGAACTGAACTGAAGGTGAAATGGAGATGTGTGACAGGCTCAACTCTCAAAAACTCTTAAAGCAATGAGAGTCGAGGAAAAAAGTCATGTGAAGTCTGACTGGACTAGAAGGGAGCCTGTGGTCATCTAGCTCAATGCTAGGTTCACTTGGATGGTCCAAGATGGGTCTTGGAGACCTCTTTTCAGGTCAAGAAGTCAAAGTATAAGAAGGAATCAGGCAGGTTTGGGGAGTCCCTCATTTCAAACAAAACTGTATTCCTTCTATGTCTTGATGTTATTTCATGTAAGATAGCACTGAAAATTTTAACACTGAAGCTAGAAATGTGCTGTGCTTGTCCAGTTTCATCTTGTAAATAATGACCTGATGGCTTAAAGAGTTTCTTCTTTTTTAGTTAATAACAGAGAGCTTTCCTCATTCAGCAATTCTGTATCTTAAAAAAAAGCAATAGAGGCAGGTGGGTCCATGAACATGGATTTTGTGGAATTGAATAACATGGTAGTCCCTATAGATAAGGAGAGAAAGAACATTCTGGGCAGAGTGAATAGTAAGTGTGGAAGGTTGTGGGGAGGGAGCTGCTAGGAACAGCCAGGGACAGCTGGGACAAGTATGTCTGGGAGGCCATGAGGGAAGGGGAGGAACTGGGTGTGTATGTGAAACAGAGAGGGAGAGATGGGGAAGGAGAGGGAGAATACTTTTATTTGGATCCAGATGGAAGCCTCTGAAGGATTTTGAGCTTAGGAGTGACACACGATCTGACTGGGGACTTACGAGGATCACCATTGTCTGCTGTATGGAGAGTGGATTGAATGAGAAGGGGCAAAGCAGAAAAGCCAGTTTGGAGGGGGTGCAGAGAAGCAGGGAAAGCAGACCTGATGGGACCTGAGGGAAGAGGTTTTCTGTCTCCTGCAGGGGGAGGGATAGGGTTTAGTCTGAGTGGCCCCCTCACCTGCCTTCTGCAGCACTCTGCCTTCCTTACCTCCTGTAAGAGGAGGTTGTGCTGGCTCAGTTGCGTCTGACTCTTTGAGACCCTGTGGACTATAGCCTGCCAGGCTCTCTGTCCATGTGATTTTCCAGGCAATACTGGAGTGGGTTGCCGTTTCTTACTCCAGGGGATCTTCCTGACCCAGAGATTAAGCCTGTGTCTCTTGCATCGCCTTCATTGGCAAGCAGTTTCTTTACCACTGTGCCAGTGCATCCTTGAGTCTCTCCCAGAGTGTTGAGGTCCTCAGAACAGTCCTGATTCACAGCCCCTTAGCTTGAACCAGCTCTGTGGACACTCCTGTTCTGAGTGTGAACCTCCCTCAGGGTGAGTCATCATTCACCAGGGAGAAATGGATATTTTATAGCTTTGGACTCTTAACTCCTTTTAAGCTGCAGGACAAATGACCTCGCGGTACATGTTTCATGCAGGGAGGAATGGGTAATCTCAGAAAAGGGAAGAAAAGTCCTTAAAACTCCAAACCAGAGGATTGCGGAGAAGTTTGCTTTCTTCTCTCTTGGATGTGTGTGGAGGTGCGTGTGTGTGTGTGTGTGAATCCTGGAAGGAGAAGGCAGTCATAGACTTGGGTCCTGGTTGGCCCCCAAGGACCATTCTTCCAGGGCAAGTTTTTCTTTGCATTGCTTGATTTCCAGAATTGGGAGAATGAATGCCCAGTGTAGAAAAGGAGGAAGAAAAGTGTGTTAGTTAGCATTAAATATGGTCATCTGATTACTTGTCAATTAGGTATTTGAGAAAGCAGAGATTCTGAAGACATTCATTTTCTCAAAGAGAGGAAATTGTCTCTGTCTAGGCCAGGACCTCTTACCTTGCCACTGGTGACATTTTGCATCTTTGTTGTGGGGTTGTCCTTGGCATTGGGAGGTATTCCTACAGTATCCCTGGGCTCTATCCAGTAGATACCAGTAGCACTTCCTCAGTTGTGATAAGCAGAAATGTCTCCTGAAACTGTCAGTTGTCCCTCAGGGGTGGGGGTGGATGGCTGGTTTTCCCAGTTGAGAGCCCCTGACCCAGGCTTAGCTGGTGCATCAATGAAGTCAGGATTGTGTATTTCGTGTCCTCTCTGGCCAATAATATCCATGGAGTTGAAACTAATAGTGGCTTCTACTTTGTTGCCGGGATAGCAAAGCATGCACTGTTCTGCCCTGAGAGAACAATTTTCCTGTGTTTTAACTAATAAGGCCCTTGTGATGGCTGGATTCTGGGCACCCCAACTAATAAGCGTGCCTATAAGGCAAAGAAACCAAAAACAACGTCCTGATTGCCAGGGAGGGGGCGTGTTGTCTTTCCCCTCTCTTTCCTGGATCCATGCAATAATTAGCCAAAGTAAAATGAATATTAGCTCATGCTTAATTGCCTTTACAGTGTACTTGCCAGCACTGACCCAGTAGAGCTAAACCAATTATTTTTTGAACTTTATGGCTTTAAATAATCCTTTGCTCTAAAATTCCCTGTACCCCTCAGCTACTTAACCACAGGCCCCTCTGCCCTAAATCCTTTTCTTATACTTTGTAGCTTTTTAAGCAGGGCCCCTCTTTAAGAAGACATAATCCCTTCTCTGTAGAAAACATGAAAGACCTTGAACAAATCAAGATTTCTCCATGGAGAATTCAGCTAATCCTGTGCTTAGCTCCTAACAAGGAAATCCATCTCTCCACCAAGCACGCCATTACCCGGACTAATGCCTGACTTGAATAACAAGTAAATTATTGTGCTTTTAATTGTACCCTGCTCGGTCACAAAGCACATCTGAGAGAGGAATGTGCCCGGCTTCTCCAGGAGAAACAGGTCATGCCTCTAATCCTCCTTTTCTGTCGCCTTCCCTCCCCCTTCCCTATCCTTTCTCTTCCTAGCAGAGCGGGTAGGGGAGGGGGCGGGGGCGGGGGAAGAGACAGCTAAATTATGTTTAAAATGGAAGGGTCTAAAAGAAGAAAAACGATGGTAAATACTGACTTGGGAGAGGATGAATTATCCACAGCCTCTGCAGTGTGGCTCACTGGAGGACAATCGGTGTTAACTCGGTTGCTGGAGGGCAGTCTTTATGAGCCTGAACCAGGCTTTCTCAGCCTCAGCACTACTGCTGTTTGGGGTTGGATAATTCTTTGTTATGGTGGGGCTGTCCTGTGCATGGAAGAATTTTTAGCAGCCCCTAAATTGTGACAATCCCAAATGTCCCAAGGCACTTTCAAATGTCTCCTGGGTGCAAAATTGCCCCAGCTTGCCAACCACAGCCCCAAACCCTTCCATTTTGGGATTTATTTTCTCTTATCCCCATTCTCCCCTCTCCCTGTACACAAAATCCAAGAAAATTGTGGCTCCGGTGTTAAAATAGGGGAGATCAATATGCTCTTCATATAGGTAGACTTAGTGGAAAAGGAATGGAGAAGGCGATGGCACCCCACTCCAGTACTCTTGCCTGGAAAATCCCATGGTCGGAGGGGCCTGGTGGGCTGCAGTTCATGGGGTCGCTGGGAGTCGGACACGACTGAGTGACTTCACTTTCACTTTTCACTTTCATGCATTAGAGAAGGAAATGGCAACTCACTCCAGTGTTCTTGCCTGGAGAATCCCGGGGATGGGAGAGCCTGGTGGGCTGCCGTCTATGGGGTCGCACAGAGTCAGACACGACTGAAGTGACTTAGCAGCAGCAGCAGCAGCAGCAGTGGAAAAGGAAAGGATGCGGACTTGTATGTTGTTAGAGTAGAGAGTAGGACCTGTTCCTCAATACCAAGACTGGAAAGAGTCTTAGGATTTGGATATGTTTCTGGCTCCCACTGGGAAGTGGCAATGCCCTTGGGTGAACAAGCAAGCTTTCAAATACCTCTGCCCCGTGCACTTTGGAATTGGACTTGCTGTGGGTGAGATGGATTGATAGTGAGGCTGCAGAGTAGAAGGAGCCTGTTGCCCGCAGATGCCCATGCTCTCCTCCCACACTGCTTAGGACAAGGGAGAGATCCCCAGCTTCAGAGCTACCCAATGCTCAGACGATGACAAACCTGTCTTGGAACTGAACATGGGGATGAAAGAGAGCTACTCACAACAGAGATGTTGTGCAAGCATGGGGTTGCACTTTCATTAAATCATTGAGGCAAATATTTCACTCCTGGTGATATAAAGAGACCTTGTTTTTGTTCAGTCGCTCAGGGGTGTCTTACTCTTTGTGACCTCATGGACTGCAGTATGCCAGGCTTCCCTGTCCTTCACCATCTCCTGGAGCCTGCTCAAACTCATGTCCATTGAGTCAGTGATGCTACCCGACCATCTCATCCTCTGTTGTCCCCTTGTCCTCCTGCCTTTGATCTTTCCCAGCATCAGGGTCTTTTTTAATGAGTTGGCTCTTTGCATCAGGTGGCCAAAGTAGTGGAGCTTCAGCATCAGTCCTTCCAATGAATATTCAGGACTGATTTCCTTTAGGATTGACTGGTTTGATCTCCTTGCAGTCCAAGGGACTTTCAAGCATCTTCTCCAACATCACAGTTCAGAAGCGTCACTCCTTTTTCAGTTCAGTTTAGTTGCTCAGTCGTGTCCTACTCTTTGTGACCCCATGGACTGCAGCACTCCAGGCCTCCCTGTCCATCACCAACTCCTGGAGTTTACTCAAACTCATGTCCATCCAGTCCATGATGCCATCAACCATCTCATCCTCTGTCATCCCCTTCTCCTCCCTCCTCCTATCTTTTCCAGCATCAGGGTCTTTTCCAATGAGTCAGTTCTTTGCATCAGGTGGCCAAAGTACTGGAGCTTCAGCTTCAGCATCAGTCCTTCCAATGAATATTCAGGATTTATTTCCTTTAGGATTGACTGGTTGGATTTCCTTGCAGTCCAAAGGACACTCAAGAGTCTTCTCCAACACCACAGTTTCAGGAACCTACAAAAAACATTGCTGGTCCTTACTGGACAGAAGGAAAAGCCCACAATGAGGGCATTGCAGTGAGCCCGCATCTCCACTAGATGGCGGTGTACATCTTCCTCAGAAGCCAGGCTGGCTTAGCTCATGGCAACTCCTTGGCCTAAACAAGACAAGTGCCACTCCTCTTTCAGAAGACAGCCGGCTCTTCTCATTGTTGGCACAAACAACCCCAAACAATTGCACTGACCACACAACTCTAAGCCACATTCCAGGGCGCTGCCGTCTGTTCAGGAGTGAATGCTGGGAAAATGAACCAAGCTGCTAATTTGCTTGATTGGGGGGAAAAATAAGATCTAAAGTGACAATGAATGTAATTTATTTTTCCAACAAGAATAGGGGCAAAACCATTTCATTCCCCTCCCCACCTTCACCCCAACTGCCACCATAAATGAAAGCAATCACCTAATTAGTCCTGAATTACTAACTGGCAGGGTAAAGGATTTGCTGGAAATCAAGCTGAAGTAGACTGTTTTGGAGAAAGAGATGTGATTTCTGCGGGAGGAGGGGAGGGGGAGAATGGGGGTGGGCGGGGCTGGGAGGGGAGGCGAAGGCTTGAAGCTCCTTGTGGGGCCCTGGGCCCCTGTGGTCTGGGGAGGCTGTGCTGGCCCTGACCCTGGGAGAGAAAGAGGCTCAGTGATGTCTTCAGGCCATTCATTTTGTGCAGGCGAATGACTTTCTAAACTGAAGTAAAAAGAATGTGTTGGAGAAGACCTATCCATGAGTTTTTTAAAAAATGTTACAGATGTAGATGAATTGGCTTGAGAAAGAGAGCAGAGCCCTGTGGGGCCTGGCCACCCGGCAGATGGGGCTGGACAGGCGGACTGCACAGGAAGCTCTTGCATGCCCTCTGTCCTGCCACACAAGAGGGATGACAGGCAGATCTGAAACCAAGTTGGGCCCTAAGTCATTAAGAAAGCCCCCCCAAGGAATGAAATACATGCTTCATTTCAGATTTTGGTTTTTGCATGGGTCCTGAGTAAGTGTCTTCCCCAGCTGAAAGAATGCACTGTCCCCTGCCCCCACGAAAGGCACTCCTGCAAGGAAAGCAGAACAACAGCCGGTGGGTAAGTGCCGAAACCTGCCACTTGAAGGCTCCGCACACTGAAGGAGGAATTTATTTGTTCAGAGATGACTTCTTGTTTTTTAGTTAGATATGACTTATTTGAAATACTTTACTAATGCGATTTATCACAACTGTAAACTGTCAGTTTCCACAGCTGTTGCTTCTTTAGAGCAATCTGGCAAATATGTGTGGGTAAAAACACAGGCTTGGAAGGGTGAGGAGGAGCTGGTGCAGGCTGCTTCTTTCTCCCACTTAGTGGGCCCGCAGGCCCCTCGCCCCCACTGAAAGCATATGTTCCTCTTCCTTAGAGGCAGTCTCTCTGGTTCTCGTGCTCATCTGTTGTTTCTGGCTGTTAAGCAGCCTTTTCCTCTCTCCTGGGAGGGGCACCTGGTTTTCTTCCCTTCTCCCCATCTCTGTTCCTGTAGCTTAGACGAGGTTGACAGCTTTCTCCTTATGTGCTGTGGGGCGGACATGCAACCCAGCTCTGGCCACAGCTTCCATTGTTCCACCCTGCTTGGCCACGATGACTGGTTCTTAGGGTCACCAGAATTAACAAAGCAGCAACAACCGAAAACAAAATAAGGTGCCCAAGTAAAGTTGCACTTCGGATAAAAAAGTTATTATTTTTTAATACAAGTATGTCTTGAATATTGCCATACTAAAAAATGACTTACCTGAAGTTGAACTTTAAAGAATCAGAAATTCTGTGTTTTGTCTGGCAACCTTATTGGTTCTAAAGAGAATGTTTGTCCAAAGCAGATAAACTGAAATCAGCCTAGGACTTTAAAGTGGAGATTGAGGAAAAAAATAAAGTATCTGTTGGGATTGCTTGGCTGGAAGGATACATGCTTGCAACTGCTGGGGGCCAGCCTTGGTACCATGTGGGGACAGCTGTGTGCCTTAGAAGCCAATGCCATGCAGAGCAGACATGTTTCATTTGAACAGGTGGACTCAGCTGTTCTTGAAGCTGGCCCTGTGGGTGGTGGAGGTCAGGGTGCTGATGGCCAGGCGGGATCTTCATTTTCTACCTCTCAAATCCGGGAAGTGAAAACAGCAGGGCTGAATATGCCCACTGGGCATGGCTTCTGTTCAACTGGAAGAGTGGTGAATGGATATTAGGTGACAAAAACAATCAGTCTACTGGACTCTGCCCTTGTTTTTCTAACTGTTTTGCCACATGTAAACTGTTCTGCTGCATTTGCTTTTATTCATGGCATCATGGCTGGAGACAGGGGCTGATAGACTTATATTTGGAGTTGGAGGCTTAAACTTCAAGTCTGCCTCTGCCTGGTTGAGTGGCTGTAGAGTCCTTGTAACCTCTACAGAGTTGAGTTTCTAGGTCTGAAATCTAAGGACAGAGGTTATATTAATCCATTTGGGCTGCTATAACAAAATACTAGAGCCTGAGCGATAATTTATGAACAACAGAAATTTATGTCTCACGTTTATGAAGGCTGGAAATCTAAGATCAGGGTGCCAGCAGATTCAGTGTCTGGTGGGAGCCCTATTCCTGGGTCATACTTGGTATCTTTCCTCTGTAACCTCCCATGATAGAAAAATCAAGGGAGCTCTGTGAGATCTCTTCTTTGAGGGCACTGATCCCATCATGATGACCCCACCCTCATGACCTTATCACCTCCCAAAGGTCCCCCACCTCTTGATATCATCACCTTGGGGTTAGGATTTCAACCTATGAGTTTGGGGGGACATAAATGTTTAATCTATAGCAGAGACAACACCCCCATAAGGCAGGGGTGAGGATTCCATGAGGCAAAGTATTGTAAGCACCTGTCATAGGGCCTGGTGTGGAGTAGGTGCCCGATAGAGGTCTCCCCTTTTTCTCCTTCCGACAGAATATTTGAGTTAACACCTCTCCTGCATAACTTAAGGAAAATGATAGTCACAGCCTGAGGACAAGTATCGCCAGCACTTCAGCTGTTCCCATTATCACCATGCATTAGGTGATCATCTGTATATACTTGGTGGTTTTTAAGCATTTTCACAAACATCTTCTCACTCTCTCTTTGGCACAAAATCTCCCTTCTGTTGGTTTTCCGCTTATGGGAGTCTCAGGACAAGAGCTATATATTATTATATATAGTGAGGCATTTGGTTGCTATCTTTTCATACCTCAGTGGCATTGATTCAGTTCCAATTATTTTGGTGTTTGAGATTAACTGACAGACTGTTTCTCTCCTCATTTAAGGTTGGTCATTTTTACTCTGTCAAATTTGGTCCAATTAACTGACATGGAAAAAGTGAGGTCGTTGATAGTTACAATGCTGGATTCCACTTGGGAATTTTCTAGGACTTAAAGAGGTATGTTTGGGACAACTGATCAAGGAAGGGATTTGATTTGGAACCTGCTTTTTAGAGTTGGAGGAGCCATTGGATCATCTGCTCTTCTCCTTACAGGGCATCTGAGCACAGTGGGGAGGGGACTTCTCAAGCTTGGGGGTGGGATTCTTGCTCCAGTGAGCCTGTGACTGTTAGGACCAGAATCCAGACCTCCTGGCCCACAGGCTCCGACTGCTGGAGTTTCGGCCGAGCCTGACAACACACACATCCCTGGGGACATTTCACAAAGGTTCCAGTTCGTCGAGTTGCTTTATTTTGAAACTTGGGGATGTTGGTTAAATCCAGATGAGGAGTGTGCCTCCAGAGGGGAGGAAAGTTGGAAGGGGCAGAAGTTTCTCTGAGGGTCTCTGGGAGTGTGCAGCCGGCAGCTGGACAGTCTGCCCCCCAGTGGGGGCAGAGATGGACTTGAGGCAGATGTTCAGAAGGGATAGGCTTGTCCTGTCCTTGCTGTGAAATAACACAGCTAGATTCCACAGTGTGGAATCAAGAGATGAGGCGGCTGCCTCTCCGGGGGCTCAAGATGGCACTGCTGCCCCACAGTCTGTTTTGCGGTGCCCTCCGCCCCCTCCTTCACATCCCCTCCTCCTTGCTATTTTATTTTGGTAGAAGAATTCATCAGTCAACAAGGTCCCTTCTCTGCCACCCACACCAGTTGTCTTGCTCTGTTTGGCTCAAGGAGGAAAGGGGTGGAAAGCAACACGTCACAGGCATTTCAGAATTGCTTTGAAATCTCCCTTCTATTGGCTTTGGACATGTTTCTTATCCCAAGCCTCACTTTCCTTATTTGTAAGATGGGCACAAACGTGTCTAGGCTCTTATAGACCTCAAATGAAATAAAATTCATAAATATGTGAGGTTAGATATACTAATTTATTTGTATATAGTGGTTGCTCAAGGAAGAGTAATTCCATCATCTTCCTTGTGTCAGGAAGGCAAGAGAATTGCGAATGTGGCAGACTGTTGAGAGGCAAATGATAGTGAGGATCAATGCTATAGTGGTCAGTAGCTGTTAGGCACCCCCTCCCCTCCGCTGAATGGCATGTGAAGAGGTTATTATTCCTTCTTACAGATGTGAATACTGAGGCACAGAAAGGTTAAGTGATTTTCTGAAAGCCACACAGCTTGTAGCACAGACGCTGAATTCAGATCTTAGAGACTCTAAAGCGTGAGCTTCGCTGCTCTGGGCGATGTACGCCCTGTGGCTGGGGGTGATGATGCTCTCTGGGAAGGCAGGTGAGGTGTCAGAGCGAGCAGAGCAGCATTGCTGGGAAGAAAGGTGTGCTCCAGTCTTTGCACTGAGTCTGTGTGCCAGTCTGATTTGAATCCGTTATGTGAGCTGGGCTCAGCTGCCGGTGGCTGCCAGATGAAATACGAGGGTGTACGTGTGACTTTCAGGGGCCAGGAAGGACCAGCCCCAGCAGTACCTGGAGTCAGAGCCTCTTACCCTTGTTGGGAAGCTTTTGAGGTGTCTTTCTCCTTTTTGTTTCCCAAGGCCTTTGTTCTGTACATTTAGTGCTTAAGTGGCAAAACTCATCTCTGCTCCCAGTCAGCTGCCTAACAGTTCATTAAATTCTCACTCAGCGGTGGGTGAAAGCCTGATAGCATGGATTCGATGGAAGGGAGGAACTTCCTCAGGCCGGCTCATGCCGTGATGCTGATGAACAAACAAAAGAGAAAACGAGAGTAGAGAGAATAAACTCTCCTACTCATGTAGTTGCAAGACTCCTTCCCCAGCCTCAGATGTAGAGGAGTCATGCTCTCTGGGCCAATCTCACTTTTGACTTCTATTTACCTCCTCAGACCCCAGGTTCTAGGGACTGACTCAAGCCAGTTGAGTGGGTTGTGCTTCCACATTCTGGACAGAAAGACACTGGGGCTGAGCATCTGAAGGGGGCTGCCAGTGGATCCAGGGTCTTATCTCGGATGTTCTGTCCCTTCTGTGGAATTTTACTCTTGAATCAGGCCCATCCGGATGGCTCTGTTTGCTCATGAAGGTGGCACGGTGCAGATTCCTGTTGAGATATCAGGGGTATCAGGCTGCAGCCTTCTCGAGCTGCTACGTACATGTGTATCAGAGCCAATGCTCTCCCGTGAGCCTCTCGGCCCTGGAATGGAGCCCTCAGCCCATTTCCCTTTCTTGTCTTCTTGGTGAGCCTTGACTCTTTCTATGCCCTTCCAGGATCCATGTCTTCCTGGTTTAGAGAGTTTCCAGTGAAGTTACATGTCAGAAGAAGACAAGTCAGAGCTTCACAAAGAAAACGACATGGTCTCTACAGTGGACACCGCTGTTGTGTACAAGGGAAGAGTTTCACTTCCTTACTATATCGAGGTCAGACTTGGCCTTGTGACTTGCTTTGGCCAAGAAAAAGTGAGTGGTAGTTCAATGTGTACCACTTTTAAGAGCTCAGGTGAAGTTCTGCACACTTAAATTTCTTTTGCCTTCTTAATCACAGAAGCCTGGATCAGATTATCTGTCAGGCTCGACCCCTGAATCAGATCAGATCAGTCGCTCAGTCGTGTCCGACTCTTTGCAACCCCATGAATCGCAGCACGCCAGGCCTCCCTGTCCATCACCAACTCCCGGAGTTCACTCAAACTCACGTCCATCGAGTCAGTGATGCCATCCAGCCATCTCATCCTCTGTTGTCCCCTTCTCCTCTTGCCCCCAATCCCTCCCAGCATCAGAGTCTTTTCCAATGAGTCAACTCTTTGCATGAGGTGGCCAAAGTACTGGAGTTTCAACTTTAGCATCATTGCTTCCAAAGAAATCCCAGGGCTGATCTCCTTCAGAATGGACTGGTTGGATCTCCTTGCAGTCCAAGGGACTCTCAAGAGTCTTCTCCAACACCACAGTTCAAAAGCATCAATTCTTCGGCGCTCAGCCTTCTTCACAGTCCAACTCTCACATCCATACGTGACCACAGGAAAAACCATAGCCTTGACTAGATGAACCTTTGTTGGCAAAGTAATGTCTCTGCTTTTGAATATGCTATCTAGGTTGGTCATAACTTTCCTTCCAAGGAGTAAGCGTCTTTTAATTTCATGGCTGCAGTCACCATCTGCAGTGATTTTGGAGCCCAGAAAAATAAAGTCTGACACTGTTTCCACTGTTTCCCCATCTATTTCCCATGAAGTGATGGGACCAGATGCCATGATCTTCGTTTTCTGAATGTTGAACTTTAAGCCAACTTTTTCACTCTCCACTTTCACTTTCGTCAAGAGGCTTTTGAGTTCCTCTTCACTTTCTGCCATACCTACAAGAAAAAAAGCCATCTGGCCAAGCCATGGTAGAGGTTCAGCACAGAATGAAAATCACCTTTGTTGCCTTTTTAAACCTTGAAGAAATCTTGGTTTCTTGTTGTTACAGCATAGCCTTACTGGTCTTGATGGATTTGGTTCTTATGTGATTGTATGGGAGGCACTAGCCTTTTCGGGTCTTGTCGCACCCTAATAAGCCATGTATACTTATTTATCTCACATTTGTGCTATTAGGAGAGGCTACTTAAGCATTCAGAGAAGGCCTGCCTGAGGGCAAGTTTCTGTGTCTACCCGGAAGCTTCTCTCCTTAGATAGTTTTGATACACTTCACCAGCCTTCTATTCCTGTGACCATCAGAGAGACTATATAATGTGTTTTGCAAGTTTGTAAAGAACTTCAAGAGAACATAGCTGTGCTAAATCCTTTTTTTTTTCTTTTTAAGATTTTTAGATGTGGACCATTTTTAAAGTCTTTATTGACTTTGTTACAATATTGCTTCTGTTTTATATTTTGGTTTTTTTGGCCCTGAGGCATGTGGGATCTTTGCTCCTCATCCAGGGATTGAACTCATGTCCCCTTCACTGGCAAGTGAAGACTTAACCACTGGATCACCAGAGCAGTCCCTATATGATATCTTAAAATATACAGTCATGAAAAGTTGACCAAATGGGTTAATAAGTAATGATACAGCCTTAATATATTTATTATTAATATATTATTACATATTATTAATATATGTATTAAGATAAATATATTCATCCAGGGACTCTTTTGCTGTGTTGTGCATTTTTTCCTGTCGCTTTTTCTTATCAAAGGGAGAAACACTTGCATTTGTGAACTAGTTTAATCTGTTCAGCGTTAAAGCATGTTAGACCTCAGTCTGTTAAGATCCACTTTACAGAAAGGGGATTCTAAGCAGGGACTGGCCAGATCTGGTCTGCAGGCCAAATCTGGCTCATTAGCTTGCTTTTTATTTTAAAGTTTTATTTGGACACAGCCATGCCATTCATTTATGTATCAGCAGTGGCTGCTTCTGTGCTGTAAGAGTGAAATTGAGTATTTGTGACACAGTATGGCCCACAAAGTATCAACTGTTTACTATCTGATTCTTGAAGAAAAAGCTTGCTGACCCCTGATGGAGAGCAAAGAAGGGTTAAGTGACTTGCCTAAGGTCACAAAAATTCCTGAGTGGCAATGCTTTATCTTATAATTCTCCACTTTTGGGGAGTGGTTTGTTCATTTTTTTTCCCCACCATGACCTGCCTTATTTCAGATATTGTATAGGAAACGGAGCCTCCTGCACTACTTTCCACTCCCACCCCCAATCCCAGTGGACAAGGAGAGTTTGAGAAAAACTTCTGCACCATAAAAATGCAGGTGAGCTCCAATATTGTTAAGGTGTGTGAAAGCTAGAAACTCCAGGGAAGGTGAGTAAATAATAATAATAATGATATAAGTGAAGAATATATATTACATCCCCTAGGTATCTAAGCCACAAATGATAACTTTTGAGAGTTTGCAACATAGGTTACTGTGGTTTTGTGATTTTGAATTGAGGGGTTTTAGTTCTATCTTTTGCTCTGGGGCACAATTAACCCTATTTCATGAAAAAAAAAAAAAAATCCTAGCTCTTTTGTAGAACTTCTCCTGTCCATTTTTCAAGAAGCTCAAGGTCATCAGAAAATTAGAGATTTTAGGTTTTACAAATACCTACACTGAAATCACATTTATTTACAATTGAAGGTTAAGACATCAAACCTCAGGAGGTAGCATGGATTTTGAAAGAGACATGTATGCCTCCCAGATCTGCTTGGATTGCTTTCCAGAAGCATATTGAGGGACTTAATTCCAGTATATTTATAGGTTCTTGCACAGGCAGAGATTGCTTTATTTCATAGCATGAGTAACAAAGATCTTTTGTACGTTGCTTTACGCTTTGAACAACAAGAATCGCAGCAGATCTGAGATTTGTGGGCATCTACTCGATATAAACATGTACCGAAGAAGGGGAAAAATAAGGACTAACTTTTATAGACCTCTCTCATTAAAACTCACCTTCAAAAAACACTCCTGCTCCTTCCTTATAATCAAATGACACCTCATAACCACCTAACCATTTTTAATATTCCCCAGACTCCACTGAACTATACTGGAGCTCAGACACTGTCTAGCTAGTCAGGAGAAAGAGCCTACTGTCGTATTTAAAAGCGGTTATTGGGACAGGTTTTACAGGCAGTGGGCTAGGACAATTCAGAAACAATTGCTTATGTGATAGTTGGAGGATTTGTCCCTGTCAAACAGTTAATATTGCTTTAATACATGAAGTAGGCTGTATAAGACGGCAATAATGAAAAATGTCAGGGAAGACAATATCAATTGTTATTCAACATCCACATCAAAGATTACTTTTTTGTCAGTAGCTTTCAGAAAATGTATTTTCCATCAGATCTGATTGCGTTCGTCTTTGAAGTGCTCCATTCTCCCGGTAGATTTAATGTGACATCTAGGCACTTTTGAGTCCCTGGGCCTCTGAGGCGATTCAGAGAGGCACAACAAGCCATCACAGGTTTATCCTCAAAGGCCGACACTGTCTGTCTGATTTATTGTAACTTTAAGAATCATCTCCAGCAAAGCATGAGCCTTGCTACCCATCCACGGCGTCAGACTTTTATCAATTCATTTGTATGCAGTCGGTACCTCTTGGAACCGAGAGCCCTATAGCCACTCATGGAAAATGCATTACCTGCGACTAATCCTTTTTATCTTTAAAGTCTGTATTTTTTATGTATAAGTCATTTTGGGTTATCATAAAATATACATAATTCTCCCCCCCCTCCAAAAAAGAGACAAAATGGAAAGGGAATATATAATAAGTTATGAGCGTGTGGTGTTCTTATCAGCAAGGATTCTAAATAAACAGCTCTCTTTATGTAAACACCCAGGGATATAAAGCTGTGATTACTTTCAATGGGAAATAGGAATGCTTCCATTTTTTTCCCTTTTAGATTTCAAAGTGAAACAGTGAGATTAATCATTGAAAATACGCTTGTGCATGCTTTTATTTTCCAGTGTGTGTGTTCGCCTGCGGGGTGGTGGTGTGGGTGGGGCAAGTGGGGAGGAGCAGATGCTAATAGCCAATGTTCCATTTCATAGGTTTTCCCAACTGCTTCATTTCCCAGACATTTTCCAAGCCATTTGTGAATGGCCTTAATTAAGAGGACTGGAAACATGTCCCCCAGGAGGATTTAGGTTAGTCTCCTTTGCCAGCCCCAAACGAGTGAGGTTCCAGTGTCTGAACTTCTGTGTGTATTGAAATCCTTGTCCTCGGTGTCATACCTGTGACTTCTTGTGTTCTGTGATTATTCCAGGTAATTAAATTCTGCTCATGTCTGAATCTTTACTAGTATGAGAATCTCTCTGCTACTTTAAATAAAACATAAGTGCCCACAGGATTCATGGTCTGGATCAGAGGTCAGCATCCCAAGGGCCGGATCTTGCTGTGGGTTGTTTTTGTAAATAAAGTTTTATTGGAACTACAGCTGCGTTCCCTTGTTTATGAATCATCTAAAGCTACTTTCCGGAGAAGGCAATGGCACCCCACTCCAGTACTCTTGCCTGGAAAATCCCATGGACGGAGGAGCCTGGTGGGCTGCAGTCCATGGGGTCTCGAAGAGTTGGACATGACTGAGCGACTTCACTTTCACTTTTCACTTTCATGCATTGGAGAAGGAAATGGCAACCCACTCCAGTGTTCTTGCCTGGAGAATCCCAGGAGTGGCGGAGCCTGGTGGGCTGCCGTCTATGGGGTTGCACAAGGTCGGACACGACTGAAGCGACTTAGCAGCAAAGCTACTTCCATGCTGCAGTAGCAGAGTTGATGGTTCTGAAGGACTGTCTGGCCTATAAAGCCAAAAACATTTACTATCAGGCCCTTTTAGAAAACTGTGTTGACTCCTGCCTGGTACCAGACCTGCGGTTTTAAGTGAATGAAGCCAGTCTGAGATCTGCTTGGCCCAGGAGAGGAGAGTCTTTGTAGAGACAGAGAAAATAGTCTTGAAGGAGAAGCTACACCTGTAGATCAACTGCTGCAGGGGTGGGTTGGGACCAATGTTGAGGGTTTGAAGGGGCACTATTACAATTCAGGTTTCTAAGAGACAATGAGATAAACATTTTCAGAATCTGCCTGGTCTGGAGGTATGCTATCTCTGTCTGGACTACTTCCTGTTTAAATCTTCTTGCTGTGATGGGACAATAGTTTGCAGAACATCAGAAGGCCGTGTCCAATCCCAGAGAATTATTTGTCCTTTTGTTTTTTGACAAACTGTGTCTAGCCGCGTTGCTTTCAGTCCTCGGCCTAAGGTGGGGTTTCTTTATGTGGTCAAGCAGTCATGGACCCCTGAGCTGACATGATTAAAAAAACAGAGAAGCAGACTGGGGAGAGAGTGTCCTCAACTCTAAGGTTTTCAGGAAGAGTGTTAAAAAGAGGCAGGTGGTCCGGGAATTCCCTGGAGGTCCAGCGGTTAGGACTGGGCGCTATCATTGCTGAGGGCAAAGTTTTAGTCCTTGGTTTCAGTCCTCACAAGCTGCTTAGTGCAACTACTCCCACCTCACAAAAGGGGCAGGTGATACCTGGGACAGGAATCCTGAGGAATCTGACTACCAATCTGAGGACTCTAGGGGACTTATTTTTTCTTCTCTGATAGACACAGAAAGGAAAGAAATGTGGTCTTTAGGTGAAGAGGAATTTTACCCAAAAGTTTGCGGTCATTACTTGTTTCCCTTCATTATTTCCACGGGCAGCTTATCTTTTGGGAAAGAGTCTTGGGGATCTTGTTGGAACTTGCTTAAAAACCAGAGGCCAAGTCTATTAGCTTCCTGTTTCCCAGAAGAAAGAAAAAATATCATTTTGGAGTAAGGTCAGATATTAGGATTTTATGAGGACTTCACATAACACTCCCAGGCAGTGCTTTGGTGATGAAGAAAAATCAGACTTAGTCTCATAGGTGTGGCTAACACATTCGCAATTGTGTAAACTCATGTCACATACAAAGTCTAAACTCTCTAGTATGATGTAACCCTGATGTTTTCCATTCTCCTCTCCCTAGCTGAACCATGCTAGCTGACATTCTCAGACCTTGGCTTTTGTGTATGTAGTTTATTTTACCTGTAATGTCCTGCATCCCCTGCCCTTCTCAGGCCTCGTTCACCTGGAAACTCCAACTCATCTTTCACGACCACATACGTCATCTCTTCCATGAAGGCTTCCAGGGTCACCCCCGCTTATTCCCACAATCTCACTGCCATTGCCCAGAGCACTTGAATATGGCTCTATTATCCTGTTTTTCAAATCTTGTGGTAACTGTATATGACACCCTTGAGGGTGGAGACTGAGGCTTAATTGGCCTCTTTATCTCTGGCACTTTGGACAGTGATTTCTTTAAGTAGGTACTCAATAAATACTTGCTGAAAAAAAGTGGGACTGAAATATTAGAGCAGAAAGAAACCATTGAGAATATCTACTCTAGGCCTCTGAGGCATAAATAATTAGGAGTCTGAGGCATAAATAATTTTGGAGACAGAGGCATTAATAGGAGTTTTTTTAAGTTGTGTACTTATTTGGACCCCTCCAGCCAGTGCTTCAGCCAATGCATCCCATTGTCTCCAGGGCTGGGGCTGGCTTATACAGATCTGGCTGCAAGAAATGAGAACAGGAGGGGAAAGCTCTGAAAGGGCTTATTTATTTCCCTTCACACCTTCTACTTACAGAAAGGAAAAGCTAAAGCAAAACCCCCAAAACACAAAGGACAACAAGGTACTGGTGGTAAGGCTTTGTGCCTGACTCCAGCCCAACAGGAATTGAACTTCCCTACTTGATGGACAATTAACATAGCACCTCTCAGAGGTGAGGCTGTGAGGGGTCCAAACCTTGTCCACTCCCTTTCCTCCTTCTCAAATGATGGATAGGGCAAGGCTTTCCATGGGAAGAAGACACCAGGCTCTCCAGGCACTTGATTCTCTCTTTCAAGAGAGTGTCTGCCTTTAGTTTATCATTTGGTCAGATAAGAGGGTGGGAGAGACTCAGCTCTGGGGCCAGGGAAAGGGAAAAGAATGTAGAGGCCTGGAAAAGGAGCAAAGGAGAAGGAGTGGCAGGCATAAATGGGGATGATATGCTGTGGGTGCCATCATTTGCCCTGAGGTTGATAAAAGACTGGGTGACTTCATTCTTTCTAATAAAAGAGAGAGACTTGTCTCTATCTAGAATGGTTGTATATTCAAAGGAAGTGCTCGATCGCTTCTTTTCCCCACCTCTCTCCTTCTTTCCACGTGTGCATAACATAGCTTTGTCCCTTCGGCAGGAAAAAGCCTCTGGACACAGGGTTCTATAGTAGAACACATGTATCCCTGAGCTGGGTGTGCCCTTTCACTGTGGGGATCACATAATCCTTCAGTCTGAGAGTTGGGTGCTACTGGATTGAGACACAGGGAAAGAGCTGATGCTGAGGGTGGAAGTGCAGGAAGGCAAAGAATGGTCGTTCATGCTGAGGGAGATGGAGGAAGGCACTGCAGAGACACTGCATCCTGGTCTCAGGGCATCTGGGCCCCCACGGATCTGCTGCTGGTGCTCCTTTGCATAGGCTGTTCTTAAGGTTGCCCAACATCAGGCAGGGTTCAGACCTGTTCATATGAGAGAAAGGGGAACATGGTGAGACACAAGGCTCAGTGACCCACTTTCTTGTCCCAGCTCTGTCCCAACTAGCTTCAGGGACCTAAGCAGGTGTCTTCACCTCTCTGGGCCTCAATTTCCTGATCTGCAGGAGGATAAAGTTGGGCTAGATGATTTCTGAAGTTTTTTTCAGTTCTAATAAGGTTAAGACTCTATGATTTGCAGAGGTTTTGTAGGAATTAGACCTAGTCGTATTGATTATTTGGGGAAACTTTTGAGCAATACTTAGTATGGGCCTGTGAAGTACATTCCATACTCCAGTTTTTGTGTCTGAATGGATGGGTGCCATTATTTATCTGAAAAAAGGCAATCAAACTCTTGAGCAAATTTCTGAAGAGCAGATTTTATTTTCCTCATTACGGCCCTTAAACACTACACTTCTTACTTCTGAGTGCTTATTACTAGAGATTAATTAGTCAGCATGAAGGTACTTCGGCAGCAGCCCCCTCAATTACTGAACTGTACTAGATAGGTGCTACGTAATCCTGGGAGGCAGCCCTCTGAGGAGGCTACAGGCAAGCCTGTTGACAGTTCTCTAGTCACCTTCTCTGAGGAGCAGCTGTTGAAGGTGGATGTCCTGAAGATAATTAAGTGAAAAGCATAACTAACTCTAAAAATGGGGGTTGGCTGGTCAACAGTTTCCAGAAGCCAGACTGTTTCCCAGTGATTATGGGTGATGGTGGGGGAGGTGATTCACTTGGTCATTCTCTAGCTTTGTTAGAGCCCTGTGGCTTAAACTTGGGTAATCTGATGCACTCCTCTTCTCTCCGCTTCTATTTAGGCCCATCCGAAGATACTTTCAGTAGGGTTCTTGTGAGATTTAATCAGTTATTATTAAAGGGCAGAAAGATCCTTGGATGAAAGGCATGAAGATAAAAGCAAAGTCTGGTCCTATTATTATCACTTTCCTCTGCTCTTCATTCATCTGTTAGTGACATGGGAATACGCTCAAGTGTGCTTTGGTGCATTTTGTAAAATAGAGAAAACATAAGTAGGTAAGTTATATTTTCCAAACAAAGTGCCCTTTCTTGTTTGTAACTCATATGCAGTAGATTGGCTGGCATTCCTGTCTCATTTATCTCTCTATGTTGGGTTGCCCTCTGTGTCTAATTTTCCCTTATTAATGAATCTCCCCTTTTGTTCCACACAAATCTAGGAGGGTGACATTTATACAAGGTAATCATTTCCATGCATTACCAAAAGGATTATTTATTGGTGGTTATCCAGTGAAAGTAAGCACATCTGTCACCCAAATCTGACCTAGAATGGGCTGCTCTTTTCTTAGTGGAATATTAGAATCTGCCTGCAATGCAGGAGACACAGGGCATGTGAGTTCAATCCCTGGGTCAGGATGCTACATTCCATGCCAACATCCATTCTGAGGTGGTAAATGTCAGTGTCAAGGATTAACTTGACTTACATAGTGAGTGTAAGTTCACTGTATAGTTTTGGTAAAGGTCTGATGATAGAAACAGTGTCTTCACATAAATGAAATACTTTTCTATCTTTCTATCATGTGTCTATTAATATCTTTGATGTTATAGGTGAATGGTGACTCTGAAAAGGCCAGTCTCTATAGGTCCCCTCCATGTCGATTATTTTTGGGTGATAAATAATATTGGCAGGATCACATTCCATTGAGATAAGTTTACACTTATTATATTTGTCTAGATTTGGTATTACCTCATAATTTAGAGAAAAATACAGATTTCACACACCTACATTTTAAAACAAGTCATTTCTTTGGTTGCTTTTCGGACGAGATTGGGCTCATTCAGGGTGGTATGGCTGTAGACTTCGTTGCTTTTCAGATTAACTTTGTATTAGCTTTGAGAGAAAATGAATGATGATTTGACTATTTGCCAGTGATAACTGAAGCATATCCTGTGTACTCCAGTGCAGATAAAATGTTATAGGGATTTTTTTTTTTTGCTTTAATATGATAAGAGAAAAATTACCTTCTCCTTAAATAAGACTTACTTAAGTGGATTGATGGATGTCTACCTAAATTATTTAAATTATCAAAAAAGATACCTGAATAAGTAAATGAGAATTCTCATTTAGAGACAGAGCAACCGTTTCAGGACTGAGTTCAAGTTTGTTTAAAAGGAGGAACCTGGGGAGGAGCCAAGATGGCGGAGGAGTAGGACGGGGAGAACACTTTCTCCCCCACAAAATCATCAAAAGAGCATTTAAACATCGAGTAAATTCCACAAAACAACTTCCGAATGCCGGCAGAGGACATCAGGCACCCAGAAAAGTAGCCCAACTCTTCGAAAGGAGGTAGGAAAAAATATAAAAGACAAAAAAAGAGACAAAAGAGGGAGGGACGGAGTTCCGTCCCGGGAAGGGAGTCTTAAAAAGAGAGAAGTTTCCAAACACCAGGAAACCCTCTCACTGCCGAATCTGTGCCGAGCTTTGGAAGCACAGAGGGCAACATAAAAGGGAGGGGAAAAAAAAAAAAAATAAACAATTAAAAATCGCGGACTGTGAGCCCTACGGGAACTCCCCCAGCGGAGAAGCAGCGCAGACGCCTGCACACGGCATTAGCAAGCGGGGGCTGGGCAGGGAAGTGCGGCGCAGGCTGTGTCCCTTAGAGTAAGAATCGGGCCGAATGTCCTGAGCGCTATCTGAGCGAAATAATTTGGGCTAGCAAACCAGACTGTGGGATATCTACCACGCGAAAAGCCAGCCCTAACCTAAGACACCGCCAGGCCCGCGCACAGAACAAAGGACTGAACAGAGATAGCCGGCTGCAGACCTTCCCCCTCCGGTGACAGGCAACCAGAGCCGGAAGGGGGCAATCGCAGCCCCAGAGAGACACTATCTATAAAACTGTAAGCAGGCTTCTTTGCTAACTAAAACTTCTTGGGGGTCTGGACGGTCAACATCTGCCTGAGAAGGTGCGCCGGTTTTACACCCAGATAACCGAGTGGCGGGGAGGCGATAAGTCGCAGCATTGGCGCCCGCCAAGCACCTCATCGCCTGAGCTGCTCGACCTGGGAAGAACACAAAACGCAGGCCCAACCGAGTCTGCGCCTCTGAGGACTACCCGAGTGCCTGAACCTGAGCGGCTTGGACCTGGGAGCTCAGTCCAGGGCCGGCCTCTGATTGTTCCCGGCGGAACAACCTAGAGCCCAAGCAGTGTGGGCAGGGAGGTTACACGCGCCGTGAGCGGGGGCAGACCCAGTGTGGCTGAGGCACTTCGAGCGCACACCAGTGTTATCTGTTTGCAGCATCCCTCCCTCCCTCCCCACAGCGCGGCTGAACAAGTGAGCCTAAATTAAAAAAAAAAAAAAAAAAAAAATAGGGTCCTCCACCGTCCCCTTTGTGTCAGGGCGGGAACCAGACACTGAAGAGACCAGCAAACAGAAGAAGCTCTAACAGAGGGAAACGCCTTGGAAGCTACAGGCCATAGATTAAAACCCTGTGGTTACTACGGATTACATAGGAAGGGGCCTATAGATCTTGAGAAATATAAATCGGACTAAGGAACTGCCAAAAATGAACTGAACCCACAATACTCACAACAAAACCAGAGAAAGACCTAGATATATTTTTACTATTTTTACGATCAATCTTTCTTTCTTTCTTTTTTTTTTTAATTAAAAAAAAAAATTTTTTTTAAGTCCTCTATTGTCCTTTAATTTTCACTTTTATAACTATTACTTTGCAAAAAAAAAAAAAAAGACCCTATTTTTTTTTTTTTTTTCTTCTTCAGCAAACTTCATATATATATTTTATAATTTTTTGACCGTGGTTTTTTTTTTTTTTCTTTTTCTTTTTTCTTTTTCTTCTTTTCTTTAACATTGCATTTTTGAAATTCCAAACTCTACTCTAGATTTTTAATTTTAGCCTTTTGATATATGTTATCAATTTTGTACCTATAGTTTTTTTCATAATTGCTGTGACTTTTTTTTTTTCCTCTGTTTCTTTCTCTTCTTCTTTTATATAACATCGTATATCTGCAATTCCAAACTCTACTCAAGATTTTTAATTTATGCTTTTTGGTATTTGATATCAATTTTGTACCTGTATTTTCTTTATAATTTTTGCGACATTGTTTTTGTTGGTTTGTTTGTTTTCTCTCTTTATTTTTCTTCTTCTTCTTTTTTTTTTTTTTTTTTTTTTTTTAACGTTGTACTTTTGAAATTCCAAACTCTACTCTGGATTTTTAATTTTTGCTGTTTGGTATTAGTTATCAATTTTGTACCTGTAGTTTCTTTATTACTTTCACGACCTTGTTTGTTTTTCTTTGTTCGTTTTTTCTCTCTTTCTTTTCCTTCTCCTTTTCATTAACATCACATTTTTGAAATTCCAAACTCTACTCTAATTTCTAATTTTTGTTTTTATGTATTTGTTACCAATTTTGTACCTTTAAGAACCCAATCTTCAGGACCCATTTTTCACTAGTGTACGAGATTACTGGCTTGACTGCTCTCTCTCCCTTTGGACTCTCCATTTTCTCCACCAGGTCACCTGTATCTCCTCCCTAACCCCTCTCTACTCTACCCAACTCTGTGAATTTCTGTGTGTTCCAGACGGTGGAGAACACTTAAGGAACTGATTACTGGCTGGATCTGTCTCCCGCCTTTTCATTTCCCCCTTTTATCCTTCTGGCCACCTCTGTCTCCTGCCTCCTTCTTCTCTTCCCTGTATAACTCCGTGAACATCTCTGAGTGGTCCAGTTGTGGAGTGCACATAAGGAAGTGGCTACTGGCTAGCCCACTCTCTCCACTATTGATTCCACCTCATCTCATTTGGGTCACCTCTAACTCCCTCCTCCCTCTTCTCTTCTCCATGTAACGCTGTGAACCTCTCTGAGTGACCCTCACAGTAGAGAAACTTTTCATCTTTAACGTAGATGTTTTATCAGTGGTGCTGTATAGAAGGAGAAGTTTTGAAACTACTGTAAAATTAAGACCGATAACTGGAAGTAGGAGGCTTAAGTCCAATCCCTGACTCCAGGGAACTCCTGACTCCAAGGAACATTAATTGACAGGAGCTCATCAAACGCCTCCATACCGACACTGAAACCAAGCACCACACAAGGGCCAACAAGTTCCAGGGAAAGACATAACAAGCAAATTCTCCAGCAACAAAGGAACACAGCCCTGAGCTTCAAGATACAGGCTGCCCAAAGTCACCCCAAAACCATAGACATCTCATAACTCATTACTGGACATTTCATTACACTCCAGAGAGAAGAAATACAGCTCCATCCACCAGAACATCGACACAAGCTTCCCTAACCAGGAAACCTTGACAAGCCACCTGTACAAACCCACACACAGCGAGGAAACGCCACAATAAAGAGAACTCCACAAACTGCCAGAATACAGAAAGGACACCCCAAACTCAGCAATTTAAACAAGATGAAGAGACAGAGGAATAGCCAGCAGATAAAGGAACAGGATAAATGCCCACCAAACCAAACCAAAGAGGAAGAGATAGGGAATCTACCTGATAAAGAATTCCGAATAATGATAGTGAAATTGATCCAAAATCTTGAAATTAAAATGGAATCACAGATAAATAGCCTGGAGGCAAGGATCGAGAAGATGCAAGAAAGGTTTAACAAGGACTTAGAAGAAATAAAAAAGAGTCAATATATAATGAATAATGCAATAAGTGAAATTAAAAACACTCTGGAGGCAACAAATAGTAGAATAACAGAGGCAGAAGATAGGATTAGTGAATTAGAAGATAGAATGGTAGAAATAAATGAATCAGAGAGGATAAAAGAAAAACGAATTAAAAGAAATGAGGACAATCTCAGAGACCTCCAGGACAATATTAAACGCTACAACATTCGAATCATAGGGGTCCCAGAAGAAGAAGACAAAAAGAAAGACCATGAGAAAATACTTGAGGAGATAATAGTTGAAAACTTCCCTAAAATGGGGAAGGAAATAATCACCCAAGTCCAAGAAACCCAGAGAGTCCCAAATAAGATAAACCCAAGGCGAAACACCCCAAGACACATAGTAATCAAATTAACAAAGATCAAACACAAAGAACAAATATTAAAAGCAGCAAGGGAAAAACAACAAATAACACACAAGGGAATTCCCATAAGGATAACAGCTGATCTTTCAATAGAAACTCTTCAAGCCAGGAGGGAATGGCAAGACATACTTAAAATGATGAAAGAAAATAATCTACAGCCCAGATTATTGTACCCAGCAAGGATCTCATTCAAGTATGAAGGAGAAATCAAAAGCTTTTCAGACAAGCAAAAGCTGAGAGAATTCTGCACCACCAAACCAGCTCTCCAACAAATACTAAAGGATATTCTCTAGACAGGAAACACAAAAATTGTGTATAAATTCGAACCCAAAACAATAAAGTAAATGGCAACGGGGTCATACTTATCAGTAATTACCTTAAACATAAATGGGTTGAATGCCCCAACCAAAAGACAAAGACTGGCTGAATGGATACAAAAACAAGACCCCTGCATATGTTGTCTACAAGAGACCCACCTCAAAACAGGGGACACATACAGACTGAAAGTGAAGGGCTGGAAAAAGATTTTCCATGCGAATAGGGACCAAAAGAAAGCAGGAGTAGCAATACTCATATCAGATAAAATAGACTTTAAAACAAAGACTGTGAAAAGAGACAAAGATGGTCACTACATAATGATCAAAGGATCAATCCAAGAAGAAGATATAACAATTATAAATATATATGCACCCAACACGGGAGCACCGCAGTATGTAAGACAAATGCTAACAAGTATGAAAGAAGAAATTAACAATAACACAATAATAGTGGGAGACTTTAATACCCCACTCACACCTATGGATAGATCAACTAAACAGAAAATTAACAAGGAAACACAAACTTTAAACGATACAATAGACCAGTTAGACCTAATTGATATCTATAGGACATTTCATCCCAAAACAATGAATTTCACCTTCTTCTCAAGCGCACATGGAACCTTCTCCAGGATAGATCACATCCTGGGCCATAAAGATAGCCTTGGTAAATTCAAAAAAATAGAAATCATTCCAAGCATCTTTTCTGACCACAATGCAGTAAGATTAGATCTCAATTACAGGAGAAAAACTATTAAAAAATCCAACATATGGAGGCTGAACAACACGCTGCTGAATAACCAACAAATCACAGAAGAAATCAAAAAAGAAATCAAAATTTGCATAGAAACGAATGAAAATGAAAACACAACAACCCAAAACCTGTGGGACACGGTAAAAGCAGTCCTAAGGGGAAAGTTCATAGCAATACAGGCACACCTCAAGAAACAAGAAAAAAGTCAAATAAATAACCTAACTCTACACCTAAAGCAACTAGAAAAGGAAGAAATGAAGAACCCCAGGGTTAGTAGAAGGAAAGAAATCTTAAAAATTAGAGCAGAAATAAATGCAAAAGAAACAAAAGAGACCATAGCAAAAATCAACAAAACCAAAAGCTGGTTCTTTGAAAGGATAAATAAAATTGACAAACCATTAGCCAGACTCATCAAGAAACAAAGGGAGAAAAATCAAATCAATAAAATTAGAAATGAAAATGGAGAGATCACAACAGACAACACAGAAATACAAAGGATCATAAGAGACTACTATCAACAATTATATGCCAATAAAATGGACAACGTGGAAGAAATGGACAAATTCTTAGAAAAGTACAACTTTCCAAAACTCGATCAGGAAGAAATAGAAAATCTTAACAGACCCATCACAAGCACGGAAATTGAAACTATAATCAAAAATCTTTCAGCAAACAAAAGCCCAGGTCCAGACGGCTTCACAGCTGAATTCTACCAAAAATTTAGAGAAGAGCTAACACCTATCCTGCTCAAACTCTTCCAGAAAATTGCAGAGGATGGTAAACTTCCAAACTCATTCTATGAGGCCACCATCACCCTAATACCAAAACCTGACAAAGATCCCACAAAAAAAGAAAACTACAGGCCAATATCACTGATGAACATAGATGCAAAAATCCTTAACAAAATTCTAGCAATCAGAATCCAGCAACACATTAAAAAGATCATACACCATGACCAAGTGGGCTTTATCCCAGGGATGCAAGGATTCTTCAATATCCGCAAATCAATCAATGTAATACACCACATTAACAAATTGAAAAATAAAAACCATATGATTATCTCAATAGATGCAGAGAAAGCCTTTGACAAAATTCAACATCCATTTATGATCAAAACTCTCCAGAAAGCAGGAATAGAAGGAACCTACCTCAACATAATCAAAGCTATATATGACAAACCCACAGCAAACATTATCCTCAATGGTGAAAAATTGAAAGCATTTCCTCTAAAGTCAGGAACAAGACAAGGGTGCCCACTTTCACCATTACTATTCAACATAGTTTTGGAAGTTTTGGCCACAGCAATCAGAGCAGAAAAAGAAATAAAAGGAATCCAAATTGGAAAAGAAGAAGTAAAGCTCTCACTGTTTGCAGATGACATGATCCTCTACATAGAAAACCCTGAAGACTCCACCAGAAAATTACTAGAACTAATCAATGACTATAGTAAAGTTGCAGGATATAAAATCAACACACAGAAATCCCTTGCATTCCTATACACTAATAATGAGAAAACAGAAAGAGAAATTAAGGAAACAATTCCATTCACCATTGCAACGGAAAGAATAAAATACTTAGGAATATATCTACCTAAAGAATCTAAAGACCTATATATAGAAAACTATAAAACACTGGTGAAAGAAATCAAAGAGGACACTAACAGATGGAGAAATATACCATGTTCATGGATTGGAAGAATCAATGTAGTGAAAATGAGTATACTACCCAAAGCAATCTATAGATTCAATGCAATCCCTATCAAGCTACCAACAGCATTCTTCACAGAGCTAGAACAAATAATTTCACAATTTGTATGGAAAAACAAAAAACCTCGAATAGCCAAAGCGATCTTGAGAAAGAAGAATGGAACTGGAGGAATCAACCTACCTGACTTCAGGCTCTACTACAAAGCCACAGTTATCAAGACAGTATGGTACTGGCACAAAGACAGAAATATAGATCAATGGAACAAAATAGAAAGCCCAGAGATAAATCCACGCACATATGGACACCTTATCTTCGACAAAGGAGGCAAGAATATACAATGGATTAAAGACAATCTCTTTAACAAGTGGTGCTGGGAACTCTGGTCAACCACTTGTAAAAGAATGAAACTAGAACACTTTCTAACACCATACACAAAAATAAACTCAAAATGGATTAAAGATCTAAACGTAAGACCAGAAACTATAAAACTCCTAGAGGAGAACATAGGCAAAACACTCTCTGACATACATCACAGCAGGATCCTCTATGACCCACCTCCCAGAATATTGGAAATAAAAGCAAAAATAAACAAATGGGACCTAATTAACCTTAAAAGCTTCTGCACATCAAAGGAAACTATTAGCAAGGTGAAAAGACAGCCTTCAGAATGGGAGAAGATAATAGCAAATGAAGCAACTGACAAACAACTAATCTCGAGAATATACAAGCAACTCCTACAGCTCAACTCCAGAAAAATAAATGACCCAATCAAAAAATGGGCCAAAGAACTAAATAGACATTTCTCCAAAGAAGACATAAAGATGGCTAACAAACACATGAAAAGATGCTCAACATCACTCATTATCAGAGAAATGCAAATCAAAACCACTATGAGGTACCATTTCACACCAGTCAGAATGGCTGCGATCCAAAAGTCTACAAGTAATAAATGCTGGAGAGGGTGTGGAGAAAAGGGAACCCTCTTCCACTGTTGGTGGGAATGCAAACTAGTGCAGCCACTATGGAGAACAGTGTGGAGATTCCTTAAAAAACTGGAAATAGACATGCCTTATGATCCAGCAATCCCACTGCTGGGCATACACACTGAGAAAACCAGAAGGGAAAGAGACACGAGTACCCCAATGTTCATCGCAGCACTGTTTATAATAGCCAGGACATGGAAGCAACCTAGATGTCCATCAGCAGATGAATGGATAAGAAAGCTGTGGTACATATACACAATGGAGTATTATTCAGCCATTAAAAAGAAAACATTTGAATCAGTTCTAATGAGGTGGATGAAACTGGAGCCTATTATACAGAGTGAAGTAAGCCAGAAAGAAAAACACCAATACAGTATACTAACGCATATATATGGAATTTAGAAAGATGGTAACAATAACCCTATGTACGAGACAGCAAAAGAGACACTGATGTATAGAACAGTCTTATGGACTCTGTGGGAGAGGGAGAGGGTGGGAAGATTTGGGAGAATGGCATTGAAACATGTAAATATCATGTATGAAATGAGTTGCCAGTCCAGGTTCGATGCACGATACTGGATGCTTGGGGCTGGTGCACTGGGACGACCCAGAGGGATGGAATGGGGAGGGAGGAGGGAGGAGGGTTCAGGATGGGGAACACATGTATACCTGTGGCGGATTCATTTTGATATTTGGCAAATCTAATACAGTTATGTAAAGTTTAAAAATAAAATAAAATTAAAAAAAAAAAAAAAAAAAAAAAAAAAAATAAAAGGAGGAACCTGGGCATGGAGTTAAACCTGAGCTGATTTCTGTAGATCCTGTGCTGGTTGTTCACAAATGACATCTTTTCTGACTGGTTGCTGTATCTGCTCTGATTCATCAGTATCCATGCCGTGCTGCTGCTGCTGCTGCTAAGTCGCTTCAGTCGTGTCTGACTCTGTGCGACCCCATAGACAGCAGCCCACCAGGCTCCCCCCGTCCCTGGGATTCTCCAGGCAAGAACACTGGAGTGCGTTGCCATTTCCTTCTCCAATGTATGAAAGTGAAAAGTGGAAGTGAAGTCGCTCAGTCGTGCCTGAATCTTAGTGACCCCA
Organism: Bubalus kerabau; assembly: GCF_029407905.1. Taxonomy (NCBI): domain Eukaryota; kingdom Metazoa; phylum Chordata; class Mammalia; order Artiodactyla; family Bovidae; genus Bubalus; species Bubalus kerabau. Next base: position 120,986,138 of record NC_073627.1, read on the forward strand.
TGGACTGCAGCCCACCAGGCTCCTCCGTCCGTGGGATTTTCCAGGCAAGAGTACTGGAGTGGGGTGCCATCGCCTTCTCCAATCCATGCCATACTGGCTGGTAAATATTGTGGCTATCAACCCTGGTTATACTGATCTAGGCTAAAATCCTTGCCTGGCCACCTAGTAGCTATGTAACCATGTATTTAAGTAGCTTCTCTGAGCCTTGTTTTACTCATCCGTGAAATGGACATACTAGGAATGTTGGAAAATTGCAATTGGCTATTGTGTGTGAATATTTACTATCTTCTCTGATAAACAGTAGATGCTTAATGAATATTAGTCTCCATCTAGCATTCCGTCTGTTTTCTTTACTTCAACAATAATCCCTTATCCCAGTAATCAGAGAATCACAGAACCTCAGAGATTGGAGGGAATGCTGGGATCATTATGTCCAGTAGTCCTTTAAACTCAGGGATCTGTTTCATTGGTAAAAGTTTTGACTATAATTCAGACCATTCTCTCTCTCTTCCTTCCCTGCCTGTGTGCATTTCTAGTTGAGATGTGTACTTGTTTTGTGTATACTTTGTCCAGTATTTATTTGAACATTCATTGTATTATTAATCCAGTCAGTCAACTTCCAAATTTGTGCCTTCATTAGACCCGAGAAAAATGGACTGAGAGATGGTGGAAGGATCAGAGTGAATTCATTCCTGTTGCTGGAGGGAAACTTCCACATGGATTTTCTGTGGAAAGAGGATCTGTAGTAGTATTTCAAATGACAGTGTACAGTTTTAAAAATAATTCTTTTTGCTATACACCCTTCTAAGAAGGACCCTTCTGTTCTATAGCTAATATTTATGATGTGGAAAGTGTTTCTTTTTTGAGTTTCAGCTACCAGATAATGTGACAACTCCTTGGCAACATATATTGCAAGACTAAAGTTACTCTTTTTCCATTCTTACCTAGCACCTCATGCAACAATGCTAAGAATGAATCTAGGGACCTTAAGTTTATATCTATATAAACCCTACCATTTCAGTTTAGTGAAACTTAATTTTAGCATTTGTCTTAGAGTAAGGAGTGTACAATTTTCATCATGAAATCTGAAGCCATCAAAAATAGAGTTGACTATAGATCCAGTTTGTGGGATTAGATTTGTTTATGTAAACCCAAAATATGTCAGTATTTCACGCTAGTGGTACTACAGGTATGGGTTCAATGAAAATGTGTGATGAATACTGGGATTTTGGTAGTTGCATTTGTGCCTGCATTTATTTATGTTCCAGTTTTGAAATATGATTCTGCCTAATGTAAGTCAAACTATGTTACACTTTGTTGCGTCAGCGCACACCTCTCTACTGCTGTAGTTCACTCCCCACCTCTCCCAGAAAGCCTCTCCCTCACAGTCTGTATTGAGCCCATCTTACTCTCTAAAAGCCCTGCAAGGACCAGCCTATTCTATCCCCAACCATTGCATGAGTATTGGCAGTAGTTGAGATTTTTTTTTTTAATTTATTTTATTTTATTTTTTAATTTATTTTATTTTTTAACTTTACAATATTGTATTGGTTTTGCCATATATCAAAATGCATCTGCCACAGGCATACATGTGTTCCCCCGAGATTTTATATTGCTTATTTATTCCTGGTTATCCAAGTTAGTATATGTTTCTCATTTTCCTCCACAAGATAAAACAGAGCTATAGACTATCTGAGGGGAGGAACTGTGTGGCCTATTCTCCATGTTTCCCATGCTGCCCAGCATGGGCATATTCAATATCCCTTGTTCAGCACCATCTTGTCCACATCCTGGGTAGGAACTAAATAACCATGAAGGTATTTAGGGAATCCTCTCCATGCTACTTTGCAGTTCACGTTTAGCTACTTTATTGATGGGATTTATTTATTTCTCCTATTTATCTATCTTGCCTCATTTTGTCCAGAGCCTCAGGGTTTGTTCTCCATGTTGTGTGTCCTGTCTGTCTTGGGTCTTCTGTAAGAGGGTGAATACGAGTGCTAAGGGTGGAAGTAGTGGCAGCGTTGTCAGAAATAAACAGGAAGTACCTCATCCTAATCCAGACACACCTCACCAAACACAGACTTAGCAGAGAGCCAAGTTTCAAGTAAAGTCAGTAAACCACGGAAGGCGAGAGGCATCAGAAATAGACCCCAAATTGGATTGGCGCCTGCCGCCTGGGACTGCCTCAGCTGTGAATGGAAAACTATTGTAGATGAAAGCCGGGGAGTGTAGGCAGCGGATGTATTTCATCCTCACAGTCCTTTGCAGAATCCCAGTGAAACGGTTGACCTTAGAGAGGACTCTCGATGATTATGCCTAAGTCTTTTCAACCTGTTGTCCCTATTTACACTTGTGCTTTATGGATTCCTTCGGGGAGAAGAGTTTTAAAGAAATACAAAAAGCTTTGCATCCCAGAGACCCCGCAAAGGTGTCAGCTTAGGCAGCTAATGTTCATACCTCTGTTTGTTATTTCCCTTCCAGGATGAAATAGTTCTTCTTCCCCGGAGTGTCTGGGTTTTGTGATCTGGGAGATTCTCGGATTTCAGTTTGAACTTTTAAAAAATAATTATTTGGGGGATATTCTGCTGTTTTATGTGTGGGAAGGCTGGGGAATCTGGAGTTACTTCTGTAGCTTCTTAAAAGCCTAGCTTTGCCGAAGAGCTGTTTTTTAAACTATCATAAGTCAAATTTATCATGGGGATAATGTAATAAAGACAAATATTCAACCAATAATGAAAAGCTAAGTAAACGGGTATGTTTAAGCTCTATTATATGCAGGGGAGTACATTAAAGCAGATCTAAGAGACACTTTAATGGATTTAACATTAGCAATCAGACCTGGACTTGGTATAAATCAAACACCATCGCATTTCAGTCTAATGCACACCCACTCATTCATTAGCACCATTCAACGCAGATTATAAATATTAGCTGAGAAGCCTTCAGGTCTTGAGATTCTTTCCACAGACACAGCAATAATTGAACAATAATGATGACAATTTTATTTTTATGAATCGCTATGGCTTGCTTTTATTGATTTGCTCTTGGGCCTGGAGAAAGCTTCCTCAGCTAGGATACAACAGGAAATGGTTATAGCATTATCAGATAGGCCATAAAGAGATAAATAAAATAAAAGGGGGTAGGAATGATGGCGAGACTCAGCAAGCTGCTGATAGAAGCAAGAATTACTCCCCTCCCTTCCAACAAAAGAGCAACTTAAATTACCTCCTTTCTCCCTCCCCACTCCTCATTCCCAAATTCAGTGCCAGGAAAATACTCCCTGGCTGTAAATGTGCATTAACTTAGGAGCTGAACATTTTGGGGGTCATTGGTATCAGCTAGAGAGAAACGAATAAGATGGGAATAAATGAGCCTGTTTAGGCATTGCATAGAAAGGAGGGTGAGACCCTGTGGGAATATGGCCTTTCACTGCCTCCTTTGATGATGTACAGCTTCTTAATAACAAAGGCAACACAGCCTTCTGAAATATTCCATCCGTGCCTCTGAAAAGGAGCTGAAATCACACTGCTTGTGCCTTCTCCCAAGCACAAGATGTACTGGTGTTTTTAGCCAGCTTGCCTTGCCCTTTAGTTCATAGTAGTAATGAATTGAACTTCCTGGGGTATCAGTAAGAAGAAAACATGGATCTGGATCAGCACATGTGTTTCTATAGTTGCCTTGCTTTTCTCCCCCCCTCTTCTCAGTGACAGATTCCAGAGGTTTTATCTCACACTCATGCCTTCCCCTTCCCTGTGACAAACTGGATTTGTGCTTCTGTTTATTCAGTGGATTGAGACCTCACCATGACTTTTAGTGAAAGGAACAGGAGCAAACACCTCTTCCAGAGTCTGAGTCCTCTGCGATCCCATGCGATAAAATGTACTGCTGGCTCCAGCTGTGAAAGGGGCAGTGGCAAGAGAAATTCTGTTTTTGTGCCGTGACTCCCCCTTCCCACTGGCCTTTTCCTCTCTGGCCAAAACATTTCAGGCCAGCATATAGCAGAGGTGTGGACAAGCTGAAGTCTAAAAGAGCTTGAGCATTTGCTGGTACTATGAGTCATCGTGTCCCCATCTGTCTGTCACTCTTGATGGGAAGAACAGGATGCTGAGTGCCCCACACTTAGAGGAACAACTCAGACCATAACGACAGCTGCTGCCACCCCCACTGTAGTTCATTTTCTGTGTCATCTCTTTGACCCCATCTTGAAGGCAAGCCTACCTGGGTAGTTGAAATCTGCTCTTTCCCAGAAAATAAGTTCTTTTCAATTTTACTTATTCACTTATTTTTAATGTTCATAGCAGCTTTACTTACCTTTGTAAAACCTGATAATAATTCAAATGCCCATCAACATGTGAAGGGACAACTGAAATCGTAACATTTCATACAATGGATACTATTTCACAGCCAAAGGAACAAGCTACAGATGCAAACAGCAAAGTAGGCATCTTCTGACTTTAAAGTTATATTAAACCATAGTTGCATGTTAATCTTTAATGAATCCATAGATGAAAAAATGCATTAAAGAATTCTGAGTTATTATTCACACACTGAGCTCTTAGGAAAGAACTAGAAAGACCTCTGATCTGGCAAAGTTTTTAAAAGTGCATAAAAGTTCAGTACTATATTTTGTGGTTATTGAAGAAAAGGAAGGTGGAGGTCTTTTAGGCATTTATTTAGATGGAAGATCTGGTGTCTCGAAAGGAAAAAATCTCATGCAGTAAACCAAATATACTGCAGCAGCTGCAGCTTGGGTCAACCCTGGCCACACTTTGTGGTGGTTCACCAAACTCTTTAATGCAAAGAAGTTCAATCAGCTCATTGGTTTCTAAAAAGCATATAAAGAAATAATGATAGTCATGAGCAGTTCCAGGAGGGTGATCAAGAAAGCTGTGGTTGAGGCCTTGCCAATGGAAAGAACAGAAATCACTGAAATGAAGGATGCTGTCTACCTCCCCTAAGTATGTTGACAAAAGCTTAAGAAGAGCCAGGCATCTGTTCTTTATTCATAAAAAATACTTATTGAGCACGTACTATTGCCTGGCGCTCTGCTAGGTACTGAACAAATGACAATGAGGCAGGCATGCTCACTGCCTTCAAGGAGCTTGCTCATCCTAAGGGTAGCCAATTATATACATTAATAAAGTAATTTCAGATAGTGACATTGGTAGAAAACTATATGATAGAAATATGGGAGAGACTAAATAAGATAGATGGCTTTAGAGCAGGTGAAGGCCTTATCATTCCAAGTAAGAAATATGGATTTCTTCTAAGAGAGACAGAGTCAAGTTACACGTTCCTGTAATTTACTTTTGGTGAAAATCTCTGTGGCTTTTATGGGGGAAATCTGCCAAGGTTTAAGAAGCCTTTGGAATGGCTTATTCCTGATTAGTGGGAGAATGAAAGATACTCCTTGATGCAAATGATTCTCTTGTCATTGAAGTTCAAGGAAGAAAACTGATCAACTTGGGGGCATAGATGATGTTTTCATTTCTGATTGTTGTGTCTTTGTGAGAAAAAGGAAGTCTTTGTGTTCTAGGAAGTGAAGGCTAGCCATAAAAATGTGATTTAACAGCTCAATTCAATTATTTTTGTGTAGTATTTGCAGCAAATTAAAAATTAAGCTCTAGGACAGAGTGTCAAGAATGTTTTTTATGTATTTAAGCATATGTTCTTGACCCTGGCAGGGTGGAGAGGGCAGCTGTGCAAGTTTGGCAGTCGCTAATTGCAGGATCTAATGAAGAATCTAATAATAAGTGTACGAATTATGCATAGTAGGGGTTTGGTACACATTTGCTAGATGGGTGAAATCTGGATGCTTAACTGAGAACAGAAGGTTACTGCAAGGCAAAAAAGACTTGGTAATAGGTTCAGAGACTTCAAAAAAGGGCTGGTAGAATCCCCAAGTGGGACAGATCCTAGTCAGATAATTATGGTCCCCTTTGATACACTTGGAAACGTGTGTGTGTGTGTGTGTGTGTGTGTGTGTGTGTGTGTGTGTGTGTGTGTATTAATGATAGAAAAGTTCCCAGTATTCAGAAGACCTGGACAGAAAGCATCAGGCATGCTGGCCTCCCCACAAAAGGAGCAAGCCTGGATTGGGGAAACTGTCAGCAGTAACTGATGCCTAAATACTGGGTGGGTGTTATGTGATTTGATGGGACTTCACCCTGCCAGCGCACTATCCTTGTCTGGTGGCATGGAAATCTCCTAATTATCCTCTCAATCTTCAGTCTACTTCAGGCTGTGGAAGTGGCAGTCAAGACTGGAGAATATAAGTGAGACAGGCACCACGAATGCCTTGGCCACCGAGTTACAGAATGAAAACATGTAGGGTGTTTTGACAGGAGTGGACAGTCAGTCTGGGGAAAATCTAGGAGTCATTTTTTTTTTCTCCTTCTTCAGACCAAACCTAGTGGCAAAATCAGTTTGTTTTTCCAGTGGTAAGAGTTTCCAGTGATAGAGGATATTATAATTTTACTGTATTTCCCAAGCTTTCTTGGTTGAATGAGTGTATCTCATGTCACTGTAAGGTGGGGAACTGAAGGTTGCTTTCACGAATTGGGTAGTAGGGCTTTTGAAAACAAAATTGTCATTCAATCTTGTTTGCTTCAGGAAGTATATTTCCCCCCCTTCCCTGTCATTGTATCTCATACTCTAAGGCTTGGAGGAACACCGGCAAGAACATCTGTTGCTCCAGGCCAGGTGTTTTTTGTGGAGGCCATCAGCTGGGGTGGCAGTAGTCAGGTGCCTTCAGATAGCTGTGGACAGAGGATTTCTAGGAGAAAGGTGGGATGGAAAAAGTTCAGACAGACTTGGTCCTCACCATTTGGGGCAGCAATTCTAGAAGACCATTCTGCATCACAGGGAGTGTCAGTGGGGGTGCAGCACTGAGTGTGAAGAGGGAACACAGAGAAACCAACGCTGGGAGGATGAGGGAGGAAGCCAAAAAACATGCAGGGATTGCAGGGAAGTTCAGGCATACCAGCTTGGTACACACTCAGCTGGCCTGAGGTCCTGGAGCCCAAGAGGTCCATGGAGGCTTGATGTTATGGGAGGCTGCTGTGTGTTACACTGAGGCCTTAGGGCACATCAGCTCAAAAAACCTATAAGAAACTCAGTTACAGTGGTTTTAGAGCTGATGGGAATTCCAGTAAAAGGGAACCTCATTTAGCAGATGAGGAAACTAGAATTCAGAGGTTCAGTGATGAGCCCAAGACCATCCCTTCAAGCTCCCCATGCATCATAAGATGCCCTAGTTCTAAGTGACAGTTGCCTGGTGAAAATCCTTACAGTTAATATAAAGTAGCTTGGTCTTCCAGATGCTCATGAATACACAGTCCAGAACCTTCTTCAAAAATATAATAATTACCTCATTGGAAAAGAAGATTAGAAATCAGACTGACATCAGTAGGCACCAAGACAACCCTCTTAGAAGGCAAAATTCTAAGGTATCAGATAATATCTCTATCCTATTATTGCCAGCAGAGTGTATTTATACTTTCTTTTCATTGTGTAATTTTTTTTAATAAAACAAAAATATCAGAATATTCCTGTACTAAATAGAAATATATGTCTTAAACTGGCCTAAACATTAAGAATATTAAAAAAAAAATTTCCTAACAGGGAGGGCAAGCAACAGGCCTTCCGTCATCAGGAGGCTTACCAAGGTCAGGGCCTCCTTAGTGGCAGGCTGCCTTCCTCGTGGTTACAAGATAGCTGCAGCAGGTCCAGGTGTCACATCCATTCTCTTCTGGTATATCTCTTTTTAGGAATTACACAAATCTTTCCCAGATACTCTGCCCAACCAGTTGTATATGTCAGCTATTGCCATAGTAATAATGAGTAACAGAGTACCCATTTGTAGTAAAGAAAAAGTATATATGTTTATACTTATAATTCAACTGTGGTTTGGCTCTTGTAGGCTGGGCAGATCTACTTTAGTTTACAGGGGCTTCTGAGAATAGCTCTAGGCTCTGGGTTGGCTTCAGGTCTGCTTCAGTGGTGTTTGTTTTGGGACATGGACTGAAGGACAGCTACTACTAAAGACACATGTCTTCTGATGGCGGATAAACTTGAATAAGAGCTGAGTCACACTGTACGTGCACATTTAAGCCCTGTGACTAGCCATCTACTGAATCCCACTGGCCAAAGCAAGTTCCATAGGCAAGTCTCACACAAGTGGGATGGAGATGAAACTCCACTCAAAGTGGGAAGAGTTGGGTAGTGAATATTTAATGAACGATAATCCATATTATTACATTCTCTCCTCCCAAAGCTGATTTCGTCTCTTGGGATATAAACCAGAATTTCTAATTCCTAAAATAATTGCTGAAAAGAGAAATGAGTATTATCAATAATGCTTAAACTAATCACCCTAGGGTTGTTGGGAGTCATGACCCCTGGAGGAATCTAGTGGTAATGTGCTCGGCACAAGGAGCTCATCAGTGCAATTCATCCATCATCACAGAGACTCACAGTAAGTAGAAACACAGGCACAGAGACTCAGCGGAGGCTGGCATTCATTGTGTGTCCTGTGGAAGGATGGAAAGTGCTCAGACATGAGAATCCTCAGAGTCTCCCTGCTCCTTGGCCCCAGTTCTAAGTTGCTAGTTCTACTGCTGTATATTTTCTGGCCTCCCCTTCCCTTGTTCTACATTTTGCTATCACTTCCCACCTTTCTTTTGGGTCCATAATGTGCTTTTGACCATGGAACCAGAAGAGTGATCCAGAGAGGGAAGATTGTGTAATAACCATAGTTAATGATAATTAATGTTTTCGCTGTTTTTTAAGTGCTAAGATATTTTTATCTCTACATCTTTTACTTCTCACAGTGACATAATGAGGTAGCTGCTATTATGACTCTCATTTTACATATGAGGACATTGATGCTTCAAGAGGTCAAAGAAAGGGTTCAAGGTTACAAAACGAATAAAAAGTTGAGTTGGGATTCTAATGCAGGCATGCCTTTCTCCAAAGTTATTATCTTAACTGCTAAGAAATTTTTATATTAATAATTTATAAATAAAACATGTTAGAATAGTTTGGAGATAAGAGAAATAATCTTATTCAGATAGTGAAAAGTCATGGTTTAGTGGTACTGTATCTTTTTTTTTTGATAGCATGGCTAGAGCAGAAGGCTTTAAGTGAAAAAAAATGTCAAAGCATTATTTTTATGGAGTTGTTAATTGTTTTATGGTGTAAGCTCATAAAAGTCACAGACCACAAAACATAATTACAGAATGCACTTGACATCAATTACAGGAAGCGTCAATTTCATTAACTCACATTTTGTCCAGAAGCTATAAATTATGGGAAATAGGGAATGTATGTATATCTCCCTTCTGAATGGCTAATCATATGCCACTCACTGCTGCATGCATTATGGGGATGGGCTGAGCTGGCATATACCCTGTTACATGTCTCTTCCTTTAAGATCGAAGGAAACGTGTTTCTCTCAGAACTCACTCTTTGAAAGACCACGTACCTCTTGAGTAATCTTTGCTTTTGTTTTAATAGGACCTGTTTTTGCAGTAACTTTGTAGTTCTCAAAATGTCTTTCAGAGATCCATAGGGGTCCCTGAGACCTATTGAGGAAGTCCCTGAGGGAAAGACTGTGTTCCTCATAATACAAAGATGGTATTTCACTTTTGAACTCTCACTGTCTCATGGGTGTATGGTGGAGTTTTCCAGGGGCTACACACATGGTTATCACAACAGATGGAATGCAGAAGCACAAATGGGAGTCCAGCTGTCTTCTATTAAGCCAGACATTAATAAGATTGACAAAAATGTAAAGCCCAGCACCAGATTTACAGTCCACCTTCAGCACAAGACACAAAGTTTGTCAATTAATATTTCCCTGAGCCTTATCTTACGTCTTGCTTATTTCCCTTGTAAAGACTTCATTACTTATTTATTTTCCACCCTGGTCTATTTAAAAATGTTGAGTCACAGCTTCACATAGGTTATTCTTGGCTTTTGGAAATGAAACTGTTGGTAGAAAGGATGCGTTAGTTAAGAGCATGGTATGGGGATGCAGTATTGAAGATTTTCATATAAATGTGCCTTCAAATTCAAATGCTTCTTAGAGACTGCAGGCAGGGTCCTCTTGGTTATTGTGGAAGCTGTTGCCACTCTATCTAAATGGACAGAACTTCCTTTATGGAGCTCTTCCTTTCTTTTCTCTAAATTATTCGTATCCCCTTAAGGTATGGCCTCTTTCCTCTCCTTCTCTCCAGGTCTCCTTCTTTAGTCCAGGAGGGTTTTCCCCCCCTTTTCTTTCTTCTGCTTTACATTTACATTCTCTGTGACCTATTCTTAAAACTTATTTTCTAATGCATTTCTTGAGTTCAGAATAAAAGGCTAGTACTCGCAGCATTACTTCATCTTCATTATTAGCCTCTTGTAACTCTCTCTGATTTAAGGGTATTGTATAATACTTGCTCTCTCTGCTAATGTACATTATGTTGGCACTGCAATCAGCAAGCATTTCAAGGGCTTCAGTCAACAACAGTACCCAAAGCTTTGAATTCAAATAAGTATAATTATTTTTGCAAATTGGTGTCTAAATAGAGAGCGGGTACAGTCAGTCTAAAGCATGCAATAAGGCACACCCTTTAACTTTAATATTCTGTGTGATGTACAGATGACTAGTATGGGCATTCATTCATCAATTGTTATGGTTTTGACCAATGAATACTTTCGTTTCAATAGAACTTCAGAACAACTTATTGTCTGTCTCTCTTCTATTTGAATACAATTATAAACCTTCAAAGGGAAAGATAAAACTGGTAATGTTAGACTCTTGGGGCATTGTCTCTTTTTCTTTTTCATCACATTGTAATTTGTTTCTTCTTTACAAAAACAGCCTCATGAGAGGCCTCTGTTTCCATGAATTCACTGTGGTTGGTCTATGTCACTGATTTATGTTGTCAAAAAAGTTAGCATTAGATTCATCTATATAGCATCAAAATAAGTTTAGATAAGTGAGAGAAACTCATCCATACTTGAGTGGAGTATCCTCAGGCTAATTTGCTCTCACTCTCAGCCTCCCTGAATTCAGCTCTAACCAACCTCCACTCCACTACAAAGAATTCAGAAAGCTTTCCCAAAAGGAACTACCCATTCCATTGGAGACACTGCCCTGAGTCTAACATTGTGTGTGTCTGTTGCTCGGTCATGTCTGACTCTTTGCAGCCTGCCAGGCTCCTCTGCCCATGGTATTCTCCAGGCAAGAATACTGGCGTGGATTGCCCTTTCCTCCTCTAGGGGATCTTCCCAACCAAGGGATCCAACTTGGGTCTCCTGTATTGGCAGGCAGATTCTTTACTGTCTGAGCCATCAGAGAAGCCCTGAAGAAGTATGATTATATACGGAATACTGGTGGTGGTGGTTTAGTGGGTGGGTTAGACCCAAAGTCATGTCTGACTCTTGCGACCTCATAGACTGTAGCCCAGTAGGCTCCTCTCTCCATGGGATTCCCCAGGCAATAATACTGGAGTGGGTTGCCATTTCCTCCTCCAGGGGATCTTCCTGACACAGGGATTGAACCCAGTCCTGCATTGTGGGTGGTCTCCCGCATTGCAGGTGAATTCTTTACCACTGAACCATGAGGGAAGCAAGCGGTCTCACAGACAACAGGATGACTGTATTATTTTAAGTTTCCTAGCTAACTATATTAAATATTTCTTAGAAAATGATCCCTTGACTTATTACTTATGAAACCTACCAGTGAAGAGCTTTCAGACAGAGTGTACTTAAGGCATGGAGGAAACAGTCCAGAAATTTGAGCCTGGTCTTTAAGGTCGTCTGTTTCCAGCTTTGTAATTATCACATGCTACAGTTCCATGCACTGTCTTCTGAGACTTGCTTGTCTTTTTTTGTGAAATACCTCAGTCCTCTTCTTCTCCCTGTTAATATAGAGCAGTGTCATCAAGTCCCAGTGTTTGGCATCTTTGTGCCTAAACCCACTTACTGGACACTTACTAGCTATGTGGCTTTGTTGGATGGTTTTTAAGACCAGTTCATTGTTAATACTGTGAGAAAACAGCACAGACCTCATAGAATTTTTATCAGGATCAGATGACATGCTGTGTGTAAATACTTAGCACCATGCCTGACATATAATAAGCATTACATAAGTGGGAAGTATTATTTTTCCTTTTGATATCTCGATTGAATTCAAACCTCTTCAGTGAGAACTTCCAGGTCTCCTAAGCTGGAATTGATTTTCCATCCCCACTTCTCATGGGATGCTTTTCTTTTCTTGTTTTCTCAGTTTTCCTAGGATCAGGATGAATTGTGTACCTCCAACACTGGACGGGGTGTGCCTCCGGGGCTGAATCTGTGCCTTACTGACCTGAGAATTTCTCACTCACACAAGAACACTCAGCAGGGTGCCTTGCCCATTGGATGAGCTAAACCACATTCTTGCCCTTGGCACTGACATTTGCGCATAAAGTACAGTTCCTGCCCTCAAGAAGCTTGCCATCTGTTACAGGATGATAAAGCTAAAACACACAGACTGTTTGAGAGAAGAGAGAACTCCATGGAAACTTGCACTGTCAAGAAATGCTCTCTGGAGGAGGAAGAGCTTTTGGAGGGTCTGGATGGGCTAATCTCAAAGCAGATAAACATATTTCTGGAAGATGGACAATGCTGATTCGAGACTCTTAGTATGGATACGATTTATGTACGATGAGATGCACAAGTCTTAAGAGTACAGTTGGATGGGTTTTGTTAAATGTGTGTAACTTGCCTGACTACCATCATTATAAAGAAAATTTCCATCATCTAGGAAGTTTCCTTCCAGTTCCAGTCATTTTCTCTCCCGGAGTACTCAGTTTTTTGATTTCCATTTCCATAAACCAGGTTTTTTTTGTTCTAGGAGTTAATATAAGTGGGATCATACACTATGTATGTGGGCTTCCCTGGTGGCTCAGCTGGTCAAGAATCCATCTGCAGTGTAGGAGACCTGGGCTTGATCCCTGGGTTGGAAAGATCCCCTGGAGAAGGGAACAGCTACCTGCTCCAGTATTCTGGCTTGGAGAATTCCATGGACTGTGTAGTCCGTGGAGTCGCAGAGTCGGACACGACTGAGCGACTTTCACTATACACTATGTATTCTTGTGAATCTAGTTTCTTTCACTCATCATGTTTTTGAGATTTATCCATGCTGTTTGTCAGTACTTCATTCATTTTTATTTTTGGCTGTGCCGGGTCATTGTTAATGCACAGGGTTTTCTCTAGTTGTGATGAGCGGGGGCTACTCATTGTGGTGACTTCTATTGTTGTGGAGCAAGGGCTCTAGGACTGGGGACTTCAGTAATGTGGCACATGGGCTTAGCTGCCCGGTGGCATGTGGGATCTTCCTGGACCTGGAATTGAACCCCTGCCCCCTGCATTGGCAGGCAAATTATTAACCAGTGGATCACCAGGGAAGTCCCAGTAACTCATTTTTTACTATTGAATAGTATTCCATTAATTGAGTATACCGCAGTTTTGTTTATTCATTTTCCTGTTGATGGACATCTGGATCACTTTTAGTTTTTAGCAGTTATGAGTCATGCATAATAAACATTCTTTGAAGTATTTTTGTGGATATACATGTTCATCACTCTTAGAGAAATATTAGATAACACACATTTATAGATCAGATGTGCACTTTATGAGAGACTGTCAACTTTTTCTTAAGCAGTGGCACAATTTAATACCTCTACCAGAAAATTAAGAGAAGAAAAAAAATTCATTCATAATTATTCATATATTTATTATTCTTGGTACTCTTTATTCATTCCTATGGATCTGAGTTTCCATTTGTTTTCATTTCTCTCAAAATAATTTTATCATTTCTTATCATTTTTGGTGATGAATGTCTTTATCAGTTTTCAGTGTCATGAAGTATCATGAAACATCAAAAAATGTTTTCACTTGATATCAAATTCTAGGTTGATAGATTCTCCCCTTTTCTCCTTATCCTGTAATTAAAAAGATACTCTATTGTCTTCTGGCCTCCACTGTTATTGATGAGAGCTCAGTATTCTTTTTTATTATTTATTGTTTCCCTGTTCAGTTCAGTCACTCAGTTGTGTTTGACTCTTTGCGACCCCATGGACTGCAGTACACCAGGCTTCCCTGTCCATCACCAACTCCCAGAGCCTACTCAAACTCATGTCCATCATGTTGGTGATGCCATCCAATCATTTCATCCTCTGTCATCCCCTTCTCCTCCCGCCTTCAATCTTTCCCAGCATCAGGGTCTTTTCCAGTGAGTCAGTTCTTCTCATCAGGTGGCCAAAGTATTGGAATTTCAGCTTCAGCATCAGTCCTTCCAATGAATATGCAGGACTGATCTCCTTTAGGATGGACTGGTTGGATCTCCTTGCAGTCCAAGGGACTCTCAAGAGTCTTCTCCAACTCCACACTTCAAAAGCATCAATTCTTCGGTGCTCAGCTTTCTTTATAGTCCAACTCTCACATCCATACATGACTACTGGAAAAACCATAGCCTTGACTAGACAGACCTTTGTTGGCAAAGTAACATCTCTGCTTTTTAATAAGCTGTCTAGGTTGGTCATAAATTTTCTTCCAAAGAGCAAGCATCTTTTAATTTCATGGCTGCAGTCACCATCTGCAGTGATTTTGGAGTCCAAAATAATTAAGTTAGCCACTGTTTCCACTGTTTCTCCATCTATTTGCCATGAAATGATGGGACTGGATGCCATGATCTTAGTTTTCTGAATGTTGAGTTTTAAGCCAACTTTCTCACTCTCATCTTTCACTTTCACCAAGAGTCTCTTTTTTTCTCTCTCTGAATGCTATTATGATTTTCTTTTTACCTTTGGTTTTCAGCTGCTTAACTATGATGTTTATATATGTGGTTTAAATTTTTTGAAAAATTCTGCTTGAAAGTCTATGAAATCTTGGAATAGTAAGTTAACATTCTTCTAGGCAACGGAGTTATTGGCTAAACTTATAGAGGGTTTGTTTTATTAAGATGGGTATGTTTACTTTTGCCCTTTGTATTGATGGGGTTAATACTTCAGAGACATACAAGTCAATCCTAAGACATGTCCTCCTTGGATTTCAGTGGAAAGACCAAGGTGTTTATTACCAAAAGCTTATAACTTGGAAACACTCCAACTTTAAACTCTTCCTACTCTTCAGTGAGCAGCACCAAATATTCCTGCTCATCACCAACCTTCCAGCTGTTGCTTTCTGCTGGATTTCAGCAGTCTTCCTGTGTAGATGTAACAAAGTCAGCCAATGATTTGAGAATAGTGTATATATCAGATCGAGGGATTCCTTTCTTTGATGCTTTCATTTTCTGGATTTCCTTTCTTAATCTCTAGCTACTCTGGAGGCCCTGGACTCTGTTCTCAAACATCAAGTTCTACCTGAACATCCCTTGGGCCAAGGAGGTCACTTAAGAGAAAAGCTTTAAAAGGGATGCTCTCTCTTGGTTCAATTCTCCCATTTCAAGGGTTTACTGCCCTCCAGTTTGTGCATACTTTTAGTTATTCTCTAGGGCCTACAGATAATTTTCTATTTTTAATAATTTTGTCCAGAGACTTTTAATTCTTAGTTGTAGGAGTCAGATTCTGATGTAGGCTACTGCTCCATGGCTGAAACTGCAGCCTCTCTGTGTTTGTTTCCCAGGATGTCTTTCTGATTAGAGATGAAATTCTGTGTGCAGAAAAATTGGTTTGGCTCTGTGGGCTAGAGTATATAAGGCCTTAAAGGCCAGGCAATGGATATTTTACATGATGGAGTAGACAATAGGGAAAGGGTCATGTCTGAGTTATAGATAGCTTTTGTTTTTAAATATTAGAATGATGCTGACATTTATTATAATTCATGGAAAGACTTGACATGTATTCAAATGAATTTGTATGGTATTTTCATCATTTACATGAAGCAAATGTCAGAACAGAAGTAAGACCTTCAATTTATCCTTGTAATTATAAGTCCTTCCCTCTGCTTATCTTCCTGTTCTCTTTTCCCCTCCATGCCCCTCCCCCATTCCTTTTCTGGTCTTTTCTCTCTCATTTGCCTTTTCTTTATTTTCTTCAAGTTTGTGATGAATGTATGAAAAAGGTACTAGAGCTATTTAAATTTATTTCAACAGTTGAAATTTGATCTTCAAAAAGAGTCAAAAATATTTTACTCAGTAAAAAGCATTTATTTTTATTTTTTAACCTTATTATTCTCAGAGCTTAGCAAAATATTAAAACCAGAGAAATTATTAAATTATAATTTATCAATTCAAAAAAACCTTTGCGAAGCTCCTGCAATTACACTTGGTAACTCTATGTTACAACTTGGAAAAGTAGTTTTGATCAAAGCGTCATATAAAATTAAATGTATGGTGTAATGGAGACTATAAAAATGCTATACACATGACAAAGATTAGAAGGGAATATACAAAAAGTTAATAGCTGTGTGATCAAAGGATTATAAATATTTATTTCCAAGCTATGTGCTTAAAATTCCTTTTTTGTTAGAAGAACTTCAGTAGGAATACATGGGGCATTTGAACATTAGGATTTAGATTTTAATTATTCCAGGATTCAGCAAAGTTATACCTTCAAAACTACAATTAAAGTTATACCTTCAAACCTCTCCCCTGGCTAATACAGGTGCTGGTATAATTCTGGTTACTTAGTGCCATGGACGGAGGAGCCTGGTAGGCTGCAGTATATGAGGTCGCTAAGAGTCGGACATGACTGAGCGACTTCACTTTGACTTTTCACTTTCATGCATTGGAGAAGGAAATGGCAATCCACTCCAGTGTTCTTGCCTGGAGAATCCCAGGGACGGGGGAGCCTGGTGGGCTGCCGTCTATGGGGTTGCACAGAGTTGGACACGACTGAAGCGACTTAGCAGCAGCAGCAGCAGTGCCAACCTAGTGATGGCTGGACAGGCAGGAGGCAGACATGCATCAAGATGTCTAGTAAAACCTGAGCCCTTCTGTGTTTTCAGATGGAGAATCACAGGTTCCAAGGGCACATAGGGAAAACATGGAATGCAACCTTAGGACAGAGGATAAAGTTTTTTACTAGCTGGCTGGTTGATCCTGCCCATCTTCATGCTCTTTCCTCCTCACTCTCAGGCTGATTATGCAGTGCCAGGTGGAGGATGAGGTCAGAGGACTATGATGCACCATACTGATGGGCTTCTTGTGGGTTCTGTAACTTATGGTAAAAAAAATGTTTCTGTTGGTGGAG